>NC_138049.1:97872560-99072560 GCF_964194185.1 Rhinolophus hipposideros | reverse complement strand
GACACTTAGCTGCTCAGGCCTCATAGTATCCATGTGCTCAGATACACTGGCTCATTACTTTCAAAGTCAAAATTAGTCCAAAGTCAAAATCAGTTGAAGTATTTACTTCAACTTCAAACTTCAAACTTCATTTACTTTTTACTTCAACTTTACGTAGTCAAACCTTCCTCTCTGCTCTCTTCCCCACCATGCATTCTCATTTTAACTTAGAGAAGGTAAGTTTGAAGTGAAATAGAAACAGTTTGTCCAAATCTGTTAATGGTCAGGTCTCCTGATCAAAATCCTATTTGCTATTATTGCTCTCATTTATTATCCAACACATGTGTCTACCTCATAACCAAAAAACAACAACAACAAAAAACCAAAAAACGGCTAGGGAAATCTATTCTCCCATCCATCCCAGCACCTAGAAGGGCCAGGTCTTACTCTATCAGCACTGAATTTTAATGCATTAATTTCTGTCTTTGCTAATTTTCTTATTCTTTAGTGATCTTAAACATAAAAAAGTTGGTTGGCCAATGCTATAGTTATACTCAAATGTTTTGTAATATTTTTTAAAAACATGTTTTTATGATTTTACCTCTGGGTGTTTGATTTATCCTTTGATCCAATAGTCATAAAGCAGAGCATTTTAAATTGGAAGGATAAGGGAAATGGTTTTCCTTTTCCATTATGTAAGTTATATTCTCTTATGACAATGTAATTTCTGTTTTTTGAAATTAAAGATTCTCTGGCCTGGAATAGAATCGATTTTTATTAGTCTTTCATGAATGCACAGAAAATGTATACTCTGTTAATAGGGTATAAAGTTCAATGTGTAATTACCAATTTAGCACAGATCTCTGGACTGAGAAAATCAAATACAGAATGAAGAAATGTAAGCCAACAGTCACATTCCTGGATATATCCCGGAATATTTACACAGATTCATAAATATGGGGGAATAGACCTGACACAGTCTCTGCAATGGAGAATATTCATTTTGATGTTAAGGAAAGTTGGCAAAGAATGTGGGTGTTCATTATAGGAAATGGAAAATAAAATTACAGAAGTTAGAAACCATGAACTGCATGTAATATAACAACCACCACCAATCTCGGAGCATGAAGTAAAAGACGTACAGCATAATCTTTTATGTAAATGAAAAATACATATCAAGGATATGTATTAATCAAGGATAAATGCATATTTTCAGACATTTAACAGAGTTATTAGCTAAAGGAGAGGTTGGAATGGGAGTAAAAAAATCAAGGATAAAGAGAGAAAATGAGATAGGATAGGCTAAAACAGTTCTGGGTTATATCATTTGACATTTGGTACTTAATGGGTCAGGCTCATGCAAATCAGTTGTTTTGTTCTCAGATCCTTTACTTCCTCTCTTCCCTTGCAAACTACACTTTCCAGGTTCCTCTGCTGTGATGGACCATTTTAAAAGACAGCCCTTGTGATCCCTGCCTCCTGGTATTTCCATCACTGCAAAATACCCTTCCCATGAGCGTGCTCAGAATGCTTCATTGCTTCTAACCAATAAGATACAGCAAAACTGATAATGTGTCACTTTCATGCTTATCTTACATAAGAATATCCAAATAAGATGAAGGTGACCATTTTCCTTTTGGCTTTAATGAAGCAGGCCTCTGTGTTGGGGGAACCCATATGGCAAGGAAGTTAGGGAAGCCTTAGAAACGGAGGCCCTCAGCTCAACACCACAAGGAAGGGTGTTTTACTAACAACCACCTGAGTTTGTAAATAGATTCTTCCCCAGGAAAACTTCTGGATGAGAATGCAGCCCAACCAACAGCTGGACTGCACCCTATGAGACCCTGAAGCTGAGGACCCAGTTAATGAAGTTGTGCCCAGACTCTTGACCCATAGGAACCCAGGTCATGTGTGTTGATTTAGGCTGCAAAGTTCACAATAATGTTCCTACGCCGCAATAGATAATAAATCTGTCAAACTTTTGGCTAAGTTCACTAAATAGCACCCGCTAATGTGATACTGGACAGTGGAGAAGCAAGAAGCTCAAGTATTTACCTTAACTCTCAGCGTTGAGCACCATCTCACAGTGACTCCATGTTGCCTGCTCCTGCCAGATAGCCTTCGTGGAAGCCTGGGTTCCTGGGTTCTGGGAACACCACATCCTCACTTTGTCTCATTAGCCTGGAGTACTGGGGGGGGGCTGCCCATTGTTTTCAATCTCTGGGGAACTGCACTGATCCCCTTTTGCTCTGCTGTATTTATTATGGCTGCTATGAAATTAATTCTTCTTGAAGTCTTTCTATTGAACTACTGAAGGTCCAGCAAGAAAACTGAGCCAACATTGACTGACAAGAAGACTTATCTTCAGTGGATTTGTTCTTGATTTCATAATGAAGCATCAAAATACATGTGAAGGTCTGACTATTAAGTTTGTGAACTTTGTTGCAACAATGTTGCTAAGCTTTTTTTGATATCAGAGGGATTATTCATTATGGATTTATACCAACTAGACAAACGGTTAACCAAGTTTACTATTTGGAAGTGCTGAAAAGGCTGCATGAAAAAATTAGATGACCTGAACTTTTCACCAACAATTCATGGCTCTTGCATTAGGACAATGCACCAGCTCACATGGCACTGTCTGTGGGGGAGTTTGTAGCCAGTAAACAAATCACTGTATTGGAACACCCTCCCTACTCTCTTGACCTGGCCCCCAATGACTTCTTTCTTTACCAGAAGATAAAGGAAATATTAAAAGGAAGACATTTTGATGACATTCGGGATATCAAGGGTAATACGATGACAGCTGTGATGGCCATTCCAGAAAAAGAGTTCCAAAATTGCTTTGAAGGGTGGACTAGGTGCTGGTGTTGGTGCATAGCTTCTCAAGGGGAGGACTTCGAAGGTGACCGTAGTGATATTCAGCAATGAGGGATGTAGCACTTTTTCTAGGAGGAGTTCGTGAACTTAATTGCCTGAACTTGTATCTAAAATATTGCTGAGGAACAAACGATCTGAGTAATGTCATTTATGGATTGGATAGTTCATATTGTTACGATGCCCATTCTATCTCACTGATCTACATAATCAACATAATACCAAAATACCAGCAGAATTTTGCTATAGTAACTGACATTCTAAAATTCATATGGAAATAGAAATAGAATAGCTGAAGAAATTTTAATATAGAACAAAGTTAGAGAAGTTTTACTATCTGATTTCAAAACTTAAGGCAATTAACACAGTGTGGTATTGGCATAAAGTAGATGTATAGATCACTTGTCATGTTAAGCTCTTTGCGAAGCAGATGCTGAGGCAGTTAGAAATGCAAAGCTTTTGAGGGAGAAATATCTTTGAAAGAAAAGGGGAGGAACGATAGGGAAGGGGAATCTACCAGATTGCAATGTAGACCTGACAAAGTCTCTGCAATGGAGAAAGTTTTTTTCCTGAGGGGAGATGTCCATAAGACAAATAGCTATGTCTTTGACCAAGGTGGTACTACAGTCATTGGTTGGGCCAACCCTGAAAAAGAACATGACCTTGAAGAACATCTGGAGGATGTCAGATAACCACATTCCATGTACCTGAGCACTAAGTCCTTTCCTTAGTACATCAATAGAATAGGGAGTCTAGATATTGGTCATGTATGTATTCAATCTTTAAAAAGGACACCAACAATTCAATGGAGAAATAATATATTTTTATAGTAAATGTGATTTAAAAAATAATGAGATATTCATATGAAAAGTCCTACATGCCATACCTCAATCAATACTTACGAAGTTCTGACAATTAAGTTCTCAAACTTGTTGCAATGATGTTGCTAACACTTTTTTGATATCAGAATGATTATTCATTATGAATTTGTACCAACTCGGCAAACAGTTAACAAAGTTTACTGTTTGGAAGTGCTGAAAAGGCTGCGTGAAAAAGTTGGAAGACCTGAACTTTTCACCAACAATTCATGGCTCTTGCATCACGACAATGCACCAGCTCACACGGCACTGTCTGTGAGGGAGTTTTTATCCAGTAAACAAATAACTGTATTGGAACACCCTCCCTACTCACCTGACCTGGTGACCCCCAATGACTTCTTTCTTTACTCAAAGATAAAGGAAATATTGAAAGGAAGACATTTTGATGACATTCAGGGCATCAAGGGTAATATGATGACCATGATGTCTGGCTCTGATGGCCATTCCAGAAAAAGAGTTCCAAAATTACTTTGAAGGATAGACTAGGCACTGGCATAGGTGCATAGCTTTCCAAGGGGGAGGACTTCAAAGGTGACCGTAGTGATATTCAGCAATGAGGTGTGTAGCACTTTTTCTAGGATGTGTCACGAACTTAATTGTCCGACCTTGTAAAGGGTAATTTAAAATGGATCACAGACCTATTTGAGAGCTAAAGCTAGGAAGGCTTCTGAACTTGTATAGGACTGTTGCTGACCTGTTTATCCTCCTTTCTGGAATCGTCTATGGGCGCTTTTGAATTACAAGGCAGAATTAAATATTTTCAACAGGGTATATGGCCCACAAAGCCTAAACTATTGGCTTTGGCCTTTTCAGAAAAGGTTTTCTTAGCCATGCTATAGGATTTGCTAGGTTATGTGACCCAAGCAGCATAGAGTGGACCTACTGAAGAGCCTGCTTTTTCTCAGCACTCTGCTTGGAGTTTGCAGACTGTCTTGCCACTCAGTATATTGGTCAGAGCAGTAATCCCAGGTTAGAATGTGCTGTCTCTAAACCTAGGGAGCTGAGCATAACTAGGTGTTATGTTTTCTTCATGGTGGAAGGTGCAATCATTCATCTTTTACTTTCCAACACACCCTTGATCATTGGACTAGTAAAAGTTTTTACTGATAGGGCAGGCCCTTGAATCTACCTGGTTTGTCTTCCACCCCACGAAGCACATTGTCTTACCAACACCTCCAGTGTGTTGATGTCTTCCTGCTCATTCAGTCCAATTAGCATGCCATCAATAAAGAGGACCGATATGATGTCCTTCAGTACGTTCAGATGGTCCTGATCTCAAGCTAGAAGAGTTTACATAACTTTGGGGCAAAATTGAGTTTCTAATGTCTATTCCATGTAAGTGTGAGCCATTTCTGATTCTCTGACAGAAAAGGACATGTTCACCATATTAACAACTACATACCATATATCTGAAGCCAAGTTCGTCAGTTCTAGTAAATACATCTGATGTCACCTCAGTTACAATGGAGGCTATTACTTAGTAGATCTAGCAGACTCATTCCAAACTCTTTGGATTTTGCAGCCATCAGACCGGTGAATTAAATAGAGATGTGACGGGTACCACTATCATGTCTCCTTTGGATACTTATAAGTGGCGTTCATCTTCACCACTTCCTCCTGGGATGTGATATTGTTTTGGTTCGCTGCTTTGGCTGGAAGGGGCCAGTGTTAGAGGCTTTCACTTGCCTGTTGGGTAAAGGTTATGATAGTTAGGAAAGGCCAAAGACTCCATGTGGGAACTGTGCCAACGACCAAGTCAATCTATTCTGATTATACAAGCTATCGATTGTATAAAGGTTTAAAAGTATTGTATTCTTCAGGCATGGGCAAGTGGACCAACGTAACAGAACAATTTACATATGAACTCATGCATACATAGCAAATTCACATTCACTTGGCCAGTGGGTAAGAGATGTACTATGCAATGTTACCCATAAGGAAAAAAGAATTGGATATTTGGTCTAATTGATTTATGAACAGTGTGAGGATTATACTTAAGTGAGAGCTTTATAACTTAGAAAAAGAATTGGGAAAGAGATTTGAGATGCAGTACAGGATTAGTACTCAGAATATGTGAGGAACTCCTAAAAATCAGAACCACTTAAGATCCTTCAGTCTTGTTCCAGCAGCTGCTTATATGTATAGCTGATTATATATTCACATTAACATAATCTACCAGCATGCTGCATTACACTCATGCCAACACCTCAACTCCTGCCCCTGGGTTTCCCTCTTCAGATGGAGGCACAGAATACCCCAGATCCCTGCTCAGTGCTCCCGCATGTGCAAATGGGATGTATGGGAAGGTAATGTTGCATGGAGTCAGCCTGTGACTCATGGGAGAGGGGAATTGGCAGATCAATTTTTCCCTTCTCTCTCTGAATGAACTGTCAGGGACACAGATTATGCAGAGTCTCAGAGGAGGGTCTGCAATATTGAGAAGTCAGTTGCACTGTTACTTCTCCCCCTTTCCCCGACTGTAACAGGCACTTTTGTTCCAAGTCACATCCTCCTGGCTCACCTCTAATTTCAGCTGCAGACGTTTTGGACAGTTCTAAATGAACTTGAACTCATGGTGGCAGTGAGTGGCCTCAAGTGAGCTTCATGTCTTTATGCTTTTTGCCTGAGGGTCCTGAAGTCTGCCTCTGAAGCCACCGAAGGCAGCTCGGCACAGGTGCAAGCACAGGATGAAAGTTCAGATTATATCTCTAGTGATGGGGAAAGGAAATCGGTGGATGAATGACCCAGATATCCGTCCTTCATAGAGATTTTGGAAGACAGCCCTTTGTTTCTTAAATTTCAGCAGAAGCAAGACCCTATATAGCATCATTATTTAGGACTCACCTTTCCTGGGTTGAGATACAGATGGGAAAGGAATCACTAGGTAATGGAGATGCTCTAGCACCTGACTGGTATTGGGAAATAGAAACTATAAGGATGGTAGAAGAACTTGACTTTAAAAACTGATTTTGAAAACTTGAAGAAAGAATGACAGGCTCAGATCAGCCTACTACCAACACAGGACACGCTATGAAAACCAGAAACTTTCAGTGACTTAACTTAAAAAGATCTTTATCTCCTCTAGCTGCATGACAGACAATATTGAAAATTTGCACTAAGGATTTGACTGTAAAGATGGCAGAGATACAAAGGACATTAAATGTAAAACTTGACAGGTCTCCTATACTAGATTCAGAGCCTTGACAGAGAAAGGCTGGGATCCTGAGACTCAGGATAGGTTCATTTGGGTGGATGCCCTGAGAATCTTGAACTCTCAGATATTCCCTAAACCTTCGAGGCTGGGAGAAGTGGTCCCTCTCCCCTAATTATTTTTTTGCTTTTCTATTCCCAAATCCCAGAAAAGTTGGTCAGGAAATCAGGAATATCGACTCCTTGAACCCAGGTGGTTGGTAGTATAGGCTGTCATGTTGTGGAAACAATTCATTGTGGAGAACAGAAAACAGTTTACATCTCGGGATTCGGGAAGGGGAAAGCGAAAAAACATTCCTGAGAACAGGTGGGAATTCCCACCTGGAAACTGTATCTATGAAGTTTCCAGGTTTAAGCCAGTTGCCTTATTGAAGGATAATTGGTCTCCTTGAAGAAAGGCCTACCATATCACCAAAAGTAAGTTACATACGATATCACCAAAAGTATTTCCCCAATTCTACGTCAGAATGAGCCATTTTCGAATAACTACACAGGTAAAGAACAGCTCAACTTTGAAGTCTACTGGATAGAGAATCTGAAGTGACATCTATACCTGTGGGGACAAAGCCCCCAAAAACAGTTTCCAGGCTCTCGGCCTCACAATAGAAAGGTGCTGGCTCGGGTAGTAAATGGCCTTCAACTGTGATCAGATGCCAGCAGCTGTGGCTAGTTGGCCGTCAGCTGTAACCCATAAGCCATTGACCACTAATATAACAGCTGTGGCTACGCTAGCAAAAAAGATGGGGGCTAGCAAGAAGATGGTGGCTGGCAAGCGCGGACTGCTGTTAGGCAGATTATGTAGATCCTGCTTCCTGTGTCTCCAGCCCAGCCACCAGCGAGAATATATTGGTTTGATTCCCCTATCTATGGCTCTGTGGGTGTTCCTTTTTGGCCTTACCGTGTCCTGCGCTCTTGGGCGGGGAGTGGGAGCTGAGACCCTGCACGACAAATGGCGCAGCGAGCAGGGTACCCCGCGCGACACATGGCGTAGTCGGCAGGATACGGTGCTGGCCAAAGCTCTCCGAAGGGCAGTGGAGCAGTTTGTGCGTATGAAAGCTCAGTCTGAGGAAGACCAGGAGGAGCAGCTGCCGGAGAGCTTGATTCCCGTGGAGGGGTGGAAAGATGTGGATGGTTCCCCAACCAGCAGAGGCCAAAGAAAGTGGAGAAAGCGAAGGTTGTTGCCGCCCTGTGGGCTGGGAACTGCTTGCTGAGGCAGCCCGGATGCAGGACTTTTAGTCCCAGGAGGAAATGCTGAGTCCTCCTTGGGAGATAAGGGTGAGGTCAAGGTCATCCCTCACCCCCAGGACAGCCCTGGCGAATGACTATGGACTATGGGGAATTGCCTTCCATCCCTAATTTAATGGACGCTTGACTGTTTGGGAACATACCACCATGTAGTGGGACTGGTTTGATGTTTGCTTTTGTGTCTTGACTGGCCACCATTGATAATATGTAAGCACCTTGATGTGAACTGCTGTTGTTCCAGCACAGTACCCCGAGAGGCCCAGAGAGAGAGTGGCAGTGCCCAGAGAGGCCCTGGCTGTGTCCAGGAAGTCTGGCTGTGTCCAGAGAGAGTGGCAGTGCCCTGAGAGCCCTGGCTGAGCCCAGGAAGTCTGGCTGTGTCCAGAGAGAGTGGCAGTGCCCTGAGAGGCCCTGGCTGTGTACAGGAAGTCTGGCTGTGTCCAGAGAGAGTGGCAGTGCCCTGAGGCCCTGGCTGTGTCCAGGAAGTCTGGTTGTGTCCAGAGAGAGTGGCAGTGCCCTGAGAAACTCTGGCTGTGCCCGGGGAGACTGGTGGTACCCTAAGAAGCCCAGGAAGTCTGGCTGTGCCCAGAAGTACTGTGGTGGTGCCCTGAGAAAACCTGGCTGTGCCCAGGGAAAACAGGTGGTACCCTAAGAAGCCCAGGATGTCTGGCTGTGCCCAGAAGTACTGGTGGTGCCCTGAGAAACCCTGGCTGTGCCCAGAGAGCCTGGCTGTGTTCAGGATAGTGCATTCACCTCCAGGCTCCTTGCACAGAGCCCCTCGCAGAAGACGCTTGTCGCTTAGATTGTGAGGCGAGACCCTGTAGGGGTGGAGTGTGGGGACAAAGCCCCCAAAAACAGTTTCCAGGCTCTCGGCCTCACAATAGAAAGGTGCTGGCTCGGGTAGTAAATGGCCTTCAACTGTGATCAGATGCCAGCAGCTGTGGCTAGTTGGCCGTCAGCTGTAACCCATAAGCCATTGACCACTAATATAACAGCTGTGGCTATGCTAGCAAAAAAAAGAATGGGGGCTAGCAAGAAGATGGTGGCTGGCAAGCGCGGACTGCTGTTAGGCAGATTATGTAGATCCTGCTTCCTGTGTCTCCAGCCCAGCCACCAGCGAGAATATTGGTTTGATTCCCCTATCTATGGCTCTGTGGGTGTTCCTTTTTGGCCTTACCGTGTCCTGCGCTCTTGGGCGGGGAGTGGGAGCTGAGACCCTGCACGACAAATGGCGCAGCGAGCAGGGTACCCCGCGCGACAATACCAGAGAACTTAAAATGCAATCATGGACCTCATGTTAGCATCTGGTTTACGAAGACCAAGTGATAAACAAAGTCCTGGCTCACGTTCATACCAGAGTAGGGTCAGCAGTTCAGTGAATCCATGCTGTATTTCCCAGTTCCTTGAGTGAAACATTTTGATAGTTATACTTAGCAGATTGTTAACTTACATTGGCTCCTCGATTGGTACAATATAAGATATTAAGGTAGGGAAGGCCAAGTACAATCTCCCGAAACTGCATCTCCATCCTTATCCATCCAACCTCCAAAAGCAATACAACTTCCCTGGAGGAATTCCAGGGACTAACACCAAATACCTGAAGGATGCAGGGGGCAGTGGTCTATCATTACCTCGTCAATTCACTTGTCTAATCAGACAAGTAACTAGAAAACCAGATATGTGTGGCTGATAACAATGGACCATCCTAAACGTAAATGGGATTCCTAATCACTGCTGTGGCAGATGGGGTTTCTTTATGGGAACATATCAACATAGCTCTGATTCTTGTCTAGAAAATTCATTTTTTTTTCAAACTCCAGCCAATAAGGACCACCAAAACTTTCATCTTATCACAAGGCAAAGTCTTCTGCTCTGATTTAACTGTCAGACCTCTCATGCAGGCAACAATCAGCAATTATCTCAAAGCAAAGGCAGAATTGAAGTGACTTTTCTCTAACACCCTGCAGCTCTGCCATCTACCCTTTATCTCAGGTCACAGCCACTAAACCCATGGGGACTGTATGCAAAAACTTGCCCAGGCAGTTCCAGTTCGTGCCTGTAGCCCTACTGCGATTACTCTCAAGTATCCTGTTTGGACGATTATATTGGCATTGTAGCAACCACAAGATACACACCACTCAGATCTGAGCGATAATTTGCCTTGAGGAGCCAACAACCTCTAGATGAAGCTTCTTTGGGATCTGTTGCAGTGTCACAACTGAGGACACTCTTCACCCAGGTAGCTCCCACTCAATGACCACCAGAGCCTGGCTACTTCTGCTCGATGTAGGCTCCTCAAGGGGTGGTCATTCCACCAGAGGTCTCTGTGAGGCTGGCTGAGGCTTTCTTTGACCTGCACTGAGCTCTGGGTGTCTTCCTGCCAGACTTGAACTGACCCAGTCATCTTATCTGTACCAGCCCACATCAGATCAACTCTCCCCCTTTCAGTCTGTCAAGGAGCCTCTCACAGTCGTTATTCCTGGATTCCATGTGCACTACTATAGTTTCTCCAGGGTTGATGGCTGAGGAGGGAGGCAGCAGTCAGTACTGATTTAGCATCTTAACAAGAAACCTCAGGCTGTGTGGGAGGCAGGAGGCAGTGGTGCACACCGTCCTAGCCTCATTCAGGTGAAAGTTATGCAAACTCTTGTCAAAATCTTAGGTTTGTTTCATCTTTTATTCCTCTAGTAGTTGCTAGAACCTTCCTTCTGAAATACTGTCCCAAGGCCATAAGTCACTGGATCACATTAAAGTTCTTCTTTCTAGAACTACAGTTCCAAGGATACTCAATGTTACTTCTCAAAATTAAGTTAACTCAGCCTCTCCACAGACCCCTAATGCCAATTAGATTGCAGGATTGTGCTACTAGAAATTCTAATATAAATTGAGTGGAGAGAATCCAGAAATCCCAGTTATATTACCCTTTTTGATACCCTATTTTCAAAACAACTGCCTATGAATGTATTGTGTACCGGGTGCTTCCAATGCCAACTTTATTCATCACATTATCTCATGATAAAATCTTAGGTAATTGATATTGAACATGTGTCAATATCATGTCAATATCATTCACTAATGAGGGAATCAGGGAAGCAGGAGGTGGAGTATGCTCATCTGATAAACACTGGGG
This sequence comes from Rhinolophus hipposideros, assembly GCF_964194185.1. NCBI lineage: Eukaryota > Metazoa > Chordata > Mammalia > Chiroptera > Rhinolophidae > Rhinolophus > Rhinolophus hipposideros. The sequence continues at coordinate 99,061,244 of NC_138049.1, read as the reverse complement.
AGCACATCCCAAATATAAGTAGCTAGGATGTCTTTCTTTCATGACACAGCTCCTAGTGAGGAAGCAAATTTCACTACCCTGTTAGCCGACTCCATTTCCTAGGCTCTCTTACCGTCTGGCTTCCAGCTGGGTTTAGCCAATGGGAAGCACTGGTGGGCAAGTGGGAGGCAGATGGCGGGGAGACACCGGGGTATTTTTTTCCTCTCCCCACTTCAGCAGAACCTCAAGCAGTGGCTATTTCACTTCTAGTGAGTGAGTCAGCCCCTCTTCTACCCGTTTCCTTTAAGTATTCCCTGCTATGGCTCTAGTCCCCTCTGTGTAGTCTCTACTATTATAAGAGTAACACCACGTCTTCCCCTTGACCTTTCAGCCCTAAGGCTAGAAGTAGCTTCTTACTGTTAGTCTGGATTTCTTCCCTGTTTCCTGTTTGGCTCCCAGCTCCTAAAATAACCTCATGGCTTGTTGTCCCTATTAAATTCCCTCTATTAAACTACTTAGCTTTGGCTCTGGTTTCCTGAGTGAACCCAGACTATTAAAGCTGCTGATTTATTTCAAGAATAAGCAAGCCATTAAATTGCCATCTTTTTCAGTTGCCATCAGTTAATATTTAGGGCATGAGATATTTAGAGGTATCTTAATTCATGAGCCATTAATCATAGATACCAAGTAATATATCTAGGAGCAAATTTATCTGTAACTATAAGCTGTGCCAAACCACAAGAGTTTATCCTCCACAATACAGTACTTAGCACAGAGGTATCAAACAGGCCAAAGTCAGCTTGTAGAAACACAGGGTCCTCACAGTTTAAGCAGATAATGGTAACTTTCAGATAACGGTAACTTTCTGTAACAACCTTTCAAAAACACTGAGCACCAGTTTAATACCCATTCTAGGGACAAAGTTTGTTTTATCGTCAAGCTTTGAATATACTAGATTGATTCTTAGACCATTCCCTTCAGGAGTTCAGGGTCTAATATAATCTGCTAGCAGATATCCCGTTGCCCAAACATGGATAACCCAGGAATATTTCTTCAAGGAAGAACTATCCTGAGAGTGACAGCTAAAGGCATAATTTTGTAAACACCATGTCTATTCTAACTGCCTTTTCAAGAAGCCAGATGAAATATCTGTCACTTATCACTCTGATTTTATCAATGCCATTCACTTACATCTTTAACCCAGAGCCCCTAATTTATTCATTTCACTGACCCATCTACTTGCTAAGTCACTTATACCTAGATACACAATAGTGGACAGGATATCAAAAAAGAATTCTGGCCATAGGATTTTTCAGGATGTTCCCATGGTTTTCTTTGCGATAGACCAGAAACATGTTTGAGACACTGATACTTAGTATCATATAGAGAACATAACCTCTTATTGTCTCTACCACAAGGTCCAGGCCACACATAGCCCAATACTTATTATATTAGGTTAGTGCGAATGTAACTGCGGTTTTTGCATTGTTGAAATTTGCTGTTTGATATTGGAATACTTTCTTAAATAAATGTGGTTATGTTATACATCATTTTAATGTCATTTCATGGTTATTTTTTGCTAATGACTTATTACTCGCTGTTTATTTTATATTTTAGACTATGGAAATTATGTTAGACAAGAAGCAAATTCAACCAATTTTCTTATTCGAGTTCCAAATGGGTCGTAAAGCAGCAGAGACAACTTGACCACCAACAACGCATTTGGCCCAGGAACTGCTAATGCACATCCAGTGCAGTGGTGGTTCGAGAAGTTTTGCAAAGGAGACGAGAGCGTTGAAGACAGGAGCGCATTGGCCGGCCATCGGAAGTTGACAATGACCAACCGAGATCAATCATGAAACTGATCCTCTTACAACGACATGAGTAGTTGCTGAAGAACTCAATGTCGACTATTCTACGTTCGTTCGGCATTTGAAGCAAATTGGAAAAGTGGAAAAGCTCGACAAGTGGGTGCCTCATGAGCTGACCACAAATTTAAAAAATCATCATTTTGAAGTGTCTTCTCTTATTCTGTGCAACAACAATGAACCATTTCTCCATCAGATTGTGACGTGCAACGAAAAGTGGATTTTATACAACAACCAACTTGGACCAGCTCAGTGGTTGGGCAGAGGGGAAGCTCCAAAGCACTTCCCAAAGCCAAACTTACACCAAAAAAAGGTCATGGTCTCTATTTGGTGGTCTGTTGCTGGTCTGATCCACTACAGCTTTCTGAGTCCTGGCAAAACCATGACATCTGAGAAACATGCTCAGCAAATCGATGAGATGCACCAAAAACTCCAATGCCTGCAGCTGGCATTGGTCAACAGAAAGGGCCCAATTCTTCTCCATGACAACGCCCGAACACACGTCACACAACCAATGCTTCAAAACTTGAACGCATTGGGCTATGGAGTTTTGCCTTGTCTGTCATATTCACCTGACCTCTCGTCAACTGACTACCACTTCTTCAAGGATCTCGACAACTTTTTGCAGGGAAAACACTTCCACAACCAGCAGGATGCAGAAAATGCTTTCCAAGAGTTCGTCGAATCCCAAAGCACGGAATTTTACGCTACAGGAATAAATAAATTTATTTCTTGTTGGCAAAATTGTGTTGATTGTAATGGTTCCTATTTTGATTATAACTTGGCTTTAACACATCTTTTTTAATGATTTAAAATTCATGGTCCGAAACCACAATTACTTTTGCACTAAGTCAGGGTGCATTGGGAATCATTGAAAGGGAATCATTGGGGAAGTGGGTTTTCAGCATAGCCATTTTCATAGGGAAGAAGGAGAGGCAAAGAGGAAAATCTGATTTGGTCTGTTTCAGAAATCATAGCACCTTCTCCCAAGTCTGGCCCTGTGTACCATTTGCTTTTCTACCTATCACTCTCAGAATAGTTTTTCCTTAAAGGAATGTTCTTGGGCTAGCCATGTCTGGGCACCTGTGGGACTCTGTTCATTTAAACCAGTAAGAAACTTTCACACTGGCCTTATTCAAGCCCTGAAGTCTAACTCTTTAATCATGAAGAAAACAGTTGATGACCCAGCTAGATTTTACTTTACTGGTGTCATCAGTCTTTCGGTTCTGTCACCCCAAGTCAAACACCACGTTTAGAGGGTCCAGTGGGAACGAGAGCACTCATGCCGTTGTGTATATCTTGGCACTTCTGTTCTATTGGGAGGAGGTTTTGTGTTTATTCAGCCCTGAGCATTTCCCGCTGGCCTTCACTACCACTGCCTCAAGTTCATAAAGCAATCCCAGATGTTTGGCTAGCGACTAGAAGTGAACATTTTTGCTCCTCAAAATAAAAGTTGATTGTAACTACATAATTGTCACCTGTTATTCCAAAGAACTACCACTGGGCCAACCTCCTGAAGCTGTGCAGTCAATCTGCAGCTCCAAGACAGCTCTCCCACGTAACCCTGGAGAACAATAAACAACTCTCAAGTTTATTCTTGAGTATTTCCATGAGTTCCTTACTCATATCCCAACATCTACATGACATTTTCTTGTGGGTGCCCTAATAGGCATCTCAGGTTTAGATGCAAAAATCTTGGGAAAGACTAGGATAAAGTTTTGAGCAAATCTATCTTTTTGGCAGCACCAAAAACTACCCATCAGGTCAGAAAGTCAGGGATCATTCTAAATTCTTCCTTACTTTTCATTCCTCCTCATCAAGACCTGTTCATTTTATTTCTAAAACATTCTGAATCTATCTAACTTCTCCATTTTTCCTGCTTCATCTTAGCCCCAGCAATACTTCTGCTTCTCAATGAGCAGATTGCATGGGTCAATAGTGGAGACAGAGCAATTTAAGATTTAAAAATGGAAACCATTCATGTTGCTCTACTGCTTAAAACTTTCCTAGTGGCTTCTCATAGCTATAAAATGGAACCTACATTCGCTACCGTAGGGCTCAGGGTTCTTCATGATATAGATCCTGCTTCTCAGCGTCTCTCCCCTTCACTCATTAAATATTAGCCACACTGCTTCCTTTCAGTCCTCCAAGTGTGGCAAGGTGTTTCTGCCTGAAGGCTTTTATTTGCCATCCATCTCAAATGACTTCTGCTAGGGGTCTTACATGCCAAAAACTTAAGTTTTTTAAAAATGGAGCAAACATTAATGTCATCATAAAAATCCCTGACCATTTTATCACTGCGTCCACAATGCCTGACTAATCAGATATCACTCGATTTCCTTTCTTTAGCTTATTAACTAAAAATGGCTTGTTTGACTCTTATCCATTTCTTCCATAAGAGCACTAGAGCCTGTTCCTGTGCAACTCATCTGAGTAGATTGATATTCAGGCATGGAAATGTGCTGCCAGATCTTCAGGAAAGAACTTGCCGTTGAGTTGCAGAGTGCATTAGCCAACAGCTTTATCTGCAGCATGTCTGGGATTCACCACAGTATTCGAGCTAAAGCCACGTTCTTGAGTATGGAACACAGTGGTGCTGCCAGGACACTTCTGAGGGATGGCTCTGCAGGCATTCTTTGCACCAGAGCTTCCTTTTGGGGTTGCCAAGGCTCTCTCAGGGCTGTACTGCAGTCTGAGTTGTTCTCAGCCAACCTTCCATCCTTCCCTTTTTTCACAGGTGCCAGATACGCATTCTCGTTTGAAGGCTTGCCTTGCCTATGTGTCGGCCTACAGTGGAAAGTTTGCTAACTTAATTGTCTGACCTCATATATCTGTTCCTCCTTCCCTTTATCTTTCATAGGTATTACCCTCCATAAGTCTCAGACTTCCAACTCTGCTTGGCATTTACTTTCCAGAGGACCCACCATCATGCTTGATAAAAGCAATTTGAGATATCAAGGGACTGAATCACCTCACTGTCCAGATAGCCAAGGTGGACCCAATCCCAACTGACATGTGGCACGACACAGGTGGCAAACCAATTGCTAAAAACTACACTACGAGTGACTCGAGAGCATGTTCCTGTTGAGGGGGAATTCTCTGGCCAGTGCAATGATTCAGACCTTTAAGTACAGAGGGAATGAAATTGGCTAATTCCACATTGTGGTGATGTCCTACTGCAGAAAGACGAGAAACTGAGAAGTTTTCATGGTTAGGGCCAACTGAGAGTCAAAGAGTCTCTTTGGGAGCTAGCTTACAAGAGGTCCTTATCACCTGCAATTGGAGAGTAGACAGCTATCGAGTAAATTCAGGATGTGGTAGTGAACAGGCTAGAATGATGGTTGAATACTGCCCAGGCAGGTCTGCTACAATGTCAGAGCTCTAGCTGGACCAACCTAGGGCCTGTGAAATATGGGGGGGGGACATCTGGGTAGACGCTCCTAAGGACTGTGATTCTTTAGACAGCCCTGAGCCAACACTATCATAGCCTGGCCAAGAGACCTACCTCTCATTATTAGGAGCTAGCTTTCCTGCACACAGGAAGACACTGTAGAGGCCTCTACCCCACAAGGTATCAGATTCCCTCATAAGGGGGCATCCTTTCCTAGATGCCAGGCTGATAACTAGGACTAAATCCCAGCATACCTCAGCATAATTGAGCTCAGGATGTGCTGGGCCTCAATAAAGGAGGAAAGATTATATCCCAAGAAGCTGCAAGAACTAGCTAGCAAGTACCAGCAGGAGCCCAGGGAATATTTGTAGGACTGGGTTTTGAGGATAATTATTCAAAGGGCCAGCATATAAAACTCAAGAATACTCTCTCACGACACTATATTTAAGCATGGCAAAGACCCCAAGGGATGGGGCAAACTCACTGTTCTTAGGTAATTCTTAGGCATTTTAGCATTGCTTAGTATTGACCATCTCTATCTCTAGTCTTCTGAGTTGGTGTGGCAAAGAAGGCACTAGATTTCTTAGGGAAGCAGGCACATGGGAATGGATGAGTTGTATAAGGCCATAAAATCCACCAAGTGATCATATTCATGAGAGGACAGAGATACACCATTAATCAAGGCCATGATCAACGTACTGGTGAAAGGGAAGGGACCCCACAAAACTAGGTTCAGTGGTGGCTCTTCTACAGGCTAAGGCAGAAGGTGAAGCCGTCTCCAAATCTGGGTTCATTAGGAGCCTTGCAGATCATAGAGCCTCAAAGCAATCAATGCCGAGATGCTACAATTACTGTATCAACTAGAAAGGTTGGAAGGGTCTCCAGGGGGGCTTGTCCCACAGGGAGTCATAGAGATGATTAACTAAACATGGCACCCTGGGGGCAAAATAGAATGGCAGCTGAAAAAAAATACAGCTTAATTCATACAAAAGAATGCATTAGCTGTAGGCTGAGGAAAATTGCCTCAAAGTTACAGTGCCTTAGCTACTTTCCAGACCTAAACAATTTTTAAACACATAACCCACTGACTGAAGAGGTGGCCAGGTCCCAGAAGGAAGGGCTCTGTGGCACCACAGCAAGTATACATTTCATTTTTTCTCAAATACACCTATTGGTGAATAGGGTAGCACTATTTAGACACTAAATTTTTCTTGGACACAGGGTCCAAGTTGATATCCATACCTGGAGACCATCAACTTCCTCATGAAGAGTCTCTTTGGGAGAGTCTCCTTTGTTAGAGTGTGGGCCAAGGGGAGTCCAAATAATAAATGGGGTTATGGTCAAAGTATGAGGTTCAATGTGTTTTGCTGCGTTCATACACCCACCTAGAGGTCATTCCTCCTGAATGTGTAGCTGGCATGGACATACTCAACAATTGAAGTAATCCACACGTTGGCTTCTTGGGCTGAATTAACTGCTATCCAGTGGGGAATGCCACGTGAAAGCTGAAACTACCCATCCCCGGGCCAAGGTTGTGAATCAAAATATCACATTTCAATACCATCCTTAAGGATTTTAACGCTTCAGGGCTGGTGCTTTTTATCCCAGTCATTTAATTCACCAGGCTGACCTGTGTAGAACTTGGATGGGTAGGATAACTAGTCTTAGACACGTAACCTAGCAGTCACAGTTGTTGCTGTCAAACCAGATGAAACATCTTTGCTAGCACAAATTAATAAAGTCTCGGAATGTGCTGTCTGATTAATAAGGTAACAGTGCTTTTCTACCCTGATCATAAAAGAGAATCATACAGTTTGAATTCATGTGGAGTTATTGACGTACATTTAGATCTTTGCCCGGAGCTATGTGGACTTTCAGCCACTGTTATAATACATGCAGAAGACTTCAGTCATGTCAGAGATCTCAGAACATATCGATCCATTACAAAGGGAGTCATGCTGATTGCACAGGATGAGAGAGATGGCTCATACCCTGGAAGTCTTGGTAACACATGTGTACTTTAGAGGCTGGACATGTGTACTTTAGAGGCTGGACATTATACCCTATGAAAATCTGGGATCTGCCACTTCAATAAAGATTTTAGAGATCCAGGGTTAAGAGAATAATGGGACAACCCCCCTAGTGTTAAGACAAGTTGGGTTAGAGTGTGTTAGGTGTGCTTTCTTTTTTGCTACAATGTCTGATAGGCTTCTTTAGGTTTTAACAATATATGCCAAACCGAGGAATATTGTGTTAGCCCATCCAACAGGCTGTCAAGCTCTTGAGATGGACTCAGAACAGGAATTAGACTCTGCAGTAGGTCTAGGCTGCACCCTGGGCTGTACAATCTAGTGAGGTGATGGAGATGTCTTTTGCTTCAATTGCGATGGTTTCATGGATGTTTGCATATGTCTAAACTCAAGTCATATACAGACATGTGCAGTTATTTGTATATAAATTACTTTAACAAATTATTAAATAAAGTAGATCACAAACTTAAAAAAGAACTGTCAGTAGTGGAGAATGGTATAATATAAAATGTCTGTCAAGCCCCAGTGGGAGAATCACAATGCAGCCCCCTGGGCTTAGAAGCCTAATCATGCCATCTGCAGCAGACAACTATGTACTTTTCAAGAAATGGTTGATATGCTACCAGTCCTTGGCAGAGAGAGAACCTTAACCATGTGGTACTAAGTAATCACACATCTGCAAATTCCCACTATGTTTGGAGGTCAATTAGACCCACTAGGATCACAAATTTGGCTTTCAATACAACAGGCCCACTGGTACCCTGAGGGATCTGCTCCTTGAACATGCATGGGGAACTATATCCACAGGGCACAAGGGGTGAACTGTGACACCCACAGAGGCATGTCATCAGAATTTCCCTAAAACAACCAACTTGCTACCTGTGACGAGTGAAATTGTCTAACAGCCTCCAACTGTAACAACTTTAAGATCCTCTACAGCATTGGAAAGGGTGGCGTCAGCTCAAATCAACCCCCAGCAGAATGGCAGAGGTCCTCAGCCTACTCCTCTCTGCTCAATGGGGAAACACATTCATGCAAAACATTTGACCTGTTGCTTCCCCATCACATGAGCTGTGGTCTGAGCCTATACAATCTTCCCTCTGTTCTATTTTTTTTAACAAGTGTCAAACTTGAATTTGTAGTCTGAAGTCTGTGTTCTGCATATTTCTGGATCCCTCCCCCTTCAACATTTACAAACTTTAGCCCAATAAATACCTAGTCCTTCCAATTTCAGAGGTTTCATTCAACATGTTTGATGTATACCCAGCACTTAGATAGTGCCTGGAATGAAGTAGGTATTCAAATATTTGATAAAGTGCTAAGACAGAAAAGCAGATAACTTCAGCTCTGCTTCGTAAAATGTTTTGGCAAGGGTGGGGAAAAGGTTACTCAGGTATTCAAGGCTAGATGCGGATATTGGGAATAAAGAGTGTAAGCTCGTGCTGGATATTGCAGAGACTGGAAGATGAATTGGACTCTCACGGGTATATTGGAATCTGTCATTTTACCTTGATAGATAAGACCCTAAAATGAGGAAACATGGAACATAGAAGTTACAGATTCTCAATGACTACCAGGTCATCTCCAATCCCTGACATCTTAAAGGGACATTGACCAGAAGAACAATGCTAAAAGTTGGCCTCCTAACTCAACGATAACCCATTTTGTCATGATCTGAACCCAGGGAAACACTAGCTATGGGAACAAGGTCTCTTATTCATTCAGTTTAATAGGCACGTGCCAGGACACAAGGATGAGCTGAGTAGGCCAAGATCAACCCAAGGACACCTCTCACGTTTCACTTCTAATCCCTCTGGACATGGAATTCCCAGTCAACGGCAGTAGTTGTCCTGTAATTTACCCTATGGGTCCTACTTGTCTCTGTGCCTCTGAGACTTCCTATTTCCTCCAGGAGCCCTTCGTTCCCTTAACTCCCCAAGTCACTGGCTAAGCCTGTCTGGCCTCTGAGGAAAGGGAAATGGTGATGAAATTCTAGGGGGCCCAGGAGAAACAGAACAGAAGAGTTATTGGTACATCACTTAAAATACAGAAGTATTGATATATAAATGCAGATTAAACAATGCCTCATCATCCTTACTTTAAAAAGTTCTCTCTAGTACCTGAACACTTGCAGAGTCCCATTAATTCAGGCTAACACTAAGTAGGGGATTTCAGCAAGAACAAGGTATATTTTTCTCTAGGGGTTCTTGCTCTGCTAACAAGGCTTTAATTTTATTTTAGGCAGAAAAGATTTGGATCATTTTATCTCTTAGGATAGAGTATCTCCAAGATCCTGGAAAAATCTTATGCCTATAACTTGTTTGTGTCTACCATTGGTTTAGAGGTCGAGATGTTGAAATGGTTTGATCAGTGTCCACCCATAGCAGAGTGTAGGGATGAGCCATGAATGCAAATACACCAGCCAAATTGGCTTGCTTGGGAGCTAGAAGGTACACTCCAGCTTGAGATTCATCTTACCCTAGTCATCCTCAGACCAAATTAATTCCTATTACTGTTACATTGGAGTTTCTGCTTATTTGATATCTTGCCCTAGTAGGCAAAGTTACTTTGTTTTGAAAGGTAGAAATGATAGGTATGAAAATTTAGACAATCTATGGGACAGGGAACACTCGATTTTCAGCCCCTGATATACAACAATGTATGGCGTTTTTATATCCTGTAGATACAAAGAAGTGGCCCAGAGTATTGAGCTAGTGACTAAATCTGCAGCTCCTCGCTCTAGGCTCATTTCTTTCATTCAGAAGCCTGCTAGGTTTCTGAAGTCCTGGACAGTTCCAGGTCAGGCTGATGATCTCTCCCACTCACCCCATCTCACATAGCACCAACTAGGAAAAAAGGTGCTATGTCATGCCCAGGCCTGGCAGGCATCTTTGAACTGTGTGTTAAGCAGGGCTTTGCCATCCATCACAATACCTTCAAGATAAAGGTAGTTCACAAGCAGGAAGAAGAAAGATCATGGGGATCATCTGGGCCCCAGAGTTCAGTACTCTCCTTTCAAGCTTGGCTTGCCTTGGAATGCCACCCACAAAGACATCCTCTTTGTCATGTATACCAATGAGATCAGGTTTCATCCATGAATACACCTCTTTAAACTGGCTAGCACAAGTTTTTCCGCTCATCACTGCTGAATGCTCTGAGATCCTATGCGGCTCCAACCTACAGGGTCCACGCAGCTGAGTCCTGGGTCAGTACAACTTTGATAACAAGTAGAACACCTGAGACTGGTACAACATCCTTTCTACTACTGTGTTTCCTAAAAAATAAGACCTAACTGGAACATAAGCCCTAGTATGATTTTTCAGGATGACATCCCCTGAATCTAAGCCCTAATGTGTCTTTTGGAACAAAAATTAATATAAGACCTGGTCTTATTTTTGGGCAAACAGTAGCAAAGGCCAGTGGAAAAAGGCACTCCTATCTTAACGTGACAGGAAGGTGACAAGGTCCAGGTCATGAAGCAGGTCATGAAACAGAGCCTGCCGTCCACTGGTCCCAGCTACAAGAGTCAAAGTTTACTTGCCTGGCCTTGGAGAGTGGCTGCTTTATTACCAAGACCCTAAACCGCATATTGTGCCTGGCAGTGCACAAATAACATTCTAAGTGCTTCTTAAGTTACCTTCTAATGTCTGACCAAGAAAGACAAGGCAGAAGGCAAGAGGGCACAAGGGATGATAATCCTGCCCCTGACATCAGTAATTAACTAGCTACACAAGGAAACCTAGCAGATGCTTTGACATCAGGCACCGTGCACCATTTTTATAGGGACGTTATCTTCTACAAGATCAGTGTGGACTAAAGCCTGACGTAGTAAGAAGAATAAGTCAGATCTTTGGATCTGACTTGCAGCTCTTCTGGGGGAGGTCTACCTGTCTTTCAAGGTAGGAGGCTAAAAGCCAAGCCAACTTCTTGAGAGAATTGTGCCAAGCATTTCACCTATTTTAATTTTCAGGGAAACAGTAGCAAAGGCCAGTGGAAAAAGGCGCTCCTATCTTAATGTGACAAGAAGGTGACAAGGTCCAGGTCATGAAGCAGGTCATGAAGCAGAGCCTGCCGAACAGGCACAATTCCTTGGATAGCCTATAATAGAAGTGCCTCAAGGTCATGGCAGAGCAAGCCAGAGAACAAGGAGAGACTAGCTCTTCCCTCTTTGATATACTGCAACCATGATGATACCATAACTATTCTAATTCTTTGCCGAAGCCATTTATCAGAATTACACATGAGGGAGCCAACAAGAGGTTACTTAAGGTCTGAGCTGAAACTCCTATCAAGAAATTTAAATTACCATTATGGTCTCTCAGAGTAGGGGCCAGGCAAGAGTAGTAGTTCAAAGCAATCTCAGTAAGTCCAGTGGTCCAGAGATAATATCTTCTATCTGAGAAGCATTATTTCCCGAGTCCTCAAGGATGGATCGACTTGAACCCAAAAGCACTCTCAACCAATTCCTTGGCATAGGATGGTGATAGGGCACACGGAGAAAATTTCAAGGGCTTAGCCTTAGTCCTTCCTAGCAGACTGGCTCTGGGTGATGCTAAATCCTGGAGTAAAACTGCAGAGAAGGCGTCACAGAGTCACGATGGGGACCACTAGCACTGCATCCTGTATCACATTGATGGCCGCTATACAAACCTGGATACATGATGGCAAACGTACGTCAAGGTTGCGTGCTTCTCCATGTGATCTCCAATTGTAGTTGCTTTGCTAAATGTGGCATCTTTGATAATACCGATATGACATGCTCTGGGTATAGAACACATCAAGTTCATGAGGCATAAGTATGGCAAACATGACTTTCTCAGTCCCCGCTGAGATAATTTGAGTCAGTTTATACTGGTGTGGGAAGATACCTATACAACTTCACAGCCTTGCAAGTCTGTTAACTGTCCTGCTCTTTTGCTGTATAGACTACAGGATCTTGATCACTTTGACATGACACAAAAATACCCTATTAATCCTTTATGTTGCTGTCATGCTTATCAGACCTGGTGAAAAGGAGTAGCAAGTGTTCTGGCTGCCCTACAAAGACAGATAATACAGGTAGTGAGAGAAATCCTACAGAGATCGAGTGCTTCCATAGTGGTAAGGATTGTAAGATACTAGTGATCTATTCTATGCCCAAACATCTCTAAAGTGAAGGACATGTTATTGCATCTTGTACCCCCACTACCAAAAATCCACCCACAGTGGGTGGGTTTGGGTACAGGAAGCATATAACACACTTGGGAACATTCTCTCAACACATTTGTCAGCTTATGCTCAAGGCTCCTAGTTTCAAATGGGGCCCAAAGAAAGAAAGCTCTGTAGGAGAGTCAAGCTGTTGCGCCAGCTGTTCTGCCACTTGGTCTATATAATCCAACCAATTGCAATGTACTAGAGACGTCTTTGGTTCAAAAGGAGGCAATAAGGAATGTTGACGCAATAAGACACAATTTGAGAGCCCTAAAGTTTCTTGGACAAAGTCATGTTAACTGTAGCATGAAATTATGCAGTTAGAAACAGCTCCAGGCATATTGTTGTGCCCTCATAGAGACTGTCTAGCTTGGGGACACCAAATGACTATGTGACTGGAGTTGGCCATGTGTTAGTATACACAAACCCAAGTCATAAAGTTGGGTGGACACAATAGAAAACATTTAAGACAAGGCAATATACAGATGATGTATTCCAGAACTGTATACTTGAAACCTATGTAGTTTTATTAACTGATATCACCCCAAAAATTTAAAAAAATGAACAGTATAATCAGGTAGATGATGAATTCTTGAGGGTACAAGTTAGATAAGCAGGTGGTCCAGACCCAACATCACTTACCTCTTTCCCTAAGTTCACACCTATTAACTCATGAGGATTCGTTTCCTGCAATCAACCATGAGGAGCATAAAACACAGCTCTACTTCAAAGCTCAGTGAAGGTGCTAGTCAATGTTTACTGTTGCTGCATTACAGCCCTCCAACAGAATAGCCCCAAAGGACAGTGGTAACGGGAAAGCCTCTTAGTAAAAAGAACTCTAAAGAGTATATCTAGGGTACCCATACTCTGTCGGATTTCTTAAAGTGGCCTCATGATAGGCAAATCCTCCCCAAGAGGCCACTAAACTGATGGCAGCCCCAATATGAGCCCAAATGAGTTGTATGGCCTGTTTGGCTTGGTGGGGGGTGTGATGTTAGGAACACTCACTATACCTACCCTAGCAAAAAGTACCCGCCCGAGATGCCCTCCAAAACTCACAGCACTCACTCGATTCACTTGCAAATGTTGTCCATGACAACCAACTGGCTCTTGATTACCTGCTAGGCAAACAAGGGGGTGTATGCACAGTTATTAAAAAGATTTGCTACATCTCTATTACTACTACTAGCCAGGTAGAAGATGTCACTTAACTATGTCGCTTGACCACTTAACTATGGTCAAGTTAAACGGCTTCATGATTTTGCAGAGGGAAATCCAATAGCTGATTCCATCTGGCAGGCTGTAAAAAGTGTTTTGTCTTCCCTAACTTGGTTTCTGTCCCTGCTAGGACCCTTGGTCTTTATACTACTTCCACTACTGTTTGGATCATGTCTTTTTAACCTTGCCCAATTTGTCTCCTCCAGGTTATAGCAGTTCCACATAATGATAGTCCTCCAAGGATTTCAGCCAGTGCCCTCAACAGAAACGACACTGGTGGAGGTCTTGACCTCTTAGGACAGGTAGGTAGAGGATCTTGATTCCAGGCTAGGTAGGGTCAATGCCTCGTCTCAGCCTGAAGCAGCTCTAGAAGTCTGACCTGTCCCTCAACAACCCATACGATTATGGGTCTGAAAATCCCTTGGGAGGATTTATGAGGCAGGATAGGTAGCCTAGAAAACTGACCACCCCTTCCAGGGTACAACATGAAGTGCCTCACTGGTTACACAAGTTAACGATTGTATCCAGTACCTGCAGCTGGAGAAAAGGAAGCACCAATTTCATTCTGCAAGGCTAATCCCTATGACCAGGGATCTGACCTTTAATGTTAATGTCATTATAATGTAATTTGCATTGTGGTTACTATGACTTTCATCATGCATCTGATACCATGACAGTTCCAGAGGAACCAAAGAAGGATGAAAAAGCAGGAAACAGAGGGCCTTGGCCAGGGGGAGGCGATGAATGAACCACGTCAGGGGGATGTCACCAATTCCTGCCCTGAGAGGGATAATAAAAACCCCTGATGTCACTTCCTCAGCACAACTTGTTCTGTGTTTGCCCACACATTCCTCTCAAGTGGGTATTTTCATTTTCAATAAATCATTTTCGCTTTCCTGGGGTGGGGAAGAAGCATATCTATGCATTGACAGAGAACTGACCCGAGGTAAGGATACGCAGTGACTTCTAGGCAAAGAGCCTTGCTATTTGGTCAGGTGCTTGGAAGGAATCACAACAGAAGAATGGATACAAAGGTCTGGTGGAAAGAGTGTCATCAGATCTATAACAGGGGTCGTGAAGAATGATCTGTGTATCTCACGTCAATGCTATGCCATCCAAAGAGATACTGGACAGGATAAATAGACTTGTCTATTTGACATCAACCAGCCTCCGGTCTTGGCCATTCTAATGCTCTCTCGAATGACTCACGAATGAAGTATTTATGGTGGCAGGAATGTAGGCTATTGTATGGGCCCAACAGCGTGAGTTTCTCCTCACCGAGAATTATCTAGCTACTGCCGCTGACTATCTAACCTAATAGCATAGGCGTCTGGTAGTGACATTCGCTATATTGTCATCCCCTCAAAGATTGACCAGCCATTTGGGGATCAGATGAATATTGGGTCCTTTCTATCCTGCAAGGAATAGTGACTCATCCTTACCGGAAATACGTATTCTGAGTATGGGCTTACCTTTCCTAGACCTGGTGCTTAGCCATCAACACTACATAAGGGCTCACTAGATTCCAGTTATGTCACATTGTCTCTCAGACTACGGAACCCATTCTATAGTGAATATATAATGGGAATGTGATCCAGAGAGCGATTGGTCCTACCAGATCACTTGGAATCTTCAAGCCCAATAGGATGCTAGAATGGTCTCTTAAAGGAGCAGATAAGGCACCAAGGAACCAACCTGGACATAATCCTTCAGTAATTGGACAATCTTTAAGAATGAGGTGTATGCTGTAAACCAATAGCTATAATAGGACATCTACTCCCTAAAAAAATGGCTAGAAAACACAGGTCTTTAGGGTAAAGGGTAGAATAGCCCTTTTCTATCATCTTAGACCCACTTGAGGAACTGATGCTTCTTTTCCATATGCCTTTAAGCTCTGTTGGACTTGAGGTCCTGGGTATCTGGGAGAGAAGTGGAAGAGGAAGAGGAATGCCTCTACCAGAAGACAATAAAGAGTCTACTAAATCTTAACTTGTGGTAAACCAGCAAGCAAAGGAAGGAGTTTATTGGCAGGGGGTAGAAGACCCCTATTATGTTGAGAATAAGTTTGTTCCTATCTAAAGTGGGTGAATTGTGTCTGGAATATCTGGAACGCAGCAAAAGCATGACAAGGACTTAACCAGACCCTCATTCCCCTTGGAACAATAGTTTTGAGCTACATGAATAGGCAAGCAACCCAGACCAGCAGAAGTGCAGACAGAAGATGAAGGCATGTGGAGCAAATGGGTGGTAGAGGAAGAAGTATCAATTTTCACCTCAGGATAACCTTCCATAAGAGGACTGTGCTGATCACCCCCGCTCACACTTCTATAGTAACATTTTGTGTTTATTAAAAGCATCTCAGCTTCTCTCAGTATACCAGATTCAGGGAGGTAGATAACAGGGCAGTCAGTACAATCTCAAGAAAAAAATGTGTCATAGCAACATCAGAGGCAAATTTAAAGTCCATGGATTTATTTTCATGGACACTCGTGGCCACCTTTCAAAAATGTTAATTTATGCAATCGCAGAATCCCAGCATGTCTGGTTGCAAGTTACCATATCAAGACAAGAATGAGGAAAAAATGCAAAACACATGTAGTTTCGTGACCTGATTTTTCAATCAAGTTCTTTATTTTGAGAGCTGTGACCTTCTCTCTAGAGAGGCTACCATCCTGGTTTAGCAACAGGATCATGATTGCATTAGGTTTTGCTTTATGGGGGGTGGTGGTGGGGTGCTGACATGTTTCCTTAAGGGTTTCTAGTTTGCATCTTTGGAGCAAACAATTGCACGAGTGTCATAGTTCTTGTTACAGTGTCATCTCTAGAGCATTGGCCCTTTCATGTCTCATATCATGGAGTCTTACTGTGCCCTCATCAGCATGAATTTATTAAATAGTGGCCAGTCGCTAGCAATATTGGACCCTTTCTTCCATGCTTGCAGCAGTCATAACATTTGGCAGATACTAAGGACCTAATAGACAAATGGGCCAACGATAGACCACATTCACAAGTAGAGCCAGCAAGTAAGAAGATGTTGCTATTGTCTGTGTCATCCTTGTCAGTCCAAAAAACATTTTAAGGGACTCAGACCAAAATAAGTTAGTCCTTGCGCTCGGCTTCAAACCCAGGTCAGTGACAGGTTATTAGCACCTGCATGAATCCTGCATGGTTCTTGATCATTCCTTGTTTCCACCCTTTGCATCTCAGGCTGAATTTTACGTCCATTAGATTAGTTTGAGGGGATAGGATTCCCTCCTCTCTAGAAAGGCAAGACACTTTTGAAGTCAGGTTCAAATTGTGACAGGAACTACCCCAGTTATCCCCTCAATATTCTTCCCTTCTGTAACAGGTTTGCTCCAGGCACATCGACACAGCTAAAGATTCCTTTTCCCAGTCTTTCTTGCAGCTAGCTATGGACACATGACTAGACACTGGTTAATAAGATTGAGGTGATTTATATAAGTTTA
Source organism: Rhinolophus hipposideros (assembly GCF_964194185.1). Lineage (NCBI taxonomy): Eukaryota > Metazoa > Chordata > Mammalia > Chiroptera > Rhinolophidae > Rhinolophus > Rhinolophus hipposideros. The sequence goes on along the minus strand of NC_138049.1, from coordinate 99,044,101 downwards.
GGGTCATTTTCATGAAGGGATATCTCCCTTTCCCTTCTAGTTTGGTAGGCTCTAAATATTTTGAACTCGCTGAGAAGCCCTGACATGGGTGCTGTTGGCACTTGGGCCTGATTCTGTTGAGTGGCACCCAGTCTTGTGATTGAGACACCTCCCTCATCCCAGTCTTAAGACTGTTCCATGAATATGCTTCACTCACTCCACCTTCTTCATACCGTGTCCTGGAGTTGATACCTGAAGATCTACCTGGTGGCTATTAAGGTAGATACAGGATTAGAAACGATCACGAAGAATGGAAAAGCAACCCTAGAATAAGAAAATAAAAGCTTCAAATTAACAAGTAGGAGAAGAGGACAGGAGAGAAACTTGATCAAGCTACTGTCTCAGATTCTGCTTTCAGGGAAACTAGAAGAAGCTTATATGCCAGTAGTTTGCTTGAGGACATGAAAGCAGGGAAGATTAAAGGATAGGGACAGAGTGGCATGTAGAAGGCTGCGTTATTAATTTGGCCACCAATAACATCAGCTGGTTGCTCCTCCAGCAAAATTACCCAAGAAGCCTAGGGAGTCCATCTCAGGTCCCAGGGGAAGATAAGCGGATGCATTTATCCATTGGTTCCCAGCTCCTATCTGTTGAGATTTGCCCCCATATGCTAACTACCTCATACTACCAGGTTGTTTGGCATGAATGTCCAGTGGATTCCCAACAGCACCCCATACCTCCAAGTTAGAGAAAGGCCCTGGGTAGCTAGTATGAGGTTCTGTCATTTTATACCAGCAGCCCCAGCTAGAATAAAGAGGAGAGACAGAGTGGATCTGACAGGGCACAACAAGAAGTCAATACACCAGCCAACAGAAGGGGATTATGGTAAAGACAGAAGATGCGAGTCAAATCAGGTTTCAGGTCCCAGAATGATATTTCCTATGTCATATATTTCATCTGGGTTATATTTCCTTTTCAGAAAGAAATGTTGCCTTGCAATGACAAAGAAGCTTTGGAAATAAACAGGAGGAGCCCAAACATGCCCAATACTAATAGAGTAGTAAGAGAAATAAGTAAAGCAAACTAAGACCCAAAGCATTAAGCCATAAAAGAATGGTACATAATGATGTTTTTAAACATATCTTAGTGGATTATAAATCAAGATTTAGAAGTGAGAATTCCCAGAAACTTAACTTCCTTGAAAGATCAAGGAGAAACAAGACGTAGAAGGCTTATAGAATGATTCACTAGCATAATAGATACACAGAACTTCACACTTTAAGATACATTCTTATCTCCGTATAATAGACACAGACCTTGAGTGTGAACCTTGGAACATCCCTTTGCCAGAACAGTGGGGCCACGGGCATTAAGTTGAATTGGCATTCAGTTTTATTCTCTTCTGCACGTTTTTGATCTTTGCTTCTGCCTGTAGAAAGCCTGAGACCCTTCCATTTTGAATCTCAGAGCCAACATTAGTTTTGCCCTTAGATGTCAGCCTTGCTTCGGACTGCGTTATTTTGACCCACTGCCTCTTCAGCTGTCCCCACAGTACCTGCCCAGCTTTCGTGCTTATGTCCCTGCTCCCTGCACAGCCATGAGAGCCCCACCGAGTTTGAATTCCTTTTGAGTTTTGTTCATTTTGACGTCTGACTTCCTAGAAATAGGATGTTCAGCTGTGGAAGCAATAGGGGCTTCCAACACTGGGCTGATGAGACTTACACACACAAGTCATTACCTCGCACTGCTCAAATAAATTGTTTTAGAAGCAGTGAGCTGACTGCTACCCCAGCAGTAAGTGAGCCAGCTCCTCATAAGAGATAGACTCTCCAAAATCCAGATTCTCCTCTCTGCTCAGTGAGGGGATTCTGATAGACTATGCTTACAATAGAGTGCAGAAGATGAGAACTTTATTTGGGGCAAGAATCTTGGCATAATCCAGTAGACCAACTCCAAATAATCTTGAAAGAAAACTTCTTTGTTGAGTTCATCTCACCCCAGGATGAGACCTATTGTTTGGATCGTAAGAGTTTAAGCTGGAGCCGGACAAAACTAGTTCAGAGATAGGAACATCTGCAGAACGTATCCCTATTGCCTTTGGGCAGAAGGCTTTATAAGCTCCCCTTATGTTCATCTTCTTAGATGAAGTGGACCCAATTTGAGTACAATGCCCACTGCTTCTCTATTCCATCCCACGATCCCCGAGCATAATTCTGCCAAATCTGTTTAGGCTGGAAACCTGCTTCACTTAAATGCAAAGAGAGCCCCGAGTGCCTGGGAAACTTATGTTACCCTGTGATATTCCCTGACACTGGCGTACTGAGATTCCCATTCCTACCATGGTGATCTCTCATCCAACATTAAACCAGCTAGACAAACCGACTATAACTTTAAACCAGTTGCAGTAAGTCAGTTAACTAGATAGCTACTAGTTCATACCTCTTATCTTGATCATCTAAATCCTCAGAGGTCTGCCACCCCAGTAATCATCTCTGGCTTGTTGCAGAGAGTGGTTTCTTATCCTAGTTTATGGGCTTTGATTTCCTCTAACTTTTTTACTTTGGCTTTTTAATCTCTGCTTACCAAGGAACTGCATGTCCCGTCTTAGGCCTCAAACTCAGTCCTGGCCCTGGCTACCTGTGGATACACTCAGACTCTCTATGGGAACACATACCAGTCCCAAGTATGAATCAGCATCTGGAGGGGGCCAATAAGATGCCTAGTACCAGAAATAAATTCAAAGCACTTGTTCGTTGGCCATAGACACCAAGGAAGAATCCTAGTTGGCAGTGCTGACATTTGCTAGTTTGTACCATATGTCTTTGCTGACTACTAATAGCTTATTTATACAGGTAAAGGTAGGGACACATCCCAGCAAGTGATATTCTTGTGAACTAGAAAGGGGATCTAATGAATCAGTGACTGAAAGTAACCTCACAGGGTAATCTGTTCATAAATCCCTAACTGGGAAGGTCACGGTGGGTAGTCACACCAATATCCTTTTAAGACCTGATATGTTAGCTGGAATTAAGCCCATTATATAAATTTACTTTAAAAGGAGGCTTATAATTCTACATATGAGCCCCATGTAATTCTCCTATCCTTCCAGTAAAGAAACCCAATGGAAAAGGATAGAAATTTGTATGGGAGCTCAGAGCTATAAATAAGTTATTCCTAGACGTCCTTAGTTCCAAATCTGCACACCCTATTATCAGCCTTTCCTGTGGGCTGCCAATATTTTTCAGTGATAGATTTATGTAGTGCCTTTTTCAGCATTCCTATAGAAAAAGACAGTCAATATCGCTTTGCCTTCACTGGAAGATCAATTTATTTGGACTGCAGGGCCTCAGGGATACAGGGAGAATTCCACTTATTTCTCTCAGATACTGAAGGCTAATTTAAATGTTGAGTTTCTCAGAGATTCCACTGTGATCCAATATGTGGATGATTTACTTTCATACGCTAGGACATTACTCGACTCCCAGAAGGACACAATTTACCTATTACAACAGTTACCTGTAAAAGGTCTCAAAGGAGAGCAACTCTCCACTTGCTAGGGCGCTGAGATTCATGAGTCACTAAATAAAGCCCATTAGATCTTTAAATTAAACTTACTTGGCTGAATTTTGTTATTTAACAGAGGGAAGGCAGTGCACAGAGGATGTTTAGGGCAGTAGAACTACTCATTGTGTGATACTGTAATGGGGGTTACATGTCATTATACATTAGTCCAAACCTATAGAAAGTACAGCACCCAGGGTGAGCCCTAATGTTAACTATGGACGTTGGGTGACAATGATGGGTCAATGTAGGTTTGCTGACTGTAATGCGTCACTCTGGAGGGGGGTGTTGGTAACGGGGGCAGCTGCGCATGGGAGGGGTATGGGACGTACAGGAAATCTCAACTTTCAATTTTGTCGTGGACCTAAAACTGCTCTAAGAAAATAATGTCTTTCGTTAAAACAACAACTGAAACAACAACAAAAAGCTTAATACAAAAGAAAGGTCTAAAAGGACAAGCTTCAATTCTGTTTGCCCCAAGTAAAATGGGCATCTTATACCTAAAGATGGGCTACTAATTAATGGGGAAAGACTCAGGAATCCTATCCTTTCCACTTCAAAGAACTAAAACAACGTAAGGGATTCCTAAGGCTGACTGGACACTGGCTTCCACATTTTTTATTAATGGTTCAACCAATGGTTCAATGCCCTATTAAAATCAGACCAACCTGATCCAATCCAGTGGAACCCCAAAGGGAAACAAGCTATAGAAGCTCTATTATCAACGCTCCCACTTTGGGACATTCTAATTATAAGCTTCCATTCTTCCTGTTCACACATGAAAATAAAGGAAATGCTTTTAGAGTTTTAACTCAGAAACATGGAGTTAAACGTGTTTAACATGGAAACTATAGAATATTATGGCCAGCAATTAGACTCAGTAGCAAAAGGGCTTCCTTCCTATATGAGACTCATCTCTGCTACACCCATGTTATGCAAACACACAGAATAGTTACAGGCTCTCCTTTCACCATTTATGTTCTTCATTCTGTGGAACCTTTGCTGAACTCTCACCATACTCAGCATTTCTCCACCAGCCTACTGGCTTCTTACAAAGTATTCCTTTCTGCACCTAATATTACTTGAGTTGCCCAATGCAACAGTCTTAACCCAGCAAATTTGCTACCTTCTTTATATAGGATGAAGATACCCATGATTGCACTTTACTTACTGACCACCTCCTTCCCCTAGAATGATTTACAGGAAACTCCTATTGATAATGCTGACTTAATTTGGTTCGCAAATAAATCTCAAAAATGAACAGAGACATCACCGAGTTGGATATGCAGTGACTTCCATGGTGGATGTAATTCAAAGTTCTTATTTACCAGAAATAAGGTAAGGGGGGTGGGGGGTGGGAGATGAGGGTAAGGGAGAGGGGGGTGGGAGATGAGGGTAAGGGGGATCAAATATATGGTGATGGAAGGAGAACTGACTCGGGGTGGTGAACACACAATGGGATTTATAGATGATGTAATACAGAATTGTACACCTGAAATCTATGTAAATTTACTAACAATTGTCACCCCAATAAATTTAATTAAAAAAAAAAGAAATAGAAAAAAAAATCTGCCCAAGAAGCCAAATGAACTGCTGTAACTCCAAGCTTGTCAATTGAGCAAAGATCAAATATCCAACATTTACACTGCTGGTCACTGTGCCTTTGGTGCAGCTCATGACTGGAATGTTATGGAAGCAAAGAGGATTAATTTCCTAACTTCCTCAAGGTGGTCTATAAAGAATGGAAAACAGGTCACAGAACTGTTAGATGCCATGTAGCAACTAAGACAATTGGCAATTATCAAAGTCCCAGGACATTCTAAAACGACCCTCATAGAAGCAAAAGGAAATAATTTAGCTGATGCTTCAGCTAAACAAGCAGCACTAAGCAATCAAATTATTCAGACCAAAAAATGTCTTTTCCTTCCACTAAATCAATAAGATTCTTACAGTTCAAAAAGCCAGCGGCAGACTAGAAGATATACCTACAGAAAGAGGGAATCTTTGACTCAAAGATACGGCTTGGACCTAACTGGAAACCAGTATTACGTATAGAAGCTCAATTGCCTATACTTCAACATGTACCTGAGCATATTGGGTCCTGAAAAGATTTCATGGACTTAGCAGTATTACCAGAGATCTTCCACTGTAGATCATAAAGTGTGTAGCATATATTCCATCGGTGCAAAATATAACTCTAAAACCATTCCCTGGATTCCAGGGACACTTCCCACTCACTTTAGACTCATTTGAGGCATGGCAACTGGATTCTATCCAAATGCTATCATATCAAGGATACAAATGTGTTCTTTATGATTTGTATGGTCTCTCGTTGGGTGGAGGTGTCCCATTGCAGGAGAACAGCAGCCTTCGTGGTCAAGTTCTATTGGGAAAAAAAAAAATGATTCCCAATTGACGAATTCCCTGAATTACAGAGGGACAAAGGGACTCATTTCATGTGCAAATAATGTAATCCATTGTCACATTTGGCCTATTCTACAGCATTTCATTGTCCTCTGGATTGGTGGTCCATATCAATGTGCATCTAAAACTAGCTGAATTTTCAGAAACTTTTAATCTCCCTTGACCAAAAGTCCTCCCTACAGTTGTCCTCAACCTGAGATCTACCCCTTTTGGAAAACATAGCCCTTCTACTTAGGAAACAGTCACTGGTTGCCTTATGCATCTGGATGAAGGGACATGGTAATCAACCTTACTAAAAGAAGACATTCTGCATTATTGTCAAGGACTTATTAACCAGCGTAAAGAAATTGATAATTAATAGCTAATTCATTTCATAGTGCGCTCCTGGGAAAGGAAGACTTCAAAGACCATTGCCTACAACTGGGAGATTTTGTCTATTGAAAGAGATAGCAAACAAAAGACTCTTCAACCTTGTGAGAAGGCCCTTTATCAGGAATTACCAACTAATCCATGTACAGATAAACTTGAGTTAACTTATGAGTTCATATTTCTCATCGAATAAAGGCACCTAACATGAATGCACATCTGACACTCACCTCTGCCTACAAAAAACACCAAAGACTCCTGAAGGATAAAAAGCCACCAACATCAGAGGTAGATAGCTATCCCAAGATATCAACAAGGCCCATATATCTACGGACTTGTGTTGAACTCAAACCAATTGTTTGTCTTTACCTGTCTGTTACTTGTTACATTACTTGTTCTTTAGTTTTTCTATAGTCCAAAGTACATACTAGAAACAGATAGAAACATGGGTATAGTGCTAGTAAGTGTGTATATTACTTTTCCATGTACCTTTGCCAGGGAGCTAGGAACACCCCAATCTTGTCCCAGGCACCCTACACTGAGCAATATCTTCGCTGGACTAATAGCATGGAATTATAATTCAGATTCCTTCCGTGCCTACTACACACAAAATAACCCTCCAGTCTCAAAGGCCAAGTCAAAGAGAAATAAGTATACGCCTAGACACACACAACTTGCGAGCAGAGCATTGAGAGGTCAAGTATAAGACTTAACTTAGGACTCTGGTTCAAGCAGTCTGAAGATCTCAACCGCCCTATCAAGAGGAGTAACAGCTACAACTCACAGGAAGTAACTTGGACCTACATACCGAGAAAGGTGTTGGTGTGCCAGGAGTGATTAGACATCTAGGCAAGCACAAGAAAGATCTGGCTGAAACCCAAAGGGAACAGATGCTGGAACTGAGAAGTAGCCCCCAGCGATCGACAGGTGACTGTTTGTTGAGGGTCTGGCCTGGCCATGGAATCCAGCTCCTGTCCCATAGCGAGCAGTGGTTTTCCTGAGCACATCTCAGACCTGGGCAAGCAGAGTCATTCATGCCATTTATTCTCAGGGCCATTCGTGTCAGTTTAGATGATAGTCCTGCCAGCCAGCCCAGAGTCATTCCAAGTCCTAAAATTAGATTCCTTATGTTCAGTTGTTATAAGAACTTAACTGCATCACAGAATTTCAAGAAATAGGTTCAGTGATTCCAATTCCAGGGTGATCATTATTGGTATTTTGCTTGTTTCATTTTGTTCTCCCACCACTATTCAGCATTCACGTGTGTCCCCATCAAGTTTTATTCTGTGTTTTAGGGAAGTCTAATAAATGCCAGTGTTTATTCAGTCTGGCCAATCTATTATCACAAGGCAGACATCCTACTTTTACCTTTCCCCAACCTCACTACTTCCATTTAGTACAGATAAAGAAGGGCCTAAAGATTGTGTGTTTATAATCACCACAGTCTCCAGAAAAGTAATTTGGTAACTTACACCACCTTTGATGTTAGAAAGAGCCGAGTGGAATTCTGTGTACAAATGACCTGTACACATCTTTCATTAAGCGAAACCCCTTTTTGCTTAAAACTCCTTAACTGTTGAGCTTGAACATTTCCGCACAAGACCACCAGCTGTCCTGGTGAGTTTGTCACTACTCTTGACTGTAAGGTCACTGGATTATGCCTATTCTTACATATCGTCTAGTTCACTCCTGAGGAATTTCGCAGATACTTGCCACTCTTCTTAGATTCAGGTGTGCAAACCATAGTGATTAGACATTTATACACCTCACAAAGGGATAACCCCAATAAGTCTATTACCCATCTGACACTGTACGTAGTTATTACAATACCACCTTTTTTTAGTGTATAGTTTTCACTGCCTAATCAAAAATATGGAAGTGAAAAAGATACCATGTATCCAAGATTTGGTAGGTATTTTGGTCCAAGAATTTCAAGTTTTCTTTAAACGTTCAGTGAAAGGTATGACAGGAAGCAAATATCGAAACTATACTATGCAGGTTGCTAAACCATGTGCCATGCCACTACCTAATCCTTTACTCGCTTCAGAACAATGTTCCCTTCGCAATGAAGAGTAGTTTATATATAGGGATAGTTTCTGGCCTTGTTTTAGAACAAAAGTAGATAAACAGAACAGAAACTGAGTGCACAGTAGACTAGCCACACAAGTATCAATGGTCTATCATCTTTTCACTATTCTAGTTGGAGTAATAGATCAAATTCACACTTGTAATGGGCTGAGGTTTCCTGTTTAAGTGTTTATGCTTCAAGAGATAAGAGATAACCCTGAGTCGGTCAGCTGGCTCCCAAGGCTTCAGCTGGTAGGTTCTTAAAAATCAGATCTGTTCTCAGAGTTTGCCTTCCACATGTCACATACCATTCTGGCTTCTTCCATTCTGACACCAAGTAATTGATCTTGGATTCATGGCTCAACTCTGCCTTTTGATTTTGCCTGGATTGGATGATCCAGCTCTTGTTCCTGAAGCTGATGCTTTAATAGTATTTTGTACTCTGACCAGAATCATCTTTTGGAAAGCCAACCAAGAACGTGGCAAGTTCTTATGCTGAAGGGGGAAACCTCCTTTCCTGAAATCCTTCAAAGTTCTACTCCTCGGTTACAACCACCTTTTGGCCACAGCCATCCCTACACATCAATGCTCAGCAGCTCCTAGGCTCATGTATCCCGGAGGCACTGGGACCTCCATGAATTCAGAGAACTCAGGGACCAATTTCCATGTTTTGCTTCACAAACCTGTCCAAGGAACTTCTGGGGTGTAATAGTTTCCAAGATCCTGTTCCAGAACTCTCTGCCTGAAAGGGGAAGATATCTGATAAACAATGAGGAGCCACAAATTAGTCAAGCAGATTAAACATGACCTGAGAATCACACTTAAGTTCACCTGGACCCATCAAGCTAGGTCAAGGTTCCATTCCAACAAATGCCATGTAGGAGTGCCTGGCCTCCTAAGGGAGGAGCCACTAGGATTCATCCATGCTGTTTAATACACAAGCAAAGGGAACTTATCAACAGAAGGATAGGTGAAGCATGGTGAGTATATCAATGCTGGATAGCAATTAAAATAAGTTGTGTCACACTGGTCTACACAGTATGACAAGACTGATGGCTCATGTTTTGTTGACAGCACCTATCAGTAGACTGTTTCAGGACATCCTGTTATGAGGGTAGTCTAAAATGACACCAGGCGTTTGACCCACTTAGGACTGTACGCTCATATTTCCCATTTTCACATGAAATACCAAGTCCATAGCTTTACTTTTCCTGCATCAATACCAAGACAAGACAGGGATCAGGAACCCCCTGATTGATAGCTTTGACTTACTACCAAGTCCACTTAATCTACAAGGCAGCCTCCAAATGCAACATTAAGACAGACCTTATCCAAAGCCTGGGGGAGTAAGTTCCAGTTCCTCGTCTACCAGGCCCATGAAGCTGATATCCTGGATCATTAGGCAGAGTCCTAGTTACAAGGACTTGGTATGATATAGGCCTGCAAAGTCTGAAGGTCTAACTTGTATCTAATACCCTGACCTCAATGTTTTATGGCATCACCCTCTAACTTAGTACTTATGTCCTATACACTAGTTGGGGTTGAAGGAAAACGCTGAAAGTGACCAAGTTGGGTGCCATTTTTATTCATTCCTTTTCTCTTCCCAACCACTCACCCTAAGTATTATTTCATTCTGATCCTGGTAACCTGCCTCAACACTACCCTCCTTTAAGGTTGACAATTGCCTTGTGCTAGACCTAATTTCAGTGGCTACTCCAAGACGTCTGCTCCCTAGAATTGTGCTTTGTTTTGAGGCGTTCTTACTTTGGTCCCATGGTTGAACGAAGGCTACTCCAGTTTAGTAAATAGGTTAGATGGTTCTCTGCACCAGTACAGGAAAGTTCATTGTATTAGATCTCCTTCATCCCTTAAGTTCTTTCGCGTAAAATCTAACTTTTAGGAGTTGGCTTTCAATTGTTTATGCCAACAGATGCATAGAATAAAAGTCACTCTGTCCATCCTCACCTCATGTTTCAATAACTTTTTGTATCAAGTTACTTGGTCTCCCTAACAGATAAGCACCTAAACTTGGTATTGGCAACTAAACTGCTAAGAGACAAGGACACGTAGGAAGTTCCATTCAGAATATAACTTTCATGGACCATGTTGGAGAATCTTATATGGTCATGAAAGGAATGCAGGTCCATGAAGCCTGAGCTCTAACAAATGATGGAGACATTTTCAGTAAGTTCAGGTCTTAAATGTCTAGAGGACAGCCAACAGCCAGCCGAGGCAGCACACCAGGACACATTACCTTATGCTAACTGAACACTCATGATTAACTCGTCAGGTAGAGCCTCTAACTTAACAGGGTTAGGTTACAACATGGACTAGACAGTAACGTCTCTGCAGTGGGGAAAAGTGGGTTATTCCCTGGAATAACTATAGGATCTGGCTAACGCATAAGCAGGAACTTGAACATTTCTGAGACAGGCAGGATACAAGCTGTGCAAAGGAGAATAATCACAGAACCAGTCTAAACCGGCCTTGTCCTGTTCCTAAGGACATGGTAAGTTTTTCAGAGATTATGGAACAAGGCCAGAGATCATGTAGTTAGACAGTCTGACACCTACTAGAAAAAGAATTCACCCTAGAATAACCTTTCAACATTACGAGGTCAAAATCTACTGTGGACTACATACTAACCAACCCCCAACACTGCCCTCCCCCCCAAAAAAAAAAATCAAACGTGATGCGTGAAAAGCCATGATCCCCTAACACCTGCACACTAAGTTCTCATATTACAATGATGCAACTCTCTAGAATAAGTGTAATTTCCCCACTTCCTCCTTTAAATGTAACCCCAAACCCTGGGTTTGAGAGACAGATTTGAGTCTTGCGTCTTTCCTCTCTCCTTGTGGTCGGCTTAGCAATAGAAGCTTCTTTTCCTCAAAAGCCGGTACCATAATATTAGATTCTATGTGCATCAGGCAGAGGCCCTTGCTTGGAAACAAAAGGATCTTATGACTTAACATTTAACATCTCAGCAAGAGTGCCTGGAGCCAGTCCTAACGTGCTGTGGGATGGTTCCCTGATGCTTGGATACAGTGGCCTGTAGTAAATGGGAGGATGGGGAGTAAGGTGGTCATGGTAGCATGGCAATATGACCAGAGAACACACCACCTGGCCATGTGCCCTGGAAAAGCCTATCCTTCACTAGAGGGACAGTGAATGCACCAATTAGGATCACTGACGTATCAAGGAGCCCAGTGGGGGTGTCCTCTGTGGGTCAGAGCTGAGATAGGAGATGCTGCCATGGGACCAGGCTGCCTTGTGTCACTCGGGATAAGAGTCCAGAACAGGGGCCAGGTGGCTGCACTTAATTGCTGAGACATGGACGTAGCAGCCATAAGAAGATCAGAATGGTCTTGACCTGCAAGAAATCTATGGCAACAGCTTATCAAACCATCTCGTATGCCTAGGGATGCGAGGTGGGCAGCCCACAAACTACTGCTTGATCTGTGTATTCACAGATGAAAACAAGTGAGAAGGCAAACATTAGCCACTGCAAACAAAAGTCATGACCCCTGTGATGGCTTTTTTGGTCAACTTGGCTAGGTTTCAGCCCATGTCACTAAGCCAAACCCTAATCTAGGTACCCTGAAAGTATCAGATGTGAGTAAAGCCCTAAATATTTGACTTTAAATAAGGGAGATTATTCTGGATAATCTGGGTGGGCTTGATTCTACAGCTGGAAGAGTTCAGTCCTGCTCTTGCTCTTTTCCTAACTGCCTGTGAACAACAGATAACTCTGGCCCATGCCTGCCGAGTTCTAGCCTGCCTGGGATCTTTTTTTTTTTTTTTTTTTTTTTTGCATTAATTGGTTAATATATATTTGAAACCCTTAAATATGTTGGGGAAAAAATTTTTAAGTTAGGGGAGTGAGTTATTTAGAAGCCACAGAGACAGGAGGACCCTAGAATTTTAAGATTTTTATTAAAAAATATAGCTAACATATAACTTTGCCTCAGTTTTAGGTATATGTGATCTCTCCATCTTGACTGCTGGCCTTACGGATTCCAGATTCTTCACTGGCTCCCACCATCACATAGGCCAATTCCTTGTAAAAAAGCCAGCTTCTTGATACGTACATTCTACGAGTTCTACTTTTCTGCTTGAACCCTAACTGATGTAACACTTCACCTAGTTTCCATATTTAAGCAAGTTTCTAGACTCAGTCCATGGATTGAAGAGGATAGATGTTTCCCTTGAAGAAGGCCCTACAACATCCCAGTAAAAAATAAATATTCCTCCTTCCCCCAATAGGGACCTATGCACATTTACCTGGGTAACTAATGGAGAAAGGGGAACACTCAGACCTGTCACAGGCTGTTGGATAGAGGGTCTGAACTGACACTGATATCAAAGGACCTCAAGCCCGATCCAGCCCCTTGATACATTGGTTAAGGGTAACAAACAGACTAAGGGCATTTTGCAGTGGCTGCAGTGAATCGGTAGACCTGCTCTGGTCATTTTCCTGACCCTCAAGTACCTAATCAGACAGCAACTGACAGTTCTCACACTCGTTTCTTGGCCCATGGAGCAAAGCCATCATGGTAGGAAATAGGAAAGGCCAAGTGGAATCCACTAGAACTTCTCCCTACTCACAGCCAAGAGTAATTCCTAAACTGAAGATGACAGTACCAGGCATGGGGACTCCCTCTCACATTGATTCACGAAGATGGCTCCTAGAGAAATGAGGTGACTCGTGACATGATCCTGCACTATCAACTCAAAACGGAGCTCAGTTATGGCTTCTGTACCAGCCACGGCGTCTCTCCTACTGATCAGCCTCCTTGAGCACACTGGTTTGAAGCTATTGATCTGGCAAACGCACTCCAACTCCTGTGGGGAGATTGAAAGCAATTCATATTCACTTGGGATCAGCAGCAGTCTACTGTCTTATCCCAGGGCTCTACATGGTTTTCCTGCTCGGCTACAATACATTCAACGGACTTTTATAGTCTTGAGATTCTGAAGACCATCACACTGTTCCATTATATAACATCACGTGTTTAACCTGATGGGCAAGAAGTGATTGATGCCATTACGAGGACACACGTAAGCCAAAGAGAAGATACATCCTTCGGATATTCTAAGACTGGCCATATTGGACCTGGGGGGCAGGGCAGTGATTTGAGGTATGCCAGGAAATCTACTCCAAGATAAAGACTACTTCTTCTGTTATTCTATTAGCACCTAATGCCTCCTGCCCCTCGGTAGCCCTGTTTGGGTTTGAGGGAAAGCATGATCACATGCTTGGGAACAGTACTATTTTGAGTAGGGCTCTGCATAGGTCCCGAATTCCACAAGGTATTTCCTGCAGTTTGGGCCCTGACCCTCCATGCTAGTGATGCCAAAGGTACACACGGTAAATAAAGATATTATCACATAGGTTCTGGAACAACAGGTTCTGGAACAGAGCTGTGCAGTGCTCATCACAGCTCCTGAACTGCTCCCAGGCTCTAAGTGGGGCAGAGTGTCTGACTGCAAGACATCAAGTGACTGCAAAACTAAAGTTGCCATTTTCTGCATGGTATTTTGGACTCTAGTCTGAGCACCTCAGAAACTCATTGCACAACAGAAATGGTACAGAGGACGCAAGACACAGGCCCAGAACTCCACATCACTCTGACTCTCCAACTTCCCTCTAGGCCTTATGGGGGGTTCCTCGTGATTGGAGGAAAGTTACGGATGCAGGGCTGGTTCAAAATGGTCAGCTAGATATTAATGCAAGAAAGAAAATTGCTACACTGAAGACTCCTCTATGGCCCTGACAGCAGCGGTGACAAAAGTCCCCCGAGGAAGCAGAGACTCAAGCACTATTATCAGGTCATCTACTTGGTCAGAGAGATAAGTAGACAAGGGTAAGGATTAGACTCCTGGGTAGCAACAAGTGGCTTGGCTGGATGGTTCGGGACCTGGAAGGGACAGAGTGCAAAGTGAGACAAGACCTGGGAGAATCTAGATAAATCTATGGAAGGTAGCAAAGCGTGCAGATCTCATTCTTGCATACTTCTGTAGCTCAGAATCTTGTCAAAGGCTGTTAGACTTTTGCTTGGCCCCTGTGGTCCCTCTGGAACAGTGAACAGACATTTAAAGATACTGAACCAGATATTCAGGTTGGGCATTTAGAGATACTTGATTGTAAGTCTAATCAGTAGCCAACTTAGTAGGGTGTGGCCTTTGCAGACATAAGTGACCTGCAGGCTGCAGATTCACATGTTAACTTAATGTGCAAAGGTAGACGTGCATCTGTGTGCACTGACATTCAGATCCTGCATCAGATACAGTTTACATGACCCCTCGTCAATCCCTTTCTCTACTTATCCCATCGTGGGATGGGAGGTCTTCTGCTGAACTAGAACTAGTGGAAACACTAGGAGGGGACTCTCTCCCCTTCCCACATTCGGAGCTGGAAGCACATGTCCCAAAATGCCAAGGAAAGACTTAGTATATACTAGATAAGGAACGAGGGTCCCCATTGCTCCCCTAGGGTATGGAGGAGCAATGAGATGTTAGGGGGCTCTGCTCCCTTCAAGCTAAAAAGAACTTGCTTCATGTATCAAGTCAGGGTTCCAGGAGGAAACTGAATTCAACTCAAATGGTTTGAATGAATAAAAGAAAGCCTTGATGGAATATGAAGGATTTAGGGAACAAAGCATAATGCAACAGGGGTAGCAATGGCAGGAAGCTACTACCAACCATGCAACCAACAGGAAGGAGTTACCTGAGCAGGGTGAGCCAGAACTATAGAAATGGGTTCCGCCTGGCAGGAGCGGCAAGCCTGGAGGGACACTCCTACTGCCTGAGATGGGGCTGTAACGCAGAGAGGGAGTCAGGAAGTACCCAAACCTCTCATCTTCTAGCTCGTGTCCCTACACCCACCTGGATGTTCGCTTTCAAGGGAGACTGGGTGATGCAGTCCACAGGGGTCTACCCCTACTGGGGCACAGAACAGCAGAGAATGGATCTGGGTCGAGGGTGGGACAACAGCCAGCTCACCAATGGGGAGGTGAGAGAATCAGAAAGGAAAGAAATTGCCATAGAACACTTAGGGAGAGGACAAAGTACAAGGCTCTGTACCCCATCTTTACATAGGTCCCACCTGCCAAGGACCACACAGGCCGGAGTGAGACAGTACTGGAGCCTAGAAGACGCTCCTCCAAGGAACACACTAGGTTTGCCAACAGCTAGTTGGGGATTCAGAGCAGAGTCATTTTGGTTTGAAGAGGAGAACAGCAATATTTCATTCAGCAGAAAACACAGCGCTCAATTCCTGCTCGTTATAGAGCTAGCAGAGGTGGAGGCCCTGCTGGCCGAGGAATTTGCCAGCATCAGCCTTAGTCTGTGCATGTTCTCTGCACGTGGCTTTGGTGCAGCTCCAACACATCCTTGCTCCCTAAATGAGATTAATCTCCTTTTCTTAGTCCTATTACCAGGGAGGTCAGCTACTTCCATTTTCTAATGGAGTTAGATTGGATGATAAAAACCCTGATTAAGGATGCATTATCCTCCTGTCAGAGGAGAGGCCCGAGTATCAGCTTGGGAAAGGTATGGTGTGCAGGGGATAGTTTGAGGAAAAACAAAAACCCTCTAGGGATTGTTTTCTACTTCATGAGTATAAAAACAATATACCTGTGTCTTCATTTGCTTTTAGTTGAGCATAGCACTGTTTGCTATTTGAAGACTTTGTCAGTGCTACACTAATGTAATTGTAGTCAGTGTCAGAAAGATGTCTAGCAATAAAAGGAATATGGCTTGAAGAGGACATTGTGTAATGCATTTATATTACAATTTCAACTTTTTAAAAATTTCACCTGCATACTATAATTAACCCATTTCAGAAATAAAACATTTCACACAATGATGACAAAAATCCCCAAGCTGCTTTCAACATCTGCTCATGTCCAGGCCACATTTCCTGGCACTCTCATCATTTCACATATCTAAACGCACAAGCCTTCTTTGAAGCTGTGGCTGGTCTATCTGGCATTCCAACTCACAAGCTCAGACTTACCTCCTGTGGCAGCCATGGAGTGAATCGAAAGCCTGATTTCTGCTCTGACAGCAACATTCAGGCACTAACTGACATCAAGCGGAGAGTACTTTGCCCAGAGTTTGAGTCCCTCGTGCTTTGACTTTCCACTTCAGGGCTCCAAATTCTGGGGATTTAGGCAGGAGGTTGCTAAGTTTGAAAGGAACTCAAACAGAATCTGATAGATAAACACTCTTGGCTTCTTAGCCTTGGAGCAGATAATTCCTGAAGGTGTTCTGAATGGATCTGGGAGGTCTCAGCAGAATTAAGCCCCTGATACAGAGAGCAGGGATATTAACACCCTGCCTCCTCCGGACTTCTCTGGACCACCCACCCCAAATAAGCTACCCATACGTACATCCTCACAGGTTGTTTTCAAGCAAGTCCTGGCTAAGGCAGTATCCCTTCCTAGCCAGCCACATGAGGCACAAGCCCCTTGCCTTAGAATGAGTCAGATGAATATGTTTTACAACTGAGTGAATTATGGAGTTATACTGGTTGAGAAAGTTCTAATCTTAAGTGTTTGGCTCAGGCAAGCAAGCCACTTGATCTCCACCTCAAGTTCATTTCCATCAACGAATGATTGCCTATGAATGCTCAGTCCCTTTTCATGGTAGACCCTAAGGAGAAAGTTCTAGGAGGACATGACTAAGCCTGAAGCTCCTCAAGGATCTGAACAGACAAGTCAGAACTAATTCCAGAACTGCTCCCCTCTCCCCCCAGGGGAAATGAGTCTTTCCAATCCTCTCTAGTTTCTGCTATGTTATTCATTACTTGGTTACTGAACACTGAATGGCTTCACCATATCTTGTCTTTCATAGACCTGAGGCCCTTTTTTCAAAGGCTGGTTAGGAAGCCTTCCTGGAACTTCGCAGCAGCAGTAGGATGGATGGGAGGAAAGGATTCTAATTCCTGTTCAGGGAATAGGCATTTGACAAACGCGTACGCCACACAAACTTCAGAGGTATGTTTTGAAGCATATGGGGCTGGTGACCCTATAGCTGGACAGAGGCTAAAATGTTAATAAAGGCTCAAGTTCGCAAGGACAGTATGCAAACACAACTGGAGAGGGTGGTAGGAGCCCGGCTCATTTTCTGCCCAAATCCAATTTCTCAGCAGCCCCAGGCTGCCAGGCAGAGAGGAGGCCCTCAGGTTTCCCTGAGAAGATGGGAGGTCAGAGCCTCACCTCAAAGCATCTCTACCAAAATGCATTTTGTTGACCTACAGGTTTTCCATTAGTGCATTTCCTACACTTCTCATTTAGTAGAATCTTTAAATCCCCCACCGCACTGCACAGCCAGTACCATGGTCGGGTGCCCCCGAGGCCCTCCTACTGTTATAACCTGTACTGAAGTGTCTATCCTAGTCTCTCTCAACCACATTCTGTCCTATTTGTCTCCTTCGTTTCCAGTCAGACACACTCTCCCACTTAGGAGCTTTGTCTTGCCATTGCCACTAAAGCCTGCTCTTCTCTTAGCCAGGACGTTTCTTGGACTAGGGCAATTCAAGTCCCCTGTGTGCCTGTACAGCTACGCTCCCTACTGCTTGTCCAACATGGAAGGGGGTCGTTACTTGTATAGTGTTGGAGCTGGACAATTCTAATACTAACCACTTCCAAGCATCACCCTTCTTTGAGTTTACCAACCACAATGGAAGATCCTTTATTTCTTCTCTTCACTGGGCTTCCAGGCTCTACCAACAATCCTTGAAAAAAATAAGCTGTCTCCGGCAGCTAATGTCTCCCACTCCTTTGATAAATCAGGGCCGATTCCACTCACATGTTGCCCCTCGAGGGGCATTGGCACTGTTCCCAAGAATGCTAGGAGGGTGCCTGCCACGTGTAATGCTGCTAATCTGCCCACTTAAGCCATTACCCCAGCAGGTAGGTTGGCCATACTTCTGCCAGTTGGCACGGATGTTTGCCTCTTCTTAATTAGATCATCTGTATCTTCATCTCTAAGTGGTTATGTAAAAGGTGTCAGTAGCTAATTAAGCCAGAGGAAGAGAATGCTAGAACTAGCTCATTTTTTCAGCCGAGTACAACACACAGCACAGAGAACAGGAATTCCTGTCTCTGGTCGGGGCAACATCTCAAGGTAGTTCTCAGAAGGAATCCCAAAATTCTCATGGTCAGTGCCTCATGAACGAGGGTAACTAGATATCACCCTTCCAAGGGTGTGCACACGAGGTCCTTAAGTAACAGTGATGCTCAAGAGAGTGAAGTCTAGAACTGAGTTGATCCCAGAAGAAGTAGGGAGAAAAGCTAGGCCCCCTCCAGAAGGATACTATAATTGCCTGAGAAAGAAGTCTGCTCAAGTTCATTACAGTATTACCTACCTAGGTGTCTCAGCAAGGGAGCATATAAGTGGGAAGATAGGCAAATGGAGGTTTAGAGACCCTGTTGAAGAGGGGATTCTTGAGGTGGTGGCTTAGAAACAGGAGACGTGGGTGTTTACAAGTTAAATAAAGTGTTCTAGAGGAGCGAGCTTGTCCACACCCCCAGCCATACCCACCTACTAAACAAATGGCACTCAAAGGAATTTGACTTGAGGGAGTTGGGCAGGCTGGGGGGTGTAGCTCTTAATCCGAAATAAAACCCTTCCCAGTAAAAGTCCCTTTGCAGTGAACACTCTGAACAAGCATCTTACTGCCAGCAACTGTGAGGAGTAGGCATCTGAGAGATTACTCTAGCAACACAAGACAGCTGGGCTTGTGAAGATCAGAATTTTCAGCTCTGCCTTCTACACGAAGCAAGGTAGGATAGAACATGGCAACTACTGGTTGGAGGTTAGAAATAGGACTAAGTGCCTGAGAAAGCACGAGAAGGAAAGAGCCCTACTGTTGGAAGTGCACTTAGTTCTTGGAGAGCTTTGAGAACAGATTCCTACCATGTCCTCTCAGGTCCTAGTCCCCTAGTCCACTCATATGCAACGCTGGCCTAGAACAAGGCCAGGTGGGACCCACAGGTGATCAAACTGACACAGTAGGCTTTTCTACCCTTCCTTCCTGCTTGTGGGCAATGCTTGGGAGTCTTGTCTTCCTAGCTAAGCAAAGTAGGTCTCCAGGAGGTGGTTCTGTTAGACTGGCTACTTTCCTTGAAAATCCTGGAACCTTTTCTCCATGTCCAATACCCTACCCAGGAGTTAAAACTCATGGAAGTGGGAGGAGCCCCCTAAAACTGGAGCCCCCTAAAACTGGATCCCCCAGAGTGAACTCAAGCTGGTCCCACACTGAAGCCCCCTGCAATTTGTCAGTTATCGCTTAAGTGTTCCAACTGGTTCGTTGCTGGTTCCCGCTGTGGCTTTTGCTTCTGGCTAGCTGTGATTCTGTCTCCCGTTTAAGGCAGAAGCTTGCCCCGTGACCTTCTAAGTTGTGGATACAAGTTGTGGATTCAGTTAATTCATCACTCCTGTCCTTACAGCAAGAAAGCTGACTTCTAAGCTCCTACTTTCTGATCCAACATGTATGTAAGAAGTGCAGTTAGGATCATTTAGAATGAAAGCATCTCAAGCCAGACAGCCCAATACGTGTTCTAAATTACAAAATGTTTCAGTGACAAGTTAGATTCCCTTTATATTTAAAGGGATAAAAGCCTCGAGTCCTGTTTGATTCTGTTATTGAAGCAAAGAAGCCTTTCTAAGAAGAAATTCCAAGCAGGTCTGAAGAAAGCCACTGGCAGACTGGATATGAAACAAGCCTTTCATTTACAAGGTAGTCCAAATTAAGAGGAGAGAAAATCTACAACATCTCTGATACAAAGTGCTCCTCTCCAAATACAAAGACTGGGAGAGAATTGTGTTTTTGCCATTTTAAAAAGTGAATGGAAAATGAGCTAGCTTCTCTTGAAATTATGAGACTAGACAAAAGAGATCTGTAGGATCTCAAATTTTGGGGGGATTCTCAACTTGAGATGAGACAATAAGGGCAGGAACCACTGGTTCAACAGTTTTCCTCTTCTGTCAATCATGGTTTTCCTCAAAGGGAGCACAGAATTAACGAAATGACTATGAAGTTAAAATGCACGTGAGATTGTGGAAACCTGCAAAAAGCCAGCTTCAAAGAGTTTCCCTAGTTGTAAAACTCGGGTCTCTGAGAAGTGGTTGAAATAAGCAAACATCCGTCCTCTCAGTCCTGCCGTGACCCTGCAGAGCTGCCACAATGGAAGGTCATTCTGGGGTATCTCAGAGGGTAAACATAACCAGGGACAGATTCTGAAACAACAGACCAAGGGATCAGCACAATTTGCCTTCACTTTAAGTTTCCTGAGAAAACTTTCCAAAGAAGGATGACAGAAGAGACCATTTCTCCCCACCCCACCACACGGACCTACCTCTCAATTAGTCCAAGGCTTTCATGCAAATCTCCACTCTCAAGTTACCTCAAACAGCTTAACATGTCGTGGTGCCACCATCTTTGGTAAAAATGATCAGATGTGCTATGAGCTGGTCCAAAGCTACCCCAGGCCTATGAAAGGAGCCCAATGAGCTGGGAAGTAGAAGTGTTCAGAGACTAGGTCACTTCCGTAGCAGTCCATTGGCTGTGACAGGTGGAGTTAGACTCAGGGATGGAAGGTCCTATAGCTGGAGCTACTCTTAAAAGGGACTTCTTGCCCAGGGCAAGTCTCCACATGATGCCCAATCCGCTGTCCACTTCTCTGCCAACCAACACAGCCGACAGTGAGACTACAGTGATATGAACACCTATCTATGGTTCCGTTGGTGTTCCTTATGGGCTTTACCATATTCTGTGTCCACTTGCCAAGAGAGGGACCAGAGACCCTGCATTACACTTGGCACAGCGAGCAGGGTCTCGAACAGCACAGGGAAAGGAAACGTGATCTGCCTGGAAGAAACATGACCCCTTGGCAAATTGGTGGTTCTCTCGAGCCTCAGGATGGCATACCATCCTCTTGGCCATAGCAAGCGTTGCCTGCCTTTTGGTAATCCACTGCTGCCATAGGCTCCTTGAATTGTGGACATCTTACACCGGGGCCACCACTCACTCAGACTCCTGGGGCGGCAAGAAAAATTCCGGCCAGGTAAGAATGATGTCTGACTCTGGGCAAGAGGACAGGTGGCCCCCACACAGTGTGTGGTACCCGGTAGCCACTGTTCTCAGGAGTTGGACTCCCGTGGAGGAGTGGGAAGATGTAGATGGCTCTCTGGCCAGCATAGAAAGGGCTCTGCAAGTTTTAACTGAGCAGTTGCCCGAGAAGGCAAAAAGTGCAGCCAGCTGTGGGCTGGATGTTCCTTACCATGTTGCATCGTAACACGGAGGAAGTGCTTACTGACGCAGCTCAGATACAGGACCAGCAGCCCAGGTGGGAAGCACTGGAAGCTCGAGTCTGCCAGTTAGAAGGGAAGCTCCACAGTGGAGACAGAGACAGCGACGGGCAACGCGAGTGGAAGCGATGCAGCTCCCCACCCCCAAGCCTGGCCCATCATGCAGCAAGAGTTGAAGCATGAACAACCTTTGGGCCCCGGGGGCGTTGCTGCTGGCAACCCAGCTGTGACTGAGTTCACAACCTACACCCCTTACACTCCCACTGAGTTGCGGGAGCTGGGGGGGGCGGTGCCGACAGCGCCCTGGAGAGCCAGTCTCGGCTTGGCTATTACGTTTATGGGATGAGGGAGCAGACAACATTGTCTGCTCCCCAGACGAGATAGAAAAGCTAGCCTTCATGACAGTGCATCCATCCCTGCGACAAAGGTTACAGAACTGCCATAGGTTGGCCCAAGACCAGGGCAACCACTCTCTAATGGAGTGGCTCACTGCTGTGTACGCACAGTATGGGGACAGGCTGGCGAGCTGCCAGACACTGAGTCAATGGCAGTCATATACAGAACTTACACAAATCATCCGTGAAATGGGTATGAGACATGCTATGTTCAACCTTAATAGGCGGGGGCTGGTTGACGAGCTTTTTACAGCCAGCATGAGATCTGGTTTTGGATACTGCCCCTGCGAGTGCTTTTAGATCCTTGGTCTCCATTCTTACACCCTATGTGGGACGGCGGATCCATGAAGTTACAACTGCCATGGCCACCCTAGGGGATGTTGAAAGCCAGAGGCGAAGGAAGTTATGACAGGAGGTCTGAGAAGTCAAGACCTAGAAGCCCAAATGAAAGGTAAGGAGGTGAGGTTGTGGGCCTCAGAGTAACACGCACGCAGATGTGGTGTGAGCTCGTGGCAGTGGGGTTGATCAGGAAAAAATAGACACACAACCCAATGCATTGTCGTTGGAACTTTGGAAATAGCTGCGTCCGGAACAGCAATTCCGGTGAAGCCTAAAGAAGCCCGGGAAAGCATGACCCGTGTCCCTCCAGGACTTCATGTGGCCCCTTTGAGGCCGACTTCTTTCAGCTTGTTTAGGTGGGGGGCCAAGGTACCCCAGGTCAGAGGGGACGAGCAGGAACTGGAGGCCCCATGTGGAACTGTCCATACATTGGTTCCCTTCTAATGTGCAGAGGGCTTTGGCCCTAGTTGACACTGGCGCAGACTGCAGTCTCGTTTATGGGAACCCAGAACTGCTCTCCACACCAGCAATCTGCATTGATGGCTACGGGGGAAAGATTGACTGTAAAAGCTCTTTCCTTACCACTGGATATAGGAAGGCTTCCTCCTCGTATCTACAAGGTTTATGTCTCCCCCGTTCTGGAGTATATTCTAGGGGTGGACGTGCTACATGGCCTCAGCTTACAGACCTCGGTAGGAGAGTTCTGTCTTCGGATCTGGGTGGTGAAAACGGTGACATGCGGGCATGCTCACCACCCTCCTCAAGTGTTGCCACAGCCCTGGTGTGTGGTTACAGTGTGACAGTACCACCTGCAGGAGGGCAGGAGATTGGTCGTACAATATTGGGATTGGAGAAGGAACATATTGTGAGGCCAACGCACAGTCCCTTTAACTCCCCAGTATGGCCTGTTAAGAAGCCAGATGGGACCTGGCGAATGACTGGATTTTAGGGAGTTAAATAAGGTGACACCACCTTTTCACGTGGCAGTACCTTCAATTCCCGATTTGATGGATCGTCTGACTGTCCGCCTGGGGACATATCACTATGTAGTGGACTTGGCCAATGCTTTTTTTCTCCATTGACATTGCACCCGAGTGTCAAGAGCAGTTTGATTTTACTTGGGATGGGCAGCAGTGGATTTTTCTAGTCCTTCCCCCAGGATACTTGCACAGCCCCACTATCTGCCATGGGCTCGTGGCCCAGGATTTGGCACAATGGGATCACCCGTCCTCTGTGGTCTTGTTTCACTATATTGATATTTTTACTAACATCTGATTCTCTGTCTGATTTAGGGGAAGCAGCTCCCTCTCTTCTCCGCCACCTGAAGTCACTTGGTTGGGCGGTGAATGAGGAAAAGGTCTAAGGCCCTGGCTTATCTGTCAAGTTTTTGGGTGTTGTGTGGTCGGGTAAGACAAAGGTCATATTTGAGGCAATTATTGACAAAATACAAGCCTTTCCCTGGCTGACCAAGGTCTCCCAACTGCAGACATATTTGGGTCTGCTGGGGTGTTGGCGGGCGTTTGTACCCCATTTAGAACAGATAACAAGGCCCTTGTATAACATGATAAAAAAGGGGGCCTCATGGGATTGGACAGAGGCTATAGAGTAAGCCTTCATTGCCACGAAACGGGCAGTGCAGCAGGCACAGGCTCTGTAAGTAGTGGACCCCGGCCTCCCATTTGAACTTGATATTCATGTAACCCAAGAGGGGTACGGATGAGGCCTCTGGCAACGGCAGGAGCGTCTCCGGTCACCAGTGGGATTTTGGTCCCAATTGTGGAAAGTAGATCCGCTACTCTCTAATAGAGAAACAGCTGGCCACTGTATACGTAGCCCTAGTGGCAATAGAAGCCATCACAGGAACGGCATGGGTGTTGGTTCAAAAAACCTATCCTGTCCAGGAGTGGGTCCGTACATGGACCCAAGGACCCAAAACGGGGGTGGCACAGACCACCTCCCTCACCAAGTGGTGAGGACCAACATAGCATCCTTAGTTCAAGCCCTTTGAGCACAGAGCTACAACAGGTCCTGGGGCCTGTGGAGCTTGTAGCCCAGGCTGAGCCAAGTGCTCTGCCTGGAGGGGAGGACTTGGAGCCCTCGCCCTACAAAGAAGGACAGCCTCCAGTATCTGAGGATGCCTGGTGTACCGATGGTTCTAGCCAAGGAGCTGCAGCCATTTGGATGGCTATTGGTGTCTAGCCCAAAACAGACACCATTTGGTTTGATACTGGGACGGGCCAGAGCAGCCAGTGGGCTGAATTACGGGCTGTGTGGATGGTAATCAGCCATGAGCCTGGGCCCCTGGTTATTTGTACTGACAGCTGGGCGGTGTTCCGAGGCCTAACGTTGTGGCTCCCTAAGTGGAAACACCAAAACTGGTTGGTAGGACACGTCCACTGTGGGGTCAAACCATGTGGCAGGACCTCTGGGACCTAGGGTAGAGAAAGGAGGTAACCCTAATACATGTCACAGGTTACTCCCCTTTAGTGTCCCCAGGTAATGATGAAGCAGGTGCCCTAGCACGGGTCCGATGGTTAGAATGGGCTCCTGCCACTGATGTGGCCCATTGGCTGCACAGGAAATTGCAGCACGCTGGAAGCTGAACCATGTGGCAGGTGAGCAGACACTGGGGTCTGCCTTTGAAATGGCAGGAGATAGCAGATGCCTGCTATGACTGTGCCATCTGTGCCCAGGACAGCCCCCGAAGACGGAGGCTCCCCTGGGAGACAGCAGATTACGTGAGGGAGGGTGCCCCTCACTCGCTGGCAAGTGGATTATACTGGACCCCTGCCTAAGGCCCACAATGCGATGTATGCATTCACAGCAGTGGACACTGCTACGGGGTTGATGTTTGCTGGACGTGTCCGGCTGCGGATCAGGGGCATACAGCCGTCGCTCTTACACGGCTGCGTGCCCTCTATGGGCGCCAAGTCATTAAAAGTGACAAGCACTCATTTTACGGGGCAAGAAGTGCAGCGCTGGGCTGTCAGGATGGACGTGCAATGGTTGATTCATACCCCGTATAACCCACAATCCGCTTGCTAACTGCACTTGCTAGCTGCCCTCCACACTTGCCAGCGTAGCCACAACAGTTATAGACAAAACAATAGTGGCTAATGGCCATCTGACTACAGCTGATGGCCATCTAATAATTGAGCCAGCACCTTTCCACGTGAGGCTGAGAGCCTGGAAACTGCTGTCAGACTCCATCACTACAGTGGATTCTCTTCTTGCCAGGAGGCCTCCACTTGAAGACCCAGCTCCATGAACCCCCTTCTCCACTCTCTCTCCCCTACCACTGGTTCCAGGATAAGTCTGAGTTACTCAAACAAAGGTTACACAGCTTAGTGATGAAGAGGGGTGTCATGCAGGGTGTCACACAGGGTCTCAGCTCCCGCTCCCCACATAAGAATGCAGGACACGGTGAGGCCAAAAAGGAACACCCACAGAGCCGTAGGTAGGGGAGTCACACCACTATATTCTTGCTGGCGGCTGGGCTGGAGACACAGGAAGCAGGAGCCACACTATCCACAACCTGCCGTCCACTTCTTTGCCAACCAACCAACCCCACTTGCTAACTGCAATTCGCTCTTGCTAGCTCAGCCACCATCTTCTTGCTAGCTCCCCTTTGCTGTTAGCATAGCCATGGCAGTTATATTAGTGGCCAATGGCTCACTGGTTACAGCTGACGGCCAACTAGCCACAGCTGATGGCCATCCAATCACAGTTGATGGCCATTTACTACCTGAGCCAGCACCTTTTTACGTGAGGCCGAGAGCCTGGAAACTGCACTCCTGGCTCTGTCCCCACAAGGGGACACAAGGCACCAACCTGGGAGAGGGAGATGCTGCTTGAGGGTGAGTTTTGCTCGGGGGAGGAAGCTATACAGAGGATAGGCGCCTCTCTCTCTCCACCATACCTAGAACTGAAACCAGGTGACCTAGACAGGGTAGCGAGTGCACAGCTCAGTCTTTACTGGTTATAGGACTGGCAGTAAGCCAAGATGTGTGATGACTATTGAAGCCTCAGTAGCCTTTAGTTTACCCATTTTAATAGGTCAAATATTCAAACAGCTTCAGCCATGTCAAATACTCGAACAGTTTAAGCAACTCATCCAAGACATAAGAAATAAGTGGTAGGATTTAGGCTGAAGTTACATCTGGCCCTGGAGCCTATGACCCCCATTTCTCTTCCACTGAAAGTCTATTAGGGAGAGCCTGGGACTCCAGATTTTTCATAAGCAGCTTCTTTGTAGGGAATCTACAGTCTAGATTCTGCCTAGTCCTGCACCCATCCTCCCCTGTACTCGGACAAGAGGAGCTCTCAATGTAAAAAATCCAAAAGCAATTGGATTTACCAGCCCTTTATCAGCAATAACTGGAAGCCTTGAATGGGCCCTCATCACTTAGCTCCTACTTGACTACCAGTTGAGTGGGCTGGGATCCTCCCTTCAGGACTCTAATACCCAATCATGTTAACTTTAGACTTTTACTGGCACAGAGCCCAATGTCCCAAATAAAGTTGGTTCTGAGTGGCAGCCCAGACCATGTAGCTCGTGGACCCTTACGGGCTCGGGCACATGTGGAATCTGGGTTTAAGGCATGTGCTCAGCATCTCAGCCCCCTTTTTCCTGCCCACAGGTTCTTTCTGCTAAGTGCTAAAGCTGAACGTCTAGGAGTTCCTGGGTATCTTCAGTCCTTAACCTTTGGATAAGTTACAGCTGTGGCTACTTGATTCTTAGGTCAAGAGTTCAGGGGTTGCCAGCAAGTGGCACCTGTAGTCTATAGTATGAAAACTGGCAAACATTCTTCAACCAGAAAGATTTTCAAGATTCGATCCATCCCCCTACTTTTAGTTTTTCAGTAAGGCAGCTCATGCAATTTTAAGTGAACACTTTCAGATTACTGGCCTAGCTATGACCTTGTAAAATTCATTATCACCAGCCATACTTCAAACACTAAGCAACCATACTTCAAACCCTGAGCAATTAACAAGAGACTTTCATCCATGCCCTAAGATATGTCATTTGAAGCAATTGCTCAGGACAGGCTCCTACAATCCCAGGTGCAGAGTTTTCCTGAGATGGTGAGGGAGCTAAACAAGTGTGAAGTACCAAACTGGGTTCAGAAAGCCTGCCAGGCTACAGGGAGTTTATAAGCCACTTAAGTTCAAATGACACTTGTGACCGATGAACAGCGGGAGTTCCATGCTGCAGAAAGAGTGTAAGTGCCAGAAAAGAAAAGAAAAAGTGACCCAAACACATGAGCTCTGCATTGGCTAGGGGTACTCCACCAGCCAGGAGGTAATGTTTACTGAGCGCATACGATGATGGGCATGGTTCACACACAGTATCATCTAACCACAAAACTTCAGAGTTTAAGCCAGTTTCTCAGAATCAGTAACTAGTAAGTGAGCTAGTAAGCGATACAGCTAGCAAGTCTCAGCTAGTAAGTGACAGAACCAGGGACGGACCCCAGGTGAGTTCAAGCCCTTATCTTCAGGGTCACACCCCACACTGAAAGCACTTCCGCACAAAGAATCAGAGATTGAGGCGCTGGTGAAAACTGGCTTCCGTGTAAGTAGATCAGCTCCTGCCAGACCTGAATCCAGACCCCCGCACTCCTACCTCCAGTTTGAACAAAAACAATCGCTCCTGAAACCCTGGAAGTGGCCTTCAGAGGACCTGCCTTAGGAATGTGTTTAAGCCCTCATCAAGTTTGGCCCAGAATTGGCTCAGGTAGGCAAACTCCACACGCGCTCATCTTACCCTATTTTCAAGTCAGCATTTCCCACTATTTCCAAGTTCAGCAGGTTGAGCATCAAGTTCTCTTGGTTCTCAGACCACATCATGGGATCAGGTGCCTTTTATTTCCCTCGAGTTCCCCTGGTGTGCACTAAGACTCCATTTGCTTCTTCAGAGCCTGCTTCAACCTGTTTGAGTTTTGTTTAAGATGGGCCCTATCATGCTAGGCATATTCTCAGGCCCCTATAATATTTGGCTTGGTCTCTGCCACCCCCATTGCATTGAGCCTGCACTCAGAAACTGGTTCCTGGGAGCCGCTAGGCAGGGCAACCAGTCATAGCTCTTAAATGAAGATATTCATTCAAGTGTAAGACGATACAAATAACGGTAACAGGCCAGGCTCATTACCACGATACTTTAGGTACAAGCAGTGGTTACAGCTGTGAGATGGGTTCTATGAGTTACTCCCTATCTCAGGTGAGATAGAGGAGGAGAGTGGTATGTCAGACCTAGGTCAGCAGGAAACTTCCAAGAGCTGTTGAGCCATGCTTCTGTTAGAGAATGTAACAGTTCTTAGAGGATTGTCTTGTATTAGAGGAACTTCTGTTAGTCCAGTTCCTACTTGGGCACTCGCTTGGAATGGATCGTAAGGAAGAGGCGTTGAATAGAACAATCCACAGGAGAAAACCCTCATTTTCAAGGGCTGATACTATTCCCACTATCTACTATCCCAGTTCAACCCACATTGATTTTTTTTTTTTTCAGTTGAAGAGAAACGTGGGTATCCAGGCTCATTTTAGAAGGTTTTGCCCGATTTAAGCTCATATAACTGTCCTGGCTTTTACAATAACATGTCTACACTGTAGCAGCTTATTTCCAGAGAAGAGCATTAGAAAGCTTAAAGGATCAGGAGAAAAGTAAGTCAGTAGGGCTGCCGTCTCCAGGACCTGACCAGAAGCCAGACCACGGTTTGGAACAGAGGGCGTTTGACTAACAAAAACGGAAAGATGAGTTTATCATCCTGTCAGAGGAAGGGCTAAGGAAAAGTCACTGACTGCCAGACACTTTCGTTTTTGGTTTTGAGGAGTGGGAGGCAGTAAGTTTGCTCTAGGACGGGTCCTACAGGTGTGAGCTCTTCCTGTTAGCTAAGAGTTTACAGCTCGAGTTGAGCAGCGCTAATCTTCCATGCTTATCCCCCACCAACAGAGCTATTATTTTTTAGAAGAACCTACTCCCAGAGAAAGGTCATTTCTAGGAGAAAGCATGGCTTTCCCAGACAAGGAAGAGCCTGTAGCTTTGCTTTAGCTACCACGAGAGGTTTTTAAGGCTTTTCCTCCAGTTGAGAGAAACAGACACCTGAAGACAGGTTTTTCAGACATAAGGAAGCAGACAGAAGAAGCCTCTTGGGGAGAGCGAGGCAGAAGCTTGCATTCTTGAGCAAGGACTTCTATGAAGAGAATGAAAGGGAAAAACAGGAGAGTGCCAAGAGGATGGCTTTTGGAGACAGCCCCCCCATCCCCTATCCCAGAACTTTTTCTTCTTTGAAAGAAAAATAGGCTTTCTCCTCCCACCTTCCTGGCTTTTTCCGCTTTCCCCACTCCCACTCACACAGCTCCTACCACTCACCACCACCTCAGACTGAGCAGCAGTGCTCTTCAGGCAGCCGACTGCAGATTTTATAGGCTGTGGAGACTTAATTCCACCCCTGCTCCGAAGCACTCCGGGTGGGCAGCTGTTCCTCTGTTTCTCACTGGCTCCCTCCCTCCCAATCAGTAGCTAGCTCCTGCCCCCTCCCCTGGTTTTCTGTTCTGTAAGTCGCCAATAACAGTAAAAGGAAGGGGAGGTTCCAATGGCTGCACCCAAACTGAGCAGTAAAAACTGGCTTCCTGCCCCTAGCAGTGACTTTGATTGGAAAAGGAGATCCAGCCTCTTCAAAGGCAGACTATGTAATGATCTCCTGTGTTTGCTGAACTTCCTGTTGTTAAGAATCACCTGAAGTGCTTATAAATCCGGGGGTTATCAAGGCTTTTCCCTGGAAATTATGACTCAGGTTGTTGGATGAGGGTCTGGGAGTCTGTGGGTGTTTTTCCTAAGTATCCTCAGGATTTGTGTCTTTAGGGAAGTTGGTGTAATACACTGAAAGGTGGTATTCCAAAATTCCCTTTGAAGAAATTGCTTCTGGTAAATTGTTATGGTGATCCTAATATTCTCCATCTGTTTTTGTTTTGGGTTTGCGTTTCTCCAGCAGCTGCCCCCAATAAGCATTGTGTCTGAGACAGAAAGAAAAAACGCAGAGTTTAAAAGGGGGCTGCCTACTCGTGATTTTCACAGCCCCTCTGCCCTTCTCTGCTCCTTCAAGGAATGAGCCACAGATGGGAGGCGTCCTTTGTAAACCAATTTGCCTGAATCTATTTATGAGCCTAGCTGCATGTCTACTACTAGACCTGAGTGAGGGGGTAGGGTAGGGTGGGAACCTTTTAACAAGAGAAACTGCGGTGTGGAATGAGAAAGTTTCAGATACACAGGGAAGGCCTGGGCAGCCAGAAGAAGGTAGAAACACAAGTGACTTTTGGCAAGGAGGTGGCTTTCTGTGCACCATGCATGTGGCAAATGAACTTCATATAAGACACCTAGTCTGGTATCGGAAAAACTCCAAGAAAGGGGATTAATTCTTGTTTTTTTGTAGCACATTTGAAAGTTGATTCTGTAAACATCACTCATTTCCTAATCAAACTAACTGTCAATGTCTTCCTCTCAACAGGTCCTTCATTTTCCTGGCTTTCTGTCTTTACTCCTTCAGTTCCCCCAGCCAGGAACGTCCTTTCCTTCATTTTCTGCCACAAATCGATATTCTATCCATTATTTGAGAACCAGGTGAGATGCTGAATCTTTGTGGAACCTTCTCTGATCTCCCAGTTTGATTCCACCTGCTCACCAAGTGTTTGCCAAGTACTTTCTGAGGTGCTGGTGGTGAAGGAATCGAGATGGCCAAGGTCTGGTCTTCTCCCTGGAGACCTCACTCCCGCTTAGTGAATTTCTCTGCGTTTTTCTCCGTCATAGCGTCACTGGCAACTCTATACAACACACTTTATTTGCCTTGTATTCAGTGGTATCACACTTGTCCACATCACTACATTGGAAGTGTCTAGAAGGATGTTAGAATAACTTCAACTCTGTGCCAAGAATGTAGTACCAGTATAACATATGTTTCTCAAATGGATGGATGAGAGAAAGAAAAAGAGGAGATGGCTGCAAAGAAATCAATCTAATTCTGCCTCCTTCATTGTTTTCTCTGTGGCCTTAGAATTGAATGTGGGGGTGACGTGAGGGAAAGTTCTGGAATGCCTTGGGCTCTAGAAACATCTTTACCTGCACTAAGCTGGCCTGCAAGATTGGGAAGAACAAATATTACCAGAGTGATAGAGGGAAGATACTTCAAGGCAGTAACTAGGTCCCCTCTCGCTTATCCATAGTGTATGAGTTCAAGTCCTACCAGACACAGTTATGGTGAACTTTGAGAACTTAGGAGGTGGTGGTGTGTAGTAGTTAAACATGCAGATTCAGTGTTCATATTCTGGCTTACTAGTCATGTGACCTTATGTGACCTTGTGCAAGTTACGTAACCTCTCCAGGCTTCACTTTCTGCGTAGGTAAAATGGGAACGCTTATGATTATGATAGCACTCACCTCTCAGGATTATTGAGGTTTAACCGAGCTAATACATAGAAAACACTTAGAATAGTGACTGGCACATAGTGAATACTGATTACTATTATCATCCTCTGCCACGCAATGTATGGGCTAAATAATGTATAGTGCAACAAGGTTTAGCTGTTATCATTCACTTACTCTAATTGAAAAACAAAAGTAAATTCAATGCAGATATAGAGCAAGCCTCCGCACAGAGGCATTTTGAGAACTGCTGGGAATTTAAGGGGGTGTTGGTTGGTAAAGGTCCCTAACTTTATAGGGCACCCCTGCCTTTCCCCACTTAATCCACATGCTCCTGTTAGAGTCAGAGCCCTGAACCCAACAGGGCGTTGGGTGGCTCAGGGTGGAGAGGATGACTGATGCATTCACGTTCTTGTTATTGGAGAAAATGATTTCTTGTTCCTTTGCAGAGAAATAACATACATTATAAATGATTAATTATGTCTGTGATGCATAATGACTTTGCATCATGAAGGCTGTTATTGTATGACAATAAGGCAAAACAATTTTATTGGTCTCTAATTAGCTTCTGAAGAAGATTCTGGAAGCAAAAGAAGCATAATGGCCACCTGCCTCACTCCAAAAGGAACTGACAAGCAACTATGAAATGGGGGCGGCTGTGACAGGTAAGTAGGGAGGGAGGAACAGTGCAGCTAACAGTATGCCTCAAAGCAGTGGGCGGAGTCTTCTCCCCCAGCAAAATTCTCTGGGAAAACATCTGTCCCCAAGCTGGGGCCGTGGCAGAGTGGGGCAGTTAAATAATTCCCATTGGTGGTGGCTGGAGAGGGTGTGAGTATGTGTGAGAAGGGAGGGATGGAGGCTGTTCTGAAGACCCTGGCTTCTCAGGGACATGATATGACATGCCTCTCCACGCTTACCTGGAACCTCGAGAGCATTCCTCTAAACTCGTGTGTCTCACATGTCACTGCGCACATGAATCCCCTTAGAGAACTTGTTAAAATGTAGATTCTGATTCAGTGGGTTTAGGTTTGAGATTCTGAGATTTCCAAATGTTTCCCAGTGAAGTTCATGCGGCTGGTACTGGGAACATATAATGAATGTCAAGGTCAAAGACCTTGTATCCAATGGCATCATCGTCACCAGGGACCTTTTCAGAATTGCAAATGCTCTGGTTCCATTTCAGAATCAGAAACTTTTTTGAGCAAGCCCTCCAGGAGATGTTGGTGCATGTTCAAGTTTGAGAACCACTGTTATAAATTCTACATGAGGTATTCTCATTGGACGGGCAGATGAGGTTTTAGAAAAATGGTATTCAACTAGCAGAGAACCCTTGGGTAGGGAGACATGGCCAAGAGGTTACTGAGCCAAGCCGTCTTCCGGGTAGGCCCTGGAAAAAGTCCTTTGCTCAGGGGCTGAATGGCAGAGGGTACTGGCACCCACACCTTTCTTGAGTCTTCCACAGGAACTCATGCTGATGGTGGGGCTTTCCTGCGATACTAGCTCTCATCATCCATGAAGGGAAGGCTTGTGGTGGGCATTTTGTGGAAGAGGAAGAGGAAGAGGAGCAGATTTCTTGAGATCGGTAGAAAGAAATTGCATGCAGAGAAAGGTGTATGTGTGTGTGGGGGCCTTCTTGGCCTTACCACTAACACAGTGCAACATATACAAACATACATGTCCCCGTGCTGGTGAACAGAACTGATCTTTACGTTGGGATAGAGACAACCTAAGTTTTCAAGGCCTGGGTTGGGGTCTTCTAGCCCAGAGGAGAGAGAGAAAGGCCAGCGGAAACTTTTCCACAAAATTCATCAACTGTCTTTGCATCTAGTTAATTCACCAGGAAGACTAAATAAACCCTACAGCCTTATTCATTTTGGAGGGGACCCTCAATATCTCTGAGCACCAAGACCTGGGAGGTGGGCAGTGCTGGGCTGGGGGCATCTCCCATGGATGGCTGAGCAGCATTCCGTCCATTGTGGCTGTTCAACTGTGTTGTTTTGACTCACGTGGAATAGATTAGGAGTGTGCTTGCCTCCCCCAGGCTTTCCTGTGGAGCATAATTATAGATGCAGTGGAGTAGGAATTCAGGTCAACAATTACTTTAATGAGATGTGTGAAGAGCGTGGCCCAGCAAAGGGGAGGGCAGAAGAATAGGGAGGGAGAGAAGGTGTGTGAGGAGAGGAGACAAGAGAAATCAGAGGAGAGAAAGTGAAGGATATTGGCATGATAAGGGGGTAAAAAAAAATTGAAGATGTTTGTGAGGAGGTGAGTGAGAGAGGAGGAATGGAGAGTGGGGGAGACAGAGAAGCTAGAATCGAGCAGCATTCACTAGGTCCCTATCAGGCGCCTGACACTCTTTTAAAGATGCATGGAGAAAGCTGATCAATAAACAAGGTAAGAGAATGATACTGGGGGAGGTTGGTACCCAGTGTTCGATTCTGATGTTCCTCTCTTGGTTCTATCTGGAGACAGTGGAGAGATATGGAGAATGAGCTTTGTCGTCCAACTGGCTTGTGTTTGATTCCTGAGCCCACCCTTTTTGAGCTGTGTGACTTCTGGCCAGTCACTTAATGTCTCTGAGCCTATTTCCTCACTTGTAAAATGAGAGGTAACCACATAAAGTCTATGTCTTAGACTGTTTGGGCTGCTATAACATAATACCATAGACTGGATAAAAATTTATTTCTCATATTTGTGGAGGCTGGGAAGTCCAAGATCATGGTGTCTAGTGAGAGCCTGCTTTCTGGTTCATAGACAGCTGTCTTTTCACTGTCCTCACGTGGCAGAAGGCGTGAAGGACCCAGGTGGGGCCTTTATGATAAGGGCACTAATCCCATTCATGAAACCTCCACTCTCATGAGGTCATCACCTCCCATCACCTTCCAAAGGCTTTACCTCCAAACACCATTGCTTTGGGATTAGGTTTCAACGTGTGAATGTTAGTGTGACACAAATATTTAGTCCATATCAGTGTATAATGATGAACTCTTGTCTGGCATATAGTAGATGCTCAATAAATTACTGTTACAATGAGGAATCTGAGAGTTTCGTTTTGTCCAAGGGCTCATAACTAGTCAGTAACAGAATTGAAATTTAAACCCAGGTGTGTCAGATATTCCCTGCCACTGAGGACATATATATGTGGCTGTCTTTGTCAGGGGGAGACAAGGTCTGCTTTCTAGGGGGTGACCCTCAGCCCAAGAGGACAGTTCTTGTAAGCTGGTGCTGGGGCTCAGGGGAGAACCTCACCAGTTTCACCCAGCTTTAACCCAGTCACGGCAGGATTTGAAAACTAAACACAGATTTGAAGATACCACTTCCACAAGCTAGTTTTTCAAGGACATGCCCTTGGTTACAGCATCACCGTCAAAAGACTCTCCTTGCCTATTCTCGCTCCCTTTCCCCTTACTTTTCACACGTTTCTCCCAAGAAATCTTTTGTAATTCTATCTTGGTATCTGCTTCTTAGAGCACCAGACAAACAAATGAACAAAGATCTATTGTTTATTACAAAAACACACAGGTAAATGACAATATAAATCAATTGAACAGAAGTCACAGACTCTTAAACATCTCTTGAATCTAGCCACTTCTCTCCAGCTCCACGGTCACCACCTCAGCTCCAGCTGCCATCACTGTCAGTCAGGACCCTGGCAGGACACAGATGGCATGCTCAAGTTGTGTAATTTGTGGAGAAGTTAACAAAGGGACAATTTACAAAGTTGTAGTCCAAAGGTATGACTCTCGGTCAATGGGACAGCCTGTCTGCATCAGCTGGGGTAAGGGATACATGCCCCTTTCCTCCCATCTGTGTTCCTCCTTGGCCAAACACAAATGGAAGCCAGAGAGGTCAAGAGCATGTTGATGAAAGTCCAAATCCTCTTTCTGGGGAACAGACAGGGTCAAGGATCACTCGGGTGGGACAAAAAGAAGATGTCTGACTCAAGTGTGTCTTGTCCAAAGTTTTTCAAAATATTGTTGTTAATATTTTTCCTCATTCAAACCAGTGACATTTTAAAAACAGTGCTAACCCTCCCTGCTACGTACAGCCATCCAATGGCGTCCCACACACTTAGGATCAAGGATTAGCCTCCACTCTTATCCGCACTCAACCTCACCTTAGGTTGAGATTAAAAGCTTGACCTCACTCTGCCCTCTGGAATGCTCTCCCTCTTCCCTCCCCACTGCCCTTCAACTGTCCTCTTCACCTCATCCTTCAGGTTTCAGCACTTCTTCCCCCCCCCCACACACACACACACTTTTACATCAGACCAGACAAGTTCTCTTTAGGTCCCGTCTATGGCTCCTGAATTTTGCCTTCATAACACTCATTAATATGCAATTATTTAGTTACATATGCGGCTATTTGATAATGACAGCTTCCAAAAGGACCGATTTCTGCAAGGTCAGGAGCTTTGTCTGCCTGTCTCAAGGTTGCATTCTCTGAGATTAGAACAGTGTGGCACCCCACAGATACGTGTTTGATGAGTAAATAAAATGTTATGGGCAAACCATATATTTTAGATGATACTGACTTCAAACATTTCTTTCTCTTACTCCCAATCAAGTATTGGGAAGTCCTGGAGCTTTTAATATTTGTATCCCAAGTCTGTCAGGAACCACTAACTGAGCACCTACTGTGTGCTAGATATTCTGGAAAGTGTTTTTCTTGAGACCAGTTTTGCAGACGGGTCCCATACACAGAGGCAGGGAGACATTGAAGAAAGAGGTGGACCACTCCAGATTGGGAGGTGACAGGTTTAATAAGCAAGGGAATTGACTTAGGAGGTTTGTTTGGGGTGATTGCAAGATGAGTAGCTCTCTGCAATCACCTGCCAGAATCCTAAAAGTTTATATAAAGGCCTTCCCTGGGTTCAGTTATGTATATCACCTATGGTTTTAATAAAACCTTACTCTCTCGAGGCCGTGTCTTTGAAAATAGGTTCCATGGTGGGAATGGTGGGCTGCCTGTACATTCCAAGGACAGGGAAGGGGTTGTGGAGTCTTTGACTGGCCAGGTCCAGCTCGAGGGTCTGCCAGTAGCCTTTTCTCTCAATGACCTCCTCCAACAGTTTTTCTGAATGGGATTACTCATCTACACAACTAGGGCACCTATCTGTATTTTTCACATTAAGAAATAGGCTGAAAGGTAAGAAACGAGTTGACCATTACTAATCTGACGGCCCAGTGGAGGGCAACGTGTAGTTCTTTCACTCTTCCATGCCACACTCCTCCCGATACATCTCCTTTATGGAATTGCTGGGAGGATTAAGTAAATGAACTCATGGAAAGGGCTTACAACAATGCCTGGACCATAGTAAATGTGCAATCACTATTAGCACTGATTAACGTGTCATGTTCTTTCTCCTTCAACTCCCAAGCTTTTGTATGGAATACGATTTCCACCAAGTGGACCCTCCCCCTCCATCTTGCACATCAGATTAATGTAAGTTCATATAACGATCTGTTCAAGACTTATGGCCTCTTGGACAATGTCCAAGGCTTATACGTCCTGCTTGTATTGACTCCAGAACTCCGGAGAATTTGTGTCAATAGTTCTGAAGTAAAAATGAGAGCATGGGTCCAACCACTTTTAGAGGAAGCTGAGCCCCAGAAAGGGGCCCTGGCCTGTCCTCATGGCAGGAAATCCTCCAGGTTCACTCACTCCCCAGTCCTCACGCTGGCTTTGAACTCAGCCCTGCATCCTCTGTCCCTCTGGGGCTTTCCTGCTGTCTGGGCATGTGCCCAGAAGGGACACAGCACCCTCAGCATTTCTCCCTTCCCATCCCTGCAGTTACACTCTGCAGCTTTCTCTCCTCAGTAGAGGTATTTTACTATAAATCATGCAGGGGAGACAACACATCACACATATATCTCCCCTCCCCTCTTCTCTTCTCCTTCCCCTCTCCTTTCTCTTCTCCCTTGTTTTCCTACTCCCACTACCTGCATAAACTGAATTACCTTCCCAGGTCTTTGTGTTACTCAGCAAAAGGTCCAGCTGCTTGCCGCACAAAAGCCAAAACTCGAAAGGTGAGGTTGGTGGAAAGAAAAACAGGTTTTATTCCAAAATGCCTGCATTAAGAAGACAGTGGACTCCCTGTCACAAAGACTGCCTCATTGCTCTTAATAGCACCAAAAGGTTTTATAGACACGCAAGGAGGGGCAGAACAAAGGAAGGAGAAGTTGGCTAGGCACCTCCAGGACAAAGCGCTTCCCAGAGGCTGGTCTTTCCCAGGGTCAGGAGTGATTTTCATATAGAGGCAATAAAACCCCTCCCAAGGTACCGGGCCAGCTATGCACACTGGTCCGAAGTAAACAGAACCACTGGAACTGCTGTGCATAGTAAATGTACGGTAAACAGTCATCAAGGTTTGCTGGGAGGGGAGGGAAGCAAAGAAAGGGGAAAAATAAAACTTTGCACAAAGTCCTAAGCCAAACCTCAGTCAAATCAAATTACATCAGAGGTTTAAATTTCAAAAGTAGAAGATATAGGGTCACCATTACGTACGGCCACTTGAGGTGCCCTCACTTCGGTGGAATCCTTGGAGCTTCTTGAATCCATCACTTCTGGGCACCACTTCCCATCCTGTGGGCTGCCCTGCTCCTCCGGCCCCAGCTGTGGTAACCAGCTCCACACAGCTTTACAGCAGCTTTGTGCACGTGCTTTCTGAAAGCACCCCATCTTTGCTTGTATTGCACACCTTGGATTCCTGCTCTGGGACTTCTCTAATGCCAAGGTATGGGCCGCCGGCAGGGACCCACTGGGCGCTGTCACAGGCACACCTGGCAGTTTAAGGGGAGTTAACACCCTTGACCAGATGGGGGTAGGGGTCAAAGGCCTCCCAGTTTTGTCACCTACGTACTATACAGGTCTGAGGAGCTCTATGTGAGGTCCTGGTGGGAAAGGCATTTGTAGCAGGGCAACTTAGCAGCACATGCTTAGCTGGTTCTCCCTCCTTCCCCCGATTCACTCCCCTGGTCCCTCGCTCTTGCTGAGATTACTTCCCCTGTAAACTACTCCTATACACACAAAGCCTTTCTCAATCTACTTTTGGGGAATCCAAACTAATACAGCATTGTCTCCCGAAGTTACACTATCCCTTCCTGCCCACCAGTCTTTTCCATGGAATTCCTCATGAGCTCCTTTCCACCGTTCAAAGTCCCATCCTTTATTCAAGGATCATCTGAAATTCCATTGCCCTGATCACATCAACCCAAAAGAATCTATTGGCTTCCTGGGTAGCTATAGCCCTTTCTAAGTACTTAGAGCAGTTCTCTGCTCTTAGTTTCTTCTCAACAATAACAGTGAAGCACAATAGCTAACAATTATTGATGCATTACATTTGTTGGGTGCCATTTTAAACCTTAAAGAGATTGTAAATACATTGAGGCCAGGCCCTGTGCCAAGTCCCCATAGAGCCTAGCACAGGGTGAGGCCCAATTTCTGTGGTTCTCACAAATTCCTTCAGTAGAGGACAGCTTTCCTCTGGACACGCAGGGTGGGGGCGGGGAGGGCGCTCTTTCCTCTCTCTGTTGTGACTGGTTTCTCAACTAGAGTTAAGACCTGAGCTCCCTACAGCCTTCCTAAAACTCTATTAAGAAAAGTGAAGCGTTGCCCAACCCAAAGTAGGAGACATCAAATTATACTAGACCTCCAAGGCTCAGCTCCAACACCACCTCTTCCTGAAGTCTCCCCATCCTTCCAGAAAGAACTCTCTGTCCTCTGACTTTCTGTAGCCCTTTATCTGCACCCTTTCAATGAAGTTTCTCATCTCCAAACAATTATTCTGATGAGTTATGTCCATAACCTGTCCCTTAACCATGAGTCAGTTACTCATTTACCAAG
Source organism: Rhinolophus hipposideros (assembly GCF_964194185.1). Lineage (NCBI taxonomy): Eukaryota > Metazoa > Chordata > Mammalia > Chiroptera > Rhinolophidae > Rhinolophus > Rhinolophus hipposideros. The sequence continues at coordinate 99,004,390 of NC_138049.1, read as the reverse complement.
CCCCAGGGCCTACCGCTTAGTAGCTGCTCAATACACTTTGAATGAATGAAAAACTGAAGTGGGGAAGAGAGGCTACAGGCAGAGGATTATCAGGTCTCCTGGCATCCTGAGAAATCCAGGGAGGCCACAGTTGCAGAGTTATAAAGATTATGGCAGAGTCTACTACTTGTCCCCCAAAACCCATTCTTCCCTCTTACATAAAATGTATAATTGGGCACACATGGCCACCAGACTAGAAATCATTTCCTAGTGCATCTTATGACTAAGTGCTACTATCTGTGAGCTGAAGAGATATGAACAAATTATGTCCTTACAATGAATGGCCCTGTGTTCCCTGGGAGGGCAGGCGCTGGGGCAGCCACTGTGGGCTATGAGGTGGGAGCTGCACGTTGATGCGGGCAGAGCAAGAAGATGAAAGGTGTCTAAGTTCTGATGATCATGGAGCCACCCTGCCAATACTAGACCACTCACTGAGATGTCTATGTGAGAGGAAAATGAACTTTATGGGTTTTAAGCCATTAGTATTCAGTCTTTCAGTAAAAGCAGCTAAACTTGTATTTTAACCAAAACCACAATCACTCTGTAAGTCTGATCAGTTCTAAAGGAGTAAAACTAAGGTATATGCCAGAGATATGTTGGGTCAAGGATTTGTGATAGTTGCAGGGTGGGGGCAGGGCAGCTGTGTCGCTGGATAGGTTCAGAGCACAATGTATGTGTGTGTTTAGACATATTGCTGTATGGTCCTAGTGTCTCTTCAAATTGGCCGGAGGTGGCTGTGCTAACCGGTTGGTTCAAGCGAGCGCTGGAGCTTGAGTGAAGAGGGGTTGGAGAGGATGTGCCTCCCGAGGAAGCAGAGGCAGAAAGCTGGTATAGGAAACCCTGGCGGGAGACACGGAAGGATACCTCATGAGTTCCTGCCAACAGCACCTGATACAGGCACTGGGTCCACAGGGCTCAGAGCGAGATGCTAAATCAGAGCCAGACCTGAAAATCAGGCACTGGGGTGGAGGACCAAGCAAGCAGAATCTGGGATGATTATCATGAATACAGGTGAACTATATGGTGTATGTAGTAGAGGGTGTATTCTCCTGGGCTAAAGATACACAGAGGCAACGAGGAGCTGTTTCACACCTCTGCGCCCCTGCTCATCACATAGGCTGTGCTTGGAATACCCGCCCCTGCCTGTTTCTTCATTTGTTAGCTTCGTTTATCCTAAAAAACTCAGCTTGGATGTCATTCTCTAGGAAGCCCTCCATGACACCATAGGCTGAGTCTGGTGCCCCCATTGAGTGTCCCCTAGACCATGTTCTTCCCTCTGTTGTAGTTATTAGCTACCCGACAACAATTATTATAGGATTACAGTTATTGCAACATAGTTTATGACCAAATTTTGGGGGAGCAGGGCTCCCCAAGAGCAGTTAGTTTTGCATTCATCCCTTCAGTGTTTCCCATGATTCCTGACACATGGAGGGAGCCAGTAGATCCAGATAGAGGAATGGGATGGATGACTGGATGGTGTGGAAACATAGTGTGTGGGCCTCAGGCATCCCAGGGGATATGTCTCAAACGAATTCTCTAAAAGCCCATTGAGATTCCAGGAAGCACTGGGACTGGGGAACAAGGAGTAAGTAGAAGGGAATAGTCAGGACCAAGCTCATTTCAGAAAGGACCTAGGGCTGCTCAGAATGGCATAATGCGTATCATCCTACATTCCCAAATCTGGTACCCAGAAAGGAAGGATATCAATAACCAAAGAATCAAGTAAACATCCCGGAATTGAATATGGCATATGCCTGATGCTCATCATTACATTTTTGTACTCCCAGAAGAGAAGAGGCTGCAGAAAATTCAACATCTCCCCCTCATACACACACCCACACCTTGAGATGTGTTTTCTTTGGGAAGGAAGGTCAAAAGGCTATAGTTAAATCTAAGGAGAGGACCCTAAGAGGAATCATGATCTGATGGCTCCTATTCCTATTTAATCATTTCATTACTAATTAATAGGGTCATTACTGCACTCTGAAGAGAAAGAACTATGATTAAAGGTTAATGCATTGCTGCATGCATCACACCTCAAATTACATTATAAAAATGTCCAGAGTGTATAATTGAACCTATAAGTAATAATGTAATTACACTTAATAATGTATGTGCCTCCATATTTATTTGTTGCTCTCTGAGGTGCAGAGAGCCCCACGTGGTAGGTTCAGCAAGATCACAGTGACTCACTCCAACAACTTGTTCTCCATCTCCCTAGCCCTATCAGTTTTCTCCCTGTCCCCTCCCCCTCAGGTGACCGGGTCACAAAATATCCATACCTTCCCCTTCCCCCACTTCCCACTGGGACAAGGTCTAATCTCAATACTTCCAAAGAGGGAGGGGAGGAATAGAGAGGGGCAGAGAAAGCAGCAGTTGCCTGAGTCCTTAGCATTTTACAGTTTTGCCAAGGGGCCATGATTCTTGAAACCTATATGTCTTAGTCCCTCAGGGTTGCTCTAACAAAACGACCATAGACTGGGTGGCTTATAAAGAGCAAACACTTATTTCTCACAGTTCTGGAGGCTGGGAAGTCCAAGATCAAGAAATCAGAAGACTTGGTGTCTGGTGGGAGCCCACTTCCAGGTTTATAGACATCCGTCTTCCGGCTGTGTCCTCACATGGTGGAGGGATGCAGGAGCTCTCTGGGGTCTCCTTTATAAGGGCACAAATCATTCATGAGGGCTCCACTCTCATGACCTTAATCATCTCCCAAAGGCCCCACCTCCAATTACCAACACATTGGGTGTTACGTTTCAACATCTGAATTTTGGGAGGGCACAAACATTTAGTCTATGACACTCTTTTGTAACACCACCCTTTGAAAATACTCTTTCCTCCTCTTTTCTTTCTTTCTTTTTCATTTTTTTTTTTACAAAGTATGGTGCATACATATAATTAGTCCTCAGCATTCATTCCCAGCTTTTAGTATTTTACTTTACTACAAAGGCTAAAAAGCTTAGAATTACTTTCCCCAGACTCCCTTGCAGCTATGATTTTTGGTGCAAATTACACCTCACTGCCCCCCACCCCCCACATACACACTGGATGCATTCATGTGAGATTCTGAAGGTGTTCCAATGAGACAGAGGCATTTTCTTGATGCTTTGGCTGTTTCAAATGGCAAACAAGTTTTTGGAGATGTGATATTTTTGTAGCAGTATTGCTCTCCCTAGGGATAGTGGGGCAGAGAGCTGGAGGTGCCTAAAAGCTTCATAAAGCAGAGCCACCATACCATCCCTAGGGTGCTTGGCTCCATACGTACATGAAAGACAACTAAGAGTCCATCTTGTTTAAGCCAATTATTTAGGTTTGATTACTTTTAGCTGAACTTAATTCTAACAGATACACTCACATTATAGTTTTCTGTCTTGTCAGAAAACTGCAGAGAGTTAGCATTTAACTCTCACTAATAACTGAGAGTCATCTATGAACTCAGAGATGACTGGGATTGACTTCTGTGGTTGATTTTGAGACTAGCCCTGAGTCTTCATCCTTTGTCATGTAATTTTGGAGTGACCTCCCTGGGCAGGTTAACATACCCACCCTTGACTCTGGGATTGACTACGTGACTTGCTTTGGCCAAGACAGGGAGGAGGAAGTACTAGCTCCAAGTCTAGGCTCCAAAAAGCTTTGTGTATTTCCACATGTGTTCTTATGCCTTTGAGAACATGCGCAGTCTAGCCTGCTGGTGCTGGGAGAAAAATGACAGACACATGGAACAGAGCAGAACTGAATCAGCTGAGCTTAGCCTAGATGAGTTGACCTCCAGTTGACTTCCAGACACATGAACAAAGCAGTGACCCCATTTGTTACATAAGCAATAAATGCTTGTTGTTGTATGCCATTAAATTTTTGAGTTTGTTTGTTATATAGCATTAAGCAATACATATCCTTCCTTGCGATAAATAAAAATATGTAATAAAATGATCCATAGGTATCAAGATCTTAAATGTCTTATTTAAAAGGGCAACACATAAATGGAAGTTGGGAAACCAGCATTCTGGTTTAAAGACCTTCTATCTATTGACTATGTGACTTGGGCAAGTAATTTATTTTTTCTATGTCACTTCTCAAATGACAACTAATATATATATATATTTTTTACCAATTTCACAAGGTTGTTCTAAATATCAAGACTATCTTTGAGAAGAGTGTTGTTGAGATGCTGAAACAAACTTTGCGATGATAAATTATTAGTCTCATACAGTTTCCCTTAAATCAGAACTTTTTCTAAGACAGCTGATCTTGGGTGATTCAGTTTTTCATTTTTTTTTATAGATTTTAGTATATAATTCTGAGAGCCTAGATTCATTTCCTCCTCCTGTTCCCCTTTGCTACTATCAATATGTGTCTCCCCACATAATTCTGGAACATTTAGCCGGGAATGATTTCCCCTTACAGAACCAGCTTTCTTGCTGGTACGTAGCTTTCGCTAGTGATACTACTCTTTATTTTAAGTTTAGATAATATGCCAGGTTTCACAGCCAGTCTCACCAATGAACAGTTCCCAGGGAACTTTGTGGAGGCATATTCACCCTCTCTAGCTCTCTGGCACCTCATTGCTTTGTAATGAGCACGTACAAGTTTTGACCAACAATTCCCCAATTTCAACCTTGAGTTCCTGCACTATTCTTGGGTGAGTGCCATCTGGTCCTAGTGATTTATCTACATTGAGTTTGTCAATTAGGTGTAAAATCACTTAGATGTTTACTGCTATTTGAGTTGGTACCTCTACCTTGTCAGTCCCAAAAGATACCCTGCAAGTGGGAATTTTATAGAATCACAAAGAATCATGGAACCTCAGAGCTGAGATGGTCCTTCGAGAACCTTTTAGAGGAAACATCATCTGACGATGCATTCAGATATACATTTATCCTAGAAACAATGATTGAGTACCTGCTATTTGCCAGGGCTGGATGCTGAGATAAAGTTGGCAAGACAGACTCTAAAATTGCCCTGGTATCTTTGTCAGCCTTGCACTAGAAGTTACTGGCTAAGCTGGGGCAAGAAGTGAAGTCCTCTGTCCCCTGCCATTCTGCCTCCCAGAATCATCCCCAGGGAAGGCAGGAAAGGGACACAGGGAGAAAAAGATGGAGATGGTTGAAGGGCATTATGAGGAATGGAACAAAGGAAACGAGGAGAATGAGCGGTCACATTGAAGATCAAAGCTGGTAGTGGGGGAAGAGCCATATTGAATGGAAGAGAAAGAAGTTAAGAGGAGGAATATAATGATTCCTGACTGGGGTTAGGACTGAGGGAATAACTAAAAAATAGCTGGCGGGTGTGTCTGACTCCTTTATCATCTTTATGCTTTATTCCTTCCCATCCTCACTCTGGTTGGCTGGAAGGGAGCTGGAGGTCAGGCATCCACTGCTGTGGATCCCGTTTATTATACTGTGAGAGATCATCATTATCATCAAGGGAGAGCTTTATTATTCTGACAGGTGCTCCCCTCTGACATCTTTGATGGCCCCGGAGTCTGCTCCCAAGAGGGACTGTTAGAACCACTGTGAGTCTTACAAGATGAAAAAAGAACTAATGGGATTTCCCCAGCCTTCATTATGCAGGGCCCTCGAAAAACATAACCAGGAATTTGGGGGCAGGGAGGAGGCAGAAAAGGAACAAGTCCAGGAGAGAAGGGAGAGTGAGGTATCATGCTAGTGAGAGGGAAGAGATTTTGCCACCCCAAATTATGCTTTTGGGGAATACTGATGATTTTAAACTGGTTATTTTTAAGAAACAAAAGACTCAGAAAAACCTTTGACCTTCTCCCTAATTGCCTAAAATAATTTAGATAGAGATCCTGCTCTAGGAATGGAGTTATCATCACAGATAACTATAGTTTAATAGGAACTAGTGTGTAACAGATAGGGAGGAACCTAACAAGACCCATTGGATCAATGTCCTCTCTGTGTCCCATTGTTAAAGACGACCCAGCAAACACTTGTTTACCAAATATCTGCTTTTCCATTTTCATGTAAATTGCCTTCCTGCCCTTTAAAGTCCAAAACTACCACCCTGCTTTCTTCTTAGTTCAAGATGGTGTACAAACCTCAACTGCTCAATTTGTCCTGTGGTCCCCTATGCTGAAGAACCCCCTGTATGTACATATGCAATTAAATTTGATTATTTTCTCCTGTTAATCTGTTGCATGTCAATTTGATTATTAGACCAGCCAGAAGAACTTTGAGGGAAAAGAGGGAACATTTCCCCCTCCCCCTGCACTGGGAATTATACAGAAAAATTTGCTGTTTTTTTGGACTTTAGGTGTTCATAATGGGCTATTCCGCACGCCCTTCCAGACAACATTTCAGTAACAAGGAAGGCATTTTATGGCCAGAAGCAGTGCTCAGGAGACCAGTGGCAGGGTGATATTGATTTAACTCAAGGCAGAAAGCCAGGACACAAACTGGAGAGGTGTGTGGTAGAGTCTGTTATTATGCAGAGTATTTGCTGCCTCTCCCAGTGGCAACATTATACTCCCCCCAACCCCACTGACAGACTTGGTTATGTGACTTTGGGTGCCCCCTCACCCCCCGCAGAAGAACAGAAATCTCCACTGTCTTAACTTTGGGATTGCAACATTTCTTGCTTTAGCACTACAATATGAGCCCGTCTCAGGTGTTATTTTTAAGTGGAAGGTTTAAGAACAAGCTCTCAACCTGCTATGTGTCTTTTCCCTTGATTAGTCTGGTAACGTGGGGCTTCTCTGTCAGCCTGGGTCCTAGAGTGAAGACAACATGGAGCAGAGACACAAGTAAACAGTTGGGAGTCCGGAAAACAGGGCAAACCATTTGTTTAAAATTCCTGCATTAGATATGGAACATGAATGAGTGAGAAGCAAACCTCTGTTGTTGTAAGCCATTTAGATTTGGGGGCTGGTACGACAGTGTAATCTGGCCCATCTTGACAGAGACAGGGAGGTTATGGGAGCTGCGGAGGCAGGATGTTACTGGTGTTGGCAATAAATCAGGACAAGTTCACAGCCAAGAATTCAACTATACAAAGGGCTCTGTACCAGGCAGGGATAAATGATAACCATGAGATAGAGGGGTGGGGTATCTGGAGGACTGGAGTATGTAGACCCTTTGGGCTAGAAGAGAAGCTAGGAATTATAATGAGATAGAGTAGGGCCTACCTCACGACAGGATGGGCTCTGGAGCCAAATCCCTTTTCCTCTACTCTTTGTACAAGTTACTTTGCATTTTAGTTTCCTCTTCCATGAAATGGAGGTAATAAAAACAGAACCTAATTATAGGGTTGGTGTTGGAACTAAATGAGTTACCCACAAATGAGTTACCCACATTTACTTAGAACACACATAATGAGTTACTTATATACAATGAGTTAACCATATGTGCTTATGAGTTGAGTATTTCACTCATTGTAAATGCTCAATAGATGTTAGCTGTCAGTACTAGTCTTTTCAATGCTCCCATTTTGCAGATAACAAAACTGAGTTGCAGAGACAGTACGAGATTTCCTAGAGGTCACATAGCCAACTGACAGCAGAAACATTTTCCCTGTAGCCAGCCATGAAGTGGGCTGGTTCTGCATATAATGGGTGCGGAAGGCCAATGGCAAGCATTTAATTTGCTCTTAAGCCAAAACAGTTGTTAGTAAATTAAATGTTGATTGTAAAAGGGCCTCCAATTAACATTTACTAATTATATCACCAGCTCAATTGTCATGCAATTTATATACAATTACCCCAGAACAAATATTTAATTACTTTCTTCTTGATACATTAAACTAATATTATTCCTCAAACTGTGGGGACGGAATATAGAAACATTTAACTGACATGGAGACATGAAATCAGAAAATTAATGAGACAAGAACGCATTGTCCTGTCCTCAGTGTGACATGGCCCTGGGCTAATGAGAAGGAAGGGGATGGCAGAGGGAAGCCCCTTGTGTCTGTGTCTTCCTTTCCTGTAATTGTGGAGGTGGAAGTCACTGGGGAATGATACAGAAATGTGGGGCATCCCTGAATGGAATTTTCCAGAATCCTTGTGGGATTACTGAAGCTGTCATTGATTGAATATGCATTGCAGCTTAACTTCTTCTTCCACTCAATCTTGCTTCCTTCCTTCTCCAAAGATGTCAATCCCCCCACACACAAAGACACTCCCTAATGCATATCTTGCACACTAAATTGCCTGCCACAATCTGTTCCAGAAAACCTCATCTGCATCAGGAAACCATTGGATTTTTCTGAGCAAAGAAGTGGCATGATCTGATTTACCTGATAGCAGGCTGTGACTGAAGAGAGGACAGTGGTGACACAGGTTAGGAGGCTCATCCTTCCCCCGCCCCCCCAGTTGAGGTGCTCTGCTTTAATGGATGGAGGGAAGGTCTCAGCCCTGGAGGGGGAGGACTCAGGGTCTCACATGAGGACAGGGGAAAAGGCTGGGGGTGGAAGCTGAAGTCTCTGCAGGCACAGTCCTTGCTTTGCCCTTTGCCTGGGAGGGGTTCTGTCTGAAACAGGAGCCATGTTCCTCCAGCACCCAGCAAACAGTTCCCCCACAGTCCCCTGGGACTGCCCCTGTGGAACCTGGGGCATTGAACCCTGGGGCACCCAAGATCCATTGAGATGCTTGTGGGTTTGGTTTAGAGAGGGAGCTATGAAATTTACATTATATAGACAATTATTTCACAGGTTGGTGAAATCGCTACAATAGATTAATAATCTGCAATAGAGAACTTATTCCTTCCTTAAACCTGTCTGTTCAAGGCAAGCTAAATTGATTCACAGACTTCTACAAGCACAGAGAGAGAGCAGTAATCTCAGGCCTGGAGGAGCAGGAGAGGGGGTCTTTGATGTAAATCTTTTCTCAAAGTCTTCTGAAACGTGGGATTCTCTTCAATACTGGCCCTGCCACTTACTAGCCATGTGACTTTAGTCAAATTATTTAATCTCTATGAACCACTTTCCTCTGCTTACAACACTGACTAGTCCACCTGACTGAGTTGTGAGTAACGAATGAGATACAGAAGTGGCCATGATGTGTAAGGCTGAAAAATGACAGAGAAATGTCATTTGGTGGGTGTGGTGGCTATGTGATTTTCTCTGGGACAGGTGCTGCTAGGGAAAGGGAACTAGCTCCCTTCTACCAAGAAGGCTTTCCCAGCCAGATATGAGAATTCGCACCTCTGAAGCCTGAGGCACTCGTCACACACCTTTTTCCAGCAGTATTTACCTCCAAGAAAATCTCTCTCCCTGTGACTTTATCAGATGGAAAGACAGTGAGGGACATTCCCAGATATTGCATGCCCATGATGGGCCAAAAACCGTGCTGGGTGCTTTAAGTGTATTATCTCAGATAATATCCACATATTTCTGTCAGGAAAATTTGTGAAAGACTTTGAAATGGGGGGAAAAAAATCTAACAACAAAAAAGGTAACTGTTGGGTATTTTCTCGAGTGCAACCTGCCAGGTTTTCTGATCGTGTTGAGGGTCTGAGCATGTCACTGTCTTTGAGCTAGTTACAACTCTACCCGTCCTAGGAAAGTGATAATCATACACATGATTCTAATCCTTAGAAACGCAAATGAGGTGTGTTTGGTGGAGATGCAGCTGATTATTTCCCAGTGGTTATTGACCCGTCTTGCAGATAATTGTAATTTTATTTCAGAATACTTGATTGCCTGTAGATATGTGTTCTTCGCATTCTCCCCTCAACTGGTTGTTCTGTCTTAGTGGTTTCCTCGCTAAGGTATGAGTCAAATAAAGGCTTTGACATGTAGTTATTTTATGTTCATAAGCTTAAGAGTCATGAGCTTTACTTAAAAAAATATTCTTTAATATTACATATCAGACAATTGAGAGAAGGCTTATGCAAGGCCATAGAGTCACAGCTCTCCGAGCTGGGATTCGACCTTAAATCTGTCTGGTTCCTTCAATTTGATGGAGCTGCCTCAACATGTCAGTCCTACTGACTCACGTACATGCCTTTTTTCTCCTGTTTTTTGTGAGTCCTGGAAGATGGAAGGGCCTGGGCCTCCCACGCAGGAGTAATTACTTTTTTGAGGCAATGAAGGAGTAGGGTCAGACTGGGTTCTGGGCACTACAGGTCATGTGATAGATTGATGAGTAAGTGATGGCCTGAGCTGGTAGTGTTAGCAGCACTGTGGAGAAGGGCTTGTGTGGGGGAATAGACAGAGAAAGGATGGACGGGAGAAATGTCCAGAAACCCAAGCGGGCTCCCTTCCCTTCTCCCTTTCTTCCCATTACCATCACCACCTACCACCTGCCTTATCCAGAATTCTCCCTGTAACTATGGTGTGGAGTGAGGATGAGAAAAGTCCCCAGCTCCACTCTGAAGGACCTTGGGCTTAGTCCCCAAATTGTCCCATAAAATGCAACCTCATGGAGCCCTTCTCTGGGTCCCCCAGCTGCATCCCTGGCTCAGGCCAGATGTTCGGGGGAGCCTCCTAACTTGTTTTCTCTCAATTCAGATTCTCCCTCACTGACCCAGCTCACACAACTACTACTCCTTACTGCAGTGGTCCTCCTGAAAGAACACTTTGTGCATGGAAGACCCTTGGCTGGTTTTAGAAATGTTTAGAAAGTATTTGCTGAAGAATGATGAAAAGCATGCTTCCTTCTTCCCCCGTTCTTTCTTTTATTCATCCAACTATGCTTACTCCCACTGACTAACATCATAAAGCATCACATGGGGTATTCCTGAGAGTTATAAGAAAGGAACTTTCCCATTCAGATGGAAAAACCTTTCAAGCAATTACCATGGAATAACATTGCCGTCCCTACCCCTTCCCGGCTTTATCAGACTCCGAGCACTGCTCACCTTCTAAGTGTTATGTTTCCCTGATTTATTGTCGGTCTCCTCAGTAAGAAAGGCAGCCCCACAAGAGCAGGAATTTGGTTTTGCTTTTGGTGTGGCCTCTTGTTTTTATATCTTGTTTACTGCCTGGCATTTAATGAACAATCAATAAATGTTTGAATGAATAAATGTGCATCTCACAGGGTCCTGGGTGTTTTTATATATTATCTCATCATCCTATCAACCAGTGCAGTACATTTAACCACTTCCATTTTATAGATGAGGAGACCAGAGAACAGGCACCTCGTTCCCTAAGGGTGACTCACCTAGAAAAATGAAGGAGCCCAGACTCTGGCGTAGGACTCTTCAGCTGCAACACCTGTAAACACCTGTCCAGCAAGAGTCCCCTACAGGGCCTAAGTCAGTCACAAAGCAGGACATTATGAGGTTCACTGAGAGCCACACTGGCCTGGGTGTAAAGGACACGAGTGTGAGCAGGAACAGCAGGGGCTGCCTCTGGAGGAGAAGGGTCTGCAGCCTAGAAGGGTGTAGACAGGACGAGACACACTCAGGACTAGGATCAGTGAGGGAGGTTAGGGCCCCTGAAGCCAGACCAAGAATACGAGGTCTGACAATTAAGTTCATGAACTCATCCTAGAAAAAGTGCTACATACCTCATTGCTGAGTATCACTACGGTCACCTTCAAAGGACTCCCTTAGGAAAGCTATGCACTGACACCAATGCATAGTCCACCCTTCAAAGCAATTCTGGAACTCTTTTTCTGGAATGGCCATCAGAACTGTCATCGTATTACTCTTGATGTCCTGAATGTCATCAAACTGTCTTCCTTTCAGTATTTCCTTGATATTCAGGGGAAGAAAGAAGTCACTGGGGGCCAGATCAGGTGAGTAGGGAGGGTGTTCCAATACAGTGATTTGCTTACTGTCTAAAAACTCCCTCACAGACAGTGCCCTGTGAGCTGCTGCATTGTCGTGATGCAAGAGCCATGAATTGTTGTCAAGAAGTTCAGGTCATGTAACTTTTTCATGCAGCCTTTTCAGCACTTCCACATAGTAAACCTGGTTAACTGTTTGTCCAGTTGGTACAAATTCATAATGAATAATCCCTCATGATATCAGAAAAGGTTAGCAACATCGTTACAACAAGTTGAACATAATTGTCAGTCTACAAGTTCCCCAACGTCATTGTCAGTCCCATATACGGGGAGAAGGAAAAAGATGGGAAGTTAGGAGCTGGTTTTGCATCCATTCAATGTGTATTGACTATCTGCTATATTCCAGATAGAATACTAAGCTCTGGAAATACAAAAATGATTAAGACACAATATTTGCTCTCCAGGGACTTATAGTCTGAAGGAGGAGACACTTAGACATGAGCAGAAGTTGTGGGAAATATTTACAAGACTTCAGTGGGGCACAACAATAGAAGCCTTGAATTTATGGGGAGGGAGCTACAGAAGGGAGGCTGTAAGGCAGAGAGGGTGTCATCAGAAGAGAACTCCAGGCACAGGGGATTCATGAGCAGCAATAGAGAGGCACAGACTAGGCTGGTTATTCAGGGGCTGTGCATTGATGGCTGATGCTGCGTGGGTCTGCTCAGAATGTACCCAGAGGACAGGTGGGAAAGGTGGTGGAGGCAGGGTCGTACAGAGCCCGGCTTGCTGTGCTAGGGCACACTGATTCTATTCCATACACCAGGGGTCCTCAAGCTTTGTCATTAAAGGACCAGATGATAAATTGTTGAGGCTTTGAATGCTACCTTTGTGTTACAAAAGCAGCCACAGACAGAGTGTACATGAAGTGGGTGTACATTTCACTGTGTTCCAGTGAAAGCCTGCAGGCTGGGTTTGTCTTTCCTTGTCCTAGAAGATGGGCAACCGTGAGCAGTGTTTCTGTGGAGGACAGTAGCCAAAGAAGATTTGAGGCTAGAATGTTCCAAATAGATTGAAACAGGAGACTTGTTGGGAGATGGGTGAAACAACCCAACTCTGAATGTACAAGTCTGAGTAGGATGGCAGCAATAGGAAATGAAGTGATGCAAAACCACTGTGTATAGCCGAAGAAGGGACCTGAGAGGGAAACTAATTCAAGGGATGAAGAGATGAAAGAGTTAACAGGGCATCCCAGACCTGAGCCTGGGTAGGAGGGAGAAAAGCAATGACTTCATGATTTAATTTTAGGCAGTACCCTGCTGCTCTATCACAGAGATGTAGATAAAGATATTCATCAGGAATTGTAAAACAAATCAGAAAAGATTGCTTCCATATTACTGCAAAGGCAGGGATTCTTTTTAGAAGCAAACATTACCTGCAGGTGGAAGGGAAGGGATTGGGGGTGGTGAGCAGGGAGAGACACAATATCTTCCAAATAAGCTTTTTTGCAAACTTGAAAAGAAACAGATACATCTGGAAAATTCAAAACTGTTTGCATAAGTGATGCAGGGCTGCTCAGGCCCTGTTTCCCAAATCCCAGGTGTTACATAAGATAATGTTGCTAAAATGTTTGGGACTTAGGGAGAGAGACTGTATAAACATGTGGTTTTACTATAGCTCATAAAAGATGATTGTGTGGAAACCTCAGAAAAATTGAAACTCAGTACAGTACAAATGAATGTCTTCCCTTCTCATTTTATGGCTGTGCCTTCCTCCAGGCTTAAAGATGTGATTAGAAATGGGTGTCTAGAGGCCAGGCCAAGGTACTAGCATTTAGCAAGTCACCTCTGTTTGTCTATTGTGCTGGTGACTTGGCGTGTGGGTACAATAGAGATTAGACGTGCGTTCTGGGTGCTCTGGGCCAGGCCTGGAAAGAGAAATGAGTGACTACAGAGTAATCAGCAGGAAAATGGGGAGGTGGTTATTTCAGGAAGCTGAGACTCTGTGTAAAACTTCCAGGAGAACTTGACCTCAAACCAGCTCCTCAGCGTTTCCCATTTTCTCAAGTGAAATAAAATGTGAAACGGACTTGTTTCTCAGCAGCAGCATTTTGTTTTTATTTGCCCACGAGGGGACAGACTGTGGTGCCTTTGAAGAGCCAGCTGTGTGTGCAGCCCCAGGGTCTGCTCTCTGGAGCAGGAGCCACGAAAAGACCAGGAAACGTGGCAGAAGGAAAGGAAGGAGCATGGGAGGACAGCAAATCCTTCATTTCCTGGGAGTCTGCAGGAGTCCATCCTGGTGTTCCACCTGGTACTTTGCTGTGACTTCTCCAATAAAACTAAGCCCACTGGAGCCCACTTGGTACAGGAACAACCAGGTGGGATGGCACAGGGTGCAGAAGACAAAGGCATTATTATAATAGGTCACTTGGAAAACCCTCCTCTCAGTGGAAGAGTCCTGCAACCACCAGGAGGAAGCCAGGTAGAATGGAAAGAGCCAAGGCCTGGGAAACATGTGAGGGGTTCAAATCTCGGGTCTGTCACTTGGCTAGATGCCAGGCCTCAAGCTACTCGCTTAATCTCTTGGAAACTTTTTTCCTTATCTGTTAAATGAGCATGCAAAGATTTCCAGAGTTTTAAAAGACTTTGCAAACCACTGAGCTTAGGGCATGCCCATTCAGTTTATACAATCCTCTACATGAGATTGGTATGATCATTACCAAGTCCTATTGCCAATCAGAACCAGACAGTTCTGACTTCACAGGCCAAAGGCAGGCCTGGTTTTCACAAAATGGTCTTAGAAGGACATGGAGACATTTTAGATCTCCTTTCTGAAAACTTCTTTCAGTTCCCAGGTACTGACAGGCTCAGTGTTGTGTTCTGGGCATGGTGGGTATACAGAGCAAGTCAGTCATGCTGCCTGTGGGTCGAGAGGTAAAGCATGAGCACAAAGCAATCACTATGCTGCCAGGCAGAATGTGTGGCAGGCTCCACAGATGGCGGGTAAGGGGGCTGGGACAACACAGAGGGGAGAGCCTTTCCAGCTTCGGAGACTCTGCTGCTTATTAACTGTGCAATCATGAGCCCATCACAGAATCTCTGAGCTGTGTCCTCTTCATCCTCAGGATGATGGAAATGGTGAGTAGGAGGTCACTGGGAAGAATAAATGAAATGACATATGGAAAAGCTCGTGGCAAAGTGCTGATCTGGGTTGGATGGTTACGATTAGCAGGTTTAAGCCCATCAAGTAATTTTCCCTTCTACCCCTTACTTAGCAAATCCTGCAGCTGGAGCTCTGTGATGGGAAGGAAATAGCTCTGTGCTCCAGGAGAGCAGGTTGGTGTTTTACCTCTATGCACCAGTGTGCCACAGGGCTTGGCAGAACGGGGTGGTTCTGCCACATGCAGCATAAAAAAAGAAGGCATTTCATGGACTGGCCAGAGAGAGCATGTACATACATCCCAGTGGCCAGAAACTAGGGGAGGACGGGAGAAATAAACCTGCTCTGATCTCTTCCTTTGTGTGCCCAGGCAGATTCTGCTGTGCCCCAGAGAGGCTGACCTGTGGGGACTGCTTCAGTGGGTACCTTGCCCCTGGACTTGTAACGGGGTTCAGTCGGTGGGAAGTACCAGCAGGAGATCAGAAAACAGGTGGGAAGTGAGTTGAGATATTTATTACCTGGGATTCCTTTTGCCAGGTCACTGTTGATGGTTTAAGGTTACGAAAGGCCACAGCTCCTATTGGTAGCTCTTCCCCTACAGCTACTGTCTGCAGTTCTGGTAGTCACTCTGTCCCTTCACCTCATGAGGCCCTGGGAGGTGACAGCACCCTGCTGTTGCTAGCACTGATGCCGCAAGGTACCTTAACAGTCCCAGTCTTTGTAAGTAGCCCATTCATTAATATCTCCATTTGACTTGATCATCTGTTAACACCCAGGCACCTTGACTTTTACAAAACTTGTAAGAGAAATTAGGAAACCATGAACAGTGAGTTGATCAATAAATGAAGGGTAATGAGAGCATAACTTAAAGAGTTGGAACAAGAAGGAGAAGTGATGGTAAGGGCATTTCTGAGGGTGGGCATGAAGGCAGCCTGCTCCACTCCCAGGGTCAGGAATGAGGTCTGACGGAATGGGAGGGCAAGACCTAGAGAGCAGAACCTACAGGGAGCCAGGGGAGCGGGACCCAGAGAGAAGGTGCTGGATTAGACCTGGGAGAGAAGAAGGGCTGCAACTGGGAAGTGAGATGGAGTCTCCCAAGCCTGAACACAGTGAGAAAGCCAGATTCAAAGGCTCACCTCTTCCCATATCTTCCTTACAGCTGACACGTGCCCTGCCAGTTCCTCCTTGTTGAGGACAGTTTGTGTTCTGATGGACACATGACCCACTGTGGAGAGGGCACACATTAGGAAAATAAAGGGGAAAGACCCCAATATCTTTGGGAAAAACTCTCAGAGTCACAGACAAGAAATGCAGGAAGCAGACTGGAAAGGATGACAGGCATTTTCTGGGGGTCTCTTGGGTTTTGGTCTGCCAAGTGGTCTGGGGCCTAATTGTTGAGGAGCATGGTCCTAGGAACTGGGCTACAGGTGTGAGGGGCAATGTGCACGTGGGTGGGAGTTAGGGAGACTGTCAGATCCAGAGCTCAATAGCTCTGTTTTCGGATCAGTCAATAGAGGGGTTCAATTTCTGTGGAGAAGCTTAGCCGTTTTATTGGAGACACGTGTCTACTTCACTGTCGCATCCCAGCCATGTCTTTAGGTCCTCTTTTTATACACACACACATATATATATATATATAATAGTTTCAGATGTACAAAACA
Organism: Rhinolophus hipposideros; assembly: GCF_964194185.1. Taxonomy (NCBI): domain Eukaryota; kingdom Metazoa; phylum Chordata; class Mammalia; order Chiroptera; family Rhinolophidae; genus Rhinolophus; species Rhinolophus hipposideros. The sequence goes on along the minus strand of NC_138049.1, from coordinate 98,987,848 downwards.
ACGTAGTGATTAGACATTTACAGCCCTCACAAAGTGATAACCCCCCCAACACACACACACACACACACACACACACACACACACACGGTGCCAAAAAAATGTTTACACATTTTAAGAAAGGAAAAAAAAACTGTATTAAAATAGTAATACTCAATATATGCCAATAATAAAAGATGAATACAAGTCACATTTGACTTCTGCAATTACAAGACGTGCCCAAGGTGGTTCCCATCAGCGTAATTTTAATAGTTTTTTCCTTTCTTAAAATGTGCATACATTTTTTGGCACCGTGTGTGTGTGTGTGTGTGTGTGTGTGTGTGTGTGTGTGTGTGTTTAATCATAGTTCACATTCAATATTTCCTACTTCAGCTCCAGGTGTACAGCGCAGCGGTCAGGCATGTCCACCGTCTATGACATGATCTCCCTGACAAGTCCAGTACCCATCTGGCACCCAACATGATCTTTACAACATTATTGATTATATTCCCCATATTGTATTTCACATCCCTGTGACTATTTTGTGATTACCAGTCTTTAGGTCTTCTTGTCACACACCATGTGAGACCCATACTCCCCTGTCAGTACTCAGATGCTTGTATGTGTACAAAGTCTGTCTCGTCAGCCAACTATGCCCTCCACAGGGGTCCTGTCTGCCTGGTCTCACTGCAGAACCCCCCATACCCAGCATCCTGTGCTGCCTCAGGGGCCCCAGTCTGAGGGGAGACACAGCCCTGCCTTCAGGGAGCCCCAGTCTGAGGGGAGACACAGCCTTGCCTCAGGGAGCCCCAGTCTGAGGGGAGACACAGCCCTGCCCTCAGGGAGCCCCAGTCTGAGGAGGCTGTGCAGCCTTTTCCCCTAAGAAGCCCCCACCTGAAAAGGTGCTCCTGCCTCCTGTAGCACCCCCGCGATGAGGGAGATGGGACTTGTACCACGGTTCCAGTAAAAGGAGCTGACAGCAATCACCCTAGAGGCCAAGTACAAAAGTGATGATTTGAGCATTGTAGAGTCAAAGGCTTCAGTTCAGGGAACCGAGTGAGGCTGACAGAGGGGGCTGGGCTCTGCTCTCAGGAGCCCTGCCAAAGCCTGGCGAGTGTCTGCATGAGCTTTTCGCAGATGTTCTGCTCACAGGCTGATCATTTTGCACGGTCAGTTTGCATTATGAGCTTTTGGGGTATTGCCAACCATACCTAATTCTCTAATCTGGTTGTCATGCTCAAGTTGTAAAAAACAAGCCAAGGGCTAAAGGTCAGGTGCCCAGCTGGCGGTGGATGAAAGGTGGGAGTGGGAGAAGAATCATGAGCCCTGAATCTGACAGGGAAGGTGGGGAGCAGCATGGTAGGTCCACAGGTCAGGGACTGGGTGCAGAGAAGCAGAGCACTCCCGTTTCTGAAAGCCACTGAAAATGTCTGTGGGTTGGAACAATGTGGTAGCTCTGTGAAGGCCACCTAGAGAAGGGCATGGGAGAGGGTATCGGCTGCCTGGAGTCCCATTACCACGTCTCTCTATACCTATGTCCTGCCTTCCCAGGTATAAATATATCCATACATTACACAGAACATCATCCTGCCTCTCCCTGGCTCACAGCACCTGGACTTGTCAGAGAGGACAAAGGATGACACCAGGCTTGGGAGGAAGGTGAGACGGTGGGCTGCTGACACAATCCTGTCAGTGAAGGAAACGCCAAGCTGGTGGAAGATGCTGGAAGAATAAAGTTCTCCCAATCTGGGGAAGAGCTCCTGTGAGGGAAAGTGAAAAGGGGCTTGGGACGAATCTAAGAGAATGATGGCCTAAGCTCTCAGTTTGAGCCCAGAAGGCAGTCTCTCTGGGAGTCCCAGGGACCAGGCCTAAGTTCCTGCTACATAGTCAGGGCTGGTGGGGAGATCCTGGAAAGTGTAGAAGATTCAGGTTCTAATCACAGTTCTTGCATGAGTTCCTCAAGGTCAGGTGATCTTAGAACTTTTTGACTGCTGAGATAATCCTGCCCAAACCCTTCTCCTGGTACAGATGGAAAAACTGAGGTCCATACAGGCCAAATGGCTCAGGCAGGTCACACAGCGTGTTAGCGGCAAAACAGGAAACCGAAGAGAAGGTTCCCAACACTCCATCTGGTCCTCCTGTTACCTCAGACGCCCCTCCCTAGGCCTCAGGGGGATTGGATTCCCAGGGAGCGGACTCTGAGGTAGAGGTTAGTGGGTAGGAGGTTTATCAGAGTCTGCTCTTGGGCTCAACACCCGGAGAAGGGAAGGGGTGGAAGCAGGAGTGGGCAGAGGGAGAAGTTGGGCTGTAGCACAGTCACCATGGAAGCCTTAGCCAACTTTATGGAAGCATGGGGCATACAAAGATGGAATTGGCCTGCATTGGTCTGTCCCCGGCTGTGGGCTGCTCTGGGAGGGGTGTGACCTTGGGCAGGAGATGTCTTCAGCAGAGGTGATTTTCTAGGGGCTGGCAGGTGGGGAAATGAAACCTTCCTTCCTGAAGGGGACCAAAGGAGCTCATCACAGAGCCACCATATGATAAAAATGGGTGTATCCCACCTGCCTTGAATAACTTACAATATATAGGTGATGTGAGAATTAAATCCTGTATCGTGTACACATCTACTTTTAAATATACAGTGGAAATGTGACAAAGTCTTACTCTCTGCAGTTGGCCTGCTTTGTGCAGCTCTGGTTTGGGGACTGACAAAAGCAGGATCACATGACAGGAGTTGCAGTTGTCCCTGCATGTGTCTGTAGGGACCTCAGGAGGGAGGTGGGTAAACACGCAGGCCCCGTGTTTCTCCCTAGGGTTGTTTTGGGTTCCCTCGTGGAACATCTCTCCCTCCAGGGCCCAGCACCCTGGGAAACGAAGAGCACACTTTGAGACTAGGTCTCTGGGCGTCCTAGCAAGAGTGCCACCCCTTCTCATCCTTGACTTTCCAGACTCATGCAACCTGGCAGTGGGAGAAACAGCTCCATAGACTTTGGGATAAAGTTCTACCATATTTGCGCAATAAACTTGATCAAGGTGAGAAGAAAGAACACAGGGTTTGGATACAGGCATGTAGTGTCTTGAATCCTGTGCCAACACTTATGAGCTGTGTGGCTCTGATACTTGTTTCCTTCCTACAAAATGAGAATAATAATAGAGAAGATTAAATAACCCAACACATATAGAATGCCTATTACCATGCCAGACATGGAACATTCTAGATCTCTTCCCTCCTTCTTTGCTTCTGTCCTTTGGGGAGATAGCAGGGACAACAGCCTAGTTAGTAAGACTGGGGGAGTCACAGCCCCTTCTGCTAATGCTTCTTAAAGAGAGAACAACCCCTGCGCCCTAAATGTGTCATCCTCTCATTGTGTCAGATTCTTAAAGACAGCCTGTGAATTCAGCACTTTCTTTCTCTCCAAGTTCCTAGCCCATTGCTAGCATGTAACAGAGGTGGAAAACTCACAGTGGGGTGGTCCAGGAAGGAAGATATGAGAAGTGGTGTTCTCTGAGAAGACTGGGAGAAGTAGGGGAGCTTTAAGACTGCCAATACCTTTGGGAAGGCTCTGAGATAGCAGGTGGGCTGAGAGAAATGAATGATTCACTTAAGAGGAAATACGATTTTTCTCTGGTCTGTGGACCTTGTCAGGTAAGAAGAGCTGCTTAACTGAAACCTTGAGAGAGTTAATGAACGGTGAAGAGTTTTAAGATTGAATCTTTGTCTCCTTCCTCAAGAATCTCTGTGCTTTTCCAGCTTCACCCCACCCTACCCCCAGCTCCTGGAGTGTTCACCTTCTCTCAAAGGCTTTGGGGCACAGACGGTCAGCAGCCCAAGTTCAGCAGGGACAATTAAAGAAGAGCTCCATTTCTTTGAACAGATTCCCAAACTGCCAGCAGCCCCTAGAATGCAGGCTTTAAGTAGGATCTAAAATATGGACCTTACTTAAAGACTGGTTCAGGGCGATTCACATCCCAACAGGAAACTGGGAAACTCTTTTACTTTGTTGCTTGGGGAGTGACCAATTTCAGACCTCACAGGGCAGAGGCTGGAAGAGGGCATTGGGGGAGCTATTCGTGGTTTCCCCCTTTTGTCAGAGGAATGGAGGCCTGAGTCCCAGTTAACTGACAACCCAGCTCCGCCTCACCTCCCAGAGGACGATTCTTGGCCCATGTTGTAGAGGCATGGAGGGCACAGCAAATATATTTCTAGGAACTAAGAGAGAGATGAGCACGTCCAGCTATGAAAGGGGACCCTGGCATAGGATGGTGATAAAAGGGAACTGACTTCTTGGGATGCTTAACCATGGAGCTGGGAGGACAGTGGGCAGAGCTGGGTCTCTTGCTGACACTCTAGCCCTGACTTTCTGTTGAACTTTGCGGTCACTTCAGTGGGAGGGATGCTAATAAATAGAATAGCCTTCTTGGAACCAGGGTCATAATTTTCCTTCTTCACCTGGGAGCTGGTTGGAGCCCGGGGTTGGAGGTATGCGTTTCCGCACTGTGGTGGTGGTTTTTGTTTCTTTTTCCTTTTCCCGAATAAACTGTTTTCCTTGTGGATTTATCTGGAGAGTTATTTTTTGCCAGTCGACAATGACTGAGGAGAGTGCAGTGCACTGACAGCAACCTCAAAAACGTATAAGAAAAATGACTTAATATTTTAAAGAGGGGGAAAACAATTGAATGCAGACAAATTAAAAAACAAAACAAAACAAAAACATTCCCCCAGCCAAATACCTAACTTTACAACATGAGAAGCAAAAGTGTGGTGTGGAGAGGGGTGGCGGAGGGGTGGCACTCGTTCCTGGTGCTACCTACAAACTATGACAGCAGTCTGAGCCCCCCAAAGTCTAAGGGATGTTTTGCCATCGGTAAGGTCCTTCAAGATGATGTTTAAGAACCAGCTGGAATATTGCTTCCTTGTCAAGCCTTATAGGGTTGTCATTCCCCAGGTGGAAATTCTCCATCTCCTGGTTAAGCTCCCACGGAAGTTTGTTCTCACCTCTTTGCAGTGTGAATTTCTTATTTCCTCCACAATTGTTTTCCTGTCTGGTTCTCTCCCTAGATTGTAAGCTCCTTGAGTTCAGGGATCAGGCCTTGTTTCGCTGCTTCTCCTAACACTACCTGGCAGAGTCTACTGACGTGAACGTAAAGGGAAAAATGCAGAAAATGAATGGTCTAGAAGACCAGTAGGGGAAGTTGCTGGTGTCCCTCTACCTGCCCACTGCTGTAGGTGTTTGCCAATTCAGGACAACTGACAATTGTCTCCTGAATGGAGAATTGTCTCCAGTTCAGGAAAATTGTCCAAGGCCAGGAGGACTCTCCCCTGGGAAATCACTCACCTGGCGGGTGACTATGGAGAAAGGCCTTGGCAAAGGAAGCTGTGCTCCCTACTCACCCTCCCACCTCCCCAGGCTTCAGCCAATAACCAACTGATATTGGAAACCCAAAAAGCTGTCCTGCCAACCTCAAAGTGGGGCCAAGGCTGTGGTGCAATTTGCACTCTAGAGTTCCCTGTGGGATCACGCCGATGCTGTGAGTTGCTACCTGAGATCATATCTTTACTTAGCTTTTTATCCCGCCCTCTCCTGCTTTCCCCCATTCTTCTTCTCCTGAGAGTGTTCCCCCAATAAATCATGAACAAGAGTTGCGTTTCAGGATCTGTTGTTCATGAGCTCAGCTGAGGAAAGACTAATGTGTATGGTTACCATAAAAAGCTGGCCTGGTGTGCCGGCCCTCAGATAAGGATATAAATGAAAGTGGGTTATTAGAAAGTGATCCCAGGAAGTTCTGTGAGGAATGGGAAGTGAGGCCGGGAAGGGAGAAAGCCAATAAGGAGCTCACTGATAAACAGGCCACCCCTGTGGGCAATAGACACGCAATCCTGCTAGGAGCCCTCTGAGACACTATGCACCTAAGATTTGTCTACCTGGAGGGGCAAGAAGTTTGGTATTTATCCACCAACTCCTGTCCATTGTTGGTTGAGACTAGCTCCTGAGACGTTAACTCCTAACACTTCAGACCTGCCTGGCTCCATCAAGGAGAAAACACGCTAGGGCAGAGAGATGCAGGAAGCCATGAGTGGCTGGGGCTACTGTTACAGGTGACCTCCTGGATAGGCCAAGACAATATGGATGGAGGTACCAACCTCACATGAAAACCAAACCTAAAATGCAACAGACAAACAAACAACAACAAAAACAAAACTGGTTATATTGCCAACTGGATAATTTCAGGCACGTCACACTTAATGAGGCCTCAAAGTGAACTCACAACTTTCTTCACCATTGCCCAACCCCCACGCTACTTCTTCTCCTGCTTCATTTTCTGTTGCATGACTGGACAATGCGAGTTGTCCCAGGCCGGTACCTGAGCAATGGTCTAACTTGCCAACAAATCTCTCATTCCCTCAGGTCATGAGGCACAAAGTCCTCTGTTCAACCCTTCATCTTTGAGCTTGCCTGGAAGTCTCACCCTTTTCCATGTCTGCTGGGCTATGGTTTATCCTCTTTCCAGAGAATTCCTGCTGGTTTTTGTTATTGTATTGTTTGTTTCTAGAATGGCAGCTACTCCTTCTTTGACAAGACAGATATTTGCCCATCAGACAGCCAGGGCCCTCACTTAGGGGAAAGTTCGTGACCAAGCCTCATCTTTCAGCCTGAATTCCTGAATCTCCACTGAGAGGAACCATTTATTGGACAAACAAGATCCTCTCACTCTGCGACGCTGAGGGTTTTGTTTGGCACATCAACCCTTGTGCCCTGTCTGAGGCTCCATGGGAGAAATTGCTCTATTTTCAGAACGAACACTTCCCGTGTTCCTCCCAAGCAGCTGGAGTGCTTTTATCTCATGGCCTCTGTGAATCAAGTGATGGATTGAGTTTCCCTTTGTATTGATTTTTAGAAAGTCAGACAAATTCATGACCCACCTCGGGCAAACATAAGGACTTGAGTACCCCAGTGTGAACTTCTTTCATAGCCTCATCTTATCTTTTCTATTTTGTTTTTCTATTTGTCCTGCTTCCTTCTACATTGATTTAAGATTTTATTTTTGTTTAAAGTTTTATGCATTATATTGAAGCTGCCTTGAATCCTGCTGAGACAAGACAGATTACAAATACATATCTACACGCACATCAGCACAAAAACATGTCTATCTCTTATCATCGTCTCTTCATATCCCTGCTATGTCCAGGCCCTCATGCATCAATCACCGTTACTCAAATAATCTCCCTGGTAAATTCCTGCTTCTGGGCATGGCCCCAGTCCATCCTCCACACAGCTGCTAGGATAATAATCTTTCTAACATGCAAATCTCATAGGGTCACTGTTGTAGTAGAAATTCTCCAATAATTCCCTCAATGTCTCCAGGGTACATCTAACTCTTCCCTTACATAGCACGCAAGGCACTCCCTCCCCAATACCTGGCCCCTGCCTGACTGTCTGTTCAGTCACATTTCTCACTCCTCCCTCCCCTTTTCCCTAACACACCCCATTTGACATTCCAGTAATCATGAAAACACTAGACTGCCTGTTCCCTCTGCCCCGGCTTCCCTTGTTCACCTTCCACACTCCTACACATCCCTGAGACTCAGCTTAAAACCACCTCCTCTGTGAAGCCGCCCCTGATTCCCTGGACAGACTCTGATGCTCCAGCTGTATATGGCCAATAGAATTTAAGAACTTTGGTCACAAAGTCAGACAAAAGGTGAGGAAATTCAGGACCTTACGGACTTGTATTCTAACATCTTCCGAGCTAGAGCAGAAGACACTAAAATGTCTTAAGAGAGCTAAAAATATAGAAAGTCCAGGCAGGCAACGAAGGAAGCCAGCTGGGTAAAGGCAGGTCTCTACCCTTTCCCTCAACTCTTCTTAGAAGATATAATTAGATAAAGATATGACTGGGGACAAGGATTGCAAACTCCTAAATGAAAAGAACGACCCCCCCACCCCATTATCATAGCAGTCAGAACATAGATGTCCTTGGTCCTTGGTACTGCCACAGTGTCTATGTCCAGTTTGGAGTTAGGACGGTACGTAACTTCCGTTCACATGATATAGTTTCAGTGTAATGGACTTGAGTTATTAACCTAGCAACACTGACTCTTTTCAGGTAGTAAATTTGCTTGCCTTGCGATAGTAATTCTCAAACTGGGGCCCCTGACCCAACGACATCAGCATTACCTACATCTTGTGAGAAATGCAGATCCTCATGTCTCCACCCAGACCCCACGTGTGGGTCAGAGCTTCTAGACGCAAGGCCCAGTCTCCTGTGTGTTCACAAGCCCACCAGGACATTCTCCCGAACTGTATTAGTACAGTGCTTCTCAACCTTGGCTGCACGTTAGAATCTCCCGGGGTTTTTTAAACAATGCTGACTCCCAGGGGTGTGCCCCACTGCCTAGTGTTTTCAACTTTAAGTACGTTTAGAAGAGAAGGTGAAACAAATCAAATCCATGACATTCATGCTTTTGGATTAGTTAAGGAATACATTTTGCAAACATGGGGATGATCTGTGACCTTGATATTTGAGAAGTTCTTATTGAATATATGATATCTTAAGGAATCTCAGAAATTGGTGTTAAAAATTCCAATTTACTTTTAAAAATATATGCAGAATTTCAAATGAATGCAAATATTTATGGCAGTGTCCGCTGAGCCACCAAGAACCTATCACCAGCTTCAACATTTACCAACACAAGGGTAATCCTTCCCCTTCTAGACCTTTCTGCCATCCCGTTTAGCTTAGAAGCAAATCCCAGATGTCACAGCACATTATAGACAGATGATAGATAGATAGATAGATAGATAGATAGATGATAGATAATTCCTTAATAACATCAAGTGTTGAGTCAGTGTTGAAATTTCTGTCTCATGAATTCCATAAAAAATTTTAAGGTTTTTTTTTTTTTTTTTTTTTTGGAATCAAGAAGCAAATAAGAACAATACATTATGATCGGCTCTTCCTTTGTTTTGTTTTTTTAAATTCACAAGTTACCACTTCTTATTTTTAAAAAAATTCCCAATTTAAAACTAATAATTGGTTTTAGGCCTGTAATTTTAAAGTTAAAATTGGTGAAATCATTTGAGTTAGTTTAGAGAAAATGTTGTTATTAAACCCATACTTATAAATTAAATATAATCAATTTACTGCAGTTGTTTAGACACTTGGGAAAGTTTTCTTGTTAGAGTCATAAGGTTCCCCTATTAGGCACTTGAAGAACTTAATGAGAAAACAAAATATATTAAGTATTGAATACAGTTTAAAATATTTAGTAAATTTAGCTAAGTGTGTAAAATAGACTGTTAAGAGAGAATTAAAGGTGTTCATCTTGAACAGAGAAACATTATTCAAAAGTCCCATGGAAATGATCATTTCATTTTTATTTAAAATGTGCTGGATTTTTAAATGGAATAATAAGAATTGTAGTTGATCGTAGACTTAGGAAAAATAGATTTCGCAATCTTTTGTTTAAAAAAATTAATTTAAAACCCATGTAATTGTAAATAATCCTTTTTGCATACTTACACACAAACTCATGCTGACATTTTAAGCACGCTTCAATTATAGTAATTACCGTATTGTAGTATAATGGCGTGTGTCCTCTTCTGTCTCCCTGTCATGCTATGAAGTCTGAGCTCTTTGCAAGTAGAGTGGTTTCAACCTGGTGATTTCAGGCCCTGGTTAGAGCCTGGGGTGGGCACTGAGAGGCTTCCCACTGCCCCCTTCAATGGTGCCCCAGCTGCTGGGTGCAGCAGCAGGTGGCCCTCAGCTGTTGGACCCTTCTCTTCAGGGATTGATACAGAGAGCCCAGGTAAGGGCCAGCCCCTCGGGACAGCTCGTACCCAGGACCTGATGGTGTAGGGGTAAAGAAACAACTCTGAAGGACCAGAGCTCCTCAGGGTCACCAGGTTTCCTTGGCCAGCATCACTGCTCAGTGTCGCCCTCCCTGTACACGCCTGTTGACTCCTAGGGCCCTCCTGAAGAAACATCCTGCACACTGTACTCTGCTTCCTGGGAGATCAACCTGCAAAGCAGGTGACCCATAGATAGGAAAGGCAGGAGACAATTATTTCCAGGTCAAGAAGGAAACCCTGATAAAAGTGGAAGAGTCAGGAGCCCCACATCTATACTGACTCCAGCAAGCTCTGGTCGGATCCTACTCACCTGAGGTCTCCGTGGCTGCACACTAATCCAGGCACTGAGGTTCACAGCCGGGTGGGGGCCAGCACTGCAGGAAGAGGGAAAGCAAGTTCTGTAGCTTTTGGCAGTTTTATTTCTGCATGGGCTTTCTATTCCTCTCCTGTCTATTTCTTCTGAGAAAAGTCCATCATTCTCGGCCTCTATGTTATGTGGTTTCAACACATGACGGACCAGCTCCCAACATGTAATGTGCTTGTCTTTACACTCTAATCTAAGTCTAGTGAATTTCAGGAACCTCTCCCCCCGCTCACACACACACAGTAGATCTGAGCCTGAGTCCATTCTCCAGGCTCTTTATGAAACCAGCTGGAGGCATTCTCCATGGCCAGTGTTTACGATCCCCTCACCTCCCCTGTGCCCCAAGTCGTCACTCCTTACCCCTAAACCACTTCCTCCAACAGACAGATTTGGAAATGCAGTGTGCTAGATCAGAGTCCTACATGTGTCTCTATATGAGGGTTGACTTTCAATCAGAAACTAGCGCTCTAGCAGTCATCTGAATTGTTTTTTAAAAAAGGATGCATGAAGAGAAACTTAGGAAGATTGAAAACAGATCAAGAAAATTTCTCTGTAAGTGTTTGGGTTGCCAGAAGAAGCAAAGAAAGCTTAAACAAATAAGATACATTTTAAAAGCAATGACTGAACAAAAATATCATGAAAGGAAAAACAGTCTCAGTCCGTTTATCAAGTGGGGCAATTCTCCTAGAAAGCTGAAGAAAGCTCCTCTGAGTCCCCCCACCGCCACCCACCCAAACCAAACCACCTTGTTACATTTTAAACTTTAAAGGCAAAGACAGGATATTTAAAGGGGCCAAGGAGAAAAGAAAGATCACATTTAAAACTGGAAGAATTCCAACAAATCTAGGTCTCTTTCTCAGGATGACCAGCCATAGAGAACTAGAACTCTTGGCCCTACCTGGCCAGGTACAGCCAGGACAAAATCTCCAGGTGGGAAGACCATTATAGGAAACAGTGAGGGCCAAGAGCACATAACTAAACAGAGAGGGAAAGTACAGAGACTTTAGAAGAGGTAAGTAGACCTCAAACTGGACAATATCCACATCACACAAGTAAACACCATCAGGAAACGAAACGCACTCTGTGAGAGACCACGAGGTATACAGAAGAAATTTTTACCATTTCATTATAAATATCTAGCTTTTCTCAGTGCTTAACATGTCTATTTTTCTACACTTAAAATTTTTTATTATCTTTAAAATTATAATAATTTTATACCCTTTAATATTTCCATCCACTTTTTTGACTAGACAAGATATAAATCATTTAAAATATATGATTTCATAAAGTAGTTCCGACTCCCAAGATATGAAAACGAAGTATGAATTGGAAATAAAATAGAGGAGAGACAACTTTGGAAATTAAACTAGTATCCCATGCAGAAAAGGGCTCATCCTTTATTTCACTATTTCATACACATTTACTTAATGCCTACGGTGAGTTTGATATTGCACTTGACTTTGTGGAAAAATAGGTGAACCAGGAAGAGTTCCAGGCCCAGTGAGAGTATTAATAAAGTCAGTAAATGAGAAAGAAAATATATTTTTGTATTTATTATAATTTAGTATAATTATTCTCAGTTACATGATAATCAAGTTGATATCTAATTGGAAGTGCATAATCCTTCACACATGGTTTTAACTTCCAAGAACTAATGTGAAAAGGAGAACACAACCAGACTAATAACAGAATAAGAATTACGAAGTGTTGTTATTAAAGATTTATCCCTCACAAAGAACCTATTAGATGGATTCCCTAGTTGGTTTCCTTAACTTTCAGAAAAATCAAGAATACTTGGTTTTACGTAGTCTTTAAAAAATACATATATAAAAAATGAAATGTTAGCTAACATTCATTGAGGCAAATACAGCTAATCCTCACTTCTGATAAATACCAATCATTAAAGCAAACTAGAACAATTCATTTTGGAGAAACAAATGCAAAAATTCCTAAATAAATATTAGGAAATAAAGTACTGCATCTTAAGAGAATTATTTGCTAAATCAAAAGCAGGTTTAGTCATAGAGTTCAAAACTATCATACAGAAATGAATAACCTTGCATAATGAACCTTATCAGTAGAGAAACAAAATAGCACGTGTCATTCTATTATCTTAATATGTGCCAGGAATAACTTTGGCATGTTTAAAAATCCATTTTGTACACAATTCTTTAAGACTAGATGGATAGCTTCTTTCTTTAAATGATTTAAATTAATTACTTAAAATGGATTATTCATTTCATGTCAACCTACATATACTGACTGTAGTTAGATGCAAGGCACACCATGCATGTGAACATTAGAGTAATTTCCTTAAAGAAACGAAAACAAAAACAGGAACAAAACAAAGATGTCTTCTTCATTGTATCTATTTAATATAGTACTAGAAGAGCCCTCAATAACTACTGGAAAAGGAAAGCAATAAAAGACACAAATATATGAAAGAAAGAAATAAAGTGTTTCTTTTTAGCAGTGACCTAGAAAATCAAAAGAAATCAACCACAAAATTATTAGAGGTAATAAATGAATTCTGTAGAGTTATGGGATATAAGATGCAGGCTCAAAAATCAATTGTGTTGTTATGTACTAGTAGCACACGGAAAATAAAATGAAAATGAAGGGCCATTTATGGTAATAAAAATTTGAATATCAACCTGCACTGTGAGAGATTTATTCAACTAATAGTATAAATATTTAATGGAAAAAAAAACAAGATATTAATGCCTGGAGAGAGAGAAACTACCTCATGCCCAGGAATACCAAATGCAGTGAGGTAACAACACACCTATGTTTTTCCGGTGCTCCTCAGCCCCATTAGTACCATGTTTCCCGGAAAATAAGACCTAGCCAGACCATCAACTCTAATGTGTCTTCTGGAGCAAAAATTAATATAAGACCTGGTCTTATTTTAATATAATATAAGACCGGGTCATTATAATATAATATGATATAATATGATATAATATGATATAATATACTGAGTATAATATAATATAATACCGGGACCGGTATTAATTTTTGCTCCAAAAGACACATTAGATATGATGGTCCAGCTAGGTCTTATTTTCGGGGAAACACGGTACTCTCTCCCTGTTTGCCAAGGAGTACCAAAGACATCGGAAAAGGAGCAAGTACCTCACTGATACCCAGTACTGCGGACACAGTCAGCAATTTTGCCAGCTTGCTTTCTGCTTTGTTCATTTCTTCATCACCACCTCTGTCTAACCTTCCCAGTTCTGACTCCCAATCATTGAATTCCAGGTCTGAATTTTTGGCTCATTTTTCTGCTTATTCATTTTGAGACATCAACTTGGTGAGTATCCCCATGGCCAGATTAAACAATGGTGGCTGTCCTAATTGGTCAGCCTCCAAACACCCCCTTCTTGCCTATTCCGTTAGTTAGCAAGACCCAAGTGGACTTGAAAAACATATTGCTTTGGCTAACAGTGCCCCCAGTGCACTTGGATGACATAAAGGTGAGGTTTAATGCAGTTTGAATTTAAACTTCCACTGGATACCTTAGAGTGGAATCCAATTGCGAGAAAGAATGATGAAGAAATAATTTAGAAAAAATTAATAAGGTGCATGTATGTTTTATGCCCTTCTTGTGTGTGATATTTCACTACAAAAGATATTTAAAAAGGAAAAGGTAATGTGGTAAACTAATCTGAGAAATTAGCTTCAGAGAGGACAAAAGCTCATGTGGGAGGTAAGGAGAAAAAACAGTTTGAACTCATCTTTTTGACATCAAAAGCCAGGTTCTTAAATACTACTCTTTATAGACTCCAGATGAATCAGAGATAAATATAAAATCCAATCCATAAAAAATTATCTAGAAGAAAATATAACAGAATATTTATCTCAGTTCTGGAGGGAAATAAATTTATAAGTATTAAAAATGGAGGATATCATCAGGAACAAGATGGATGTGCTGAAATCCATAAAGCCAAGGACTTTTGTACAATAAAAAGCAATAAAATAAATGCTAGAAGGAGAGCAACAGAAAAGGGAAGTGTATTTGAATATAATCAGAAAAATTTACTGTACAAAATATACAAAAACTTGATAAAAAATATCAAGTCTTTGTATATTGTGGAATATGAGGTTGAGACTCAAATTCCACAAAATAAAAGATCAAAAATGATGAGAAGAAAATGCTAACTCAAGGAAATTTAGATGGTAAAACATCTCAGGGAAAAAAGCATCCACACTATCAATTAGAGAAATGCAAATGAAAACAACTTTAAGATGTGCACAATTATATTATGTGCATTTAAGGAGCAAAACAGACCATTTCTAGGGAGGAGGGAATGGCCCATTTTCTCATTAGGTCTCCAACTGCTATAGGGTTTTCTTAACCATGGGGGCCTATTCCTCAAAGACCCCTCCAAGCAGCTTGGAAAGGGCATGATTCATTCTACCCGTTCTAGACTTAGCCCAGATGAAGAAAAATATTTTAAAGCCATAAGATGCTAGACAATTAACCGTTAGTGGCATCATCATAATTACTCATTTCCATGATTCATTTACCTACTTTACATCATCCCCTTCTTTATTGCGGTTGGTAAACCACAGACCTGTTTGGGTGGAGCTATAGCAACTGGGCATCATTTGGGTCCTGCAGGAAAGCCAGAGTACCAGGAGAGCAAGGCCAGAGGCAGAAAGTGGGCCCAAGGCTAAGAGCAGGTCACCAATCTGATGGGCCAAGGCCAGAGCCAAAGTATAGAGGTAAGGCCTGGGGCAGTGAAAACCCGCAAAGTGAAGGTCTAGGGAGAGTGGCTGATTAAGATATGGCTTAGAAAGTGTTATCCTGGGGTGGTTTTCCTCAGAGTCCCAGTGTGGATAAGCTCAAGTCATTTAAAGAGATTTGGGACAGACATAAATATCTATCGACTGCCCAGAACATCACACTGTTTCTCCTATGTGTCCCTTTGCACGTGTATTTCTAGCTGCCAGGGTTACTCTATTGGCTTTATAACCAGCGGGCTTACCAAAGCTGAACTACATTTCCCAGAGTTCCCTTCTCCATATGTGTTTGGTTAGAGCCACAGGAGACATTTGTAGATTTGAAAGGTAGAAATGAGGCAGTTGCCCAGCTTACTTCCTGAAGGATGAAATTTAGGCCATGTTTTAGCTCACGCATGTTTTGCAAATCTGCTAATTCTCCTGCTGGCATGGGCAGCAGCAGGACCCTCATCTCCTCCAGTTCCCATGAGATCTCTTCCTTCAACTTTCCTGAATCCTGGGCCAGGTATGAGGGTGACCCTGCAGGGAGAGCACTAGCTTCCCCCACAGGTCATCCAGGGAGAGAGCTTGGAGATGGGAGAGGCAGTCACACATTTCAGCTTGTTCCTTGTGGGGTCCAGCTGTCTCTGCACCCCTCCCCACTTCACAACGTGTTCCCTTCCCAACACCAGCCCTGTGGGTTCTGGGTCAGCACCAGACAGGTAAAAACAGCCAAACTCAGATTTTACCAGCTCCCACTTAATGTCAATTGCCTATTGTATCTCAGGTACAGAATTTTATACCAGAAGTGATTCCAGTAAACGGACTCATAAGTACGAATTCTCTGTATTGGTTCTAGATTACTTGTGAAGGGTCCTCTGATTTGAGTAGATATACAGGCATCAATGACTGTGTGTCCAGTAGTAAAAAGGACATTGGTAGCCCATGGCAAACAGTGGTTAATAGCCACTTAAATTCTCACCTGTAGACACCTAATCAAGCGTCTGTAGAAGACAAGTCTTTGGGTGACCAGGTGGTTGCTGCCATAGAAAGTTTTAGTGACAATAAAGAGTCTAATGGTGTTGGCTGATTTTCCTAACTGTGCCTGAGGACTTGGAGAAAGAATATAATATGCCTAGGGCTTTACATTTCAATTCAAGTTCTAGTAAGGGTACCCGAAAACTTCTATGACTGACTGAAAAGATATCTTTATCACATGTAGCCACAAAGATTTCTGGAAACTAAACCCAAAGTCTAATCTCACAGAAAGTTGAATTACAATGCAAATTGAATTCTAATCTCTCAGACTCTTAGAATAAACGTAGGACTCTTCTTGGGAAAGAGTGGAAAAGAGTGAAACTCGAATGGGGACATATGGAGAGATTCTGATGGAGCTGGGGACCTCGGCCCCCTAAATCCTGCCCAGGCTCTTTTTCTAAAAGAAGCAGCTCCTTCAATGCCTGCCTGAAGAGTTTGCTCTCCCTTTGCATGAGGAACCTGTAACAGCCTTCCCTGAGGTAACTGCCTTGCAGGAGACTACCGAGTCTCCTTGAGACCTATCTCCACCTCTCATTGCTTAGAGCTATCATCTCACTAAAGTTCAAACAAGCCCTAGGTAAGGTATGAACGGCTACCTATGAGGAGATGCCACACATGCCGAAAGAATTGCATGGGTTCCCCCCACCCCCGTTTATATAGACAGGAATCTGGAGGATACATGTGCAAATGAAACAAAAGGGTGTTAGATCAGTATGGGAAAAACATAATATTGGATTAGGTAGAATTTATTTATTGAGATGGGCTCAACACGTAGAGATTCTGTTGGTGTTAACTCTAGTGGCTGGGAGTGTCCAAACGTCTGTTTGGTTGATTGACCTGAACCCCATGATGGCCTACACTAAATTCAGTTGAAATGCCCATCTTTCTTAGATACATTGTAGAGGAAGCTATCCAAAGGCTTAAGGATATGAGAATGCTACCAGTAAAATGACTCCTTATTTAAGACCTGCTCCCCCACCCCCTAAATATATCACCTAGAGGACACTCCCTTCACCAAGGATGGAAGAAATACATTCACGGGGGGAAACTCAGCTTGTTTCAACCTGTAGCAGCTATACTCTAACGGCCAGGAATGATCATGGGAAATACTGCCTTCAAACGAGGCTCCCTGAATCCAGGGAGATCGATAGATCCCTGGGGGACAGGGGATAAGTGGCGGCACCTAACCACCAATGACAGGGTGGACGTGGAGACTTTGAGTGCAACAGAGCTGAAGAAGTAAGTAGAATGTTTTGACATGCACAGATCTTTGGTTGTTTTGAAACAGAAATAGAGGGATAGCCTATTCTATTTTTACTTGATTTATGTAAGTAGAAAAGCTTTAAGCATAGTAACAAAAGTCTAACTGAAATTGCCAGGATGGCGATTTTCAGCCCCTTGACCAATTCTTAGAGTTGAGCCAGAACCTCTGGAATGAAGAAGAAGGCGAGTCCTCTTGAGAAAGACCATGTTATAAAGCCAAAAATTTGTACTGCAAATCTTCCTCCCAGTCTCCCCTAAAGGGGCCAATGACCAGTTACCCGGGTGACTAGCAATGGGGAAGGGAAATAATCAGGCTTTCCAGGGATTATGGATACTGACACTACTTCCTGGAGACTCCAAATGCCTCGGTGGCTCCTGAGGCAGAGTAAGAGCTCATGGAGGTGAGGTGAATGCAGTGGGCTGTTGGGTCTCAAAGCCTACCCTCTAGGCATTTCAAGAGTGTACAATTGGAATAAACATAGTTTGAAGCTGACAGAGTCCTCCACATTGGTTTCTGATCTGGTAGTAAAGACTATCCTAGTAGGAAAAACTAAGTGGAACAGTTATTTGCAAGTCATTTGAAGATTTGGTTACCACTTCAGCTGAGTAGCAACACCTTGGAAGTCTGAGGCAATGAACTCCAGGATGTGTTACCTGCTTTGAATTAGTAACTGATATGTATTTACCCATATCAGAATTTATGGGGACAGGAATCAAGGGATAGAAATGAGAGTGGTTTCTCTCTCTGTTACCCCTAGGGAGTCACTAGCAAAAATTTTGCTTACCGTTCCCATCACTGAGCCCTGTTACCAAGGGAGAAATATTTCTGCCAGGGACACAACTATGGCTCCATTAAACTGGAAGTTGGGACTGCCATCTGGCCACTCTGGGCACTCCATACCAGTGAATCAACAGTCAAAGAAGCAGGGTCAGCTGGAGTGATTAATCCTGACTAACAAGGAGAAATTGGGTGCACAAGAGAAGGTAAGGAGCAGTTTATAGAATGCAGGCAATCTCCTGGAGTGCCTCCCAACGCTCCCATGTCCTGTAATTAAATGGAAAACTACAATAATCCATGACCCAGAATCTTGAGGAACAAAGATTTGGGTTACTCCAACAGACAAAGAACCATGACTGTTTGAGGTGTTTGCTGAGGAACAAAAAAGAACGTAAAATGAATAGTAGAAGAAAGTAAGTTATAAATACCGGCTACAACCACATAACCACATTCAGAAATAAAGATGCAAGCAATTATATTTTCCTTATTTTGATATGAGCATATTTTGTATATATTAATCCATCCCCCCCCAGTCTCTTGTCATCTAAGTTGAGATGTATTAATAGTAGTTAATTTTATATCTTAATATTTAAGTTACACAATAGTCAAGGGAAGATACAATACAGCTGGAAGGGAATTAACCCAAAGATGGATAAAAGAATGTTATCTTCTCTTTTGAGGAGAGGGTTGGTGTGTTTTCGGTGTATGAAGAACAGAGTGGCCTCATGTTAGGCAGAAGCATGACTTTGCTATTGTCTAAGTCTGGAAGTTAGGTATAAAGAGATGTGTATCTCCTGTGCCCCCATTTCCTTATCTGAAAGTGGTGAAAGAGCACACATTCCTGATAGACTTGTTGTAAAGGTTAAAATGACATGGCTTAAGACATATCAGAGGCACTCAATGGTATCTTATTTTTATTAGTAACAGAATATTGTGAGTAAGCACAGGATCAAATGCAGCCATGTATAGGAAAACACTGACTGTTAGACATTACAAGTAAAATGTGCTGATATGTTTGTGATTGGAAAGAGAGAGAGAGGTACAAGGACATAAAGTGGACTGTGGTGGCTTTGTAGCTTGTTAACTTAGCTCTGTTGGAAGTGCCTCTCGTAGAATGTACGTTTTCAGGCTAGAGTTGGCCATCAGAGAAACTTGAGTACGTTTTGGAAGGCAGAAATGAAAGTAGTCCTGCTTACTCTCTGAAGGTCAGTGTAGGTGAGTCTGCTTCTTTGGTTGAAACCTGGCTGATACATCAGAGCATTTCTCACTGCAGACAAGGCAGGGGCTCCTGGTCTCCATAAAGGGGACTTTTACTATATTCCCCAAGATGGCCAAATGTTGGAATGACTACTACTGGCTTTTCTTTCCTTCATCTTATTTAGTTCCCCCCACAGGTAGAGGAGCAGCCATTCTAATGAGCGAGTGACAGAATTCCTTTGACCATAGTCCTACTGCCCGGTGAGGTAACTGTCAAAGGCCGCTGCTCATATGGGACATAGTCTTACCCTCTCAGACAAGCAGACATTTAGACTGAGTATAACCTTTTTCTCCTCTTTCTGTTCCCATTGGTGTCAATTACCAAAGGGGAGGTTCCAGGTATAGTTTCATGATGATAGGTAATAGATTCTGCCACTTTCTCCAATATAACACTTATTAGGAATCCCTATGGGGGGGGAAGAGACTGAGAGAGAGAGAGAGAGAGAGAGAGAGAGAGAGAGAGAGAGAGAGAGAGAGAGAATAGAGACTTATTTAGCCATTAATAAATATAGAGGATAATAAAAAAATTAGAAAGTATTCTATTGAGGTTTCAAAAGAGTCAGACATCAATCTGTTTTTTTAAATCTGTTTTGTTGCAGTACAAAGAGAACAATGAAGCTATTTATCTTAACTACTTGGAGTTTTCACTGAGGTTTTTATAATGTTGAAAATGCACCTTCAAAAAGAAGCTTTGTAAGCACAACTGCTAGTTTATTTATATCAAATGACAAAGATTTTCTTAAATTGGGAAATGTATCATACATACATAAGAGTATTAAAATCATAGTTACAATGTAAAGAAACATTATGAGGTTATTTAATGTTAAGAAATATCAGTACCTTAGAAGCCCCTGTGTGTTACTCCCCAGTTGCATACTCCCTCACCTACAGAGGTAGCCATTATACTGTTTTGTTTTAATCATAGTCTGTTTTTTTTTTTTTTGTTTTGTTTTTTACTTTTCACCACCTGTGCTAGTATCAGGTGCAAATCTAGCTGTGTAAGGAAAGGGTAACATGGTCCCTGTTAGATGAAAGCTTATAAGGGAAACTGAGCTGAACTGAGTCTTTTGGTCAGTCTGATAGCAGGGCACACAGTTAACACAGTCTAGAACAGATAAGAAGCTGAGCCAAATTCACCAGAAGATTCCATCTATAGATTAAAAAATAGTTAGGTAGCTGGGATCCTCACTTATAAGTCATCAGCATATCATAAGGTGTCACACACATCTGGACCAATTGTCCTCTATCCCCACTGTACAGCTGTCATCATGGCATCTTCATTTATCATATTTGCCTCTCTTTTGTGATGGATCACCTCCTTCTTAAATATCATATTTTTCTCTTTCTTGGTCTATTCGCTCATTTTAGTAAAGCACAACCTCCACGGATACTGTTGAGAAAGGGTGCATGTGAAGTATGATTTTTGAGACTCTGCATATTTAAAAATGTCTTATTCTGCCCTGCCTCTTGGATGATAGTTTGGCTGGGTATAGAATTCTAGGTCAAAGATCATTTTCCTTCAGAATTTTTAAGACCCTGATTTATTGCTTTCTAGCTTCCGAGTTGCTGTAGAGAAGTCAAAAGGCATTCTGATTCCTGATCCTTTTCAAGTACTTGCATTTTCTTTGGAAGTTTTTGGAACTTTCTTGTCCCTAATGTTCTGAAATTTCACAATCATATATTTTACCCTGGTCTATTTTGAACCATTATGCTAGGCATCTGGTTGATTTCTGTTTTTCAATATGGAAGCACAAATCATTTAACTGATAATTTTGAACCAACAATTGAGAATAAAAATGAAGTCCCTATATCCCTAACAAAAGACTGATTTTTATAGAACCAGTTTTAAATCTGTTTGATCAATCAATGACAACTTGCTTCAGTCTTATATCAAAGATAAGTTGCTTCATTAAACTCATTTCTGAAAACCAGTCAATCAATAATAGCATTTGAAGGTTAGTCAATCAGCAGTCAACTTACTGCAGTGAAGTCTTGCCTAAGTAAGCATACTTCTAAGGCTAGTGCCGGCCTACTCCCCACTCTAAAATCCCCCAATAATCCCTGACTCCAAAACTTTACAGAAATTCAGCAGTCTTCTTTTCTTGGAGAGATTGTTCCTAACTAGTATATCTCTTCAGTACTTAAGCAAAAAATTAAGCAAACCCCTGTAATTAAGCAAACTGCCTAATCTTATACTCCCTTACCTCCAGATATAACCTTTAAGCTGTTTTTGTTTTAATTTTTTAATACTTTTTATTTTGGTCTTAGCATATGGTCTTTTAGCCATAGCTTTGGTCTTAGTTTATGGTCTTTTAGCCATAGCTTTTTGTTTTGAATATTGAGTGGCAGCCTTTTTCTTTTGAACTACAGTTTTGAAAAATAATGACCTAGAGCTCACTCACACTTACAATCACTCTCATAGCAGAAACTGACTTGGGTATGATGTGTTACAGTTTACAATGCATGTTGTACGCTTAAGGTCTCTTTTCTGACTCTAGCCCTCCAGAGTCCATGGATTGCTTGTCTTAGTTTTGGTTTCCCTCAGCTTAAAATCCCCCTCCCAACTCCATGTCAAACCTAATAACTCCTCTGGAAGCCTTCTCAACTCTTCATGAGACAAGAGCAATCAATTACCCAAAGAGAAAAAGCATGGAATGGGCAATCAGGTCCTAGTTCAGCAAATCAGTTAAATGACATTATGCACATGTCCTCCTGTTCCTCACTATGCTTCAGTTTTCCTGTCTGTGAAATAAAGCTTGGACCAAATCAATAATTCTCCACCTCTACTGCACAGGAGAATCACCTGGCAGTCATTTAAAAATACGGACACTATGCTGACCAATTAAATCAGAATCTCTGAGCGTGGGGTGTGGGCATCGGTATTTACATCTCCCATATGATTCTAATGTACAACCCGGATTGAGAACCTGAACCAGGTGAGCTCTGATGCTCCATTCAGTGTTCACACTTGGAATTTTGAAGTACTGAGATATCTCATTGAATAAGTTGGACATCGTGTTGGTAGGACTCTTGGTTGGTTGGTTTTCTAAGGGAAGTAGAAGCATACAAAGGCATAACACAAGAACATCGGTGATGCAGTTTATCTATGTGATAGGTATTGATGAGCGGTATGCTAATGGAAGCTTGTAGAAATCAATGAACACAAAGTGTAGATCGCAATCTTTTCTCAGCCATGCCTGTAACTGGTGACTGTAGTAGCGAGTGATTAACATACATCTATCAAGCATTCTGTAGCTTATTGAGGCTACATATGTTGGGAGAAGGGGTTGCTCTAGTTTGTTAGAATCTCACCCACAGCCGCTGAAAGTCACACTATCTACATCTCCAGGTCCAGGATCCCTGCAGAAGCAAAGGTCA
Source organism: Rhinolophus hipposideros (assembly GCF_964194185.1). Taxonomy (NCBI): domain Eukaryota; kingdom Metazoa; phylum Chordata; class Mammalia; order Chiroptera; family Rhinolophidae; genus Rhinolophus; species Rhinolophus hipposideros. The sequence continues at coordinate 98,965,221 of NC_138049.1, read as the reverse complement.
AGTGCAGACTTGGATATCATTAGAAACATTGTCCTTATAGTAGACACTAATTGAGACAGCAGTTTGGCTTCCAAGGACTCCCCAATGTCAGACTCTGATACTCAGGATGGGGAAGGCTTCCAGGGGTCATGTCTGAACTCTTGATTTTTCCCTTCAGGAATATTTGGAGCTGATTTTTTCCCCAAAGTGGTATCTCAGAAGAAAGTCCACTCCTCCTGCTGCTTAGATCCCTGGAGTGGTCCTGTCATCTGTCCATCCTGCATCCTGGCTATACGGCTATTCCTTTGAATTTTGTGAGCTATCCCAGGTCCTTCAGACAAAATTTCTTTTTCATTTAAGTTAGGCAGTTTCTGTTGCTTACAAACAAAAGAATCTTAATGATTACAACACCTGTCCCCAAATAATAATAGCTTCCAGTTATTGAGCCTCTGGTACTCACCCAGGACTTAAATATATTATTGCTAATCCTAAAAACAACCCTATGTGTGAGTGTTATCACCACTGCCCAAGTAAGAAAATTGAGGTTTTCAGTAATTTGCTCAAAAACAAAAAGCTAGTAAGCAGCAGAGACAGGATTTGAACTTACTTCTCTGTAACTGCAAATCCTGTATTTTTTCTGCTCTTCCATGCTACTTTTCACAAATGTTTTATTAGCCAATGACTAGCCCTTTCTACCCATCTCCAAACTCACACATACTGGGCCCTGACTAAATCTCATGAAGAGGATGGGAAAGGGCATGGGAGATTCATCTGTGCCCCATGTGCACCTGTCTTTTCTCTTGATGATAGGAGCTTGCAGGGGTCAGAGCCAGGCTCTCAGCCCAGAGGGCTTGTGGACAGTTAGTTAGTACTAAGCACTGGAGATAATAGAGACAAGAAATTATGCCACATTTCATCAAAGAAAGACTGAGCCCCGAGACACATGTAACTTGGATTGACATCCAAGGATAGATATAAGTGAGGATCCTGTGGTTGAAACTGGATATTGCTAGATTAAGACCACAGAAGTAATTTCCATTGAACTCTTGCCATTTTCCATTGGGAGAACTGGGGTCCAGAGAAGGGTGCTATCTGCCCATATTGCACAGCAACATGGTGGCTGAGGCATATTTTTGTCTATTAGCCCATGCCCAGAAGATGGTTTATCCCTTCATTCCATCACCTTAACATCCCTGTTTGTGATGACAGTGCTGCTTTCCAAAGGGAGTTACACTTAGAAACTGTCCTTTGTTCCCCATGACCCGAGTGTGTTCACTTGTACTGAGTTTTGTCCTCGAGACACCCTGGCTCTGGAAAGGAAGTCCTTATTGTCCTACATGGAGATTCTGTAGTCATCTCTTTACTTTCTAGGAAGACGTGTTTCTGGGGATCCTTATTTTTTCTTATTGGATTTCTGAGATGCAGGTGTTCAGACGTGAGAGAAAACAATATAGTGGCAGGTGAGAGACAAGAACCCCAGAAGGCTCTGGATTTCAGATGAACACCCTTTGTGACACAAGTGTTATTACCCTGATACGACATGCTGGTGATGTTGCTTAGGGAACCCTGGGCAGCGTCCCTGGATGACTCAGCCCATCAGCCTGTCTGTCCTCAGATGTTGGCGGACGTGGAAGCTCCCAGTGGTTTTCTTCAGATCTGAGGATGTACAAAGTGCTTGCTGGTAAAACCACCCACTGCTTCCTTCAAAAGGAATGAGCAGATTGAACGGGTTTCCCAGACTCAGGGGAGGATGAGACATGCAGCAGAATTTTAGTATGCCTCACATCACTGATTTCAGCACATCTGTGGTGGACAGCGTCCCACCTCAGGGTACAGAGGAAGATTCTGCTTTTCTGCCTCTGGGCTTTCTCCAGAGCTGTGGACTTAGGCCACACCTGGGCGTAGGAATGCAGGAGAGTTAAGAATCCCAAGGTCAATCTTCTACTAATGGGGGACAGAAGCCAGGGGATAAACATCCCAGCCTTCCACCATCAAAGGAACAATTCTGAGACATATTCTACATGGTTCCCTAGGGTGACCTTAGCAGGATTGAAAAATAGATACTCTGTACCCAGTAAACAATAAATCCTCCACCCGCTTCTACCCTCAGCCACTGGTAACCTCTAATCTACTTTCTGCCACTATTAATTTGTCTTTTTTGGATATTTCATATAAGTGGAACTATCTAATATTTGTCCTTTTGTGTCTGGTTTATTTCTCTTAGCACAATGTTTTCAAGATTATTTCATGTTGTAGCACATATCAGCACTCTATTTTTTATAGCTGAATAACATTCCATTCTATGTATGGATATGCGTTCTTTTGTGATGGGCTTAGCGTGTCTTCAAGGGTCATCTACACCGTAGCATGTGTCAGAATTTCCTTCTTTTTTAAAAGCTGAATAATACCCCACTGTACATATATATATATATATATATATATACCACGTTTGTTTATCCATTCATCTGTCGGTAGACACTTGGGTTGTTTCCACATTTTGTCTATATTGAATAATGATGCAATAAACATGGGCGTACAAGTATCTCTTTGAGTACTTCTTTTTAATTCTTTTAGGTATGTATCAGGAGTGGAATTGCTGGTCATATGGTAATTCATTGTTTAACTTTTTGAGGAACTGCCAAACTGTTTTCCATAACAGCTGTGCCATTTTATACTTCTACCAACAATGTACGAGGTTTCCAATTCTTCACATCCTTGCCAACGCTTATTTTCATTACCATTATTATTATTACTATTATTATTATGTTGCCATTCTAGTAGGTGTAAAGTGATATATCATGATTTCGATTTGCTTTTCCTTCATAATTAATGATGTTGAATATCTTTTTATATGTTTATTGGCCACATGTATATCATATTTGGGAAAATATGTATTTAAGTCCTTTGCCCATTTTTGAATTAGGTTGTTTGACTTTTTGTTGTTGAGTTTAGGAGTTATTGGTTTTTTTGGATATTAAACACTTATCCAATATTTGATTTGCAAATATTTTCTCTCGTTCTCTATCTTTCTACCTCCTGGATAGTGTCCTTTGCACAAATTTTTTAAAATTTTGATGGAGTCCTGTTTACCTATTTTTTGGTTGTTGCTCAGTTTTTTGGCGTCATATCCAAGAACCCATTACTAAATCCAAGATCATGAAGATTTATTTCTAACCTTTCTCTTTCTTTAAGATATTTATGGTTTTAGCTTTTATATTTAGATCATTGACACATTTTGAGTTAATTTTTGCATGTAGTGTAAGGTAGGGGTCAAACTTCATTCTTTTGTATTTGGAAATCCAGTTGTCCCAGAACCATTTGCTGAATTGATTGTTTTTCCCTTCTTGAATGAACTTGGCACCCTTGTTGAAAATTAATTGACTATAGATTTATGAATTTATTTTTAGACTCTTAATTGTATTCCTTTGGTTTCTATGTTTATTCTATACCAAAGCACCCTATTTTGATTACTGTGACTTTGTAGCAAGTTTTGAAATTGGGAAGTGTGAGTCTTCCAATTTTGTTTTTTCAAAATAGTTTGCTATTTAGAACCCCCTGGAATTATATATGATTTTGAGGATCAGCTTTTCCATTTCTCCAGAAGTCTTGAATTATATTGAAGTTTTAGACTGCTTTGGGTAATAGTGCAATCTTATCTTCCAATCCGTGAACAAGAGATGTCTTTCCTTTTGTTTAGGTCTTCTTTAATTTCTTTCAGCAATGTTTTGTAGTTTTCAGTGTACAAGCCTTTCATGTCTGTGGTTAAATTTATTCCTGGGTGTTTTTATAGATACTCTTTTAAGTAAATTACTTTCTTAATTCCTTTTCAGATTGTTCATTTGCTGGTGTATAGAAACACATACGTTTTGTGCGTGTTGATTTTATCACCTGTAACTTTACTGAATTTATTCATTGGCTCTAGTAGATTTTTTTTATGGTTTCTTTGAGATTTTCTATTTACTGGATACATCATCTGTGAATAGAGATAGTTTTACTTTTCCTTTTAGCATTCCAATTTAAATGCTTCTTATTTTTAATTTTTTCCATGTCTGATTGCTTTGACTAGAACTTCTAGTACAATATTGAATAGTAGTGTTGAAAGCAGGCATTCTTGTCTTCTTTCTGACTTTAGAAAGCTTTCAGTCTTTCACCATCAAGTATGATGTTAGCTATGAATTTTTCATAAATGTTTTTTATTGTGTTAAGGAAGTTCCATTCTATTCCTAGTTTTCTGAGTGTTTTTAAAATGAAAAGCATTTGGATTTTTTCAGATGTCTTTTCTGTATCAATTCAGATGATCACATGTGTTATTATCCTTTGTTCTATTAATGTGATACATTACATTGATTGATTATTTTATATGTTAAACAACGTTTGCATTCTTGGAATAAATCACACTTGGTCATGGTGTGTGATCCTTTCAATATGCTGTTGGATTCAGATTGCTAATATTTTGTTGAGGATACCTAAATCTATATCCATAGTAGGGGATATTGGTCTGTAATTTTCTTTTTTTGTGATCTCTTTATGTGACTTTGTTATCAGGGTAATGCTAGCTTCATAAAATGAGTTAAAAAGTGTTTCCCCCTCTTCTCTATTTTGGAAGAGTTTGAGAAGGACTGGTGTTAATAATTCTCTCCGAAATGTTTTATAGAACTTAGTAGTGAAGCCATCAGGTCCCAGACTAATAATGCACTAGCTTTCCCTCATTCCTAGTTTTTCTCTCCTTGCTCTCTCACTGCTCCCTCATTGGGATTGCTTTTCAAACAAACCATCTGCTCCCAAGTCTTACCTCAGGCTCTGCTTTAAGAGGAACTGAAGCTAAAACAAGATATAATGAAAACGAGAGGTTTATATAAAAATGTTCTAATGTAAAAAAACTTTAAATTGTATGACAATCCAGGCAAGTGGGGAGAAAGGGAGAAGAGATTTTCTGTCCAGCACTGGTGAACTAGGAGTCATTATGATGAACTGGAGATTCAAGAGAGAATGTTGAGATATTCAGGAAAAACTGGATTCAACAAAATGAAAAATAGCTGAATGAGCTAGTAGTAAGATCTGGGGAAGTGGTAAGAGCACATTAAAAACAAAAACAATAATAATAAAGACCACACAAAAGGAAGAAAGTTGAGGGAAACGAAGAACACATTAGTCAAGATGGGGACTTAGTCCCCAGCCATTAAACAAAGCAGGGAGTAAGGCCTCGTGGAGGAATTTCCATGGGCAGAGAACAGGAGGAGCTGGTGGACATGGTGAGGGTTTGTGGTCACCTCGAAAATATGTCTTGCAGACCTTTCACTACAGGGAGCATAACTGTCCTACAGCCCTGGCTGCTGTGCTCTGAAATCCATTTGCAGCAAGGCCAGACTTTCAATGGTCTGCTCCCAACCAATGACTGAGCGTAAGTAGGTCCTTGAAAGACTCAGACTCCTTTGATGGGGACTTTGGCTTCAGGACACTCCAACAGCTTTGCCAAACCTTCTTTAGATTGTATGGAAGTCTAGGATGTTTCTACCTAACCTTTTTCTCTCTCTCCTTCATTCAAGGTGAGTCTTACTTTGTAGTCTGATGGCTTTCTCAGACTCTCCTGACTCCCTCCTCATTTTCTTTCACAGGTGTTTCTCCTACTACTAAAATCCTTGTACATTGAATCCCATCTTGGCATCTGCTGTTTGGAGGACTCAGAGTAGACATCATCTATGATGTGTCCATTTTGACCCAAGATTGAAGAGATGGACCTTGTGCCTGGACAAAAAGAGACCCATGCTTCATCAGATACCTAGAAGAGAAAGGAGGCCGTGCCTGGCCTGAGACAGGAAGGAGGTAACCCAGCAAGAGAGGGCAGTGAGAGGACAGTCCTGAGAAACGTTCCAAAGACAGAGGAAGATAAGGAGCCAATAACTAAGAGGACCCTAGAAATAAGCACAGTTGAGATAATCCCATTCAGTGCTTGAATTAATGTTAAATCATCTGGGTAAGATGCTTCATACTTAGTAACTTGTCTCTATTTTGCATGGTTGGTGCCCTGAAATCTCCTACATTATATTAAAAATAGCTGTGGACACTCCAGGGGCTGACTACACTACGCTCCATCTTTGCAATTTTTCAGGTGGTGGCCACAGGCCTTTACAAAGAGCAGGAATGACAGGCACCTGGCCTAAAGAATGCCTCTGAACCCCAATGCAATTGCTTTAAGGATGCCCCAGGATTGTTGCTATGTCCCAGACCACTTCCCAGTCCCTCCCTGAAGCTAGTTTTAGATCAGCCCTGTCTACATGCCTCTTTCTTCACATTGGCAGGGGGATCACCTCTTCAGGGAAAAATATTCTTTAGATTCCCCAGAGTTGGTAAAAGGAAGTTTTTTTCAGATGCCCTTGAAGCCCTTCCTTTTAACCTTGCTGAGGGTCATGCTGGGATAAGTATTTCTCTGAAGGATGTCTCCACAGGGGAGTCAGGCTCCTAACCAGGAAGGAAAGGGATGGTTCTCTGAACCCAATGCCCACTGTCCCCCATGGCAGACACCTGGGTGATCCAGAGAATTGGTTCTCTCCTTGCCTCCAAGGTCAAGGACACCTTTGGGCTAGATATAAATTTGATCTCCAGATCCAGGCCCCACCCTGCTCGGTACCCAAGAGACTCAACCCTACGCACTGCATCCCTGGGTCTCCCTTTCCCTCAACTTATAGCTGGGCTCAGCCAATGAGAGGCACTATCAGGGTAATGCTAGCTTCATTAGGGAAGTCAGAGATCAAAAAGTCAGGGAGTCAGAGATCAGGAAATTAGGAGAGAAGTAGGGATATTTATCCCCTGCTTCCTCTTGGTGGTGTTGCTGTAGGTTGGCCATGTTCCTTAAATGAAGATGACAGCGCCCGTCCCACGGGATCCCCACACAGCTCCCATTGTCTCTGGGTTCCACCTGCCACTCCTTCCCCTGGGCTGTCCAGACCTAGGATGGAAACGGAACCCCTTCCCCCACTCCCAGTCCTCTACCATCCTTTAATGCTTCCCCACTCCCTGCATGTAGCTTTGTAAATATCCCTTTATTAAATTCTCCTCAAATGACCCAGTTTGAGGTGCCATCTGTTTACTGTCAGGACCCTGATGGATACATCTCATCTCCTAAAAGTGGGGCAGAGATAATTTACCAGCGAACTCACACACCAGCTTTTTCTTAATGGTGGCCATATCCTCCGTCCCACCCTCCAGGAGAGGTGCGCTGTCCTTGTTCCCTGTGGAAAAAGGGGTAGTGGGTATGCTGGGTAGAAGGAGCACTGAGCTGGGAGTCAGGACTGTGAGGTGCTGTCCCTAACCTCCTACTGACTCACGGTGTGACCTGGGATCAGTCCCCTCCCTCTACTTTGTTAACCTGTGCAATGGTGTCGATTGCTCTTCCCGCCCATGCTGGCAGCCCAGGATTCCTGTGCAGATACCCCTTCCTCAGGCCAGCCAGTCACCTCAATGCAGGACCATTCCCGGGCAGGGGATCCAACCCCTTAGACCCCACTGCTCCTCCCTACCTTGGGACAAATGAGATCCTTCCCAGGTAATGCACAAACATGCCCTTCCTTTCCCCTTATATTTAAGAATTCAGAGAAGAGATGATATAATCTGTCATTGGCTTCTGAAAGCTCAGAAGGGAGAGGTGACACTCTGCCAATCTCCCAGGTTGGAAAGCAGGATATGTGACTTCCTCTGGGAACTTCCTGTCTCCACAGAAAGCCTCTGGGTCTCAAGCTGCCCAGAAAGAGAAAGAATACCTGATTATGTGTCTGAGGCTTCCCCAAGACTGAACATGGTTCTGACGAACAGAACCAGCCAATACGTCCATGAGACAGAACACTTTTATTTGTGAATAATAGGCCCATATAACTACATAGAAATCACTGAGCCAAAGCGATAAATTGAGCATGTTGGGTTCTAGACCAAGACTCAGCTCCTGATGGTAGAATGGGCTTCTTTGCTTGAAAGGGAGTGTCTCCTCACTGGACATGTTTAGAAGGGCATTGGAAGCTCGGGGAGGGGAAGGGAATGTATCAGCCAGGTTCTGTGCAAGAAATGAAAAACAGGTAGTTTAAGTGGAAAGAGATTGAAGACATGGAATTAGTTGCCTGAAAATCTTGGGAAGGGCTAGGACTATTGGGCTAGGCCTGCTGGGCCCAGGAATGCCTCTCACAACACCATGGAGCTGAGCCATCAGGGGAGCTGCTCCCCTGAGGCTGCCACTGGAGTTGTTGAGATGCAGATCACACCCACAGCCATGAAACAGGCTCCTGGAATCCAGACCTGGTAACCAGCCCTGCAGCTGTGCCCCTGTGACTATCTTTCTTAAACTATTCTCCTTGCCGGAGACCGGGGCCGGAATGTGGTTTTCAGTCGTCGTGTCCACCACAGCTGCCTCTCAACACCTAAGAAGCTGAAGAATGGGCATCGGAAGGCTGCTGTGGAGGGAGAAAAAGCCACATCTCCAGAATCTTCCTTTTCAGTAGAAAATAACCAAATGAAGCAGCCTGGTGGTCTCCACCTCGCCCTGTCTCTCAAATATTTAATTGGAGAACTTAATTCACATGTAGAATAATAGCTACAAGTCTGAGGAATGTGGTTTTGTGCTTTGCAACCTTTGCAGTGCAGGAAGACACCTCAGAAATAGGACAGAATGGAGGGCGAAAAGCTGACCCACTATAGTAGGTCTCCTGCATTAGAAGGAGGCCGCTGCTATGTGCAAAATCCCCCTGGGGGGCGTGCCAGTTCTCTCACACCTTTCTGTATTTTCCTCTCAGAAGGGTACGTGGAGACCCAATATGGCTGGACCCAATAATATATCTTGTGCCCACGCCATCACCAACTGGGCAATAAATTATATGCAGATTTGATTTAGTAATTTGTGTATAGTGTGTGTGTGTGTGTGTGTGTGTGTGTGTGTGTGTGTGTGAGAGAGAGAGAGAGAGAGAGACAGACAGACAGACAGAGGGAGAGAGAGAGAGAGAGCGAGCAAGACTCTGTCACTTTTGTACTCTGGAGTAATGTTGATGTTCAACTGTTCAAATAATTTTATATCCCCAACGTAATAGAGGTTTTGGATATACACAGACCTGGGTTTAAACCCCAGCTCTCCCACTGTGTGACCCTAGACTAGTTGCTTGTCTTCTCTGAGCTCAGTTGTTTGTTTTTTTTTATCTGTAAAATGGGATTCATGATATTGACTTCATAGGGTTGTAGCCAGGGGAAAATGAGATAAAATCTGGAAAGTTCCTGGTGGAGTGCCTGGCACACATGCATAGGGGTCTCTAATGACTATCCCCATTGGCTAATATTTTGCAGAAAGAGCTAACTAACTCCAATGTCAGGACATTGACTGTCCCTGGGATAAATATCAGTTGCAGCATTGTGTTAGAGAGGGAGAAGTGATGAGATATTTTCTCTAGTGTTTCCGGGAACCCTCTGTCGACCCTGATTTGGTCTTCAATGCAGCACACGTTACCAGAGATTGCAGCTTCCAAACAGAAGGGGTCACACAAGTAGCATAGTAAGGAGGAAGGGCAGCAAACATTTTTTATATAATTCGTCAGGATCAATGTTTTTTTAAATTGTAGGTTAAGGCCCATTAGTGAGGAGCAAAATCAATTTGGTGGGTTGTGACCAGCATTTTTCGAAATGAAAGAGAATGGAAGGAAAAAGAAGAAAAGTGACGAGACTAGAGATCAGAAAAGAGAATTTGAAAGTGCATCGTAATAAGAGTACTGTTTTGAGAGTACTGTTTTGTTTCGGTTCATAGATGTCTGTGTGTGTGTGTGTGCGTATTGGGTCACAATGGAAAATACACATTACTTGGATATGTTTGCGAAGCAATAATCAAGATAACCAATCTCCTCCTTTGGAGTGGGAGAAACATTGATAACCAACCTGCTATATAACTTGCAACAAAAAGGGATTTGATTGAGAATAACTTAACTGCCCAGGAGATGAAGTTATACCTGGAAATTTTCAACAGCCCCACTGCTCACCTCACAGCTCCTGTGGGTCACTGTCCAGGCGCCAGATGGCTTAGCCCCGCAGCAGACCCACTGTCAGGTTGGAAGTGTGTCTCTTCTTCAGAGGCACTGTGTTTGCTGTATACTGTCCCCCTCTCCTGGTCTCTCTTTTGTTGAGCTCACTTCTCCTGTGCTCTTCCATCTGCTCCTCTACCCTGGGCTGCTACTTCCTTTCTGCGGCTCCTCTCCCGACATCTCACCTGCTTCCACTGCTAAATGGCTTTCTGCTCTCAGCTAGCAAATAATTCCTGGCACTTCACAGTCTGCACACAGCTACTGCTGCCTGTCGCTGCTGCTGCCCATAGCCCCTGGGGCTTGTTTCTCTCAGGCTCTCAGCCTCTCTCATGGCCCTTAATCAACAAGACACGGGAGGCATGACGGGATTGCTATTTGGTGCCAGAGGAGGCTCATTCGGCCAAGTTCCTCTCGGAGCCTTAATTTCCTCATCTGCACAATGGGCATGAAAATAAGTGTCCTGTCTCCTCATCAGTATGTGGTAAGCACCACAGAAGACGAAAAAGTGACTGTCGAAACCAGTAAGGTCCTTCAAAGGAGCTGTAGGAGTTTAAGGGGTTTTGTGCTCGTCATAACCTTCCCTGTCTTTCTGATTCTTCTTTGCCTCCCTCCTTTCCCTCCTTTTTCTTGGTGCTGCTTACAGTAGCCCATCTAAAAATTGTTGATTCCTACATGCAGTGGTCCTACAGGTAAGGAAAGTCTTTCATTTTGGAAGGAAAGGACCAGCAGGGGACAACTCCCACCCCCTGGTAACCCAAGGCTGCCTCATTTTTTGTGCTATCTGGTTTCCTTACCTTGAAACTCCTGAGTCAAAGGGACCCTCCGCTGCCACTTACAACTGGTTGATTGTAGCACCAAAGGAAGAGCTTTTTAACTTTTAATGGCTTGTTACATGTGAGTTAGTCTTACTGGAATTAAAGTCACTTGAGTCCTGGATGGATACACAGGACAACCTTGTCCCCTCTACTGGTTTTGGACCCTGGGCTGCTGCGTCCCAGGCCCTCTCCGTACTCCCCCACCCTACCCCTTCACCCCCCCCCCACACACACACACACATGCAGCGCTCTGAACTGGGTGCTGTGGGTAGATGTAAGATCTAGAGGACCAGGAAGACTCTCCTGGGAATCAAACCAAGAATTAGATGCTTAATATGCAGAAAACACCTTAGAATGGCACCGTCCAACGGAACTTTCTGTGATGGTAGCAATGCTCTATTCATGCTCATACAACAGCCATCGTCACGTGTGGCCATTGAACACTAGTGTAAATGCTAGTATGACCGAGGAACTGAATTTTCAATTGTATTAGCAATATATATGAATTTTTACATTTCAATTAATTTAAATGTACATAGCCACGTGTGGCCAGTGACCACCCCATTGAACAGCACGGCCTGAGAATCCCCTTCTAGTCCCTCCCCCCCAACTTCCCTTTGGGAATCTCGTCTCTGAGTCATGACTTTCCGTGGAGGGCCTTGAGTCTGAGAAAGGTGAGCAGGAGGCCTGTATGCGTCCCTGGGCCCTGGCCTCCTGCAGCCCTCTGTCCCCACAGCCTCCCTGCCTCCAGCAGTCAACTGCCCCACAATCTGAGATGCAGTTCTCAAATAACAGCAAAGACAGGAGGTAAATACACATTGAGGGACCCAACACCAACATTAAGTGACTAAGGGGACAAACCACCTGCTGAGACAGTCCTGCCTAATGAAACATCACAGGCGTCCATTTGGGGACCAGGACACTCTAGGCCTGGGCCCAGCTCCCTCTCAGCCAAAAAACTACCACTTTCTTTTCACTAGTTGAGGGTCACCCGCAGCCAGTGGACCCTTCCTTCCCAATAACCCCTCATTCCAGGGTGAGCTGGAATGACGCCAACTCGTTTTTCCATGAGCCCTTTCAAAATAAACAGAGGGAATCCAGGCTGATACAACTATGATTGTGAAATCATTGGCATCTAGCCTGAAAGCACACAGTAGGCCTGAGAGACAGGGTGCGCATCAGGACAGACTGAGTGGGGAACCCCAGAACCCAGACCTACCTCTGCTGTGAACTCTCTTCCCTGGGTAGGTCACTTAGTAGGGCTTGGCTTTCCCATCTGTTAAGTGAAAATGATGATTAAATTAACGTATAAGATAAAAGCCTCTCTCAACTGCTCCACAGAATGACTGGCACATAGTAGGTGCCTAACTGTGCACCCCATATTCGTGGCTTCATTGATAAATTCAGTCGTCCAGCTGGTATTGTCCAAAACGGCCAGAACGTCGACCAAGCCCTATAGAGAATCTCATACATTAGAGAACCTGCTTCTGGAACTAAAAGGGATGAATTTTCAGAGTTGGGAATGGAAGGAATATTTCTTCTGCTAATCACGTCAGGGAAGACTGATCTTTCTCCCCATCTCAACGGCACATGGACCCTCAGCAATCTGGTTTGTAGCCACAGCCTTGCTCCCGGCATGCTTTGTAACTGTGGGCCTCAGTTCCTTTATCTGTAAAATGGGGGTGGATTCCTCTCCAGCTCTGCCATTCACAGGTCCTACAGCCTCCCTGCAGAGGAAGGTGTGAGTACATTTGGAAGCAACTCTGTTCCACAAGGAAGATTTTCCAAATTATCAAGTTTTACCTTCCCTGTCCCTTATCTGAAGATTCTGGTTAGACTCCAGGATAAAAAGGAAACCCTGCAGCCTCCTCTCCGTTCTCGCTCATTCCCTGTTGACACCCTCTCTTGCCTGCTGTCTCTTACTTGCCGTTTCATTCCTCAGCTGTGAGGGGAAATTTGCATATTAATTTCAAAATGATATCAGTTATTAGCTATAACCTGTCACGTATCATCCGATGCATCTGGACCTGGATTAGATTCAATGTTGCCACAGAAAAAAAGACAGGGGGGAGAACACTAAATAATTTAAACTCATTATTCTACTAATCCTCCGGCTTGGCTGGGCTCTCTGGAGGTGAGTTAGGAGGTAATTGAAAACACGGAGATTCGCTGAGAAGACATTTGAGAATGAACATTGCCAAGCTGTGGAAAGCATGGGACTTGATGTTTTTCCCCTCATTTCCCCATGAGGAAAGAAAGAGAGTGATGAGTTGGGGTAAAGAGAGATCCAAGAACAGCAGGGCAGGGAGGTAGTGTTTTAAGACACAGGGCGGGGTCCCAAGAGGTCAGCGAGGTACACTTTCAAGTAAGTACAGGGGAGCCTCTACTGCCCCTATCAGGGTCTTAGGGGAGCGAGGATGTGGGACCCCCTGCCGCAGACCCACCTCTCCTACCCCTCACCCACCTTGCCCCTCACCCACCCCTCACCCTGCAGCACCCCTCACCCACCTTGCCCCTTCCTGGGGTCTTTTCAGCCTTGTGCCTAAGAAAGTGCTCAAATCAGAATTTGCCAACAGGCAGCCCAGACTTCTGTTCAGTTTAATCTAAATACACAGTATCTGTTTTAAAAGATGAATTTAATACCAACACTATAAGTCAGGGACTCTTACATCGAAATTCCAATGTCTGCTTTCCTTGACAGAGCAAATTTCTGGCAGCACTGTGTCCATAGTTTCCTGCAACCGGGGCCGGCTGAGGCTGAGTTGAGTTAGGCAGAGCCTGCGGGTCCACACAGACGCACCCGGTGGGCGTACCTCCTGTATGGTACGGCCTCAAGCTCCCATGCATCTGGGTTTGCACCCCCTTGTTTCAGAGAGAAAGGCCCTTCCACTGTAGCTCCCAGGAAATGGATTGGCTACAAAGTGGGTAATCAGAGAAGCCCAGTCTCATCTTTAACCAGGTCAGGCAGACAAGGTCAGGGCAAGGGGACCAGCATTTCCAGCACACGTACTCAGCCAGGTGCTGTGCCAGGAACCAGGCTAACGAGAGGTGAACGACGTGGTCCTTAGTGCAGGGTGTCTTGGAAGGGAGATGGACTATGTCTATATAAAGAAAACAACTAAAGTATCTATGAGAAAGAATTTGTAACGGAAGGATTCAAAGACAGATTTGCTGGGTTTCCCAGTACTGGTGGAGGTCCATGGAGGTGGGTCACTCATGTGGCAGAGGTGACCGAACACAGCCCCGGTGTGCGAAGATGGCAGGCCAGACCTGCGTATTCCAGGAGAAGAGCTTCCGCAGAATTGGGCAGAAAATACAGTGGTCTGGGCTCCAGGACAGGATCTGCCAGCAACTTGCTTAGCAAAATACCCTTGGGCAAATTACCAAACATTTCTGAATGCTAGTCTCCTCAGCCATAAAACGGAACTGATAATGATGCTTCCTGCCCTCTCTGCTTCCGGTAGCAGAGAGTAGGATGTGAGAGAGCACATGCCTCCTCTTCAGGGAACTTAGAGAGACAGTAAGGTACGTGCTGGGGGTCTGGGGAGGAAAGCCAGAGTCCCACGCCTTCCAAGTGCAAACCCTTTTAAGCTACCCAGCCCCTCACCCCAGAGTTGGGAGACCTGGCACCAGCCACAAGGGACCCCATCTTCTGCCTCAAACCAAATGCTTGGTTATTAGCTCTGTTTATTGCTGCTGTAGGGATTATCTGCTGCTTAATTAATTTCTTAACAAAGAAGGCTGTGCAGGTCCCTGCACAACTAGAGAAGTGGAGGCAGACATTGCTTCACCGTCATTTCTCCCTCTTCCCCCCACATCTGGGCCTGCACTGTTATTACTTACAAGTGCCCATTTTAGGCTGGCAGTCTGTGCAAGTCAATTGTCCTTTCTGGGCCTCAGTTTGTTCATTTGTAAAATGGAAAGTTAGACCATTATTCACAAGCATATTATTTCCTTCTGTTTCTTTTGGGAAATTTCCCCCACCCCTGCTTCTCACTGTCCTGAATCTCAAAACAAATAAGAGAGTGGGCAGTGAAAAACCATACTCTGGCTTTTCATCAATTACGGCCTCTAATCGTATGGGAATCATTTCATTAATTGTTTCCGCCCGATGGAGCCTCAGCTATATGAAGGGGGGGTAGAAAGTCCCTTGATTGCTACCTAAGTGATTAAAGGAAATGAAGCTAAGTAAATCCCCAGCTTATATCTCACCACGGAGACTCTGGCAGGCTTGTTAGCGAACTTGGAAAATGACCTGTGGTTGACAAGATCTCTCTTGGGTGGAGAATGAATCTTGTATTTGGTTTTGTCCCCGAAGATGGGATCCGATGAATCACTGCTCCAGTGGGCTCCCACGGCGCTGTGTACAGTTCCTAATCACCGGCATTAGGCTTTGTCTATTTACAAGCCTGTCTTTCCTGCTGGACGTCAGTGTCACCCACTGGTCTTGCAGGTGTCTGCCCCAGAGGAGGCCCTGGGGGGATGATTGTGAATAAATGAATGAATGATATGTAGTATCCTAAAACCATCCATTCCCCGAGGATTAAGGATGGAAGGCTCTGTGTAATTTATCTTCAGTGTGCTCATGCTGAGCAGTCCCTGCTGGAGGCTCCTGCAACACCAGGTGTCCTGGGACTTCAGGTTAAGCCTTGGTTCCTCCCGTTGTCATGCTCCTCACCCCTTGACCTGCTTTTCTTAGGGATCAGTGCCAGGTGGTCAGTACTAGGACTAGAGTGAGGCAAGCGAGCCACTTGCTAGGGTGCAACATTTCAGAGAGATACTAAATAACTCAGATATCAAAGGACAGTTTCATGCAGTATGTCAAAAAAATCAAAGTTAATGCAAAAAAAATCCATAATGAATCAAACAACAACATTTTAAATAAAGGCAGGACCCAGCCGTGCACTGGCAAGACCCTCCTGCCTCACCTGCCTCACCCAAAGAGGGTCTTTGTGGAAATACTGCCTCAAAAACAGCTCGGAGTGGGAATCCAATAGTTACATGTCCATCCATTGGTTTGACTTTGGGCCCTTGGCTTCCTAAGAAAATGTGGCCTGGGGGATACTGGTTCTCAAATGAGAAGCGAGGATTTCAACGCATGACATCAGTGTCTCCTCCCTCGCCAGCTGTTAGAATTTGAACTCCCCAGACTAGATGACCATTGAGGATGATGCCAGCTGGTATGAAAGACAAGCATTTTAAAGAGAGCCAACAGAGCCAAGCTGGCCTTGTGGTGGCCCACAGAGCATGGGACGTGGTCTCTTGGAGTCAGGCACTGCCATACTTCTGCTGCTCCGAGTGCCATGGATGGGGTGGTGTGAGCTGTATTGGGGGTTTCTGCACTGAGGAGGACCTTATAGATTCTCCTGGCCTCACGACACAGGCCCAGCCCCCCACCACAGGGACATTTGGCAATGTCTGGAGACATTTTTGGTTGTCACAAGTGGGGAGGAGACTGCTATTAACATCCAGTGGGTAGAGGCCAGGCATGCTGCTAAACATCCCGCAATGCACAGGGCCATCCCCGCAACAAAGAAGGATTGTTCTGTGTAAAATATCAATAGTGCAGAGGCCGAGAAACCCTGAGGTAGAGAAAGTGGGAAGAACAGGTTGAAATTCACATCGAGGGAGGACCAACTCCTGCCCTCTGACTCCTCATCAAAAGGCAGCCACCTCTGAACCAGTCCCCTGAGGCCTGAGAGTGTTGTGGTCGCTCCCTCTGCACATACATAGGACTAACCCCAACTTAGGCGCTTGTGAGAGAGGATTCATGTTTTCCTTGTCCCTTTCACCTTCCTTGGCTTTCAGAAAGTTCGTCCTAAGGGCTAGCCTTAATCTCTCCCCACCGCAGTTGAAGAATATTTGATTTCTCTGTAAGGGTGGAGATCAGATGTCTCTCTCCTGCTCCACCCCCTTCTGGCCCTTTGAAATAATTCACCAGAATATTGCTGATTGAGGTTCCAGGGTCAAAGAAATGAAAAACAGCTCAGGTATCACGGGAAAGGGTAAGGGCATATCGGTTTCTCTAACACCTTCTCCGTACTGAGATAAGCCAGCACCAAGGTACTTCACACTGCAACCAGGCAGCCTGTGTTGGGTTAATTACGATGAGCCCTGAGCTCTCAAGCTGGGGCTCACGGGCTGGAAGAAAAAATCCCTCTTTGGCTCAAAGTGACAAATCCTCAATACAGAGACAGATCCTATTTGAGACACAGCCCACCGAGAACCTGTTTCTGTAAATTGGATGAAGAGGACCCGCCCCACAGGAGCCATTCATCCTCCCAGCAAACACTAGTTGAGCACTTTGTGCTCGGCACTGGCTCTTCATTTTGGTGTGCTACAAAACCCTCCGGAGGGCTTGTTAACACACAGACCCTGGGCTCATCCCCAGAATGTCTGATTCAGTGGGCCAGGGTGGGGCCCAAGGGTTTGCATTTCTAATGAGCTCCCAGGTCATGCTGCTGCTGCTGCTCACGAACCACATTCTGAGAACCACTCTGTTCAGCTGTTCTAGATGATAGCGATACAGCCGAATAGTCTAAGCAATGGACATCATTTATAAGTAAACCGTGTAGTAGGTTAGCGGTGATAAGTGCTATAAAAGAAAAGAAATATAAGAGGAGAATAAGTGGGAATCAAAAATGTGAGGGGTGGGAATGAGGATTGACCTTTTAAATAGAAGAGTCGGGTCTCATTGAAATAGGGTGACCAACCATCCCTGTTTTCCCAGGTCTGTCCTAGTTTTAGCACTGAAAGTCCCACGTTCTGGGGAACCTCAGAGTCCCAGGAAAACAGGGATGGTTTGTTACCCTACCTTGAGATAATATCGGAGGAAAGACTAGAAAGAGAGATGCAGTTGTCCATGCAGACATCTTTCCAGGCGGAGGAAATAGCACAAAGAGCTGAGGTGAGAGCTTGCCTATATATTTGGGGATCAATAAAGACACCGAAGGGAAAGTGATTGGGCAGGAGGTCAGAGAGGTAATGGGTCAAATCAAGCAAGGCCTCCTAGGAAAGGAGTAGCTACCAGTGGGGTTCATTGCCCCTGCTACCTTAAGGAGCTGGGCTGGCTGCTACAAAGTGGGGGCAGGAAGGAGCATGCCTTAAATTCTGGAATCGATTGGAGAGTTTTGAGCAGAGGATCTAACTCATGTATTGAGAACAGACAGTAGCGGGAGTGTCTTAGACTGCCTTTCCCCACAAGGCAGAATCCAAGACAAAGGCTTGCATGTGGGTGGTTTATTTGCTATGTGATCCCATGGAGCAAGAAGGAAGGACGGGAGAGTGAAACTGGAAAAGAAAGAACAACCAGAAGGAGAATGCATGAATGAGTTGGCCACTAGAGTGTGATTTGGCAGGCTACTGGGACTCTCAGCCTGAAGAATAAAGGGGAGGCTCCATTCCACTATCTTCCTTCCCCCATTGATCAAGTTTGGCCTCCGAGGTTTTAGCTACCACACACTTCTGGGTTGCTCGTGTGTGTGTGTGTGTGTGTGTGTGTGTGTGTGTGTGTGTGTGTTGAGTGGGTTCCTGCCAGTATCCATGCCTCAGTGTCGTAGAAGCCCCAGCACAGGAAGCGAGAAGTATATGGCATGGAATTACATAAGTGCTGTTAGATTGTAACCTGTGTGATGTGGGCGTGTAGCATTCACAGGACCGAATGCCATAGCTGTGGATGGAGTGAGAAGTGGGGGCAAGGGGTACGAAGTAATAGAGAAGAATCTACCCCTTGAAACACTCAAACTTTTTTGGGCCCTCCACTCTATCTAACCCATCATACTTTCCTTCATGGTACCTGCAATAGCTGCCTGTAATATGTCTGCTCAAACTTAATATAGGACACTAAGGGGCAATAGCTTTGTCCCTGTGACTGCAACTGATCCTGAGACTATAATTGATAGTCATCATTTCCCTTCCCCAACACACAGCCTACATTTCCCTCTCTCTTGGCTGCTGGTCTGGATTGGCTTCCTTTCCTAGGAGGCCTTGCTTGATTTGACCCATTACCTCTCTGACCTCCTGCCCAACCACTTTCCCTCCGGAGTCTTTATTAATCCCCAAATATATAGGCAAGCTCTCACCTCAGCTTTTTGTGCTGACTATTTCCTCCGCCTGGAAAGATGTCTGCATGGACAACTGCATCTCTCTTTCCAGATGCTGTTAAGTCTTATCTCAAGGTGTCTGACCTCTTCATTGCCTTGCCATCTCCAGGCTGTGATAACAGCCGTGTATGTACCATCACCAGGCACGGAGGCCCAAGACACAGCTCAGTGTATTCCTGGGTTCTAGGCTTGCCCCTCCCCGCCTCCAGTGTGTAACAGCACCCTTAGCTCCTCGTGGTGATCAGGGTCAATTGCTTCCACCTGCAGAGTAACCCCTTCCTTTGCTTGTTGGTCTACTAGCAGGAGGAGCCCAAAGTGACCCTGTTGTTGTCATAGCTTCGAGTTCAGGGTCCCCTGATGGAAGTGTATTCCCTCCCTGGGAATCTGACAGAGCCCAAAGTTATGAGAACAGGAAGCAAACATTCTCCAAGTGGTCCATTAGGAATGCTAATGAAAGTGGCACCATTTATCAACCATTGGTCCAGCTTGTATCCTAGGGGGTGTCACCCCAAATCGGAAGAGTATTGTCAACTTAGCCTGTTCACTTTCACTTTCACACACGCTCATATCTGTGTACAGAGGCACAAATACATGTGCACGTGTGTGCCCCCCCCCCCCCGACACAAATAGCATTCTAGAACCTGGGCCTCAGCTAAACCACATTCATTTAAACCATGTGTTGTATAATAAAGAATTTGGCAGGTCATTGTTCTTGGGTGCTGGGAAAGAACCTCTAAACCTTGGAATACCCCATTTTATTCATGGTGGGCTCTTCCACAACACCTGAGATTTGCTAACAAATGACTGAAGATGGGGGCTGGTCGTGCCAGAAAGACCAAACATGTGATTAGATGGTTGGAGCTTTGACCCACGTAATATCAGCCCTACTGCTTGGGAGGGGTGGGGGACTACAGATTAAGTTCGATGTTGTGGCCAGTGTTTCCATCATGCCTTTGTAAATGAAATCCCAATAAAAATTTTGGACACTGCGGCTCTAGTTGGTGACGCACACGAATGTATTGCAAGGGTAATGCATCCTGAGGACGCAGAAGCGTCACCTCGGGACCCTCCCAGACCTCATCTGTGTCTCTTCTTACGGACAGTCCTGATTTGCGTCCTTTATAATAAAACTGTAATTGTAAGTAGAGTGCTCTCCGTAGTTCTATGAGTCGTTCTAGTGAATTATCAAACTTGAGGAGGTAGTGGATACCTGTGAATTTACAGCCAGTTAGTCTGAAGTATAGGGGCTTCAGGGGACCCCCAAAATTGCAGCCCGTGTCTGAAGTGAGGGCATTCTTTTGGGGGACTGTGCCCTTAACCTTGGAGTTTGACCTAACTCCAGATGGTTAGCATCAACATTGCGTGGAATTGCACCCATAGCTTGGGGATAGTTTAATAACAATCCAGTTCGAGGAAAAAGAACAGAAATGACTCACAAAAGGCAAATTAGAACCTTCTCCCCACCCCGCACTATGGAGAGCATGCAGACACAGACTTGCTAGTCTGTCATCTGTTCTGCTGAAATATTAAAATACTTTCATCTCCATTGCTAAAGACATGCTGCTCTGAGACTTCCAGTGGCCCATCCTGCCTCTCTTCCAGGATCCCCCCTGCTGACCACTCTAAGCTCCAGAAACTAATGAGTTAACACTGTACAGCAGCCTGCAGGCCATAGCCACTCTGACCAGGCAGTGCCAAGCCCTCCATTTTGTTAAATATTTTACATTTCAACCCTGAGTGCAGGGTATCTCATTGTGGGGGTTGGAAGGGTAGAGAGCTGTCAGTACCAACCATATTTTCCAGTATCTAGTTCTGCAAATACTTTCTCAAGAAAGAGCCATCAGCGTCTTAGGACTATAAGGACTATGTACAGAAAATACAAAATAAGGGACTGAAGAGTGAAAAATTCAGTCAATTGGGTTATTTGGCAGCCTGTAGATTTAGAAGCAATCCATTTGTCAGATTGAATTCAATAGTGTTTTGTTTGTTTGTTTGTTTGTTTTCCCTTCCCCTACCTTCAACCCAAAGAAGAATTAGCAAGCTAGCAAGCTGAGACATGTCTCAGAATCTCTCTGTATACAGAAGGGACTCTAATTGCTCTGTTCCCGAACTCGGGTATTTTGGCCAATTCTAAGACACATAAATAAGCCTGCTACTCAGGCACAGAGGAGAGTGGGATTTATTAATTTAAATGAGCTGGTGTGCTGGCGTCTGGGGAAGGACATCAGCATGACTCACTGGCTTGTCCCGGGGTGTAATTTACAGTGAGTTTTCCCTTTATGTTTTGGATCAAGTTGAAACTAGGGCATCAATTTCCTCGTTATTATTACTATAATTCATTATTCATTCAATGTTGACTCAGGTTAACATAGGCAGGAGCAGAAAGACATGGTCCGCCCAAAGGGCAGGAGATCCAGACAGTTCCGTACAGAGATAACAGACCTTCTGGGATCAGAAGAGGGTGCTGTCTCCCAAGGACTCATCTAGAGCTTCTTGGCGTCCACTACAGTCGCCCCAAAACACAGGCTTTTGGCAGAAACAGTGTATATAAATGTAGGCTTCATGGTGAGTTGGTCACACATTGGTCTAGTTGTTGACCTTAATTCGGACAAAGAATCCAGTAGGGATTTGGCCCTGGGAAAGGGCCAGGGCAGAGCACAGGGACAGAAGCCAGCCCTAGGATGGGGGATGAGGGTAGCAGATGTTTCCATTTGGGGCCCGTCCACTCACTTTTAGCCAGGTGCGGGGTTAAGAACTAAGGGTTTGGGCAGGTGGGAGGGAGCCGGATGTAGGCATCCATTCCCCAGCTCCGCTCCCACCTAAGTTCACTTCCCCTCCTCTCTCTCCCACCTAGGCTGGCCTCCCATTGGGAGCAAAAGTATGTCTCTTCACTCATCAATCTCGCCAAACAATTGTGCAGCTTGGAGGTGCAGGCCCTAGTGACAGAACATTTTAGACCTAGCAACAGAAAGCAATGAAGTGCCTTTTGGTGCTGCTGATAAATGCAATAGGATTTAGAGTTAGGGAGACAAAAATGATTTCCCAAAGCCAGGAAGGGGTGACTGGTGACCATGTAATGACATGCCTTGCTCCCTCCTGCCCTCAGGCATCTATTGAGCGTCCTTTGTGTGCCAGATTCTGCGCTATATCCTCAAGGCATTCCCTACTGCATACGGGAATGGGGGGAGGAGAGGAAACTCGGAGTGCAGGGAAGTTACTTAACCTCACTAAGCCTCAGCTGCCCCATCTGGGAAAGTGGAGTGCTACCCCCACCACACAGGACGGCGGGGAGGGACATGCATGTAGTGAGTAGCAGAGCACACATGCACATTAGCCATTTATCTCTGTCATTAACAATAAGTCTTACGTGTATACTCAGCGTACTGAAGAGCAATGCTTTCACATTGCTTTTATTTGAAATGTTCAATGAAACATATGTACACACGTATCACAAATGTGCAGTTTGATAAATTCTCACAAACTGAATACATGTCGGTCATTTGGGCCCAGATCAAGAAATAGGACACGAATAGGACCTAAGGACCCTCCCCTGCCATCTGCCCCGTCACTGCCCCACACCCCAGGATAATGATTTTCTTGACTTTTAACAGGATCTATTAATTTTGCCTGGTTTTGTCCTGATTATATAAACGGAATTGTCCAGCATGTAAGTTTTGCATCTGACTTCTTTCATTTGAACGTGTGTTTGAGGGGGTTCATCCATTTTTGCACCTGACTTGGCATTTGTCTGTGAACTTTGCAACTGATCAGTTTTTTATGGAGCTCAGAACCAAAACCATGGCCCACCTCCACGAACACCCAGGATCACAGGACAGGCATTTACCTTGTCCTTATTCTTCCCTCACCCACATTCTTTCTCTCTCTCTTTCTCTTCCTTTTTCATTTATTTATTTATTTATTTTGATAAAGCATAAAGATGTTGTCTCAAGTTCCATTTGGAAGAATACAAGGTAAGACAATTAAGTTCATGAACTCATCCTAGAAAAAATGCCACATACCTCATTGCTGAATATCACTTCAGTCACCTTTGAAGTCCTCCCCTTGGGAAGCTATGCACCAACACCAGTGCCTAGTCCACCCTTCAAAGAAGTTTTGGAACTCTTTTTCTGGAATGGCCATCAGAGCTGTCATCGTATTACCCTTGATGTCCTGAATGTCATCAAAATGTCTTCCTTTCAATATTTCCTTTATTTTCAGGTAAAGAAAGAAGTCATTGGGGGCCAGATCAGGTGAGTAGGGAGGGGGTTCCAATACAATTATTTGTTTCCTGGCTAAAAACTCCCTCACAGACAGTGCCGTGTGAGCTGGTGCACTGTCGTGATGCAAGAGCCATGAATTGTTGGAGAAAAGTTCAGATTGTCTAACATTTTCACGCAGCCTTTTCAGCACTTCCAAATAGTAAACTTGGTTAACTGTTTGTCCAGTTGGTACAAATTCATAATGAATAATCCCTCTGATGTCAAAAGAGGTTAGCAACATTGTTGCTACAAGTTTGTGACCTTAATTGTCAGACCTCGTATATCTGGGAAAATGATAATAAAAGTAACTGAATTAACTTTAGTTCTTCTTCTTGCCTAACCCAGGGCTCCTTTCACTATACAACTGTTTTAGGGAGATGATGATGAAGGTGTGGCTGATGAAGGCTGACTTGTGCTCTGCTTACTGTGCACCAGGCCCTATTCTCATGAAATCTTCATCACAACATACTTCCGTCCCTATTTTCAATCAAAGAAACCAAGGCACAGGGAGGCTAAGTGTCTTGCCCAAGGCCACCCAGCTGGAAAGTGGTGAAGCTTGGCTTAGAGCCCAGCCTGAGCAGTCTGGCTCTGGAACACTGTTCTCAGCCAGCACCAGGCACTGTCACGGATGACATCTTCTAAGCCACTGCATTGTCGTCCCTTTCAAGGCAGTGCTCCTGGCCTGCCCCCTTGATCCTATTCAACTGTTACCAAAACACCAATGACAGGTCTGATCTGCAGCCTCCCTTGAAGGGAGCGTGAGTGTGTGTGTGTGTGTGTGTGTGTGTGTGTGTGTGTGTGACTAGAATGTGAGTGAAGCCCCTGATTTTAATGCAGATGAACACAGAGCTGAAGGCTCCAGTTGAGCAGTCTTCTACACCGTCCCTGGGCACCAGGTGTAATTATCAGTGTCTTTAAGCTGAGTCACAGGTGGCCTTCAGCTGCATCAACAGCCTTTAATCACAGAGTGGGAAATCCCTGCAAACCAGGCTGACCTACCTGGGTGGATGGCCAGAGCTGTCATCTGGGGACGGTGTTGACCCGGGGCCAGCCAGACCAGAAGTTTCCGTCACTGAGTGGAAGCCTTTCCGTCACAGGCTCTTGACAAAACTTATTTCTCTACTTCACAGCCATCCCTTAAGGCAAGAGTTATCATTTCCATTTTCCAGATGAGGAAACTGAGGTCCCAGGAAGATGTGGTCAATTAATAAAAGCCTGAGCAGTCTGGCTTGATCTGCCATGAAAAGGGAACCCCACGGTGAAGGAGAGACATAAAGTGACAAAGGGCCAGGATCCCCGGAGCAGGGGAAAGAAGGTGACATGGCTTCAACCCGAGTCATGGCTGCTGGTGCAGAGCATGCTCCCTGGCTGTCTTCCCCCTGAGCTGGAGCAGGCCCCTTGCCTCCAGCCGCCGCCACCACACATGAGAATTACAGAGAAAACACGCACGGACCTCAGGCTCCCCAGAAAAACTACTGCCGCTGTGGTTGCTTCCTTGGGCTTTAATCCTACTTACCACTTAATTTTTCAGTCAATTCTGTTGACAATTGGCTTGCACGCTCTCCAGGAGCAATAAACACCTTGTATTTATAAATTATTCCATCAGTAGTTGCCTGAAGAAGAAATGGAGTAACCAAAGGCTGGGTGGAGAAGATGGAGAAGAAAGAAGGCCCATCGACTGCAAGGGTGAAGTTTAAAGGAGCAGACGGGCCAAACTCCAGCCCCAGTGCTCGGAAGGGGCTGCCTGTCCTCAGCCAATGATGCCTGTTGTCACACTTAGGACTCAGGATTGATGCTGTCACTACTGAGCCTCCCACGTGCCCGGCATTTCTCAGTTACCACCTCTAATTCCCACAATAAACCTGCATGGTCAGCATCATTCTCCCCTTTCTCACACGTATGGGAGCGAAGGCTCAGGTGGGTTAAGTCGTCTGTCCAAGGTCCCACAGCTTGCAAAGGGCAGAGCCAGGATCCAGCCTTCCAAAGGCTGACTCGAAATGTCACCTGGCAGTCTCTCAATGTCAGCTTACTCCCTTACGGAAAATGGCTTTGAAGTGTATTTGACTGCAATCCATGGTCAGAAATAGATTTGACAACTTCCTGTGCTTGAAATCATCCCTGTGCCCTTGGGGTCCACCGCCCTCTGCCCCAAGGGCTGAAAGGCACTGTCCTCTCTGGCTTCTGAGGAGGCTCCACCCATGGGGAGCTCCAGGGGCATGTGGAGAAAGGAGAGTGAAGCAGGGGGATAGTTCTCTCCCAGCCTCCTTCTTGCTCAGTGGCAGCGAGCTGGCTGTCCCTCCTCTAAAGTTCACTGTTCCTCTTAAGGTCACCTTTTCTACATGACTCCTCTGTTGGGTGCTGGAAGGTACTCCCTCCTCATGGACCTTCTGCTCGAGGGGTGGTAACAGCCCTGCTGCTAGCCCCTGGGTCCTGCATGGATGGTGTTCTATTATCTGCCTTTGTAAACAGCCTCTCTATTAAACCCTGCTCAAGTTGTGCTCATTTAAGTGTGCTTTCTGTTCCCTCTTGGGGCCCTGACTGGTACAGGGACCCAGTACACACACCTGAAACGAAAGTTTCAAAAACAACTTTTCATTCTGTCATGCCCTACCTGGCCTCACCAAATAATTAAATTTATTTCATGATCCTTATTTTGAAAACAAACAAACAAACAAGCATAAAACATTAGACCACGGTAGGTAGGGTCCATAGGGATCATCCAAGACAACCCTGTCTTTTTGGGAAAAAGAAACAGATTAAGAAAAGAGGTAACTGCTCAAGGACAACTTGCTGAGGCAGAGGCTGCACTAGAATCCAGACCAGGTGACACCAGTCCTGCTCTCAGTGTGGAGACCAGCAGTCCTCCTCCCCTTGCTTTGGGGACCCTGACTCGTCCGTGCCTTTCTTTCCCTGAGAGCTGGCTGGAAGGTGGCTATCTCCTTACTAACCATCTTTCCCCCTTTTCCTGGTCTTTTCCAAGGCTGTCACTTACCCTTTCACTCACGAATGGCACTGCCAGTGTTTACAGAAGCCTTGCTTGTCAGAGCTGGAAGGGCCCTTAGCAATCACTCAGGCCAACCCTCTCATTTTACAGGTGAGGAAGCATGTCATCAGAAATACGACATGCCACTAAATCACCGCCGGCCTGATTCACAGCACAGTGACTGAGCCCAAACATTATAGAGAGAAATGTCCAGACGCTCCTACAGGAAAAGGCAAAACCCTGGGGCGTTGGTCTGGAGAATTCACAGTTGGGGAATGCCCTGAAAGCAAGGAGGTACCCAGCCATGACCCACCATAGCTCCCCTCCCGCTCCAAAAGGAACAAATCAGGCAGAAGTCATGGTGGAGGGAAGGGAAGCCTGAAGTTTCACCTTGATCTTAAGGGGCTGGGTTCTCGCCTGAGAATGAGCACTGCTGATTGGTGCTAGGAAGGCAAAGGGTAGGACTGGGTGAGAAGAAGGGCTCCAAACAAATGGAGTGATGACTCATGCTCTCTCTGGCAGCTAAAGCTCCTCTCCCAGTGCTTGTGGCCATGGCCTTCAAAGCGGGGACCACTTGAACCATCCAAGTTGTTAAAAAGCAGACGCTGGGGTGTGGGGTAGGGGTGGGACAGGAAGAAATATTGCAATTTTCATTTATATTTATTTTTATCTTTAATACACTTTTTTCTTCTATTCCTTAATATCCTGATTCTCAGTATTACATAATATAAAACAAATTAATATACTTATTTTGGGGGTGAGAGCTAACATGTGTTCATTCGTAGGATACAAATCTGAAAAGGTTCTTGGTTACTGCTCTGGGGAATCAGGGTCTCTCAAAGTGTGGGCTGCATCAGACTCGCCCAGGCAGCTTGACTGAGGGGTTCCAGGCCACACCTGCTGCAGCAGAGTCCGTGGGGCAGGGCCGGCAAGCTGCATGTTAAGCTCTGCGGGAATGTCTATGCCCGCTAGCAGGTGGTAACGGTCACTCTGGGCTTTGCCTCTGCAGCAGTGGGAAGAACACCTTCATCCACAGTGGTCCCCTGTGTTCCCATCCCCAGAGCTGTGTCTCGCAGAGAAATAGGTCCTGGCAGCCGTGCCTTTCCAGGCACTGTTCAAGCGTATCTGGCTGGCCAAGGGGGTGCATGAGGCTGAAGTCTTCAGGGATGTGCCCCCTGATGTAGAAGGGGCTCCTCTTTTCTAGTTCCCACAGAGTTGCCTGCAGGCTGGTATGTCTTTGTGCTGATTCTAGATATGCCTGCTGGGCGTGTCTGACCATTCGCCAAGACCAGAGTGGAATCACCAGTGAGGACAGCCCGTGTGAGGGCAGGAGGGAAACGTGACTGAGACACCTCAGGACAGGCTAGGGTTAGAAAAACACCCCCAGGACTGGCTAGGGTTAGGAAGAACTTCCTGATGTGAAGGTCTTGAAGTGCAAAATCATAGAGGACCTACCTCAGGAAAGGGAGGAGAAAGAGAGAGGGAGGGAGAATGTAGAATAAGAAAAATAAAGGCAGATGAGAGAGAATAAGAGAGGTAGAAACTGAAAGAGAAGCATAGGGAAAACAACTACTCGTCAGAGTAGCACACCTGCCCTATAAGCAAAGCCGGGGAGAAGGTCAGTGGGTGGGATCATGCTAATTTTAGAGAAAAAATTTCTGCCTCCTTGTGCCCCCACGACCAGTCTGTATATTCCTTTATACTGGCCAGAAATGGCTGGAGTAGAAGAGAGGAAGACTCTACAGACCAGGAATGCTCCATGTTTCTGGGACCTGGCAAAAACGAGAAAAGGAATTTCCACCCCCAATGCTTTCTCATTGGCTGCTGGGACCCACTTACACTCTTGTTTTAGCATCTGAGCCATAAACCAGCAAATTACTTGTTGGGTTGTTTTAGCCAGGATGCTTGCTGCTGATGACATTTCCCTGGTGATACGCGCCAATTGGAATTCTCCAGGGTGATTGCTGTTATTGCATCATCAGGAGTTTATCTTGGGAGCATTTGGGTTTTGCTGATTTAATAACCAAGCCCTAGAGACTACGCCATGGGGGGAAATGTTTAGTCTGACGAAGAGAACTGACGAGTCCCGTGTCTTCTCCCATAGGTCAGGCCAGAGCTCATTTAAGAGAGTGAAAGTAAAAGGTGCAAGAGGAACATTTGTTTGGCCATTGATTTTCCTGGCAATAATTTGCAGCAAGATAAGGGACCCCTTCAAGGTCATGTGTCTGGGCATGGCTGGGTGAGGACTAGGATATTCTGGGGGGTTGGCTTTTTAAACGAGTTTGCTGACTTCTCTAGGACATCCATCAGCAGGTGAATGTTTGTTGTTTAAGCGACGGTTCTTGCCCAGGTGGCCTGCCTCTCCACCTGTATGAGCCATGTCTGGACAGAGGACTTGCCCCAAAGACATCAGACCCAGATCCCAGAAGCATGCACCCCTCCCCAAAGCCAATGATTCACTGTGCAGTTTGGAAGTAGGACAGGCCACTTCTGTAGGAAGCGATGGGCAGCAGGGCCTATGTCGCAACTTGCACAGGTCCAGGCTGATTTTGTGGCTGGGCCTACACCCTGGTTCCAGACTCGTGATCTGCTGGAGCAGACCCTGTGATACCCCAAATCTGACCAGAAGCTGATTTTATGGCGCGCACAAGGCCTTAGAAATCCTTGAGTCCAACTGCTTTCTTTTTCCGATGCAGTTGAGGCCCACGATAGAATCCATGTCTCTGCATTCTGTTGTGAGCCGACAGCCCTCCATCCCTGCCTTATGGTGCTGTTCAGCATTGCTGTAAGTCACTGTGGTCCTCCAGCCCCACAGGGAGAGTTCCATGAGGCCGTGGCATGCATGTGATTTTCAGGGGCTTAGCACAGGACTTGACACTCAGCGAATACTCAGGAAGTATTGGAATGCATACATGAATGAATGAATGAATGAATGAATGAATGAATGAATGAATGAATGAATGGAGTGACTTGCCCAGGGACACATAGTTGGAGGTGGTAGAACCAGGAAATCCAGGACTAGCATGGGCTCAGTGATCCTTAGACCCCCACACCGTCTACCCAGGGGTAGAGCAGGAGGGTTAAGGACACAGGCGTCTGGCCCCTCACGGATGGAGTCTGAGTGTTTGTTTGTTTTCTAGCTGTGAGGTAACTAGGGACGCATGCCTCTCAGATCCCTCTTCAAGGGGGAATTCGCTATTAAGAGACAAGGAGGGCAGAGCGCTGACAGCCTCCAGCTCCTGCACTTTTAGGATTCACCTCAGCTCTGGAGCCAAAGCCAGTTCCTGCCAGTCAGGCCCAGCCTATGACCGAACATGGTGGGGGTAAGGCCTCACCACTTCTGCCCAGAGCCAGACTCCCGTAACGAGTAATCTCTTCTGGTGCTCCCCACTGGGCTGCGTCTTGGTGCAAAGTGGTCTGATTTGCTCCCTGACCCTTTCCCTTTGCCAGCTTTCAGGTCTGCATTGTGGTCTGAAGGCTCTCTCTGCCCCATCCCACACTCTCTCCCTTTTTCACAGGGATTACTTACTTCTAAGAAACCTCAAAAATCTTCTGCTTCCCAGAGGACTCAACTGACATAAGCTCTAAACTGAGACAATTTATGTAACTTCTCTAGCCATCATTTTCTTTTCTTTTTTTTAAAACTTTTATTTAAGTGTGTTTTTCCAGGACCCATCAGCTCCAAGTCAAGTAGCTGTTTCCATCGAGTTGTGGAGGGTGCAGCTCACAGTGGCTCCTGTGGGGATGGAACCAGTGACCTTGGTGTTAAGAGCACAGCTCTCTAACCAACTGAGCTAACCTGACATCCTGAGCCATCATTTTCTTATCTTTAAATTGAGGTGATGGCCACACCTGCCTTGCAGGGTGGTTGTGAGGAGTACCTGAATGTGCGCCCATAGCTAGCACCGTCCATAGCTAGCATGGCACCTGACACAGGTAGGCACGTGCTATCTGTTAGCCAATGTGATTACTGAGGAATCCTGCTGTCAGGGATTTCTACTGCAGGGCGTCCTGCTTCTGGGTGAAGGACCCGTAACAAGGCCTTGGACAGATCCAAACACTCTGCTGGATGCGTCTGAAGGAAGGTTATAGAAACAACATTTCTGCGCCCCTTGTCTGAGCAGCTACTGGGGGAGCTCACAGAGGGCAGGGGCTGGGGTCAGGGCTAAGCAGAGACTGTCCCTCTCCTGTGGAGTCAGATCCTGGAGGTCAGGAGTGTCCACACCTGCCTAGCCTTAGAGAATGAGCTTGGACACCCACCATGTTCAAAACCCAGTGCTCTCTGGGAAAAGTTGTGAAGTAGTGGGGAGCTGCCCTTGGTGCTTCTTGAGTCCCACTCTTCTCCCCCAACTCCTTTGGCCCTTTTCCTACCTTCATCTATGTCCCCAGCTACTCTGGGTGACCCTTGTAGTGGAGACATTGGCTTATGAAAGAACCAGAGAGCTCAAACCCCAGTCCTGCTTCAGTAGCAAGCCACGCCCTCGGTCTGGGAATAGGCTCAAGGTCACTGCGGTCAGCTGTGGAGGGGAAATAATGTCTGCTTCCGGCTCTAACATTCTACGTCAGGGGTCTGCAAAGTCTTTCTCTAAAGGTCTAGATAGTAAATATTTTATGTTTCGCAGATCATAAGGTCTCTGTTGCAGCTACTCAAATCTGCCATGGCAGCACAAAAACATCCAATGTGCAAAAAATAAATAAATAAATAAAAAGTGCTTCCCTCCAATAACACTATCAATAAACATATGTCCTTTGGCCCAAAGGCCATAGTTTGCTGACTCCCATTCTATGTAATAAATAGGATGATACTTTACAATATAGTGTCTTGGATTTCTTTGAATAAATACCCAGAAGTGGAATTGCTGGGTCATGAGGTCGTTCTATTTTTTTATTTTTTGAGGAAACTCCAAAATGTTTTCCATAGTGGCTGTACCAATTTGCAGGCCCCAAAACAGTGCACAAGAGTCCCTTTTTCTCTGGGTATTTATCTGAAGAAAACCAAAACACTAATTGGAAAAGATATATGAACCCCTATGTTCATTGCAGCATTATTTACAATAGGCGAGATGTGGAAGCAACTGAAATGCCCATCAAAAGATGATTGGATCATCAGAGAAATGCAAATGAAAACCACAATGAGATATCACCTCACCCCAGTCAGAATGGCTTTCATCAACAAAACAAATAGTAACAAGTGTTGGAGAGGCTGTGGAGAAAAAGGAACTCTCATACACTGTTGGTGGGAATGCAGACTGGTGCAGCCGCTATGGAAGGCAGTGTGGAGGTTCCTCAAGAAATTACGAATAGAATTACCATACAACCCAGCAATCGCTCTCCTGGGTATCTACCCCAAAAATATAAAAGTATTTCTCTATAGAGACACGTGTACTCCAATGTTCATTGCAGCTTTGTTTACGGTGGCCAAGACATGGAAACAACCAAAATGTCCTTCGATAGATGAATGGATAAAGAAGTTGTGGTACATATACACAATGGAATACTATTCGGCGTTAAGGAAAGATGATATAGGAACATTTGTGACAACATGGATGGATCTCGAGAGAATAATGCTAAGTGAAACAAGTCAGACAGAAAAAGCAGAGAACCCTATGATTTCACTGATATGTGGTATATAAACCAAAAAGAACAAGACAAACAAATGAGAAACAAAAACTCATAGACACAGACAATAATTTAGTGGTTACCAGAGGGTAAGGGGTTGGGGGGTGGGTGATGAGGGTAAAGGGGATCAAATATATGGTGATGGAAGGAGAACTGACTCTGGGTGGTGAACACGCAATGGGATTTATAGACGATGTAATACAGAATTGTACACCTGAAATCTATGTAAATTTACTAACAATTGTCACCCCAATAAATCTAATTAAGAAAAAAGATGATTGGATAAACAAAATGTAGTACATTTATACAATGGAGTATTACTCTGCTATAAAAAAAGAATAAAATCTTACCATTTGCAACAACATGGATGGACCTAGAGAATATTATGCTAAGTGAAATAAGTCAGACAGAGAAAGACAAATACAGTATGATCTCACTTATATGTGGAATCTAAAGAACAAAATAAACAAACAAAATAAAAACAGACTCATAGATGCAGAGAACAAACTGATAGTTGCCAGAGGGGAGGGAGGTTGGGGAGGTGGGTGAAGAAATTGAATGGATTAAGAAATACAAATTAGTAGTTACAAAATAATCACAGGGATATAAAATACAGCTTAGGGAATCTAGTCAATAATGTTACAACAACTATGTACAGTGCCAGGTACATACTAGACTAATTGGTGGGGTCAGTGCATAAGTTATATAAATGTCTAACCACTATGCTGAGACGAATATAAAATAACATTGAATGTCAACTGTAACTGAAAGATAAATAAACATTTTTTTAAAAAATGTATGACGATACTGCCCAGGGATAACTGATTCCAACACCTGAACATAGTGCTTATTGGGGGAGGGAAGTGGATGGAACACACACCAAGTTTTGTCAATGAGTTATGAGAGGTTTGCCGGGGGCTTCTCCAAAGCTACTTCCTCTTCTTCAGCAGGAACTTCTGAGAGAGAAGCTGTTTTTCTCCGATGGTGTGGTAGCCGCTATTATGATGGTGTTCAGAGAAGAAAACTGACCCAGGAGTAGAGCAAAGCCAAGGGAACCACAGAGAAATGGGGCCAGAGTCTGCTGACAATGGGAACTCCTGGATCAAAATATTCCTGAAGCCCACAAGTCTCTGAACTTTGCAATAATCTATTCATTCTATTATGTTACCTAAGACCAAGCTAAGTGTTCTATCATTTACAAAAACAACAAATCCTAACTGATGAAATTAGGGAACTCATGAAAAGAGAACCCAACCTCCCACCCCACCCACCATCCCATCCCCACCCCACCACCCTACCACCTCCCCACCCTCCCAGCCTTCCACTCCCGCCATGCCCTGCTACCAGGTGACAAGAAATGAATCTCGAAATGGCACATGGATGGCAAGGAAATCTCAGCAAGAGATCTGGGGACAGAGGATTCAGCATATATTCCCAAAACCAGATTTCATGGGGAATGGATCCTCCAGGACCCATCTATGGCCTGAGAAAACTGGACAGAGGCCAGGGTTACAAAGGTGGTATTCTCATATCCCCGGGGCAAGAAGAGAAGGGAGCCTGTCCACATCCTACACACACACCCAAAATGAGAGGAGAGATGGAGCCAGAAAACACCCTGCGGTGCTCTGACACCTAGCATGAGTCAGCCTTAAATAGATCTGCTCCAACACATTGCTCGGGACCCAGGACTCCTAGCCTTGGGGCCCCCAATTCAAAAGGCCCACCTCTCTCAACCCTCTGCTCAGCCTGCTCTCCCTAGTGTCATGCAAATCGCCCTGCAGCAGACTTTGACAGGTCCTGCTGGGTAAACAGCACTACTGCAGAACCACCTGGAACACTGATTAAGTCAATCAAAAGGAGAAAGGTGTAGCAGCCAATTAGCCTCTGCGTTATTTGTCGACGTGTGCCAGATGAATTGCAATTATTAATTACGGGGTGCAGAGGGCAGACATGTAATTATGGACCCTTCTCTTTATGGGAGATGACTGTGGGTGATGGGCATCTGAGAACCAGAGCAGAAATAACCAAGTTCATGATTCATGCTGGGGCTCGGTGAGGGTCACTCTTTAGGCTGAGAAGTGGGGAATCACAGGGCCACACCCAGTGGCTTTTGAGGGGAGACACAAACCCAGTGCTGCCAGCTGGGCTGATCCCGAAGGTGGTTCTGATTCTGGCATGGTATCTGCGTGGGGAAGGTGTTGGTGGTTAAGGCAGAGACATGCTTCTGGTCCTAGATCTGCCCTGATACACCAGGTGAGCCAGCACTAGTCACCCTACCTGGGATTCAGCCCCTCACCTGTTCGTGAGGGCTTGTTCTGGAACTGGTGTTTCTCAAAGCAGGGCTGCTATTGGCACTTGGGGCTCGTAAGTTAGGTCAGTGCAGGACTATTCCACGTATTGCCCCGGGAGGCACATTGATAGGAATTCCCCGTCCCCAAGTGACTCCAGCCACTGTGACACCCCAAACCACACACCCATGTCTCAGCATGTCCTCTAGGGAGACAGTACCAGCCCTGGCTGAGAACCGCTAATGAATGGTGGCCTTCCTGGAGAGCTGTGAGGCCTTTCTGTACCTCACCATCCTCTTTTGGGAAACAGGGATCATAACGTGCCTTCCTCTTTGGGCTATGAAGACGAAATGAGAAATCACCTATAAAAATGAAGCATAGTGCCTGCCTGGCGCATAGTAAATACAGTAATTGTTACCCATTGCAATGTATGGCGCCCCCTCCGGAGGATGTATTATCTCAATTCAACTCTGTAAAGCACATTCCATTATTCTCGCATCACAAGTGGGGAAACTGAAGACCTGAGTGAGAGGTTAAAGAACTTGCCAGATTTCAACCATGGGTCAGTGTGACTTTCCAGCCTGGCTTCTTAATGATCCGTCTGGGTGGGATATGACAAGGCCAGGCGCTTACTGACCTGTGTTATAGGTTGTCCAGGCAGTGAGGGTGGAGGAAAGGCAGGACAGTGGCCTTGGACGTCAGGTGACATCTCAGGGACACAGATGGAGTGAGGGCTTTCCTAGTCTGCCAAGCTGCATGCTTCTCAGGCACCCTGTTTATAAATCCAAACGTGCGATCAAGGATTGGTGAAGATGGTGCCAAGGAGCAGGAAGTGAGGGGCGTAGCTCTGGGGAGAGGGTCTGTAATAGCAAGGCTGGGGGGCAGGGAGTTCACAGAGTGTTGGCTGCACCCAAGGGTGGCTGCAGGAAGGGCATCAAGCTGGAAGGTTACTTACTCCTTTATTGCTCGGGGCAGCAGAGGAAGGTGGAGCAGGGACAGAGTCCTCCCATGCAGACGTTTGGAGCCCAGTCAGGGTATCACAGAGAAGCCACAGAAAGTTTAGGGAGACCCATGGGGTGGGAGTCAGAGGTCCTCATCTGTACAGGGTTAGTAATGGGGGGAAGGGCATTGAAGAGAAGAGGGAAAGACCCCCATCCTCCCCAGCAGAGTCAAAATACAAATGTCAGACTCCTGTAGAGAAATTGCAGCCCTGCCCATGCCCTGGGCACAAACTTGGGCAATTTATTCAACCTTTCTGGACTCCAGATTTCTCAGCTATAAAAGGGGGTAAAAATCACCTCATTCCCACCCCCACCCCAGTGCAGTGGGGATTATATAAGGTGCCATAGGTAAAGAGCCTAGCTTGGCACCGGACACAGCAGCCCACAGCATGACATTGCCTGCCTCTCTGCAAAGCCCCCTCTTCTCAGCCTGTGTTCTGCCTGTGCGTTATAACTCTTCCCTGAGGCAGTCGTTTAAAAGTAGGAACTGTTACTGGGAAGAGATAAAATCCTTGGCACAGCTCAGCTATTTCCAGATATGTGTAACCAGCCCATGTTCACAGGCAGGAGGACACGCATGACAGCGTTTTATCTTCTTCCCATAAAGGGAGGGCCGAGCCCCGTGCCAAGCCGAGATGAGGGCTTGATTTTTTTAAATAGACATTTAGGATTCTACTAACGCTTTGCTAACTCCCAGTCAAATCACGACATCAAGGAAAGAAAAACTCCATTTGCTGCTAAGATGTTGAAATGGCCTTTTCCAATTAGGCTGTGTGCTCCAGGAGGGGGAGCCCAGGCAGGCAGCCTAGAGCCATATGTGCTCATATATATGTTTTGGGGTCTGTGAGGCCCTCGGAGGAGCTGAGCCTGCATGTCCTGGGGGAGGGGGTTGGCGTTCAAGTGACACTCTGCCCTCCATGTCTTCCCACCAGGCTCTCCAACAGGGTCCTGGGATGTCCCTGGGGGGATGTAAGACCTGGTAATTACTATGCTCAGTTGCATGTTTTGCATATATTAGTTGGTCTGATCATCTCATTTGCATTAGCAAAGACCAGGAGTCTCATAAAATTGCCCAAAGGACATGATTCCGTACAAACAACATCCTCTATCTGGAAGCTGCCATTCCCCAGTCCCCACAGCTCCTTGCCTACCAGGAGAGCTCAGGTTCACCTTTTAGGACTCAGCTCACGGGCGATAATATTAGCAACAACAGCAGAATCTTGTGTGGCCCTTACGCTGCTCAGTCACTGATCTAATTGCTGCCTGTGTATTAACTCATTTCCTCTTTTTGTGACTGTGGTGGCTTAAAGAATGGCTGCAAATTCCTGCCACTCTTCCCATTGGAGAGGTGGGGTCTAAGCCCTCTCTCCTCGAATCTGGGCAGGGCCTCGGTCTGCTCTGACCAGTAGAATGTGGTAGAAGTGAAGTGGTGCCAGTTTCTAGACCAGGCCTGAAGATACTGGCAGCTTCCACTTCCATCTCCTGACAGTCTCTTTGGGAGCCCTGGGCCACCACGTAAGGAGTCTGACTAGCCCAAGACAGCCACACTGGAGAGGCCACATTGAGTGATCTGGCGGACAGTACCAGCTGGCCACAGCTTTCAGTCACGCCAGCCAAGGTACCGGACATGTGAGGGAAGCCCTCTGGGACCCTCCAGGCCAGCTGAATAACCTCTGAGTGACATCAGTTGACACCATGTGGAGCAAAAGCACCAAGCAGCCAAGCCCTGCCTGGGTAACTGACCCACTGCCGCATGAGATATAATAAAATGGCGGTGATATGTTGTTATGCAGCAGCCAAGCGACCAACCATCTAATACCACCTTCGAGGTAGGTACAATGGGATGCCATTTGACAAATGAGACGACTGAGACACAGAGAAGTGAAATAGTTTGCCCACGGTCACAAAACTAGTAAGAGGTAGAGGCAGGATTTGAAACCCAGGCACCCTGGGCCCCGAGCCCATGCCTCCTCCTCTTCTCTGAACCCTGTACTGACGATTCTCCCAGGTGTCCTAACACCTCTGGAACTTACCCACTGGCAAATGTTCTCCCCTACTAGGAGCAAAGTCTGCTGGAAGGCAGGTCCCAATTCCTGGCCATTATCACAGCTCCGTTCCTAGAATAGAGGAAGAGTACGTTATATTTGCTGAGAGAGTAGAGGGGATGGATAGATGGATGGATGGATGGATGGATGGATGGATGGATGGATGGATGGATGGACGGACAGACAGACGGACGGATGAATGGGATAGAGCCTGAGAAATGTGGGGGAGCTAGCACTGTTTGGGATATGGGCTTATTAGAGGTACCATGTGAATGTCAGTATGTGGGAAGCAGGGGACCCTGAAGGAAAGGACAGTCACACACCACACAGAAGGGAGCAGAGGCCCCTTTCCTAACCGGCTTCCTGATTGTGCCCTTTCTTCTCCAGGGTCTCACGAAACAGTCGCTCTTTGAAGGGATCAATTGGTTTTGAAACAAATTCTAATTCAGTATTACATGTTGCCTGCAATCGTATTTTTTTTTTCCTGCCCAATCTTAACAAGGACCAAAAACCGAGACACTAAGAAATAGACATGTGAGGAACTTGGAATGTCTCCTGGCTATCTGAACACTGATTTTTACCTCTGAATGCCCTGGTAGCCCAGACACAAAGGAAATCACATTACAATTAAGAGTTCGGATGTGGGGGACGTTGGGCGGTCTCTTAGATCCAGAAGTAGCAACCTCCAACAACTGCATGTGCAAAAGGGTCACCTCTGATTCTCAGGTAGGGAGCCCCTCCATACTCAGCCCCCAGACACATGCACCGCGCTTTTACCACCAGTCCACCTTGAATGCAATGATGTTTATTCCTATCATTTCCACTGCTATTCTCTAACAGTCTGAGTTCTTTCATCTCTCAAACATGACTCCTCAGTTCTGGAAATCTTGTGCTTCTTGCCAGACAAGGCAGTGTCCTCAAGATCTTCCAAACCTCCAGAGCCTTCTGGAGAAATAGGAGTCCCTGGGCTCCCTGCACCAACACTCTTTCCTTTAAGATTCCCGGCAAAACGAAAGGATTCCTATCATCCTCCTCAAGAGCGATTTTCTAGGAAGAGTGGTCACTCCAAACCTCACTGGAAGCTTCCTTTGGGCCTTTCTGTTTTCTATATAACCCATTACACAGAGCAGGATTAAACTTACAGGATACAATCCTTTAGATGCCAATGGTTAGGTTCTATAGTTCATGGTAGCAGATAAAAAGAGGCCAATAGGCTTATCTGGAGCGATGAACTTTCTCCTGCAAAAGACGGTGGTCTCTGCTCAGAGTTCAGAGACAGCAATTTATCCACAGGAGGGATTTATGGCATCGATGCTCTTATAGATGTTGTTGACTAATACAACAGTTCACCCAGAGATGTTCACTGTCTCATTCACCCCATAACAGTGGCCAGGATAGCAGGTTCTGAGCCACTAGAGAAAGTGACAGGGATACCCATACACAGCCATTCCCCTGCCCCATTGCCCACCAGCCTCTACCACTAGGCCTTGCTCAAGACAGAGAATCAAACTGACAACCTAAGGAAAATGCTTAATCCCGGGCAAGACTCACCCTGCCAGGTCTCCTCCCTGCTTCCTCCCACACCACACACACACACACACACACACACACACACACACACACACACACACTCAATTTCCCCAATCTCTGTGTTCAGGGAGCTAATTCAGTTTACTACCACCTTGAGTAAAATGGGAATCACTGAGCAAAGAACTATCAGACACAGACAAAGCTGAAGATAAATTATTTTTGGAAAATTGTCATTTTGAGTCACCCAAAGGCAGGCTTCTCCACGATTAATAAGGATGTGGAAGGAGACAGCCAAATGAGGTCACTGGCTATTCCTTCCACCAAACACCCTCCTCTGACCTCCATCTCTTCCTAGTTACTGCTATCTATCTTTCAAGGCCTCATCTCCCCAGCCAAACTTTTACTCTCTGAGGCCAGGGCACTGGCCTGTCATCTCATGGGCAGCTTTGCGGTTAACAGTGCATTCTCTGCAGCCTGTAGCCTCGGCTCGACTTCAGGCTGCTACTTACTAGCTGTGCAACTTTGCAAAAGTTACTAAGTCTCTCTGTGCTTTAGATTCCCCTTCCACTAGACAAGGATGAAAACCATGCCTACCGGAGAGTGTTCTTTGGAGAATTTTGAAGAGCATGTTAATTATTGTCATTATCATTATCCCTCCTGGGGCTGCAAGCACAGGGCTGGGCCCTTGAAAGAGCTCAGACTGGCTCCCGAACTGAATTGTGGAAATATGGAATTGGCTGTAGTCCACTAGTAAAGTGGGAATAAAGAGACAATAATGCAGTAGAGGAAGCTCCAGGGGAAATCTGAGGGACCAAGGAGGGAGGTGGAGCTGGAGATCCCGCCCAGCACACCCCAATTGTCTCTACCACACGGCCCTGAGATTTTCCTCTGCACCAACCCCTACCTCCTCCTCCTCCAGACTCTGGGACCATCTGAGAGCAGACTTGAAGGGGAGCTCAGCCTCAGATCCACTCTGCAGGGGGCTCCAGGCAGGGGTGGGCTGGAAAATGTTAAAAATCAGCTTTCTGGAGGAGGAGAGGGGAACATGGGATTCATTGTGATTCATAGTGTTTGTTCATTTCCATGGTGCAAATATTCCCAGCGTGGCTGATTCCAAACTACGAGTGATGTCACTGAATGAGAAGAGATATGCAGTAAGCACTCTGTTATGTAGTACTTCCACTATATGCCTTCAACAGATGTAAATAACCTGAAGAGCTTGGATCATAGTAAAATGTCGTTAAATAATTAGGAAGAAATGTGTTTTGAATATTTATTGCCTATCTTTTTGATGTAATATTACTTAATTATGTTTATATAATTTTAAATAACGGTTGTGTTTTTAAAGTGACCGTCAAAATCTCTGACACTTTCACTGGCTGTCCCCGCATTAGTAACCCTGATGTCCTTTGCAGCACAAACCCACCACAGGCTTTTGCACTTGCAGACCCCTCTGCCTGGTATGCTCTTTCCCCAGATAACTGTGTGATTTCCTCCCCACTTCCTTCAGATTCTGCTCAAGCATCACTTGGTCTCATATGAAAAGACCTCCTCTGGCCATTCTATATAAAGTAGCAGCACACCCTGCCCTCTAACTAACTCTGCTTTACTTTTCTCCAGAGACTTGACATCACAGACATTACTATCTGTTTATTCATCATCCATCTTCCCCCACTGGAAGCTCCATGAAGACAGGGATTTCTGTGTTCATGGATTCTTAGTTAAATCATGTGTGGCAGATAGTAGGTGCTAAATGTATATTTGTAGAATAACTATGTGTCTATAGCTCTCTGTAGTCTGCAAGGTGCAGCCACCATTTTTAATGCATTTGTTCTTATAATCTCAACGTGCTTATGACGACTCCCAATTTACAGAAATTTCCTTCCTCCACCACAGAAGGTATAAGGCTTACTGATACAGTGACTTCTCCAAGATCACAGCTGACTGGGGGACCTGCTCAATAAACCTGTTGCCAAGTTGAATTGAAGTCAGACAACTTTTTGTTTTTACTTTCCAATGTCCTTTCTCACTCCTTCCCACTCTCCCAAGTTCCATCTCTCCTACCTACACCATCTCCTCATCAGCTATTGGGAAGCTCTGACAAAGCTACTAGGGTCCAGCTTTGTCTGTCAAGGCTTAAAATATTTTTTCGTATGCAATTGCAAGCATCCTCAACTCCTAGCACATTACCTGTCACAAGAATGTGCTCAATAAAAAATGTCGAATGAATGAATGGATGATAAATGAATAAATAAACTGTGTGTGTGTGTGTGTGTGTGTGTGTAGGTGAAAGGATGGAAGGGATACTGCACTGATGGTGGGATTTCAGGCACCCCAAAAGAAAAGGAAGGGAAAGAGGGTCTCCTGGAGCCACGGTGCTTGGAGCACAGGAGCAAGAGACCAGGAACCTCCTTCCTTCCTGTCACAGCCTTGAGATAATGGTTCTGCCCCAGAATTAAACAATATATAGAATACGGAGCAAGAGAGCGTTTCATTTTTCTGATGACTGGTAGGCCCAGTGCCTCTAATCTCCTTGTTATTCTTAGAGGGATCTCTTGCTTGGCAGGGAGGAAGAAGTTAAGGAGCCAGGCTCCACAGGTCACCTTCCAGAAAATGAGATGTCAGCTGGTGGGAATGAATTAATAAAAAGGACTGGATTCTGATGGCCCAGCCTCATTCTTGGTAAAACTTGGATTGGGGAAGTTTCTCCATGGCCTTCACTACTCAAGGGAGCAGCAGAAAGCCAGGTGTAGATGTGTGCACATTGTGAGGTGGGGGTTTTAATCCCTGGTCTCTGGCTCTCTTGAATGTTACTTGCTTCTAAAGGGGAGAAATACTGGCTGTTTCTTAGACAGCTTTTCCTGGAGAGGCCAGAGGTGAGTTGGGGAGAATCCAAGCCTTCCAGGAAACTTGGGCACCAGGACTTGGAAATATCTTGAAGATTTCAAGGCTTCCCAACCTTTTCTAATGCTAAGAATCACCTACTGTAATTGTTAAACGATACAAACTCTAGGCCAGTGGTTGCCTTATTTTAGCAGGGGTCAGACTCACCTGGAGAGCTTGTTCAAACCAATGGGGCCCTACCCCCACAGTTTCTGATTCAGTAGCTCCAATGTGGGGCCTGACGATATATCACAAATCCTCAGATATTCCCGCTGCTACTGACGCTCCTGGGACCACACTTTGAGAATCACTGCCCAAGCCTGGGCTCCCTAGACCAGAACCACCAGGAGAAGAATCTGGATGTGTTTTTCACAACTTCCCAGGTGATTCTTAGCATCAAGACAGTTCAGGGAGCTACTAAAATGGGAGAGTCACCAGCAGCAGAAGCAAAAGGGCAGAGGTGTGAGGGTGGGGAAGGTGGTCCCTGTTAAATGCAGATGCCCAGGCCCTGCCTTGGCTCTGCCCACTCAGAACCTCTGGGGTGTGGCCCAGGAATCAGCATTTAACAGGCTTTCCAGGTGATTCTGTGATAATTACAGGTTGTGAGTCATGACCCTGTATAGATAGCCTCTTCTAGTACAGAGGAGTAAACTGAGGCCCAGACATATGTACTTACTGGGCAAAACCCTCATCTCTGTAGAGTGACCAAACTGAACCACAAACGGGGCTGTTTTCCCAGAAGGGAAGGACAGTTCAAGGTCAGAGTAAGCTCGGGTTCTTCCAGGAATCCCAAACCTCCTGGGCAGGTTGGCCGGCGCCCTCTGAACCTCTCTGTTTAGGTACAAGAGCCATGGGGCATCATTCCCCAAACACACCGCCCTCCCTTACATTGAGGTGCCTTTGTGCCTTTGCACAGCCTGAAGTCTCAGCTGGGACTGCCCTTTCTTCGCCCTGGCGTCTTTCCCACCTCAGCTCTCACTCACCCCTCTGTAAAACTCCAGGGACCCCCAATGGGCAGGCATGATGCACCCGCACTGACCTTGCACATTCGTCCACTACTGCTCTCACTGCTGTGCCAGTGACCAGCTTGTTAAAAGATCACAGCTGTCCCCACCTTCCAAGGCATTTGTCTTGCTTGGTGATGGGTCTGTTGCACTGGGCATGGGTAGCAGGTTGGAGAACACAGGAACCATGCTCCAGACGGAAGCGCTGAGGAGGCATGACACCAATGGGCTAGAGTTCTGGAAACAGCAGATACACGTGGGGGGCATTTTCCAGAAGGAAGAGGAGAATAACAAGGATCTGTAAGGAGTTTGGATCTCTGCTGTGAGATGTTATTCCTACCTCATTCCTCCCCCTTCCAGAGAATCTTCAGCAAAACTGCCCATTTTTTTTGAAAGCTTTGGGATTCAGGTTTTGCTGTATTTTTATTTTATTTTTATTTTTGTATAGTGAGGCTTTGATGATACGTGGTTTAGATGGAATCAAGACAGCCCATTTCAAAGGGGTCCTGATCCTCTGTACCGTCTTTGTGCTCATTATTGTTGCTTAACAAATTACCTTATAAACTTAGTGGCTTAACACAACAATAAATATACCCTCTTATGGTTTCTGGGTTAAAAGTGGGGGTGCACGTTTGTGAGATGGTGCAGGCTCAGGATTTCTTAGGAGGTGGCAGTCAAGGTGTCGATCGGGCGTGCAGACGTCTGAAGGCCTGACTGGGACCAGAGAAGCCGGGGAGGCAGGGCAGCAGCTTCCAACACAGCTCTGCACACACTGCCAAGTCGAGGCTGGGTTGGTGGGGGGCCGCTGTTCCCCCCACCATATGGGCCTCTTTCAGGGTTGAGTGAGTGTGTCACAACATGCTGGCTGGCTTATCCCAGAGTGAGGAAATCAACGCAGAGAGAGAGAGAGAGAGAGAGAGAGGCAGACAGAAGTGCAAATGTCTTTTTTTTTTTTTTTTTTTAATTAATTTTATTGTGGTGACAATTGTTAGTAAATTTACATAGATTTCAGG
Organism: Rhinolophus hipposideros; assembly: GCF_964194185.1. Lineage (NCBI taxonomy): Eukaryota > Metazoa > Chordata > Mammalia > Chiroptera > Rhinolophidae > Rhinolophus > Rhinolophus hipposideros. The sequence continues at coordinate 98,921,657 of NC_138049.1, read as the reverse complement.
TGTACAATTCTGTATTATATCGTCTATAAATCCCATTGTGTGTTCACCACCCAGAGTCAGTTCTCCTTCCATCACCATATATTTGATCCCCTTTACCCTCATCACCCACCCCCCACCCACTTACCCTCTGGTAACCACTAAATTATTGTCTGTGTCTATGAGTTTTAGTTTCTCATTTGTTTGTCTTGTTCTTTTTGGTTTATATACCACATATCAGTGAAATCATAGGGTTCTCTGCTTTTTCTGTCTGACTTGTTTCACTTAGCATTATTCTCTCGAGATCCATCCATGTTGTCACAAATGTTCCTATATCATCTTTCCTTAACGCCGAATAGTATTCCATTGTGTATATGTACCACAACTTCTTTATCCATTCATCTATCGAAGGACATTTTGGTTGTTTCCATGTCTTGGCCACCGTAAACAAAGCTGCAATGAACATTGGCGTACACGTGTCTCTATAGAGAAATGCTTTTATATTTTTGGGGTAGATACCCAGGAGAGCGATTGCTGGGTCATATGGTAATTCTATTCGTAATTTCTTGAGGAACCTCCACACTGCCTTCCATAGCGGCTGCACCAGTCTGCATTCCCACCAACAGTGTATGAGAGTTCCTTTTTCTCCACAGCCTCTCCAACACTTGTTACTATTTGTTTTGTTGATGAAAGCCATTCTGACTGGGGTGAGGTGATATCTCATTGTGGTTTTCATTTGCATTTCTCTGATGATTAGCGATGTTGAGCATTTTTTCATATGTCTATTTGCCATTTGTATATCCTCTTTGGAGAAATGTCTCTTCAGGTCCTCTGTCCATTTTTCAATTGGGTTGTTTGTTTTTTTGTTGTTGAGTTTCATGAGTTCCTTGTATATTTTGGATATTAGCCCCTTATCAGAGGAACTGTTTGCGAAAATCTTCTCCCATTCAGTTGGTTGCCTCATTATTTTGTCAATAGTTTCTTTTGCTGTGCAGAAGCTTTTCAGTTTCATATAATCCCATTTGTTTATTGCAAATGTCTTTTATGACCTAGCTTTGGAAGTCAGACATCATCACTTCTACCACATTCTGTTGACTAGGAAAAAATTATCACGGAGTCCAGCCCACATGCTCCTCCCACTTTTTTTTTTAAATTTTTAAATGTATTTTATTGATAAGTAAGATTTCAAAGTATTTTCTTTAGTTTAATATACAGAGGGTGACAAAAATGTATACACATTTTAAGAAAGGAAAAAATTGTAATACAATGAATGATGGTAGCATTCATTTGATTAATGCCATCTTTTTTTGTTGTTGTTCTTCATTCCTTCTTTTATTTCGGTTTTGATTATGAGGTCCTGAACAATTTATCCATTCTAACCAGCTCTTTACAACTGATATTACTATATGCCGCGGTCTTTCTCATCTTCCTCATCGCCTCTTTTTTTTTTTTTTTTTTTTAAAGTTAAACACTTGAGGGAGTCCATATTCACATTATCTTCATTCTAAACTATCTGTTTCAGTCTGGATTAAAGTCTCACTGCTCTGCAGAAAGTATATCAAGCTTGTTAATAAACACTGAAGATATAGTCTCATTTTTGATGCTTACTGAAGTCCTCCTTCTTGTTTTTTCTTTTTTTAATTAGTTTCAGGTGTACACAGCAATGTACTGGTTAGACATTTACAGCCCTCACAAAGAGATAACCCCCCGAATCTACTACCCCTCTGCCATCGTATATGTTGTTACAACCCCATTGACTCTATTTCCCATGCTGTACTCCATATCCCATGGCTATACATATATATATATATATCAAATTATAGTTGACATACGATGTTATTCATCAGCTCCCTCTTTGGAAGGGAGGAGTGCCGATGCTTCAGTCGGCCGATTTTAACATTCTTTAGTCATAGTGTGTGGGAGACTGGGTACCAGTATCTGGTACATAGGAGATGCTCATTACATCTCCGGTGAACAGGACTGACAGCCTGTCTTTCCCTAATGCCATTCTCAGCTAAGCTGGGACAGGCGATAGCAGCCACCGTCCTAGGTCAGCTCTGTCCCTGGGCATCTGGCTGCACAATACTGCGCTTGGGCTCTGGCCTCTCTGGGACATGTGGAGCGGCCTTCTCTGGCCTGGGGCTCTGACCACAGTGTCCTTCCTGCCCCGTGCACACATCTGGCCCCCAGCCTCCTGCGTGTTGCCTCTGCAGTGCCTGGCTGTTGACCCTTCAGGCCTCCTGCAGGGCTCCAGGCAACTCTCAAAGCCCTGGATGGACAGTCTCTTCCACCTGGGGTTTGCTTCCAGGTCATAGTCTTCTAGAGAGAGACTATGTTATTCCACTGTGACATGGTAGCAACAGGTCAAGGGGGTAGCAACAACTTTCCTCCAACGCTTACTACCACACGGATACCAATCAAACTAATGGCTTTCCCCATAGTCTTTTTAGGCCCAATTCAGCCTCCATGATTTTGCTAATACTGTTCCCCCACCCAGAATGCCCTTCCTTCGCCTCTCTGCCCTGAAGACCCTACTCCCTGGGAGACAGTGTGGCATGGTGGAAAGAACACAGGCCTCAGAATCAAAAGCCATGAACTTGAGGTGTGACTTCACCAAACGGTATTTGATAAGTCAGCCCCATGACCTTTCTGAGTCTCCATTTTTATCATTTGTAAGATGGGGCTATTATATCACCTCAGGGTCTTATTTCAAGGTTTAAATGAGAAAACAGATGGGAGAGTGCTTTTTGTAACGTATAAAGCACGATATGTAAGAAATCATTATTTTTCCTCTCCATTCTCCTGAGCCCAGCTCAAGTTCACATTTATGAACCCTTTCAGCAACTACATCTCAATCACACATCTCTGATATTAACCTGGATACCGTCAGATTTTTCTTTTCATCGGTGTGAGCCCCGTTTCTGACAGCGAGCAGAAGTCCCACAGGATCTGCTTGTGTCTCTAAAACAGCCCACCGCCCAGCGCTGGGTCCACACAAGGGCTCAAAGCACCCCACTGACACACCACACCACAGGCACGCTGACCTCTGAGGGCCTGCAACAGGATTGCTCGCCAGTTTCTATTCTGCTCTCTGTTATCCTGCTGAGCCCCTTTTCCTGGAGACTACAGTTCTGTATGGCCAGTCTCCAGCTTCTACTTTGTGTTTAATGGCCCATGCCTGGTATTCTCGTCCAAGCACTGCCTTGGGAACTGCTTTGTCCACACTTGCATTCAGCAGGCTAGTACCCTCTCCAGCCCAGCCCCCAGCAGCCCTTAGCCAGTGAGTGGTGTTGGGGTCTGCAAACCCAGCTGCCTTAGAGACACAAAGGTGTAATTTATTATGCTCCAGAGCTCCCTGCAGGACCAGGCTGAGGCTGGGACATTGCCTGGAATTGCCCCTTGCCTAGCCTTTGTTCTGCTTTGCCTACTCTTTTCCAGCTTCCTAAGTACTTTCTTTGCATATGAATCCTCAGCTCAGGATCTGCTTCTAGGGAAGGAGAACCTGCCTCAAATATCCCATCCAAGCTGCCATAAAAATGAGCAAGGTGCCATTGAAGAGCCTCATGGACCACGGATCTGCAGAAAGGAAAGGGAAAGAAAACAACCACATGTCTTTTTCTTTTGTCTGTTTCCTCATCACCATCTATACCACTACTGCGGAGGGGGAAAAAAAGTGATTAATTTTCAGTTTACCTTTTCTTTAACATAACAAACTTCCGCTTTTTGAGGCGTAATTGGGTCTATTCTTGGATGTGACAAAAAGTTAGTGGGAGATGAAAGGGGCATATCAAGGGAAAAAAACACATTCCAAGTGAATAATTTAAGATCACATCCATAATTAATGGCATTTGGCATGCTTCCTCTGGCAGCCTAATCATAGCGTGGAATGTGCTAATTAGAGCGGTTGGTGCAAATCAGTCAGTGCAGGTGTGGAGAAGCCGAAGAAGCCTCCGTCTGTTCTTTTCAACACCAGTGGTGGCTGCAGCACGGGTTCCTGAGGCTGGGCGGAGCTTGAATAAATGATGGGGCTCCATTTAGAAATGTCTTATGGTGTGAAATGAGTTTCCCTTCTTGTTGAAGAGGGCGACACGTAGGTGTGTGTTTCACAGTAGGGTACAGCGGTTTGGAGCTGGGGAGACACTTCAGGTGAATTCTCTCCCTCTCTTGTCTTTGATGAAGACAAGAGAATGAAACGGGGCCAGACTGGGAGCAGGGTGAGAAGATGAGTTAACTTCCCCCAGCCCAGCATGCAACACAGTGGATGGGCACGATGACCTGTCACAGAGCTACGGCACCTCGGAAAAGGTAAGGCACCAGGGCGTATTTGGCTTACTCTTCCCTCTCCACTCTCCACCCTGCCCTCCGCCCCAGGATGCTGAAATCATGCACTCAACCCATGGTAACCTTGAAATCTGGCTTCTGGTTTGATTTAGCACATGGGAAGCCCCTATAAGAAATTGCAGGAAGGGAGAGATTTCAGGTGCTTTTCCTATGTCCCTCTCTCCTCCGTGCTGTGCTATGCCTGTACCCTTACAGCTAAGATTCTTGTTGGACAGCCCTCTACTCAGCACCTTCTCTGTCAGGGTCTCAGGGACCTGGGCTTCGGGTCCAGGGGCAGAACATTCCCACTCTTACCAGCCTGGGCTACGATGCTCCACTTTGTGGTTTTTCTATCTGCCCATACCTTTGTAAACAGCCCTTAATTAATCTCTTCTCAAATGATCCTAATTTGAGGGTGACATTTCTTAATAGCTCTTTCAGGATCCTGGAGAAGAATTACAATTTCACAAGAGTGGTATTGTTTTAAATGGAGCTCTCTCCCTTAAAAGCCAACATTTTGGCAAATATCCTTTTTTCTTTTGGAGGGCAACTTTATAAAATGCATCCATTATTTCCTTGCTGTCTAAAAGAGAAGAAACTACACATATTTCAAAGCTGCTCTCAATAACTCTTCATGAACATCAATTGTCTTGTGCTGGCCACTGCAGACTTTGGGGATTGTTAGGAACTGAATTGTGTCCCCCTAAAATGTATACGTTGAAGCCCTAACCCGTTAACATGAGTGTATTTGGAGATAGGTCCTTTTTAGGACATAATTAAAGTTAAATGAGGTCAAGGGCAGCCGGATGGCTCAGTTGGTTAGAGCGCAAGCTCTGAACAACAAGGTTGCTGGTTCGATTCCCACATGGGCCAGTGAGCTGCGCCCTCCACAACTAGATTGAAGACAACGAGCTGCCGATGAGCTGCCAGAGGGGCAGCCAGATGTTTCAGTTGATTAGAGTGTGAGCTCTCATCAACAAGGTTGCCGGTTCAATATCCATACGGGATGGGTGGGCTGCGCCCCCTGCAACTAAAGATTGAAAACGGCGACTGGACTTGGAGCTGAGCTGCGCCCTCCACAACTAAGATTGAAGGACAACAACTTGGAGCTGATGGATCCTGGGGAAAAACACTCTGTTCCCCAATAAAACCCTGGAAATACACACTGTTCCCCAATAAAGTCCTGGAAATACACACTGTTTTCCTTCCCCAATTAATTCTTTAAAAAAAAGGGAAAAAAAAAAGTTAAACGAGGTCATAGAGTGCTCCCTAATCTGGCAGGACTGGTTTCCTTATAAAAGAGGGAGAGACCCTGTAGCTTTTCCTCTCTCTCCCCATGTGCATACAGAGGCAAGGCCATGTGAGGGCACAGGCACAGTGAGAAGACAGCCATCTGCAAGCCAGGAAGAATCCTCCCCAGAAACTAAGCCTGCTGGCACCCTGATCTGGACTTCTAGTTGCCAGAACTATGAGAAAATAAATGTCTGTTGAAGCCACCCTGTCTGTGGTCTTTTGTTTTGGCAGCCTGAGCACAGACTAACATAGAGACTCAAGAGCATAAAACTGCTTGTTCTTGCCTTGAATGGTACTAGCCTCCCCCACTTTGTTTTTACAGTTTCTTTTCCTTAGCTCTTTCAGCCAGCTAGTACCTCTTGCTGCCCAGAGGGTTACTACCTTTGCAGAGCCATCCCTAACCCACTTAAATCTTCTTTGTTGTTTTCTAGTACTAAAATGTCATGTGAGACCAGAAAAATCAAGTTTATTAGAATTGTGTGTAAAGCAAGAGTTAATGGGTTCTGAGTAAGGGCCTGAAGTGCTCTTCCTGGAATAGTGTGTATATTTTCATGCAGAGACTTGACGTTTGAAATGCGCAGAAACCCTTTTGTTTTTCTTACTCAGGAATCCTTGTTATAGTCTCCTACAGCTGAGGTGGCCAAACCAGTGCCAAAGGGTAGGTGTAGCGTCATCATCAAGTGTCTTTTCTTTTGTGAGCTAACTGGTTAGAAAACAATGAAACTTCAAGTCTTCTAAGACTGGGTCTTACCTAACACTTGAGGACCTTCTGGATTGAAATGGTAAGACACTTGGCTTCTGGCCCCCTGTTATCTGCCCCCTGGTAGGAGAGAGGTCTTGGATTCATTTGTCCCAGTGGGTTCCCAGGGAATTTGATTAGCTCTCAGGCCCTGTATTAGCCCTCCCTCATCCCGGCCTGGACGACACTGCAGCCAGTTGATACGTGCTGGGCTTATGAGGTGACCCCCGTGTAACTGCACACGTGATTCCCCTCCAACCTCCTTGGCTTGTAATGCTCATTGGCAAAGACAGCTAATCAATAGTTGCTCCTCACCAGCCCCATAGATATTGACTTGGGGCTTGGGAAGACTTTATAAGAAGTCATCAGGGGGGATTCTTTCAGTTCAAATTGAATTGTGGGCCATTAAATCTCTTTAGTAAAAGACTGCACCTCGTATCATATGCCAATGCTCCCTCTGAATTTTTAACCAGGGCAGGAGAACAACCACCTTTGGTAGAGCCATCTCAACAGGGCTCAGGGTTTTTTCCTCCAGCAGATCTGGTTAATTGTTATAGATTTTTCAGCAGGTAAAAGCACTTGAAGTTTGCGAAAGAGCAGGCTTTGTTTTCTTTTCAAAAGAAAGGCAGGTCACGTGGTTCTGCCTAGAGACACAGGAAGGAGGGAAGAAAGGAAAGAGAGCGGGCAGCAAGAGGTGACAGAATGGGCAGTGGGGCGCCTGCCATCCTGGGCATCTCAGAGGATCCTGACCTCCCGGAGATGCCACACATATGCACCCTCACGCATGCAGCTAGACACACACAAGCAGAGCCACATGTGCACACAGAAACACATGCCACACCAATAGGCACATGCATGTAAACAGGTACACACATCAGCACACACATTCATGTGCACTCACACAAACACTTGTGTGTGTGCACACATAGAAACATACACACATGTATGCACACACACAAACATATACACATGCACGCACACACAAACATACACACATGCATGCACACATACAAACATATACACATGCACACATGCATGCACACATACAAACATACACACATACATGCACACATACAAACACACACAAAATACATGCATGCGCACATACAAACATACACACATGCATGCACACACACAAAATACACACATGCATGCACACACAAACACACATGCATGCACACACACAAACATACACACATACATGCACACACAAACATACACACATGCATGCACGCATACAAACATACACACATGCATGCACAGACACCAGCTCCCTCATTGTTAACGCGTGACATTAGGTGAGTTATATAACCTCCCCCAACCTTGGTGTCCTCATCTATAAACTGGGAGGCAATTTTATATAACAGGGTCATTGTGCACAATAAATTAGTCCCTGGTTGAAAATCCTCAGGCACATAATAGGTATGAAATGTCTCGTCCCTTACCTGCAATCCTTGGGGAGGTCTGCCTTAGAATCAGAGATGGGAGGAGCCTTTAAAACTCTCATTTTATCCATGAAGATACACAGAGCACCTCCCCCCCCATAAGAGATGTGCTTTGTCAAGGTCACCAAGTGAGTTAGTAACAGGTGGGGCAGGACTCCTGGTCCATTTCCTTCTAGTACTGTTTTCTATTGTCCTCTCTCCATCAAAGAGAAGGCAGAGGCCCCTGAAGCCACATGCTTAACCCCAACAAGATTAACTGTTTTTATTAACAACTCACTTTTGTGCCAGATTGTACTCTTTTCAAACAGCAGAGGCTAATTAGAAATGACAGTCTTACAAGAGGCTGTCCTGGGCTTCTTGTCTCTACCCCTGCCAGGCTGAAGGGAAGGAAAGCCAGAGAATAGGCCTCCATTCATATGAAGACTGACTCTCAAGTGACTTCTCTGGCCTTGACCCCACCTTGCGTGGGTGGGGGTCACCTGGGAAGGGCCTAGGTTTTCCTGCCTACCCACCGCCATTGATTTCAGCAAAGGTGGCAGTGCGTGGAGGGGGGAGGGCAGGTGCCAAGCCAGGCTGGGAACCAGAGTCCAGACTCACAACAGAACATGTAGTCAGGAGTGGAAGAGGGGCCACGGTCAGAAACAGTTGGGTCACAGTCAGAACCAGAATTCGATTCAGTAAATATTACAAAATACTCTGCCCCTTCCAGGGATAATTAATAGTACACATAAGGTGTGCAAATGCCCTTGACCTTGTGAGGCGCGTGGTTTAATGATATGTGAGCACTTGCCACATGCCAGGTGCTGTTGCCAGGCGTTCCAGGTAGTCACTCATCTACTCTTCAGAACAACTCTGTGAGTCAGGATGTGTCATTACACCCATTTCACAAGTGAAGAAACTGAGGCAAAGAGAGCCTAAGTCACTGGCCCAAGGTCTAAGAGGTAGAAATGGGAATTGAATCCACACACTTAATGATGCCACTGTTTACTTGGGTTCCGCTTACACAGGTCTGAGTCTAGGGCTTGAGCGCAAGAACACGGTGTGATCAAACAATACGGTGAATGTTTACAAAAAAAAGAAATTACTGCAGTAAAAGACACATTGCCATGAATCCCCCTCAAAATACTTGCCCTCACTTTGAACACACTTATCGTTCTTGCCACTTTCTGGAGCAGCTCTGGAAGTCCTCTTTCGGGAGTGTCTTTAGTTGCGCTGTCGTGGCTGCCTCGAAGTCCTGAATCATTTTGACTTTGGGGAAGAGCCAGAAGTCACATGGTGCCAGATCCAGTGAATAAGGTGGATATGGACACACCGTAATGTGTTTATTTGACAGAAATTGCCGTATACCAGAAGTGATACGTGACACGGAGCTTTGTCATGATGGAGGATGATTGACGGCACACCTCTCTCAACCGTAGCTCACAGCTGACTGACTGCACCAAGCAAGTTGAAACTTGTCACACACTGGTACTAAGGTTCGACACGCCACTTCCCATATTGAAGATCCCTGCCTTTCTGTTGGATGGCACTTGGCAACAGCATTCACCGTATTTTGTGATCACAACAGAAAAAATCCATGTCAAACATCGTTTCTGGTGTAGGGCAGTTTCTGTCAAATAAAAACATCACGGTGTGTCCTCATCCACCATATTCACCAGATCTGACACTGTGTGACTTCTGGCTCTTCCCCAAAGTCAAATTGATTCAGGACATGGAGGCAGCCACGACAGCACAACTAAAGACACTCACGAAAGAGGACTTCCAGAACTGCTTCAGAAAGTGGCGAGAATGATGGGATGAGTGTGTTTGCCGTGAGGGGAGCATTTTGAGGAGGATTAATGGCAATGTGTCTTTGACTGTAATATATATTTTTTTAATTTAAACATTCACCTTATTGTTTGATCCCCCCTCATAGCTTATTTAGGAGCTGACCTTAGGACACTCAGGAAAAGGACTGGGGAAGTGGGTAGGGAAGGAAAGGAAGCCAAGACAGTGGCCGTGAAGAGCAGATCACCAGCTGGAGCCCCAGGGACCAGTGCAGAACACGCACGTTGGACTTTTGAGCCCCTGAAGGTGAGGGAGATGGGTCATTCACACATCTGCTCCCGTCAATCATACATTGCACTGCTTCTAGCTCTCCATGAACATGAGATAAGACTCCAGAGGCCAAGGAAAGCCCTCAGCCCAAAATAAAAAATAAAAGCCAGTGCCGACATCTGGAAGCCAGCTGGTGTGCTCCATCCACAGCAGATGTGAGTGGGCCACTGAGTGTTCCGTATGGCCACCCTCACCTTCTAGATGGCAGAAGAGAACAGGCATCCTCTCCTCTAGCTCGGAAGTCCAAACAGGTAGACCCAGAGGGGTGAACCCTTGAGGATCTGATACCCTGTGCGAGATCCCCTTGTTCCCTGTTTTCAGATTAGCCCCTGCAGCCTCAGTCCGTGCACTTCTCCTCATCCTGACACAGAACACACATCCGTAGGCCTGACCATGGGTAATCTAAGTTCAAGGATGAGACGAAGACCTCACCAGACTCAGTGGCTTCAGCTGTCCTGCCGCTGCCCCCACCTAACAAACACCTGTGAGTTATGTACATGTCATGCCTTCTCCCACCCTAACTGGGGGACGCTGAAGGGCAAGGCATGCCGGCAGGAGAAGGAAGAGCCCGGATCCCCACACGGCTGAGGCCTGACCGACTGAAATGGCCTGCCTGCTCTGGGAGCGGAAAGTGGTGGCAATAAGTAAGTACATTCTCATTTGCTTGGAATTGGCGTTAACTGGCCTGTTCTGTAGGCTTAGTTTTGGAAAATGCCAATGTAACTTGGAAAAAAGTCAATAGACATATGTAAAAAGAAATCATTACGTTTAAAATGATTTCCCCCTAAAGGCCTCAGGAAACTGTCACTATAAGGAAAGAAGTGGGCCCCTGCAGAGCCTGGAAAGGCAGGCGGGCTTGGGCTGCTGTGTCGTGCTGCAGAGCCGGCCAGACTCTCTCATCCACTCAGCAATGGTTTGTCAGGCTCTCCCCAGGTGACAGTGCCACCGGGAAAGAGGACGATGAACCAGCATGCTCCCGGAGACTCTGCTGAGGGAAGGGTCAGTCTTCCTCTTGACCTGCTGGAATTTATATTTTCTTTATTCCAAGCATGCTGGACAGCACCAAGATTTAGAAGGCTCATCCTGTGGCCTCCCGGAGACAACAGTTTCCTCAGCTGTAGGTTGAGAATAATAATGACTCCCAAGTTTGTTGTAAGGAACAGAGTGTACGTATAGCACATTGCCTGGAGCTTGGTGTTATTCCCAATCATTTACTGTTTGAAAAGCTCACTGTCTGTGTCCCATCCGGACACGAGCTCCGTGAGAGGAGAGAGGTGCTGTCAACTTCCTTCCCACCCAGTTAGCAGGACTTGGCAAACTGGGTACTCAGTAAGTAGTGAACGAATGAATGAATGAATGAATGAATGAACGAACGGACGGACGAACTGTGACAACTCCTGATACATAGTAACTTTCAACCTTATTATGTACGATTTTAAGCCCAGATTAGTGAGTCTGTGATCGGAGTTGCTTGACTGCTGCCCTGCTCCAGTGCCCAGCCTGGGATGCCGTCACTGCCCCAGCTTCTGTATTTTCCCAGGGAAAAGAATTGTGGTGCTGGGTCACTGTGCAAGTTCATAAACTTGGCCTGTGTGTGGGGGTGGGGACAGATTTCATTTCCTCCGTGTAAAGGTCAGTGTCTTCCCCAGTAAGTCTGCTAAGGGGTGGGGGAGACAGAGGGGGACAGGTAGCTTCTCAGGGGAGCCCTACCGGCCAGCTCCCCAGGAACCTATGCCAGCTTTGTACACCCCTGGCTGTGCTGGAAAGGACGCAAACTGTCCCTATTTGTCTCTAGGTAAAAAGCAGTGATTTCCACCTTGTAATTAGGCTGATTCTGCTTGCAGCAACACGTTCCTTTTAATCAGCAAAGAGTAAGCTCACAGCTAGTATAATGAAACATGTTCACCCTCATATCCACGGGTGGTAGGGGGAAGAGGGCAGCAGAGAGAGTAAAGATGAGCAGGGACAGAGAAAGCCAGAGCAGGGTAGGCCGAGGCTGGGAAACAACATGCTGGTCTGGACGACAGCACCCACTGGCTGGAGTAGTCTGAGACAGGCTTGCAAGCGGGCAACTGGTACTTGATCCCACGGGGAAGTCTCAGGAGCCTTCGGGAACAGTTCTCAGCGTTGTGCCCCAGGGAAATGAAAGGGAGGAATATTATGCATTGCTGCCACTGCCTCTTGGCTAAGGTGGCCTGCACTTCCAGATTGCAGGCACCTGAACACCAATGGGACACCCTTTCTGTGGCACCAGAGAAGCCCTGGCAGGAAGGAAGGGAGAGACAAAGGCACAGGCAGAAGTGAGGCCTACGCAGCTGCACCTGCGAGAAGCTGCTCCAAGCCTGACTGAGACCCAGAGAACCAGCTGGAGAGAGGGGCAGCCCTGAGCAAATTAAAGTGATGCAGTCTCTGCTGCAGCCCTGGCTGGTCAGACCCGCTGAGAAGCAGAGGCTGCCAAGGAGTTAGGAACGCAAACGTTTTCTTGGGAAGTACCACTTGAGAGGAAAAACGAGACAAAGCAGTTGAGGGATGGAGTCTACTTCGGAATCTAGAGCCTACGAGGATCCAGCCTCATAGCCCCTAACAAAAATCGAGATGGGGGTCACATAGCAGTGTCCCCTTGGCCCCAAACGAATGCAGTGGTGAAAATGTCAGCCTCAGAATTCTGCCAAGAACAATTATTCTGATTCATGGCAGAGACTGCAAGATGTCCTCACTATGTCTGTACTCCATCTTCCTTAGTGATAAGACCCTTAATTTTTTGCCGGGCACACGGACTCCTGGAATAAAATCTATATCCCCATCCTATCTTGTGAGGAGCTTTGGCCATTTGACTGAATTCTAACGGACAGGACATAAGCTGAAGCAGTGGAGACGCTTTGGACATGTCCTTAAAATGAGGAATGCCCTTCTCTTCCTCATTTCCTCCACTCTGGTGGCTGGAATGTGGATGAGGTGGTCGGAGCTTCAGCAGACACATTGCATCACACAGCAGAAGCTCTGTACTGAGGAGGGTGAAGGAATAAAATAAGGGGATGTGTCTTAGGTAAGCATAGTGCCACCATACCAGAGACACCTACTTCTGTAATTGATTAATGTGAGGCAGAGATAAACTATCTTGCTTACGTGACTGTTTTAGGGAATTTTTTGTCATTACTTGTTTATTTATCTCCCTGCTGTTAAGGGAGGGCAGGGACCTGGAAAGACATAGTTATCTTCATGGCTCTTTCATCCAGCACGGAGGCTATCAAGAGAGTAGGCATTTAGTGTTTGCTGAATGAATAAATGAATGAAACACCTTCATTCCCACCTGAGCCCTGGAGAGGTGACCTAACATTTTCCCGTCTGGTACTATCTTGAGCGGGTAGAATGAAATCCTGAGCTGGGTGCTTGGACCATATCTTGTACCTCTCAGTTCTACTACTCCAGAGATCTGGGGGTGGGGGAAGGCAGAAGCCACTATAGGTGGGGAGCCCTCCAGAGGCACATACCCCCGAGAGCAGGGGCTTACTGCAACTGGGCCACGGAGATTTATCCAGAAGGACTTTTGGCTCTTGAACCCACCGCACTCTCGCTAGCCTCCTGGCCTTTGCACACACTGTTCCCTCTGCCAGGAATGCTTTCTCTTCTCCTTAGCCACCCCAGTTTTGCTTCCCTGAATCTCATCCCCAGATTTCAATGAAAAAGGCACTTTTCCTGGAAACTTTTTTTGGGGGCTTCACCCACTGGTGAGTGCTCCCTAGGCTCCTGCTTGCCCCCTCTAGAAGCTCATTCAACAGGTCGTGACCTCTGTGACGTCAGGGGCTGTGTCCTTTCTATTGGGGAGCCTGGTGCTGGTGGGTGCTCTGGGAGGGCTTGGGACAGGAGCAGAGCCTGGGAGCGGGGTGGCTTTCAAAGGATCAGACAGCCAGTGCCAGCCACAGATCCCAGCTCTGCACCTCCCGCCTTCTACCACTCCTTTAGCTGTTGTCTGCCCTCCCTCCCCTCGCCCCAGCTCTTTCAGCAATGCCCTGGCAGAACTGAGTGTTTTCTGCTCTTGGTGACCTGTAACCAAAGCCGCTGCAGCTAATTAGCACCAGGCTGTGTGTGTGACCCTCTCTCCTGGCTGGCACACACCACTCCCACTCATTCTCATTTAACAGGATCAATGCCCATCGGGCAACCTCCCTTGTCTCTCCTGTCACATGATTTAGCTTCCAGCCTGAGAATTGTTTCTTCTTTCCTTCTGGTTTGCTTCACTTTGTAATTAATACTTTCTTCTAGCTGTTCTCTTTCCTCCTGCGCCATCTGTTATGTATGATGCTGGACTGGGTCCCCACAGAGAGGCAGAGGAAGTTGTGGGCCCTGCCTTGGGGACCTTCAGTTGGGGCTGACATACGGAGATGGTGGGGGAAGGGCAGGGCACAGGGACGCACAGAGGGAGGGACCCCAGAGAGCATAAAGTCCAATGTCTACCCACTGTGCAGAGGGGAAGACTGAGGCCCAGAGAAGGTGAGCAAGCTCTCCAAGATCACCCAGTGATCTGAATGTCTTAGCCTGAGTTCCTCTCACCCCCCCAGAGCAAAGTCTGACGCAGGGTTCTGGATATGGGTAGTATAGTTTATGAAGTGAAACATATTAATGAAATAGGAAGAAGAGCAAGCAGATGCAGGTGTGCCTTACCATCGCACCAGGGGCCCCCAGTGCTTCAGACTTTCTACTTAAGGTGGGGGGTTAGGTGGGGTACGAGGGCATTATTTACTCTTTTCTTTCTGCAATATCTGCCTCATACCATAGCAGTGTTGACCTCTTTGCACTTTCCAGGTCATGCTTATGTGTGCATGGCTGGGCAGGTTGCTGCAGGCAGCCACTGACGAGGCAGAGAGAGGGGTGGAAGAAGCCAGGAAAGGTGCTGTGAGAAGATGCTGTGGGTAGCTGATTCCCACAACAATGGCTGTGACGAAACGTTGGGCTGAAAGTCTGGGCGCGTGAGGGATCTGACATATGACAGTTCTTGAAATGGCAAGAAAGGATGACCCCCTGTGTCTGTTAGGAATGTGTTGGGTAGCAATGATCAGCAATCCAACTTCAGTGTCCGAGAGAGAGAGAGGTTTATGTGTCTCCCATAAGAAGACATCCAGAGGCAGGCAACTACTGGTACAAGTTCAAGGGTGTCAGCCCCGAAGTCTGAGATTATCTTAGTCTTGCCCTTATGAGCACAGCATGGCTGGTGCAGGTCCAGCTGTCGCATTTGCATTTCCAGCGGGAAGAAGGTGGAAGCACGACGCAGGGGAGAGAGGCAGGATCTCTAGCAGGGCAGCCAAAGCTGTCCCCAGGAAACTTCTAGTACATGTTGGTCACAACTCATTGGCTAAAAGGGTGTCCCTTAGTACCTCAGGTGGAAGGGGAATGAGGGCTGGGGCTGTCTACCAGCTCTGTCTGCCACACAGACGTGGTCCCATTTGCTTTTTCTTTGCAGAGCAGCTGGCTTTTTCAAACTCTGCCCCCACACATTTCCTTTGTTGCTCCTAACTCATGGTTGGCCCCAAGTGGTCCTGGTCTTCAGGACCATTTAGGCTGCATGTGGTTTTTTTCACTGAGACTAGACAGGTGAGGAGAGACTGAAAATAGCCATGAGTTGCTCTTTTATTTTCCTTCCTGTTTTATCTCCCTCTGAGTGAAGGAGACGCTCAGAGGGAGTGGATGCAGAGAGGATCATCTGATTTCATCAATAACTGAGCACTGGCGGTAACGAGAAGGATATATATTGATGTATTTGTTCCCGTCTTCTGGCCAGTGGGTGATTTCGCCCAGTGGTGGGACTAGAGAAGGGTGGTGATGACAGAAATGAAATCCAGGTCTCCCACAGCTGTCCCTGTGTCTTCCTGGGCAGTGTGGGGTCCCCGCCATCTGCACACGCTCACCCAGCCACCATCCATCCCAGGGGTTTGGTCAAGTTTAAAATCCCTAGCAGTGATTCAGTTTCTTCCAGCCTCCAGATGGGGCTGAATCCAATCCATCCCAGGTGGGCAGGGCATTATGTCCCAGCCTCTCTGGACAGCTGGGCAAGAAAGTCTCACGGTCGCTGTCTCAGTCTGGGCTTCCCCAAAAGCTGACCCTGAGACAAGGATTCGAGTGACGATAAGGGAGCTGGGAAACTGAAACAAGGAAGGGAAGAAAGTCCACAGGCTGCAATACCATCCTAGGTCTCACTGTGGGCAACTGAGGCTCCCCCACGGGGAACCTTCTGAGACCATATGGAATACAGCTCAGTCACCCACTGAGGGGCAGGGGGCTGGGGCAGGCATGTAATATATACGAGCTCCCCTCAGTTATTGGTGAGGGCTGCTCCTGGGACCTGTTCATTCCAGCGTTCCAGCTCCCTCATGGGCAGACAGAACAGAATCCTCCTGCTCAAGCGAGGCCGCAGACAAAGAAATGCAGGTGTTGCTCGGTGAAGGTTCATCTGAGAGTGGCTAACATGGTCAAGACCAGGGCAAGGGGAGAAGCCTCAACAGTAGCCACTGCAGGCGAGTGGGATGTCCCAGCACAGGGACGAGAGGCTGTCGTCACAGCGAGGCTATGACCGTTTTGTAGGATGAGTTTTCTTATGTGGACCAATCATTCTGCGGCTCGTTGGCAACCCCGGCCCCACCCATCACGCCTCCTAGTCACTGTGACAACCAAAAGTGACCTCTGAACACCCTGCCTCTGTTCAATTGAGAACCATCTGTTCAGTCCAACCCCCTCATTTTCCAGAGGAAGGCAAGAGGCTTGTCCAACACCACACAGCTCGTTCTGAGAGACCAAGTCAGACGTGAACATTTAGTGTCTTCAGCCGTTACACTTGCTTATTCCGAAAAAGAATGAGGGGTTCAGTACTTATTCATTCATGAATCGAAAATTATATGAACGTCCTGTCTGAGCGCTGGTCCCCAGAGTGTCCTCACTAAGGGCTCACCCGACGCTCCTGCTGGAGCCCGGGCCTCTCCCACGTCTCCCGGCCTCCCTGGAGGGGTAGTGGTGCCCTGTCGCTGTGGGCTGGCGGCTGCAAGGTGCTCTGGCACAGGCTGTTGCTGGATGGGAACTTCACTCTCAAACAACACTTCCCTGATGCCCTTTCCGGCAGCTGATGAGGGCCCGGCAGCTGCAGCGATGGTAACAAAAGGCCCTTAAGTAGGGAACGTAATGCATCAGGGACGCTGCTGAGCAGGGCTCCCGTTGTCACTGTCTCCGCACCATCCATCTGCCACCCACTTCCAGCACCTGTAGCCAGGCTCCCGGCCACTCTGCACCCTCCAGGCCCCTGGCTCCTCTGTGATTAGCTGCCCCACTCAGGCCTGGCACAGCCTCCTGGCACCAGGTGTCTTGTGAGTGCCATGCCAGCCACGGCAATGATGGAGCGTCCGTGCTGCTATGCCGAGGGGCCTGGTTACGCTACCTGCCTGTAGCCAGGATCTGCCTGGCCAGGCTTCCTCTGCTCTCTGCTGAGGGCTGGACCAGATGGCGAATTA
The DNA here is from genome assembly GCF_964194185.1 of Rhinolophus hipposideros. Classification (NCBI taxonomy): domain Eukaryota; kingdom Metazoa; phylum Chordata; class Mammalia; order Chiroptera; family Rhinolophidae; genus Rhinolophus; species Rhinolophus hipposideros. The sequence continues at coordinate 98,904,294 of NC_138049.1, read as the reverse complement.
TTGGGCTGATTTATAGCGACAGCTAAGTCGGCCGAGGATGAAGTGTGGATGCCAATGGGTACCGCCTGAGGGAGGGGCCTTCAGGGGCTTGGCAGGGTAGGGATGGGGGACAGACAGAGGGGCGAGAGAGAAAGGATGTGCCCCAAGGAGAGAAAAGTCTCTCTGAAGGGCCACACAGTGAATGTTTAGGTCTTGAGGCCCTGTGATCTCTGCCTCAACTACTTGAGTCTGCCATTGTGGCTTGAAAGTAGTCACAGGCATGACACAAAACTGTTCACCAAGTCAGGCGGTGGGCTGCCGGGCAGTCATGGCCTGGGGACAGGAGTCATCTCAGGAGGAGGGGGATGGACACTGGGCTCCAGCAAAGAGGATGAGAGGGCTCAAGAAGGACCCCAAACTGGGCACTAGTGACAGAGAAGCCAGGCTCTGGCCGGGGCCCTCTGAAGGAGGTGACAATGTGGATAGTCTGAGGCTGACCCTGAGCTTAGCAGCTTTCTGGCAGGTATTGGAGATCCAGAGAACAGGCAGGGTGGACGTGTGCACATGTGTGGGGGGAGAGGGCCAGCGGAAAGGGCTAGAGGTCAAGGATGGAGGGGATATGGGCTGCCCCATCAAGCCTCCTCCCCCAGGAGCTGCAACAATCCCTGTTTAATATGGTTTGAGACACTATACGCTTTCTGCATAGCACTAAGCATATCTGTTACCCCCTTTCCTTGCCCAACTCCAATTGAAATAGCAGCAAAGAAGTTCCAAAGGGAGTACATCCAACTGGACGAGGACAGAAGGGAGCTATCCGTGGGCCAGAGGTTTGAGTGGAGAACAGATGAGGGGAGAACCCAGAGCAGAGGACCGCCACCCAAAACTCACCAGGACTCACCAGAGCGGCAGTGTGGGGGAGACTCCTTCTTCCCTTGCAGCTTACACAAGCAGGGCAGAAGTGGAAGGGGGGCCAAAGTCAAGGAGACCAATTGGGGGACTGTCCATAGAACAGCTGTGCCAGTCAGTTGCTCCCAGGTCCATGCATGCGGAGTGACCGCAAGAACGGTGTTTACCTCTGGGCTAAAACCAGAAAGGCGCTTTCTGCTTAAACTGAATGACTTTCTAAATATGGCTGGGACGTTAGGTGAGTGTCAGCCTCCCTAGTCACACCTTCCTTCAATTGCCAAGTGTCTCCCAGCCCCATTCCATCCTGTGCACATCCACAGAGCTCACAGGGAGACCTCCCATTTCGGGGCCATCTGGTTGTCATTTTATCATTTTATACCCTTCTGTACTGTTAGAACACATATATATTTTTTTTTTACTACAAGCGTGCCTTACATTAAAGAAAATGTTTTCCCAGATAAGCTTAGACTAAGATAAAATATTTATACCATCTTTAACAAATATTAATATTTATACCACAGACAAAACTTTTATAAAGACTCATAAAGGCAACACTATAGAAAATAGGCAAAGAATATGTACAGGCAATTGACAGGAAACTCAGGGCTAGTGTGTCAGACAGACCCAGGCCCAACACAGAGCTCACCCCAGCTGGCATGACAAAGCCACCAGAGGCCAGCCACAGCAGGAAGCTGTCACCACTTATGGACTAAAAGGGCCACTGGAGGAAAGTGTTACCTGAGTCCCTGAGAGCTGGAACATCGGGAGGGGCTGTCCTGCGGCAGCTGTAGTTTTAGAACAAGGCCAATGCCAGGGACATGGGGCTGAAGCAGAGAAGAAATACCCAACCTCTTTCTCCCCCCCCAAATCCTCACTCAGCATTCCAGAAATTTCTCCATCCCACAGACAAGCTGACATACACATGCAAAATATGAGTAGAAAAAGAATCTTCATTGGAGCATTCTTTATAACAGAAAACTGGACACAAATTAGTGTCCATCACTCATAGTGGTGATGTTGGTAAACATGATAGGTAATACTTGTGTGTGTGCGTATTATGTGCCAGCACTGATTCTAAGCAATTTACGTGTATTATTTCATTTAATTTCACAATAATCCTATATAACAGATACTATTATTATCCCTATTTTACCAATGAATAAACTGAACATTGATAGAGATATAATAAAATTATGCCATAGCCATCGTGTGAAACACTGCCTTCTGTCTCACTCAGCCACAACCTCTGCTGGGTTTTGCAGCCTGACGTTATGGGGACTTCTCTTCCCGACACTGGGACTCTGGGGAGCCTGGTGCAGAACTGGGACCCCTCGCTTCTCAGGGGGGATTCTCTGCAGCCAAGATATCCCTCCCAATTTATAATGGTCACACCTGGGTGCGGGGTCAGCCTGGTCCACGTCTCAGCCCCGCCTACCAGGCTCGAGGAGGCTTCTTCCGTGTGTCCTTAGTTGTAGCATTTCTGTTCAGCCAGACTTCAGGCTGTTCTCGATGATGGCTGTTCGGTAGTTTAGTTGTAATTTTGATGTCGTGAGAAGAGGTAAGCACGGCATTCACTTACTCTTCCATTTTGACCGGAAGCTCTGAAACTGTGACATCAGCAGGATGCAGGCTGCAGGCCCAGTGCTGCCGCTTTCTACTGCATGGTCTTGGGTGCATTCCTTCTCTAAGGTCAGTTTCTTCATCTACGAAAGGGAAATACTAATCGTCAAACCAGCTTCTAAAGCCACTGAGAGGACTGCAGAAAGAATGTACATGGAGTATGTGTAGTTAGTGAGAAAAACCCTGCAGACACTCAGCAACTCAGTAAGTGTGTGCTTCCAGCCCCTGGGCCAGCTTGGAGGAAGGTGGGCTGGTCGGGGACTGGATGGGCCACTTCTGGTCCTTTAGGATCCATAGAGTCCATGGGATACTGTCCTCTGCCCACACAGAGGTCAAAACCCAGAATTAAGCTTGACTTGACCTCCATGTAGCCAGGCATGTCCTGTGTGCCTGACTCCTCATTTTGGCAGAAAACAACCTGAAGAATTGTGTCCCTGGTGTCTGCAGCCACATCTCCTGATGGGAGCTTGGAACAGAGCCCACAGTCGTTTAGTAGAAAAGTGAGTTAAAGAATCACACACATATACCTCTATGACTTTCTAGGCCTTAATAGTAATTATTTACAGAGTGTTGCCAAACTACTTTCTGGAGGCCTGTTTTAATAGAGCTCATTTGCAGTTAGCACATTGAATGTTGATATGAAAAATTAAATGCTGCCTGAGAGAAACAGTTGGGTCTACCCACTCTCCAGTAAGCTATTCAAAGGGTAATCTTCACCTAATGTTCTGTGACATGGAACTGAATTTTACAGCTCCAAGGACTGTATTGGTAAAACACAAGTCTATACTTTTAAAGTCTGGAACGATAAAAATACCAAATGTCCCCACCAGTAGTTCATTCTGGGGAATATGTTGTGTGTCGGGGGGTGGGGGGGTGGGTGGGGGTGGGAGTGAACATAGAGGGGGGTAAGAAAACGCATTTGTACTTTACTCCAAATATTGAAGCAGTGCTTGACTTTGTTATGATGAGAATGTTCTCAGATATTGCTTGGGTAAAAAATTGTAACAAAATAAGAAAAAAAGGAGGAACGTACCAAACAGGGTTGTTCCATGGACTAAACAAGCTCTTGGATATGAACATGTGCCTGGCCTTTAGTAGACATAAAAGTCATTACTGTTTCTTGAGTCCTGACGGGGTACCAAGTGTTATTGGATGTATTATCTTATTGAGTTGACTAGGTGACCCACTCAGGTAAGTATTACTTGTCCTATTTGCACATGAGGAGAGTCAGGACACAGGTGGAACTATACCCCAAGTCCTCACCTATGCATGCATTACAAGTTAGTGAAATCACAGGAGCAACGTGAAATGGATTTTCTCCTCCCAGAGAAAAGCAAAGAGCCTCACCGAGGAGACTCTACCCTCCCTACCTGGGACTCCTCGGGGAGAACCGAGCAGCATCTGTTCACATGTTATTGGGGAGCAAAATGCCAAGAAAATTAGAAATCCTGCAATTCCACCTTGCTGGAATGAGTCCGGTAAGTAATAAATCCTTTGGATGAAGAGTAACAGCCTCCAAGGGGAGCAAGCGAGCTCGCCCCTTATCAGTGGGCACTTTGGGAAGACCCCAAAGAGGGTCTTGGCAGTTTTGCCACCAGGGATTGTCCTGTAGCTACTGTCCAGGGGATCACAGGATGGGGTTCTGAGTAGGTTCCCTTCTCCCCAGAACTGGTGGCTGGCAGCCAGCGAGTTCACAGCTGTCTTCTTCCGAAGCTAAGACAAACACGTAGGGGCAGCTGGTGGTGCATAAACCGCACACAGGTTGTCAGGCCCTCCGGCCCGGCTGTGCTGAATGCAGGGCTCTGCTTTCACCGCCCATTCCTTCTCTGTTTCCTGTTTCCACAGCTAAAGGCAGAGGGATAGCTTACCTCCCACCCGACCCCCATCATGATGAGAACAAGTTTTGCTGGAAGTGCTCTCCTGGCGGCCATGCCAACCTCAGCCCTGGGACCCCTGAATCCTGGCTGGGGGCCTGTGGGCCCCTCTTGCTCAGCTTCCCTGGAAGTTCTCTGTGATTTCACAGTCGTGTTTACAACCCAATTATGTGGGACTCCTGTGGCTACAGACAGCTGGAGATTACTCTCAACTTCATAGGATTCTAGGGGCAGGTGGCTTTGGATTCAAGAGTCTTAAAAGATGATTCCTCAGAACTCTCCGCCCCTGGAACCCATTTGAGTCACTGCTCCACCTTGTGGCCATTTCTGAAACTGCACTCTGGAAAGGAAAGCTGAGAGGTGCTTAGCCCAGCTGATAAGGAGGCCTGTGGGGGGCTTAAAGATGACTGTCATTGATGATGGTGATGATGATGATGTTGACTCAGGGAGTCTGAAATCACTTGCTTCGTTCCACTTTCTGTTCACATTACCTCCTCAAAGAGGCTTTCCCTGACCACTCTATTTAAGATATAACCACCCATCACCCTCTACTCCTTTACCCTCCTTTATTTTTGTGGGTACAGAGTCCCAGACAGCAGTTCCCAGGCTCTCGGCCTCACGTGGAAAGGTGCTGGCTTAGGTAGTTAATGGCCATCGACTGTGATTGGATGGCCATCAACTGTGGCTAGTTGGCCGTCAGCTGTAACCAGTGAGCCATTGGCCACTGATATAACTGCCGTGGGTGTGATGGGGTGTTGGTTGGTTGGTTGGTTGGTTGGTTGGTTGGTTGGTTGGTTGGTTGGTTGGTTGGTTGGTTGGTTGGTTGGTTGGTTGGTTGGTTGGTTGGTTGGTTGGTAGAGAAGCATGGATGGTAGATCATGGATCGTGTTGATCCTACTTCTTGTGTCTCGCCCGGCCGCCAGCGCGACTAGGGTGCAGGAAGACCCCTTGTTGGGATACTGGCGGATGTTTGCTTTTGTGTCTCGACCAGCTGCCATTGAGAATATAGGGGTATGGCTCCCCTATCTATGGCTCTGTTGTTGTTCCTTTTTGGCCTCACCATGTCCTGCGTTCTGGTGAGGGGAGCGGGACTAGAGACCCTGCATAACAATTTTTTAGTAGCACTTATCTTCACCTAACATATTATTAATTTTTAAAAAAATAGTTGATAATGTAAGCCCCATGAGGGTGGGGGCTTCGTTTTGTTCACTGATGAAAGTCTCCTCTGTGGCTAAGAGTGCCTGGTACATAGTAGGTGCTCAATAAATATTTAGGGAACAAAAGAGTTAATAAATGGCTCCCTTACCTGCTCCTGTGCCCCACCGTCCTCCAACCCCTCACAAAGTCGCATATCTGTCTCCCAGAGACCTAGGTTTGCCCCTCGTGCCAGGAATAATTCCCATGTGGCTCTAGATATGGCAGGACCCCTAGACTTGGCCCCAGCCAGCCTCTGCTGGCCTTGCCTTCTGCAGTCGAGCTTGGTTCTCGCCTTTAGCATCTGTACCCTCAGGGTCAGTCCCTGAGGCTGAGTGCCTGCCTAAGTCACTGCCTAAGTCAACTTCCCGCCCGCCCATCATGCACCAGGCCCTGGGCAGGGGTTTTGTGTACATGACCTCTCATCTTCACAGCAGCCTGCTTGGGGGGTGTTCCTTCTTTCCCTCATTTTTCAGAAGAGAAACGAGTTCAGAGTGATTAACAATTTGGCACATGTGATTTCTGCCACCCCAGTGTTTCCCAAGGACTGTGTCCCATGATGTTAATAGATGAAAAAAAAATTAAGAAAAGATCACGTAAAACAAATAAAGAAGAGTTTCCATAGTGAGAAGTCTTAGAAAACACTGGGTTCAACAAAGCAGGATTTTTCACACCACGACTTCTCAGAACCTTTAAAATATCCATGTGCACTCCCACCCTGCAAGTGGGAAGGAGTCTACAGAGAGCACAGTGTTTCCCAAACTTATTTGACTTTGGAACCCCCTTTTCAAGGAGAACCTCACAAGTCATGGCTTGGAAAATAATGCCGTCAACCTTCAAAGCATCAAGACTGGTCTCATTGTCCTGACCAGGGGAGGGAGGGGACGAGTTTCAGGCACCTCCAGTATGTATCTCATTTATTTCAACAACAACCCAATAATGGAAGACTCATTATCCTCATTTTCTAAATGGGGAAACTGAGGCGTAGGGAGGGAAAGGAATTTGCCCTGTGCCTCCCCACAGATATTTGGAGCAGGTGGAGTGTGACCCTTCACCAAGATTACAACAAGGATGAAAACGATGATGGGGGCTCCTCCCGGTACTGGGAGACTGCCATGTGTCCTCACAGGAAAGGAGCTGGGTTGGGGGTGCAGCTGTGGCCAGCCTCTGAGGGACGCCCCCCAGTCCGGACAAACAAATGCCTATGCCCACAGCCCTCCACGCTCCTGTAGTCCACATTCTTGGGATGCTCCTGCAGTTTTAATTAAATGCTGCGTATGGTGGCTCATTACGAAGAAAACAGTTATTCTATTTCTAAGTGGCCTCAGGACTCCTCACTATTTTTACTGCTCGAACAACATTGCAGAGAATTTTATAGTGTTTGAGTTTGGTATTGCCTCGGAGTCTGGCAGGACCTTCAGGCCAGGGCTGGGAGACCAATCTCTTCCTTCCAAGGGTACCTCCTTGCAGCACCAAGGATCCACCTGCCTCAGGCCCCCACCACCCCCCAGACCTCTGCAACTCCATCCTCCCAGGGGCATCCTTCTCCTTACTTGAAGTTTTCTTTACGTGAAGAAGTTTGCTCACTTCAGAGCTCCCCGATACACACCATTTGGCAGTTTTGTTCCGTTTTGTTCCCAGTGCTTTTCTGTGAAACAGCCTATTAACAATATTAGCTTATCCTGACAGCACTTCCATGCGCCAGGCACTGTTCTAAGCTCTTTACCTTACAACAAACATATAAATACTGTTGTTATCCCACTTAATAGATGGGGAAACTGAGGCAAAGGGGGTTTACATTTCTTGCCCAAGATCATAAACTACTAATTGACGAAGGCAGGATTCAAACACAGGCAATCTGGCTTTAGAATCTCTGCTCTTAACCACTGTGTCCTACCACCTGCTAATAACCTCCCAGCCCTGCCCTCACTCTTGTTGGCTGCCCCCTTCAGGAGCTGTAATTCTGATACCGAATCCCAGCCCAGTGACGACAGCTTCATTGGCTGCCTACATACGTCTCCACCCATTACCGGATTTTGGATTCCTGTCACCTGGATTGGCGTCACCTGTGGCAGATTGTATTTTTCAAAGGTGCTGCAGCAGTATCTCTCATCCCACAGGCTCTCCCAGAGCCTTCCCACTTCCCCTCCTTTTTGAACCCGAGCAGATCTTTGTGACTGCCTTGACCAACAGAGTATAGCTGAGGTGACACCATCAGAAGCTAGGTCATAAAAATGTCCTGCCCTCCTGCCTTCTCTCTGGGGATTCATGTTGTGAGGAAGCCCCAACAACCCCTGGAGAGACCCATGTGGGAGGAGCTGAGACCCCAACCAGGCTGAGCAGACTGCCAGCACCAGCTCACCAGCAGGTGAGCCACTTTGAAAGTGACCTTCTAGCCCGATTTGAGTCACCCCAGTTAAGCAGAGGCAAGTTGTGCCTACCACGTCTTCCCCAAACGTCAGAATGCTGAGCAAAATAAACGATGATTGTCATTTTAAGCCTCTGAGTTTTGGGGTGGCTTGTTACATAGCAACAGCTCACTAGAACACGTGCTGTGCCTCTCTTTTGAGGTGTTGGTGATGCTGGGTGGTCCTCCCTGATGCAGCTTATTTTCTTACTGAGTTCTGTCTGCCAGACCAGACCTCCCCCACGCTTCTCTGTCCCCCCGGATCCCTGCCTTCCCTGATAAAGTATAATGGCCAATGTTTTTCTATCTGTCCATCTCCCTGTAGGGAACAGGACTCTACTGGGCTGAGTCCAGCTGCCATCTATCCTAGCAACTGAGATTTCATCTCTTCATGCCAAGGACCCAATTCTCCAGGCAGTGGGGTCAATTCCAACCTATTTTCCAGTTCACAGATTCTCACTTCAACTATGCCTAAATCTGCTATTTGCCCCTTCTATTGAGTTTTTTTTTTTTTTTTAATTTCAATTTTTAATTTATGGGAATAATAGCTATTTTGCAAATTGTCTGATTGTCTGGTCAATTTTAACAGCTCTTCATTGCTTCACCATGCTTTCAATCCCCTTTTAATTCTTTGCATATATTAAACACACTACTTTTTTACTGGGTATCTGATGATTACAATAGTTCCTATTTTTGGTGAACTGATTTTTCCGTTTGTTGTTTCCGATAATTCTTACTTGTGGTGGTTTGTTTCCTTGTGTGTTTAGTGAATTTTAAACTGTGAGCTCATGTCGTTTGTAATTTTATCTGTGAGAATTCTTTGAGGTCACTGTGATCCTGAGAAAAGATTTATCTTTGTTTCTGCAAGACTCCTAGGGGCACCACCCATCCAGAATCACTGGCACATTTCACATGGATTTATTAAATTAAATATAAGTCTTCGAGGACATGCCACCATAGCCACATTTGGCTCTTTCCAGGTGGCCTAAGTCCAATTTTCCCATCTTAATAGAAGTATTTTGGAAGAAAATGTTGCCTCAAGTTCCGCTCCCATTCCAGTGCATGCATTTTAATCTGAGTTTAGTTTTCCTGACTGCTTCCTTTCCCACCAGAGGTACCCAAGACAGCCTTAGCACACTGGGTATTTGTTAATGAGAAGGAGCCACTAGAAATGGAGGAGTAAGAGTTGGAAGACATAAAGTAAACAAAATAAAGAGGTTTATGAAAAAGAGAAACTGTGGGTTTGTACCCATTGCCAGACAAGGATTTCATGTAACTAGCAACCAAAGTGGTTTTCTAAACCATTTAGCTGCTTTCACTGCCATATCAGTAAGTTGATTACAACTGGATTTTATCTTTTCTTGAAAGTATATCCCTCAAGCTGACAACAATTGGTTAACATTTAGTTACTATAGGCCCTAAGAAGCAATTCTCAACAAAACCTCTTTGCTTCAAATATCTTAACTAACCCAGATCTTTCAGAGGTTCAATATTCTCATCCACCTGGTTCATTTGCACGCATGTGGTTTGGCAATCTCTTTATTATAGCTGGTTATTAATTAGCTATTGCCACAATTAATGCTACCTAACAAACCACCCCCAAACCATGAACATTTAAATATCGTGCTTCCCCAAAAATAAGACCTAACTGGAAAATAAGCCCTACCATGATTTTTCAGGATGCGCTTAATATAAAATAAGCCCTACCGTATTTTCCCCAAAATAAGACCTGGTCTTATGCTAATTTTTGCTCCAAAAGTCGCATTAGGGCTTATGTTCAGGGAATGTCATCCTGAAAAATCATGCTAGGGCTTATTTTCGGGTTAGGTCTTATTTTCAGGGGAACACGGTTGTGGGTCTGTGATTTAGACTGGGGTCAGCTGTGTGGGTCTCCTGGCCTCACCTGAGTTTATCCAGGTGTCTAGAGATGGGTTGGCTGTACAGGCTGGACTTGTCTAGGAGGAGTGGGTGGTTTCGTTCTGCGTCACGTCTCTCTTCCTCCCGCAGTCTGGCCTGGGCATGATCTCATGGAGGCCAGAGATTCAAGAGTGATTTTTAAAGCTCGGTTGTCTCACCTACCAGTATTTTACCAGATAAGGCCAGTCACCTGACTAGCCGAGAGTCAAGGGATAGATATCCCTTCACCCAGGTGAGAATACACGACAAAGTTACATGACAAAGGATGTGAATACAGGGAGAGGTAAGGAATTTCAGCCAAAGGATGCCATCTATCACGGCTGGTGTCCAGGCACCCCTTTGCAGGGGGCACGTCAGGCAGGTGGTTTAATGGGCCATCAGGGGGCCCTCAGGCTCAGGGACAGGGATGGACAGACCTCTCCTTCTCCTTCCTCAACCCTATTTGGTCTTTGGCTTCAGAGTTGAGTTCTCTTGCTCTCTCCCGATACACCTGCCCATGGTGAAAAATGCTGGTAACACGATTTTAGTTTTCAGAGACCAGCTAGGAACGCAACAGCCAAGCAGGGCCAATCTTTCTGGGGCCAACAAGTCTATCCTTCTGTTCAGGCCACAGTAGCTACTCAGATCTCTGGGTGTATTGCTGAAAATAAAATGTGGCTGGAGTTCGATCACTTATAAACCCAACATCATTTCCTGTATTAACTGAAGATACCGTAAATAGATGACCTGGAGAGCATCTATCAAATCTCCCATTTGTCAATACCATACCAAAGAAAGCAGCATAAATCAGAGAGCAATTATGAGAAATTGTGCAAAAATGCTACAAAGTTCAAGGTCAGGGGACCAGGACATTCACTTGTCTTCTGTGAACCCAGAGCCCACAGCGGGGCTGAGGTATGAGGTGTGTGCTTAAGATGTGACCACTGGCCTTGGCTTCCTAAGCAGAAAACATACTTGTTTCACTTGGTGCAAATAGAAGGGCCAGGTAGGTACAGCCTGGGAAAGGTTAGGTGGAAACCCTCAAGAGCCTTGGGTCTGAATCCTTCATAGAGGGTATATTTGTCAGAATTATCATGGGAGCAAGTAATAGCAACCTAACTCAAGGTAGCTTTAAAAAGAAAACTTATTGTCTCATGTAACCAAATAACTTAGGAGGCTGGCCTCAAGAATATCTGGAACTGGTGGCCGGTTAGCTCTGTTACTTAGAGTGTGGTGCTAATAACACCAAGGTTTCCAGTTTGATCCCCACATGGGCCACTGTGAGCTGCGCCCTCCTTAAAAAAAAAAAAAAAAAAAATTCTGGAACCAAAGACTTGACCATCAGCAGCTCTGTCTCTTTACCTCTCTCTCCTCTGCTCCCCAGTTTTTCTCTGTGTAAACTCTAATCTCACTGGACCTTTTTTTCTTAATGTAGTAGGTGGAGGGTGGGGACATCGCCTCACAGATGTCAGCTGACCTGAGAAGAAAAGGCTATCTCTGATGAGATTTTGTTTGAAAATCCTAGGGAAAGTTTCTGATTGGCCAGGCCTGTGTCATGTGCTCCATCCTAGGCTGATGGTTTGTACCTGGAGTTGGAGATGTGGGCAGAAATGGGGTCCATGTTTATCAGTTCCCATCAGAACCACACGGTTGACGGGGCAGAACAAAACATACATGTCCACCACCGAGGGCAGAATCATTCTAGCACAAGGGACAGCTTTGTAGACAGGGCCTCTCTGATTTATGCTGCTTATGGGTGATGAGCATAGGTGTTAATTTTAAGCTACCCTTTTCCTGAGGGGAGGCTGACTGAGGTTAGTGAAATATGAATGGGGGAGAAGTAGACGGGAGCTATGATTTTACTAAATGTGCTAGACACCACAAAATGCTTAACAAGCATTCTTTCTTTCAAGTATTATATTGACCATCTTAGGGATGTACACTTAGCCCCATTTTACACATGAAAAATGTTGAGGCTCAGAAAGGTCAACTGGGTTACCCAAGGTCACTTAGTGGTGGAGTGGTACTTGAAACAAGTCTCTCTGACCGTCCCCCCCGCCAATAATATAGCCATACTGTGAAAGCCTTTCTAATCCCCAGCAATTCCACTGCTAGGTATTTACCCTAGAGAAACGAGGGCTTCTGTTCATCAAAGAACATACATGAGATTATTCCCAGCAATTTTATTCATAATGGCCCCAAACTAGAAACACGCCAAGGTCTACCAACAATAGAACAACAGAACAGATAAATAATTTATAGTATGTTTACACATGGCACACCGCCCAGCATTGAAAATGAACAAACTGTTGTTACACATAACATGGACGGATCTCACAGATACTTTGTGGAGTGAATGAAGCCAGACACAAAAACTCATACTCTGTGAGTCCCCCTTATACGAAGTTCAAAAACAGGCAAAGCTAACCTTGGAAGGATCAGAATGGCAGTTACCTCTGGGTAGGATGGAGACTGGGAAGGTGTATCGAGATGTCTTGGAAAACTGGTTACACAGGTAGATCCGTAGATGAGAATTCATCAATCTGTACACTTAAGGTCTGTGTACTTTATCGTATGTCTATCATACCCCAATTTAAAAAAAGAACTAGTAATTTACAGGTTTCATTGACTAAAGTTCCTAGCCCTTCAAATCAGTATTTCATTTATTCAGTTAAAAGAGAACCCAAGGAGTCCCCATCTAGTTTTGAGGTAAAAGCCCCTGTGCAGGTGCTTTAGTGAGACCTCACTTGAGAGACCACTTTGGGGTTCCCCCTTTTCTGTTGCCCCAGATCCCAAATTCCAACAACCCCCAGGTGCCAAAGGGCCTCTTCCTTTTCTGGGTTTGACAATGACGGTGAGTCGGGGTTGGGATGCCAGCATTCAGCACACCGTCCTGAACCAGGTAGCTCTTATGTGACCAGGGGGGAATTGGAGCTCCTTGGGAAGCTGAGGAACAGATGCCTGGCAGAGCTGAGACGTGGAGCGATTAGTTCCTCCACAGCTTCTCCTGAAGGGGGACCCTTAGTAGAAATATCTTCACAGAAAGCAAAAGACCCAGACACAGGATCCTGTCTACAGTGGCCAGAACATGGTGGGAAAATGGCTCTGTCTTGGGCTGGCATCACAAGTTGGCTAGTTCCTTACCAACTAGATGATATTGATCCCGCCTATTTCAACTTCCTCACCAGTAAGTGGACCCAAAATACCTACTTAGAGTGCCATCTTGAGTTAGACATCAAAAGGAGACTTTGCAGAAGGATTAATCTAGTTTATACAGTGCCTTTTTTGGTGGATGACAAAAAGAGGAACTCTTCTTCAAGATATTTTACTACCATCCATTGGAAATGTATCATGACATACTGATTTTCATAGAACAAAATGCATCACAACCATCTGTCATAAAATGGTCATCCTTAGCTTTCAAATCTACAAGGTCTCCAATGTGACTGCTAACCACAAGGGTTGTGCAGTGCACAACCTGAGTGACCGTATATAATATCCTTGTTTGCAGGATATGAGGCACTGAGAATATATAGGAGGTTTGCTTTATTTTTCTGGGCAGGAGTCTTAGGTTAGATCCTTAATTCTTGGAGGACTTTACTCTTGCTATGGACTAAATTGTGTCCCCCCCAAAATTCCTATTGAAGCCCTATTTGGAGATGAAGGCTTTGGGAAATTATTAGTTTTAGATGAGGTCATAAGGGCAAGGCCTTCATAATGCGGTTAGCACCCTTATAAGAAGAGAGAGACCAGAGCTCTCTCTCTGCCATGTAAGGATATAGCAAGAAGGCAGCTATCTGCAAGCCAGGAAAAGAGCTGTCACCAAGAACTAACCATGTTGGCATCCTGATCTCAGACTTCCAGCCTCCAGAACTGTGAGAAATAAATTTCTGTTGTTTAAGCTTCCCAGTCTATGGCATTTTGTTATGGCAGCCCAAGCAAAGACAGATTTTGGTCCCAAGAGGTGGGAAGCTGCTGTAATACCTAAAAATGTGGAAGTGACTTTGGAACAGGATAATGGATAGAGTCTGGGAGAGTTTTAAGTTGCATTTTACACATATGGACATTACGGAGGATTGGTGAGGTCTCAGATGGAAATGAGGAACATATTATTGGAAATTAGAGGAAAAACATGCATGGTTATCGTTATAAAGTGTAAAGGAGCTTGGTTGAACTGTCCTCTAATGTTTTGTGGAAGATAGAACTTGTGAGTGATGAAATTAGATACTTCACTGGGGAGATTTCTAAGCAAAGCATTGAAGGAGTGGTTTGGTTCCTCCTGAATGCTTATAGTAAAATGTGAAAAAAGAGAGATGAATTGAAGAAGCAATTGTTAAGCACAAAAGCAACCAGAACTTGCAGATGTGGAAAATTCTTAGCCTATCCATATTGCAAAAACAAAACAAAACAAACAAAAAAAAAAACGGGAAATCTTGTTCTGAAAAGAATAGTAATGGTGTGGCTGAACAACCATTTGATAAAAAGATCGTGGGAGTGACTCATGGACTTAATCAGCCATTTCAACAGAAGCCAGAAACAGAGTTGAGATTATACCCCAATGGTGATATCCAGTTTGAACTAAAGTGGACAGAAAAATAAGATAAATGAGGGTACGCTGTTGGACTTCTTAGATGACCCTACAGGACTGACCTATAGAGCCATTTGACTATAGAACATGTGCTATTCTTAAAGAAAAGAAAAGATGGATCCCGAAGGCAATTCAGAGATCATCAGGACCCATGTGTCAGATAGCCAGATGGCCCTTGACTCAAGCCTAGGGGCTAGAACCCCCTTACAGAGATAAAAGACTGGGAACAATCTGTGGAACCTCATGGGTGGGGCCACCCAGAGCATTGGGAACGTGACCCCCCACTTAGTAGAGCCACGGGGTTGGAACCCCCAGCAGAGCATTGAACCAAAGAGGATTATTCTTAAGACATAAGATCTAGTGGATTGCTACATTTTGGACTTGCTTGGGACCCATCACCCCTTCCTTCTTCCCTGTTTCTCCCATTTTAAAGGGGAGTGTCTATCCTGTGTCTGTCCCATTGTTGTATTTGGGGAGCATATAACTTGTCTGGATTCACCCATTCACAGCTGGAGAGGAATTTTGCCTCAGGATGAATTGATCATACCTGGAGTCTTACCCATGTCTTATTCAGATGAGATTTGGATGAGATTTTGGACTTTAGACTTAGACTTAGAGTTGATGGTGGAATGAGTTAAGACTTTGAGGGTTGTTGGAAGGAATGTAGTTTGCATGTGAGAAGGACATGAATTCTGAGAAGCCAGGGGTTGAATGCTATGGATTGAACATTTGTGTCTCCCCAAAGTTCATGTTGAAGCCCTAGTGATGGTATTTGGTAGGGGGTCTTTGGGAGGTAATTGGGTCATGAGAATGGAGACCCCATGATGGGATTGCTAAGTTTATAAGAAAAGGAAGAAACACCAGAACTTTTTCTCTGCTGTGTGAGGACACAGCAAGAAGGAGGCTGTCTGCAAGCCAGGAACAGAGCCCTCACTGGAACCCAACCATGCTGGCACCCTGATCTGGGATTTCCAACTTCCAGCACTATGAGAAATAAATTTCTGTTGTTTAAACCACCCACTCTACGGTAGTTTACTATGGCGGCCAGAGCTGTCAAAGACAGTTCTCATTTTCTGTTAAAGCAACTTTCCCTAAAGAATTTAGCAATAATGTCTTAAGTTATTATCCCTCTGAGGGATATATGCATTCTAGAGTCTAAATCCAAAGCCCCAAGAGTGAAGTGCTCCTGATGGGTCTTTAAGCCGTGTTATAATCAGTGAGATGTATTTGAGGGAGATGGGGGTGTGCGGCCACTCCCGAGATAGCCTCCCTCCCTCACCACACCATGCAGCCAACACTGTCTTCATCCACACCTGAATATGGTCTTGGCTCTGGGTTCTGGGTATTAAAGTCCTTGAAACAGGAGTTTTCTATCTGTGCAGCTCTTCTGGCTACAAAATTAGACCTGCTTATTTCAAAGGAGCCATTTGGCAGGTGGGAGGAGTAGAGAGTGGGCCCTGACCCCTCTAGCGATGCCTGGCTTAGAGACAATAAGGAAAGTCATCCAGTGGGCTCCCATGCGTTTCCTTCCCCCGCAGTTTCTGCTTTAGCATTTTGGGAGAAACAAAGCATGCTGGTGATGAAAGTAGGTCCTGCTTAAAGAACATGGCTGCCACTGTAGGTGTTGGAACCATGGGGGATCCACGGTCTCCTGTACTCCATGGGGCTTTCCTGGCCAGGGCTCCGGCTGAGCACCTTCAGTCCCTTGTTCATTTGGCATCTCCCATATGTCCCCCAATGTGTGAGCTGTGGGGGACAAAGATGTATAGGAAAATACTCCCACCCCTGCCAGGAGCCCATAGCCTGACAGCTCACAGACAAATCATTACCAATGGTATGTGAGAAGTCCCGTGGGAGAAATGGGGGAATTATGGGTGCTGAGGGAATGCGGATGAGAACAAGGAACGCCTCCTGGTCACTCCAGGGCTCCCAGAGGAGTCACATTTGAGCTGACTCTTGCAGGACAGGTCAGAGTTCACAAAGCAGAGAGTGGTGTGGGTCCAGCCAAGGGACCTGGAGGTAGGTTTGGCAATGGACAGACTAGAGCCCCAGGCAAGGGCAAGGGCCCTGAAAGCCTGTGAACAGCACTGAGCTGTTTGGATTTGATCCAAGGTAGATGCCATAGAAGTGTCATAGAAGTGTCATAAGGGTGTCATAGAAGATTTCAGCAAAGTCAGGGATAACGTCCCCAGTGAGGAACAGCACGTGCTCACCGGAAACTTGGACCCCCCCAGGAAGGAGCAGCAGAGCTCTGAGCCCTTAGATCCTCCTCACTGGGGCCGGCCTCCTGGGACATGGGGGCCTGGCTGGTGGTGGTGGCTAGGGCTTTTGAAAGTCCACCCTGATCCTGGGCCATGTTCTGTGTGGATTTAGGCTCATATTTGCTACAGATTCTTGCCTACCTTCAGGTCTCTCTAGAAACCTTAGGTTCAACCTCTCTGGTCATGGCCCAGGTATGGGGAGGTTAAGCTCAGCTGGGAGCCTAGGAGAGGGATAAGACCTGTCCCCCCTGAGGGAATGGTGGAGGGGAGGGCATCACTCAGCATCAGTCCAAAGCAGAGGCTAGTGTCAGAGGGCACAGCAGCTTGGTACAGACCATCCAGGGACCCAGCAGGGGTGTGGGCATATCTCCAGAGTAATGGGCCTTGGTTCTCTATTTATCTTCGGAATTAATTTAGGCTTGCTGTATTAGGACCTAAAGCTAGCATCTGCCATCTGCTGGGACCACCCTTTGTGGGGAAGGGGTATGGTATCCCCTACAGAGACTGCCCTTCCTTTCCTTTTCAGTCATGCCTAGAAGAGAGGAGCCCCACTGTAGGTCAGTGACCCAAAACTCTGAAGGCAGTTCCTAGACAGCCAGAGGAAACATCCCTCTCTCTCTCCAGGGGCCTCATTCTCCTGGATCTCCACCACATGGGGGGTGTTGTCCAGGCAGGTGCTCTCGGCAGTGGGAACCAAGATGGTGTGCCACACGAGGAGGCTGGCAAGAGGAGGGGAGAGGAAGACGCCAGGCCCCCCAGAGGAGCACAGCGCCTGTGAGCCAGATTGGCCAGTTGCATGGAAAAATACAAATGCTCTGTATTTTTTTCCCTCATTGTATCCCCGAACTTCTAGTAAAGCCTCGTTTAACTGTCCCAGCCTAGGCAGGAATGAAAGAAAATGTGACCTGATTGGGGAGCAGTCTTAAGGGAACCACAGTGCTCTCAAGGCCACCCAAGTGATAGTACCAGTAATTATAGGGAGAGCCCATGGGAGGGAGACTCTGGGGACCAGGGGGAGAGCTTCTAGGTCTCACTGCCTTTCCTCCCTGGTAATTCTCCCTCTCCCAAGTTCCCTTGGAGAATCCAAGTTGTTTTAATGAGAGATCATGGTTCTTTTGTGATCTTAACATGTGAGAATCCAGGAATAGGTGAGCCTTGAAAGAAGAAACCATTAGTTCATACTAAGAAAGTAGCAGAGCTTCCCAAACCCACCCATCAGCCAAAGGGTCAGAAGCAGAGCTCCCCCACCCCCACCTACCAGGCAAGGTTTCTGGTTGAGGCAGGGGTGGAAAATGAGAAGCTGAAGGGTCCCAGCCATGACCGGAACAAGTCAGGGTCTCAGGCTCTGGAACAAGGCATTCATAGTCTTCTTTCTCTCCTGAAAATGTCTACATGCAAATACACACACGCACGTGTAAAGATGTCCAGGCATGCATGCATGCGACACACATTCTCAACCAAGGGAACATCCTGCCACCTTCCCTGCTCTACTCCCAACAGACAGCGCCTACAAAGGGATCTGACTTTCCAATAATCTTGCAAACAAATGAGCTTGACTTTAACTCCATTACCAGGGCTAATCTGTCCTGATTCACACAGGAAGTGGGCTCATTCATTATGGATGGTGTGTGCACTTTTGCTGAGTCCTCCAGAGGGATCAGTTAAGCAGTTTGCAGCGACGCTTTCCTTAAGCAAAGCGAAGGGGCTGAAACATGTCTCCCTGGAAAAGGTCAGGCCTGCAGTGGGAACGGCTAAAATGCAGAGAGGTTCTGGGTCTGGAACCACTGCTCTCCACCCCCAACTCCCATCCAATAGGCATCTTTGTGCCTTTTGCTCCTCCACTCACTGACCCTGTAGCTGAGCTCACTGTCTGAGGCCTCGTCTCCCCTGGGCAGCTCCACAGCCATTTTGTGCATAGCCCTTCTTTTTACAGGCAGCAGAACAGGGAGTCTCAGAAACAACTTTAGAGGCATTAGTTCTCTTAGTTCTCAACCGTCAGGGGACATCAGAATCCCCTGAAGGGCTTGTCAAAACTCAGATTGCTGCCGCTCACCAGCTTCTGATTTACAGGTCCACGTGGACCTGAGAATTTCATTTCTAACAAGTTTCCATGGGACATTGATGTGGCCTCAAAGGACCACCCATCTAGCTGTTTACCTGGCACCAGAACTGCCCTGCAACCTTCCTCACAGGAAATGCTGGAAACTACGCGTTCTTCTTCCTGTTAGTTGCCTTCTTCTAGTCATGACTCTCTACTGTGTTTCACTTCTTTGTCTGTCTGCCCTCCCAGACAGTCCCTAGAGAACAGGAGAGGTGTCTTAGTTAACTGTGGATTCCCAAGAAAAGATTGAGCAGAACTCAAATCACTCAGAAAGCAGTGAATATATCTGGCAAGAAGTGGCATTGGAGTGGGGTGGCTTCTAAAGGGAGACCATTACTTTTTCATTCTGTATACTACTATGCTGTTTGCATTTTTTTTTTGTTTTCTACAAATCCTCTTTATATGCACATATACATTTTTTTTTATTAGTTTCAGGTGTACAAGACAAGGTACTACTTAGACGTTCATCATTTATATCCCTCACCCTGTGAACCCCCCTCCCCCCATCCACTATCCCTCCGACCTCACACTGAGCCATCACATTATATATATAAAATTATAGTTGGCATTCATTAATGTTTAGCTTCTGGTGTACAATGCCATGATCAGGCATCCACATTGGGTATCTGTTGTTTGCATTTTTGAGAGGAGAGTGATTCATATATTATTGTGCGATTTAAAAATTAGGTCAAGAGAGTGAGAAGACAAGCTACAGACTGTGATAAAATACTTGTAAAAGACGCATCTAGTAAAGGACTGTTAATCAAAATATACATAAACTCTTAAGGCTAAACAATAGGAACACAAACAACCTAATTAAAACATAGGCCAAAGACTGTAATGGACACCTCACCGAAGAAGATTCCTAGATGGCAAGTAATATGTGAAAAAATGCCCCACATCTTTGGTCATTAGGGAAATGCATGTTAAAACAGCAGTGAGATACCACTACACACCTATTAAAAATTTAGCCCAAATCTGGAACACTGACAACACCAAATGTCGGTGAGGACGTGGGGCAACAGGAGCTCTCTTTCACTGCCAGAGGAATGCAAAATGGTACAGACACTTTGGAAGACAGTTTGATGGTTTGTTATAAAGCTAAACATAGTCTTACCATACAATCCAGGAATCACATTCCCTGGTATTTACCCAAAAGAGTTGAAAACTTATATCCACATAAAAATCCGCACATGGAGGTTTACTGCAGCTTTATTCATAGTTGCCAAAACGTGGAAACAACCAAGATGTCCTTCAGTAGGTGAACTGATAAATAAACTGTGGTCCATTCAGACGGTGGAGTATCAGTCGGTGCTAAAGAAGAAATGAGCCATCCAGCCATGAAAAGAAAAGGAGAAACCTTAAATGCATATTAGTAAGTGAAAGGAGCCAATCTGAAAAAGGCTACCTGCTATATGGTTCCAACTACATGACATTCTGGAGAAGGCAAACTATGGAGACAGAAAAAAGATCAGTGGTTGCCAGGGGATGGGGGGAGGAAAGGATGAAGAGGGAGAACACAGAGGATTTGTAGGGCAGTGAGAATACTCTGTATGATACTGTAATGATGGATTCATGGCGTCATACATTTGTCCAAACTCATAGCATGTACAACACCAAGAGGGAACCCTCATGTAAACTGTATACTTCCGGTGATTTGTACGTGCCCATGTAGGTTCATGAGTTGTAACAAATGAACCACTCTGATGGGAGATGTTGGTCATGGGGGAGGTTATGCATGCGTGGGGGCAAGGGGCATGTGAAAGATCTCTGTACCTTCCCCTCAGTTTTGCTGTGAACCTGTAATGGCTTTTTAAACAATCTTTTAAAAAATGGTAAAAGGAGTATTCCTTTGACTAAAGCATCCTTTTTAAAGATACCAACTCTACTTTTCCACATTCTCACTGGATCTTCAAATGTGTTTAGCTAATTGCATTACTACGTGCCAGGTGCTGCTGAAAGGGCTTTAAATATACAGACTTATTTAGTCCTTAGAACAACCACCTGAGGTGGGTACTTTTTATTATCCCTGCTCCCCATGTGAGGAAACTAAGGCACAGCGAGGTTAATTACCTTATTCAAGGTCTCATGCCTAATTAGCAGTGGGCTTGGCATTCATTCCTGGCAAACTAGTCCTGGGGTTTGTGGTCTTGTCCTCTAGGGGGGCTGGACCACCTAAGCTATGACACCTTGAGAATCATCAAAAGATGGAGTTTTATTTATTTACACCTAACCCACATTGTTCTGAAGAAGATTTGAGAGACCTATCTGTTTTTGTTCTCCAAAGCTTGAGTTGCCTAGAAATGCTACCTTTAATTAAATGTGTGCTGGAAACACAATACAAACACATAAGCTCAAGCACATAGGCTTACCAAAAAAAAAAAAAAAAAAAAAAGTCGTCAAAGTCGACATGATCAATGGCTGCTGAGATTTTGTGTTCTCATTGGTTTCTTTCAGATTACTAACAGGCATGTAGCAGCAGGTGCCAAAAGGAGAGAACAAATTTATGGGGGCAAAACTTTAAATACAGAGCACTGTATTCAAATGTGATTTTTTCTGTGCATTGGGAAAAGAGCTGCAAGATTCAGTTTTAGTGAGACTTAGCCCCACTCTCAGAACCCTGAGTTCCTTATCAGCGGAGCTTGAAGCTTCTGGAAGGAGGTGAGGTTTAGAACCATCTGCGGAGCTCATCCCCATTCAGCCTTCCTGAGTCAGCATCTTCAGGGGCTGGGGAGGGCAGGGGTCTGGGCTTTCTAGTTTTGAAAAAGGCACCAGAGCTCATCCCAAAGTGCAGCCAGAGTTGAGAGCCACCAGGAAGTTCCCTTGTAATTTTAAAGTTCTGATCCTCACTCTGAAATCCCTCAGTTTTCTAGTATTTTATGATCTGATCTCTCTTCCACAACCCCAAAGATCTGGCCTTGCCTTTCCAGGATGGAGCTGGATTGGTTTGGAATTTAATCACCACCACAGAAGCAGAGCCCAGCTCCCCAGAGGGCAGCTTGTTCACCCCATGTGAGGCCAGCGGGTTTATTTATGGCTTCTGATTTTATTTATTTCCCATCCTCAGAGTTGTTCTTCTGCATGAGAACTCAGCTGTCTGCTGCCTGCACAGGCACGGCTGCCTTGAGCTGGGCCAGGATGGATGGCAGAGTTTAGCCTATTGCATTGGCTGAGAATCTGGTCACCTTCCTGGGGGTGATTTATGTGACGTGGAAAACCCTGCCTGTACCCAAATGTCTCCCCTATGAGCTTTCCCAGCACAGGACTTCGGGATGGATGGGGCAACACAGGCCTTGCCTGCAGGAGGCTCCTGAAAAATTCTGTTCTAACTTGGAGTGCTTAGCTCTGCCTATTTTTCCCTTACCCTCGGGACAACCCAAGAGGGCATCTGATCTTGTTCTAATGCCTGTGTATCCCCCTCCCCACAGCTTCAATAGCCAAGAACCAATTTGGAGGACACAGCCCTCGGGAGGGTAAATGTATGTGTTGGAGATCACAAAGAGGAGGTAGGGAGGAGACCATCCTTTGTACCTAATTTCTACTTTTCACATTTTCTGTCTCACTTTACACTCACTCCCTTCCACCCTGCTTCCCTTCCTCGTCCCTCACCAGTCCTACCGAGTAGATGGCATATCAATCAGATCTAAACACATGAGAAAACAGAAATCAATGCATGTACAAGGGAGGGAGTGTAATGCAGGGACCTGGTCATACAAATATGGGAGGAGCCAAGAGCCAAATGGAACAGTGACGTAAACTAGAAATGAGGAACCTCCACCGGGCCTGAGAGCTGGGGTATCCTCTGACAGCTGTGACCACAGCAGCCTCTAGAGCAGGAGCTGGGTCATAGCTGCTCCAGGCAGGGACAGAGGGGCCGATACCCTGCTACTTCCTCCCTGATGTGGCACTCCTCACCAGGGACACAGAATCTCGCTGACACGAGTCTGGGGAAGGTGCCTGGCAGGGGCCAGGCCTCAGATGCAGAGCAGGGGTAGGGCATGGGAGGGATTTGAGGACAATGGGCCCAAGATCAACACCATGGGATCTCCAGGACCCCTGGACTGAGACTCTGGGGCCACACAGCCAAGATCCCACTGCTAGTTTGGGTTTGATCCAAGGTCTAGGCTGACTGCCCCAAGGATGGGACTTCATCACAGGCCTTGCCTGGGTAGGATAGATGAGGCCTTCTGGTCCTGGCCTCTCCGTTAGGACCAAGAGCTGCTTTAGAGATAGTCACTGAAGGGAGAGGGTGGACCGTGGTGGTAATGACTCACTGACCTTTTCTTTCTGGGCTCCAGCCTCCTAAGTCATTATAGGAGTGACCAACCCATCTCCTCTGTCTGAACATGTGGCAAGATCGTCTCTCCCAGCCTCTCTTGCAGCTAAGCCGAGGCCGTGGGGCCAGTCCCAGTCAATGGCTTGTGGGCAGTAGGGACAGTGGTCTCTTCTAGTCCAAGTCACATAGCAGATCTGAGTTCCCTGATTTCTCCTTTCCCTGCCACAGGGACCTGGAAGTTGACATGTGCTGACACTACCCTACAAGATAGAAATAGCCAGGATCCCTGCAGAGGAATCAACCAATACTGGAATTTGCATACATGAGGGGGGAAAATTGTGCTAAGAGACTGAGATTTGGAGTGTTTTTTGGTGTTTGTTTTGCTTTGTTTACCACAGTAGAGCTGGCATTACCAAAATACAGTTACTGTATGTTATAATGATTTTTTCCCAGAGAGACAGTTAACCTCCCTCTTATATTCTGTCACAGGCCCCTGGGCACTCTTGGTCCCATTTCAGTGTTCCTTGCTAATGCTGTGATCGCCACGAAAGCCAGGGACTGCCGTATGCAGGGCCGCATTCCCAAGCCAGCACAGTGACTGGCACAGAGGAGAGACTCGGTAAGTAGCTTTTGACTAAATGGGTGAGTGAATGACCAGATGAATAAGCCAAGAGCAGTTAAAAAGCATCTTCTATCTAGATTCTGGCTCAGACTGGAGCACCAGAAGGAAAACACTCAGTCCAAGGGAACAGGAATTTATTTCAGAAGGTTGATGGATTAGAAGAAAAATGACTTATTTAGTATGAATCAAATACAAGGCAAGGCTTTTAGAAGTAAAACACCAGCCCCACCAACCCAGGAGGAGGTGAGGAGAAAATCCTAGGGGACCCAGGATCCTAGGAGACCGTGAGCCTGACCCCCTGCACCACGCTACACATGCGAGACCGGGTGCCATCACACCACCGCACTTGGCTTTCTCCTGGAGACGTATTTGAACTGTCACATGGAAGAAGGATTTGGGGGTTCTAGAGAGCAGCCAGAGCCAATAGGAGAAATGATGAAAATCTGGGGGAAAAAAGAACCTGTAGGAAAAGCCTGAGAGATGTAGGAGTTAAATAGGGCTGAGGGAGAAAGGTGGATGCTAATGAAGATTCTTTATCTTGGGGGTGGGGAAGGAGGGGACATGGGTTTATACAGCAGCAAGAACAATTTAAGTTAGACTCCGGGCAGTGAACCTTGGTGGAGAGGGGGTGGTGATACACTGGAGAAGGTCGTGTGGCTTCTGGTGAAGTCAGCATTTCCCTTGGCTGTTCCTCTTCTAAGGAAGCCCTGAAGAGCCCCTCCCTGGTCCCACAGGGCCGGGCATAAAGGACAGCTGGGCAATCTGAGGTCTTAGAGGTGTCGAAAGGCAAGAGATGTCTGATAATGACGTTGGTGTCATCTGACAGGCAAGAAGAGAAACTGGACCAGCATCTGCCTACTCTGGCTTGTAGGTCAGAGGCAGTGGGCTGGACCAAATGACTTCTGTGGGTTGGGAATTCCTCACACAGGCTGGAGAAAGAGTGGTGTTTCAGGAAATCGATACTTTACCTTTCCCGTCAGTGATTCGTGTCCGGCTATCTCCCTAGGAAATGTCTAATGTCAGGTACAGAGGTTGACATGTTATAACTCCAGCCCTGGAACAGGCTTTACAGAAGAGTCAGGGAGAAATAAGGGAGCCTCGTGTATCCCTGGATGTCAGTACTGGAAAAATGCTGTGAGGAGCCAGAGGCTTTCAAATATGATTTCCCTGCAAGCGAACACTGGTCCATCCCCTTAGCGGAAGGGCCTAGCTATTCTCAGGCCTACATCAACGTCTGAGCAGAGGCATGCACGGGCGTCCCTCTCCCCAGTCACTCATCTCTAGCATCTCTGCCCCCATCCTCCTGCCCCAAGCATTACCCTGAGGCACCTCCACGTGGTTAATGCCTTCCCTCCACAAGAGGGCAATCCCTGGGCTTCCTCCTGTTTTTCTACTGCTTTAAAAGCAAGCCACAGCCCCCGTGTGGGTGCCTGGAGGAGGACCGCTCCCAGCTGCGCTGCGGAAATGGCTACTACAGTGGTCCTTCACTCATTTACTTGCTCTTAGGGACGTTCATTGGTCTTCCTGAGCAAAGCAGTCGCACCTGGCCTCTCCCGTCTTTCTCCAGCCAGGATCCTGCTGCCACCCCTGCACCTGGCCACTAGAGGGCACCATGCCCTCACCACCACCCCAACAATCCTGCCCTTTCCTATTATCCCCTTCCTCGCAGACCTGTCAGATCGCCTTGGCAGAAAGGAACCACTTAGGAAATCCCAAAATAATCTAAGGGGCTTAAATCAAATGGTGAACAAAATCTAAAAGATAGATAAAACTATGTGCCTGGCACTATGTCAGATGCCAGGCATTAAAAGGTGAAGAAGACCCAGGCCTTCCCATTTCTCAGCCTTAAATGGGAAATAGACAAGGAAACAGGTTGGTAGGATGCAGTGGGGTGAGCCCAGGGAGAAATGTAAACTGCTGAGGGGCACCCAAGAGGGGCCCCTGCCCTCCGACTGCAGCAGGGGGCTCAGGGAAGAGTACCGGACGAGCCAAGTTTTGAAGAGTGAGCAGGAAGTCGTCAGGTAGAGGAGGGAATGGCATCCCAGGGAACAGGAACAGCATGAGCAGAGGCTCAGAGGCATGAACATTTTCAGACTGGGACATAGGGTGATTAGAATTATGTCATAGTTTGGGCAACAGGCTCTGTTCCTCTCCTTACCAGTGGGAGGCAACCCCAACTGTTACTCTAAGAAGCTTGGTGGGGTCCCCAGGCCCTCCCATACTCCTTGCCCTCCTCCTCTTTCTTGGGGGTGAGGTGTCCCAGTTTCTTGGGGTGAGGTGTCCTAGGGCACTGCTCCTAGTCCTCACTGGTCCTCGGGTGCTGACTTCTTGGCTCAGGTATTATTCCAATTTCGCAGATGAGGATCCCAGGGCCCAGCAAGAGGCAGGGACCTGCCCAAGTTACACAGCTAGTGAGTGACAAGGTGAAACTCTCATGCAGGCATTCCGATCCTATGATGTGTGCTGGCTAGGAGAAGGGATCCTGCCAAATGCTCTCTGCACAGTGGCCTGTGTGGCTGGCACTCGCCATTTTTAAGCAGATTTCTTTTTAATGGAGACTTTCTGATTATAAAAGTAGTACATGCTCATTATTTTAAAACGTAAATAATACAGAAATTCAGGATATTGATAGTAAAAGTCCCTCATAATCCCACCCTTCCACTGCAAGATAAACACTGCTAACACTATGATATGTATTCTTCTAGACTTTCCCCTGAGTTTGCAAATGTATTATTGTACATTTTGAAATATGGAATTAAGTGTTTCTGCAATTTGCTTTCTTTACTTAACAACCAATCTTGGATAATTTTTCATACCCATACATATTGCTCTATAAATCGGGGTCTCTTGTGATCCCCATTTACCTTTTAGGAAGGCGGGCTCAGGGAAGGTAAGTTGCCGCAGGTGCACAGCCCACAAGGGACAGGCCTGCCAGCCCCACAGGATTTGGGGCAGCCAGCGGTGAGCCGCCCACAACTACACCCTCCCACTTCCCACTTTGCTCCCAGCAGCCTTAGCACCGTTGTCAGATGCTGGAAATTTTAAGGAATAGATTTCTGTGTCATTTGTAAAACAGGAGTATCCCAGCAGGACAGCTGATAGAGTCCCATCAGTTGAAAATCAAGGCTCCTCCCTCTATCCCTCTTGTATGTCAAAGATTCCTTCTCCAGAAAGGCAGCTTTGGACAGCAGCTCCTTTCAGGTGGGAGATGGGGGCAGAACGCAGTAGCACAGACCTGATGACCCAACTGCCTCCTGAGACAGCCAAACATCCAGGCTAGTGCAGGCAGGCGCCATCGGGATTCAAGCTGGAGCCCCCCTTCACCTCTTGCTACTCAATGTGTGGTCCCAGCCTCACGTGGGAGCTGGTTAGAAATGCAGAAGCCCAGGCCCCACTCCAGACCTGCTGAATCAGAATCGGACTTTAACAAGACCTCCAGGGAATCCTGTGCAGAACAAGGTGTGGGCAGCAAGGCTTTGGCAATATTCCGGAGCCTGTAAAGCCAGCCCAAGGCTTCTTTTCTAGATGTTCAGTTGATGTGCTCAGTATTAGACATGTAGCAAGAGCCCCCAATGACAGGGACGTTTCTTCTATGTGCCAGGCAACACTGCAAGTGTTTTACTTGTATTAACTCATTTCATCCTCACAAGGACATGCGGAGATGAGGTACTGTTACTTTGTTGATTTTGCGGAAGAAATTGAGGGGCCAAGAAGTTCCCTAACTTGCCTGAGGTCACATGCTGACACACAAGTGAGCTGGGACTCCAAGCTAGGCCCTCCGTGGTCTTAACCACACTGCCTGCAGGAAGATGAGCCCATCTGACCGGGAGCAGCGTTTCTAAGCGCTGGTCAATGCGTCTTGTATTATTCCACACCCCCATTCTGTCCTCCCAAAGACTGATCACCTTAGAGAAGCCATGAGAGCTGAGCATTACCATCATTGTTGGTTTCACAGCGGTGCTGAGACCAAGAAGTAACAGCGGCACATTACATTTGCAAAACCCTTCATCATCCATTATCTCCCTTTATCCTTCTAAGAACCAAGCGAGATGAGGCAGGTGCTATTATCCCCCAGATGAATGGGGAAAGGAAGCCAGAGACACCAAATGACTTAGCCAAGGTCACATGGAGCTCAGACTAGCAGCTGGGCCTCCTGGCTGTATGAGCATGTTCCTTTCACAGAACAGGCTGCCCCCTTTTTCTAGAAGACTCCATCCCGGTGTCCCCACCCTGGAGGCGGCCCACATCTCTTCTTGGTGCTTCCACAGCTCTGTGGGAAAATGAGGTCCCTGATGGAGCCCCTGCCTCTCTCCCAGGCTGCCTCCTGCCTGAAGCAATTATAAATCACGGCATTTTCCCTTCATTCAGACCTGATGTTTAATTCATTGCTATTCTAGCTGCTTTAATGCAGAACATTTATTCAGCAGAATAGCTTTGTTTTTGCCTTCCAAGCTTTATTCTGTTTAGAATAGCGTTTCCATTGCAAAGGAGTCTTACTCTCTTAGCCAGCTTCCAGGACTCCCCGCTTCCTGTCCCCGAGAGGAGCCCAGCTCTGCCTTCTACGGAGACCCACCCTGGGGCTGTGAGTCAGCTCCAGCTCCTGACAAGGCATCCAGACTTTTCTGTCCTTGGTCCAAGCACCTGATGTTTTCCATTTGTTCACCCTCCCTTTCTCCCAGGCCACGTGCCTGGTGTAATGAGCTGCCTGGCGCCCTGTCCTCTGGCTCCCAAACCTTACAGCTGGGAAATTTAGTCCCCTACAGGGTTGGGCCTGCCTCAAGCCCCACACCCCAGATGGAGCTGCTTCTGCCCAGGACATAGGAAGGCAGAGGGTCCCGGGTGGGTAGCACAGCTGTCATGTGACAACTTCGGGCTTCCTGCCTCATGCCATTGACCACGTCTTCAACTTATCTGAGTCTAGACAATCCTAGAACCTTCAGCTCCTGTCTCTGAATGCTTATGCCAATGCCCCACTCTCTGTGATACAACCCCTGGGGGATCACTTCCATTGTCCTGGATATCAGTACATTTAAAGTCAAGAAAAAATGACAAAGACTGGTAAATGTTTACTAAATATCTATTCTCTCCTCTTTTGTAGCAACAAAACCCTTAATGGAGCACAGGGCTTGAAACTCAACTTATGTATAAAACACTATTGCCCAGCCTCCCACTATTGCCCAGCCATAAGAAAACACCCAGCTAGGTGTGTTCTTATGACGACATCCGGACAATGAGATCTAAGTGGAAGTGTTGCATGGGACTTCTGTGAAGCTTCCTAAATAGGAGAAGGCACAGCTTTCTTCATCTCTTTTCCCTTACTTGCTTGGTGGAATGTGGATGCAAAGGTTGGAGCTCTAGCAGGCATTTTGCACCATGAGGTGGAAGCCATATGCTGAAATAGAGGAAACACAAGCTGGAAGGATCCTAGGTCCCTGACATTGAAGATTCACCCTGTTTCTGTGGTTGGCTGATCCCTGTATTTCTTTTACAATAGCAGTAAGCTTCTATCTTGTTTTAGCTACTATTATACCATTTTGTATCTTTCAGATATAGGTAATCGAACTGATTCCTAATTGATGAAGACACAGCCATTTACCGGTTTCTTGATCTTCCTGATGAGAACTACTTGCCTGCCAAGCCCACACTGCCTGAGCCAGTTTCTGATGCAACATTTATGGACGTGACACCTGATAGGAATGAAGAACAGGAGAGAGATCGTGGAAGGAAAAATGGGTCTGCGGCGCAGAATTAAGAGTGTGTGGCTATAATTCAATCTGCATTCTTAACAGATGAGAAGACTGAGTTTCAGAGAGAATTAATCATTAGTCCACCATCACGACTCAACCCACCGTTCCACTACCACTTAGAGAGAGCTTGGAAAACATCAGAGAAAACCTGGCATGCTTTCCAATCTTGCCATGGATTGGTCCTGACTGTTAGAATGAGAGCTCGCCCTGGCAAAGCTCTGTTCCTTTTTTCTTCTCGTGAGCTGCATTTATTTATAAAGTACCAGACTTCTCCTTATTATCGTACCAAGCAGATGTAGGGGAAAGAATCAATCTTCTCTGGGGTGAAGCTGCCTGGTAGAAAGTGAGCTGCTTCCACC
The DNA here is from genome assembly GCF_964194185.1 of Rhinolophus hipposideros. Classification (NCBI taxonomy): domain Eukaryota; kingdom Metazoa; phylum Chordata; class Mammalia; order Chiroptera; family Rhinolophidae; genus Rhinolophus; species Rhinolophus hipposideros. The sequence continues at coordinate 98,874,464 of NC_138049.1, read as the reverse complement.
CTGCCTGGGGCTGAAGGAGGGCAGTTTCCATTTTCCATACCTAGCTTCTTAGTGTGTCCATAGAGGGTGATGTTCACCATCTCAGATCACAGGCTCTGAGACGAGGCTGCTCTGATTCGAATTCTGGCTCCGCCGTTTACTGACCGCATGACCTTGGGAGAATTGCCTAACTTCTCCATGTCTCAGTTTCCTCACCTATACAAGAGATGATAATGTACGCCTACCTAATAGAGATACTGCGAAATTAAGTTAGTGAGAGTCTAGAGGAAGTATTAGCTATTACAATTTTTCGTGGTTTTCAGACTAAGATCCCTTTGCACAAAAACTCTGATATCTTCCACATTTTGTCATTTTACTCATTTGTCACATTGTCATGTGATCATGAGCTCCTTGGTGGCAGAGAGCGACTGTCTCTTTGGTCTTTGGTCCCCAGTGCTTAGAACAGTGCCGGGATGTGGTAGATACTCCAATAAGAACTTGTGGAATAGAGCTGGGTAGGCTGAATTATTTTCTCGTTCTTCAGACGGACATCCTCTCCCATTCTCTCTCCCACTCCCTCCCTCTGTCTCTCTCTTTGGCTCCCTGTTTGTCTCTGCCTCTGTCTGTCTGTCTGTCTCTCTGTTGTTCACCCACCATCTTTCTCTTCCTTTCCATTTCACACACACTCCTTTCAACCACGTTCCTCCTCCCACCTTCCAACTGGTCCACACACCCTTTCCTTGGCTGCGCACCCCCAAAGCACAGCCGCGTCTGCTCCCAACTCATGGAAAGTCTGAGTCCGCGCGGAGGCCTTGCACTCGCAGCCCTGAGGATACTCAAGCATCGAAGATGGGGGAGACCCTTGTTCCTCTCACTCTAATTAAACCTCCTCACTTTTCAGGTGAGGAGATCAAGGTCCAGAGAACAGTAGACTGTCTCACAGTCACATACCCACTTTGTCCCAGAGGTAGGATTAGCAGCTGGGCTTCCCAACTCTCAACCCAGTGTTTTCACTGCACATTCCTTGAGGCAGACTGGTAGAAACTTAGTGGGAGACCATGGAATGTCCCTTGAATGAATGAATGAATGAATGAATGAATGAGTCGTATCAGGAGGGGAGAGTTGCTCCAACAACACCACTTCTCTTTCTGGAGCCCCTCCTGACCTGCCCACAAACATAAGAACGGAGGGCAGTGGGGAGGAGGGCAGACCTCTGTGCTGAGGTCCCCAGAAGTCTTATCCCTACTGCTCATGTTGGCAGTTACTGTGACCTGTCCACCTTGTGCATTCTCTCCCTCCACTCGCTCCTGTGTGTGTAACAGCCATTTCCATTGCTCCCCAAGAAGTGGTCTTTAGAGGTCTGGAGGCCATTCGGGCGTTAAGCCTCATGCTAGGGCCTTGTGGCCTGGGCCCTTGTCTGTGGCTTGCTCTCTGTTCAGAGCCAAATGTTCTGGCCTCTGCATGGCTGACTGGAACACGGTAACTCCTATTGGAACCCTATAGCTTGTTGCTGCCTCTGCCCATTTTTTTGGGTGGTGCCCAATCCCGCTTCCTGTCTTCCCAAGGAAAGCGGGGATGAGGCTCGGAGAGGTTTTGATCTGACAGCCCCCCCCAAAAAAAAACCTCAGCATGGGGATCTCCTTGCTGGCCCAGCCCCCTCACTCACTGTCTGTGTAACTCACCTTGCAACTCACTCTGCATTTCCCGAATGCTACCTGGTGCTGCAGTTCCTCTTTTAACTGTTCTTGTCTTAATTCCATCCCCTGCAATTGGAGCCTGAATAATGAGTTATTTCACAGGAAGATTGATCTGGGTATTAGGGCATCGTTTAGTTGCCATTACAACAGCCAATTTTGGTTACATGCTCAGCTGTGAAGGGAAATGGGCCAGGCTGCTGGAGCTTTCTGAAACATGGAGCCGGTGGGTGGCAGGAGGGGATTCTGGGCCAAGGGGGCAGAGGGCAGGGGGCCTGGCTTGCTCTAGCCCATATGTCTTTATTCTTAGAATATAATGCTGGGAAAGAAATTATAAGGCCTGAAAAGGGATACAACCATGTTTGAAGGGAGAGAGGGGGAATCGGGGTTTTGAGGCGAGAGATGCCTATAGTTAAAAGGCTTTTGTTAAATAACTGAGAGAACAACCTCCAAATTAAAGAGCATTTCAGTCTCATTAAATTTTAAGACGACAGAATTGCTAAACATTCCTTCCAGGTACGTCTCACACTAGACCCAGCTGGAGGGGTTACGGTCCCTCCCCTTCCGATCTCCAGGTCTGATGGGGAGACACAGCATCTACCCTCATGGAGCTCCTAGTCTGATGGAGGAGGGAGATTCTCTTTCACGTCACATCCCCTACCTCCCACCCCCATCTCTCTGTCCCATCATGCTATTTATTTCCCTCATATCACTTCTGACAACCAAACCTTTCCCTTTTCATTTATTTTAGTTTAACTCACTTGCCTGTCTCTTTCTCAACTAGAACAAAAACTACATAAGGGCAGCGACCTTGTGTACCCCACTTATCTCTTTCCCCAGTGCCTAAAATAGTGTGTGCACCTCGTGGCCCTGGATATACACGTGATTCAGTAAATGAAATGAAGGAAAGCAGCCCTGGTTTCAGGTGGCTGGCCGGGGGAGACAAGGCGCGGCACGCCTCAGTGCTTCCAAACATCTCCACGCCCTGTGCGCACCTCATGAAACGTTAGACCCTCAGCCCAGGAGGAGCCGTGCACACGCCCTGCGTGTTTTGCAAATAACTTCAGGGCATTCACAGAACGTCCTGGTCCTGCAGGAGCTGAAGTCCTCCTTAGAACCGAACTCAGCACCCCCGATACAGAGGGAGAAGATGGAAGTCCGCTGACTTGAGGTTTGCCCTTTGGCAAAGTCACCACACCTCTCTTGTTGGTTTTTCTTGTCTGTTCTGTGAACACCTAACTCAGTAATGTTGGTGAACATACTGTTACCTGTACAGTGTTGTATGAATGCTAATTATTAGTAGTAGCATCATTAATCATTATAGCGGCAATTTCAAAACCTGTCTATGACAAAATGAGTCCATGGACACTGAGGGGAAATGAAGGGAAGGCCACCCCATCAGGAGGCACAGCTTGGCCATCCCTGAACAAAAGCAGAAGCTGAGAGGTCATCCCCTGACCCTCTGAGGACCTCAGATATCCCAGTGAGCTGTATGTTTCCAGCCTGGCCTGTTGGGGAGATAACCAGAAGACCCCGGAGTGATTTGCCCGAAGTATTTGTGTACTGGTATCATTGGACGTTGAACAGGCTTTAGCTACATTACTAACGCTATTAAAGATAAAAACCATTAAACAACCACAGCTTGCTTTCCATCAGCCACCCCACAGGCATCCAAAGCAAAACCAACAAGACTGTGTTAGAATAAAGCAGATACTGAGATTTATTAATACCTTGCGTTTGCCAAGAGCTTTAACAGCAAGCCCTGGGCACTGAGAACATCACCCACCAGGCACGGGTAATTAGCATGGGGGTCTCTCCCAGAGCCCCATCATGCCCTCACCCCAGCCTCTAAGTTGGAAGCTAATGTTCAGGTCACTTTATTAGAGCCCATTTCTGAGCATAGCCAGGACATAAGGCGATAGTGAGTGGGGATACCATTGACATGGGTGGTTAGAGTTGAAGACCCTGGGGCAGGCAGAGCAGCCAGAGAGAAGGGGACACAGTGGGAACTGGAATTTGGGGATGCAGGAGATCCTCTGTGTGGGAGCAGAGACACTGACTATTAACCCTGGGCCAGAAGAAGCCAATACCAATCTGCAAGTAGCCCTCATTTTGCAATGGTCAGCAGGCTCTACAAACAGAGGGAGGGTCTGCAAACAGCACAAGTGTGTTAAATAGTTTCAGACTTTCCAAACAGCAGCTTGCTTTATACATAGCGAACGGTACAGTCATCAGGGAACTTGTGAGTGGATGGCCAACGATTTCATAACCCAGCATTAAAGCCGCAAAGCAAAGACCATCTGCTGGAGCACATAAGAGAGAAGGTGGGCCAGTTTCAGAGTTTCAGTGGCACAGTTGTGTCAGCACGGTGATTTGCCCAGACCTGAGTCATTGACACCTTTCTGTGGGTCACTCGCTGCCCTCATCCTAAGACGATCCGAGGGTGGAGCAGTTCCCAATTCTTGCCCCACAGTGTCCCTCTGGTCTCCAGCATAACAGCCGGGGATCTCTGGGCACCTGCCTGTGGCAGGCTTGGACCATGCATTATTAAGAGGGCAGCTGAGTTCCATGCAGAAGGCAGAGGCTGGCAGCCATCACGTCACGTGGCATTGTTCAGGCCTTCTCATTTACAGTCCATTTGGACATCCATTATTTATGGCATCTGAGTGGCTGTGAAGAAGTTGAGACTCAATTAAAAGAATGTTTTCCTGCACAGAAGTGGTGGTTAATGCTGAGAAGCTATTCCAACGCACCTGTTACGCTGCACAGGCCTAGAGACACAGAGAGTGCAAGAGGTGGACTTAGAGAAACTCAGAGACAGAGGGGGAGAACGGAGAGATGGAAAGAGAAAGAGGGAGGCAGACACACCGTGGACCGAGGATGAGAACCTTCTCCCCACAGGCCACCTCTGCCCTCAGCCCCCAGACTCCGTGCTGGAATTCCCTTCTCGCTGTCTTACAGGAGAGGAACCATGTCTGTTAGTCTCCTCAGTTCCCCTCTCTCCTTCCTTGTACTGTCCACACTGCATTGTCCTGTCCCCGGCACATGGGAGACATTAGCAATAGCCCTGGTGGTCTATGGGTGGTGTCTATGAAGGAAAGTGGACACCAAAGCAGGCCTCTGTGCTGTCGGCTCTAGAGTGCATGTGGCCGGGAGATAGGAGAGGGAGGTGAGAAGTGTGGCCAGGTAGGGACTCCTGGGAAAGAATGGCTGTGTGGGAAGATGAGGAGAGGTTTGGGGGCCAAGGTGGAGAGCAAAGTAGGTGACCGAAGTGACTAAGAGAGGTGCAGGGAGAGGTAAGGGATAGACGGAAGAAAGAGGAGGGAGAAAAAGGAGGCCAATGTGAGTTAAATGCAGGGCAGACAGGAGACAGGGAGGTGAAGTAAGAGAGAGAGAAAAGGGAGAAGGTACAGGTAGTGTGCAGAGGAAAGAGGGGAGAGTGGAGAGAGGCAGAAAGAAAGGTTTCTCCATGTATGTGTTTCAGGACTGGGACAGCCCATGACAGCAATTATGGTGCTTAAGTGAGAGGCGATCCAGGGGACTAGCAGCAGCCACCTCAAAGCCCCTGCAGCCTTTGTTGAGTCAGACCTCATGAGAGGAATGGCAGCCAAGTTCCCTGAAGGTCATGGGCTCTCCATCCTGCAGTCAGTCCATTGGCTCCCTGTTCAGTTCGCTGAGGAAGGAGGAGGCAGGCCTGGCTGGGGCACCTGGGAAAGCAGCTCTGCAGGCAGCAGGGGCACCTGTGTCAGCCAGAGGGTCCCGACCTGGGAGCTGGATAAGGAGTTTCTGGTGGGACCACATCCGGCTTGAGGGAGGCAGCCCCCGTCTTCCGCCCATCTCGCTGGCGCCTCTCTGCCATGCTAACGTCCCCTCCTTTTCATTTCCATGGGCAGCCTCCCAGTTCGCCTAGGTGGAGGCCTGCTGAGTCCTGGCGGGTCGTAGTCACCCACCTCCTCCTTCTCTGATCACCCTTCCTTCTCGTCAACACACAGTTTCAGTGTCATCATCGCCACCATTACTTTTTCAGCGTCTTGTAAGCTTGAGGGCAGCAGTTATATCTCATTCATTTCTGTGAACGTGTGTGTGAACACATACACACATGTGCACACACACACACACACACACACACATACACAAACACACACACCCTCTCTTGACACAGACCCAAGACCTATTCCAGGGAGCGCTGGGTCAGTCAGGGTGTTTGCAAATCAACTCTGGTTGGTTTAAGCAAAAAAGGGAAGATATGAAATCATTGGGCAAGCCAGACTTAGACTTTGGGGGAGGCCATACAATCAGGGGTAATGCTCAACCCACCCTCTGTTGTGCTCTTGCCAAGACTCCATGGCTGCATGATTGGGCACACGTATCAGAGTTTCCATGGCTGATGGAAGGTTCTGGGCCCTGAAATCTCCACCTCCTCTGCCCCCAGGCCAGACGCCTCTGCACGACTCTGGTCAGGAAATAGACACGGCATGGCACCTGCCCCTGTGTGCTTGGGTCAAGCCGCAGCCTCCTACGGGGATGGGGGGAAGTCCTGTTGGCAGAGTCGATGCCCATGCTTGTGTCCCAGCTAGCAGAGAAGCTGGGAAGAGAGCTTCTGGTTTCTCACTCCAAGAGGCAGGATTCACAGAGTGGGAAATTTGCAAACAGGGGAGGGGTGCTCAAGAAATGTGGGTGGCCAGAAAGCAGGCCAATATCCCCTAGAGGTGCAGAAGGCCACTGAGTAGAGGAGTGGACCAGGAGCAGAACTGAGCAAAGCAATCACTCACTGGGCCAATCCCCCAGGTTCACTCCAACGCTTAGTGCAGGAGGGGTGTATTCTGCATGCTTCCTGCATCCAGGAAAGTACTGCCCTCAGGAATGGGTGTGGAAGTGTCTCGTCATTGGTGGCTGCCATGGAAGGTGTGTGAAGGTCTAGGGGAGCTGGAGCACCTGTGATCAGGCAGAACGGGGATAGCCAGGAAGGATGAGGTGGGCTGAATCCAGCTATAGCAGAGCTCTGCTGGGAAGCAGGTAGGGGCACCCCGGGTGTCTTTTCACCTGCAGCTCACCATTTTCCTGGGAGATGTCCAACCCTGCTGGAGAAGGGCTAATGGATCAGAGTGGCAGGGGTACCCCTTTCCCAGGTGTGTTTGCTGGCCGAAAAGGAACCCAAAGTGAGGATGTGGAGTCCTGACCTGAAGGTATGAAGCAGGGCAGTCTGGTGGTGCCAATCTGCTCTGTGGGGACACTTTTGCTCCTTGGCTGCCTGTGTCCCCTCCCTGCAGAACTGGGGAGCAGGGCCATAAAAGACAAGAACGCTCCCTGCTCCCCTCCCCAGAGGTGGGTGATACTTGTGCTAGGATGATACTTGCTAGAGACTGGGGTGGGGCACTAGGTGGTCGGTCATTCATTCTACCCGTGTCACATGGGTGGTGGGTGGTGTCCACTCTCCCATTTCTCTACTCCAGACTTTTCACAAGACATCTGTCACCAGGCAATTCCCAGTGTGAACAGCTCTTGATTTCCATTTATCTTTGCAGCTCTCAGCTAAAGAGATCCACAAATAACAGGCAGGTTCACGGGCTTAATCGGGCCTGATGCATCTCTAACCAGACAGGGAGCGTGCGTGTGGATGTGTCGCCCGACAGGGACAGGTGTTGGAGGCTCTCATCCATGAGACGAATCACTCTTGGGGACGGAGGCTCAGATAGTGTCCATCAGAGGCAGGGTGGACGTCTCAAACAGAGGGCACAGAGGCTGCCAGTGGAGGCCCCTCCAAGAGACCCAGCAGTTCATAAGCTGACTTACGGAAGCCTTCTGCCCCAATGCTGAATATTTCTAAGCTGCCCCCTTTTTGTAGCATTTCTCATCACCCCCTCCCTGTCACTAACAGATTCTTCCCCGCCAGCACAGATAAAGGGTTGAATGAACTTCCGGAGACACAACGCCTGGGTTGAAAACCCAGCACCGCTTCCTACTAGGTGAGGGACACTGGGCAGGCCACTCACCTGCCCAGGTCTTAGTTCACTCGTCTGCCTCGTGGGCCTGTTGTAAGGAGTGAATGAAGTGCTCCACATAGTTGCTGCATCTTTGGGGCCACTTTGTTCCTACCTGCTAGATAACGTGGTGGTGAGAAACCCTGGCCCTGCACTTATTAGCTATGTGGCGTTGGGCAAATTGCTTACCCTCTCCGAGACCCAGATGGCTGCCGTCTAAAATGGAGGTGGTAGCGGTACCCACGTGGTCAGGCTTTTGATAGGGTTACCACCCGCAAAGCACTAGGACAGCCTGCTGCACAATGAACCATCAGGAAACGCTGCTGGCGGTGGTGGGAGCATTCTAGCGCCCACCTCTATGAGTTAGAAGGTTCTCGCTTGCTCATCCTGCCTCTCCCATCAGCCTGGGAACTGATCAGGGGCCTAGACTGCTTCCAGCCAGGATCCTGGCAAGGAGGGGACATTCCATGAATCTGTATTTGATGAATCAGTAAGAGACTCTGCAGTGAGAAGATAATGTGCCATGCAGATACATGGGCTCTGGAAATCAGCAAGAACCCTGTGGCCTGTCACCCACCCTGAAGACTTGGGAGAGTGACTCCTCCTCCCAGAGCCTCAGTCTCCCCATCTGAGCAGACTTCGATGATGTCCCCGAAGCATCTAGACAATCCTGGGCTATGCTGGTTGCTTAAAAAATGATGGCTGGGATAGTCCCATTGGAGGCCTGCCCTGGAAAAACAGTGAAGATGGTGAATAACCTCCCACCTTTCCCTGTCCAGGCTCCACTTCTCCCTTCTTCTGCCCTGCTTCGTCCAAGGCATGCCCCAGGCTCCGAAATAACCCTGCCTGCCCCCAAGCGCCCCAAGCCCTCGTCAACTGGAGTTATTGGAGAGTGGCTGTGAAAAATATCAGTTCCTACAAAGTTCAGTTATAAGGGAATCCGTAGGATTCTCATAGGTTCTACCTATCCCAGGGCTACCTGCAATGACAAGACAAAAGTTTGGAGTTGGCACTATTCACAGGTAACAAGCAGGGAAAGTAAATGTTCGTGGTAGTAAGTAGGGCAATAGGGAGTAATGGGTCCAGAAAGAGTTAGAGATCACAGCATTCACGTTCAGAATTGAGAAGCTATATGGGCCATTCGACTGTGGATTCTCAACTTGACACCCCTGAAACCAAGGTTGACAGGGATGGTGGAATTTCAGGCTGAGGACTGAACGAGAATAGGGTGGCAGCATGTCACTCCTCTGCCATCAGATCGTTCCAGGTGGCTCTAAGTCTCCTAAATCAACAAGGAAAGCTGGTTCCTCCTCTCAAAGGGAGACCAAGAGCCAGCCTCACTGGGTTCAGTGCCCCTCATGCTACTGCTGTGGGAACGTCTGCCACCCCGGTGGCCACCTCCCCAAGCACAAGCTGAGGCCAATCCTGTCCTTTCCTTATTTAGAAAGAGCTAGGACTTAAATACCAGTGGATGATATCAGTGCCAGCTTAAACTGAAAGAAAGGAAGTAAAGGGAAAAACGCACACACAAAACACAAAACCCACCCTGCACTCATTAGGCCAGGCCAGAAGGAGGGAGCAAAGCCTTGTGCTTCCACATGCACTCCTCCCTGTCTTGCCCTGGGAGGAAGCGGCGCAGGGCAGTGGGGAGGGGAGCCAGGAAGAGATTGGAGGTGGTGCTGACAGGGGCCCACACACCCTCAAGGAAGGTCCCAGGAGGCGACTGCTCCATTTGGCAGTGCTCTCAGTGGTTACACCCCTGGCTCTGACCCAGACAGACTGGGTTCAAACCCCAGCTCCACTAACTAGCTCTGTGAGCGCTGGCTACTTCCTGCACTGAGCCTCAGTTTCCTCACCTGTAGCCTTGCGGTGATGAGAACTATTCTGAGGCCTGAAGGAGGCTTGCTGTAGGTCACTGGACAGGCACCAATACTCACACATAAACCTCTGAGGTCCGCCCCCTGCAAGGCTGCTCCTCACCAGCTCCTGACAGGGTCACCTGTGTGCAGCTGAACCTGCTCAGGGACGGCTGCTCAGGGCAGGGTAACAACATCAAGCCTTAGCTCTGCTCTCAGAGGTGCGGTTTGGTGACATGGGAACAAAAACCAGAAAATGTTGTAATACCGTAACTGCTGGTCGTGGACACTGGAGAGGTGGGACAAGCATCCGATTGCTGGGTTCAATGAATAATCTAACACTCATAGCAGCTCACATGTATGAGACACACACGTGCCAGCGCAGCTCTGAACACTTAACTTTTAACCCTGAGGCTTATTCCTAAGGACACCCAGCTTGTGGGTTTTACTGTTACCCCACTTTCCAGATAAGGAATGTACACAGAGGGAGGGTAAGCAAATCAGAACTGGTGGACAAGACTGGGACCAGGGGGGCTGCATGGGGCGTTATGTGTTCACTGTGGAGGGACGGCTACGTGGCAAGGGCATCTAGACCAATCAGGTGTGTCAGGAGCCAAGAGCCACGAACAAGATGTCGTATGCCCAGCTCCACCACTCCCAGTCATTTCTGCCTCCGACAGTCTTTTTTTTTTTTTATTCTTCTGTAGGGGGCGTGTGTATGCTCAGATATGAGTCTAGCAGGAACTTGGCCCCTCTCGGGTCATCTCAGCCTTTCCTCCCCTGTGGGGGCAGGCCTTAGTCAGGCAGCCATGCCAGGACCCATGCCTGGGTCCTCCCTCACCTCTGAGCCACCTGCTGAGCCTTCCTTCCAGGCTGACCTGCATCTCGGCTTCCCAGAGGCAGTGAGATGACGCAGTGGGATCAGTCTTGCGGGGCCAAAGCAGCCTGGGCAAGTTCTCCAGAGAATGTTCTTGACAGCTTGTGCATTTCTCCAGCCGCCTTCTTGAAAGGGTCACTGGTCATTGCATCCTCTCCTGGATGTACTAGAATTATCTCTACAGCTGGATGCAGCTCAGCCCCCAGACCTGGGGCAAAGGGGGGGGCGGGGAGCTCTGCCTGGATGTGCTTCCCATTCCCCGCAACTCTCTGCAGCAGGGAAGAGCCAGTGGTCTCTGAACAAGGGCAGCACTAGGTTGTCTTTGAAAGGATATGCTGGGATTTCCACTGTGAGGGAGGGAAAATAATTTTCCTCTTCCCTTCTAAATTTCTCGAAGTGGTCTAATAATCAAATTGACTTGAGCCAGATTAACAGGAGGAAATGGCCAGATTTATTATGTATGTGAAAACGAGGGTTTCACAAGAATGTAGGGCCCAAGATACACTGGGTAGTTGATGCTTACATGCCATTCCCTGTTAGACAAAAGAGAGGCAGACCTGGGTGACCACTGGTCTGAGATTTCAGAGGGAAAGCAGGCAATTCACAAGTAGATGAGAAAGAGCAAACATTTGGTACACAAATTCTTGCAGGGCCACCCAGAAACAATGGGACACAGAGGGGAGTTTAACACAGGCTTAGCAAGTTCCTCTCTGTCTGCCACACTTAGATAATGTTATGCTAAGGTGTTTCTATCTGAATTCCTTTAGGCAGGTAGGGAGGAGGGTCAAAGTTTCTTTCTGAGTCTTTTGTTTCTTAAAAATAGCCAGCTTAAAATAATCAATGTCCTAGAAGTCGTATTCCGGGATGGCAAACTCTGCTTCCCTTCACCATCATCTCTTCTCCACATCAACTGAGTCACTGAGGACCAGTTGGCCAGTCCCTCCCTGGCCACCCAGACAGTCTCAGACCCTGGCTGTCCAAACACCTGCGGGCTGCAGTTCTTCCCCACCACATCCCATCCTCATCACAGAGGCCAGGCTCAATCCACCTGGGCCTCTGTATAGGGCTGGAGTCCAGCTCTCCTCCATTCAGCCCATCATCCACCTGTCCCAGCTGTGTCCTACGTGTCCATCAGCATTCCATGTAGAAAACAGAAACACCTGAGGTACCTGAGGAAGGTACCTCAGGTACCTGAGGGAAGGATGGAGGGGAGAGGGAGGAAGAGAAGAAGGGAGGGAGGAATGGAAGGAGGGAAGAAGGAAGGAAGAAAGATTTAGTAAGGGAAATGGGGACTTACAGAATCATCAGAGGAGCTAGACAAATGGAAGTCAGGGACCACTGCTAGACTTTTGGCTTAAGGTCACATTTGCACAACTGTGAACCTGGCACCAGGAAATAGTTTCTGCCAATAATAGTGACGTAGGACCTGCCCGCAATTTCTGGGTGTGAGCTGGGATCCTGTCTCGTGAAGATGAAAATGGACACACGGACCAGGGAAGGCAAGGAGTTGTAAAGGAAGGTAGTTTATTAGAGGCAGGACAAGAGGTTGCAGCTGCCGAGCGGGAGGGGGTACCCGAAACTGGGAAGCCCAGTGACTGAGGCAAAAGCCTTTTACTTTTATACCTTCCCTTGCCTGCTTGGGGAAGGGGGCTGGAGCCTCCTAATGGAATTCATCTATCAGGTTTGTCCTGTTTGCCCATGCTGAAGGGATTCACGAAATAACGTATTCCTATCTACTAGATCTGCTCCTTCATTTGGCCAAAAGGGATTTGAGATAATTTATTAACCTCAAGGCATATTCTCATATCTTTGTCCTGGAGTGAAGGAGACATTCCAGGGCCTGGAGTCTCAGGATAAGGCTGCTTTTTTGCTTATTCCACCAGGGACCCCCCCCTGTCTACCTAGCAACACATTAACTAACCTGTCTCAATCCCCGCTCTGAAGACATGACCCTAACTGCTGTTAGGGGATAGGAGCAACGACCACTCTGGCTACCTCAGGCTGAGGAGGGACATAGAAGGAGACTGGCAGCTGGGGCTTGTCCAGAGGCCTATCTAAGGGTCCCTGGTAGGTCAGTAGATCCAGATGAGGGTTTTGTTGCTTTGGAGGCCATTGTAACCAGCTAGCGAGTGGTCCACAAGTAGAGGTGCACTGTAGGCAACAGCAAGACGCAATTCCTATAATAATGAAAAAGAGAACTATGAGAAAGGCTTCTTTAAGTCCTGTTAAGCTAGGAAGGCAGGAAGTAAGGAAGGATAAATCTAAGCCAAAGAATCCTGTCTGTTGTTTAATATTGGAAGCTATGTTATGAATTTGCTGTACCTTATCTTCTATTAAATGAGAATTATCAGACAGACTGAAGCAGCATAATCCTTTAAAATTTCCACATCCTTGATTGTGTTTGAGGAGTAGGTAGTCTATGGCAGCTCGGTTCTCAAGAACTGCTTCTCTGACTTGTCCCAACTCTTGGCCCATGGCATGTATAGCCTGAGAAGTGGCATTCAGGGCCTTTGCCATTGAACAAGCAATGTGGCTAATCTCTACATTTAAGGCTATGGTCATAGCACATACTGCAAAGAGAGATAAAGAAATATATTCAGCTGGACTAAATAAATGTATATCACTGTCGCAGCTGGAATCTAGAGGGAGTTCTCTGTGATGTCTAACCTGATGAGGCTTTTGGGGTAAGAAGACAGTTGATCTTCCAAGAGAGTAGGGTCCCCCTATAAGCTGGAACATAGGAGTGAGCCATCTTCCCACAGAGAAGAAACATTCCAGCAGGTGGTTTAACATGTGCATTGGCATAAATTATAACAGTGATGGAGCTCCAGTTAAGGAGCTCCATTGGTCAAAAGATCAACGCAATGGTTGGACAGTCTGTGAAAATAACACATTGATCAGCTGGAGTTACAGTTCTAACCTATATAGAGAACATGCTCATGTCATTTTGGATGGTAGTGGGACCCCAATTGTAGATATCGGAGTAGGATATGGCCTTATCCATGTATTGAAGGGTGGTATAATTCTTTATATAACTTAAAGGGGTGCAGACTCTAACTAGGCAGGAGGTAAAGGTTTGTTCAACATAATTTCCTTGTTTAAGGCAGAAGTCTGACACATCCATTACATGTTTGGCTAAGTACATCCATTTTCGTTTCTTTGGGATGATATGAGGTCTTCTGGAGCCCCATGTTGAAGCATTATAAAAGGAGTAACACTTGATAAAACATTATGTAGAGATTGTTATTGGTGTCTTAGATGTCAGAAAGTTTCAAAAGACTAATTAAAATATAGTATGCAAAAATAACACAAAATAGTTCTAAGCTCAGCCCTGCCCAAGGCAAGTAATGACAGGAAGAAGAGGCTGAATCTAGGACAATTCACGTGAGAGATGCAGCAAAGAGAATGAAAGCAGCAGTAAGGAGAATGAAGCCCCCTGATATGGTCTTTTTGAAACTAGACTGTATTATCTGAGTACTTATCTCTATGGTGTAGAAGAAGTTTTACGTCCTCTAGTGGTTGACTGGAAGATGTAGGACCTTCGTCTTTTTCTTCTGTTTGTGTGGGTGCACTCGTACAGAGCTTGACTCGAGAGTGGTCAGGAGTCAAATTCTGGGATTTTTACTGCTGTGGGAGTAGAAAGAATCACAGAGTAGGGTCCTTTCCACACTGGATCTAGCATTGGAGATAGAGAAGGAAGAGATTTGATAAGAACTTTATCTCCTGGGTTAAATAGGGGTTTTCGATCTGCTTGAGGTTGAGCTTCTGATAATTGTTGGATGGCTTGTTGGAACTGTGCTAAAGAAGTAATATGTTGGGTTAGTTCTATAGTCTCATGATCAGTTAGGAGGTCGTTGGTTAAGAAAGGCCTACCGTACAACATTTCAAAAGGGCTTAGGCCACACTTCGTTGGAGTATTTCGAATACGGAGGAGAGCTATGGGGAGTAAAGCTGTCCAATGTTAGCTAGTTTCTTATGATAATTTTCTAAGATGTCTTTTGATAACATCATCAGTCTTTTCTACCTTACCTGAGGATTGTGGCCTCCAAGCACAATGGAGGTGATAGTCTATTCCCAGGGCTTTGGACATACCCTCGGTGACTGAAGATTTGAAAGAAGGCCGACTGTTGCTTTGAAGAAACTTGGGGAGGCCAATCTAGGTATAATTTCCATAATTAGGACTACTACTTCTTAACTACTTTTATTGCCTTTTCTGTTCTACAAGGCAAGGCTTCGACCCAGTGGGTGAAGGTGTGTGTGTCCGTACTAGGAAATACTTGTATCCTTTGGCCTTGGGCATATGGATGAAGTCTAATTGCCAATCCTCTCCTGGGCATTTGCCTTTGTCTTTGCACCCCTATGGGTGTCTGAGGATATATTAGAGGGTTATTCTTATGGCAGACTTCACAGGATGTGAGAATGTGTCGTGCAGTCTTTTGAAGGTCTTTTCCTGTGAATAATTTTTGATCATTTGTGAAGTTTTGTCCCTTCCTAAGTGGAAGGTTTGGTGGAGAATTTTCAGAACTTTCCATTGATTGGCAGGTGAGATGTGTAAATGGCCACACTCCCCTTGCAACCAACCCATGGACTGGATAGTGTATCCCCTTGTCTTAGCCCATTCTTGCTCCTTTTGAGTATATTGGGGTTTAATGTGGGTTATGGACCCATCCCAAATTAGAGGAGTTAGTGCAGGGTTAAGACTCAGTTTGGCAGCGTTTTTGGCTATTTGGTCTGCTAATTGATTACCTTCAGTAATCTCATCACTTCCGTTTTGGTGTCCCTTGCAGCGTATGACTGCTATTTCTTTGGTGAAAAGTACTGTACCAGTCGGTTGATCTGGTGATATTTGATAGGAGACCCATCTGCAGTTAGGAAGCTTCTTTCTTTCCAAATGCTTCCATGGACATGTAACACCAAAAAAGCATATTTTGAATCAGTATATATATTGGCTCTTTTTTCTTTGCTCAGCTCTAGTGCTCAAGTAAGAGCTATAGGCTCAGCCAGTTGTGCGCTGGCTCCAGAAGGAAGGCTTGCATGTTCTAAGATATTATGTAAAGTAACAACAGCATAACTAGCCTTTTGTGCGCCATTTTCTACCAAAGAACTCCCATCAGTAAAAAGTGTCCAATCTGGATTATCTAGGGGCGGGTCTTGATACCACAAGGGGTGGCTATCTGTGAGCCAGTGACTAAAGTTCTTGAATGTAATGGGGGACAAAGACGGTTAAGTCTTGTCCCATTGTGAGCTTGGTGGCTTCAGGAACTAGAAGGACAGCCACAGCTATGGCCCGGAGGCAAGCCGGCTAGCCACTTGCTACAAGGTCGAGTTCTTTACTTAAATAGCCTACTGGTGACTGTGAGGGTCCTCTGGGTTACATTAGGACTCCTAAAGCCATTCCCTTTCTTTCTGTTATATATAAATAAAAGGATTTTCCTGCAGGAAGGCTTAAGGCTGGGGCACTTAACAGTGCTTGTTTTAAAAGGCTAAAAGTTGTTCTGCCTCTGAGCTCCAAAGTAGCAGATGAGTATTTGCAGTTTGAGTATCTTTAATTAGTTGGTAAAGAGGGCGGGCCGTTTCTCTGTATCCTGGGATCCACAGATGGCAGTAGCCGGTAATGTCTAGGAAGCCCCTTAATTGTTTCAGGGTCTTAGGTAGGGGATACGTGAAGATGGGATGAATTCTATCCTTCCCTAGGGCCCTAGTCCCTTCAGAGATAATTAACCCAAGGTATTTGACAGAAGTCTGACACATTTGGGCCTTGGCCTTGGAAACCTTGTAACCCTTAGAGGCTAGAAAATTTAAAAGGGCAGTAGTGCCTTGGCTGATGAGGTCTTCAGACAGAGCACACAATGAAAGATCATCAACGTATTGTAAAAGAGTACAACTGTTATCGGCAAAATCTGCTAAGTCCTTAGAGAGGGCTTGCCCAAAGAGGTGTGGGCTATCTCTAAACCCCTGAGGGAGGACCATCCAGTGAGCTGTGAAATCTGGCTTTCAGGGTCCTCAAAGGCAAAGAGATATTGTAAGTCAGGGTGCACAGGTATACAGACAAAGACATGTTTTAAATCTAATACCGTGAACCATCTGGCATTTGCAGGTATTTGGGTTAGGAATGTGTAAGAACGATAGGGTGTATAGAAATAACTGCCTCATTGATGGCCTGGAGGTCTTGAACTACTCTCCATTCTCCATTTGGTTTGGGAACCCCTAAGACGGGGGTGTTGCAGGGCTGTCACATTCTCTAAGGAGCCCTTGTCCTTTGAGACTGTTAATGATAGGGATTAGTCCTTTTCATGCCTCAGGTTTCAGAGGGTATTGTTTCCAGCAAGGAAATAAAGTGGGGTCTTTAAGGTAAATATGGACTGGAACAGCCATTAAGGCGCGACCAATTGTCCCTTGTGACGCCCAAACATCAGAGTTGGTGTTGGTTTCTACTACTAAGAGGCGGCTTAGAAATACTTCCAGGGGTTAGGAGATCAGTAGTTCCCATCGCCGCCATAATGTCTCTTCCTAATAGAGGAGTAGGGGGAGCATGATTAAGATGAATGGGAGAACATTAGGTCACCCCATATGCTACCTAAGGGCTGGGGAAAATATTTAGTAATTGGCTTGCCCATGACTCCTTGGATGGTAACATGTCAATTGGGGAAGGTCCCTGGATTGGAGAGGAGGACAGAGAATGTGGCTCCTGTGTCTAGAAGAAAATCAATAGGTTATCCTTCCACTTCTAGGGTTACCAGGAGCTCGGGGGTCCCAATGGTTAGATGGGACAAGGGAGCCACTGGTAGAATTCCCCGGGCGCCTTCAGTTCCACATGGGAGTCTGACTGAGTGAAACTGGCCTTGGGGGTGGAGGCCTAAAGGGACAGTCTGACTCCCCGTGATCCCCTTGATCCCCAGATGGGACAGGGCCGCAGAGGTCTCTGAGTCGGCTCCGGTCACCCTGAGCATTCCCTTCGCCAGTAACGGGACTGTCCACATTGGTGGCAGTCGGGCCTTCCCTTTCCCCGGGCACCCTGTAAGGCAGCCAGCAGTACTTCTGTCTTTTTTCTTATTCTCCTCTCCTTGTCCTGGCTTCCTCTTGGTCCCGATGGTAAAAGATGGTGTTGGCCACCTGGCGTAACTGTTCCAAGGTTGGACCTTGGGGACCAATAGCCAATTTTTGTAATTTTCTGCGGATATCTGGAGCAGCCTGAGTTATAAATTTGTCTTTAAAAAAAGAATTTCCCCTGCAGGGGTGTCTGGCCCTATTGAAGTATGTTTAATTAAGGCCTCCCTGAGCCTTTCTAAAAAGACTGAGGGATTTTCTTTCGAATTCTGGCTAACAGTAGATAGCTTTGAATAATTGACAGGTTTGACCCTTGTTCTCCTCAGTCCCTCTAAAATGCACACCAGAAAGTGTCTTCTCTGCCAATGTCCCATGGCTGTATCAGGACCCCACAGTGGATCATCAGTGGGTACTGCCTGTTCCCTGTAGGGAGGGTTCCCGACAGGAATCCCATGCTGCCTGTTCCTCATGAGAGGCTAGGAACTGATCCTCTCCAAACTTTTCAGCAGCTTGCAAGGCTGCTTGTCTTTCATAACTGATGAGAGTTTGATTCAGGATTAACATAACATCTCTCCAAGAGAGCTCAAAAACCTGGGTTAAATTTTGGAAAGCTTCTATGTATTTGTCAGTTCATCTGAAAACTTCCCTAGATACCCCTTTATGTGTCTGACGTCTTGTAAGGAAAAAGGGACTTGAACCCTGGCAGACCCAAATTCTCCTCCTGGCATCTCTTGTAAGGAAAGGAGATTTACTCTACACTGGGGACACTTCTGTACAGGAGGTCCTGGATATGGAGGGCAATTAGAAGGAGCTAGGGCAGGAATTGGCTCCGGAGGAAGAGCAGGATATAAAGTTTTGGGACGATCCGTTGACTGGATATTTGTTGAAGGGATCTCCTCAGGAGAGGAGGATCCCGCTGGAGGTTCCTTTGGATGAGTCCCCTTAGAAGGGGTCTCTTTAGGAGGAGGGAGGCAAGAGATCACAGCCAAAAGAGCTGGGTCAACTCTACTTTCTTACAGAGATCTGGGTTGTCCCTCAGGGCAATAAAAGACTGAATATAGGGCACTTATGACCATTTGCCCTCCTGTCTGCAAAACAGATCTAGCTGCATGATAGTATTGTAATTAATACTTCCCTCAGAAGCCCAAGTCTCCCCATCTTCCAACGAGTATTTAGGCCAAACCTCTGAACAAAAGAAAACCAGGCACCAGTTCTTCAAAGTCTGAGGGTCAAATGTGTCCCAATGTTTCAAGCTGCAATTCAGGGGGCTGAAGGTGCGTGAGGAGGAAAGGAGGAAGAACAGAAAGGTGTCCCTTTGGAGGTCTTCTCCCACAATTTGTTCTAGGGTGTCTCCCAGAAACGTGGGCCACAGACACCACACGACTGGTTCCGAGGTGGGTGAGGAGACACTGCGTGCCAGGATTATTTGCGCTTACCTGGGCGGCCTGGCCCGTGCCTCCAGTGGGCGCCTACCCAAATCTGTGTGTGTGTATGTGTCTGTGTGTGTGTGTTTGTGTGTCTGTGTGTCTGTGTGTGTGTGTGTCCCTGCCTGAATGTCTGGAACTGGCCCACAGGCCAATAAAGGCTATGGCAGAAAATGAGATACTTTAAGGCAGAGGGTATATGCCCCGACTCTGGGCATCACAAAAATTGATGGCACGATTAATATAATAGTTGCCTTCTAAATAAAGAGGTGTAAGCAGGGAGTATATACTCAAGGCTTGTAAAGAAGGCATGTGGTGTGGGCAGAAAGGTGAGGGGGGAAGTATTGATTCTCAATAGGTAAGCAGGGGTAAAAAGAGGAACCGGAAGCCCCAAAAGGCTTCAGATAAAGCTTCCTCCTTAAGGTAAAGTGAGTCTGGAATATACCGCCCTTCCCCGGGAATTTTGTCAGATGGCTGACAAAAGCAGAGGTGTAAGAGGAAAGTGGTGAGGTATTCGGGACTCCATGGGTGGAGCCCCCCGAAGAGTCTCGGCTGCCAGACAATTATTGAAGAATCCACAACAGGTGGAGAGATCACAAAAACAACAGGGCGATTTGGGGTGGAGATCAGGACACTTGCACCAGCGCTTTAAAGCTTGGAGATCCCAAGAGGATGGTATGAGAGGGAATGCTAAATGCCAGTAAATCTTATTTTGAGTGACAAGAGACGTCCTATAGAGACAGAGATTCATGTTCTCACCTTAAGATGTCTTGAGATGGGCCAGGAGTGTTGCGGAGGTCTCGCAGGGCAGAGACCCCAGACCAGTGTCTCAAAATCTGAGGAGAGACAGTAACAGGATGAAAGAACAGCAGAGACAAGGAGTCATATGCTGGCACCCTTACAGGCAGTCGGGCTGGGAAGGGACCAGAGGGACCTTTGGGACCCACTGTAGAGTAGCTATGGCCGAGGTCCCTCACGTGTCCACAAAGGCCCACAGTCCTGGCCATGCGCCAGCAGGCAGTCTCCTCATGGAAAGGAAAAAGGCAGTAGAAGGATATAAGAAAATAGCAGAGAGGGGGAGGGCAGCCTCCGAACGGCACCCTTACGGGCAGTCGGGCTGGGGGAAGACCCAGGGAGCCTTTGGGACACACCGCAGAGTAGCCACGTCAGAGGCCTGCAACTGCTGCCAAGCGCCTTTCACCTCAACTCTGCGCCATCTTTGGGCTTTACTCCACCCGAGAGAGAAAGCAAGAGGAAAGGCAGTTGGACTAAGGCCGACATTCCTCTGGCTCAGTGCCGGAGGGGATCAACCAGAGCCCGTCTGCCAAACCTTTATCTCTGTGGCGCAAGGTCGGCAGCCACACTAGTCACTTTTAAATGGCTGACGGAGGCCCAATATTTGTGTGACAGGAGAGACAAAAAACGATGAAGGCCTGTAGGTGGGCAAGTAGCAAGGTACAGATAATATTTACCTCTCCTTCAATCCCGGATGAGACCCCAAAATGATGTAGGATCTGCCGGCAATTTCTGGGTGTAGGCCCGGATCGTGTCTTGTGAAGCTGAAGAATGGACACACGGACCAGGGAAGGCAAGGAGTTGTAAAGGAAGATAGTGTATTAGAGGCAGGAGAAGAGGTTTCAGCTCCTGAGTGGGAGGGGGTCCCGAAACTGGGAAGCCCAGTGACTGAGGCAAAAGCCTTTTACTTTTATACCTTCCCTTGCCTGCTTGGGGAAGGGGGCTGGAGCCTCCTAATGGAATTCATCTATCAGGTTTGTCCTGTTTGCTCATGCTGAAGGGATTCACGAAATAACCTATTCCTATCTACTAGATCTGCTCCTTTGTCAGCTAAAAGGGATTTGAGATAATTTATTAACCTCCAGCTGTATTCTCCTATCTTTGTCCTGGAGTGAAGGAGACATTCCAGAACCTGGAGTTTCAGGATATGGCTGCTTTTTGTTTATTCCACCAGGGACCCCCCCCCTGTCTACCTAGCAACACATTAACTAACCTGTCTCAACAGGACCACCAGCGCTGCCACAGCTGCTCCACACCCAGGGAGCTGGTAACAAGATTATGGATACACGAGTCACTGCAAATCGTCATGATCACTGGAGCCCACTCACCTGCCAAGGCCATTGCAGAGGGGTTGGCCTCTGGCTCCCTGCCACTTTCTAGATCTCATGGTGATGCCTCTTGTTGGCAAAACTTAGACTGAAGCCAGAATGCCAGCAGCACAGGGCTCTGGGAAATGTCACCTTTATCTTTCTAGCTCCTGGGATACAGAGGAAACAGAGGAGGGGATGGATACAGATGCCAGTGCCTACAGATAATGTCCAGCCATCCCCACCTCCATGCCCTGGAACTTACTTGAACTTCAGCTGGGCCTGTAGTCCCAGCCTGGCCTGTGGTCACTACCCAGACTCCTGCCCCAAACTCGGCCTGGGTTGCCCCCACAGTCCTCTGTCAGGGCAGAGGACGGCCACCAGCCCCATCCATTCCCCACCCCACAACCAGCTCCTTAAACTGAAGTCCTCTTAACCCCAGCCTAGGTCCCTGGGGCTTCCTGGAGCTTCTTTGGCCTGGAACCAAATCCAAAGGCAGGCTGTCCCTGGAGAGCACTGCCTGGGAGGCAGAAAGTTCAGAAAGCCTGGGCTTAACGCATATATACATCACCTGCACCCCCCTAAGTAAGCCTCATTCTCAGAGGAAATTCATCCCTTAGGTCATGTCTCATTGGGAGCCTCTGAGATTTCTAAATACCTTTTTTTATAAACAGAGTAGACATGGTTCAAACAAACACATACACATGCAAGGTCTCCATGGAACTGGACACAGCTTTGCTGAGTCAACCTAGAATTACTGGCCAACTCACTTAGAAAGAGGTGGGGGGAGTATAGTGCTGGGAGAGGAGGTGTAGGCCAGGGACCGCAGCACCTGATAACCCATCTACCCACCTAACAATTCCCCCACCCAACAATTCATCCCCCACCTGACTATCCATCGCCCCTACTAAAAACCCATCTCCTACCCTAACAATCCAACCCCCAACTAACAACAAATACCCCCACCTAACAACCCATCCCCAACTGGCAACCCATCCCCCAGCCAAGGCCTTATGACTTGAGTGTCTTTGGGCCCAGACTGGGCTGAGAAAATCTGCAAGATTTGGGGGAGGGCAGATAAAGCTGGGGTTGCGGGTATTTAGAGAGAAACTCTGAGCAAATAAGAGTAGGAGTGAAGAACTTGGACCACCTGGGAGAAAAAATTCTGAGCTGGGCTGGAAATGGGGCCTTAGGCCCCTGCTTCTCTGCTATGGCCTTGGCAGTCCCCTTAACTAAACCTTCCTAGAGCTAGAATGATTGAAGTACAGCCATGTCCATGACCTTGAGGCTGCACATCCAGCTTAATCCACATCAGCGTCAGAGCGAAGGCCTCTCTGTCACTTGGGGATATTTATAACCCGCTTGCCAGGCCCCAGTACCTGGCAGGCGCCTGGAAACTAGGCCACGGGAGCCATGGAGGAAGCAGGCCCTGCTCCCTGCCCCAGCCTCCCCAGCCTGGGAAGGCTCCCAGGGAATGGGACCTGAGTTAGGGACGGAGGAGAAAGAGGCCCTCTGCCCCCGCTAGAAAACTCGGCCCACCCTCTGGGTGAGTGGGATTTCCTGAAAGGGCTTCACGTGCCCGTAATAAGCTTGCTCTGGGCTGCACCTCCCACCCACTCATAATGAGTGGTCCCTTAGCACATGGCCCAGCGGTGTGCCTCTCCCCCACATCTCTTCCCCACATCTCTTCCCCCTCTCAGTGATCAAACTGTACAAGAGCTCCCAGTGCCTGGGAGCAGGTCCACACGTGGAGTACAATGGTGAGGGCCTTCGTCCACTCCATCTCCCCACCCATTTTGCTTGGAGGTGTGCTGTGATCCCTAAGGACACAGACCACCTGGGGGCCCAGTGCAGGCTCCAGGGCTCTCTGCGTCATCTTGAGTAGTCTTGTGTGAAACTTTCAGTGTCTCAGTTTTCCTATCTGTAAAATGGGATTAACAGCGAGGACTTCATGAATAAAAGGCTCAGACGGGTGTCTGACACATCAGTGCTCAATGTGTGCTAGCTCATATAGAAGGATTATTGATCAGGAATAGAGGCACAGAGCCAAGCTGCATGGGTTCAAACCCTGAGTCTGCCACTCACGGGCTGAGTGACCTTGTGCCCATCACTTAACCTCTCTAGGCCTCAGTGTCTTCCTCCCTAAAATGGGAATAACAGTACCTACTACGTGGGGTCATTGTGAGGATTGAATAAGTTAATATGTAAAGCTCAAAGAATGGTGCCTAGCACACACTAGGTGTTCAATGAGTATTAGCTCTGACGATGATCGTGATTATTCTGACAAGATCTTCTTCTGGCCTCCCTCTCTCCTTCCTGCCTCCACACTCAGCTGGCACAGTGGCTCTCTCCTTGTGCACTTTCTCTTCCCTCTTCTTCCCTCCCAATTTAAATGCCGAACTCCTTTCAAGCTCCGCCTCCTCCATGCAGCCTTCCCTGACCATTTTGGTGGGCTTCGCGCTGCCTCCGTTTTCTAATCACCTAGGCCTGACTCCCAGCGTGATTCCTCTGAGTACATCTAGTGTCCAGACCTTGAAGCATGGCTCTGCCTAGCTCACCTCTCCTACCTCCTCAGGTACACAGAGCACAGCCTCACGCTCAGTGGACAGCAGAGAAGCCAGGCAGACCTGTCCTCCCTGAGTCTCGACCCCTTTAGCTCCAAGCAGGCATCTCAGGCAAGCATCCGTGCTCCTGGGATGGGGGACAGTGTGCCCTGGCCACCAACCATAGGCACGTGTGCGCACACACACACACACACACACACACACACACACACACACACACACTATGCTTATGCCCTGTAACCTTGTAAGGCACAACCTAGTTGTTTCCTGAGAAATAATCCCACATTTCCACTAATGACAACCACAGTGCATTTTCCCCGAAGCCCAGTCAGTTTCTGGATTTTTCAGTTTAACAGAGGTGCAGGCCAGCATGCCACCCCATCCCTGGGGCTGTGGAGAAGTGCACACCCAGGGGACAGGCAGGGCTACGGCAGGGTGTTTTAGGCATGGAATCCCTCTCTCCCCAGAAAAGGGCAAGCTGGATGACCTCTGAGGGGCACCACGGCACATGACCCCAGAGACAAGGGCCCATCATGGGGGTGGGAAAGAGATGGTCTTGCTGAAGCAGTGAAGCCCTTTCTGGAAGTGGAAAGAAGCACCTGAGTGTCATTATTTTCTCTCAGACAGTCAGCAAGTCAGCCTTTCTGACCTGCACTGTTAACACTTGCTGTCCCCAGGCCACACTCAGCCGCAGGCGCCTCAGAGGGCTCTGCTGACACCCCTCTCTCCTCTCCTCCATGGGCCACGCTGGGCTCCCAAGAGTGGCCTGTCCCCCAGGACCTGTGACAACGCAGGGAGCTGCCCCAGCATCCTCCACGGCCTCTGTCAGCGTTGCCTAGCCTTCTGGGGTGTGCCCTGGGGTGTGAGACAATGTCACACATCCCACAAGAGCCCCCTGTGGCAGAGGTCCCCTTGTTTCCTGAGCCGGGGCTGGGGGCAAGGAAGGAAGGGGTCCAGTTGGGGCAGGATGGGAGCACTTCCTCTGCACTCATTGTCCTTTCTGGGTGACAGAGGGCTGCTGTCACCCGCCTGAGAAGTCTAGCATCCACGTTGGCCTGGCCCAAAATGGGTGAGGATGGGAGGAGGCCCCTCCTGCAAGCTAAGCAGTGGAACCCAGAGCCCATCTCTGTGGCCCTCATTCCTCTCCCCTGCTCTAGTCTAAAATGGCCTTGAAACGATGCTTATACTAGTATTTGTGACTAGAAACTTAAAAGTAGCCCCTCTTTACCATGTTTGTCAATTATTCCTAAGGATAATACCTTCCCAAAGGAAAGTCTGTCTCGTGGAGGGAGCCCAGGCCAAGGGACAGGGGAGAATGAAAGAAGCCTTATAAACCCAGCTAAGCACTGGTCTGGGCACTCCAGGCAAATGCACAGTTAAATCCAGGCACTTCTTCACTGAACCGCATGGTGGTTATGCAGTAATACCAGCGGGTATTTATACAACACATCACAGCTGAAAGAGGCCTTCCACACCGTCTATTGGTTTGTTACCCATCTGCACTACAAGAGAGCAGTGGAAAGCTGTTTAATTGTCTTCCATCTAAGAGCGACGGCCTCAGAGCAACGAGATGTCTGGTGTCTCTCAGCCTAGAAGGATGTGTCAGATGCCACTGGCAAACTACCCAGATCTCCTTCGCCAGCAGGGTGGGCACCCACCCCCAAGCTGCTGCAGCGTTAACTGCTCATGGCTCATGCCTACATCCTCTCCAACGGGGCTGTCTTTAGCTGATAGGACAGGAGCCACGTCCCTGGGAGATGCCCAGGGGTTAAGCCCTCCATCACACGCCCTCCCGTGCAATAGCCCTTGGATAATGACACTGACGTAAAGA
The DNA here is from genome assembly GCF_964194185.1 of Rhinolophus hipposideros. Classification (NCBI taxonomy): domain Eukaryota; kingdom Metazoa; phylum Chordata; class Mammalia; order Chiroptera; family Rhinolophidae; genus Rhinolophus; species Rhinolophus hipposideros. The sequence goes on along the minus strand of NC_138049.1, from coordinate 98,849,109 downwards.
CAGAAGCCAGCCCCTTTGTCTTAAGATGGGACAAAGTCTGCCGGACCATTCACACGGCAAGACTCCCTGTGGGATGAGGCTGAGGAGAGGCCTCACCTGAAGTGGCATCTTGGCCTAGATTCTTCTTCTCCTGCCTTCTCCTGTTCCCACACTCCCTCAGTTTCCCTCCGTGCCCTCTCATCAAATCACACACACACAAGTCCCCAGCTCAGACTCTGCTTCTAGGGAACCAGAGGGGCTACAGCAGTGTTTTTGATCCCAGATCTGTGTGCTCTGGGGCCCTTTCTGGGGCATCCTGGGGGCGTCTGTGGTGAGAATCGGGCCCTCTGCCAGGATCTCCTCTCCCTCTCCTCCTCCCAGAGGAGTAGCCTGTTCTTAACACCTTTCCTGTGAACCTCGAGCCCCTGCACCTCCCACATCCCACTGCCAGCTCCCTCTCTCCCTCCCCCATCCCGGGGCTGTGGCAGCCAACACCATGACCCACTCCCATGCACCATGCTCGGTGGGCCTCCAGATCGCTACCCAATGTCCTGACTTGTTAAGCAGTGCAGATGGCAATTAACTGCATGATATGAAAATATCCTGACCCTGATTATTTGAGGGAACAGGCCAGGCCAGGGAAAATTAATAAATGATGAGGGAGAGTATTTCCAGAGGCTCCTCAGCTGACCCCCACGCCAGCCTGCAGAAGCCTGGAGGGTGAAGGGGGCCTTTCCTTACCCAGAGTTCAGAGGTGTGGGGCAGTGAGACAAGAAGCAACGCCCAGGGAGGAGGCAAGCCAGTCTTCTGAGCAGTGACATACACAAGTGTTAAGGTTGCCACCCTCATCTTGCAGACAAACAGAAAGACAAAGGTGGTCCTCTGGATGTTCTCTGATGAATTGCATCCCACAATCGGTTATTCTAGGAGAATTCCAGTGACTTCCATTTCCACTCCCATATCTGCCTTGCCTCCCTTATCCCATTCCAGGAAGCAGACAGATTTCCCATTTTCCCCAGATTGTTAAGTCTGTGCCTTGCCCTGAAGTGGTCCCCGGGGGGTTGTGCCCACGGGGAGCAGCTGTCAGATGCCAGGAAGACAGAGATCTGAGCTGCTCAGGGCCTGTCCTTTGCCTGAACAGTGTATCTTTTTCCAGCAACATCTCACAACGAAGCCTGGGAGAGAACGAAGAAAAATTTATTCATGGGTCCTTTCATGTGCCAGAATGAACGCAAACGCTCACACTCACTCACACATGTGAACAGAAAGGGCTCCCATACTTTCAAAGCCTAAATGTGAGCATTGATATTTATGGGGGAGAAATATTTGCTTCACAGAAGGATTTGCAACAGGGCTTCTTTAAACAGTAAGCAACCAAAGAGCATGGAACATAGAGTTTGACTCACAAAAATGTGACTTACCTGTAAATTTCCAGAAGCCCATGCACGGCATGGGTGTCAGTGTGTGTTTGTAAACATGCAGAACTCATGCAGAACTCTTCATTCAGGTGGGGAGAGGGGCAGGCGTTTTCGATGGAAATCCACCCCAGAGCTGGCTGCTACAAGCCTAAGAAGTCTGGTCAGAAAGTGGGGCCCTCACCAGGACGACAAACAGCCAGTTCCTTCTCCACATCCAGCTAGGAAAGAGGGAACTAAACTCTTTATCCGGAGACTACCACAGACCCTGGGCTCATTAGCCTCCAAGAAGCCCTTCATCTCTGAATGTTCTCCTTGAACCCCCAGCCCCCAGTGGTTCGCGTTCCCACGATGTTTTGAGGAGAGTTGCTAGAAAAGAGCTTATTAACCATCTCAACCACCCCCCTCCTTGGATAGATGACAAAAAGAAGGCAGCGCCAGGCCCAGCGCCCAGCCTCTAATGCCACTATCCCAGCCATCCCGGTAGCGTATTGTGAGGCCAAACCCAGTGAGGAAGGCTTCTGAGAGGCCAGCCGTGCTGCCCAGGTTCCCCCAGCACCGTGCCTGCCCCCCTCTCATTTCTCTGCCTTGCCTCCTTTCCCTGCTCCAGGTGACAGATGTGTCCTCTGAGCTTTAGCTTAACTATCACAACCTTATCTTCTTATTAAGACTTCACCCTGCAGAGCCAACTACTGTGCCAGTCGCTTAGCTGGGGTCTCACAGGACCGTCTTGCTACCCCTTTTGATGGACTGAATTCCCAGGGACTTGAAGACAGAACAAATAGTGAGATTCAGGTCTCCCCGAATTCCCCGTCCAGAACTTGTCCCAGCAGACCAATACACACCTCTTAAAATCTAAGCTCCTTTTAGAATGATAACAATAAGGCTGATCATAATAGCAAATACTTATGGAAAAGAATAGCTGACACATATGGCACCTACTATGTGGCAGGCAGTGTTCTAAGCCCTTTGCATACGTTAACTCCTCCTATCATCACAACTGTCTAAAGGGGGTAGTCATTACCCCCCGCCCAACCAAGGGACTCAGAGAGGTTAAGTAACTTGCTTAAGGTTACACAGCCAGTAAGTGGCACAGGAAATTTGACTGTAGAGTCCAAGGTCTGACTCCTGGATCCCTTTAGGATCTGGCCCCTGCTGACATTTGTGACCTCAGATTTGACCATGCACCCTCCCAGCCTTGTTACTGCTCTCCGCCTACAAACACACCAGTCCTATTCACTCGTAGGGCCTCTACCTTTCTGTTCCCTCCGCCTGGAATGCTTGGCCTCCAGACCTTCCTCTCTCCTCGGAGAGGCCTAGCCTGACAACCCTATCAAAGGCAGCCACCCCTAGCCACCCCGCTGCACCTTTCATTCAGTATGCACCCATCTGCTTCGTTTCCTTCAGCATTTCTCACTACCTGAAATGATCTTACTTCATGGTTTGCTGTTTCTGCCACTACAATATTAACTCCACAGGCACAGTGATCTTGTCCCTTGTACTTCAGGGCAGTGAGCCGTGCCCCTAGACCACCTCTGCCTGGCACACAGTGGGCCCTTGATAGAGACTTCCTGATCAATGACCACTGTGTTCACATACCAGCACACACACACACACACACACACACGGTCTGCATACTGGAGTATGCCACGAGCGCACTCACAGCAGGCATCGCGGGCCTGTGATACAGTACTCTGCAGTGTAACACCAGATAGAAGTGGTGAGACCAGCTCAACATAAATGGGCTTTCTAACAGCCAGCCAATGCTAACGGGCCTCTGAGGACAGATCTATAATTATCCAGCCTAGAAGAATGCAGAACAGAAGAGAACCTCTGTGTAGCAGCCGGACCATCCCACCACCTGATCCAGGGCTTGTGTGTCAGGTGCCTGAAGAAATGGAAGACTTGATTAAAAGGTGTGAGAAACTGGCCCCTCCAGAGCTCTTGAAAAGGGAGGGGGCTGGGGTGGCCTAGTCACTCTAGTTACCTGAGTTAAGCTTGCTAAATAGAGCTGGGCCAGATGTGGGGCACTGAGGAGGCAGGTCTGAGATCAGATAGGGTGGGGAGGCCTCCCTCTTACCGGGCTCCCTGGCCCCCACCTTACCAGTCTCAGCCTAGAACCAGTGGGGGCTGGGGAGTGGGGCCATCTCTGCCCTGACAAGGAGATGGAGGGAGAGGGGGTAGGTAGCAGGGACCTAAGCTTATGGATGTTCTGACCCAGTGTCTAACCTGACTGGGGAATCTCCTTCTGGAAAACAGGTATTTTGGGAAATGCAGACTCATGCACCATGTGTGATCTGTGGTAGTTGAAGTATAGCCAAACTCTAGCAAATGAGACCCCCATGTTCTTGGCACTCAGGTCTTACCAATTTTGATGTTACTCCAAGCAGTGTGTGTGTATGTGTGTATGTGTGTATATGTGTGTGTGTGTCCGTGTGTGTGTATGTATGTGGTGTGTGTGTCTGTGTGTGTCTCAGTATGTGTGTGTGCAGGAGAGGTGGTGGTGATTCAGGCAGTAGGAGCAGTAGAATGCCTAGCCCCCGCATGGTTATAGGCCGAGATGTTAAATATGATGTCCTCAAAGAGCCGAGGCATGGCGGGGTGAGTGAGAGCTTACTCCAGAAGTGCCGTTAGTGGCATGGGGCAGGGTTAGCCCTCATTGGCCTGGCAGAGCCCTAAAGCCTCTGCTGCCCCCTGAGAAGGACCCCAGAGTCATGTACTGAAGGGAAAGGGCTGGGCAGAGCTCTCTATAGCATAGGGCTTGTGGAGCCCAGGCCTCAAGGTGCTTAGCAAGCCCAGGGGGTGCATGCCTCTGAAATCCTTCCTGCCAGAGGCGCTGACATGCCCCACGCACTTGTCCTCTGATTAGTGCCAGCCTCTGAAGCTCCCCTCTTTCCTCCCTTTACCTTTGTATTTTATCTCTCATGGAAGATGAGTCCATTCTCCCATCCCAAGGGGGAGAGTCACCTGAGTGCTGTGAAAGAGTTGGGACTCCAAAGACTCCAGGGACAAGTACATCCCTGATGTGGCTGCCCTTTCCAGCCCAGGGTCTGCACCCCTGCCAGCCTCTCCCAGTCCCGACTCCCCCTTAGGATTGTAGGGTGGTTTCCTTGTTGGGTCACCTCCTTTTCAGCCCCTCTTCTCACCTCTCTTCCACTGGCTGTGATTGGTGAAGGGGGTGTGGGTGGATGGAACCGCAGACCTGGGACAGAAGACCTGATTTCCAGTCCTAGTTCTGCTATTGAAGCTCTGGCTGACCTGGAGCAAAACACCCAATCCTCTCTAAGCTGTCATTGCCTCTCCTTTAAGACGATCTAAATAGCAGTGCCTCCTCCTGCCGTGTTTCTGTGTGAGCGCTGATCTGCGTGACAGCCGGTTGGGAAACACAATGGGCCATGTGTGTCACTGATACTGCAGCCTCGTTGCTCCCTATGGCTGCCCTCCTTCCAGGTGCCTCCTGGTTTTCTTTCCTTTCACACAATCAAAGCCCACGACTCGCATTTGAGCAGGAATGCAGAGCAGGAGACCACCCCACCTACAGGCAGAGATGGATGAGAAAAAAAACCCTTTTTCCAGCCCTGGAGAACATCACCCCACTCTCCCAGGCTCCTTCCCACCCTGGACACTCTGAGCTCCAGTTTCCTGGAAAAAGACGTTCTGGTAGGACCTGGGACCCCTCCACCACCCCAAAGTGTCAGGTCCCCAGCTTGACTGAGGAGTGAGAGCTAGGTCACCCATAAAAAAGCTCAGCATCATCTCCCGTCTCAGGTGAAGATTCTCAGGATTGCTCAGAAGGGGTGCAAGCGCGAATCCTGGTATGGGGAGGAAGTGGGCCCCTCCCATCATTCCTGCCCTTGTCTTCCCTTCCCTGTCCCACAACTCAGCTGTGCCCCTCCAATGACATCTGCATGATGTCAAGCTCTGCTCCCTGGCCAAGCGTCCTGGCCCACCTCAAGCCTGCCTTGAAGCTGACCCCAGAACACCTGCGTCATCCGCGGTCGCCACCCAGGCTCCAGCAGAGCCCCTCTTGCCTCAGGCTGGTGTGACCAGGTTTCTCTATGGCAGTTTTTATATCCTATTCCTCACTGCTTGGAGTCCCGCTTGGAGAGATGAAGTTAAGGCAAGAGTCTATTTCTATTTTTCACCCATCCAGGTTTCCTGGGTTTGGGAAAGAAGAAGGATGAGAATTAAAGGGAAGGGGCATTTGGGTCCGTGGCTGCCTGGGAGACTCCTACTTCCCCCTTGAGTAGTGATCACCCCCTGCGGCTTCAATGTCCCTAGAGCAGAGCAATGACCCCTTGAAGGAGTGAGATTGCTGTCCTGGGCGTCATTACGTTTTGTGGAAGGGTTCTGTTAACATGAAGGAATGGGCCCTCCACCAGTACTCCGTACTGGACAAGGTTGAGCGTAGGCGGGCAGTGTTCTTCACTGTGGTTTCTTGGTGCTTACGCCAAGAAAAATTGTGTAAGAGGATGGCTCCTACGTATGAGAGTAATGTGGCAGCAGTGCTGTCCTCGTGTAGGGGGATGCGATTCCCAGGGACTCGGGGCCCCGTGTTTGTGATGTCTGTCTCTGAAGGGCTATCAGGTGTTCTGCAGGGCCTTTTAGCTGAACATGGGGCCGTGAGGCTTATTCCCTTCTGGGCCTGGGAAATCGGGCTGCCACCTGCACCCCCCTGTGCCCACCTACCCTTCTTTCCTCCCCTCAGTGCTGGGGGGAGAGCAAAGCGGATATCACAGGAAGTTTCCAGCCCAAGACCTCACCCAGAACTGGGTTTCCTATGAAGATGGTGACCACTGTAGATGCTGAATCTGCTTGTGCTCAGGGACTCCAGAGGGCAGAATGGATCTGGTCAACCAGGGCTGCCTGGAGGGGGTGGACACAGGAGCCCCTCTTCCAGTCCCCGGATGAATTCAGGCCCATTATTACTCAGGCTAATGTCAGTATTCCTCGGCACACATGTTGATTAGAGAATTCTAGCATCGGATAAGGGCGATGGATGGCCTCTGAGGCCCTTACCTGTGCTAGCCCAGTGATCCTAGAACACAATATAGTGGCCCTTGAACAATATGGGTTTGAACCGCACAGGTCCACTTAGGTGCAGAACTTTTTCAGTAGACAGTTGGCCATCCGTATCCCTGGGTTTTGCACCTGCAGATTCAACCAACTGCAGATCGAAAACAGTCGTTTCGCTCTGCGGTTGGGAGTCTGTGCATGGAGGGCTGATGGTACCCATGACTCCGTGCCATTTTATATAAGGGTCTTGAACAACCTTGGATTTAAGTATCTGAGAGGGGTCCTGGAACCAACTCCTCAAAGATAGAGTGACAACTGTAGTTAAGTTTTCGGGAAGTCAAAGGGTACATGTGAATTTTCCATTGCACGGTGGGGGATGGCACCCCTAACTCCCACGTTGTTTAAGCTTCAGCTCTATATCCAATATTATTATTAACACAATGTAATTGGTTACAATATGCTCGATGGTGCACATAATTAATATATGGAGACTGTTAGCACTTCCACAGTGCTGTGTGCTACGTATTTAATTACTTAGTACTTCTCTGTTTATAAACACACAGCTTCCTGAGCTAGACCTTTCTCTACTGCTACTTTACAAATTAAGGAAATGAGGCCACAAACTAAAGCCCCCTTCCTCTCATTCCTGCTGAGTCGGGCAGCCCCCTTGATGTGGGCTGCTGAAGAAAGCTCCTGTTCGCCACCCACCCACTCTTTTTGCTCACTCAATTTGCTCTCTCCCACAAGCCCACAAAAGCACATCCCCCTAAACTCCAAAGCTGGAATTTCCTCCTCAGGCCTCCTCTCCCTTGGAAACAACAGTCAGTCTGAACTGATTCTGGTTGGACTCAAAACAAATCTCTTCCCCTCTGAAGGCCTTTGTCACTTTCTCTGATAAGTGAGGCCTGCAGGCCTGAGAACCTTGAAGAATGTGATGAATTCTCCTGGCTGTGAAAGCCACCTTGGACTGGGCTATCCTCCGGCCAATCCATCCTTGTCCAGGCAGTGTGTTCCTCAGACACAAAGGGACCAGGAGAGATACGTGAAAAGCACACCTGACTTTGCCACCCAGGACTGAGTTCCTCCGGGAAACGTGTGAAGACCTCAAGGTCTTGAGCCATGTTCTTTCATTTCTCATGACATGGGACAGAGTGTCTTGTATTCAGCAAGTCACTAAATGTGAATCGTTTAGATTTCTGTGTCTCCCTCTCACTGGGGCTGGCCCTGCCTTCTAAAGTTCATGGCTTGTGCGTTAGGATTCAGGACTTTGGGAATTAAGGAATGTCCTGGGTTTTGTATCAATTCCAATAGAGGCAAATGTGTTTATAGAAGTCTTACACAGCCCTGTCACTTACCAGGACTGGGACCTTCACCACAGAGGTTGGTTTAAACTCTTTGTGCCTCAGCTTGCTCATCTGAAAAATGTTTGGTGTCCTACCTCATGCCACGGTGTAGTGAGGATGACCTGGTATAGCACATTTGAAGTGCTTACTGGGATCTGTGTAAAGAAACACGAGCTTCCCCCTTCCCTACTAATAAATCCCTATCTACAGTGCTAAGAACCTTCCTCTTCTTGGAGCCTCAGAACTGTCAAGGGAGGTTAGCAGGGGCCCCGCCTCCTGGGCTCCAATATTTCATCACAGGTGCCGTGCTTTGGCCCATCCAGTGCCCTTGGAACATTCCATAAGGCCAGATCTCAGAGCTCCTCCTCTGCTGCCCTCCCTCAGAGCCTCAACTTTACCCCTCCCTCCGTATCTAGAGGGTGTCGTGGCTGGCCCAAGGACCATGACAATTTTTAGAAGCCAGGAGCTCATTATCACTTCCTTCTGTCCAGTGGGTCCAGTTCAGTTCCACATTTGAGAGGCCAGGGCCTCTCGCTGGGGTGATGACCAGGGCCTGGCCACAGCACATTTATAGGGGCGTCTGGAGCCAAGCTTCTTGACTTGTCCCATATGTGATAAATGCTGTGTCCTCAACGGCACATGTAGCTCCACACCCACTCACCCTGGGTTACAAAGTAAGAGTGATGGGTATCAGGACCCCCGAGGCCCCCAAAGCAGGGAGAAAGTGCACCCTGAGGCCTGAAGACAGACTCTCCTCCCTCTGCGTCCCGGCCCTGCCATTTTGTATTGACAGCCACATTTGCTGCCGCTGCCACTCCTGCCATGGACGGCCTCGTGAGACACGAGAGTGGAGGACAAGGAAAGAAAAAAGTCAGGGGACACACCCATGCTCTGAGTTTTAGAAGTCAGTCCCCTATTCCACTGCTCCAACCAGCACAGAGGGTTTCTTCTCTGTCTCTCTCTGTCTGTACACACAAGTGCTCACTTCCAGGTTTCAAGCTGCGGGGAGACCCGTGGAAAACATATGCTAAACTCACCACCAGTTTGGTGGTACTTGGAATCCTGGCTCCTCGGCCCCCCAGTTTAATTACTGGTATTTACTGTTCAGAGACTTTAAATACTGTGTTTCCCCAAAAATAAGACCTAGTCGGACAATCAGCTCTAATGCGTCTTTTGGAGCAAAAATTAATATAAGACCCGGTGTTATGTTACGTTACGTTATGTTACGTTATCCTATCCTATCCTATCCTATCCTATCCTATCCTATCCTATCCTATCCTATCCTATCCTAAAGACCAGGTCTTATAGTAAAATAAGACTGGGTCTTATTTAATTTTTGCTCCAAAAGATGCATTAGAGCTGATGGTCCCGGTAGGTCTTATTTTCGGGGAAAGAGGGTAGCTGCACCATGCATTCTGTCCAGGATTTATAGTCAGTGGGAGGGAGAAGCTGCCATGGGTTTATCTTATCTTACCTTGAACAGGACTCAATGAGATTTTAAAACCCTATCAAGTTATAAACCCGTGGTCCTTCTCCTCCTTCTAGGAGGAAGCAGACAAGCCCCGGCTGATTGCCTCCTTGTCCTACAACCCCATGAAAACACAATTGCACCTATTCACTTATTCACTTATTTAACAAATATTTCTTAAGCACCCATTCCGTGCTAAGCCTCTTCTAGACACTGAGAGTACAGCAGTGAATAAAACAGACAAAGCCACTGCCAGACAAGGCAGTCAGGATATAAATAAATAATTAAATATATAATATGTAGGTGATAAGTACTATTATGAAAAATAAAGGAAGGTAAAAGGGTGGGAGTGCTTTTTTCTTTCTTCCTTTCTCTTTTTAATAAAGGGTAGACAAGCAGAGCCTCTTTGAATAGGTAATGAAACCTGAGGAGAACGTAGGAAAATGTGAGCTCTCTAAATATCTCAGGCAGAGCGTTCCAGGAGGAAGAAATTGCCAAAACCCCTTGAGGGCCGAGAGTATCTAGCATATATGAGGAAGAGCCAGGAGGCCCCTGTAAGCCTGGAGTGCGGGAAAGCAGGAAGGCCGTTGAGAACAAGACCAGAGATTGGTGAGGGGAGGCAGATCGTGGGTGACCATGTAGGCCACCCTTAGGACTTTAGGGAATGTGAAGTGACACTATCACTCACAGAGAAGCGTGACGCGATCTGACTTATAGTTTATAAGAGGATTGATCTGTTTTGAGAATAGATTGGGGTAGGAGAGTACGAGCCAAGAAGGAAACACATACTACATCAAGGAGGCTATGAAATAATTTAAGAGCGTGAAAAACGAGGGCTGGTTCAGAACTAGTCAGATAGAAGAAGTTAGAAATGGTTGGGTTCTGAATATACGATGAAGGTAGAATGAAGTTGTTGACAGAGGAAGTTTGGATAGAGAGAGAAGGTGAATGATCAATGTGGAGTTGCTATGGAGACCATCCTGCAGTCACCCTGCTGACCCAGGAATCTCCAACCCAACCTCCCTGACATCACGATATTCAGCCACTTAATGAACACTCCCTGGGTGAGTGGACTCACTACCTCACATGACAGCTTTATTCAGTCCTTTGAAGTTCTTTCTAATATTCACTGAAATGCCATGTCCCTGTGTTACTTTCTCACTCTTCCTACATCAATATAAGGCAGGTCTCCATTAGCTCCCACAGACAATCTTCCAGATTCCCAGCAGAGATGCGCCTGGCCTCTCCCTTAGCTCATCTCTGCTGTCAGTGCTTTTTTCAGTTCCACCGGACATGCACAAATTCCAAGAGGCAGCAGCTCCAGGTCTTCTCCTAGGTAGAAGGGCCAGGGACTGATTGTCCTCTGAGCTCTTTCTAGAACAACATTCAATGAGTCACATCCAGACCACAGACATACATTCAGCAAATGCTCTCAACTCCATTCTTTTTCCCCGGTGGGGAGATATGAGAGAGCTAGCTTAGATGTTGCTTCCTTACCACTGAGAAAATCAAAGCAGTTTGAAGAGTATTTCCTTAGACACCCCCCCACATCACCCCACCTATCAGTATCCATGTCCACACTCTCTGCTTTCCTGTCCATTATAGTAAATTAACTGTCTGTGCTCCTATCTAAAGCCAATTCCTCCCTTTTTCCACTATATTCCAACCCTTTTCACATATTCAAGAACATTGAAAATTTGAGGGAACAATGGAATAGAACTAATATTGCTAAGAAGGAATTTGAAAACCTTTCATAGAAGTAAAAGAAAACCTAAATTTATATAAGGGCCAACCATGTGCCTAGGAAAATTGACGGAGTATGATCAACTCAGAGACATAGCCAATTAAATTATTAGACTTTAGAGACAAAGAAACAATACCCAAGGCCTCCAGGTACAATACCCATCATACCTACAAGAGTATGAAAATTATATTCGTATCAAGATATTCAAGAGCAACCTGAAAGCAAGGCAAGAGTGGAGCATTATTTTCAAGTAACCTAAAAAAAGGAAATAAATTATGAGCCAAGGACTTTATATGCGGCAAAGCTATCATTCAATTATCAAGGCTATAGAAAAGCAAATTATATATGCAAAGAATGAGAGAATTCTGTACATGAGCCCTTCTTGGCCAACCTGCTGGAGGATGAATTGTATTCAATCAAGAAACGACTGGAGGAAAACTTTGGCAAAAGAATGATGGTGAGCATGTAGTGCATTTAAGTGGAGATCTAAAATTTAAACAAGGAGCAGGGACAAGGGTTGAAAATAAGTTGTGAATGTCACATGTTGTGACAAAGTAGAAAGAATGCAACTTAAAAGCTGATTCAAGAAAGAAGACAGAAAGAGGAAAGTAGAATAGGTCATTGTTGTATAGGGAACAGGTAGGAATCAAATTATATCACCCAGAAGTGGCAATCCAGAGAGTAAAAGGTTAAATAAGAAAAAAGGTAAATAAGAATATTTTAAAAGACATCAAAGCAAAAGTAACTATGAGAGCAAACACATATACTTTTATAAATATCAAATGAAAAAATGTAAAAGACATTTTATATGGAGAAGGAAACAATAAAAATAACATAATACATAAACTAATTATAATATGAAATGACATAAGGAGTTGACATCCAATATGTCAGTCATATCAATAAATGTGAATGAGATTAACTTGCCTAGTAAAAGAAATAGATTTTCAAAACTTTGATCTCTTCCACATGCAGGAGAAACATTTAAAACAAAGTGATTCAAAAACCAAAAAATAAAAGGGAATGGGAAAAGTTATGACAGCTAAATAGAATAGCTCTAAAACAAGGATAGCAAGCCAATTATTAGATAATGGAGATTTTAGGGCAAAAAGCATCAAACAAGACAAATATTAGGTTGGTACAAAAGTAATTGCGGTTTAAAAGGTTAAAAGTAATTGCATATTCGTATGCAAAAAGCCACAATCTACAATAAAATATATCAGTTACTAATATCTCTGCACTAGATTATGTACAAACCACCTATTTATAAAATATAAATTGCATCAATGCAAGGAAAAATAGAGACAATAACAAGAGACTTTTACAAACCTCTCTCAGTACAAAAAGGGCACATGAACAAAAAATAAATAGGCATAGAGAAGATTTAACCAAATCAATGATAAATTTGATTTCATAAATATGTATTAAATGCTACACCCTTTAATAATGTACTTTCTTCTCAAGCAGACATGAAACAGTCATTGAAATTGATCATATATAAAATCACAAAGGAAAGCTAAGTAGGTTCTGTAGTAGGAATATGGAATTATCTGATCGCAATGCAGTAAAAGCATAAATTAAAAGCAAAATTTAAAACTACCTCACCAAAGTTGGAGAAAAGACCTGACTTCACTCTACCCCCTAAAACAACACAAGATTTGAACAAAATATATGAGACAATGGTTTTCAAGATACCAGACATTAAGCCATGAAGGTCAGCGATCCTGGAAAGTTGAGGAACAAATGAAATGAGTTCAACCATTTCACTAGCTTAGTGTCTGGAGAGTTTCCAGGCCCCAGTGCAGGGAAGAGGAACCCAGGAAGAATGTGGTGGACCCCCTGATTTGAGAAGCTGAGAGTCTGAGGAGATCACGTGGCTAGAGTTCACAGGACAGAGCACCAGAGGGAGGAGAGTTGCAGAGGGTCCCATCAAGTATACAGCAGAAAACTGGTCAGTATATACATATGAGAAAACTACCTGTCTTAGTCCATTTAGGCTGCTAGAACAAAACAGCACAGGCTGTTTTATGTATGACAGAAATTTATTTCTCCTAGTTTTGGAGGCTGGAAGTCCAAGACTGGGGTGCTAGCATGATCAGGTGAGGGTCCTCTTCAGGGTCCCAGATTCTCATCATATCCTCACATGGTGGAAGGGGCTAGAGAGTTCTCTGGAGGTTCTTTTATCAAACACTAATCCCATTCATGAGATTTCCACCCTCATGACTTAAGCACATCCTCAAATCCCCCTCCTACTAATACAACCACCTTTTGGGACTTGGATTTCAACATATGAATTTTTGGGGGACACAAACATTCAGACCATAGCACTATCCAAAGCCATAGAAAGAACATCTTGAAAGGATAAAAGGAAACACAGCCAGGTACTCTCACAGGACCAAGAAGAGTGTCTGCTCCAACTAGCTGAACTGGAAAACCTCATAATTCATGTAGAATTGTATAGGATCTTGCCTCAGGAGTAAGGAATAATTAGCCCTAGTCTAAATCTGCTGTGGCTCAAATAAGAAATCTTTAAAGGAAGACTTGAAGGGACTTAACTGTTTCCAGGTAACTTAACTGCATCCTAGAACAAAGCTCAGGAATATTTACAGGAATACAAAAATGTCCGACACTAATAAATTAAAACTCATAATGTCTGATATCCAATAAAGAATTACCTGATATGCAAAGAAACAGGAAAATATAAATCCTAATGAAAAGAAAAACAATCAATTAAAACCAACCAGAAATGGACACAACGTTAGAATTAGCAGACAAAGACATCAAAACAGCTATCACTGCAATCCATATATTTAGAAAATTAGTATGGAGATATAGAAGGTGCTTAAAAGACCCAAACTGAACATCAATGGATGAAAACTATAATACTTGACATGAAAAATACACTGGAAAGAGGGGGATCCAAGATGTTAAAGTAGGTAAACACTGTGCTTGCCTCTTTCCGTGCTACATTAAAATTACAACTAAATTATAGAACGATCAACCTGGAGAACCATCTGAAGTCTAACTGAACAGAAGTCTGTAAGTAAGGATATAAAGAAGCAGCCACGTCAAGACGGATAGAAGTGGAGATGTGAAATGGCCAAACCCACGCTTACATGTGCTGGTTGAGAGCTAGGATGGATAGCTCTGCTGTATAGGCCCCCTCCAAAGGAGCAAAGGACCCCTGCCCCACACTAGGCACTGCAGTCTGGAATATCGGCACCAGGAAGAGGAGCCCCAACAACATCTGGCAGTGAAAAACAGTGGGGATTCTGACCATCTGGGTGCAACTGAAGTTTGCAGGAAACTCAGATATCCTCTTAAAGGGCTCATGCACAGATCACAGTAGAGCACCATCCAATTAGCCCTGCAAGTAGCACACCCAAAGGGTGGTCTCAGAAGGTACCAGAGCCTGCTGGGACAAATCTCACTCCTTGGAGTAAGCCCCCAACACAGGAGCCCATAGTCTCTGGATATGGACAAACACCACAGCCAGTCAGCCTGAGGGATCACTCCAAAAAGGGGATATAACCCCTGTCAACATTTATGCACCCATCATAGGAACACCTAAATATATAGAGCAATATTGACTGACAAAAGGGAGAAATTGACAGTAATACAATTATAGTAGGGGACTTTAGCACCCCATTGACACCAATGGACAGATCTTACAGATAGAAAATCAACAAGGAAACAGCAGCCTTACATTACACACTAAAGCAGATGGATTTAATTGATATTTTTAGAGCATCTCACCGTAAAACAACGGGATATACATTCTCTTCAAGTGCACATGGAACATTTTCCAAGATAGACCATGTTAGCCAACCAAATAAGTCTCAATAAATTCAAGATTGAAATCATATGAAGCATCTTTTCTCACCACAATGGTATGAAACTAGAAATCAATTACAAAAAAAAAAGAAACAAACTGAAAAACACACAAACACATGCAGCTACATAACATGTTACTAAATAATGAATGGGTCAACAATGAGATCAAGGAAGAAATCAAAAGATACCTTGAGACAAACGAAAATGAAAACACAACAACCCTAAATCTATGGGGCACAGCAAAAGCTGTGAATTTTAAGAGAAAAATTCATAGCAATACAGGCCCACCTCAAGAAAGAAGAAAGATCTCAAATAAACTACCTAACCGTACACCTAAAGAAACTAGAAAACAAAGAGCAACAAAGTCCAAAGTGAGTAGAAGGAAGGAAATAATAAAGATCAGAGCAGAAATAAATGAAATAGAGTCCAAAACACAGTACAACAGATAAATGAAACCAAGAGCTGGTTCTTTGAAAAGATAAACAAAGTTGATAAACTTTTACCCAGACTCATCAAGAAAAAGAGAGAGAGGAGCCAAATAAATAAAATCAGAAATGAAAGAGGAGAAGTGACACCTGACACCACAGAAATACAAAGGATTATGAGAAAATACTACAAAACGTAAATGTGTATAATAATTAACAAGGAAGAAATAACCATTTAGTATAGGAAAGTTTTAAAAATGTACCTACTTTCCACACACATATGCAAATAAATTGGGTAGAAGGAGTAAGGGATTGAGTAAAACTCCAGTGATGATGCATTTTCATATGGTTTGACATTTAGAATCATGTCAATATTTTACATATTCAAAGAATAAAATTTAATCAACATGAGGGAAAATATATTTATATCATCTCTAAGTATCTTCCAACAAATTATTTATTAATTATAAAAGAAAAAAGTAATAACTTTACAATGGAGAAACCTATCTGAAAACATCTTAATGAAGTAAATCAATGTTAGCATGATCAATAATGGGGAAAACATCGTCGCCCCCTTACATATTTCACTGACAAAGACAAAAATCACTTAAGTAGTGTTTCTGCCAAAAATGCATTAATTGAATCTAATCCTCAGGAGACCGCAGGCCAATCCAAATTTTGGACATTCTGAAAAATAATGGTCCTATAGTCTGTAAAAATGTCAATGTTACACGATACAAAAGAAGAATGAGGAAACCATTCCAGATTAGAAAGACATGACAACTAAATGTAAAAGGTGACTCTGGATTGAATCCTGAGCTGGAAAACGATTGGTATAAAGGACGCTATTTGAACAATAGATGAAATTAGAATATAAATTGTTGATTAGATAATAGTATTATATAGATGTCAACTTTCCTGATTACTCGCATGCTCCTATGAGAGAATTTCCTTATTCTTAGGAAATAATTAAGTATGAAGGAGTAAACAGACACAAAGTAAGGCAACTCAATATAAAATGAGAGAGAGGGCAGATAGAGAATGATAAGGCAAATGTAGCAAAATGTTGACCATGACTAGATCTGAATAAACATCTAGGAATTCATGTACTACTATTGCAACTTTTCTATAAATTGGCAACTAAGACAAAACGAATATTTAAAAAAAAGAAAACTGTATTCATACCACCCCCATAACAGTCCTTATATCCAATGAGTATCTCAATGTCTGTATTCCATAGCATGGCTTAAGTTCTAATATCAAATATTTATTGTGAATCACGAATCTCCCTGCATAAAAATGCAAGCTCTCAGGAACAGGAATTTTGACTATTTTGTACAATGAGGTAATCTTGAATTTCTAGAACTGCACCTAGCATTTAGTAGATGTAAACTAAATATTCTTGAATGAATTAATAACTGTTATAATTGGATAAAATGGGCTCTAGAGTCATATGACCTGTGTCCAAATCCTTGCTCTTAATGTTACTAGATACAACATGGGCAAGTTACTAAACTTCTGTGGAATTTAGCTCCCACTTTCTCTGGAACTTAGCTCCTAACAAGTACTTACTTCAAAGGGAAATGGGAAGGGCAATTTCAGAAAAAGTGGTGGAGTAAGGCGTCCCAAAAATCTGTTCCTTCTCAAAAGCAATGAATAAACTGGCAATACTGTGAGAATCAACTTTTTCAGAACTCTGGAATCTAATCAAAATTTTATGGTAAGCAGGGAAATGATTAATCAAGAAAAACCAGATGAGCCTCAGTAAGTGAGCTTTGTGACATTTTAACTTACCCTGGCACCATCTTCCACTCCCCAGCTTGGCAGTGGTCAAGGCAATAGCGGGCATTTCCAGTAGGTACCTGGTTCCAGGGGAAGCAAAACAGACCTTGTTCTCAAACAACTGTGATTTTTGTTTTGACCTGTCTGGTGGCTAATTTCACCTAACTCAGGAAATTCCCAGGATTGAGGCAGCCACCCAGGAAGAATTTGTCAAAAACATTTAAAGGCAAGGAATAACAAGCCTGGGGGGGAAAGGTATGAAATGCTTTAGGGAATAAGGATTTTGAAAAGCTGCCACATATTTCTGGGTACCTAGAAGGCCATGCACATGCTCAGAAAAGACCCAAGAAGGCCCTACCACTCTTCCCTTTGGCTGACCATCAGCTTTGCACAAGCAGGAAGTGAAGGCTAACCTGAGATTGTGAACTGTCTGGCTGAGGGTTGAATGCCTAGCATGCCCCCATATGAACAGAGTCCATCTGCAAAGACTGGGAGAGTTTTTCTTTTTCTTTTAGTTTTATGTATTTAAGGAAATTTCTGTAAAATCACTAGCTGACCATTAATCTAACAGAACAGATTTTTATGACCACACATGACAAAGGATACATATTTTACAAAACTAGCTCAGAAAAGTCACAAAACAAATAAATAATAAGAGAAATGCAAATCAAAACCATGATGAGATATTATTCCACACCCACTAGAATGGCTTAAAAAAAAACCAGACAGGTGTTGATGAGACTATGGAAAGACTGGAATCCTCATGTATTTCTGGTAGGAATGTAAAATGCACACCAACTGTGGGGAAAGCATTTTGGTAGTTTCTCAAAAAGTTAAAAGTAGAATTACCATATGACCCAGCAACTCCACTCCTAGGTATTGAGAATTAAAAACATATGTTCAAACAAAAACATGTATACACATGATTATAGAAAATTATTCATAAAAACCCCAAAGTGGAAATGACCTAAATGTTCATTAATATGCATGATAAAAAAAATATGGTGTATCTACAATGGACTATTATTTAGCCCTAAAAAAAAAAAGTACCGATACATGTTACAACATGGATAAACCTTGACAATACTATGCTAAGTGAAAGAAGCCTGACACAAAAAGTCATATATTGTCTGATTACATTGACGTGAAATGTTTACAATATGGAAATCCATCAAAGCAGAAAACTGATGAGTGATTGCCAGATATAAGGGGAGGAAAGACTGGGGAATGACTGCTTGATGTGTATGGGACTTCTTTTGGGGGTGATACTATGTTGCAGAATTAAATAGTGGTAATGGTTGCACAACATTTAACATAATTAAAGCCACTAAATTGTACACTTTAAAATTATTAAAATTATGAACTTCATGTTATGTGAATGCTATGTTAATTTTTTAAAGGAATGTCCAAATATGAAGATGCATTTTGAATTTTCCAGGGCAAAGTTTTTCAAAATAAGTGCCCAATAAATATTAACACGTGGGACTCCTACAACTAGTCTCTGAGACATTCTCTTCTTCTCATTGGTCAGGGGCATTCTGATCTGCTCAGCAACCCTCTCCCATTGGCTGGATCCTTGATGCCGAGGCTCTGAGTAAGAACCAGGGTTCCCCAGACTCTGCAGCAGGTGTAAGAAGAGGCAAAGGAAAGTGACAAACCCTCCTTAGAGGGACTGGGGCCCAAAGAGCTGGCTGAGCCTAGTCCAACATTTCTTTCACGTGAGGTGACCTTTGGTTGGTGGCAAAATGTCGGAAGTTGGCATTAGCGAGATCTGAATCCCTGCCCCTGATTCTTGTGAGGCCTCTTAGGCCAAGGACCTTCTGGATAGCACTATGAAGTAAAACGGAATTGAGGACTCCCAGAGCACACCTATCCTGTGATTCCACGGCCTGGTAAATATAAAGCAAGGAGCACTCCCAGGACAGCCTTCACCGGGGCCTCTGCTCTCAGAAGCCAGGCTGTGGCTGAGCCACATTCGGGAGGGCCTGGGGTTCACAAACCCTCCCAAACCAGGACCACCTTCCCCAACAGCTGATGCTCGACCTTTCAGAGGTCCAGCAGTTTCCGAGAAGCCCTCGAATTCCACAGACTCAAGGCGGCCTCTTCCCCCTTGGGAAGGGCTGGTCTAGGACCATTCTGAAGCTGTGGAACTTTCTGGAAGGCCCAGAGCCCCTCCCCTCTCCACAAAAGCGGGGTGAGCAAAGGGAGGAGCTCAGTCTCTGATTGGAGGAGGATGCGGAGGGGGTGGAGGGGAGCCTGATGGGCGTGGCCAACGGCAGGAGGAGGAGCTGTTGACAGTTAATTTCAGCAGTTTCTTGGTCAGTTTCTCCACTTTAGCTCCAAGATGAGTTAGTGGGCACACCAGCTTATGCGGACTCTCACCAGAAAGATCAGAATTGCTGTAAGGATGCAGGAAAACCCATGTGCCAACGATGTGGAGAACTGGGGCACCTCCTCTCTCACCCCAGGTTGGTTGCAGAAGTTGTGGTGGGAGTGGTTCCCAGAACCACTGTCCTCCCTCCTCAAGATCGGGTGTTGCGGCCCCTCCAGGAGATGGGCGGCTGGCAGGGCCCTGGAAGCTCCTCCTGAACCCCATTCTCCTTGTCTCGGGCCCACCTGTCTCAGCTGCCTTCTCCCCTCTACCTGTAGTGGAATCCCCATCACACCCCTGGGCCACCCCCACACTCTGGCACCAATTGCCCTCACAGACCAGGGCTCTGCTGATCAATGGCAGTTGGAACTGGGTCCTCTCCCCCTGCTGGCTCACTCTTGAGGGGGTGCTGGCAAGGAACCTGCTCTTGAGATTACCTTCCTTTACCTTCTGCTACCTGTGGGCTCGACCTTGGGTCTCCCCACCCAGGCAGGGAATGGGCAATGGCAGACATCACCCCCAAAACTGCTTTTGCACCCCGCCTCACTTGCCTGGGGCCTTACCCTTGAATTTCTCCCCTCTTTTCTTCCTTTACCTCTGTATATTATCTCTCATGGAAGACGAGTCCATCCTCCCATCCCAAAGAGGAGAGTCACCTGAGTGCTGTGAAACAGATGGGACTTGAAAGACTCCAAGGACAAGTACGTGCCTGGCAGAACTGCCCTTTCCAGCCCATTCCTGAGACCGCCAGGGTCTGCACCCCTGCCGTCCTCTCGCAGTCCTAACTCTTCCTTGGGGCCTGGAAGTATTTTCCTCTTTGGCTTCTTTTTCCACCCCATTTCTCTTCTTCCTTCCTGTTGTGATTGGCGGAGGGTAGGGTGGATGGCACTCCAGACCTGGGATCAGGAGATCTCATCTTAAGTGCAAGGTTTTCTGTCTAAGCTCTGGGTGATCATGGGAAACACGCTAACCCTTTGTGAGCATGTCCTCTTATCTGAAAGAGCAATGAAATAATCATGCCTAATTCACCATCTTTGTGAGGAGGGGAATGATTGTTTTTTGAAAACAGATGTACTACACATTACTTGTGGCTTTGATTTTGTTTGCTCCTGCCTTTGTATATATCGAGTTTCTTCTGATTTCTTTTTGCTTTCACAGCATTGGTCACTGCCCATGATCATCAGTCCAGTCATAACGAAGAACATGACAGTCATCTGTTTGTTCACATAGCCATCTTCTGGGAACTAGGAAGCCACCCTTTAGGAGTCCCCATCACAGTGGACCTTCCCCAGCCTTTTTCTTTCTTTGCCTGTGTGAGGCTTAAGCTTTCTGGAAAAGGATCTGCGAATACAATCTGGAACTTGGCTCCTGAACTTCCTTCACCCCTTTTCCCTCTCAAGACATCCAGGACTCTACCCTCAGGGAGGAGATTTGAACTTTAGGCAGCAAGAGAAAAGCCTAGCTCCCACAGGTCATGGTTCCCCCAAAGGTCAAGGTCCACATGATTCCTCAGTAGCAAGAATTAGGCTGTGAGCCTCACCGTAGACATTCACATCAGTCAAGAGGATGAGTTCCTCACCTTCATTACTCTTCATTTCCCTTTTCGTCCCAGAGCTCAGCTCTGACCCCAAGGCTTTTCCATTTACCATCAACATGGAAACTTGGCTTTTCACCTGGGTATAATCCCTCTCTTTTACTCATTATCTTGTTTCTCAGAGCTGCCTTTCCCTGAAGGAATCCTGGAGGACTTGAGAGGCCTGGTCAGTCACCCAGGCCCCAGTGAAGCCCCTCAGCCCTCAGGTTCAGTGGGAAAGTTTAATAAAGGCTCCATGTCCTCTTTGACGACTGGGACTTGTGTCTTGTGTGTTGATTCAGAAGCCTCGGCCCCTTTTTTTTTCCTTCTCTAACCAGGTGGTGGTTGTGCTACATGGAAACGGCAATGAAGGGAGGCTGGCAGGGTTGTATAGGGATGCCCCTGGACCTACCACCACCTCCTCTAAATAATGCTCATTGTTTCAGGTAGAGGGACCTGAAACCAGCTGGTTTACTGGACATCTGGCAGAGTTTTCTCTGTGCATTTACACTGTAATAGGGCAAGAACTAAAGGAACAAATTTATCCACCAGAATGGCAGGTCATTAGGAAGGATGTGGGAGGGAGGGGATAAGTAGTGATTCATAATGAGGTCCTGGAATTTTATGAGTTACTATTTTTATAACCTTGTTCCAGTCCTCCAATGCTGGTGAAGGGAGGATTATTAAGGAACAAACTATTGGTGGGAGGGGGTGGTTGTCCTCATTAGTTTGTGAATCAGAGTACTGGTATCCCATCATTGGCCTGTGCCGTGCACCTGGGAAGTGGTGAGCAACTTTCCTGGATCTCACAATTGGCAATGGAAGTCCTAGCAGAATGCGGAGCACCCACTTTACTGGGGCCTCAGAAATTGCCAGTACCCCTGTCTCTCATTCCTGATTCCCCAATGTGCCATGGCGACCAGAGCTGATTTATCAAAAGAACAGACATCCCTAAGACTCTGCAGCTGGGGTCCTGGCTCTCTGTTTTCCTACCCAATGGTGACCACACAATATTCTGGGAGTTGTGTTCTGAAATGGCTCTGGGTCTTTTAGGAACAGGGATGGTGGAGTCTGTACAAATCTGGGGCCACAGTCATCAAGCACCGAGCTCATTGGAGCACAGGGCATCAGTTCATGCGTTCTCTTCCTTGGAGGACTTACAAATTAAAAAGATGGAATTATTTGTAATAATACCACCTGGCAGGGATATTGATGAGCAGGGGAAGGCTTATTTAGAGACCTCTGATTTTTCCAGCCCTGAGACTCTGGGCCTAATACATATATCATTATCATTAATGTCCTGTAATTTTATAACAGTGTTATCATTGAGCCACTTCATTAATCATCATGAATTGGGGTATTCTCAAATCCTATGGGTTGCTTGTATAGCTATACAGAGCTCTGAAATTTGCAAACACAATAATCCTTTGAGGTCGATACCATGGCCATTTCCCAGATACTGAAACCAGGAAAAAGACTCAACTTTTTTGAAAGGGGGGATATGCAGTACACTTGTCTTGTTAGGTGTGCTATCTTATTTCTCCCCTTTCTCCAACCCCCATACTTGAGCAGACAAAAAAACAAAAAAAAGCAGAGACCTGGGAATTATGTAATGCCCAGTTCGTCAGGAGAAAGTGTAAAGACCTAAGGAACAGCCTTTTTCTTACCATGAGGCACTGGGACAGACACAGAGAAGTCACTATTTGCTCAATGCATTTTCTCATGTTTTCTACTTTTAACATTACATTCACCCTTTTAACCCTCATTGCTCACATGTTAGGATTCCTTCTAGAAAATTCACTGACTTTCTAATAGTCTTTGCTGTTCCTTAGAAAACTTTGGGGCAACTCCAGTTATTGAGTGATTACCCAGCCCTTCCCCTAACAAGTTTCATGACCTTCTGCAAATATTTAACCTTTCTGTGTCCCAGCTTTCTTGGTGGTAGAATGGACACGCTAACCCCTAGTCACAGAGATAGGTAATGATTGTTAGGAATAACACATGAAGTATATGAAATGCTTATCACATTATTTAATACATATCATGAGTTCCCTCTTCCCTGCTTGGCCATCCTTTGTGTTCTGTGAAGAACTTTCCTATTCACAACCAAAAGGGGAGAGTCCTGAGTCCTCCTTTCCCTAGCTGATTCAAGACCACCCCAGATTTCATAAACTTTTCTGAAAGAATTCAAAATGACTGGATGTAGCAGATTGATTCACCTGGCAATAATCTGGAATGCCTGGGGTTCATCACCCTCAATCATTCTCTACTCATTTAGTCTCCAGCCATTCCCTCCTGGAGACCTGGAAGAGGCAATTGGATTTGATGGGTGGGGTTATGCCCCAAGCCGCCAGTACTCATGGAGAAGCCAGCCCTTTCTTTCTTTATTAGACCTTGAAATGCAGATGTAGACACAGGCAAAATTACCCACTGTGCCTCTCTTCCTACATGCAGTCAGGAGTCTGCCTTCCCACAAGGAGGAACGGGAGCCTAAAAGCATACAGGAAAAAGACTCGAATCCTGAAAAGAACCTCAACTCCTGGGTGGGCCCTGCTTGCCTCCTGGCTTTACTAGGTAGAGGTCCTGCAAGGATATTTCGGGTAGAGCCTTATCTCAGGCCTCTGCTCCTTTCCACTCTTCTAGATGTGGGTGGTGAGCAAGCTGAACCCACACCCTCGCCCTGTACAGTTACGTCCTCCCAACCTCTTTACTGAATCTGCCCCTCACCTTCCCCTGGACCCCTCTCATTCTCCTTCTTTTTTGCTTATCCCACTGTGGATAATGGTCTCTGACCCTTGTCCCAGCTTGCCTGGCACTGGAGGGCTGACAAAGCCTCAGGTCCGTGGAGAAGCCCTGGTAGCACCCCCTTCTCAGTCCCATCCCTCAATCCCCCAGGATTTTGTATTCTTTATCCAATGCTCCTAGGCGTAACTTTCTTCCTGCTTGTGTGGATGTTTTCTTTCCTACCTCTGCTGCCTTCTCAGCCTCACCTCCTGCCTTATTTCCTGCTATGGCAGTCAGCCCTCACTGCAATGGCTGAATATTAGGGGTGTGGTGTGAACGGAACTCCATCCAGTTCTGTGATCAGATTTAAAATTTGAGACCTACTTCTGTTCCATAAGCTCTAGAAGAACTTGGAAAAAAGCAAATGAACAAATCTTCAGTTTGAAAAATCTGTGAATTGGGAAAGCAGTAATGTGTAAATTGGAGTTTTTAAGTAAGGAATGAAGGAATGATAAATCCATGCCGAGGAATGTGTTTGGAACAGTGAGATGTTGCAGAGTCTCTTTAATTCTGCTGCTGACTTTGCTTATCTCAAATGTCTCCAGTTATGCTTCTAACACACCATTCTGCAGACAGGGCTGGGCATAGGGAAGGAATCTCAGTTGACTACCCCTGGAATGAGATATTCTTGCCTGAGCTCCCTCCATCTTGTTTTCTACCCCAAACTAAAGATGGAGGGGTTCAGGCTAGAGGATCTTGTTTTCTTATGCCTGGCACAGACCCCCATTTTCCATAAACTTCAGGGAGGATGGAAGGCTCTAGGGCTCAAAAAACAAAACAAAACAAAACAAAAGTCCCAGCCTCTGCTTCCCTAACAGGTCAAGGCTGAACTAACCAAAGTCAGTTTGCAGGATTCCTCAGAAGGTAGAATCTTATCAGAATTCTTAAAAATGTGAAGATCAAGAAAGAATTGGACCCATTTACTTGACTGCCATTGAGGTCCTCCCCACCTCCTCCCAGACCCTGGGGTGACCCACAGGTGACATCTATTAAACATTTACTAATTTCTGCCACTCACTAGCTATGTGACATGGGGCAACTTACATAACCACTCTCTACTTTCGTTTCTCCAATGACAATGATAATAATACCCGCTGCACTCTGTTGACTCCATTTACCTTCAACATGGAAGCCAACCTCTTCATGTGCATGGGTCCCCTATTCCCAGTAACATGCCCTGCCATATCCCAGCTTTTCCTGAAGCAACTGGGAGTGTCAGCTCTACCCCAGGGGCCTGCCCAGCCATGTACACCCCAACAAGCCCTTTCTGAACTCCAGCTGGGGTGAAACACTCCTCTAATATTCCTTCTTCATTCAAGTTGTGACTAATGTGATGATACAGTAGTAAAGACCAAATGGGAAGCCAATTTCAATCTGCCACCTCACGCAGGTGGACACGTTTGTGCTAGAGAGGGCCTGGGTAGTAAGGAGAGGCAGAGAGGGCTGGTCAGTAGGCTTCCCTGGGTCATCCTATCACACCTTGGGAAGTGCTCACCTCCTAACTCAAGTGGGGGCCCTCTGGGGCCCTCTAAATGATTTACCTGGCACCTGGCAGAGTTTTCCCATGAATATTTATATTCTAAGAGGGAAAATGTCTGTTAACCCAAAGGAATGAAGGAAAACCAGTCAGAGATTTTTGGTGGTAGCATATATGTCCTTCCAGAGCTCTGTTTGTTAGATTTTGGCTGTTGTGCAGACCTGGAATATGGGTGAAGGGTGAGTAGGGATTGGGGAACCAATGACTGGGAGAGCCAAAGGGTGAGGGTTGGAATTTTCCAGGTCCTTCTAGCTGCTACTGGGACTGTGGCTCTCAGAACGTAAAATAACATCATGGGCTTGAGAGGCTACCATGTGCTTTCTCCTTTCTCCTATCTATGTCATGGAGACCACCGCTGATCTCCCGGGAATAGCAACCTCTCCCCACCACCCTGAGATTTTTCCCCGCTGGGGCCCTGGCTCTGTACTTAGTTTCCTACCACTGTTTTGGCCACAGCAGTTTCTGGGAGTTGTTTTCTGTCTGGGCTCTGTATTACTTGTGAAAGCAGGAATGATGGCTCTTCCAGGGCCCAGCAGGAACATGAATCCATAACCATCAGGCCTCTGTCTGGTTGGAGTATAGGGAGTCGCTCCCTGCCTGGAGTGAGTTCTGAAATCCATCCTGCACAACCCTGCTTGCAATAAGATGAATAACGGTTTTCATGGAGATTGAACAGGGGATTCTAATACCCATTGAGAGAGGCTAGAGTGGATGAGCTCTCATAGCATTGCCAGTCTTGAGATTCTCTGAACCTAAAATACCTAATATTATCACAAATACACTATAATTTATAATAATGCTTTCAATTCAACAGTCATTAATAATGGCTGTTATCGCTCAGCATTTTCCAATTCGATGTGTGATCTATAGAACTACATTGTACTCTTCCGGTGTACTTACCGAAGTCGGTACTTACCATCAATACTTGACCGGCAAGGAAACTGAGGCCAAGAAACAGGTTCTGAATCCAGCTCCTCCAGCTGAAAAACCTCTCATCCACACGAGCAACTGCACTTGCCTTGGGTGACGCAGGAAGCCCAGTTCTCTGCGACTGCCCCTTTTCCAGGCCTGCTTTGTTCTCTCCAGCCCATCTCCCACCCTTCCTCAAAAGCTCCTGAGACAGCTGGAGTTGCCTCCCCCCACCCTTGCTTGTCCTAGAACAAGATTTCAGTCCGCAACGGGGCCCCAGTTTGACCCAAAGCCAGTCACTTCCCCATGCCTTTGGAACTTCAAATTTAATAACTTCTTCCAGCCAGAAGTGCCACCTCGGGGTTGTGGCCCTGGCCAATCCACCATTCATCTCTTCCTACTTGGCTCCGGAGAGCTCTACATTACCTTGAAATGAGTGAAAACAGACCCATCTTTGTAAAACCTGAGATTTAGAAACCAGTTTATGCTCCTGCTCCCCAGGAAAGCGTGGAAAGCCCTCCGGGGCATGCACAGTGTTCTTCACTTTTAGTTTGATTTCTCTCAACTCGGTAGAGGGCGGGGACACAGCTGGTCAGCAAATGCATGTTGAACACACCCAGCGCCCAGGCCTCCACCTCTCTCACTTTCTCTGCTGGGTTTAGTCTTCTCAAATTCAAGTTCACATGCCAGGGTTCAGGCTTCTGACAGGAAACCCAAAAAACTCGGCATTTCTAATCGCCTCTGCAGCTCTGGAGGTAACTTCAGTGCAAATCCATCTATTAAACATTTACTAATTTCTGCCACTCACTAGCTATGTGACATGGGGCAACTTACATAACCACTCTCTACTTTCGTTTCTCCAATGACAATGATAATAATACCCGTTGCACTCTGTTGTTTTGATGATACATTGGGATAACTTCTATCAAGCTCTTAGAATAGTGCATGGCACATAGGAGACTCTGAATATAAGTCAGCTGTTATTTTCCATTTAATTTTGCAGTTCAATATCCACCTGGAAAATGCCAATCCTGTGTCAGCCTAACAAAGGGATAAGAACTTTCCCATAATTAGTCTGGGTAGGACAGGCAACCAGCCCATCCTTGGTAAATAGACAGAATTGCATCCTCGAGAGCTCCCCAAAGGAATGGGTGGAGAAAGCGTGACAGAGAACCTAAGAGGGAAACATTCAGGATTATTGGGCATAACAGAACTTTAGTCACTTCTTTGTCATATTCCTTCTAAATGGTGAGCAAGGTACCTGCAGTTACTAGGACATGCCAAGTCGGTGAAGGAGGGGATAGGCGTGGGGCTCTGAGGTTTTTCTTCATGAGGAAGTGGGAATAATATCAGAAAGTTCAGCTAACAGAGGTAACCACAGCTTGGGGAACAAGGGACATCTTGGATATAGCATAAGGGATTCAAGGGAAAGAAAACACCCCCTTGAGAAGTATATAGATGTTAGAGTCGCTGCCGGGTGTGCCAGGAGCACCAGCGAACACATGTTACAGAGGAGGTGGCAAAAGAGAGGAGGCGTGCTCATTACCACCTAACCAGATGGGCAGCTGGACGGAGGGGCCCGGGGCTGTGGCAGGCTGGTCAGTGGGCTGACTGGCTGTGTACCAGTCGGGTTTGGGGATCCCATGGAGATGGGTGAAATTCCAGCATCACCCCCTCATCAGTAGGGAACCAAGCAGGTAACTACAGGATGCACTGATATCTCAGAAAGGGACTAGATAACGAGATCTTTCTTGCTGCAGCCCCAGAGAAACTCCAGCACAAGATGGTGGAGAATAATACTGGCTCTCATTCAGCAGGAGACATTCAGCTATTGGCTAAAGAGACCAGAAGCTCAATTATCTCAACAAAAACAGGAAAATAACAAGACAAGGGCCTGCAATCTGGGCCCATTTCCACAGAGTTGGTGAGCAGAAGAAAGATGCCGAACATTTTCCAAAATGAGGACATGGGGCAAGATCACTGCACCTCTCAGAAGATGTTAAATGGTTATGATGGAGATTACGGGGCAGCTTGAGAGGTCAAGGCCAGCTCCCCTCTTTGGTCTGTTGGGAAGCATATCAATGTCCTCTGCTAGAGCCAGTCCATGAGTCGTGAGTGGGGAACCTTAAGTATGATCATGGAAGCTGAGCAACTAAGATGTTTGGTGTAAAGACTAAAAGCACAAATAGATATTTTTAAACTGTGAAGGGGGCAATGTCCTTTTTAGATGTTGGAAAAACAATCTGAATGGATTGGAATCGATTATAATGCAAAGGTAGTAACCTCAGATATTTACCTGGGAGAAGTCTTTTCACAACAAACTTTTCCTGCTGCCAACAGTATCCCATAGAATGGCTGGATTTGGGAATCTTAGTGTGGAATTTAAAACTGTGTTCTGGTTCGGAATGCCGCCTGCCAACAGTCTTTTCTTTTGAATAAGTGAGTCTATTTTACCAGCAGCAGTTTGCAGAGACCCCAGTGGCTGCAAGAACAGAGGAAGCCCCACCCAGCTTGCTGAAGCCCTGAGACCTTCATTGCAGACACACTGGGAACAGAATATAGGAGGTGCAGAAGCGCTCAGGCTGTACTTATGAAAAATCAATACCCACAGACTTTGGGGAAAAATTTACTACTCATTTTGGAAGGAGGGAATCTGAGACAATGACCTTCCTCTTACCTGGCTAAAAATTATATCCCTTAAAAAAAGCGTGTGTTTAAATACTTTTGGAATGTCAACACTATTGTGATGGCAAAATGAAAAATATCCCCTTTGAGGAGAACCTGAGGGATGTGTCATTATCGAGAACTTGAGAACAGGGTATTGAATTATTTTTCAGAATGCTTAATAATTCAAGTGGGCTCAGAGTGTATCAGCTACTTCTCTGCAAATGATCAGAGGGCTGAAGGCTTCTCTCCATCAGGAAAGAGGGTTTGGGTGAGCAAGCACCTTTTCTGATGGGTACAAGGGTTTTGGGATAGGAAGAGGTTGGTAAATGGCTTTGGTCATTGCAGTGAGCTGGTGTGAGGTTTTCTAACTTGAAGGGATGAAGTTACAGGCTTTCAGGACAGAGGGAAACAGACAAGGTGGGAAGTGGAAAGCTATTAAACAAGAGACCTCCTAGAGATCACTAGGCCAGGGGTGGTCTGTACAGGACTTTTGAAGACTAGGGAATCTTCCTAGCTGGGGTGGGGGATATGTTACAAGCTATGAAGGGCCTGAAAAACCAGTATGAAGTCAGAAGAAACTGCTGAAGCCCTTGCCTGGAGTCAACACTCTGAGAATTTTACCAGACCTTGTGGTCAAACCAAGGCTTCTAGATCAAGCTATAGATTTGAATATGGCAGCCAGTGTAAATTACAATCTATAGTGAGTTGAAGGGAGAAGAAAGGATAGGAGAGACAACATTGATATTATGGAAAGATCTAAGGCTTTACAGCCAGACTTACTGTGTGACCTTAGGCAAGTTACTTAACCCCTCTGAGCCTAGTTCCTTCATTTGTAAAATTGGAGTAATATCTA
Source organism: Rhinolophus hipposideros (assembly GCF_964194185.1). Lineage (NCBI taxonomy): Eukaryota > Metazoa > Chordata > Mammalia > Chiroptera > Rhinolophidae > Rhinolophus > Rhinolophus hipposideros. Next base: position 98,819,409 of record NC_138049.1, on the reverse strand, counting down.
CCTTGAGAAGCCACAGTGAGGCTTCAGTGAGAAATACATGTGAAGCACCAAACAGTACCTGGAAATTGTAAGTGCTCAATAACTGTTAGTTTCCTTCCCCTTCCAAAAGCTGCGCTTGCAAGTCAGTCATCGTATGTCTAGAGCTGTGCTGCCCAATACGGTGGCAAAACTAGCCACATATGTCTCTCAAGCATTTGAAAGATGGCTGGTCTGAACTGAGATGTGCTGAGAGTGTAAAACACACCAAAACTTTGGACAAGTTGTAAAACTTTGTCCAAAAAAGAAAAAAAAAGTTAAATGTCTTATTAATAATTTTATAGTGACTACATATTGAAATGGTAATATTTTGGTTATATTCTGTTAAATAAAATATATTATCAAAACTAATTTCACCTGCTTCTTTAAACTTCATTTAACGTGGCTATTGGAAAAATTAAAATGACTCCGTGGCTCACACTTTATTCCAATAGGAAGTCCTATTGGGCAGTGCTGATCGAGACATTAGATGGATATAGGGTCGGGAAGCTGTGTTTCAGAAGCTAACTTGTTTCTATGCATTGGGTTTGTGCTTTAGTTTGTTGTCCTCGTTCCCCAGTAAAAGACCATTGTTGAAAGTGCCATCCAGGACTCAACCAAAATGGGTGGAAATTACCTGTACACTAGTGGCTAAGTGTGGTGGCCACAGTCCAGGAAAGAGGAGGCAGGGGCAGTAGATAAGAGAAACCAGTCATCAGGTGGGACAGTTGGGGTACCTGGAGTTTTCCCTGGAGTTTCACTCCAGATCCCTCTGCTGCTCCTTACTCCAGGAGGATGGCCTCATCCTCTTATTTCAGAAGGCTTCCATCTTCTACATGAGCTTGGCAGGAAGCAGGCTCCTACCAGGCAGTAGCAAACACAGGTGTAAGGGAAAATGCCACTTCAAAGCTACCTTTAGAAGACCGCAGAGTTTCCAGAGAAATAAACAGCAGACATTCACAGACACGAGAATGTTCTTTTTTTTTCTCTCTCCCAAGAAGTGTGGTTGGTTGTTGTTTTTAAAACTGTACATTTTACTGTACACTTTTTTTTTTAGCAAAGAAGATTGGCGTTTATATTCTGACCATAGGGATGTTGCTTTCCAAAACTCCAAGTCAGAAACATGACAAACACAAGCGCAAGTACATACGAGTATCATGTCACGACAGAGCTCAGAGCTCCTGATGAAAATAGATAGTTGGTCCCTCCCCTTCAGATGGCCACCACTTTCCCTCTGGGTGTCTGAAACCAAAGGCAAAAGCAAAGGTGCCATTGGGGGTCACTTTCTCAATGGCTACATTTAGAAAGGCTGAGTGAGAAAGGAGCAGAGAGAAAAAGGAGAGGAGAGAAAGAGGGAGTGGGGAAAAAAGGAGGGCATGAGAGATTTCCTTCCAAGTGACTTTGTTCTGTTGATGCCACCGTGACTGGAGAAGGCATGTGCTATGGCACTGGGATTGGCCTGGAAAATTTGTGGTTTCAGGAAGAAAAGGGCCTGGTCTGTTAATGACCTTGTCAGGACCAGAAAGGGACTGGGAAGACAGAGAGTCACAGGAAGAAAATGAGGACAGGAGGTAGAAGGAAGGTGAGGAGAGAGAAAAGGAAAGGAGGAGGGTGGGAAGAAGGACGAAGGCATGGGATTTGGCGACTCCTGGGCTGGAGCCAGAAGGCAGTCCTGCATAGACAGTTTCCCACCCTCCCCTTATGCGTTCTGGGAGGGGTTGAGGCCACCAGCTCAGCTCCAGGTCTGAGCCCATCAGAACTCTTCAGTCCAAGAAAGACTCACCTGTATGGTGTGTGGTTGGCAAGTGAAAGAAGGAGGGAAGAGGACAAAAGAGAGAAGCTAGAAATCTATGGCAGAGGCTTGGGAGGGGAAAGAATGAGCTGGAGAGACTAAGGGAGAGGTAGCATGTTGACAATGACAGACCTGGAACAGACAGACAGCCAGATAGACAGAGCTGCAGAGGAAAGTCCTTTCCGGTGATTCTAAAGCTGTTTCTCCCTGGCCGCATCTCTGCTGTCCCCTTGTGACATGCTCTGGGAGCGTGGGGGTTAATCCATAGACGGAAGTGAGCCCATGTGCCCCTCCCATCGCCATGCTGTCATTTCCATGTATGAATCCTCCCCTTGGATGGCATCCATGGAAGGCATCTCCCACGTCCCACCTTGAGCCAGCTTCTTCAGGAACAAACAAGGGACAGACTTTGGGCCCAGAAATGCCCTTGTCAGGGCGAAGACAGGGTAACAGACCTCAGCTGCCACCCCCAGGAAGTTAGCAGCTTTGGTCCTTGCCCTGACTTGGTCACTAACTCACTGTGTGACCTTGGGCAAGTCCCTCATACTCTGGGGTGGTGGGGGAGAGAGGGTGAAGGATGAGAGGATCACAAACTGTAAAACTCTATGAGACTGAAAAGATTCCGCTTTCCCCTCCAAAGCTTCTCGAATGCTCCCTCGGGGTCCAGTAGGGAGGACAGGGACCGCTCTACCAGCCTGTTGCTACTGGTGCCGCTGAGCTAGGAACCGTCACATTTGGAATCATGAGAGTTCATTAGTCCTTAGAACTGGAATGGGATTGGAGACCTGGGACAATCCCAGTATTTTGGGAATTAGGAAACTGAGGTCCAAAGAGAGAAAAGGGTCTCGCCCAAATGTGTTCAGCTGGTTTATTCGGTGGTGGCGCTAGAAACCAAGCTCGGGGCTCTGGATGCTAAGTCTCGTGCTCCTTCTGCCGCCCTGCTCTGCTTTCCTTATGAGATGTCCTCTGGTCTACCACACGCTCGTGGGGACTTTTTATCCCAGCTTCCCCCAAAGAGGCAAAAACCCCAAAGCAACTCCAAGAATTAACATCCCTCTGTCCTTATGCCTCAGAAAGCCCTGCTCCCTCTCCCACACGTAAGGAGTCCTGGAAGTTACTCTTCGGGTTCCAGCTGCTATGATAGGTGTGGGGAGTCGTGTTTGAGAAGCAAAGGAAGCTGGGTCAGGTATGAGGTGGGAGTGTCACTCAACCCTCCCAAGTGTGGGGACTGTTGGTAATAATGAGAGGTCAGGACAGGGGACGCCACGGTCTTCCCCCAAACAAGTGAGGAACCACTCCCTTGTCTTGTCACTTGGCAATAACCGCCCACTGCCATGACGGCTGGCAACCTGCTGTCATATGGAGAGCAAACGCTCTATTATCCGTGTGAATGAAGAGGAGGAGTCTGGGAAGTGGAAGAAATAAATTAAGAAATAAAAACAACACCGGAACCATAAGCAATCCAAAGCTGCTTGCTTATATGCTGCATTTGTGATTAGAAAGGCGGTCGTCCTCCCTTTCCAAACACTCAGGGCTCAGGCCGACACTTAGCTATCGATTGAGTCCGCTTTCCCTGAGCACACCCTGGCTGGGTGGTGGGGCCAGGCCTGGGAAGGTGGTGTGGGGGGGGGGGCGGGGAGGAGGCCATGGACAGGGAGACAGAACTGTCCCTGGATGTAAACATCACCATGGAAACCCCACAAAGACTTGCCAGTAAAGACTCTTTCCCCTTTGTGCACCCTGCAAGGGTAGGAGGGAGGAGGACAGTCACCTCCCAAACCTACACTGTGCTCTCCATCACCCACTCGGAGCTGCCAAAAGTCCCCCGGGCCCCCATGAGGTCACTGTCCTCAAAGGGCAAGAGCATGCCATTGACAGAAAGGCTACGCTTTGTCCAGATGTTCGAGACCCTCCGAGGGGGGCTGTAGCCGCCCGGGGCGACCCCGCTAGCTGCCGTGGCTGCAGCGGCAAAGTCCCCCATGTCGAAGGAATGGCTGCGTTTGGCCTTGCCTTCCAGGGGCAAAGGGAGCAAGCTCCTGGCCCGGGCTGCAGGCGGTCCCAGCAATGGCTCCCGGTCCGAGTGGTGGTCCCGGGCAGGTGTCCCAGACCCCCTCCCGCCTGGAGTCCTGGAGTCCAGCAGCTCCTCCTTTCTTTGACTCTTGAGGTCCAGGGAGGCAAAGGCCCCCATCAGGCGGTCAATGTTGGGCTTGGGGCGCGGGGCAGGGGCCGGGAGCCTCCAGGGGCCCCGTCCCAGTGCTGCGGCCTCCCCACTGCCCAGGGAGCTGGAGGAAGAGGAGTCACTGCCTCGGGCCAGGCTGGCACTGAACTCAACCAGCTCACTGCGCACCACGACCTTGGGTGGCCCTGGTGCCGGCGCCCCGCTGGGCCCACTGCCCGAAGTGGGCAGCGGGGCCCCGTTGGTCTGCGAGTGCACGTTGCTGACCGCGGCGGGGGCCATCTTGCCGGGGCCCTCGTGGTTGCAGACCTTGTAACGCACCATAAGGACCACGATGAAGACCAGCAGCGTGGCCACGATGATGCCGCCGATGGCCAGGATCATGGTGCCACCCAGGATCTGGCTGTGCATCGACTGGCAGTGCGGGGAGTCGGCCTTGGTGAAGAACTGGGCGCAGCCCACGACGTTGGTGGCCGTGAGCGTCGTGGCGGTGTCGTCCCACATGGCCAGCACGCACAGGTCGTAGCCCGTCCCCGACATCAGGTTGTTGACCACGAACGCCTTGTTGGAGGCGGGGATCATCCTGGGTGGGTCGGCGGGACACAGAGGGGCGGGAGGGGGAGGGGCCGCACAGTGATGGGGACAGAGGGACAGGCACAGGAGCGTTGGAGAGGGCGGCGGAGAGACAGACCGACGACACAGGGACACAGAGAAAGTGAGGCAGAGCAGGAGAGACAGGGAAGGGGAGACATGGAGGCACAGAGAGGAGGGGGAGGAGCGAGAGGAGGAGAAGGGACAGGCAGGTGACAGGAACATGGCACAAGTCAGAGAGACGTGAGGAGAGGGACCCAGGTGAGAACAACAAAAGACAGGTTGGAGTGAGCAGGGAAGTGAGAAAGATTCACGGGTGGAAGTGTCAGAGAGAGACGTGCACAGAGAAAGAGTGATGGAGTGTGGGAAAACCACCCAGAAGAGGTGGAAATAAAGACGCGATGAGTACCGCGATGAAGGGAATGAGAAAGGGGATAGTTGAAAGTAGAGATAGTGGGAAGTAGTTTAGAGATGGAGGTACAGAGAAGAAAGGAGAGAGACTCAGCAGAGATGAGAGAGGAAACATAAGGAGGGGCAGAGGGAGAAACAAGGAGAGGCAGAGAGGTTAAAGGTCAAAGAAGCAGAAGTTAAACCAGGGGACTTCCCCATCCCCTCGTCTCCCGTGTCTGCTGCAACTGTTCCCTCAGTCTCTGGAAGTGGGGCTGAGGGGTAGGCCATCCCTGGTCCCGTTCCGGCCCACCCCGAGACTTGGTGCCCCAGTTGTCCCATCCTTGGAGACTCATCAACATGGATGGAGCCTTCTCTCTGGGCTGGCGCTGTCCTGAGTCACAGACAAGGTCCTGCCCTTAGAAGCCAATGCCGTCGTCATCTCGAGATGACTTTCTTATGCTTAGGAGGCAGAATGTTTACTGGGCAAAGTGGGGGCAGGGTGTGCAATGTTAAAGACTAGAGCGTGATCCCGCTTCCCAGAGGGAAGGACGATTCCTCTGTCATAGCCATTGCAGGCCAGGTGCATGCATAGCAGAGAGACCTTGGAAAGAGTTTCTCTGGTTGGGGAGGCCTTGCCAGGTCCCTCCACCTTACAGGAGGGTCTGATGAGGCAGCAGTCTCCCCATACTGGGGCTGGTCCACTGTAGCTTGGGCATCTCCTGCCTGGACTTTCAGGGAGCCTGGACCCCACCCTGATCTGTGAGGCCCTTGTCCAGGTATCAGGCCTCGTGCTATGTCACCCCATAAACAGTTCTGCAGAAATGTTCACCTCAGCCTGAAGGTGCCACATCCCTCTCTGCAGCCTTCCCCATAGCTCCCTACTCCCAAAGAGCCCTCTGTTCTCCTACCCACTACGACTCAAGGGCTCCATCAGCACTCGTCAACCCCTCAAACCCAGAGCCGGGCTGCTTAATTGAGATCTCAAATATGAAATACCAGAGGCTGAGAACTTCCAGCTGGGAGGTCCACGTGGAGCTGTGGAGTTGACAGAGAGATATTGACATCTCGTCAGCGAACAGCCTGGGAGTTGCTTCCTGCCTCCTCACCATCTCAGTGCTCTGCTGCTGGGGAAGCCACAGTGGAGGGAACTTTATCCCCTGCCTCAGCCCAACCCCAAAACTACAGTGCTTGGGGCACAAAAAGCAGGTAGAGCCGGCGGGGAAGGGCTGGATCCAGTAAGGGCCTGCAGGCCAGCACCTGGGCATCATGGCGATCCTATGAGAGCTCTTATGTCACAGAAGTGGCATGGCCAAGACACAGAGAGGCTAAGTGATTTGTCTAAGGTCACACAGCTGGAACTGCTAGGATGGGGCAGTTGGGACTTGAACACTAGCTTCTAGGTCCATAGTCTGGGCTTGTCCTTGCCACATGACAAACATGGGGGTACTTTTCCTCAGCTCAGTGAAAAGCCCTGTGTCCTGTCAGCCCTCTCCTTCCCTGGAAGGACCCTCAGAGCCCCCGTGGCTCACACTCCTCTACCAGCAGGGTCTCTGGCCTGTGAGGCCATCACTGGGCAGTGCTGTGGGGCCCACTTCCTCCCACCTCGGGTCATGTGTCTACCAAACCTGTAATAGTGCCAATAGGAAGAGCAAATGCTTACCAAGTGGCAGCTGTGTGCCAGGCTCTGTGTTAGGTGCCTTACGTCTATCACCTCACTTGGTCCTACCGCATCTTTCGGAGGCAGCCACTAGTATGTCCGTCCTTCTGCAGCTGGTGAAACAGACTGCAGAGGTACAATACAAACATGCCTGGCAGAGCTGGCATTCAAACCCAGGCCGCCCCGCTCCTGTCCACTCTGAAGCACTGCTCTTGCCACTTTGCTGAGCATGAGCAGCGTAAGAGCAGGTCCGTTCGAGGATGGGGTGGGCAGGCTTGTTTATTGAACACCTGGTAAGTGACAAGGGTTTCCACATTCCATATTGCATTTAATGTTCACAAGAATCCTAGGACACAGGAGGTGGGCCATGGGCCCAGAAATCATCTCAATGTTTAAGCCGTCTTCTACTGGGAACCAGGCCCTACTGCCATACTACTACTACTACTACTACTACTACTACTACTACTACTACTAATAATAATGATGACGATGATGATGAAGAGTAGCTAAAATTGAGGGCTTACTCTGTGCCACGCACTGTTCCAAGATATTTAAGAGAATTCATACTCATTTAACCCTCCCAACAATTGTTGGGGAGGTTGTTACTATTATTGTCGTCTCCGTTTTACAGATAAGAACCCGAGGCACAGAAAGGTTAAGCTGCCTGTGCCAGGGCACCCAGCTGGTAAGTGGCAGAGCTGGGACCCAAACCAGGCAGTTTGGCCCCGGAGGCTCCCCTCATGGCCACTGGGCCGCATGGGCATTGCCCTGCTTTTCTGCCCTTCCCAGGCAACTTCGCGCAGGGCCTCACGTGGCCTCTTTCTCTGCCCCCTGCTTCCCCAGTCAGGGAAGAACATGATGAGATGAAGCCACACTTAGGCCGTGCTGCAAACACTGGTGTCATAGGGAGAACCTCGCACAGAACTGGCCTGTCCGAAGAAAGAAGCTCCTGGCTCCTATGCCGTGGTGTGTGTGTGTGTGTGTGTGAGTGTGTGTGTGGTGTGTGTGTGTGGTGTGTGTGTGTGGTATGTCTCTGTGTGTGGTGTGTGTGTGTGTGTGTGGTGTGTCTCTGTGTGTGGTGTGTGTGTGTGTGTGGTGTGTGTGTGGTGTGTGTGTGTGGTGTGTCTCTGTGTGTGGTGTGTATGTGGTGTGTGTGTGGTGTGTGTGTGGTATGTGTGTATATGTGTGTGTGTGTGTGTTGTGTGTGTGGTGTATGGTGTGTCTATGTGTGTGTGGTGTGTGTGCGTGTGTGTGTCTGTGTGCACGTGTCTGTGTGTGTGTGTGTGACATGGATCCGCTGGGATTCAGAGCCCACACTCTCAGTCACAAGCAGGACCACTCCCTGCTCCAGGCAGGAGAAAGGACAACCTGCATGAGAAAGTCATGTGTAGTGGGCACTATTCAAACTCTAGGGACAGAACCAAGCTCATCTCCCACCCACGTGGCCCTGTCTGCCCCCTCATACTCTCCAGCATGACCAACCATCAGGTTTAGGGAACCTGGATCTCCCTTCATTCCTACCCCCATCCCACCAGCACTGGCTGGTAGTCCCCCCTGGATGTCTCCCTGCTGCCCATCTCCACATTCACACTGTTGCTTAGGGCTTGCCGTCTTTGGCCTGGATGAATGCAGCAGCCTCCAAATAAGTGTCCCTGTCTCTGGCTGTGCTCAGCAGTGGCACCTCCAGAGAGGTGCGTCTGAAGCATGACTCTGGCCATGCCCCTCGCCCACTGAAACACTCCTCAACAGCTGGCTATGAACGACAAAGCATAGTCCAAGCTCCTGAGCTGAGTTCCCAAACCAGGATTCCCATCATATTCTTGTCCTTCCACCCACACACCCTCTAACTTTCAGCACATTCTTTAGGAAAACACTTAGGAATCAGTCAGCTCTTCAGGATCAGAAGGCACACTCACAGAGGGATAATTAGAGACTTTACCTACACAAGAACTCATTACAAAGGAGTGGATAGGGGAATGGGGAACCACAGAAGAATGTGCAATAACCCAGGCATAGTAGCAGCCGAGCTGTTCCCCTCTCTAGGCCTGAGCACACCAGGGAGGTCACCAGGCCTCGGAAGGATAGAGAATCGTGCAGTCTGCACTACTCGGTAGATAGCCCACAGCTGGGTGCTGGTCCACGAGTTGTTTGTTCCTGGTCTGTGATCAGATAGTATAGAAATTGAGAGGAAGCATTACGAAAGTTTTATAGCAATTTGGCATTGGTTGTGACATCCAAGTACATGACCATTTTTTTCTGATAACTTATTTCTATTATATCCTTACAAAAGCAATAGTCTGCAACAAATTGGAGGGAAACAGCTCTAGTCCTTCACCATGAATAGCTTGAGAAGCACTGACCTGGAGCAGAGTTTCCCAGCTTTAGCACAATTAATACATCGCTGGATAATTCTTTGTTTTGAGGGCGCTGTCCTGTGTACTGTAGAATGTTTAGCAGCCTCCTTGGCCCCTATCTGTTTGATGCCAGTAGCATCTCCTGTTGTGGCTACAAAAGATGTCTCCAGACATTGCCAGATATTCTCTGGGTGCAAAATCACCCCCCCGTTGAGACATATTAGTCTAGAAAATTTGAATGTGGGACAGAGGCAGCCAGAGGCAACTTTACAGCATGGGAACCAGACAAGTAAGTACCTTGATCATATTCTCTTTTCTCCTCCCACTCTTCTGCTACTGCTCCCCATGGCTGAATCCAACCAAAAGCCAGAGTTCATGGGCGCATGCTGGTCAGCCTTCCAGGGCACACAGCAGGGTACAGGGGAGAGAGGGTCTGGAGAGGCAAAAGACAATATCTGGCACAGCCATCGGGTCACAGCCCTTTTGGTGAAATTATGATAGATTTCCTTCCATCACATAAAGTAGTAATATCTTTGCTAGCAGAAAACTTGAATTACTATTTTAAGTTCAGTTGCTCCAATGTGTTCAATTTAATTAAAACACAATATAAAACTGCAACCCAAGCTCTTACCCAGGGAAAACAACACAAGCATAAAAGGCTGCTTCTGAGTTGTTTTTCTTTTTTCCTATTAATAGTCATTTGGCATTTGTTCATTAGTTGAACACTAGCAAACACATCGACAGATGATATCTACCGCTGATACCAGAGGTTTAAGAACAAATTACAGGAGCGTCCTGGTTATTATACTATTTGCTCTCAGAAGATCTGTCTTCCCTTTCACCTGCCCACGCTGCCTGATTAGGAACTACATTTCCCAGGTTCCCTTTCCTATTCCCAGAGTCCTGTGCTCCAGGTAGAGTAGAGTTGGCCAACAGAAGCATTGGAGGAAGAGTGGAGGGCGGGAGAAAGGGAGAAGTCAGTATTTCTTCCTCTGTTTCTACTTCAAGTGGTGTCTCTACAGCTCCTGAGCCTTCTCTGTGACCCCAGTTTCCAGGGTTCTAGCTCCTGCCAGATAGATTTTGATCTTAGGCTCTGGTCATCCCATCTCTTCCATGTTCCTCCATCCTTGGACACTGGTGGCTGGTCCGAGGCTTCGGACTAACTAATCTTCATTATGCCTCACTGTCTATCTGATTGAGGACTCAGTAATACCATCACCCATATAATCCAATCCCTGTACTGAATTCCCTCTTAGATTGAGAGTGTTCTTTCCTTTCCTTTTTTTTTTTTTACCCTGACTGCATCCTGAGTGACACAAGAAGATAATCTTTACATGACAAGAATATTCTACCTATTAACTTATCATTTTTTTCTTGCACTTTGGGAAAAGACTATCATTACTGCCTGTCAGCAGCACATCTTGGCCTTATCTAGTGGACCTCCAGCCTTAGGAAGCGTTTTGACATTCTCTCTGAATCATTCGTCACTCCCCAAATTAACCACCTTGAAGCCTTTGCCTGTAGCAGCCCCTTTTCCCCCCTGAAAACCTCTTATCTCTTTCTGCACCTGGTGACCTCATCCTTCAAGGCCTGACTTAAATGTCATCTCGAACCCCACCCAGAACTGCTCTGGCTCTCTTTTCCCGCAGCCTTCCATACATGGCTCCGTTGGAGCCCTTCCGTGTTTATGCCTGTGTTTCCCAGGAGGCCACAGGCTATGTCTTATTCATCTTTGGATCTCCCCTGCCATTCATGATATCTGGCCTAGAGTCACTGCTGAGTGCATATTTACCCTGTGGTGGAGCAGTGAATGAAAGAGTGCTTTGTTAAATGTTACAGCCTATACAAATGTAAGAGAGTCTTATTTAAATTTGATGGATGGCTAATGGTGACTCTCAGACACTGGCTGGTGTGAGGCGATTTCTCCAGAGAGGCATTTTTCTTTTTATTTATTTATTTTTTTTGGAATTGTGGTGGATGTTTTTATTTTATGTGTGTGTTTTTTTCAGTTACAGTTGATATTCAGTATTGTTTTATATTAGTTTCAGGTGTACAGCATCGTGGCTAGACATTCATGTAATTTATGCAGTGATCCCCCTAATTAGTCTAGTACCCACCAGGTACTATATATAGGTGTTACAACGTTAATGACTATATTCTTTATGCTGTACTTTACATCCCCGTGACTATTTTGTAACTACCAATCTGTACTTCTTAATCCCTTTACCTTTTTCTCTCATCCCACAACCCCCTTCCCCTCTGGCTGCCATTAGTTTGTTCTCTGTGTCTATGAGTCTGTTTCTGTTTTGTTTGTTCATTTATTTTGTTCTTTAGGTTCTACATATAACTGAGATCATATGGTATTTGTCTTTCTCAGTCTGACTTATTTCCCTTAATATAATACCCTCTGGGTGGGTTTATCCATGTTGTCGCAAATGGGAAGATTTCATTCTTTTTTATGGCTTAACATTCCATTGTATATATGGACCACATCTTCTTTATCTAATTGTCTATTGATGGGCATTTCCCTTGCTTCTATATCTTGGCTATTGTAAATAGTGTTGCAGTGAATATAAGGGAGCATATATCGTATTTCCCTGAAAATAAGACCGGGTCTTATACCGTATTTCCCCGAAAATCAGACTGGGACTTATATTAATTTTTGCTCCAAAAGACGCATTAGGGCGTGTTTTCAGGGCATGTCTTATTTTTTCATGTCCAACAATTTACATTTATTCAAATACAGTCATGTCATCTTCTGGAACATCGTCATAATGTACTAAATGCGTGTATCTGGATGATGATCTTAACTGGGGCTTATTTTCAGGGTAGGTCTTATTTTCGGGGAAACACGTTATCTTTTCAAATTAGCATTTTGGATATTTTTCGATAAATACCCAGAAGTAGAAGTGCTGGGTCACAGAGACATTTTTCCATATCCTTGAGGCTCACCGCATGGATTGCTGACAACCTTTATGGATGTACATGTAGATAAGTGTTTGGGGTGTGTGAACGCAGGAGTGTAAGTGAATGTGTGTGGCACAATGTGTGTGGGGCAGTGTGTCTAAGTATCATCCGATAACTGAGTGTGTGAGTATTTGTGAGCATGCGTGTGTGGGAGAGGGACACAGAGAGTTTAGGACTTCACATATATATGGTCCCGAAAAGGTTCCGGTCCCAGGAAAAGTTAGGCACTGCTCTGCCCCTCTTCCATCCACTCCCCCCAACCCCCCAGAAGCTTCCACATATCCCCTGACACTTGTGAAGTGATTCCCCAAGTTACCTCTCCCAGAGACACTTGCAAGCCAAGACTGTTCCTTTTGAATTGCTACCATTGAAGGCATTTGGGGCATCTAGGAATGGGAACGGGAGAGAATCTAAAAGTCACCTGGGCCCCTGGGGAAAGCCTGAGAGCTGACCGCCTCAACTCACTCCCTTTCCTGGGCTCACTCCAGACTACATTCCCCAGGCTCCTTTGCAGTTAGGGGTGTCCAAGTGGTAAGTGCTGGCAAAGGAACCTGGTGGCAGCAGGGTGTACCACCTCTGGGCCAGGCCTTAGAGGGAGTGTCTGTCACACTCTCTCCTTCCCTTCTGCACGCTGGACCCCGCGTGTGGTGACTCTCCTTGACTCCTTGACGTGCAGATGACAAAGCCTAAGGGATGGTGGAAACTGGGTGCCTGAGTCTCCAAGTGAAGAAGGCATCCTGACTAATCTGGGTATGCAACCCTGACTCTTAGGAGGGCAAGAAATCAAATTCTACTGTGTGTGAGCCTTTATGCATCAGCAACCATTTGCAACAGTAATTAGCCTCTTCTGACTAATACAGCCCCCTGCAGATAAGAGGAAGTGAACCTGAGGAATTTGTTATGTGTAAGTGTGTGACAGAGATAAGAGGGGATGAAGGGAGTGTGCATTTGCGTAAGAGGAAGACATCGGTGCTGGCGTCTAAACAAGAAATGCAATTCTTACTTCTCCGCAGTTGTCAACAAACGCCACCTCTTTAATCTCCAGTCTCCATCCCTGTCGGCTCCCCCAGCACCACCATATTTTAGAGGCTCTCCTTGCCTTGCCCCCCATCAGTGATGCACCGAGGCTGCCTGCTGAGCCCCAGCAGTAATTTGGAGAAGCCATGTCAAGCTTCTCTATTCCACTTCCCTGCCTCTGCACCCTCATTACTGGCTCTTCACAGAACCATTGGCCTGCCAACCTCTCCCGCCAGCTGCAAGATCTCAGGGCACATGAAAGGGCCTCATTAAACTGAGGTACACGGCCCTGGCTCCCCAGCCTCTCCCTTTTCCTGCAATCCCCAGAGAGGCCTGTTTGTTTCCCTACACAAACTGCAAGGAGTAGTGGAGACGAGGCTGGTTCTATCTTGCATATAATGTATTGAGTACTTAACCATGCACTGGGCATTGACAGGTCCTTTGCTTCTTCTGCACACTGACTCTATGAAGTAGGAATAATTATTCCCCACATTACAGATGAAGAAACTGAGGCTCAGGCAGATGGGTCAGCGTTGTAAGCTAGAAAATGGCTGAGCCAGTGCTGTAAGCCAGTCCTGCCAAGCCATTGAGCATGGTCTTCCCTATACTGTGGCACCTTGAACTGAATTGAGCAGAATCAGCTTTTAGCAGGAAGCAAGTCTCAGAGTTAGGCTAACTGTTTGATAGCAATTAAAAATATTTATATTACTACAATGACACCTAACATATATTGAACCCTTACTCTATGTCAAACACTGTTTTGCGTAATCAACATGTATCAATGAACTAATCCTAGCTCCATTTTACAGATGACAATATTGAGGCTCAGAGAGGTTAAATGACTTGCCCAAGGTCTTGCAGACAGAGCATTTGTGTCGAGCAAAGATTTTAACCCAGCACTCTCATATTACCTCAATCAACGCTCGTGATGACCCTGGCAAGTAACCTTTCTTAATTATACTCCCCACTTTAGAGACAGTGATTAACTAACTTGCCCTGAGGTCACATGGCTAATTAGGTGTAGAGATAGGTTTCCAGTGAGTGATGAGGGGTGGCTTGCTCCTTCTGAATGCTCATGGGAAGGCTGAAGGAAGTGAGGGAGACACATGGATTTGGGACTCCCTGGGTGCCCTGAGGCACTCTGTCTGATTGGCAATTGCTTCACCTTGTCACTGAGTAGAGAAACTATACTCAAAATGGTTGAGATTCTGAGGCAGAACGCCCCAACACCCATTCCCTCACTGACTGTCATGCAGGGGACCCTGCTCGCTGCGCCATTTGTCGTGCAGGCTCTCTGCTCCCGCTCCCCGCCCAAGAACGCAGGACACGGTAAGGCCAAAAAGGAACACCCACGGAGCCATAGATAGGGGAGTCAAACCAATATATTCTCGCTGGTGGCTGGGCTGGAGACACAGGAAGCAGGATCTACATAATCTGCCTAATAGCAGTCCGCGCTTGCCAGCCACCATCTTCTTGCTAGCCCCCATTCTATTCCTTTTCTGCTAGCGTAGCCACAGCCGTTATATTAGTGGCCAATGGCCTACGGGTTACAGCTGACGGCCAACTAGCCACAGCTGCTGGCATCTGATCATAGTTGATGGCCATTTACTACCCGAGCCAGCACCTTTCTATGTGAGGCCAAGAGCCTGGAAACTGTTTTTTGGGGCTTTGTCCCCTCACTGACCTAGGTTAGTGTCTGGCCCAGACGAGCTCCACTTGAGGGTTTGTTGTATAATGGAATGGATGATGCTGAATGAAAAGAAATGTATCTCTGATGGTGGAATTCCAGGCCTCAGGGATTTGGGGCTGGCAAAACTCAGGCAAGCTAAAAAGTAGGTTTGGGCAACGCTTGGATCCTGGATGGGCTGGGAGAGAGATATTGTGGCTTCAACATCTGCAGCAGGATGTATTTTCTGCCCCATGTGACTTCAAAAGTCTTTTTCAGAGGACACATGGTGACAGTGTTAGTTAAGCGTGGGCCCAGTGAGTGCAGAGGTTACTGGAAAGTAGGCCAAAGAGGGCCAATCCCCAGCAGGCTGCCTCTGTGCTCATCTCCCAGAGGAAAGGTTTCCCAGGTGACAGGTGAGGACCTGGCCTGGGGAGGCATTGCCTTTGCTCCCCGAATCAAAATATGTGGCAGATCCAGCTGCCTGGCAAGGGTTTGGAAAATTGCCAGCCCCTGTGTTTGGCTGAGACAACAGTGTGAGGGAGGGAGTTTTGCTGGGCTTCATGGCGCTCCTTCATGGACGGGATAAAGCCAGGAGGTCAGAGTGTGATTGCTGGTACTGGACCACCAAGGTTCAAAGCCCAGAGCCATCACTCACTGGCTGTATGAACTTGGACAAGCCACTTGACCTCTCTGTAAAGGGGGCAGATGATAGGCCTCCCTCACAGGGTCGCTAGGAGGATGAAATGAGTCAGTGCCTATAATTTGAACCACACCTGGTCCATGGTGAGTGCTCAGTGTTTCTTAGTGATTGCAGCTGAGGGAATCATGGGGTCCCAATGGGGACAGAGAGATGAATCCATCAGGCATGAGGTTAAGCTAGATACTGGCTAGCGAAGCAGGCACACAGGTGCTCAGCCCAGCTCAGAGGCCAGCCTTTTGAGGTCTGGCAGTCTGTCTCAGCACAGGATGCTAGCCCCAGCCTCCCCTCCAGCCCAGGCTGCTCTGACTGACTTACCAAGATGTCTGCTGGCTCTTTCTAGTTCTCCCTCTGCCATGTCCATTCACAGACCACAGGGACGCCAGGTTGAGAGGGCCCATCAGTCCCTTTATAACAGGTTCCTCTGGCTGACAGCACTCCACTCACACACTTTCAGGGACATGCCAGGCAGCCCATCCCAGCTTCATACAAGTACAACCCCTAGTGGCTCAGAATCCCTGCTCACGTTGGGCTGTATTGACAGCTGCTGTTTCCTCTACCCTGCCCCAACGCAACCCCATGGGGACATCCAGAACAAGTTTTGTTTTTTTTTCCTTTAACACATGTCGGTGCTTCCCACATTGTGCAGCAGCTCTCTCGTCCCACCTTGATGCTTTGCTTTTTCAGAATTAACATTTGCCTTCCTCCCGATCATTTCCTTGGGACACAGTTCCCGCTTGTATCCTGGCTGCTCCCCTCAGATCACATGCCAATTTGTCCTGCTCTCTGGAGAGGGCTGAGCACAGAGAACAAAGTCAGACCCACATTCTCCCAAACAGACCTCACTTCTGTTGAGGACCCCCATCCAAGACTACATTGGACTTTTTGGAAGTTGCTTCCCATCAGTGGTTCCCACGGACCAAGCTGTCAATGGACAAACCTGTGATGTCCCTAGGGTTTCTATTAAGCCATGTTGTACCCATTTTGTTCCCCTGAAGTGGAATTTCTATCACTGCAAGCTGAGTGACTCAAGTGAGCCTACATCTCTCTCTCTACATATGTAAAGAGGGTACCAAAAAAATATGTACACATTTTAAGAAAGGAAAACTGTATTAAATTGTAATACTCGATATGTACCAATAGCAATAGATAAATGCAAGTCACGTTTGACTTCTGCAATTACAAGAGGTGCTCAAAGTGGTTCCCATCAGTGTCCAGACACTTCTGATTATGGCGAACTACTGTTTGAGCAACATTAACCAAAGTGTCCACTTGTATATATTTTTTGGCACCCCATGTATATGTATCCAAATTTCTACAGATATGAAACTTTCCTCTGTATTCAATTGTCCTTAGTTCCCAGCCCCCGAGAACTGGGTCAGCATGTCTCAGAGAAAAAGATGTAGGCTTTGCAATCAGGCAGAAATCTCTCATCGAAGGCTGGTTCTGCCCCTCAGTATGTGATTCTGGGTTATTTTTCCTCTCTCTGAATCTCAGTTTGCTCATGTGTGAAATGGGGATAGCAGTACCAACCTTCTGTGGTGAGTATGCAATAGGGATAAATATGGCTGCCCCTTCCGCTCCTTTCCCAGGGCCCTTGGGTACCCCAGTGATGATGATAATGATGATGATAGTTGAGGAGCTTAGAAAAGGTTACTAATAACAGGTCACCACTTACAGAAGAAAACATAGGTGTAAGACCAATTATACCTCGTCGTACACACAGGAATGTGCAGAAGGAAGATTTTACACCAGCTGCATCCAGAATACACTAGAACAATCACAAACCCCAAGTCAATACCACCCACTGATGAACCAGATAAGATAGTTCTCCCCAGTTGGCAGATCCATAATTTCATGAGTGCACCAGCCAGGTGCAAAGTCACCTGCAGCAGTCACCTCCTTAAAAATGTTATCACAGGGGTAGTTCTGGTCAAAATGGTGGAGTAGGTAAATGCTGTGCTTGCCTCCTCCCATGACCACTTCAAAATTACACTAAATTATAGGACAATCAAACTGGAGAATCATCTGAAGACTAGCTGAACTGAAGTCCTACAATTAAGGATATAAAGAAGCCATGTTGGGACTGGTTGGGGGTTGGCAGAGATGAGAAATGGTCTGGCCTCACACCTTTCTGTGGCAGTTGAGAATGTGAAGGGATATCTCAGCTGCTGAGGTCCCCCTAGAGGAGCCAGGATCATAGCCCCACGCTGTGCTTCCCATCAGAGCACCAGTGCCAGGAACAAGAGCCTCTACAACATCTGGCTGTGAAAATCAGCAAGGATTCCATCACACTGGATAAGATGGAAGACAGCTGAAAATAAAAATGTCCTCTTAAAGGGCCTCCTAAAGGGTAAACACACAGATTCACTCACTCACTGGCCCTTTCACACTTGGCTCCAGTGGAGGGGAAGCAGCTTGAGGGAGGGAGTACAGAAAGATATGGGGAGAAGCTGAGTTGTGTGGTTTCAGGGCAAGGGCTAGAGGAATAGCTGCCATCGTCCCTGTGTTAAGACGTCCTCCCACACAGTCAAATCTTAATCTACATTAGCCTGGTAAACTCCACTCTCTCCACCCTGATAACTCCCTGAGACCCCGCCCCAGCCACTCATGCACTGCCAGAGGCTCTTTTGGCAGCAGGCAGTCAGCCTTGGCCCACTCTGCAGTCTTTGGTAAAAAACTGTCCGAGGTCCGCATGCCCCAGGTAAGCAGTAGATGGTCTCGATGTACACTGTGACTTTCGTTGAGTGGCCCCAGGCGCAGCACTGGTAACAAATCGGAATCTGCAAAATTAACAAATTAACCTTGTGAACACCCTCTGCCCACCCTGGTGACTCCGTTAGACCCTGCTACACCCAATTCCTGTAATGCTCACATCTCTTTCAGTGGCTGAGCCTTATGGGAGGCAACAGATGGAGGCAGGCTGTAGGGTGCCCTGTGCCTTTGTTAAGCTGCTCCAGGCCCAGTACTGGTGGCCGTGGCTCTAGTCTGCAGCATGACTTCTCTCACACACCTTTAGGTCCAGCACAGGCAGCTACCAACTGCATATTTATTTGTAGCTCCTACCAGGTAGTCCTGGGGTGGTTATAGGCAGCAGCTGACCTTGGCCTACACTGGATTCCATCCCAAGAGGCCCCCAAACCAACACACCCAGTGGCTGGCTTCAGACCACAACAGAATACCACCTGATTAGCCCCACAAGCAGGACACCCAAAGGGTGGTCATGGCAGGCACCAGAGCCTGCTGGGGCAAGTCCTGCTCTGTGAGGTGAGCCCCCACACAGCAGTTCATATGCCGTGGTCATGGCCAATCCTCACAGTCAGTCATACTGAGGGTCAATCCCACCCACTGATGTACCAACAGCATCAAGGCTCACCTGTACCAGGAGGATGCACCCAACCCACACAAGGAACACTCCTGGAGCATCCAGCTCACGTGATCGGGGAGACTGTGCCACTGGGTCTCACAGAACTCCTATTACATAAGGCCACCCTGCCAAGACTGAGAGATGTAGCATATCTATCTAATACATAGAAACAAAGACAATAGAGGCAGCCAAAGTGAAGAGATTAAGAAACATGTCCCAAATGAAAGAACAGGAGAGAATTCCAGAAGAAGAACTAAGCGAAATGGAGGCAAGCAACCTACCAGATACAGAGTTCAAAACACTGGTTAAAAGGATAGAAAGAACTTCAACAAGGAAATAGGAAGCATTAACAAAGGACATAGAAACCATAAAAAGGAACAAGTCAGAAATGAAGACTACACTTACTTAAATGAAGAATGCACTAGAAGGAATCACCAGCAGACTAGATGAAGCAGAGGATCAAATCAGCAATTTGGAAGACAAGCTAGCAGAAAACACCCAATCAGAACAGGGGAAAAAAAGAATTTAAAAAATGAGCATAGTTTAAAGGACCTCTGGGACAACATCAAGCATAACAACATTTACATCATAGGTATACTAGAAGGAGAAGAGAAAGAAAGGGATTGAGAACCTATTTGAAGAAGAAATGAATGAAAACTCCCCTAACTTGGTGAAGGAAATAGACATCCAAGTCCAGGAAGTGCAGAGAGTCCCAAACAAGATGAACCCAAAGAGGCCTACACCAAGACACATCATAATTAAAACTGGCAAAGGTTAAAGACATAAAGAGAATCTTAAAAACAGCAAAAAAAAAAAGGCAGTCAGTTACCTACAAGGGAGCTCCCATAAGACTGTGCCCTGTATCTCAATAGAAACTTTGCAGGCCAGAAGGGACTGGTACAAAATATTCAAAGTGATGGAAAGCAGGAACCTACAACCAAGACTACTCTACCCAGCAAGGCTGTCATTTAAAATGGAAAGGGAGATAAAGAGCTTCCCAGTCATGAAAAAGTTAAAGGAGTTCATCACCACCAAAGCAGTATTACAAGAAATGTTAAAGGGACTTCTTTGAGAAGAAGGGGAGAAAAAAAAGAGAACAGAAATATGAATAATAAAATGGCAATAGCTATGTATCTATCAATAATTGCTTTATATATGAATGGATTAAATGCTCCAATCAAGACACAGGGTAGCTGAATGGATAAGAAAACAAGACCCATACATATGCTATCTACAACAGACACACTTCAGATCAAAAGATACACAGACTGAAAGTAAAGGGATGGAAAAAGATATTTCGTGTGAATGAAAACTCAAAAAAAGCTGGGATAGCAATACTTCCATCAGACAAAATAGATATTAAAACAATCATAGTAGGGAAATTTAACACCCAATTGACACCAATAGACAGATCTTCAAAACAGAAAATCAACAAGGAAACAATAGCCTTAAATGACACATTAGATCAGATGGATTTAATTGATATTTTTAGAGCATCTCACCCCAAAGCAGCAGAATATGCATTCTTTTCAAGTGCACATGGAACATTTTACAAGATAGACTACATGTTAGGCCATAAAACAAGTCCCAATAAATTCAAGAAGATTGAAATCATATGAAGTGTCTTTTATGACCACAATGGTATGAAACCAGAAATCAATTGCAAGAAAAAAATTGAAAAATACACAAATTCTTGGATGCTAAGTAACGTGTTACTACATGATGAAGGGGTCAACAATGAGATCAAGGAAGAAATCAAAAGATACCCTGAGACAAATGAAAATGAAAGCACAACGACCCAAAATCTGTGGGACACAGCAAAAGCAGTCGTAAGAGGGAAACTCATGGCAATACAGGTCTACCTCAAGAAACAAAAAGAATCTCAAATAAACTAATGCTAAACCTACAGGAACTAGATTTTAAAAAATCAAAGGCAAACAAAGTCTAAAGTGGATAGAAGGAAGGAAATAATAATGAGAAGAGTGGAAATAAGCAAAACAAGCAAACATAAGAAAAATAAGGAAAATAAAGTAAAAAAAAAATACATACAAAAGATCAATTAAATAAAATGAGAAATGAAAGAGAGATAACTGACCATAGAAATACCAAAGATTGAGAGAAAATATCACGAGCAATTGTACACCAATAAATTGGACAATCTGGAAGAAATGGATAAATTCCTAGAAACATACAATCTTTCCAGACTGAATCAAAAAGAAACAGAAAATCTGAACCAACTGATTGCTACTAATGAAATCAAATAGTAATCATGAAACTCCCAACAAGCAAAAATCCTGCGCCAGATGGCTTCACAAGTAAATTTTACCAAACATTCATAGAATTAACACTTGTCCTTCTCAAACAATTTCAAAAAATTCAAAAGGAGGGAAGACTCCCATGCTCATCTTATGAGTCCATCATTACTCGGATTCCAAAACCAGACAAAGACGTTGCAAAAGAAAAGTACAGGCCAATACCCCTGATGCACATACGACATTGGACAATTAAGTTCATTAACTCATCCTAAAAATATGCTACATATCTCATTGTTGAATATCACTACGGTCACCTTTGAATTACTCCTCTTTGGGAAGCTATGCACCTAGCCCACCCTTCAAAGTAATTTTGGAACTCTTTTTCTGGGATGGCCATCAGAGCTGTCATCATATTACCCTTGATGTTCTGAATGCCATCAAAATGTCTTCCTTTCAATATTTCCTTTATCTTTGGGTAAAGAAAGAAGTTATTGGGGGCCAGATCAGGTGAGTAGGGAGGGTGTTCCTACTAAACATAAACATAAAATAAACATAGTTATTTATTTACTGGCTAAAAACTCCCTCACAGATACTGCTGTGTGAGCTGGTGCATTGTTGTGATGCAAGAGCCATGAATTGTTGGCAAAAGTTCAGGTCGTCTAACTTTTTCATGCTGCCTTTTCAGCACTTCCACATAGTAAACTTAGTTAACTGTTTGTCCAGTTTGTACAAATCCATAATGAGTAATATCTCTGATATCAAGAAAGGCTAGCAACATTGTTGCAACAAGTTCTCGAACTTAATTGTCAGACCTGGTAGATGCAATAATCCTCAAGAAAATATTAGCAAATCCAATTCAGTAATAGACTATAAACATCACACACCATGATCAAGTGGGATTTGTTCTTGAGAAGTGAGGTTGTTTCAGTATCTGCAAATCAATTAACATGATACACCATATAAACAAAATGAGAGTTAAAAAGAATATGATCATATCAATCAATACAGAAAGAGCATTTGACAAAATCCAGCATCCATTTATGATAAAAGCTCTCAGCAAAATGGCAATAGAGGGAACATGACTGAACATAATAAAGACCATGTACAACAAACACGGAGCTAACATCATACTCAACAAGGAAAAGCTAAAAGCGTTCTCCTGAAGATCAGGAACAACACAATGATGCCCACTTTCACCATTTTTATTCAATATAGTATTGGAAGTCCTAGCCACAGCTGTCAGACAAGAAAGAGAAATAAAAGACATCCAAATTGGAAAAAAGAAGTAACACTGTCATTATTTTCAGATGGCCTGATACTATACGTAGAGAACCCTAAAGAGTCCACAAAAAACAAAACACACACACACACACACACACACACACACAAAACAAACTATTAGAACTGATAAATGAACTCAGTAACATAGCAGGATACAAAATAATAATCAGAAGTTGGTTGCATTTTTATACACCCAATAACAAACTATCAGAAAGAGAAATTAAGAAAACAATCCCATTTATAATTGCATCAAAAACAATACCTAGGAATAAATTTAACCAAAGAGGTAAAAGACCTGTACGGGGACAATTATAAGACATTGAAGAAACAAATTGAAGAAGATACAAATAAATGGAAACATACACAGTGCTCATGGATAGGAAGAATTAACATCATTAAAATGTCCATACTATAAATTCAATGCAATCCCTATCAAAATACCAATGACATCATTCACAGAACTAGAACAAACAATCCTAAAGTATATATGAAACACGAAAGATCTTGGATAGCCACATCGATCTTGAGAAAGAAAAACAAAGCTGGAGGTATCACACTCCATGGTATCAAACAAGGGTATAGTAATCAAAACATCATAGTAGTGGCAAAAACAGACACACAGATCAATGGAACAGACTAGAGAGCCCAGAAATAAACCCATGTCTATATGGTCAATTAATCTATGACAAAGAAGGCAAAAATATACAATGGGGTAAAGAGAGTCTATTCAATAAATGGTGTTGGGAAAACCGGACAAATACAGGCAAAAAAAGAAAAATGAAACTAGACCACCTTTTAATACCATATACAAGAATAAACTCAAAACGGATTGAAGACTTAAATGTAAGATCTGAAACCGTAAAATTCCTAGAGGAAAACAGGAAGCAAAATCTGATATTGCTCTTAACAATTTTTTTTTTCCCCTGATGTATCACCTTGGAAAAGAGAAACAAAAGAGAAAGTAAACAAATGAGACTGCATCTACTAAAAAGTTTTTGCACAGCAAAGGAAACCATCAACAAATGAAACGACGAACTACTGAATGGGAGACGATATTTGCCAATGATATATCTTGTAAGGGGTTAATATCCAAAATTTATAAAGAACTCATACAACTCAAAACCAACCAAACAACCAACAAACAATCCAATTAAAAAATGAGCAGAGGACCTAAGTACACATTTCTTCAAAGAGGACATACAAGTGGCCAATAACCATATGAAAAGATGCTCAACGTCATCAGTCATCAGAGAAATGCAAATAAAAACCACAATGAGATATGACCTCACTCCTGTCAGAATGACCATCATCAATAAATCAAAAACAACAAGTGTTGGCGAGGATGTAGAGAAAAAGGAACCCTTGTGTACTGTTGGTGGGATTGCAAATTGGTGCAGCCACTATGGAAAACAGTATAGAGGTTCCTCAAAAAATTAAAATAGAACTACCTTATGACCTAGCAATTCCACCTCTGGGTATTTATATGAAGAAATCCAAAACAGTAATTTAAAAAGATATATGCACCCCTATGTTCATTGCAGTGTTATTTACAATAGCCAAGATATAAAAGCAACCTAAGTGCCCATCAGAAATTGATTAGATACATACTGTGTTTCCCTGAAAATAAGACCTACCTACCCCGAAAAAAAGCCCCGTTTAAGATCTCAGCCAGATGGACGCATTTAGTACATTATGACGATGTTCCAGAAGGAGATGACATGACTGTAATTGAATAAATGCAGATCGTTGTACATGAAAAAAATAAGACATCCCCTGAAAATAAGCCCTAATGGAACAAAAATTAATATAAGACCTGGTCTTATTTTCGGGGAAACAAGGTATACACATGGAATATTACTTGACCATACAAGGGAATGAAATCTTACCATCTGCGACAACATGGATGGACCTAGAGGATCGTATTAGTGAAAAATATCAGACACAAAAAGACAAATATCATATAATCTCATATATATGTGGAATCTAAAGAACAGAATAAATGAACAAACAAAACAGAAATGGACTCACAGTTACAGAGAACAAATTGATGGTTCCCAGAGGGATGGGAGAGTTGGGGAGCTGGGTGAAAAGGTGAAGGGATTAAGAAGTACCAATTGGTAGTTACAAAAGAGTCATGGAAGTGTAAAGTAAAGCATAGAGAATATATTCGATAATATTATACTAACTATGTATAGTGCCAGGTGGATACTAGACTAGTCAGGAGGATCACTTCTTAAATTATATAAATGTCTAACCATATACTGTACACCTGAAATTAATATAAAATAATATTAAATGTCAACTGTAATGGAAAAATTAAAAAAGGAGGGAAAAGGTGAAGCAGAATAAGAGGTCCAAATTTCCAGGTATACAACAAATAAGTCCCGGAGATGTAACGTACAGCATAGAGAATATAGTCAATAATATTGTAATGATTATGTATGATGCCAAGTGGTTACTAGACTTATGGGGGGGGTTGCTTTGTAAATTACATAAATGTCTAAGCACTACGCTGTACCCCTGAAATTGATATAAAATAATATTAAATGTCATCTGTAATTGAAAAAATAAATGCTCTCACAGAGCTCTCTCTGGCTGCGATATACTAAAATGGGAACAATACAGACAATATTTGCATGGCCCCTGCATAAGGATGGCATGTAAATTCATGAGGTATTCCATATTCTATAATTCCATATTCTGATGCATGTTACCACATGGAGGAGACCTGAGGAAGTTATGCTAAGTGAAATAAGCCAGACACAAAAGTACAAATACTGCATGTTTCCGCTTATATGAGGCACATATAATTGGTCAAATTCACAGAGACAGAAAGTAGAAGGGGGTTGGGGGTGGGGGGGAGGAGTTAGTGTTTAGTGGGTCCAGAGCTTCAGTTTGGGATAATGAAAAAGTTGAGATGGACGGTGGTGGTGCTGCATAGCGGTATGCATGTGGTGAATGCTACTGAACTATATAGTTAAAGGCAGAAATGGTTAAAATAACACATTTTATATTATGTATATTTTAGCACGATAAAAAAATGACAAAAAAAATGCTATCACACAGCAAATTCTGCCTGGTGGGCAGGAAGAGCAGAGGTTGTGGAAAGCACATCTGTCATTTCAGTGTGGCTCATGCACACTCGGGCGGCCATCACCATCGGCAGGGCCTTCTTGGTTCTGTTGTCCATAGGTTTGCTTGGCTCTGTCAGATTTGGGACAGGAGGCAGCATTTCGGGAAGGACTCACGTGGGGTCGAGTGGCCCCCTGGCCATCTGTCTGCTCTTCTACACCCGTCCCGATGGTTGAAGAACAGAGCAGCTGCAGAGCAGAACTCGGAACAAATCAAATGCGTGGGCAAAGAGCTACAGAAGACCAAGCTGGTGGTTCACAGCACCCGCTGTGGTGTCAGCTGGGCCTGGGTTCAAATCCCACTCTGCCCATGTCTAGCTGTATGACCTGAGACAGAGTATGCAACCCTTTGTCGGGCTATTGTCAGGATCAAATGAGGTAAAGTGTGTTGAATGCTTGGCACAATGCTTGGCAATAAATGAGTGCACAGTAGACACTAAGTTTTGTTTCAGTGTCAACGATAGAGTCAATGATAGAAGAAATAAAGATGAAATAAAATCCTCAGTCATTTCATGGTTTGGTTCTGGGGACCTGCCTTTCCCCTAATTATAATTCCCTCCCTCTATCAAATCACAAGCACCTTGAAAATGAATGGTATCAACCCCTAGGTTGAATTTGTGCTGTGGTGAGAAAAGGTTCCTGACTGTGCAATGCAGGTAAATCACTTCAGGTCTCTGAGCCTCACTCAGTTTTCTTGCCTGCAAAATAGGTTGATATGGATTATGTAGCATCATTGTGTAAATTAAATAGGATGGCATTTGTTCAATACTGAGTATAGTGCTTAGGATATGTTTGCACAATAAAAAACAGCCAGGAGGATGTTGGATTTGGTGGCTGACTACCAGGTTCAGATCCAGGCCCACACTATTTGCCAGCCGAGCAATTTTGAACAAAGAGATATCAGTCCTCTGAATATCAGTTTCCTCATCTGTCAGATGGGAACAATCATACTGCTACCCACCCCGGAGAAGTTTGGGGAAAACCCACGAAGATGAGTCTTCTTGGACACAGCATGTAAGGGTAAAGCATTCACAAAGGTGAGCTGTCATTTTTCCTAGTAGGGACACTCAGCACCCATACATGAACGAGTGACTGGCACTTCCTCTCGGGCTGCTCCAAGCTACGTGTCTACAGGCTGGAACTTACAACCAAATAGCCTGCCAGACACGGTTCTGCCTGCTGCCTCACCCACAGAGGCAGTGGTCAAGAAGCGCCTGCTCAGCACTTCTCTGGGCTGCATTTCTGCTGATCCTCCCTGGACATCAGTGCCTTTCCAAGCAGGCGGATCAGGAAGGGATTAATCAGGAGGTGAGGAGAGAAATGACCTCTGGTGGGAGACATCAGGTGGGCATTGGGGAGGCCACTCTGTCCAGCCAAGTGAGAAGCCAGAGGAAGGAGACGGGGGAGCAGCGCTGTCCTCACATACCAAATGTCCTCAGGTCCAGACTGAATGGACAAGGCTCTAAGCCCAGCTCTGTCACGGACTTGCTGTGAGGCCTGGGGAAGTCACTTTCCTTCTCCTATATCCAATTCTGACATTCTAGAGTTCCAGGAGTAAAGGGAAGGCAGGAGGACAACAGGCAGGGCAGAGCTTTCAAAAGGTTGTGGGAGTTTGGACACCAGGTCCACCTCGAAGAGCCCACAGGATTTGGCACGAGAGTGACCTGGGCTCTGGGCTCAAATGCTGACTCACAACTTACTGGCTGCATGAGCGTTACCCCGTTACTTAATTCCCAGAATTTCCGTCTTCTCATCTGTAAAAGCAGTTTGCAAACCTAATTTGCAGAATCACCGGAAGATTAGAAATACGAAATGCATGCAAAGCCTTGCCATAGGATGTGTACTCAAATCATATACGTACAGAAGGTCATCGAATAACGCCGTTTTGTTCAACGTTGTTTCATTACAATATTGATAAGCTGCCATAGGAACTTAACTCTTGCTTATATCAATTAGCCTGTGGTAAAATTGGTTTCCTTATTTGTCATTTCGCTTCAAGTTGCAGAACCTACTGATACCATCAAGTGAGGACGTATAGTGAATGTTTACCTACTTTATTTCCTGTCTATCATCTATCTATCATCTATCTATCTATCATCTATAATCATCATCATTTTTTTTTCTATAGAGAACACCACCACCCTAATCTCCCAGCAGGACCCCTTGCAGTGGGAGTAGATGAGCTACCTGGGGGCATTTGCAGGTCCTCTTAGGGGTCAGGGTCTCTGTGCTGAGTGTGGGTATAAAGTTCAGTATGGGATTTACTCATTCGTTAGGAGCCTTCATGTAAGGCTGGCCTGGCCTGGAGGTGCACTGTCCTGGTGTTTACTGGGAATAACTAAAAACAGCAGCTTTCCTATTCTCCCCGCTCCCAGCCTCTCTCCAAGCCTGGGAGCAGCCAGCTCCTGTGGGGACAATGAACACAGAATGGGGTCACTAAATGCACCTCCGCATCCCTGGAGGCTGGCCACGTGGGTCTGTGATCTTCTTAGTATGGACGTAATCGTGTGAGTAAATCACAGACTTGCTCATGTATCTTACTTTTCTGGGAGTCTCCCCAGCACTGTTTATTTGGGGTCACGGATCTGAGGCCTCAGGAACTGGCCTGCTCTCCTCCGTCTCCTGGTCGGGCTGGGGAGAGGCCATGCTGGGCTGCAGATGGAGCAAGGCTAATGAGGACCACTCCTGCTCCTGCCCTACACACAGGTGGGGTGGAGGGTGAAGCCCAGCTGGGGAAGCTGTGTGAGTGCCCATTGGCCAGTTTGTGAGTATGAATGCCCATTGGCTAGTGTGTGTGTGTGGGGGGGGCTGTGGAGGGTCCACTGGCCAGTGTGTGTGTGAGTATGAATGTGTGTCTGTTGGCCACTGTGAGGATGAGTGTGTGTCCATTGGCTGGTGTATGTGCACACCCATTGGACAGTGTGTGAGTGTGAGTGTGTGTGTCTATTGGCTCGTGCAGAAGCACCCTGGTGCGTGAGCAGAGACGAGATGAGGGTGTTGGCTGGAGGCTGTGAGAGTATGTGAGCATTGAAATGAGATGAGCATTGGGATGAGTCAGTGCCCTGGAGAAAATGTCCTTGCAGGGGCCTGCAAGGCTCCTGTAACCTGGCCCCACTACCTCTCTGCCCTATCTCCTAGACTCTGTCCCTTGCTTTCTCTGCTGATGCCACAATGGCCCCTTGTTGCTCCTTAGATGTGCTCCAGCCTTGGGGCCTCGCCCTTGCTGTTCCCTCTGCCTGGAATGCCCTTCCAGCAGAGCTCTGCTCGGCTTACCACCATAAAATCTTTGCCAAGACTCCCTTTCTCAGTGAGGCCTGCCCAGCCCCCATATTTCATATTGCGATTTGCCCACCACCCAAGCCCCTGACTCTGCTCTGCTGTTTCTCTGTTTGCGTAGCACATATTACCTCTCCACACTTTTGTAATTTACTCATTTGTTGTGCCTGTTGCCTGTTTCTCCCATGACGATAAGGATCTCCAGTTGTTTTGTTCACTGAGGCATCCCAAGCACCCAGAATAGTAGCATTTATTTTATGGCATATTTGCCTGCAGTTCCTCTTTTGTAACACGGGGACGATAATCGAAGCTATCCACTTCATAGAGTGGTTGGGCAGATTACATGAATGAACACCTGAAAACACCAAGAACGGTGCTTGGCACATAGTTCAGTAAATGTTAGCTATCGTTACTACACTCCATCACAGCTTGGAAGTGAGAATGAAATGAGTGGGTCACATGAAGGCCCTAGCGCATTGGTGGTCAGAGGGGGTGAAGGTGCTTCACAAACCCTTCTCACCTCACTCCCACCCCAGCCCTTACAATTCCAGGAAGGAAAATTCCCTAACCTTCCACAGTCATGGATACTATATTTTTGGACCCCCTTTGGATTAGGAAGTTGGTTATCAAGAAGTTTATTACGTTTTTTTCCCTTTTTTTTTTTAATCAAGGGAGGAAGCAAGCAAGCCCCCAGCCTGCCCCGCCCAGGGCTGCATAGCTTCCTGGTCCTGTAAGTAGTTAATGGAATGTGACCTTGACCAAGAAGCACATTCTCTGATGGGGGTGATTGCAGCTCGGACTATGCAGGTTCCTAGCTCTGGCCCGACACTTGGGAGCCCGGATTCTTCTCCCAGCTCTGCAGCCCCCAACAGGCGGTCTGACCCAGGGCAAGTCCCATGTCCTATCTGGGTCTGCGCTCTTCCCTGGTGAGGGGTTGGGATTCGTCCATTGCTAAGGTCTTTCCAGCCTTGTCCATCATCCAAGAATGGATTCCCTGTTATGTGCCAGGGCTGCTCTAGGCACTGGGGATACGGCCGTGACCACAAGACACAAGTCCCTGCCCCATGAGTTGACCTTCTGGGTGGGGAAAGGGCAGATAGTAAATGATCAGCACGATTAGTAAATTACTTAGAAATAATTACTTAGAAAGTGGAGCGTGCTATGGAAGAAACAAAAAGCCTCACACGTTAAGAGAAGGTGAAAGTGTTAGTGGGTAGGGAGGGCAGGCTCAGCTCTGCCCAATAGAGTGACCAGGGTTTACCTCATTGAAAGAGTGACATTTAAGGTGAGGGACATCCCCCATTCTAGGAACGTATGAATCTCAGTGATCATTGCTACATTCCAGAGAGAGCACTGTTGGGGTCCCCTGTGGTCCCCCATCTCTTCTTTTTCTCCATCTCTGAGCACACTGATCCCCAGCTGGCCCAGTGGGTGACAGGGCTGGATGACAGATCAGCCAAGTTCCCAAGAGTGGTGAGTGATTTACCACTGTCTTTATTCACACTCCGATATTTCACGGCTTCCATGGCTCTGATGGAATAAATATGACCTTTTATTCTTCACTTTGCTTAAGACTCAAGGTCAACAGCCCAGCTGTGATCTATCAGCTGTTCCCTCCACTGGACATCCAGGAGCCAGGGAGCCCCATGGCTGTCAGAGATTCATGGTACCGTCCTCCAGCTCTGCACGCCTGTCTGCCCCTCTGCTCTGGGCCTAGGCTTTACGCAGCCAGAGAGGCAGTGGTCACAGTGGTCCTGGGGGATGATGGCTCATTGAGGGCAGAGACCAGGCCATAAATCTCCTTCTCCCCTGAGCACACCCCATCACTAGGGCTGAACCATGACCCGGGTTTCATTTCAGTCCTGGGAGGAAGCAGCAATGGGGAGGCCAAGCAGCCATGGTTCAATGGCAATTTATAAATTAGAATGCCCCAGAGCACGGTCATCAGGTTTCTCAGCATGGAGAAGGGACAAAAGGCAGGCATCAGCCCGTTTGCCTCAGAAGGAATCCTCTAGGCCCTTTAGGCAGCTGAGAAGCCACCTCTGCTTTCAAAGAAGCCAGTGGCTTTGCTTGTCAGACATTCATTACCAGCAGAACCTGGAATTTCTTCCACTTGTCTAACTGAGACCCTCCCTGCTGCTCCTATGTTCCCTCCATATATGTGGGTGGGGGGGATGGTTTGGTCTGGTTCACACTTTCCCTCTTTCCTCATGGTAGTTCTGAGTGACAATGGGCTCATGGTCTGGGTTTGTTAATAGATTAGTCAGGCTGGAAAGGGGACAGCCTAGAAGGGAAATGGGGTCACTGGCCTCTATTTTGAACACACCAAATGTGACTCCAAGATAGCCATCTCATTCCTCTCCAGCTCATGTCCTGGGAAGAA
Organism: Rhinolophus hipposideros; assembly: GCF_964194185.1. Taxonomy (NCBI): domain Eukaryota; kingdom Metazoa; phylum Chordata; class Mammalia; order Chiroptera; family Rhinolophidae; genus Rhinolophus; species Rhinolophus hipposideros. Next base: position 98,788,391 of record NC_138049.1, on the reverse strand, counting down.
GAGTGATTGGGAGTTGTCTGGAGCACAGCAGGCCTGGGACTCTGCCACTCCCAAGCGGGGAGACATTGGGCAGCTTACCTAACTTCTCTCATCCCAGAGATTCCTACCCTGTGAAGAGGGCATAATAGTAGCAGCTGCCTCCGAGGAGTTATGAGCACACTCAGTGCAGTGGTAAGCAAACAGCAATCACTCAGATGCTAGCTGCGTATTATCAAGGTGCCAAGGGGCAGACCCTGGAGCCAGGACACCTCGGGCAAGCCTCTGAAACACTTTGTGCCTTAGTTTTCTCATCTGTGAAATCAAGATAATAACAGCACCTTCTTCATCAGGATGTGGAAAGAATTAAATGAGCTAATAAATGACAACCGCTTAGCGTTGTATCTGGTATGTACTAACTTCTCAGAAAGGTTGGCTCTTATTACCATTATCATTCCTGGAGAAGAAAACACCTGCATTCACTTGGCACTTTTGACCTAATTTCCATCAATTGGTTTTGTGATTTATAATTCACTTCCTTCCAACCAAAGATAGCAAATGACTTGCAACATAAAAACACGTCTAAAATGAGACAAGTAAGTTTTTAAAGATGTGATGTGACAAATCAGAAAACAGTAAGAAGGCTTGAACTAGAGGCCTGGATCCCAGGCTGGTTTGTTGTGACGTCCAAACACTAATTTCAGATATAACCCCCACATACCCACAAAGCTGCCACGAAGCCCTAGGCCACTTCATCTTGGAAATAGCCTAAGGAGGAGGGGACATGATGGCCTCAGAACAATGTGAGGGGAGTGGCTTTGTTAGGCGCTCCCTGTCTGTCTAGGACTTGAGACATAGGACGGCAGAGAGGGCTTCGGATAAGGGGCACCCTTGATCCAGGAGGGAGTGTCTCCGTCCACTTTGCTCTATCCAGGCCACATCCAGCAGACTGCCCACTGATGGACCCTAACCATGCAGAAGGATGGCACAACCTGGCTCACAGCTGAGGCAAGGGACCAGAAGATGTACCACAGAACACACCCCTTCCTGCTCCAGAGACAAACATGGCAGCCCTGTACATGCAGCGCTCCCATGTCTCCTCACCGACTGAGCTCCTACTTGATCTTCTGAGCCATTTCCTCCAGCCAGCCTTCCCTGATCTTCCTGCGCTGGGTCGGTCCCCCAGGATCTGCTCTCATAGAACCACACACAGCCCTTATCACAGCTGCAGTAACCGAATCCGTCACAACTCAAGCACATAGTCCTTTAATGTCTGTCTTCCTGGGAGATGTGAACCGCAGGAGACCAAAAGTGTCCTGTCATGGCCATCTTCCTAGTGAGTGGCCCAAACCTGACCTTATAAGCATAAAATAAACACTTCTTGAATGACTAACGGTGAAATGTCAAGAACAGAGGAAGGAAGGGAGGGAGGAGGTTGAATCTGTAAAAAAAAAAAAAAAAGAAAGAAAGAAATAACATTAGGTGAGCCATGAGAATTATCTGCAAAAATTAAATGGACATCTTATGGAAGAATAATTTGTTTCCTTCCTGATGAGGATGAAGGTAGACTCTAAGGGAAGGAGGTGGAGGGAGACGGATGGGGGGTGTGTCATAAGGAAAGCTTTTTAGCCAGAGCTCCCAACATGGTGTGGGCTTTTGAAAACAAGGAGGGGAAGTTTTTTGTGTCTGGAAATTATCCCCACCTGGGGCCAGTCAACATTTCAGGGGTGGTAGGAGTAGGTGTGATGGGTGAGAAGTATGTGGGCGTAAGGATTCGCAGAGAAAGGAGAGCACTGACCTGGGTGACCGTGGACTATCCCTTTCTCACTCTGGACCTTTTTTAATCTATGAGAGTAGCAATAACTCGTCCCATTTTAGAGATGGAAGAACAGAGTCCAAGAGAATTGTGATGAATAAATAACTAACCTGGTCCCAAGACTTTGGCTTTCCCTCCCTATCCCTGAACTCTCTTAAGCCCTTTGCAATATATAGACACAGGGGAGTTGGGCTTTCATGTTGCCTTATGACCCCTTCCTGATCCCCTCCCCGCTCCTGCTGCTGGGACCACCACTATGCCCTCCATCATATGTGCCCACCACTATGCCCTCCATCATGTCCATATCCTCTGTTGGACTGTTCCAGAGGAAACCACTTCAGTATCTCCCTGGTTTCCACCCATGACATATGCAAAGAAATGCATCTCTAATGGCAGAATTTCAGGCCCTCTGATCTGTGAAGGAAGCATCTTTGGATGGCATCTTATTCCTGCGCCCACTCAAGGCAGGATGGGGGAGAGTGGGGTTTGGGTCTGAACCTGGGCACCTGTGCTTTCCCAGCATCAAGGAGGCAGCCACCACCCACACAACTTTTGCTGCATGACAGAACCGTCCTTCCAGCCCCCTGCCTGAGGGAAAGGAATGTTACCTACCTGACCAGGGAATTTTCAAAGCCTCTCTGTTCCACTCAAACTATTTTTGAGTGACAATCAAAGCTTGGGGGAGGAGAGAAAAGCCACCTTCAGAAGCAGCCCTTGGCCCTGGCTCACAGTGGCATTTTAATGGGCAATAAAAATCTCTGGTGTTCAATGCTGGCTGCTGCCACCATCTCAGCTCCTTAGACCCTGCCTCCACATCAGGACCTGGACAGCCTTCTGCCCTGTCTTCACACACCCCAGGAGAAAGACCATAGTTCACCAAGCCCCTGACCACTGGCCACCTTCGTACCCACAGCTGTCACCTCTCTCGCTGCAGCCAGGCACCAGCCAAACACACTTAAGAGCCACTAGAGAAGGAGATTTATTCTCAGAACTCCTGCAGCACATGTTTAATGAGCTCATTAAACAAGAATATAAATAATCACTCCCTGTTGGAGTAAGAAGACTTGAGGCAGAGAGGGTGGGGGAATGCTGACTGAGCAGCTGGGGCAGATGGGTGAGATATTCTGCTCTGGAGAGGGAGATTGGAACTCCTCTTCACTTGAGGCTGTGGGCTGTGAGTTTCTTGGGCCAGGCAGGTATAGACCCAAGAATTCTGACAGAAAAACCATCACAACATGCTGCTTTGTTCCATACCTGAGAATTTCCTGCTCATTTATATGCCCCCAACCTGATCTCCTTCTGCCCTCGTAACAAGCCTGAGAGGAAAGGATGGGAGGGGTCCTTCTCCCATTTTATGGATGTGAACAGTAAGGGGTAGAAAGCTCTCAAGACATAGCTAAGACCCCTACAACCATCCTGTAATTTGTCTCCCTTCTTCCACCCTTGGCCCCCTGTAGTCTATTTTCCACCCAGCAGCCAGAATCTTCCTTTTTAATCATATCATGCCACTTGCCTGTGTTCAATCCCCAAATGGCTCCCATCTCATTGAGGATAAAGGCAAGGCCTCATCATGGCCTACGAGGCCCCACGTAATCCAGCCTTGTCCTGTACTCTACCCTCATTTACTGTTACTTTTCCTCCAGATGCACTGGATTCCTTGCTGCTTCTCCAACATGACTAGCTTGTTCCTGCCCCAGGGCCTTTGCTCGTGTTGTTTCTCCCAGCTGGTTCTCTCTTTCACTCCATTCAGGTCTCTGTTCCAACGTTACTCCTTAGAGGGGCCATCCCTGACCACCCATATAAATCAGTAGCACCTCAGTCACTGTCTCCTTACATTAATAGTTTTTATTCCTAGTGTATATTTAAAAATGACTGTCCGTCTCTCCCATAAGAATGCAAGCTCCTTGAAGGCCAGGACTTTGCCTGTCTCGTTCTAACCCTAGGGTCTTGATTAGCGTCTACCCCAAAGCAGACACTCCATACATATTTGTTGATTGAATAAATGAAAATCTAGCTACCAGAAGTCAAAGTGTGGTTTGTGCCCAGACCATCCAGTTCCAAATCCAGAGTTTTCTCCTCCACAGAACATGCCTCCCCTCAGAACTTGACCTTGACTTCCCACTGCCAACAGGAGAAAGCCTGAAGTCAGGACAGACTACGAGCTACGAGCTCCAGTCGCACCACGTCCAAGCTGTGGGACCTCAGAAGTCACATCAGCCCTTGTGGATGAGCATGTTCCACTGTCGGGTGGCGATACCACACCTCAGAGGGTTGGCTTACCAAACATGAGAACACACAGCATGTTTTTAGAACAATGACTGGAATGTAGCAAGGGCTCAGGAAATATTGCTATTTTGTGTAAAATCCAAGGGTGCAGGTTGCCCTCTCCCAGCCTCTCTGAACAAACCTTCTATTATTTCCCTAGACCAGAGGTTCTTAAAGTGTGGTACCCAGGCTGACAGCATCTGCTCACTGATGAGAACTGCAGATTCTCAGACCCCACTCCAGACAGACTGAGTTAGAAACTCAGGGGAGTAGGTCCCTGCGTGCGTGTGCTAACGAGTCCGCCAGGTAACTCTGGTCAGATCTGAACCATTGCCCTAGAGATAGCCTTTTCCCTTAGGTTCACCAGATGTGGGAGACTGAGTTGTTGGTCCTGCTTCTTCACTTCCCTGTAATAAAATGGTATTTCCATAACCTTGCTGTGGCCTGATGGTGGGTGAAGTGAATGCCCTTCCCCTTGACTCTGGGTTTGGCCATATCCCTTACTTGGGCCCATGTGATTTCGCAGAGGCCTGACATTGGCTTTTCCAGCTGGGCTCTCCCTTTTACATGTCTTCTATCACCGTAAGAAGAGCGTACTCTGTATAACCACTGCCCTTCGGCTTACGCTCCAGAATGAGATATATAGAGAAGGTCTAAACCAAACCTGGAGCCTGGAGTTCAGCCCAGGCCGGCCAAGCCGGGACCAGTTGAACTCCAGCCAACCTGCAGAGCCACAAGTAAGAAGATGAAATATTAGTGGTTGTGAGCCACCTGGATTTTGAGGTTGTTTGTCACGTAGCATTATAGTGGCAACAGCTGACGAATACACCAGGGGCCCACCCAGGTCCTTGACCAGCAACGACACAGGTCATTGCTGCCTCTGCCTCTGTCTTCACAGGTTCCACCTAAAAGATCTACCTCTCCCTGCTTCTTTCCAAATCCCTCCTGCACCCCAGGATACAGCTTACATTCCACTCCACTGGTGCCCAGAAACCCTCCACCCCAGAATACATCCCCCCACCCACTCCAACTCAGGCATGTGAATTCATTTCAGTTCACTCATGAAAAAGCTCAAGTGGATAAAGTTCATCAAGCAATTCATTTCCATTTTAACCTTTTAGGCGGCTAATCACTAAACTACAAAGCCCCTTAACTTACTATTATCACTAGCTAATTACCTAGTTAGGAGGTTAAGTGTTTAATAGTTGCCTGTGATGTTTACTCTCTGACCACTTATCTTCTTTACCATTTAATAGCTGATTCCACATCTGGATCTGTACTCTCCCCCACAGCATCAGCCCCATAGCCACAGAACAAGTCGGAGCCCATCTTTGCAGCCCACCCCAGCTAGAAATAGCGCTCCTTTGTAAATAGTTAATGAGCTCGTTCATCCATATTGCACATCTCCCTGGCCCAGCTTTCACCCTGGGTTGGCACATCAATCTGTGGTTTTGCGTGATTCCGCTCGCTCAACCCTCCTCCCCCACCTCTGAGACTTTGAAGATGATGGGCATTAATTTGACTTCATGTCCTGAACCCTTCTGTCACTCACAGGGCGCCCAGTCTCGTCACACACACACATGCCAGACCATAGGCTTAATTGGCAAGAACTAACACACCCCTCTTGGCTTTTCCATGTCTCCGTGTCTCCAGAGATGAGAACAGAGCACTGACCGTGAGACAGAAAAGCAGCCTGGATTATCTTCCTTCCCAGGCTGGCCTCAGCTACAGGCCAGCTATTGGGTTCTGGGATCGTGTGGTCAGGTGCCAAGAAACATTGCTTCCGCCACAGCTCAGTGGCAGTTGCACACCTCCCCATCATTCTCCTCTCCTAACTTCCAAGCAGAGCCCTGATTTTATCTGGGGAGGCAAGGTGCCTGAACAAACAACTAACCTTTCTCAGCCTCCTCTGCAGGTTGAAGGAAATGACAGAAGCAGAAGTCACTGGATGAGACTTTTGAGGGGCTCTTTCAAGGGGCTGACTCATGCAGGAGGATGGTGCCTATTTGGGTTTGGGTCCCCAAAAGCACACCCTGAGACAAGGATTCCAGTACCAGTAGTTTATTTGGGAGGTGGTCCCAGGACGCTCTGGTAAGGGAATGGGAAAGGGAGTCCACGCAGGGTGTTTCACTAAGCAAGTCACCAACTGTGGGCAATGAGGGTTCAATTCTCCTGGGATCCTGTGTGAGACAAGCACAGAACATGACTCAGTTGTCCTCTTCTCTGCTTCCTTCCCAGGGGAGGAATTTGGAAGATTAACCTTCCAACTCCCTGTGTTATAGGTTGGGGTTGCTTTTGGGGACAAGCCCCCTGCACTTTGGCCTGTCCTGACTATGGGCTGGGCATCCCAGAGAAGCTCCCCAGGAGGAAGTGTCAACAAGCACCGAAGCAGTAAGCCACACATTAAAGATTGTGCAATTGAACTGCAGAAGGTAGCCTTAGACCACGAAGTCCTCCGGTGTGCTCCCATACCAGCCCTGAACTACCTCCGTGGGGAACTGCCTCACACGACAAAAACCAACCCCCACATTTGGTTAACCCATTGTAGTCAGATCTCTGCTACTAGAAAATGCTCTTCTTTTGTGCTTGACATCATCTTCCATTTCACGACAACCTTGTGAGGCAGGCAGGACAGTTATTATTAATCCCATTCTGCAGATGAGAAGCCTGAGGCTCAGAGAAGTAAAGTACAGGGAGATAACAAAAGCTACTGTCTGGAGCCCCTGATTCCATCCTCCTTGTACAGGTACACCTTGGAGAAACTGTGGGTTCAGTTCCAGACCACCACAATAAAGCGAGTATTACAATAAAGCGAGTCACATTCATTTTTTTTGGTTTTCCAGGGCATATAATGTTATGTTTTTACTATACTGTAGTATACTGATGGCTCAATAAGATTATATCTAAAAATGTACACACTTAATAAAAAAACACTTTATTGCTGAAAAATGCTAACCATCATCTGAGCCTTCAGGAGATTATAATCTTTTTGCTAGTGGAGGGCATTGCCTCATTGTTAATGACTGTTGATTGATTAGGGTGGTGGTTGCTGAAGGTTGGGTGACTGAGGAAATTTCTTAAAACAACAATGAAGTTTGTCATATTGACTGACTCTTGCTTTCATGAATGATTTCTTTGTAGCATGAGATGCTTTGATACCCTTTTACCCACAGTAGTTCTTTCAAAATCGGAGTCAATCCTCTCAAACCTTTCCACTGCTTTAGAAACTAAGTTTATATAATATCCTAAATCCATGGTTGTCATTTTAACAATCTTCACAGCATCTTCAGCAGAAGTAGATTTCATCTCAAGAAACCACTCTCTTTGCTCATCCGTAAGGAGCACTCCTCATTCATTAAAATTTTATCATGAGATGGTAGCAATTCAGTCACATCTTCAGGCTCCACTTCTAATTCTAGTTCTCTTGCTATTCCCACCATATCTGCAGTTTCTCCCTCCACTAAAGTCTTGGACCGCTCAGTTATCCATGAGAGTTGGAATTAACTTCTTCTGAACTTCTATTAATGTTAATATTTTGACCTTTTCCCATGACTCACAAATGTTCTTCCTTAATGGCATCTGGAATGGTGAATACTTTTCAGAAGGTTTTCCATTTACTTTGCCACATAGATCAGAGGAATCACTATCGCACCTATAGCCTTATGAAATGTATTTCTTAAATAATAAAACTTGAAAGTCAAAATGACTCCTTGATTCATGGACTGCAGAATAGATGCTGTGTTAGCAGGCATGAAAACAATGTTAATCTTCTTACACATCTCCACCAGAGCTCTGGGGTGACCAGGCGCATTGTCAAGAAACAGTAATGTTTTGGAAAGAATCTTTTTTTTTGAGCAGTATTTCTTAATAGTGGGCTTAAAATATTCAGTGAACCATTGTGTAAACACATGTGCTGTCATCCAGGCTTTTTGTTCCATTTTAGAGCACAGGCTTTATAGAGTAAACTTAGAATAATTCTTATGGGCCCTGGGATTTTCAGAATGGTAAATGAGCATTGGCTTCAACTTAAAGTCACCAGCTGCATTAGCCCCTAACAAGAGAGTCAGCCTGTCCTTTGAAACTTTGAGGCCAGGCATTGACTTCTCTCTAGCTATGAAAGTCCTAGATGTCATCTTCCAATAGAAGGCTGTTTTGTCTACATTGAAAAATCTGGTTTTTTAGTGCAGCCACCTTCATTAATTATCTTAGCTAGATTTTCTAGATAACTTGCTGCAGCTTCTACATTAGCACTTTGCATGTTTATGTTGTGGAGATAGCATCTTTCCTTAAACTTCACAAACTAACCTCTGCTAGCTTCAGACTTTTCTTCTGCACCTTCCTCACCTCTCTCAGGTTTCATAGAATTGAAGAGAGTTAGGGCCTTGCTCTGGATTGGGCATTGGCTTAATTAGAATGTCGTGGCTGGTTTGACCTTCCGTCTAGACTACTAAAACCTTCTCCGCGTCAGCAATAAGGCTGTTTTGCTTTCTGATCATTCACTGGAATAGCACCTTTCGTTTCCTTCAAAAACTTTTCCTTTGCATTCACAACTTGGCTCACTCTTTGGTGTAAGAAGCCTAGCTTTCAGCCTGTCTCAGCTTTTGACATACCTTCCTCAGTAAACTTAATCATTTCTAACTTTTGATTTAAAGACAGACACATGCAACTCTTCCTTTCACTTGAACACTTAGAGGCCATCGCAGGTCATTAACTGCCCTAATTTCAATGCTGTGTCTCAGGGAATAGGGAGCCCCGAGGAGAAGGAGAGAGATGAGGGAAACGGCGGTTGGTGGAGCAACCATAACACACACAACAGTTATTGATTAAGTTTGCCACCTTACATGGGTGCATTTAGTGATGCCCCAAAACAATTACAATAGTAACATCAAAGATCACGGATCACACATCACCCTAACAAATACAGCAATAATGAAAAGTTTGAAATATTGTGAGAATTACCAAGTGTAACAGAGAGACACGAAGTGAGAACATGATGTTGGAAAAGTGGAGCCGATAGACTTGTTCAAGGCAGGGTCGCCACAAACCTTCAATTTGTAAAAAACACAAAATCTGTGAAGCACAATAAAGTGAAGTGCAATAAAACCATGCCTGTATTAATCCCTCAGGCTCAGCTGAGGGGTCAGAAAAATGACTCCAGCAACTAAAATGTGCAAGATGCTATGTTTCCTAAGTGTCTCCCATACTTTATCTCTTTGGAGATATCCCCACTTGAAAGGATTTTTATTTCACTATTACAGATGGAACCGTCTGGGAGAGGTGAGATGCCTAGTGCATGGTAGAGCTGGGACTAGAACCCAGGTCTTCTGTCTTCTCCCCTCACCAGAAATTCAGAGAAGAAACCCCTCGCTGTGGGACTTTCAGGGGCTCTACCCACCAGTGCTGCTCACACCCCTCATTTCCCAACGGCATGACGCATGACACTGAACACCCGTCAGACTCACTGGGGGAGCTTTACAAACACTGATCCTCAGAGACCATCACTCCACACTGACTCAAGATTTTCTGGAGGGAGGATACTCTCCAGGGGATTCCAGTGTGCCACCAGGGCTGGGAAACACTGGGGTGGTGTTTGAGGTCAGAACAACTGGGTTTCATGACTTGCCCACCCACGGTCTGCCCAGAGCTGTACTGAGGCTAAAAGGAGCTAGCTGCTGTGAACGTGCTTGGGAAAATCTACTTGTCAGATCAAAAATCTACTTGTTTGATATCATTCTGATGGCTGCCACCACCAGCTCTGACTCCCAAGTTCTAGGCACTCCTCCCTCCAGCCCCTCCCTCTGTAAACCCTCTTTGGCATTTTTCTGGTGTGAAATAAACAACATCTCCATCCCCACCTCCAAACTAGCAAAACATATGTGTATAAAATTGACAAGGGTTTTCTGGTTCTCCCTTACTAGAGGGGGGAAAGCTACATTTCAGAAGAGAGGCAGACCCAATGCACACTAATCCCTTTATTCCTGCTAATTATTTCTATCCTTGGAGATTTCTCCTGCCAGAGCTTTTGGAGAATGATGGAAAAATGACAAGTAGAGAAACTAGTCAACTCTGAACAGATGCTGTGAAGGCTGTGAAGATGAGTGGTGTTATCTTCTCATGCAGAGAAAGAGGGCAAGATGAGAAGGCAGCGATATGATGTGAGACGCTCTTGGAAGGCATCCCTGAAAACCGGCTCTCCTATGCACAGACTTGCTGTGGGTTTCGATATTCCACTGTTAGAGATGCACCTGTTTGGGTCTTCCAGAATTCCCAATTGAACTACAAAAATTTCTAAAAGGGGTTTCACATTCTACCTTGATCTCGTAAAACTCTCCCAGATCATTTTCCTGGTTTACAACATTCTTGGAGTAAGGCTTTGAAGAATAGAACCATAAGAGGCAGCCTGGAGAACAGCGACAAGAATGGGGGGGGGGGGGCAAAAAGGGAAACTGGGCAGTCTCCCAATAACAATAAGTTCTTACACGCATCCAGTACTTCATAGTTGACCATGAAAGATGTACTTTCAAATACGGAACTCATTCAGTCCACATGACAACCTATGGAATATGCAGGGAGGAATCTGTTTCTACTTTACAGATGAGCCCAAAAGCAGTGAACTGATTTGCCCATGGTTCCAAGTCTAGTAAATGGTGGAGCTGGGGTGCAGACTCAGGTTCCGGAGGTGCTATCGTGTTTCCCTGAAAATAAGACCTAGCCAGACCATCAGCTCTAATGTGTCTTTTGGAGCAAAAATTAATATGAGACTTGGTCTTACTTTAATATAATATAAGACCCGGTAATTAATATAATATAATATAATATAATATAATGTAATGTAATGTAATACAATGTAATATAATATAATATAATATAATATAATATAATATAATATAATATAATATAATGTAATGTAATACTGGGTCTTATATTAATTTTTGTTCTAAAAGACACATTAGAGCTGATGGTTAGGCTAAGTCTTATTTTTGGGGAAACATGGTAGCTGTCTCTCTATTTTCTCTGTATTACTGGGAGTACATTGTGCCTAGCTTTAAAAAAAACTACATGTCCCAGCCTCCTTTGCAGACAAGTGTGCCCAATTAGGTATAAGAAGAAGTTATTGGGTAGAACTTCTGAGAATCTCGTCCTCTTTTCCCTCTTGCCTTTTTGCTTTTTGTCTTTCTTGCTGTGTAGAAAGGAGGTGTGATAGCTAGATCTCCAGCAGCCGTTTTGCACCATGAGGTAACCTTAAAGACAGATACTGTGCTGTGGATAGCAGAGCAGAAAGATAGAAGGCGTGGGGCCCCTGGTGGCCATGTTGCCCAGAAAACTAGACTTAAACTCTCTTCCACTGGAATTCTTTCACATGACAGACATAGAAATCCTATGAGTTTAAGTCATGTTATGTTGAATTTGCATCTGCCACTCTGGACTTCTGACTCCAGACTCACTTTTCTCTGCGATGCCTCTGACAACTCTGTCACTTCACAATGGCTCACCTGGTGAGGCTTAGAACCCCCAAATCCTCATCTTGACCTATTTCTGAGTGAGACCCAAGTTTCTCACTGACACCCGTGTTCCCCTTTGCTCCAACATTGCTGGACCTTAAAAACGTGGGGGAAGCAACGGAAGCTGGGAGAGAAAATCCCATCAGATTTACAACGGCTTATCCCATCCTTCCCAGGAAGAGAAATTATGGTTGGTGCCCTCAACCCAAGTCTACAGCCTTAGCAAAAACTCTGTGAGGTGTTAGTGAGATGTGCCTCCCAGCATGGTACCTAGACTTGAGAGACCATATCTTTGGTTTACCTCGTGGAACCTTGGGAAATCTACTCAATTCATTTGAGACTTAGTTTTACCATCTATAAAATGGCTATAATATTTGTTCTGTCCATCCCCACTTGTGAATGTTAGGTTTCAATAGTCAAACAGTATGAAAGAAATTAAGAAAAGTTTTAAAATATTTAGAAAAATAAAATCCAGAGCAGGCTGATTTTGATTTTGGTTCCAACCAGGGAACTGCTGGTAAGCTTTCCTCTTCATCCTCCCCAATTTCCTCCTTTACACTTTATTCTTCCTCTGCCTGTGCAGGCTCCACCTGCCCTTTCAGTAGAAGCTGGGATGTCTGGAGAAGCAGCTGAGTCAAAGGATCTGCCCTGCATAGGTAGTAGGTCCTGTTCCTAGCATGGCCTTTCCTTTTAGGGAACACCTGTCCCTACCAGTTTCTCCCCATTTCTACAAGATCCCAGGTCATCGGTAAATTTCCCGCCAATCCATGATGAAGAGGGTTGCATTTTCATGGGGAGAAGGCAGATCTCTACTGAAGTGTTGCTTGACAAGATCCTGATGGGGTGGGAACTGGCTGAATCTGCCCTCTTATCCTTTCCCCAGATGGGAGATGGAGCAATAGTAAAAAATGTTCGCCCACCAGCCCCATCAGTAGGGTAGTCTAGTCTCTCCAGGGTGGGGTACTTGTCTGATAATCATGGAAGAATATGATATGGAAAGTGGGGCCCGCAGACACAGCAGGGGGGTATGGACTGCCTGCTCTCTCCCCCCACCTTCAGGGTCTCTCTTCTCATATGCCTCACTTCCCCTACCTGAAGATGATGGCAGCATAACAAGCCCCACGAAGACATGACTGCATCCTGGCTAATTCCGCACTGTGCGTTAGAAGCATGCTTGCTGTTCCCCTCGCCCTCCTGGGGTCTGTGCCAGCCTGGTGACAGATGTTCTTGATGACTCTTGGAGGCAAGTGTTTGTGAATGTCACTTGGACTAATAATGACATACAGGGCACTTAATTTTCCATGTCATACCAGGGATGAGGCCAAGCTGGGAGGGGCTGCTGCTTTTCTTGGGGAGGGACACCCTTCTTTCTGATTCCCCTCTCAGCACCCTTCCTCTTCTCCTTATTGACCCCTCCCCCCTCTGACACTGTCCCCATTAATGCTAGCCACTTCCTGCAGGGGCAGGATTTGGGGCTAAGGGATGAGAAAGTTGGCCCTCCCCACTCACATGGGAAATAGGCCAGGCCCCACCTGTGAACCGTCTGTGGCCAGTGTGCCCAGCGCCTGCCTGTAGGGCTCAGCCATCTATATTCAGGGAAGGTAAATGCCTTGGGAGGTCAGGAAGAACCATTAGATAATTAGGGAGACAATTATTTGACAAAAGAGCAAGACGCTATTTCACAGCCAAATTCACATCCCGAGTTATACATGATTTGGGATTACCCTTGCTGCTGCCCCCTTCCTGGCATGTAGAATAGAACCTGACATTTTCAGACCCTGCTCACAGCTCCCCAGTACTACTCTGGGACCTTGGCATGGGTCAGTGGTGCCCTGTCAGTAACTTGTGTCCAGGTCTGGTTGGATAATCTGAGCCACTGCCAAGGTCCGTATCTGTGACCTCAGGCCCTGGGGCTCAGGAACCCCTAATACTGGGAGGTAAGATGCCACAGTGGCCCCAACTGGTAAAAGCAGGTACGTTTTAGCAACTGCTAAATATCTTCTTCAGCACGGGATGATAAACGTCTTCAACAGAGTGATACACTGTCTGGGCTGGGCTCATGCAAGTCACATGTTAGAGTCAGGCTGCCCACTCAGCAGCCCTGGCACAGACTCCGCTGGATTCTGCCTGAACCCTTTTGGTACGGGCAGCTCACTACTTGTGGTGGCTCTGACCTATTCTGCTGTTGGGCAGCTCTGATGTTCAATTCCATTCTGTTCCTTTCACCACATGTTGACTCAATAGCTGTTGTGGGCCAGGACTTACTAGAAGCTGAGGGGACAGAGATGAGTACACGTGAATAGCACATGCTAGAAAGGGAGAAAGCTACAAAGCCAGATCATTCCATAGCCAGGTGGAGAGAAATGAGAGGGGTATGTAAAGCTGTTGCTGTGGGGATTTTTTGGGTATGGGGCCAATGCCTACTTTCTTGCCTGTGGGTGCAAGCGCATGTGCTTTCCTCTCTTCTACTCATAAGTTCTTTGAATAAGTTAAGGGACTTCTTGTCTAAGTCCTGTCATCTCCGAGGTAATCTTTTACCATCTCCCCTAAGCTTCCAGAATCCCATTCTCATCAATTGGTCACTGGATACACTGCAGTTGGTAAAGATGACTCTCAAGACTGTGCCATTCTATATTAAACATATTACAGCTCTGCTCTGACCAGCTGGAATGTTTCAATGATTAGAATCGTAACGTCCCATGATCTGAGCACTTTACTTCTGTTAACACAACCAAAAACTATTGGAGTCTTTTAGCAGCGTCCTCAGTTTGTAGACATGACATCTTTGAGTTCAACTAAAACTCTGAGCCTATGCTACACAAAATTCCATTCAAACCAGATTTTCTCCACCTTAAACTCATGCAATTGAGTCCTTGAACCAAAACGAATACATGTTTTCTGTGTTATTATCCATGTCAATAAGAAAATATATTCCCATTTCTCCATTTTGTTCCAAACACAGTGTGAGATTTTGTCAAATGCCCTATACAGTTGTGATGCACTCTGTTTATGGTAATAAGTCACAGCCCATGGACAGTCCTAGGAAGTTTTCCATACCCATCACCCCAGAGATTCTGGTCCACTTCCCCGGGTGGAGAAGTGTGAGGACACAGCCCAGTGGAGAATCGCTGTGCAAGAAGGAATGTCACCTAGGAGTGCTGCCCTCCTAAATGACAAGGAGGCAGATTAAAAGGTTGAGAACTACTGGTCAACAGTGTCTCCTGAAGACAACTTAATCGTTTGGCAGGGTTCGCTCCCTGTGAACCCACATGGGGTCCTGGCAATCAGCCATCTGTTGAGAAATCCCTTCTAAAATGTGGAATGCCCAGGCCCAGTCTAGTATTCTATGCTTTGTGTGGTCTCTTCTTTGAAAAGTAAAATATCCACCCTTTTCCCATTGTAGGCACTTCCCTTTCTGTTCATGCCGTCTCAGGACCACTCCCACAGACTTGGGAACTGGTGTCTATCTACTGTTACTTTCATCCTCACGTGACCCCTGGGGAGTGGGGACCAGCATTTATGTCCGGCAGGCAGTGGAAGCATGATGTGTCTCTACTGGGCTTCAGTTTCCTCTCAGGAGTATTGGTCTTCTCCTTCCTGGGTTGCCTGGATTCTGTCTCTACTACTTAACCCCTGTGTAACACCTCCAGCAAGTTTCTTATATGAAAAGTGGAATAAGTATAGTTCTTGCCTCCTAGGGTTTTGTGAAAACTAAATGAGTTAGTATGTATGAAGCACTTAGAAGATTGCCTGGTGCAAGTAAGCTGACTGCAGATTTGTACCTTCGCAGCAGGTCCTCTAACAGCCATGCCATTTCGTTGTAAGGTTGATGAGATGCTGTAGGATAGTAACTCTTGTTTATGTCAACTAGCCTATGGTAAAATTGGTTTTGTTAGACGTAGTTTTGCTTAACGTCACGGAAGCTATTGGCTGTCCTGCTGCTATTGCTCTCCTTACTGGGGAGGGTGGAGGCAAATTGAAAATTGCTGGGCTTTGCCTGCCTGCTCTTTTCTAGTCTCATGGCAACCTCCTTCCCAGCCAGCCAACCATGGTCACTTTTTTCTTCTTGTTCTGAACATAGATTAAAAAGTCCTCGTTGGCTGAGTTTAGCTCTCTCTGTATGGTGTGTGCTGCTCTTTAATATTCATCTTTGGATATGGGCCTTTCTTCTCTTCCTTTATACACTTTCCTGTCAAAGCCTGAGAATATCAGAGAGCCACGGGTGTCTTTTCTTTCTTATGGAGACGATTCCTTTTCTAAAACTCCAGGTTTTTTTTTCCCTTGACTCTCCTATTTCCCTCAAGCTAGAATGGCTGTGAGGACATCAGACAATACAGCTCCAGAGACTGCGTCTAGGTGCTGAAGCCAGAAGGTCTGGGTTCCAGGCAGGCCTGCCTCTTTCTGGCTCGGTGACCTTGGAGACGTGTTTAATTCTCTCGGCCTCTTCTACTTCTTGGTATTTCCAGGAGAATTAAATGAGATACTGCCCGTAAAGCTGCATGTCAGGCACACAGTAAGCTGGCAATACTTGCCTGGTAATCACTGTTACTATTATCCAGTGACAGGCTCACCTTGACCTGTTTCTCTAAAATTTTGGAGCTATGTCTCCTTAAAGACTGAACTCCGTCTTAACCTTCCTCTTCCATTTCCTTTTTCAGGATGGAAGACAAGATAATGGTCTTACTGTCACTCTTATTGTTACTACCATTCCCACCAACAATAATAACGATAATCAGTATTCCCTGAACACTTATTGTGTGTCCACACTATTTGGAGAGCTTTCCATGCTGTAACTCTTCCAGTACCTCTGGATGCCCTAAGAGGAGCTCAGCATGGTTACCTGCGTTTATTTTGGATTCCAAGGTTTCTGATGCTTCCATGTTATTTACGTTTATAAACCTAGTGTCTCCAGGATCTCAATCACCAAGTAAAAGCCATTTGAATTCCTGCCTTGGGTGACTTCAGGAGTGTACCCCTCACCCCTCCCATCCCCCTCCCAGAGTTTCTGAGACCCAGACCCCCCAGGGAGGCGTACCATTTTGGCAACCTCACTGTGCTGCCAACATCACTCCCCTCTCACAAAGTTCAGTTCCCTTTATCCTGTGCCTGTGCAAGCCTCAGAGCTGGGAGCTTTTCACCTTTATGTTTATCAAAGTCAAGACCATATAATAAATTCACAGCAAAGAAATATACTTAGTTTTAAAAGGTCAGTCTCCCAAGTTATCAAAGAAATGCAAATAACAACAAGCTCCATTTTTTACCTGTAAAATTGGCAAAGATGGAAGTAATTATATATTCAATAATTGGCAAAGCTGTGGTCAGAGTGCACATTGTCAGCTGCCAGTGGTGAGAGGGTAAATAAATATTCATACGCACCGTACAGAGATCATACTTTGCTCATTAAACAGTTATTCAATCCCTAGGAAAATATGCTAAGGAAATCATTGAAGCTGCACAAATATATTTATGTACGGAGATAGTCATCACGGCCTTACTTTTAATATTAAAAAATGCTAAACAACCTAAATGTCCAACAATAAAAAAATTGGTTAAACAAATTATGGTACCGTCAAGTGAAAAAATACTTTAACTCCTTGGGAACGAAGCAAGCTATAATGTTGAGTGGAAGGAATTAAGAAACAAACATACACACTAGACTGATCATAAATATTGTTCTGAATTGAAATAATATGGAGAGGTTAATTTTGAGTGGTGGGATTACAAGTAATTTTTATTTCCCTCTTTGTCATTTTTCTCTATGTCCCAAATTAGCTACAAAGACTATTTATTAATTTTATAATTAGAAAAACGCACATATGTATGTTTACCTTTCATTATATATCTATACCTATATGTATATATGCATATATTAAGTTCTAATGGTGCTTTCTCTACATCCTGAAAAAAGAAGTTCTTCTCCAGACCAGCCAAGTAAAGGGAATTCCAGGTAAGTGCAAGCCAGGTAAGGGAACTTCTGTGGCTCTACCCGAAGTCTCATGGACTCATTTGGTGAGTAAATGCCTTCCTTACGTGTTCTTCGCCCCACACCTTTCCATCCAGAGACTCATCAACTCGGGAGGTCACAGCTGGAAGAAACCTCAGTGACAAATCAAGGATTCTTGACCATGCGCCCTTCCGGTGTCTGGTGAAGCCTACAGGACCCCTTCGCAGAATAATTGTTTTACATGTGAAAGGAATGATACAGGATTTCAAAAGCAACCATGTGTTCCTAGCACGTTAAGATTCTGGGCCATGTCCCTCGGTGTAACGCAAACCAAGGCTACCTGAGACAGGAACTCGTCTGCGGTCAGACCTCTTAGCCCTCTGGCCTGTATCCATCACTTTGTGAGCTCCTCCCTCCCTCTGAATGATTTTGGCAATTCTGCTGCAGTTTTTCAGTCTTAAACTCCCTTCCTACCAGGCCTAGAAAATGCCCCCTAGATCCTCACAGCACATTTACAAGGTCAGCAACATTGTGTCCATTTCCAGATGAGGAAACTGGCAGCCAGACAGGTCAGAGCAGGTGGGCAGGATGACCCCACCTCATACCACAGGGGCTCACTGGGACCTGCTCTAGCTTAACTGGAGCTCATCCAGGACTTCAGTGAGACAAACTGGGAAAGGGACCCTCTTTTTCCTCTAGGGCTGCTCAAAGGAAAGAGGCTGCCTTGGGTAAAGCCAACCCAGAAGAAAGTGGAATTTAGGGAAGATAAGAAACTCTGAGAATGCAGGATGTTTGTGGGGGTTTTTGATCTAGCTGAGCCTGAAGTGGGTCACTGAGTTTTCAATTCACAAGTCAGCATGTTATCCCTTTTTCTTTTTTAAGCTAGTTTGACTTGGGTTCAATTACCGGCAACCAAGTGTCCAGACTAAGTTACATATGGATTACCCCCATTTTCCAGATGAGGAACACTGAGGCTGCCCAGGAGAATTACATGACTAGCAAGTAGCCAAGTCATAATCTGAATTCTACTCTTCCTGACCTCAAGCCTTAACCACGACTGCATCCGACTCCAGGTAAAGGTCCAGATTCACTCCTCCTTGGAGGAGTCAGATGCTTTGGCCAAAAGTCCCACTTGTTGTTCTTGCCTGACCTCCATCTGTGGTTTCAAACAGGAAGTTTGGAGGCTTATACCCATATGACCCCCTACCACATGCCCCTAGGGCCATGGTCCTCCTACACACACACATCTCCTCGGGCTGCCCACGTGGGTTCCTCTCTTCTTCAACTTGTAGTTGATGTTCTTTTACTCCCCTCTTACCTGTGTGAATGGCACCCTTTGCCAGGGAATCCCCACAGGTATCTTCGGGGAGGAGGAGTTTAGGTGGGAACAGCTCAAAGCCCTCCCGTCACCTCCTCCTTCCCCAGCCAGACCCTCCCTGCCTTTGCCGCAGCCTGGGCTCACCTGTAAATCAGTACCTCATCGTCAGAGCAGTTGTACTGCAGCTGGTACATCTTCACCCGGGGGGCTGACTTGCTGACCGACCACTTGACCAGGGCTGAGGTAGTGGTCACATCGGACACAAGCACAGCCCGTTCTGGGGGGCTTTTGGGAGGTTCCCCACCGCCGCTGCCCCCCCCTCCCCGGCTGGTCTTGCTGGAGCCAGTGATGTCTGAGAGGCGTGACTTGGGGGGTGCGGCGCGGCTGGTGCTATTGCTGAGGTGTGGCAGCTGGACGATGGACACCTCCACCGTGGCTGTGGCCTCGCCCGCAGCATTGGCGGCAATGCAGGTGAAGGCACCGCTGTCCTGAGACGTGGTGATGAGGATGTCCAGAGTGCCATTGTCGTACACGGCAGTCCTTGAGGAGTTCCCGACCAGGCGGTCATCCGGGGCCACCCAGTGGATGAGGGGGCTGGGGTCCCCGATGGCCTTGCACTTGAGCATGGCCGCCTGGCCCTCCAGAACCAGCAGCTTGTGCGTGTGCTGGGTGATGAGAGGCGGCTCGCACACAAACTCCTCCTCGCGCACATGCCAGAAGTAGCGGCCCTTGAGGCCCCCCGGGGAGCCACACGTCTCCTGGTCGTCATCCCGTTCAAGCCTCCGCAGCCAGAGAAGCTCACAATTGCAATGCAGCGGGTTCCCTCCAAAACTGAAGGACAAGGGTGGAGCAAAGGGCGTGGCAGTCAGAGCGGAGGCCTGGGAGCGGGCAAAGATGGGGTCTGGGGGCAGCTTCTGCAGCCGGTTGGAGGTGAGGTCCAGGCGGGCCAATTTCTGCAGGTCAGCAAAGGTGCCCTCTGCGATGTGGTCCAGCAGGTTGTGGTCCAGGCTCAGCTGGTGCAGGTTGACCATGCGCCGCACGGAGCCCCAGGGCAGGCCGTGGAGGTTGTTGTAGGAGAGATCCAGGTCCTCCAGCGTCAGGAGGAAATCCTCGAAGGCCTCGTCAGCGATGCCCCCCAGCTGGTTGTTGTTGACAATGAGGTGCTGCAGGTTGACCAGGCCACGTAGGGTGTCCTCCCCAAGGCTGGGCAGCCGGTTGCTGTCGAGATGCAGGGAGCGGAGGCTCTCCAGATCCAGGAAGGAGAAGGGCTGGATGTGGCTGATGGTGTTTCTGGACAAGGTCAGGTCCACCAGCCCAGTCATGTTGGCAAAGTCCTGGCGGCCGATGTGGATGATGAAGTTGCCGCCCAGACGCAGCTCCACTGTCCGCCGGTCGATGTCAGGCGGCACGAAGAGCAGCCCCTTGGAGGGGCATAGGGTCCCCAGAGACTCAGACAGGTTCTGGCAGACACAGTACTTGGGGCAGGCATCGACCACGGCAAACGCCATGCCAAACGCCAGCAGGCCACCAAGCAGGGTCTCCATGGTCTGGTCACTCAGGCCTCGGTGCCTGGAAGGGAGGGACACAAGGTCACGGTCAGGAGTTGGCTTCCTACCGCCCTTGCCCAGAGCTTCCTCCCTCACACTACCCCCCTCGCCCAGGACAGCAGCAGGAAAGGACATCTGCTCGTGCAAGGTATAATCCTTCCTACCGATCCCTCTAATGCAGTTCTACTTTTTCTTTTTTCCTTAGCTCTTATCACCTTCTAACAGGCCTTTTAATTGGCTTACGAATTGTGCTCGTGGACTTTTTCCTTCCTCCCCCACTAGAATGTCAGCTTGGGGAGGGCAGGTCCTTTTGTCTGTCTTGGTAACTGCTATATCCCTTGCATCTAGCACAGTTCCTGGAATACAGTAGGTGCTCAGTACATACTTGTTGGACGGACGTATGGACTGACAGATGGATGGACGGATGGACAGAAGGATGGAAGGATGGATAATTGCATACCAGTGGTTCATTTATGATCATTGGATTTGAAAAGTGTGTTATGACTGTATTTGAAGCAGTTTTACCTTCTTAATTGGTTTAGACTAAGCATGAAATTAAATTGGACCAGCATTCCTTAAGAATAAGAATAGGGACAAGGAGAGAGCTGGCCCTGCGAGACACCAGGGTGAGTGGGGAACTGGCTTTGCATAAATTCTTCACCACAGAGAATCCACATAGTATATGCATCTTTGGGAGTTCAGGGAAGAAAAGAAGGTGGTGGGACCTGAGCTGCTTCTGAGCACTTAGTGTGTGCTGGGTCCCCTGCCTGGAATTTCAAATACATCATCACATCTGGGCTTCAGGAACACCCTTCACAGAGAAGGGCTTACCTATGTGGATATAGGAGGACTTATCCGGGCCTGCTGGCCTCCTTCGGGTCTTTATTCAAAAGTCACCTTCTTACCCAGACCCACCTGGACTATGCATTCCCCTCCTCCCTGCTTTGTATTTTCTCCTTGAAATTTATCACTATCTAACTTACTGTATAAACAGAGGGTACCAAAAAAAAATTGTACATAGATTTTAAGAAAGGAAAACACTGTATTAAAATTGTAAGACTCAATATGTATTGATAACAAAAGATGAATACAAGTCATGTGTATACATATTTTTGGCACTCCGGGTATTTTACGTACTTGTCTTGTTTATTGTTTCTCTCTTTAACATTTTATTTTATCTTGTCTTTTAAATTTATCTTTCCATTACAGTTGACATACAATATTATATTAGTTTCAGGTGTACAACATAGTGATTAGACATTAGTATTTGTGAAATGATCCCCCTGATAAGTCTAGTACCCATCTGACATGATATATAGTTATTACAATATCATTGACTATATTCCCTGCGCTCCACTTTATATCCTTTTGTTTGTTCTCTGCACTGGCAACAAAGTCCCAAGAGGTTGGAACTTGTTTTCACTCACCACTATATTCTCCAAGTCTAAAGCACTTCCTGACACATAGTAGGTGTTTTTGCATGAACAAATTTCTAGAAGAGGAAAGCACAGGACTTTGGTTCAGGTCTTTGTGCCTCCAAATCTGACAGTTTTCTCACTATTCCATATGTTACTGTCTGTGGCTGTATTTATGCAGTACTAAAAATTACATCAATTGGGTTGGACGTTAGAAAATTATGCACTCTCCTTGTATAGCATCATGCCGACCAACAGCTCTCACATTGCCTTCTAGGAGTGCTATTTAGAGTTCTGCAAGAAAAGCTTCTCAGGCCAGTGAGTTGGAGAAGGGCTGCCGACTCTCCCTCACTTTGACAAAAGCTCTATAAACATTAGCAAGTTCGGAAGGGGTGAGAAATTCTGCAGTGGTACAGAAACTGGATTGATGTTTCATTCTGCATTCCTCCCTTTCTTTTGTTTTAGGTAAAGCTACTACTACTTTTTCTGAGCAACAACTATTAATATCTTGAGGAAGCAGAGCTCTATAACTCCCAGTATGGGGAGCACATAGGCAGACAGAAAAATAGCTAATAAAACAAAGGTATATTGTAAATTTAAAAACCTATATAGTAAATTTAAAAACCCATTCCAATCAGGTACTACTTTATTGTGACGATTTGAATTCCATTACTGTGTCTCTTTAAGGGTAAATCTCCCACCTGAGAGCCTTCAGGGCCAGAGACTTAACCTTGTATTTCATCTGGAGAGAGTGTTGTTTCTAGGCAGCGCTGTCCAATGAAATATAATACTACCCATAAATGTAATTTTAAATTTTCCAGTGGCCATATTTTTTAAAAAGTAAAAAGATACAGGTGAAATCAATTTTGGTAATATATTTTATGTAACCCACTATATCCAAAATATGAGTTTGACATGTAATCAATACCAACAGTTGTTAATGAGGTGCTTACCATTCTTTCACTGGTACCAAGTCTTCAAAATCGGATGTGTATTTAACACTCAGAATACATTTCAAGTGCTCATTAGCCATGTGTGGCTATTGGCTACGTTATTGGACAGAACTATTAGGGCAGATTTTGGCTAACTATGGCTCCAGGGCTGATTCCTGCCTGCCATCTGATTTTTTAAATAAAGTTTTATTAGAACACGGCCATGCTCATTCATTTACATATTGTCTATGGCTTTTTTATTTTTATTTTTTTTCATGCAGAGGTGAAGAGTTCCAGCAGATACAATGTGGTCAGCAAAGCCTAAAATATTTCCTATTTTGCCCTGCACAGGAAAATTTTGCTGACTTCTGTTCTTGGAGATTTTTTTTTTTCCCTTTCTTTTCATCATCTTAATTATGGTCACGTTCATTAAAAGCCTTTGCCAATATTTCTAATTCCAACAGCTCCGCTCTGGACTCCCATGAGCAGCCGTCTACCCTGCCCGTCCCTGCTCTTACCAATCTCCAACCTGAGGGGTACCAGCCCACCCTGACCCAGGCCCCACCAGGCACATGCATCCCAGAGGCATCTACACGTGGAAGCTTTCTACCTGCCACCTTCTCCATGCCCAGTGTGTTCTGGCCTGTAGGTCCCCATTTCACTGGGGCCTGGTAAAACAAACAGGAATCTTCTCCATCTGCATTGACGCTCTTTTTATTTTCTAGCACAAGAACAAGTCTTTGCAAGAGCTGCTCCTGCCCACTACCGCAGTTTATCTTGTTTCTCTCTCTTCCCCTTTGCTCTTCCTGTCCCAGCTGTATTCAACCTTATAAATGCCATGCTTGGTCATCCTCCAGCACTTCCTACATGCTCGTTTCTCCCTGGCTTTCCCCCACCTCCACTCCCGCCTGGCCAAGCTCCTTTTCTATCTCCAGGTCTCAGTTTAAATACTACCTACTCGAGGAAGCTTCTCCAAAACCTACATCAAATCAGGCCCTCGTGCTATTTATCTCTTAGCCCCTTGTACTTGCTCTACATATCAATCATCACAATTTTAATTATAATTCTTTAATTACTTACCTGTCTGTCTTCCTAAACTGTAAACTCCAAAAGGCAGAAACTTACCTGTCTTGTCCACCCATCACAGTATCCCCCGTACCCAATACCTGACTCATATAAGTGCCTAATAAATATCAATTGAATGAATGAATCAAATACAGTGCTGAGAAAAGTCAGTTTCTGGCATTGGTGCTGAGGTTGTGGGTACTGTAGAAACACTGGCTGATCAGCTGAGAAAACCAGCTTTACAGAGTGGCCTGGTCTCAGCAGAAGCTTCAAAGCATCATCTGCCAACCATCAGCTGTGTGTTCCAGCATGAGTCGCCGTGGCAGGAGAGTCAAGGAGGCCATATTTCTCTGGCCCCTGCATCTGCTCGAGTCGAGGTGAGTGGTATCCTTTCTACCCACTCGGGACACAGGGACAGAATGCCCAAGCATGTACCTCACTGTTTAAGCTGGAGGTGGCTGCGTGTGTGATGTACGTGTGTGTGTGTGTGTGTGTGTGTGTGTGTGTAGTAGGAGAGGCAGGGTAGTCTTCTGAAAGTCTATGGCGCCATGAGAAAGGGGTCCTCCGTATGTGTTCTTGTCTGTAAACGCTGCAGTGTTCTAAGGCTAAGCAGTGCTTCCCAACATTTCACATCATGGCACACAAGGATAATGGCAATACTTGTCAGGTACATCTGTGTCCAGGGCCGAGGCTGGCTGTTGATGACCAGTGCTGGATTCCTTCCCCCCAGGTCCTCTCTCCATCCTTCCCGACCCTGCTCTGTGTCCTGGGAGGCTGCCCGGTATGAGCTGCATTGGCGCAATATGGACAGTGTGCCCTGCCCTACAGCGTCATCTGGGCCTTTGAATCCTCAGGGCTGTCGCCTGCCATGCACAGGCAGCCAGCAAGGAAGACCCAGACACGTTGGGAAGCACACTCTGCCAGGGCCCATTGTTTCAAAAAGTATTGTCCTTGTAAGTCATGCTAAACAAATCCCATTTTATAAAAAAGTTTGTGGAGGATTAACAAATGTCTAACGAATTCAAATCTGTGACATAATAGAGCTGGGTAAATATGTTTTAAATAAGCAGCATGGAAGATTACTGACAGAGAAGTGACTATGGAATCTTAATTAAAATTGTATTCCAAGAACTGTTACTTAATATATTAGTCTCGCAGTCAAACAAAAAGCAGCTTAAACCCCAAGTTGGGACAGAGGTGAGGGCCTGGGTCGATACTCATAATTCATGCATAGGGAGCTCTCTCTTTTGAACAGGAACTAGAACAATGATGGAAGGAGCCACATAGTCCAGTAAGCAACTTGAATGGTAGTAGGTGGTGGAGGGGAGCAAGGAGAGGTGGAGATTAGGAGGAGAGGGCTGGTATCAGGAACAAAGAAGCAGACGACAGGGGGCAGGAGAGGCCACGGGATTATTTGTGGGCGAAGCTGAGAGAGCTATGTGGGGATCAGAAGTGAGACCGTGAAGTGGGTATGATATTAAATGTCAGAATCAGCCTTCAGAGGAGGAATCCTTCCGCAGAGGAGCTAGAGCCTGTCTGCTCAGGATGCGGGGGGAGGGAGGGATGGGATGGGAAGAGTAGAGGGAATTGCCCGGAGTGGCAGAAAGAGAGGAGCTGGGAGAAGAAGCGAAACCCTCTCCCTTGGAGCTGCAGTGCCCAAGAGGATCAGCACCCATCTCCGTCTCTGGGAGTTCACCCAGGGAGGAACAGTGTCTCTTCCCTTCCTCGGTTTCTTCACGCTATCTTCACAACTCTGCCAGGTGAGTGCTGCCACTAGTCCATTAGGTGCAATTGAGCAAGTAGAAAGGGGTGACTTGCTGGGTGTTCATACAGCCCTTAACTAAACAACCTTGTGCAGTGAACAACCTGCCCTACCATACCTTGTAGTCCTGAGTATTTTATCCCCATTTAAAGCACTGGGAAGTGAGGTCCCAAGAGGTCGGGGCCTGCCCAAACTCTCCCAGCTCCGCTGAGAAGAACCACGACTTAAACTGAGGATTTTTCTGGCTCCAGACCATCCTCAGAGTAGAGGAGGCCCCTCCCGAGGCTTCCACGTGCCTGGTGTAGATGGAGAAACCTGCTGCCTCCACTATGGGATTGCTTAGTAACCAGTGAAGGCCCAGCTGTTCGACTAAATTTGGACACTTGTGTTTCCTTCTTGGGCATGAGCCTGGAAAGAACACTGGTTTTCTCAGAAGCAGAGGCCTAATTGGCTCAGAAAGGCCCACCTGTCAGGCCCTGATGGTGGTGAGTCACTCACGTGAGGGTGCGCACGCATACAGACACCTATAGGAATCCATGTATGCACACACACATGCATTCACATACTTAAATATACTGGCAATATATAGAGTTGTGGAAACAGGCTGATGGTTTGTAATCAGAGTCAACAGATGGAATTTTATATTTAAAACAAAAGGGAAAAAAGAAAGATGAGGACAGAATGTGGGAAACCAATGGACATTGTGGCAGAAATGGAAAATTTCTATTCCTTCACTCAAGGATGAGACCAGACTTTCTTCCCCCCTCCCCCAGTCCCCAGCCTGTGCCTTCCTGTCAAAACCACCTCAGAGCTGTTCCAGACAGAAGAGGCAACATTTAGCAGATGGCTGGCAAGATATATGTGATATCTCTCCACCCTGATTTCCATTTAAAAGATACCTTAGCAACCAGCCAAGCAGCCACCCGCCCCTGGAGCCTGTAAATCAAGTAAGATGCCTGTCTCTGCTTCAGGTAAAAAAGCCCCTCCAGGATGCTTGGGGCTGGGAAAGTGTGAATTAATTAGAGAGGGAGGAGTTAGGATCTGCTAGGAAAGGCAGCCGCCTGTGCCTTCTTTGCAGACTTGCCCTCTCAGAGCACTTGCTGCTCCCTATAAATCACACCACTCACAGGGAGCCTTGGAGGGACAGGCTCTGGAGCAAGAGGATGGGGAAAGGAAATTGACTTCTAGACCCGGACTGATGGGGCTGCTTTTCTGGTCTAGGAGTTGCCAGGGGGAGGCCCGCACCCAGCCCCCGTGTGCTGTTCTGGTGTGAGCTTCCAGCTCTGCCCTGCCCCAAATTCAGCGCCTCTGCCTCCCAGACCCTCAGGAAGTAACAGTCAGAGGCATCTTCTAAAGGTAAGACAAATACGTTAGCATCGGAGCTGATTTCCCAAACGCCCTCTCTGATACTGCTGAGACAGCCTCTGACCACAGAGTTCCCAGTCTGACAGAGGAGGCATAGCCTTGGACCTCAGGCAGCTCCTGTTCTGATGCTGAAATCACAGCTTCCATTTGGAAGAGAGAAAGACAAAGAAAGATAGAAAAAGAGACTGCAAAAAAAAAAAAAATGCCAAATCCCCAAGGGAGCCACTGCCCTCAGAAAGTCCTAGCTTTGTGATTGCAGGAAGAAGCCCGCACAAGATGGGCAAAAACATTCTATGTGTGGTCCCCAAACAAAGCCATGGAGACAGGGGCTACATCCGGAATCCCGAAACTTCTACATGAACTAGCTAAAAAGAGTGGTCTTAGATAGCACATGTAACAGGAAAGAAAGAGGATATAATGTCTAAAACATCAAAAAGGTAGAATAACACCATTTAGGCTCTGTTTAAACTTCTATTGTGCAAGATAAGCAGTTGTTATCTTAAGTAAGTTATTAAGCTTAAGCTCAGAAGCTTCCTCTCTGTTCTGGATGACAGCATTACGCCTTTGTGTTAACGCTTCCATGATAGCTTTTATTGTGCCATGATAGCTTTTATTGTGTTGCTACGGTAATAATGTGTTTTCCTGTCTTCTACCCCTTTCACCTGGGAACCCCTTCTTGGCAAGGACTGTATTATTTTCTGTCTCTGATTCCCAAGAAGAAGCCCAGTACCTACCACAGATCAGGCACCCAGGACGCATTTGGGACATAGTTGATGAGAGAATGAGCAGTCATGCCCTTTGGCAACTTTGACACCCGGTACAAGCTGACTTGCTGCAAGAGTGTGCTCGCGCTTGTGTGGGGCAGGGCAGGCCTGCTAGAGAAATCATGCCCCAGTGAGCAGCCCCCAAACAATGCTAGTGAGGGGAATGGAGGATAAACACCTCAGCCTCCTCACCCCTTGGGTGGGATAACGCTGAGACACGCTCTGTACATCTCCTGGAGATCCCCAGTGGCACTGACCCCCAATGGCCCTTCAAAGTCCCCTGCTCTTAACACACTCTGTGTCGGCTGCCTTCCCTTCCTGGTCTCCACTCCCACTCCTCTTCCTGCAGGTCCTGCCATCACCAGCCAAATAAGACACTTACACTCAAATTCTTGTTTCAGGTCCACTCCTAGGGAATCCAGCCCGAGGCACACTTCTTAATTATAACTCTCATTATATATGGTATCAACTGAGCCTGGGCTACTGTGGAAATGTCAGATACATAAAAATAAAAAATGATATGAAAACCATGCACATTCTCGTCAATGACTAACAAAAACTAGCGAGTTAATGAAGGAAGGAGACCTCATTTCCCACACTTAGTTCACACACTATTACTAATGATTGGCAGTAATGGTTGAATGGCAAATGTCTTCTACTCAACGTACTCACGACCAGGGCTGTGGAGTGCTAGCCCTCTTTCGTTGTGAGATACCTGTGAGCCGGTGTGTGAATGAATGCTTGTGCGTGAATGAGGGAAGCCCGTGTCTGGGTGGGTGTGGAGTGTGAATCTGGAGGTGGGAACGTGAATGGAGAGGTGTGCGTGTGTGTGTGTGTGTGTGTGTGTGTGTGTGTGTGTGTGTGTGTGAGAGAGAGAGAGAGAGAGAGAGAGAGAGAGAGAGAGAGAGAGAGAGAGGAAACAGGTGTCTCACTGAATCTGCCTGTGTGTGAGGGGGTGTCGCCTGAATGGAGGTGAGTAAGTGAGTGAGTGAGTGAGTGAGTGAGTGAGTGTGTTTGTGTGAATGGAAGGCTGTGTGGGTGAAGGGAGGGCCTCATGTTACGAATGGGGGCCTGGGTGGCAGTGGGGCTGCTGATGAATTTCGGGCGTGTGAGGAAGGGAGCAGGCTAGCTTGTTTGTTCAGCTTTGATGAAAACAAATGCTGTTTTGCTGCCGTGTTGTCAACTGCAGGTGCATTAATCTCCATGGCGGCCTGTGATCTGCCCCTGCTTAAGGGACAGAGACAGCCCACAGGGCTGGCAGCTCGGCAGCAGTTAGGCCTTGGGCTGCTCCCTTGTCCTGCCTGTCAGTCTCCACGCCAGCCCTCAGGTGTGAGTGGGGGGGGGGGGCCTCTGGTTCAATACAGAGAGATTTTTTTGCTTTAATTCAGTCATGACTTTCAACACTCTTTGTCTAAAATCTCCCCCACCCCCCATTACAAACATCGTTTAGATTCCACCACCTGAAGCCTCAAGCAAGGACCCAGCTTTAGGAACCTAGAAGGACCACTCCCTTCTTACCTCAGAGGCAGGATGTAGAGAATGTGAATCCACAGGGATGCATTTGCAGTCGCCAGGGCCTTTCTCCTCCTTTCTCCCTTCCCTAGGGTCTTCCCCAGCAGATTCAGATCCAAGGACCCAGCCCTGGCCATGTTTAACCCTTTCATCCTCCCCTGCTCTAACTCACAGAGCACCCTCAGCTTCACGGGCTCACCCCCCGCCCCAAGCACCCTTGGCCTTTCCCTAGCCCCCACACTCAAGGGAGCAGCCTCAGTGTAGGTCCTCTCTAGGACTTGGCTAATGAAGGGAGCAGTGGGGTGGATAATTCAAAGCGGCAGATAATCCAGAACTCATTTGCATTTGGCTGGGGAATGTTCACTCTATGATTTACTCTCCTCATTATGTTTGGCTCAGGCTAAAATTAAAATTGGCTTTTCTTCATCAAGCCATCCAGGCTATAGGGTAGGCAACAGCTAGATAGCATTCAAGTTCTTTTGGGCTGGAGGACATAATTATGGGGCAACATCTGAACATCTCAAGATATCAGACCTGAAGGTTGCTAGTCCTAGGGGTTAGATATCCCTCAGCCGACTTGGACTCCCTGAGGGCAGCGCTGTGTCTCCCCTCAGACTGGGGCTCCCTGAGGACAGGGATGTGTCTAGTCTCTATATCCCAAGCATCTGCCCACAGTTCTACCTCTGGGATCTGAATCTAATAGTAACAGTACCCTTCTGCTTCCCTCACAAGCTCTTCTCCTCACCACACTCTTGAGTGCCCATGGTAGGGCCAGGCTTCCCTGAAACAGATCTTCCCCATGAGTCCACAGAGGGGCCTCAGCAGGGACAGCCCCTGGGGGAGCATCATGAAGGCTCACAGGCTACTTGAGAAGGACAACTCTGGGGTTGTTCCTCTGCCCTATTATTACGTGTTCAGTATGACATCAAGCTTGGTATATTTAATCTTGGCTCCTGATAATGCTTTGGATGATTAAAACAAAAAGAATTTAGAAATAAAACTGGCTTCTTTTTTGTTGTTTTGTTTTTTACATTTTACAACATTTTATTATGAAAATCTTCAACTACCATCCAATGTTATGTTCTGGAGTTTCATCCTCTCAACAAAGACTGGAAAATTCCAAGGCAGAGGAAATAGAAATAGTACATACTGATGTAGCTGGAGGATCGCTTGGTTTCTCAGAGTCACAGGGCCTCTTTGGGATTCTAATAGGAAAGACTCAATTCATCAATTGACTTCTTTTTTTTTTTTAAACTGGCTTCTTGATGGGAGTTAATTTTCTTGTTTCAGCTTTCCTGCTTGTGGATGGGGCAGGGAGGAGGTGCTGTGATGGGGAACACAGTTACAGGCAAAGATTTTCGAGCTGTCCCTCCAAGGTCTGGCCTATTCTTGGTCTGGGAAACAGAATCCTCACGGTTAGCTAACTTAGACTTGCTGTGACACACAAAGCAACAGGACTTTCAGTTGGGCCTGGCTTCATTGTTTTACAGCGTCCACAAATTCTGTTAACAGACACGTCCTGGGGAAAAGCCACAGTAGGGAAAAGGCCTGTTGGTGGGGTCCCACCATAGGCTATCCCATCTCACATGACCCAGCAAGGTGGCCACTACAGCAGTAACAACAGAGGTGGGGCAGGACTGTCTGGTCCTTTGGGTGTCAGGGGTGCTAGGCCAGCACACCATCTCTATCCCCCTGCACACACTACAAACACAACCTGGTGGATCAGGTCTAGCTTCTGGCCATGCGGTTTTCTCCCATTTTGTTCAAAGCAAATGAAACAAGGACCCCGGCCTGTGCCTTCAGTGTCCTGGGAGGGATAGAGAGACATTATCAGTGTCTTGAGAGGAAACAGATGATGGAATAGAAGGGGTATCGGAAGGAAGTTTAGAGAAGAGATAATTTACAGAGGTGTGGGCAGGGTTAGGGGAACCTAGGCAGGGTGGTACAGCACCCAGCGCCTAGCAGCGGAGGGGAGCCTCTCTCTTTCATCCCTAGGTCTAAAGGGACAAAGGCAGAGGGCAGTTTCGGGAACCCAAGCAAGGTTATAGCTATGGGAGAAGACATGCTTGACACAAGTCGTGGCCCTTAGTAGATGGATGGAAAGGACAGGCCAAAGCAATAGGAACCTCTCTCTTATTCTGCTGGGGCCTCTTAGAGGCTAAGCCCAGGAAGCCAGAGGGCAAGGGAGCCTGCAGGAAGCTGTCCATACAGGCCAGTCTCCTGGGGCACGGGGCAGGGTGGATAAAGGCTAAGTGTTTACTTGGAGGAACAAATGGAAAATAACCACAAAGAGAGAGTGCTTTTCTTTCTGGTCAACTTTCCCAATGAGTTGTTGGATAATAAAATCACTTGGAAGTATTAAAAAAAAAGAAAAGAGAAAGAAAAAGGAGGAAAAGGAGGGAGAGAAGGAAAAAGGAGGAAGAGGAGTGAGAGATTAATCCACTGGAAACAATAAACCCCACAGACTCAAGGGCAGTAAATATGAATTCAATTTGGTTTTGCCATTTACACAACCCAGTCTTCTTAACCGCTGACAGGCTGATCAGATAAAAGTCGCTGTTGCCACCAGGACAGCACATTTAAATTTTTATTGCAAACACCAGGCTCCATTACCCTGAAATTTGCTCTCTGAATTCCTAATATTGTCTTTCTTCATGTTGGAATGTGAGCATCCTGGCTTCCACCTCTAACCTGATACAGTAAGAAGAGCATGACACAGGAGTGTTCTGTCACCTGGGTCCCCACTCTGGCCCTGCCCTGGACCTCAGAGAGCCACTTCTCCTCCTTGTGCCTCAGTTTCCTCATTTGGGCAATGTGTGGGAAGGGGTTGGGGGGAACTCATCTATTCAAGTCCATTTCCAGCCCCAGTTTGGTGAAATTCGGGTGGGGAGCAATGAAGAGCCAAAAGACCTGAGTGTCCTAGTCACCCCCTGCCCACTCCCAGCCCCTCAAGTGCAGGAAATGGAAGACCTGGCTGTCTCCCTGTCTCCCTCTCTGCCCTCAAGTCTGAACCTCATAGAGCTTCTCTTTTTCCTTTTCAGTTTGCAGACTCACCTCTCCCATCTCTTTACCTCTTCCTTTTCCCTCCTGTCCCCTTTTCCCTCCATAATCTTCCATTCTTCCCTGCTTCCCCCTGCTGCTGCTTATCTTTTTCATCCTCTCCTGCTTTTCTCCTTTGGTGTCCTCTCTGGACACTTTGTCTGGAATTGAGATCTAGAACATTGTAGTCAATCCCTCCCTCCAATGGCCCTCTACCCCCACCCCCACCCCCACAGACAGGGGACACACTTGACTCAACAGCAAAGATTCAACCATGCAGTCAGGCTTCTGCTGAGCACCTGATCCATGTGGGCATGCAGGATGAACAGAACATATGGGCCATCTCCCCCCTTCTTGGGAGGCACTTACAAACACGGATTTAGATACCGCAACTCAGAAGAGGAGGGAAAAGTCTGCAGCACTTTACATATGTTATCTCTTTGAAACCATTTGATAGTGAAATACTGCTTGCCCATTTTGTAGGTGGACAAGTTGAGGCTCATAAAGTGTATGTAACTTGGTTCAGTGACGTAAAGCAAACGGCAGAGCTGGAGTCCCAGCCCAGGTATGCCCTACCTCCTCACGGACAGCCCTATCCTCAAAGTAGAGAGAAAAGAAAGTGGCAAAATGCTATGGGAATCCTTCAGAAGGCTTTGTTCCTAACTAGGGCAATGGGACACTTCTTGGAGGAGGTGGCGCTAATTGTGGCCTTGAATAATAGATGGTAGGATTTCAGCATCTAGGAGTGGTGGTGTTACCCAGCACATTCCAGAAGACCAAAGATTCAAAGTGTATCTAACAAAGTTGGGTAATTACAGACACATACTAGAATTAGAAACGTTGTTAAAGAAGACCCTTTTGAAGTCCCCAGTTTGGGAAGTACATTCTTAAGAAGCTTCATTACAGGCTGGTGGCTAGTGGTGAGCACATGGACTCGAGTCCAGCCCCCTCGTGGGTGACAGGTTTGCCTGCACTTGAGTCCTGGCTCTACCACTCACTAGCTGTGCAATCTTGGGTAAGCTGCTTGACCTCTCAGTACTTGGGTTTCCTCACCTGTCAAATTGGATTATCTCATAGAGTTGTGAAGATTAACCGGGCCACTCCACATAAAACATTTAAGCAGGGTTGGACATATAGTGAAACCTCAAAACAGTGTCACCCATGATGATTCCTATTCTGTGGATTGTCTTTAGGTCGCCATTGGCTGTTCTCAAAGGGGAGCTTTGGTAAAGAACAGATGTTAGATTACCACTGAAATAAAAAGCTAAAATATAAAACATCTTCTTGAACTCAGCACCCCCAGGAGACCTCGGCCACTAGTTTCAGAAATTTCGTTATTGTAGGTGGATGGACAGGAGCTAATGCAAGTACAGCTAAGATACAGGAGCAATAATTGAATCTTCATCCTACCTGGCTGCTCTGATTCCTGGGTTAGGTGTGGAGGTAATTTGGGTGAAGGATGTCTCTAGGCCTGGGTGGGAGAAAGGTGGCCAGAGACCAGAGACAATTTTATTTTATTTATTTTATTTTTGTTTTTCAGTGAAGGAAGGAGGCTTTGAAGGCAAAAGTGCCTCAGTCCCATGAAAGTCATAATGAAACTCTGCGCAGGCTACTTTCTGGTCACCTGCTATGGAGGCCACAGAAAAGGCTCCCCCGTTCCTCCTCTGTGATCTTTACAAGGCTTTTTAGTAACTCTTTCTCCAGCCTGTCCTTACAGCCAATGACCCCACCCGTACAGCTGCTATGTTCTCTGTTCAGTAGGTTTCTGTCACTTAGGTTGTGTGTCTTTATTGTGCTAAATCATGAGCAGCTAGAAATATGTATTGAGCATCAGCTGTACTGGGCTCCATACAGAGTCCGAAAAAATAGTTTCCCTTCTATCCTATGGGAGACTGCAGTCTCTTCCCACTTGCCTGTCTTAAAGGCAAGACAGACAAAGCAGCACAAAGGGACAGGGAGGATAGGGGACAATGACAGAAGCAATATCTGCCCTGCCTCCCTCCTCAAACTGGAACAAACTGAGAAGCAGGGGCTGTGTCTCCCCTCAGAATGGGACTCCCTGTAACAAAGTCATGATAGTAATTCTTCATGAACATATTTATACTTTCTATAGCAAGGGGTAACAGCCTTCTGGCCTTCTCGTTAATCTCAGGTTAAGCATGGCCCCACCCTGTGCCTCAGTTTCCCCCATATAAGTATGGCTGTTAATTAGCTTTAAAGTTGCTCTGATGTTAACTGTAGACTCAGGAGTGAGCCTCACCCCAGTCTCTGTTCTTTCCCCAAATTTGACTACCTTTTAGCATCACCATAAGGACAGTTGTCACTGTCTGTTGTATTTTCTTCCATTTGAACTAACTGGGGAGCTGAGATTGATCTTAAAAAGTTTGTCCTCAAACCTGTATTTTTCTGTGAACTTCTCAGAAGGCAAGAAAGACTTGAATTTGGCTTCAGCAATTCCTGTTCTTCATTACATAGATGACATTGTCATGACCATCAACTGATGGTAACATTTTATGCTTTATTGCTTTTATCCTCTCACCCTAAGGTGTGTGATAATTATCCCTAGTTTACAGATGAGACAAGTCAGGCTCAGAGAGGGATTTAGGTGACTTCCCAGACTCGCCCTCTTATAGGTGACCACTCGCCCGGTTGGGCCCTCAGAGAACTTTGTAGATACTGTCGAGATCTTGGGTCCCGGGGGTTCACATATATGTTCTCCAGGACAGTCAATGAACAAAACGTACAGAAGGCTCTAACCAAACAATCATTGGACTCACTTTATAATCAAGCACTTAACTGAGAGAGAATGAGAAGCTCACCCCAGAGTTTTGGGGTGAGGAGGCCTGATGGGTCAACAGTCAGAGTGACCAAGCAGGTGACAGATCAGGGGCTGGGTGCTTCTAGTGGGTCGTCCTTTACACCATCCCAGAGGGGGAGGCGGAGTGAGCCTTTCTTTCCCTCGCTGTATCCCCTGAACTCAGGACTCAGGACTCAGGGGACTTGCCAGTTGGAGGAAGAGGCTCCCACCTTCCCACTATGAATGGGAGAAGGGGGGTCAGTGGTAGGCTGAAGCAGTGAGCTTTGTATTTCTCCTGCAACACCCCAGAGGTTAGTGCTCAGCAAGCAAGTGCCCTCCTTGAGACCCCGCCTCAACCAGCTTCGGGAAGAGTGAGAAAACAATTATTCTGATAATCAGGAGATCAGAGTGAGCTTGAAGGCAAAAGAGAGGCATGGTGTGTTGACCACAGCTGTCTCTATGACTCGTATTACCCTCAATTGCCTCAAATGTACAAAGGGAAGGATGGTTAGGGACAGTGAATTCTCTGAATCCTTTTCCCGCCCTAACCTGTCAGGATCCTTATCTCATTACAACACTCAAAAAGATTAAATAATCAATGAATAAGATATTAATGGCAGATTAGGTTAAATGAATTTTTGTTCCACCACTTTTAACCAAGGAACTGAACCCTAGTGACGTTTTAGGCACCTTCTCCTGCCTTGTCAGGGTGGTATTTGGAGAAACTGCAAGACTGGAAGAATCTAATCCTTTCTCCTAATTCACATCACATAAGTGCCTCCTGCAGTCTGACATAAAGCAGAGCCAGGGAAGATGAATGCCTCTGGCTTAAGTTCCCCTGCAGAGCTAAGGAAATTGGATGGAGGACCCCTAGACCAGCGAAGGAGGACTGAGTCTATTTTGCTAAAGGAAGAAAACTAGGGCAACTTCCTGCCGTAGTTGGGAAGGATAATGGGGACGTCAGGTCACACAGGTAAGAGGGCACTCATATCAGCCAGCTCTTCCTGAACACCAGCACTGGGCTATTCCTCCAACGGGTGACAGTCCAGAGACTCCTGGTTGTCCTCTAATGTGCATTCTCCCCTTTTTCTCTACCAAGAATTCCCAAGTGTTCTTTGACTACAAAGCCATGCAGAATAAAGACTGCATTTCCCAGCCTCCCTTGTACCTAGGGGTGGTCATATGACTAAGTTCCAGCAAACAGGCTATAAAGTACATCAGTAGTACGTGATACCCTAGAGGTGTCCGTAACAAAAGAGCACGCCCTTTTTTTGCCCCTCCATTTTTCCTAATGACTGAAATGTAGACGCACGGATAGAGTTTGGGCAGCTAGTTAGCAGTCTTGGTTCACGAATTAGTAGCCGTGTGTTGAGGATACAAAACGGCAAAATGAAAGAACCTGTATAACTGGTGATCACAGCACAACCACAAAGTCCTGGGCTCCCTGCAGTTGATTTCTCTTTTGTTCTTTTTTTTTAATTCTACCTTTAAAAACAAAAAAGTTTAAGACTCAAAAGAAGTTTCAAAAATAGAAGGCGTTCCCATAGACTGTTCACCCCACTTTCCCCCTTCATAACATCTACCATACTTACAGTACATTGTCAAAACAGGAAACCAACATTGGTACAATGCTGTTCACTCAAATATAGACCTTATTTCCTATGCTTTTTACATGAGAGAGACATAAATGCTTTCTTCACTTAGGCCACTTTTATTTGCTTTGTTTTGTTGTATGATTCACAAACATGTATTTCTCACTGATATAATTTGCTGAAAGGATAAGGTGGTACCCCAGATCCATTCTTGAGCAAGGTATGGGGTAGGCAGAAGGAGCTGACCCAGATGCAGGGAACAATCAGACAACCTTCAGGGAACAGCAAGAGGCATTGGACTATCGGGTCATCTTTCCCTTTGATGGTGCTGGTAGCAGGACTGTCCTCCCCTACTGCCATGTTCCACCCATACCTTGGCAGGCGTTTCTAACTCCATGCTCACCCTTCTCCTGATGAAACCACCTCCACACCCACCTCCTAGCTACCCAGAGCTCGGTATCCCCCTGCTAATTCACGAAGTCTTCAGATGCTCATTAGTGTTGCTGGCTCCTGGCCCATCAAACTCACGTCGGGAGAGAGGAGTGAAGGCGGGTGACATTTGTTGGTAATTTCAACTCCGGTAAAAACAAACAAATTGCATTGGAGTTAAATGTCAAAGGCCCCTGAGCGTATTGCAAGGGAGAGAGGGAGGGAGAACATCTCCTCATGGGGACAGCCTTCTTCATAACCCTGAGTGGATGTGCGGGGAAATGCAACTGTGCTGAAAGCCTGCAAGTAAGACCCAGCGGGCAGTGTTTGTCAATGTCCAGCTTCATCCCACTGTGGACAGACTGGTTATACATGGGCAGTCCCAAGTAAGGACACTCATTCATCACCCATCCATTCATCCAGAGAACATTTACTGAGCACTCCCTACTTACAAAAGACTCTGCAATAGGTACTGAGGGGCGATCAACGATGAAACAAACATGGCTGCTCCTCACCTCCTGGGAATGGGTCCCCTTCAGAGAGGACAGGAGGTGTATAAACGTATAACATAAGAAGAAAACGATCAACATCATTAAGGGTCAAAGTTCCTTGGGGTCTCAGTCAAAGGAGAGGGAAGGAGGACCAGGGATGAATTTCGGAGGCCTGAAGCCTGAAGGATGGACAGCATTTAGACGTGCACAGGTGTGGGCTGGAGGTACCATTCATCCTAAAGATAGCATCAAGGCATCTTTACCCACGGTACTATGAGCTTTACTATCATTACCCCGCCCCCAAACTGGAGGGAGTGCACCTGAGTGAGTTAGAGATATGTGACATAATCGAGCACAGGAAGGGTTTCTGTGGTCATGACCTCATTGAAATCGTGTACCGAATTTTGTATGATCATGCATTTTCCAAGGAAAAATGTCACAGCCTTCATCAGATTCTCCAAGGTGGAGGTGATTTCTCCCAAAGCTGAATACCTCCTCTAGAAGCTAGCAGAAGTAAGACCTCCCTGGATCTCAGACTATTACTCGTCTGACTGAATCCACTCCATGAAGAGAGGCTGGAGATTTCTACATGTGGTTCTTTCTGCCCAAACTAATTCCTGAGACTTGCATTGCGAACCTCATGTGGGGAGACTAAACCAGCCCCAGCTCAAGGGGGTGGGGCAAGAGGTGGAGAACTGGGAAGAAGGGCAAGGTAAGCTCTTCCTGAGGAAGAGCTTATGTCTGGCCCTGTGGTGATTGAATTATCAGTATTTTCACTTAATGAGCATCTCTCTAGATGGGCCACGAGGCCTGTGTGGGGGAGAACAGACATTTCATTACCAGAATTCAGTCACACTGTGCTGATCTTGGTTTCCTGACAATTATGAGAAGGAGCCACAGTGCCAAGCAGCAGCCTGTGTGAGCCTCACTTTGTTCAAAACATACAAGCTGTCTTCCAATTGCTGGTCACACGGTAGCTGTACGTGACTAGGGGAAGCCAGGGGCCCCTTGTAGGAGATCCCGGAGCGCAAGTGGAAGGCCTGGGATGTGCTCTTGGGCCTGGATTGCTCTGGCTGCAGGGAGATGAGAAGGAGACACATCACTGCTCCCTTGCAGATAAGTAATAAGAAAGACCTCCACAAGCTGCTGGTTTATCATCTTCTAGGCACCATCCCTCCATCTCGTCACTTCCAAGTGTACCTCTTCCAATTAGCACAATACTATAGACACCTCAGGCCACCATCAGCATCACCATTATCTTCCCTCCAACACAAGGTGAAGCAAAGGCCAGGGGCATTCGTAGAAGACTCTGGGAGAACTTCCCAAGTATCCAATCTTACCTCCCCAGTAAAACTCTTCTGGGAACGAAGGGCAAGACACAGGCCAAAGTTGCTCTGTAATGTGATAACGCATGTCCGAGCTTCCTTAGATCGGCCTACTTCACATCCATGGCATCAGCAGGCCTCAAGGCCAGAGTTGTGGCTGGTCAACATCATATGTCCAAGACCGACCACGTCCTGGGTGAACCGTGCCATTGGTTTGCTCCCACGATACTATTGATACCTCAGGCTAACAATGGCCCAGAATTAACCACAGCGGTCCATACCACAATAGCCAATGGTGTCACCAGCGAAGATTATAATGGTACTGTCTGCCTCGCTGAGCTCTGAGCTTGCTGGATTTTTACCCCAGGGCCTCCTGATATCGGGCAGACAGACGTGCATTTGTGTCTGTGGTGTGTGAATGCAGCCCTTCCTAAATTCTCCGTGTCAGAAGCTAAAAGAGCTGAGGGACGAGCCCCACCTGGCTGCTCCATCAGGTTTAGAAAGCCTTACAGTTGTGTGAGAGCACCCACACAGACCACACACCGAAGAGAGATGACTGATTGACAGCATTAGGGGGCTTTTCTGAAGCTAACTGTGTAAACAGTATGGAATTGTCTTTTTCCCCAATACTTCCTAACACATGAGAAGGAAAACACACAGAGAAAGGGAGGGAGAGAGCGAGTGAAGGAGAGGGAGAAAGGGAGGAATGAGGCAGGGAAGAGTGGAGAGAGAGAGAGAGAGGTATTGAGAGAGAGAGAGAGATGTATTGAGAGAGAGAGTAGGAATGAACACATGGGACTTTAGAAACTGACATTCCAGCATTTCGCATCGGCCCCTTAGGGCAAGACACGTGGTTGTAGCCTTGAGCTACTTCTGCAAAATAAGAGCGACCCCTTGCCAACCAAGTGTAAGAGAGGAAACAGGTGATTTCCTCTCTGTGGGGAATGTGCTATGGCCCGGCTCCACTGTGACCACTGCAGGAGGAGACTCCAGGTCACTCCAGGAGGCAATCAGCAGTGCTTATCTGTGTGTGTCCTATAAGGAATTGTCACCCAGGGAGTGTCGTTGGTTGTGGGGATGGGTTGGAAGGAAAAGGCAAGAGGGCAGGGGAGTTGGAGAGTGAAGATGTGGCAGCACTACTGGGGGTGGGTGGGCAGATCTGATTGGCTGGCACTGATAGGCTCATCTGCATCCCACTAGAGGGGGACAAATGAATGACCTCCCAGCTCTTCCTGGATTTATGGGCCTAAGAGGGAAGCATCACCGTCATGAGTATCAGCCCTCCACACCCACGACCACCATCTTTAGCAAAGCCACTCCCACCATAACACCCCCAACAGTGGAAGCCCCTCCATTCTCCCCACCTGGACGTACACAGACACACACAACTCTCTTTGAGTTGGCTTTAATATCCAGTTGTTTCCTCCTTCTGGGTTCAAAACACCTCTTATTTTCTCCCCAAAGGCACTTCTCTGAAGGAAGCATAATCGGAACGGGGTGTTTTGCAGGTTTGCAGTTATAGATGCCTCGCAGGGTCTTTGATTTCTGAGGGCATATTTCGTGATCAGAAAGTCGCTCACGCTGACCATCCTCTACAGCAGACTAATTTTGAGGTTCTCTCAGACACGTCAAAGCCCAAAACAAACGTACCCATAAATGTCCAGCCTGTCCATTGTTCATCGGGTTCGAGGCATCTACCAGCTTCTCACACTTCAGATTAACTCTCAGACCCCTGTGTGCGTGTGTGCTGGACTGTCCTTCTGCTTCATCTCATCCTGTTAGGAGTGACCTCAGGTGCCTGCCCAGGTCACCTGCCCAGCTGGGATGTCCCAGACCAAGGGGAGAGACTGCCAGATCCAGTGGACAGGTAAAAAGCCAGAAAGTAATTATTTTAAATTTGTTTTATGTCTAATATGCCCAACCATATTCATAATTAAGGAAATGCAAACGAAAACATTTCAATATCATTTTATATTGAGAGATTGGTAAAGCCTGTTAAAACCCAGTGCTAGTGAGGCTGGAGGCGAACAAGCACAACCAAACACTGCTGGGGTTGGGCAGGGGAGTGCAAATTCGGGCAGACTTACTGGAAAACATTTTATATCTATAGACGTTTAAATGACATCCACTATTTCACATCCAGGAAGTTACTCTACATAGATACTTACACATACACACAAGGATGTAGGTATAAGGATTTCATTATAGCATTGTCTACAATAGCCAAAGGCTGTATATGAGGTGTGATCACAAAATAAGGTGAATGCTTAAACAAAAAAAAATGTATTACATTTAAAGACACATTGCCATTACTCCCCCTCAAAATAATCCCCCTTGCTCAAATACATTTAGCCCATCGTTCTTGCCACTTTCTGAAGCAGTTCTGAAAGGCCTCTTTTGTGAGTGTCTTTACTTCATCCTCTATCATGACAACGCTCCATGTCACACATCGCTTCTGGTACAGCAATTTCAAATAAAAACATTATGGTGTGTCCTCATCTACTTTATTTACCAAATCTGGCACCATGCGACTTCTGGCTCTTCCCCAAAGTCAAAATGACCATAAAAGGTAAATGTTTTGAATGTATTCAGGACATCGAGGCAGCCACAACAGCGGAACTAAAGACACTCACGAAAGAGGACTTCCAGAACTGCTCCAGAAAGTGGCAAGAACGATGGGATACGTGTGTTTGAAGTGAGGGGGAGGATTTTGAGGGGGATTCATGGCAATGTGTCTTTGACTGTAATTTTTTTTTTATTTAAACACTCATATTTTTTTATCACTCCTCATATAGTTTAAATGTTCACATCTAGCACATCCATATGTGAAATATTTAGTTGCAAAGACCTAATTTATTGTGGGATCCTATATGTACCCCTGAAAAGGACACACACACACATTATCTATCTATCTCTATCTATCTATCTATCTATCTATCTATCTATCTATCTATCTATCTATCTATATCTATTAATATGTCTATCTTTGATTGTGTAAGCCAGAAAATTTTTGAAAGGACACAGAAAAATTGCAGTTTCTCTGGGAACTGTAACTAGTAATTTAGTAAAGACTTTCTTTAATTATACACGTTTATTTACTGTTTCCATTTTTATTTAAATGTACTATCTTTATGATAAAAAGCAGTTCTAAATAACTTAAATAAACAAATTCATCTTGATTCTCCCCTCTCTGTATTCCTATTGTCCCTGCCTTTGAGCCATTTCCCCTAGTTGGTCTATGGCAGGAGCTTTCTGTTGCCCCTTTGTATCATTCCTTGATGTGTGGTTGCCTTTGGGTTACCATGAGATTAGTTCACATCACCCTATCAGACACACCTTGATCTCCTGGCCACATCTACCTCCCAGACTCCGTCACCACTTGCTTTATCTCAGTTGCCACCATGGCAGAACACTTCCATGCAGACAAGTATGGCCTGGAGTAAAATAGCAATGATGATGATGATGGTGGTGGTGGTGGTGATGGTGGTGATGATGATGATGGTAGTGGTTGTGATGATGATGATGGTGGTGATGGTGATGATAATGGTG
The DNA here is from genome assembly GCF_964194185.1 of Rhinolophus hipposideros. Taxonomy (NCBI): domain Eukaryota; kingdom Metazoa; phylum Chordata; class Mammalia; order Chiroptera; family Rhinolophidae; genus Rhinolophus; species Rhinolophus hipposideros. The sequence goes on along the minus strand of NC_138049.1, from coordinate 98,745,986 downwards.
GTGGTGGTGGTGGTGGTGATGATGGTGGTGGTGGTGGTGATGGTGGTGATGATGATGATGGTAGTGGTTGTGATGATGATGATGGTGGTGATGGTGATGATAATGGTGGTGGTGGTGGTGGTGGTGATGATGGTGGTGGTGGTGGTGGCGGTGGTGGTAGTAGTGATGAAATAATAATCCCTCAGTTTCTACAATCCTTTACAGTTAACAAAATGGGTTTATTTGTTGTATGTTTGATTCTCCAAGAACTCTGGAGAGAATGTTTTAATCTCCACTTTACAAATGAAGAAAATGAAAACAGATCATTGAAGCCTCTCATAGTTACACAGTTATTCAATGGCTGCTCAGGACCCAGACCTAAGGATCATGGCTCTCTTCAAGGCAGGACAGAAAAGAGAAGGATGAAAGAGAGTAGCTGCTCCTTGGGGTCAAGGATACAAGAACAAGCCTCAAAGTGAGCCTTACTCATAGCAATCCTGGCACATGGGGAGAATGGAATTCCAGAATACTCCTCACCCCATATAAGCCTTTCTCTGACCAGTAACAGGTCAACCATACAGCTCTTCAGCTTTTTACTCAATGAAGAATTAGGCTGGTCATCATCCTTTCCTTCTAGGCATCCCACACTCTCCCCTCTGCACCTCCTACCCACCATCCTTTCCTTTTTTCCTCCTCCTCTTTCCCTATTGAAACGTACATGTTCTAATTCCCAGTCTGTGCCCACTTAGAATACCATCACCATATGGAAGAATGAATGGATAATGATGGCTGTATATTCCTGTCTCCAAGCCAAGAGAAAGTGTGCATTTTAAGAGGGTTTTCCCACAGCCCTAATCCAAAAGAAGGATCCTAATTATGTGGGTTTGGGGCCTTTAAATATAGGTAAGCTGCCTACTCTGGAAGAAAGCCCAGCATCTCGCAAGGAGGTTCTGGGTTTGAGATTAGCTTTTCTCTCCCCAAATGACTATCAATCAGTCATATATGTAAATATTTGTTGTTACTCCTAGGGAAAAAGAAGTGGAGCTTGCCTTATTATCAGCCTAGGGTTACATCAGAAATGAGAAAACTTTGAAAATCTTAAGGTGCCATAATTTGCCACGGGATCTTGAACAAAACATTTGTGGTAGACATGTCTAGCGTTCACTAACCTCCAGCTCTCTCCTTTACCTCTTCCAGACAACACTTCTCAGGCCCCTTGAAGGTTTGTGAGCTCTGTGACTACATCTGGCCAATAGTTTAGGAGCAGTCAATGTGTGTCATAGTCAGATGTGATTATTCAGTCTCTTGCTTACCCTGCCATAAAGACCAAGGAAGGGACAAGAAGATAGATCTATCAGTAGTCTGGATCTCTGAGGACCACATGGAAGACAGGTGCCCTGAACAGTCGCTCAGGCCCCCAGTGGATTTTGTGTGGGTGAGAAGTAAACCTTTGTTGCGTTGAGGTACTGAGATTGGGGGCTGCTTGTCATTAAAGTATAACTGGCTCATCCTAAAGAACACATCGTTTAACTTCACTGAGCCTGCCTTCTCTTCTATAAAGCGTGGAGAAAACCTGCCAGCCTTCATCCTAAGGTGGGCCTTTATGCTCAACTTCTCTTTCCAATTCCCATGTGTTGGAAAGAAGATGTGCCAGCCACACAGCTCCAGCATGCAGATGAGCACAATGGCCAAGGGGAGAGTGGAGCCACAAGACGGAAGGAACCTGGGTCTGAATGACAGTCAATCAGCAGCCGCCCCACCAGCCTGAACCACCAGCTGGCCTGCTATGTAAGAGTAAAATACACTTCCATCTTATTTAAGCAACTCTTTTTCGGGACTCTTTGTTACAGAACTGCCACCTTTATCCTAACTGATACGCTGTATAAAAAGATGCTGCCCCAAATGTTTTAGTTTGTTTCACATGTGCTTCCCCAGGACCCAAAGTATCAACAGCAACAAAAGCAATCTTGCTTCATTTTGAGCCCAGCTAAAGATTGCTGCCTTCCTTAAGAAGGAGAGCCAGGTCCCTCACCTGGGCAGGCAGGCTGGGGGTCCTGAAAGGACAAGTGATTTGTTACCCCCATCGTCTAACACTCCTCACTAATCCAAAGAAACTCTCTCTACCTTGGCCACTGCATTTTCAACAAAGTGGACAAAATCAACCAGGGGGCTGTCACAGGAGTAAAATCTTGTACCAGAGAAGCTGCCATTGAAAGGGGTGACAGGTTTCCCTGGTCTTCCTGTCCAGGGGGTGGTGGACTAAAGGGAGGCTGTGTGGGATGTATGACTCCCTTGTAAATTACAGTTAAACTGCAAATCAGCTTTTAATGTGAATACAGGTATTTTAGGTACAGAAACAAACATGTGCCCTTTGCTGTGAATGTCTCTTCAGGTACACCTGACAATTTCCTGCTTCCTAATGGCCCCATCTCAATTGCTTCCTTCTCCAAAGTGCTAAGGCACTTTTATCTATGCTTCCTCAGGAGCACTTGGTGATTTGGACCTGGTAGATGGGTTGTTGAAGATATATAATGAAGGCTTGTGTAAGGGCTGGTGAGAGGACCTTTTAACGAGCACGTCGAACATCTGTCTCTGGCATTGTGCTAGAGAATCCAGATGCAGGATCTCACGTGATTCTCATGTCAACCCTATGAGTCCAGTGCTATTATTACCTCTGCTTTAATGATGAGGAAACTGCAGCACAAGGAGGCTAAATAAGTCATGGACACCCAGCTAACAACTGGTAGAGAAGAAGTTCCAACCTAGGGAGTTGCAGTGGAGAGCTGACAGTTATAAATCACTGCACAACACTGCCCACATACATGAGAGGGACAAGTGGGTGCCCAAGAAGCTGGGCACATGGCAATTGTCCATGCCAGAGAAGGTGGCTGCAGGCAGGAGCAGGCACCAGTTCTGAAGTCCCTAATTTAGGGCTCCGGTGTGGAGTCTCATCTCAGGGGCTCCCTTGCTTAGGTTTCTACCAACAGCAGGCTCCAGCTTTGAGTTACTCAGCTGAGACGGGGAAACAATTTTGTCAATTAAGTCAAACATCTGGTCAATGTAGCGAAAAATCAGTCTCCAGGGGGCTGGTCACAGACGCAGGGCTCCTTCCAGGTGGTATGTTCTTTCCCAGGCCCCACAGGATAGAGATGTTGCCCCAATTCCCAGACCTTAATTTGCATGTTCCCCTCTGATTGGTAGGTGAGACTCACATCTAATGCTGCCCTAAGGACCTCCTGAGAGCAAAGGAGGCCCAAACCCTGTGGGCTCTAAAATGTGTGTTAGAAAGGGAAGCCAATTCAGCCCAGATCCAAATGGCACATTCCAAGCTGGGTGGTAGGCTCTGTGCTGCCTGCTGGAGAAATTCAAATTGCCGTAATAAATGCCGATTATCCCAATTACCTCTAATTGTCTGACTTGTGTAGCAAGAGCATTACCATAGGGAAGGCTGAAAAGGGAGAAGGTGCATTCAGCAGAATGCCCTATGCTGGGAGTTCGGTGACAAATGAAAGAGGTGAATGGCCCTGGAAACCCACTGTGGTCCCTGGGACGGCTCACTGCAGAAAGACAAGGGGGCTTCATAGTCTGCCCGCTGCTTGGGGACAGTGCTGACGCAGTGACATCTTTATGCAATGGTCATTAAATGCTATTTTAAAAATTGGCGGTGTTCTGGAGAGATAAGGACAGAGAATATATACTTGTTCTCCAGGCCTCCTTCCTTCTGGCCAGCTGGGTCTACGGAACAGCTAGGGGAGAGGGGAGGCTTTGGGATGGAATGACATTATTTTCCATCATTGTAATATATCATTTGATTTGTCCATTTATGTAATCAACCAGCCAGGCCTTCAGGTAGCATACATTGTATACCAAGCATCTGAAAACAGAATTTTAGAGCCAAAAAATGACGTTAGAATTTATACACACTGTAGTACAACCAGGTGATTTTATTCCTTCCTGTAGCAAATAATTTGTTGAGCTTCTACCACATGCCAGACACTGTTCTGGGCCCTGAGAATACAGCAATAAATAAACAACACACACACACACTGTGGGGACAAAGCCCCAAAAAACAGTTTCCAGGCTCTCGGCCTCACATAGAAAGGTGCTGGCTCGGGTAGTAAATGGCCATCAACTGCGATCAGATGGCCATCAGCTGTGGCTAGTTGGCCGTCAGCTGTAACCCGTAAGCCATTGGCCACTAATATAACAGCTGTGGCTACGCTAGCAGAGAGAATGAGGGCTAGCAAGAGCGGACTGCAGAGAGGCAGATGCCGCTGGTGAGAATATAGTGCTATGACTCCCCTACTTATGGCTCCGTGGGTGTTCCTTTTTGGCCGTACCGTGTCCTGTGTTCTTATGTGGGGAGCGGGACCAGAGACCCCGCTGGATGCCCCGCATGACAAATGGTACAGCGAGCAGGGTCCCCTACACGACACACACACACACCTGCCATCACGGAGCCTACATTCTAGTTTGGGAAGACAGAGAGTAAATGAGAGAAACAAATGAACAGTGCAATAGAAGGTGATATGTGCTGAGGAGAAAAATAAAGCAGAAGAGGGAATGAAGATTATTGGTTGTATACCAGGCTTGAAATTTAATGTAATGCCGGTGACATAGAAGAATACAACACAAAAACTGTAGTAGAAACAATAAACTGTCCCCGCCTCTAAAAAAAAAAAAAATTCTTTAATTAGTCAATACCCGAATAAACTAGAGAAAGTTTGATGTAAGAGGAAAAAAATGTGGTCACCAGCTATCTACAAGTGCGTTAGCTAAGGCCTTATTATTATTATGTAGGCTGATATTTTTATTAGCTTAGGTAAGATCATAAGTCTTGCTGGGACTTCTTAATTTTGTTACAGTATTGATTAAGGCTGAGCAAATGCAAAACATGCAATTTGCACACACCCTTGTGAAATTAAAACGTTTCTGTTTACTGATAGAACAATAATTACTATAAAGAACTAAGGGTATCTCGGCTAAAACCAACAAATGATTTCATTTGCCAAGGAGAAGAACAGGACATAAGCAATGAATCTGGGATGGTTTCCTTGTGTTGGATTCTTAACCCTGTCTTGGCCCAAGGACAGAAGCATAGGAGGGCTCAGGCTGATGGAGGAGAGCCCAGTGAGGGCTGCTGGCGGGTGTGCATGGATTACAAAGGAAGATGTGGAAATCCTTCCATACTCTCTTGGAGTATTCCAGGTACAACCTCTGGGCTTTGGCTGAAGATGTCTCCTTCAGAGACATGTGGACCCCATTCCAAGACACCCTAAAGCTTCCCTGAGTACTTGGTTCACAGCCTCCCTCTTCTAAGCCCTCTCAGTCTGGGAGAAGCCTTGTCACTACCTTACTGTTTTCCCTCTCCCATCTCATGTTTTTTCACTTACATCTAGGCATCTCATTTAGTTCTCATTTAGTGTAAAGCAATTCTGATTCCTTAATTCCACAATGAACACCACCAGAGTGATACCTCACATGTGACAACACTTTACAATTTAGAAAGTTTTGGTGTCCATTATCTCATTGAATCCTCACAAGAATCTTACATCTGTTCTTGGATGGTGATACTGAGGCTCAGAGGAAGTGCCTAAAGTAACAGAGTGGAAGCCACGTCTGTCTGGCCGCAATGCAATGTCCACCATTACCTCATCATGACCAGTTGCTTCCAGTTTCCATTGTGCCCTTCTTCTGTAGTAATGGAATTGTGGCTGGGCATAGGGCTTCCAAAAAGAAGACAAGATTTTCCAGTCTCTTTTGCAACTAGGTTTGGCCATGTGATTAAGTCTGGCCAATGAGGTGTAAGAGGGACAATTCTGGATAACTTCTGGGAAATGTCCTTACAGGAATAGTTGGGGCCTTCCATCTTTTCTTTCTTGCCGGCTGGAATGTGACTATGATCACTGACATTGCACTGCCCATCTTGGATAATGAAGTGAGTTTGGGAACAGAGGCCACACACAATAGGGCGACAAGGTAGAAGGAGCTCAGACTGCCTAGCTGGACTTTTATGTAAGATGAAAACAAACGACTACTGCGCAATTTGGATTTTCTATCATACTTTGTCCTAAGTAATATAATAGTATTTTATCTACAGCCAGAGCTGGCCTTAGAATCCAAGCAGACGTGTTTCTATCACGGCAACCAGAATCCTAATTCAGAGGCCCTTCTTCTCTTCCCTGGACTACTGCAATAGCTCCTCCTTAATCTCCCCAACTTCTAGTCTCGCCAGCTCATACCCATTTTCCACACGAGGGAGAGAAGGACCTATCACGTAAGTTCATCTGGCTACATCCCTTCCTGGCTCAAAACCCTCAATAGTTTCCTGTTTCCTTCAAGATGGTGTTTTTAAACCTTTTCCCATGGGTGTTAGTGCCCCATGCCCATGCCCCTGCCTGGCTCTCCCGAGGAATCCCCACCCTTCCCTGCCCAGTGTGTTACGCCAGGCTGCTCACTCTGCTCCATGCTCCCTGCATGCATCCCACCATTTCTTACCCAGGTATGTTTGCTCCTGCCATGTCCTCCACCTGCCCCTGTGGTCTGGCCAATTCCTGAGTGTTCTTTGTTAACTCAGGCTTTAGCCTGAGGATGCCTTCTCTGATCTTACCCCTTGTCCCTTCTCCAGACCATGTAAGTCCCCAGCTCAGGCCATTATCACTACACTTATCACTCTACACTATAATGATTTCCTATGTGTCCGTCCCCTCCACTAGACTGTGAAACCCTCCAGAGCAAAGCATGGCATCTATTTCATCATTCTCTCACCAGAACCTGGTAAAGACCCTACCAAGCCAGACATCCAAATATGTGATGAATAAATAGATTAATTAATTGTAGTAAACTCCGTTGGTGAACCACCCCTATACCCTCAGGGCTCACTATTCCCATTGTGAAAATTAATAAACAGAAACTCCTTTAAAATGCAGTCAGGAGGCTAGAAGAGAGAACTCTCCTGCATCTGTCACTCAACACACACTACTGACCCCAACAGGGAGCCAACAGGAAGTGATACCACTTTACTATCTGAGCAGAAGGAAGACAAGATTCCTCCCGGCGCAATAACAGCTCAGCCAATGGGAGACTGCCATAAGTCAGCCAAGGAGATGTCACTATACGTTGAACTATTAGCTTCCTCCAATGGACTCGTCCTTTACAACAGCTGCTCCCTACTCCATAAAAGAGCAGTCTTCTCCTTTGTCTCTCTGCACTTGCTCATGGTTTGCCATTAGACTCTTGTCTCAAATTGCAACTCTTTGTTGTTCGTGAATAAAACCATTTGCTGGAGAAATATCTGGCTTTTGTTTAAGGCCGATAGTATGCAAATCTGCCTAAAGGCTTTCTCTGGCCACAGGAGCTCACTGGGCTAGGGTGGACAGGCCAGAAATGCCAAGAAATTATCTCCCCCTGCAACCAATCTTGAATGCGAGCTGGTGGATAAAACCCTAGCTTTCTCACCCCTTGGGTGGAACAATTCTCAGGCATGATCTATACAATTCCCTCTGGTAGGTGGAATAATAGTTCCTCAAAGATGTCCACATGCTAACCCCCTGTGAATATGTCACATGGCAAAGGGGAATTCAGATTACAAATGTAATTAAAGTTGCTAATCAGCTGACCTTAAAATAGAGATTAAAATAGGATTACTTTGGGGGCCCAATGTAATCAGAAAGGTCCTTAGGTGTGGAATAGGGAGGCAGAAGAGGAGGTCACAGTGATACAATGTGAAAAGAATTGGACCTGCTGTGGCTGGCTTTGAGGGATGGGGCTATAAACCAATGAACCTGGTCAGCCTCTAGAAGCAAGGAAATGGATTCTGCCCTAGAGCTTCCAGAAAGGCACACGGCCCTGCTGACACCTTGATTTCAGCCCAGTGAGAACCATTTTGAACTTCTGACCTACAGAACTGTAAGATAATAAATTTTTTGTTTTAAGCCATTAATTTTGTGGCAATTTGTTACAGCAGCAATAGGAAACTAACACATATCCCTGAAGGTCCCCCGTGGGACTGGGTCCCAATTATTCAAAATAGTAATTTGCTCATTAATAGGCCCCATTAAAAACAAACAAACAAACAAAAAAAAAAAACAGGCCCTATGTTGGCTTCTTGCCCTTCCTGTTCTCATACCCTGACTTCCCTACCAATGCTTCTTGAGACACGCCCCCCCAAATGAACTACTTACCCTTATCCTTGCCTTGGTGTGTTTCTGTGGGAACCCAGTGTAAGACTTAGAGTCACTTAGTTGGAGGTTCTAGAGATGTTTGGCCCAAAAGATCAAGATTTCCTGCCCCACCTAGGATTTGACACAGATCCAATACCTGATAGCTTCAGGATCTTTGGGGAAATTCCCAAGATAATCAAATTTATAGGAATTCATAGACTCAGGGGACGTTCCCCAGTTACCAGGGGAAGCCCAGCAATGGTCCAAAGGGAGAGGTGGGATGTATGGGAAGGAACAGAGAGGAGGGAAGGCAGGTGGATCCACAGTGGGTTCACCCAGAGTGAGCCCAACCTTCAGCCTGGCCCTTGCTTTCCATAGAAAGGTACTTGTGGGAAACAGAAGGCTTTAACCTAGAGAAGAAAAGGTTGAAAAAGGACAGGAGCTAGGAGAACAGGTAGTGGTAGTGATGGAGAGCAACACTCTCCAGGCCCTGTGGTCTACCAGGAGGTCTAACTCAGCATAAGCAAAGAAAGAGAAATTGGTGTCGCCAGAGGACAAGGCAGAATTCAGGCTGTTAGCCAGGGACTCTCTCTCTCCTTAGCCACCAAGCACTTTTTGGGCTGTGGGATAGTGGGATCCAGGAGCTAAAATAAATGGGATGACCTTTGTAGGCCCATTCAAATTTAAAGTTTGAAGATTTTATGGCCTTAAACAAGATGGCCAGACCACCCCAGGGAGCAGGCAGCAGGGCCAAATGGAGGGAAAATCCGAACCTATGAATACACTAAGCAAAGGTCATCCCAGTGTGATCGGGTGTCTTTCTGCAATTAACCCCTCCTCTAGGGAACGACCCTGATGGGATAAAGAGAGCTCTGCACTGGGGAGCTCCCGGTCTGAGGGAAGAGTCTCAGGCTTGTCTTTAAGGAGTGCCCCATGTAACAGGGGGGCAGGACACCACCTGAAAGCCACCCATTGGCACACATCCACCAAAACCCTGGATGGCCGAGTGTCTCCACCATGAAGTGATGTGGACACAGAGGAGATAACCCCCATTCAAGAATCTACGCGGATCGCTCCCCCTAGAGGGCAAAGCCACAAGTCTTGGGCTGGACATAGCATGTGATTTACAGGGAGAACATACTCTGACACACTTCTGTTTTACCGCCCCTACTCGTATCACCTCAGGCAAGCCACTTCTCTCTCCATCTTAAGTTTCTCATCTGCAAAATGAAGACATGTGTTGTGCTTATCTCAGTATTTGGAAATTTGAATGAGATGATGATGATGATGGTGATGATGATGGTGGTGGTGATGGTGGCATGTTGTTGGTCCAAAAAGGAAGCCCTCTCTCTCTCCCACCTGCCCCTTTCCTAGGCTTCTATGTTCTTCCTTTGATATCACTGGTGTACTGAGGGGAAGAGCTTCCTCCTGATCCCATTTGGGGGCAGAGCCAGCTGCCTGTGTCCCCAGAGATCAGACTCAGCCTGCAGGCACTGCGCCAGGCTCCAGGCTAGAACCAAATCCTGGAGGAGAGCACCTGACCTCCCCTCCTGTGACTCTGCCCCTCTGCAGTCTGGCCACGCTCACGTCCACGTCTTAGCTGCTCAGACCTGCAGACACAGTGCCTGGGGAACACGGTAAGTGACTTCTGGTAAAGTCCAGAGCGATGCAACAGGAATTTTGCCGGAGAGTTATCTCCAGATTGGGTGGTAAGAAGAGAAAATAAGGATGTCTCAGAGAGGTCAGGCATTGATCAAGGACATCTCAGGGGCAGGAGGCAGATGGTAGTGTGTTCCTCTTCCTGGAAACACACAGGGAAAAAAGTATGCCTTCCCTGTGCAATGGCAAGGAGGCAGCTCTGACCAAAGAAGGATTCGATGGGGGGAAACCACCCCAGCTCATGGATTTTGCAGTCTGATGGGGGAGATACAGCCTCTGTTTTCAGGGGACGCCTAGAAAAGAAAGGAAGCAGCTTCTGATTTCAGGAAGATCTGTCAGGTGAAAGACCCCTGAACGTCAGGATGCCCCAGTCTAAAAGGGGTGTCAGACCTGATCTGTGGTTTCTCCTACAATGATGGAAAGGACATAGACCCTGCCGCAGGCAGTCCCCCATCGAACGAGGGTGGGCAGACTTCATTTCAGGAATCTCCAAATCTGATACAGGACATTCAGCCCCTGACCTCAGAGCCCCAAGCCCTGGCCTCAGGGAGCACCTAGTGGAGGAAATGGAGCTGTGACACAGTATCTGTCATAAGCCAGTGCAATATGTCACCTTGTGAGGAGGCATATGCTGGGCTCATTAGGGCATGAGTCCCTGAATCCGGCACAGGATGAGGGCTATCTTGAAAACTCTCCCACCCATCCAACCCCAAAACCTGCTCCTGAGTTTTTTAGTGGACCACAGGCTCTATTGAACTGGCATGGGAGGTTTCCTATCTCTTCCAAAAACTCTTCTGTCATTAATTCCATAAATGTTTGCTGAGAACCTGCTCTGAGCCAGGAAGAGAAGGTTCAGGGATGAACCTCTTTGAATCTGACGTCTGCCTTCCAGAAATTCCCAGTCCAGTGTCAGAAACAGATAGGTGAACAAGTCCTTGCCTCACTGACCTTCCCCCTTCCCCCCCACACCAGGAGGTCCTGTGATGCACTCTTTATATGCTCCAGCCTTGCTGGCTAAGGGGTTTGCCTTGGTCATCCCTGCCATCTGTGCCCAGTACACAGTTCGGCCCCAAAGTGGTTGCTCAAAATTATTTGCCGTATTTAAAATCCAGCGAGGCAGGTATCAGCACACTAACTTTAGGCCTTTCTGTATGTCTGCCTAAAATTTCAGAAAGGAAACACATGGTGAGGAAAAGGCATGCAATAAAACCCCATTGAAAGGAAAGCAAAGGAATATGGTCAGGATTCAGAGTGGTAGAAGATTCAGATTTGGGAAGGAGGAAATAGGGGTATGGGATGAGATAGGGCTAAGCTCAGATGTAGCCTATGGCCAAGCTGTTTTTTTAGGTGGTGAATTTGTACATACTGATTCCACTGCTAAAGAAAACTAACTAAATATCCAAATTAAAATTTAAAAATGGGTTCTATAAGACCAATGAGATGTGATATTAAACCAGGTCTGGGTACCTGAATTCCAAAGCAGAAAAAATTATACAGTGAAAATAATAGTAATGGAGGAGGGGACAAAGTGCCGAGGAGCAAAGAGGGGGCTTCGCTGTGCCTGTGGTGGGGGTGGGGGATGGGGACATGGGGGAACAGGGGATGGGCATAGCTCAGGAACACTATACCCCATGCTCCCATCTCACCTCTGCTTCTTACCCCCATGCTCTTGGGTACATCTTCCCTACTTTCTAGTTTCATCTGTAAAATGGAAATAATGTCAGCCTACCTTCCTTCATGGCCAAGTTTGAAGTGCACTGAGGAGACAGGTGTAGAGGACATTGAAGAGGACAGGAGCTCACCTGAGAAAACCACTGTAGTGGGTGGAATGGTAGCTCCCCAAAAAAGATAAGTCCACCCTCCAAGCCCCAGAACCTGGGAATGTGGCCTTATTTGGAAAAGCGGTCTTTGAAGATGTAATTCAGTTAGGGTGAGAAAATCACCCTGGATGACCCAGGTGGGCCCAAAATACAGTGACAAGTGTCCTTATGGGAGACAGAAGAGGACAGGATACAAAGAAAGCGGAGAAGGCCAAGTGAAGATGGGCCGATTGGAGTTACGTAGCCATAGTCCAAGGGCCTCTGGAACCACCGGAAGCCAGAAGAGGCAGGAAAGATTTGCCTCTAGGACCTCTGGAGGGAGTGCCACACCGGCACCTTGATTCCAGATCCTGGTCCCCAGAACTGTGAGAGAACCAATTTCTGTTGTTTTAAGCCACGCAGGTTTAAGGTAATTTGTTACAGCAGCCCCAGGAAACAAATATGACCATCATCTTTGGTGTTCTGCTGTTTACTCTTTGTAAGTCCAGCTGTCTCCAACCCATTTTCTGCTCTGCTCTGACCCCTGAGGAGCTGGACTCTAGTGACTGCATTTCTCAGGCCCCCTTCCCTCTGGCTGTCTTGGATTTAGACACGGGGTGGCACCCACAGGAGACAGAAGGACTGGTGGAGAGTGAGGTCAGGGTATTCCTTCCACTGTCCGGTTGGCACCTGCTGCACGGCAGTTCTGCCAGTGGCTGCTTTCTGTGGTTACGGCCCCTGTTGCTGGCTGTAGCTCTCAGTGGTACCTCTGCGCCCCACTGTCCTTACTCTGCCAGCCCCTGGGATGCTAACTGCTTCCTGCCTGGCAGTACCCCTGGGAGGGCACCAACCCCTGTTGGATCCCCATCTCCTGTCCACACCTCTGTAAACAGCCCCTTCACATATCTCTTTAGTTAACACGGGAAGTCAGTCATCCACTTGCAGCTGGGTCACTGCCAGCCACAGCGTCCTCTTCCCTTACAGACTCGTACCCCACAGCCAGCCCCTTCCATTTGGATTTTCACCAGGCATACCCCCACAGCTGGCAGAGTTTTCTTTCTAGACAATCAAATAGGGTAATCATGGGCCCCTTGGCACCTGAAGCATGTGTCTGGCCCTCAGGGTCCTCACCTGTCACACATCCTCCCATCCTCCCTGCAGAACTCCTGAGGACTTTCCTGGCCCCGCCAGCTTGGTCCCCTGAGGCATATAGGATTGGAAACAAGGCGGTCATAGGAGTGGGTGTACATTGAAGAAAACATAGTGCCCCTGCTCTCCTACCTCTCTGTGCAATAGAAACCAACTGTGAAATGGTGCCAAGAGTTTTTGATTTAATGAACAATTTAAGAGGCCATTTCCTGCCTGCTTCCAGAGGAATTCCCTGAGGGAGGGAGGGAGAGAGAGAGAAAAAAAAATTCGGAAGGCCGAGCAGCCAGCGGCTCCCAGCCTGTGGTGACCCTCACCCCGTCCCACCTTCCCCAGTCTTGGCCCCTGAGTCCCCCTCTTTTCTTGGCCCCCACACCATCTGCCATTGCTCTCACTCTCCAGCTCTGCCAGGTCTGCAGCCCACCTCCAGGGAACACCAGGGGTAAGGGTGGAATGTGAGAGACGGGTGACAGGGCGGGGGTGGGGGCTGCACCCCAGGTACCACCTGGAGTGTCAGAGCAGGAGATAACGTCAGGACTGCCTGAGCCAACCCTACAGATGAGGCTGAGGACCAGGAGCGACAGGGTCACACTGTAGTGACCTGCCCATGCCTGGTGACAGCAGTCTGAGACGGATGTTGGCAAACCAGAGCATGTCCCACAGGCCTGGGCCTGACATGTGAGGTGCGTGGCAGCTAATGACTAAGAAGGAAGAAGGACCGGGAGACCCTGCTTGTGTTTCCAAGTCTCCAGGTGCAGGCATGGGGCTGGCCTGCAAACATCTGAGGGTATCAGGCAGAGGGCTGGACTTCTCAGTGGCTCCAGAACTGCAGCCAGGACGGGAGGGTACCGGGAGGCAAGTTTGGGTCTCCACATCCAAACAACTTCCCCAAATCTAAACTGTTGGGAGCTGGGTCTGGCCTCCTGGCAGAGCAATGAGCAGCCCATCACCAGATGTATTGACACAAAGGCTGGACTGTCATGACTCAGGGATGCCGTGACGGGAGCTCTGTAACATTCCTCCCGAATACACCCAAACTGCCCTGTGAGCGGCGGTGTGGTGTGGAGCCCAGACTCTGGAGGTGGCTGGCTTGGGTTCGAGTCCCTACTCTCTTTTTGACGTGACCTGGGGCCGCTCCCTGGAGGCCTGTGCCGTAAAATGGGGATGGATAACAGTACTTCCTCAAAGGGCTGCTATTTCATTTTTGGATCACATTAAGAGATGCCCTGGATGAGATGGCTTGTTGCACACCCGCAGCCAGAATATACTTGCCCATAGGAAGGAGGTGAATGGGGGACCCTATCCCTGTAAGTCAGGGCCCACAGGAGGGTGCCCAAGTCCCCAGAAGCAGGGAGGCCCACTTATTCACACTTATGTAGTTAACCTTATGTCCCCAAGTATCCCACAGGCTGTCCCCACAGGGACACGTGCCCACCCCTCATGCGAGGTTTGCAGATAAGCTCCGCTGTGCATGTGTGTAAGCACACAGGATAAAGAAAATCGGGCTGTGGTTATAAAACACTTTCACCTTTCCCCATCTCTCCCCGCTCCTTCCCTGTCTGCTCCCCATCTTCTCTCTGCCCTCCCTCCAGGCCCTTCCGTTTCTCTTGTTTCTTTCCTCCCCCAAGGCTGGATGGGTGTCACCAGGTCAGAAAACTTGGGGGATTCCTCAAGTTCAGGGACCTAGCTGGCAGGTTTTTGTGAAAACCAGGAATGTAGGAATTTATTCTTGCAACGCAGAACTGCTTGCCTGCCTGAACTTTTCACTTTTCTGCCAGCTGCGTTGGCATCCGAAGATCCCAAGAGGTTGCCCTCGGCAGTGACTCAGCCCAAGTGGGAGGAGTTCAGGACACAGGGAGCAGGGGTCCACTGTGGTCAATTTTAGTCTAATGGGAATTCCTGGGGGTCCTGCCAAGATGACCTTTGGGAAAGGTCTGTGGAGTACCACCTCCCTCCCCATACAGCTTCCAGACGTCCCTGAGTAGAACCCACAGCCCCGTTCCTCTGAAAGCCTGGCCTCACCATGTACTTCCCCCATCCCAATGCGGGTGTTGTTACAAATCACTTAAGATACTACATCCTGTGGCTCCAGGGAGAGCCTGGGGGGAGCCCTGGTTGTGTCATGACTGGAGCACCATTTGACACGATATCATTTCCCCCCAGGCCTCTCACCTGCCTATGGCTGCTCCCCCCACCTTCAGATGCTCTGGGCAGGCTGACAGGCAACAACCATGTCATTCCCCAAACCTCATTTTCATTGGCTCTCAAATTCCCATGACTGCGATTCTCCTTGGCCTGAAATCTGTCTCTTCCCACCCGGCGTTCACACCCTTCATTCACTCTGCGCTGCCAACCCTAGCAGATCCTTAAGCACTCATTCCTCAGACTGTTACAGAAACGGCTCTCATTGGGTGAGATGCCGGGACAGAGGTCCTCTCTGAGACACCAGAGGACACACAACACACACCTGGCCCATCCCTGCGCCTCTGAGGCTGGCTCCCTCCCTGCCTCCCAAAGCAGCTCATATATCACCTTCCCAGTTCCATGCCTCCACGTTCCCTCCTCTACCTTTTTCAAGAAAGGTGATGTCCTGGGCCTCAGCCCAGCTCCAGGGCTCCATTCTCTACCAGGTGGTGGCCAGAAGTGACGGGTATAAACTGACAAGCAGCCCTCAGATGCCAACCCTTGGCGAGAAGACCTGTTAAGCATCTCAGGTAACAGCGTGCTTCCTCTTAGCTTAAATGTCAAGTCTCTGGAACGCTCTTGAAAAGGAGACAGTGTGTGTCAGATTAGAAAGTGCCTGTGCGTCAAAGACAGGAAAACTTGGGTGTAAACTCCAGTCCAGCCATCTGCTAGCTAGGTAGGAAAAGTGACATATCCCACCTGGGCCTCCCTTTCCTCACCTGTGCCGTGGGAAAATGATAAGGGCCAACACTTGCAGAATACCGGGCATGGTTCCAAGGGCGTCATAGATGCTAATTCATTTAGTCTTCCTGACAACCCAGAAAGTGATGAGGAAACTGAGGCACAGAGTGGTGAAATCACTTCTAGAAAACTAGAAAGTGGCTATCTGGAGAAATGACGCCCTTTTTGTCCCTTATGAGGGACAGGGCCCAGCTTAACCCAGGATTTCATCTTGAGAACCTTATTCCAAATAAGTTCACTTTCTGAGGTTCTGAGTGGACTTAGCTTTGGCGTGGCCCGGTTCAACTTACTACACACTCCTTTGGCTCCAGCTTCTGCTTCTTAAAAAGAGAGGACGGGGGCCGGCCGGGTGGCGCAGGTGGTTAGAGCTCTATGCTCCTAACTCCGAAGGCTGCCGGTTCGATTCCCACATGGGCCAGTGGGCTCTCAAAAACCAAAAAAAAAAAAAAAAAAAAAAGAGAGGACGATGCTAAGAGATGCCGTGTTCTTCTGCGTCTCTGAGGAAGATGAGTCATGTACCATGTCAATCCCCTTGAGGCAGAATGGCCAGTCACGGAGACAGCCCCTGCTGCCCTCTCACCATCATGCTCGCTGGAGACTGGAGCTTCATGCGTGAACAGTGCACCCCACCCATGGAGGAGAAGCTGCCAGAGGTCAGCGTGGGCCCCAGAGTGTGTGGAAGCCAGCAGCTGGGCTGGGCTGGGGACCCCAGCACCAGTACTGACACTCCAAGACAGCCTTTAATGGGATGCTGTAGATGTACTGTTCAGAGATGACAGCGGGACCAGAAAGAGAATTTCAGGGAACAGAGACCAGGATGTGAGCCCAGCAGGGTCCCTGGAGGGAAAGTGGAGAAGGAATTATTTGGGAATTCTGCTCAGTACCATGGACAAGCACCGACTGGCCTCCCACCCCACCAGTAGCTGGCTCCTTCCTTTGTGAAGTTGAGAGCTGAGCCTTGTGACAGAGGAGGGCTAGGGAAGGACAGAGCAGGATCCCAGGCCTTGGGAGTGGGCGGGGGTGCTATGAAAGGGTGAGGGGTGTACACAGGTAGGGCGCAGAAAATGCCCTGAGTAGAATTAGCACAGGCAACCGAGAGATTCGCTTTGTTTCAGGGAGAAGATTTGAAGGAGACATAGAGGATGGAGAAGGTAAGGCTGAGCGAGGGGCCCCTGATGCCTTCCCCAAGTGCTAAGACTAAGGCTCTCCTGGTAGCTGCTTTTTTAAATTATTACTTTTTTAAAAGATTTTTATTACAGTATAGCTAACATGCAATATTAAATTACTTTCAGGGGTACACCATAGTTATTCAACATGTATATAACCAAAGAAGTGATCACCAGATAAATCCAACAACCATCTGACACCGTACCATGCTATCTCTATATTATTATCTATGTTCCCTATGCTATACATTACATCCCCATGACTTACTTGTTTTACACCTGGCAGTTTGTACTTCTTAACCCCCTTCACTTTTTCCACCCCTCCCCTCTGATAACCATCAGTTTGTTCTCTGTATCTATGAGTCTATTTCTGTTTTGTTTTTCCTTTGTATGTTTGTTTTAGAGTCCACGTATAAGTGAAATCATATGGTTTTCTTGTCTGAATTATTTCACTTAGCTGCTTTTTAAAAAAAGTGGTTTCATGCCTCTTATTTTGTGACCTCCACATTCCTGTGGGCTGTTCCCCACATTGCACATTCCAGAGGCACCATCTCTATGTCTCCCAGGTCAATGACACCCCTGGAATATGTCACCTATGAGATGATTCTATTGGCCCCGGGATACGGAAGGAGAAACCGAGGTTCAAAGAGGATTGGCGATTTCCCCCAAAACACACAGCTAATCAAAGGCAGGGCTCAGAGGACCATCCAGGGATTTAGACTCCCAGCCAAGTGGGCTGTCCCAGTGCCACATAGTGAGTTTCCTGGGCTCTTGGAATGCTTGTCTCCATGGGCTCCTGCCTCCATAAAAAAATATTAGAAAGTATATTTTATGATTGGACTGGTATAACGACAAATATAATCTAGGCTGGATTAAAAATTAAAATGTTTTCTTTAACCCTAGTAATTCAGCATGAGTCCGACCGGCCCAACGCAGATTCCGGTGCTGCTTACTGCCTGGCCCCAGTCTGGCCTGGTGCTGCCCTGCCCACGCTGCCTCCCTCAGTCCCATGGGACCGCCCTGCCTTGCCAGTGCTGGATTGTCCCATATGCAAGTCTTTCCCCTCCCCAGATTCACTGCAGTCCCCTGAGATGGCACCTGCCCCCTATATGCCTATACAGTTCTCCAGACTCACCTCTTCCAAGCAGCCTTCCTTGATAAAACAGACCTATAAGGAGCTCCCCACCTCCCCCGCAGGAATTCCCTTTGTATGGAGCCACCTTGAAATTCCCTTTGAAGCAGCCTCACTGTAAGTCTTGACTCACTGTAAGTCAAGAGGCCCTGCCCTCTTGTGGGCACCACCTTCCACACACACCAGCGAAGCCTGGTTCATAGATGGGCACACAGGGAGCCCCGTGAGTGCAGAGTTAGCAGGGGCAGCTCCTAGGCCAGACGTTCTGAAGTCCCTGCTTAGAACTCGTTACCTCTTCCGCTTTCTACCTGGCAAACTTGCATACATCTTTCAAAGCCTCAGACCAAGCCTCCTACCTCCAGAAGCTCTCCTTTACCTTTCCAGAGACAATGCATGTCTCCCTTTGTCTGCTCCCTCTGCGTCCCAGTGCATGCCCCACTGGAGCACAGATCACACCACCCCGTCATGCTTTACTTGGCTGTTGTCCCATCCCGCTGGGCTCTCCTGACAGCAGGGCCCATCCCAGGCCTCAGCCATCGTTGGTAGACTGATGGACGTATTCATCCTGGCCCACACTCAATGGGAAGTAGAATCAGGATAAGCATAGTGTATCCAGCCTGCCCGGGCTGGACCCCCGAGGACCTCATATCTGATTCCCCAGAATCTCTTCCTCCTGTTCATTAATTAAAGTCACCTTCAGCTCTTGATGATCAGGAAATGGATTATCTAGCTCAGCGACTCTCAACTCTGACTGCACGTTAGACTTATGGGGAGCTTTTACAAAATTCCAGTGCCTGGGCTTCCAGCAGATCAATTACATCAGAAATTCCAGGCGTGGGAGCCGGCATCAGTATTTTGGGTACTTTTTCAAAGGCTCTTCAGGTGATTCTAATTATCAGTGGGGTAGAAAAACACTCATCTAGCCGGCGGGTTTTCTCATCAAAGGTGTTTTCCTTTTGTCCTCATGTCTTTGTGTTGGCTCATTTCTCGAGTCCACGGATCTCCTGGAAGGCTGGCTGGGAAGAGGCTCATGGCTCTTAGAACTCATGGAGATCTCAAAGGATGGTGTGATCCGACTGCCTGCCTTTAACAAGGTAATCACCACTGTCCAAAACCCAGAGAGGTTAGATGTCTTCCACAAGGTCACACAGCTAGAAGATGGCTGAGCTGAGTTGATAAGTCAGGTTCTTTCAACAAATGAGTGGTGGAGGGCTGGGGCAGAGGGGCTTACACTTGGGGACAAAGGGGTCATGGAGGTGGCATGGAGCGCCCTTTTCTCCTGCACCCCACCAGCCTCCCCACCCGGGACTGTAGAGGTGCTCATGCTGTGTCTCCCTCGGTAAGGACTCCCGGCCTTATCTAAGTGGCCAGATTTGGGCACATCCTGTCGTCTCCTCGCAGCAAACACACCTCTAGCTGGAGCCACACACTCTCCACCCCCTGTCCCTTCCAGAGCATTTTGCTCTAAGAGCTCCACGCAGAGCTCTTTAGCAGCCGAGGCAGTGAGTCACCCACACCCCTCTTTGGGGACCCAGCGTTCCTCTCCAAACCCGGAAAGGAGAGATGTTTAATTTATCAGACAATGCCACAAGATGTTGTTTACACTCACACAGGATATAACACAGATGCAGCAAACCATGAATATCGTAAACCTGTTTGCGGCTTCTCCTTTTCTGTGTGATAATTAAAGAGACAGTTTGGGTCACACATGCAAAGTGGCAGCATAGGGACGGGAAGCCACAAGGAGAAGCTGGTGCAAGGGGATGAAATGTCCTGTCCACTGCTGTGTCAGGCTCCAGACCCACCCTGCCGCTGTCCTCTTCTTCCTGGGTGGAGTGGTAGTGTGTCCCCCTATCCTGTACACCTTTCTTTCTCCCATCCCTAAACTCTGAGTCGGGGGGCTGAGCCCATAATCTGTACAACTATCTTATTTGATCTTCAGAATAATTCTAGGAGGTAAATGGTATTATTGGCCCATTTTATAGACAAATAATGAAATATTATCACTATTATTATTACCAGCATTGTGGTTAATATTTGTATTTACTCTGTGCCAAGTTCTAAGTCTTTTAGATATACCAATCCATTTAATCCTTGTAATAGCCCTATGAATAGATACAATTAATATCCTTATTTTATAGATGGAAGAAACTAAGGAACTGAGATGTTGAGTAACTTGCCTGGGATCACACAGCTAGAAAGCAGAAGTGAGGAAATAATCCATTCATTTGCTGAGTGAGAACAGCTGGAAATTCAGGGGCAAATGGTGTAAACAGAGCTCCATCTTCACATTCTTACATTCCCCTCCCAGAGCAAGCAAATTAATTAGCCTGCCAACCATCCCTCAGCTGGACAGCAGCTGGGCCAGAACTGGAGCTCTGTTCTGTTCTCAGTGTAATTTGTGCTCGACCGTGCATGCGTGTGTGTGTGTGTGTGTGTGTGTGTGTGTGTGCATATAGGTAGTATCTAACAGGAAAATTCTGAAATGTATTATATACTGACACTTTTAATTTGGAACCAGCCACTGTGTTTATCCAGCGAATCACATAGTAGGTCTCAGATATACTAATGGAGTTAAACTGAGTTAAACTGAATTGAATCCAGCACAGTTCCCTTCCCTGGACTTCTACAGACTGGAGGAGTAGAAACATTATACTCCAAGAAGTCGGTATTAACAAATAGTTGAAGGGCAGACTCTAGACCTTTGTTTGGCTTGAGACGACCACGTTCCTACACTTAGCAGCTGGGAAACCCTGGGCAAACTGCTTAACTTCTCTGTGCCATCGTTCTTTGCGTGTGTTTTTTTCATTGTAAAGGATGATGAGAATAGTTCCTGCCTCCCAGGGTTAAATAAATAGAAAGCACTTAGAACAAAGCCTGGTACATAGCACTCAATAAATTACAGCTATCATCATCATCATTACAATTAATAAGACTCGTGTCTCAGCCTTTGTGCTGAAGCACACTTGGAAAGATCCGCTTTCCTCAAGCCGACACTTGGTAAAAACGCGGACGAGGCCGTCAGACTTCACACACCTGAGCTGGCAGTGGCTACAGTGTCAAGGGTACTGGGCCTACAAGACAGGATACACGGACTCCAGCCCCAGCTCTGCTATCAGACAAGTCACTTCTCCCCTCTGGGGCCTCACTTTCCCCATCTGTAAAATGGGGAGTATATTACATAACTTTCTACGATCCCCTCTAGCTCTCACTTTTTAGAATTTCTGAGTCAATCCCTTGTCTCTTTCCTGCTGTGAGCATCTGGTGTTGCCACCCAGGATCCTGAGGGGCCCTCTGGGTGGGGAGCACTTTGGGGCGGGGGGCACAAACCTGAGTCTGTGTTGCTGAAACCATGTGGAGCATGACCCTCGATTTACAGGTGAGGAAGCTGAGACCTAGAGTGGCAGCCCAATCAAGGCAGTGACAGGACTGGCCTGGCCAGGCGCGTAGGGCTGCTGGCTCTCCGCCCTGACCCCAGAGGCCCCGGGGACTCTAGGGGGGTTGCAGGCTGCACCAAGGTCACGCTGGGGAAGGGTGGAGCCTGCATGCTAACTCTAGTCCATCTAGCTCCATGTCACTCTTCTTTCCATCACGTGAGGCCCTGCCATCCCGACAAATCTGTGCTGCTGTGAAATAAGTTTAGGAAAATCGTTTTTGCAAAAAAAAACCTGTGATTTCTTTTTAAAGGCTGCTTCTAGGAAAATTTCAAGGACTCTTGAGAATTGATGTTTAGGTAGAGACTCATATTCACTCCCCTTCTCCCGGTCCATATATGGAAGGTTCATGGCGGAGTAGAAAGGAGAAAAGAAAGTAAGCGCTGATTTAGTGCCTGCTGTCTACCGGGCTGCGTATATTCAGTCCTTTCATTTTTGAATAGTGCCGGCTTAGTATTATTATCATTGTTTTTCAGATGAGGAAGCGGAAGGCCCAAAGGCAGTGTCTCACAGTGAGATACTGGGATTGCTGGGATTCGGTCCCACTTGTCTGGACCGGAGTTCACTGTCTAGGCTGCTCTGGAAGTCTGGAATAGCATCTTAGAGCTGGGTGGTCTTCTCTTTGAAGACTGACGCTGTGACCGGCTCACTATGTGGCTCTGTTTGAGTCCCTTACTCTCCCTGGGCTTCACTTCCTCCCCCCCCTCCGGAAATAAGGATAAGAGTTACCCTGCCAGGTTGTGACTGGAAACTGTCAATAGTACATGCAACCAAGTCTCAGACAGGGCCTGGTGGGACATAAGCACTTGCTAAGTGGTAGGTATTATTTGTGATTTAGAGGAATATAGACTGCTGACTGGGCACGCACTGCAAAACCTAATTACTCTGAAATTCATAGTAACTAAGATGGAGCCTAAAATAATAGCATCTATATATCTGGAGGGAAAGTTAAAACATAAATTCTAGGGAAAAGCATCCACAGAGAACCTTTCTAGAGACTTACATGTTATTCGCAGACACTGTGCTAATTTGATGAGTCACCAGTTGCTGGTGGGCCCCTGACAAGTGTTTGGGGAAGGCCAGGCTTCGGAGAGCTTGGTTTTAGAAGCAAGGGAACTACTTATTGAAAAGCTGTGGAGAAAAAGGAAGCCTCATACACTGTTGGTGGGAATGCAGACTGGTGCAGCCGCTATGGAAGGCAGTGTGGAGGTTCCTCAAGAAATTACGAATAGAATTACCATATGACCCAGCAATCCCTCTCCTGGGTATCTACCCAAAAAATCTGAAAACATTTATACATAAAGACACGTGTGCTCCGATGTTCATTGCAGCTTTGTTTACAGTGGCCAAGACATGGAAACAACCAAAATGTCCTTCGATAGATGAATGGATAAAGAAGTTGTGGTACATATACACAATGGAATACTATTCGGCGTTAAGGAAAGATGAAATAGGAACATTTGTGACAACATGGATGGATCTTGAGATTATAATGCTTAGCGAAATAAGTCAACCAGAAAAAGTTGAGAACCATATGATTCACTGACATGTGGTATATAAAACTGAAAACAACAAAAGAACAAGACAAATGAAGGAACAAAAACTCATAGACATAAACAATAGTTTAGAGGTTACCAGACGGTAAGGGGGAAGGGGGACTCTAGAAGAGAGGTAAGCAAGGTCTAATATATGGTGATGGAAGGAGAACTGACTCTGGGTGGTGAACACACAATGGGATTTATAGATGATGTCATACAGAATTGTACACCTGAAATCTACATAACTTTACTAACAATTGTCACCCCAATAAACTTAAATTAAAAAAAAAAGAAGAAGAAAGAAGAAAAAAAGTCTCTGGTTCAGACTCTCATCAATGCAAACAGGTCATTCCCTAAGGATCAAAATCAGTTTGCTTTGGATTTGCTTATTTTTCTTGCCTAGAATCCAGTACATGGCCATGGAGAGAAAGCATCTTGGAGAAACTGAGGCCCAGGGAATGTGAGTGTACATGCAGGCCCAGGGTATCCTGTGGAGTGTGCTGGAGGCTTTCTGGGAGAGACTAGGGTGTTAGTGTCCAGGTCTGAGAGGTTCTATGTGCAGAGGTGGGATAGGCACAGTCCCACCACCCAGCCATCTGAAGCGTCAGTTCCACAGCCCAAGAAGTTGATCCAGAAACCCCGCAGCACCAGGCCAGACCAAGCAAGACTGTTCTAAGAGTTTTACGCATACTTACACTAACTCATTTACTCCTTCGCACAACCCAATGAGGTCGATATTATTATTGTTCCTATTTTACAGTGGGGGAAACTGAGGCACAAGTTGTGAACTAGCTTGCCCAAGCTGCTAGGAGGTTGCCCAAGCTGTTGAGGTTGTGAAACCAGGCAGTGTGATTCTCGTGTCTGAACTTTTATTCCACGTGCCTTTTGGGTGCTTGTCAAGTGCCATGTCCATGAAGGGGGTACTTTTACGCAGGGGTGAGAAGGCTGGGGCATGCCAAACCTTCTTGACCTCTGAAATTGCGTCTTCCTTGTGGGCTCACGTCTAAAGAGGGTTTCTCTGCTGGTCACTTGGCGTAGAACCAGACTCAATGCCAACCAAGCCCCATGGGGGCCCCCAGTTCTCAAAACAGGTTCTGGAAGGCGGAGGGTAGGGACTGTCACCAGAAGAGGATGTCAAGGCCTAGACGTCCCAAGGCCCACAAGGAGGAGCCTCCACCACTTTTCTTGAGGGGTCGTACCCCAGCCTCTCCGCTGGGACTCCTGCTTCTGACACCCACCCAACCACCCGTCCAGGCTTCTAAAGCCTTGCCCATGATCTCCACTTCTCATCCTGGCAAAGGGTGCAAAGACAGCAAATAAAATTTCCAAACTTGTCCTTTTTCTTTTTCAAAGATGTCACGGGTCTGTGGTTGCCATGACGACACCTGCTAGCCTCTCTGAAGTCAGTGCTCAGCTCCCTGCAGCAGCCTTGACAGCCTCCCCCACTTTGCCCTCCTCCTGCCCACCCCTCTACCCTCGTCCCGCTCATCTCAGAGCCTCCCCGCCTGCCCCCCATAGGTCCCCAAGCCCAGCCAGGCAAGCTCAGATGCCAAGGACAGAGTGGGACACTTCTGAGGCTGGAGGAAAAGAACTTCAGAAAAACCCTGTGCACAGGGAAGTGACAGTAATGAGTTCCTGGGTGGCACAAGGCTGCCAGGGGCGCCCAGAAATGACTGAACTTCCTGGAGGGGCCACGCCCACTCCACAGCCGGCTCTCTGTTCCCGCTGCAGCCTCTGTCCCCTCTATTCCCCTGGCCTTTCCTCTGTCCTTTGGGGTCTCTCCTCTTCTACCAAAGCCCGAAGACTCCAGGGTGGTTGAGAAGGAATCTAGGACAACTGTTAGTCTGATCCTGGGCAAGTTATTTCTCCTCTCAGAGCCTCACTTTCCTCATCTGCAAAGTGGGTGACTAAGACTTACCTTAAGAGATACCAAGGGGTATAAACAAGAAATGTGTGTAAATACCAGGTACACAGTAGATGCTAGAGCCATGCTCCTTCCCTTCTCTCTGCTTCCCAGTGCTTTCATGCCCCTTCTCCTTCCATCATCTCCACTGCCCTCCCTGCTCTGCTCCTCTCCTCTCCTTCCTCCTGGGCTTTCCTAGTAATGCAATGGCAGAGCCGGCAGCACTCTCATGGCCTCCACCTGAAGTTCAGCCGTTACAGGGCTTCTTGGGGAAGGTGAGGATGGGAGATGCTCAGACTCCACAAGGGGCAGCCTTGACCTCTGCTGGGAAACCAATGACAGCACAAGGGCAACAACAACAATGGCTCCATTTACTGAGTGCTTCCAATGTGCCAGCCTCTACCTGAGGAGTTTTCCCCAAATCAGCTCATTGAATTGTCCCATCACCCCTATGAGGTGCTTAATATTGCCCTCCTCATTTCATATCCAGAGAAACCAAAGTCCAGAATGGCAGGAAATGAGGAACAGCAATTCCATGACGTGGGACCAAGGAGGAGAAGGAAGAGGACACCTGGCAGTTCAGAAACACGAGCAGGTTCTTCCTTCCTTCTTCTCACGTCCCAGTTAGCCTTGAGATGGGTTCTGCCACTATATCCCAAATGCCCCTGAGGAGCATCTGAACCCTGAAAGCATCATTGGTCCGAGTTCAAGGTCACGCACAGAGCCTCCCCGACCACCCTCCTTCAGAGCCTGTCAGCCTGCTGCCTCAGAGAGGATGGCCATCTCCACCCACTCTCCCTGCAAGGAGCGAGACCATCTCAGCATGCACAGTGGACAGAATTCTCAATTCCTTTGGCAAAACCTTTACCAAGGGGTTAAGGAAGAGGCTTCTTGCCCACACCTGCCAGCTCCGGAGGCTGTGGAGCTGGCTGTCCCCTCTCACCACCTCTGCTCAGCAGCAAGGCTGTACCAGCTGCCACTGTCAAGGAAAACAATCTCATTCCAGGAGTAGGAATTTACTAGCAAGCAGACGGCAGGCCCTGACAGGGATAAGTGTGGTGACAGGTTGGGGGACAGGACTAGCTTAAAGCTCTCATTTCCGGAGCCCTCTGCTCAGTTACTGCTCATCAGGTTTGTTTGTTTTTTTTATTTTATTTTTTTATTTTTGTTTTTTCCCCTCCACTTCCTGGCTATTGGTCAGTCTCTAATTCTCACCTGATCGGCTGCAGGAACAAACTGAGGAAGAAGGGTTCCTCTCCCTTTGCTGGATCCTACCCCCACCTTCTGAGTCCCAGAGTTTCTCTCCTAACAACTTCTCTAGATGGCTAGGCTAGTGCCATGTACACCAACCATCCGAAGGACTCGACAAAAGAGCAGATCCTGATTCAGGAGGTTCGGGTGTGGTCTGAGATGCTACGTTTCCAGCTGTCTGGAGGTTACTTGGGAGTCGTGAAGGCTGTGATGGCCCAGGACCACCTCCTAAGAGCAGACTTTGAGAGTCAAAGATGTAGGGCTCTCCACGGCCATACACAACCCTCCACAGGCCTTCCTGTGGGGTCTCTCCTTCAGAACTAGACACAGACAATTGTTCTCAGCTGCTGTTTACCAGTCACACACGCCTGCCCATGAGCACGTTCAAGCTAAGGGCATGGGCTCTGAGCCATGAAATACAACATCTGGTGCCTCCCCTGGAGGAATGCAGTCCTTGCAGACCCTTCTAGCCCTCACACATTGACGAGCATGCCCAGGTGAGAGCTGCCCAGATGCACTCTGCCATCCACACTTACTCCTCAGCCTTGGCTACTATAAAAGCCCCCAGATGACGATCTGAGGGTCACAGTGAATCACTAACAAAACAGGCTAAGAACTGCAAAACCCTGCATTTGTTCTCCGCATTGCACTCCAACCTTGTGTAGGAAAGGTCACCTCCCCTTACCTTTACTCTTCTATCTGCAAAAGGGGTATTTCTCAGCCAGGTCCTGTCTAGAAAAGTCTTCAACCGTCAGGCCAAGAGGGTCTGTGTGCACCCAGGCATAGGAGAATGAGCCAGATGACATCTCAAGGTCACTCCCAAGTTAGAGAAATCCATGGATTCCCTACTGTCTCCTGGGCATCGTGGAGAGAAAAAGCCCCCTCTTTACTGCAGTTTGTAGTTTGGGCTTTGATTAAATCTTGAGATTAATTTTTCCCAGTGACATAGTGGCCAGCCTCGAAGCCAGAATCCCTTCAGTAGTTTCACATGTTTATGAGGGTGAGCGAATGCTTAATGCTGCAGTTAAAATGCTAAGCTGAGTGATCAGTTCATTAGAAATTTACTCAATATGTTTGCTGTCTGCAGCAGGGCCCCACTCCCCTGGACAGAAATAAATCAGCAAACAATGCAGCGAGTGACAAGATAAATTCCTCCACCATTGATAACAGTGCTCAGAAATGACTGGACCCAGAGGAGCAGACCCAGCACCACGTGCAGTCTTGGCCCAAGTCCAGCTACTGACCAGAGCTGGGAGAGAACCCTTGGTGATCATGCCCCAACCAGCTGGAATGTCTTGGTGTAAGTTCCCCCGGAAGGAGACTCTGAGACAAGGATTCGAGAACAAGTAGTTTATTTGGGAGGCGGTCCCTGAAAACACTGGGAAGGGCAGAGCAGATGTGAGTTGGGGAAGAGAAGGCAGCCAATAAAAGGTGTGTTATCACAGAAGTTACAATGGAGGACATCTAGAGCTCAGTCCCCCTGGGACCCCTGGGCGACTGTGTAGGACTCACGTCAGCGTTCTCCCTGTTGAGGGGTGAGGGTGCTGGGATGGGGGTGCCCATCAGCCACTGTTGGAGGGCTGCCCCAGTGGCAAAGTTCCCTAGCACTTCTGGACCAGAGAAGATCCTCAAGTCAAAGATGCAGGTGGAGGTGGTGGGAGCTGGTATGAACTGAAATGGTGAGGTCAGGAGGAGATGGTGTGTGCTCCACAGGGGTTGAGCAGAATCCAGTAGGACCACACCCCCCACACAAGTAATCTTAGAAGAGACTTGGGACCCGTGGACTAATGAGTTGCACTTGTTGACTTTGTGAGAAGAGCTGGATACATTTTAAAAAGAGTAGGACCCCTGAGCCCCAAAGTACCGGACGCCTTGGGTAATTCAGCAGGTAGCCAGGCCCTGTGGTCGGTTCATTCAGGCTTAAAGAGGCCCCCCCCCCCCCCAATGGTGGGAGGGCATCTCAATGGCACTGTTCCTGGGTTAGAAAAGGGCAGGCATTCTTTGGGTGGAGAAGAATGGCCAACAGAAGCTCCCTGTGGTTAGGATGAGGCTGCCTCATTTGAAATGTTAATAAATCATCTGGAAGAGGGAGTACACAGTGAGAGCTGGAAATCTGCAAATGGCACTAAGTTTTTTGGGGGAAGTGAAATGTCAAGCCAATGGGGATACACTGCAGAATCCCACAAGGGTGTGTGTGAGTAGGCAGAAAAGTGACAGATGAGATTTGGTGTGGGCAAGTGTAGGATCGTGTATTTAAAGACGAATATCTCCAACTCTCCAGGACTTCCTTCTGAGATGATGCGTACCACAGTGGTTTTATTTTAGGAAGACTGAAGAGCGGAAGGGAACTGACATTTATGGAGTGGCTACTAGGTGCCAGGCGTTTCACCAGCTTTATGGAATTTTCTGCATGCGGAATGAGGAAATGTGGTTCAGAGGGGCAAACTCAGTTGCCCGAGGCCACGTAGCTGGGAAGGGTTGGGGCTGGGATTCTGCTTCCATCTGTGTTCTTTCTGGTCTGTTCCCTGCAGACATGAGCCCAATGTGCGAAGTGGCACAGAAACCACCAGGAATCGGACATAGTAGGAAGACACTGCGAACATAAGATGCCGCTTTTTTGCTCCTGGTTGGTTCCCCCTTCCTCTCCGCCTATGCTACTCAGTCTCTTCTGCTGGTTCTCTGCACAACATACTGAAGTGCTCAAGCCATTCTTTGCCCTTTCTTTATCTCTGCCCTTTCCTTTGGGGAAATACCATCCTATGCCCTGAGTGCTGAATCCCGGCGCCCAGCCCTGGCTTCACCCTGGTTTCCAGACTCGCAATTCGACTCTCAGGACATCTCCACTAGGATGTCAAACAGGCATCACAGACCTTACAGGGCCGTAAACAAGCTCTTGCTTTTGTCCCTGGAGACTGCTGCTCCTTCAGTCTTCCTTGTCTCAGAAAGTGGCAACCCCATGGAGTCTGCCCTTCTGTCTCTGCATAATGAATGTGTCCCTAGAAAGTCATCAGAAGGGAGGGGAGGTAGGCAGACAGCTGTGAAACTTGCATGACCTCTTACTTTTGTTAAGATGAAACTGAAAAGGAATGGTTGGAAACCTAAAGAACTATGAAAAGGATGGTAAGAAGTCAGTGGGTTGCATCAGCGAATTCTAGAGACGTGGGATTAGGGAATGGCTAAAATTAGGGATCATCCTCCAAAGTGTAGAAAGATACATGATAGGAGGAAGCCAAACGGACCCTGCAGGCCCACCATCCTTTGCCACCCTGGCAGCCCCAGGCCACCCTGCCCAGCTGCCTGCTTCTCCCTACCTCAGGCCCTCTCCCCCTCCCCCAAACCCTTTCTCTATGGTCCCTGGGCTCTGAGGTAGTGAGAGGGTGAGCAGTCGGAGCCAGTCACACTGCACCCACTTGCTCCACAGCTGCAGCTCGGGTGTGGGCTCCAATCCCAGCCTTGAATGGCCTGGGGTGGACAGTGGGGCGCCGAGACCCACCTGGCTGGTGCACAAGGCAAGGGTTAAGCATAGCAGTCCCCAGGACTCCCAGCCATAGCAGCGGCCCCCATTCTTCCCCAGCCTGCGGTCGAGGAGAGGGAATGGTTCCTCTTGCTGTAGGGAAGATGAAGCCAACCAACCAACCAAACAAACAAACAAAAAAAAAAAAACACCCTTAAAGTCACTGGATTGGAAAATGAGAAAGCAAAAGAAATAGGCTCTTGGGAGGGAAATAGGTCTTCCCCGCTTTTTGAGCTGGAATAAACAGGAAGAGCGCCTGTCAGGAGGGAACTGATGTCAGGGAATAGGTAGCTTGGTCCTGCCAGAGCTCGAATCTTCTCTCCAGCCCAGACCTTCCTTCTGCGGGACCAACAGGCAGCAGGGGCCCCCTCTGATGGCCACCTTCCCATCCACACCCTGTTTTCCATTTCCTCTGTCCCACTCCTTCCTGATAACAGCATCCTCTCTGCCAAGCTGTCCCCTCCTCCACTGAAATAAACCCATGTCTCTTGTAAGCCTCACCTCCAGTGAGAAGTCTTTCTGCATCTCTCGCATCTCAGACCAGGCTAAGTCACAGCCATATAACAGACCAACTTTCCACCTGTCCCCACACCCCTGGGCACCTGCCTGCCACTCTGTCCCTTGACTGAGCCATTTGCCCAGCCCCCTATGGCCCACAGAGTGCAATCTGTGTTTCAGTGTCTCCTCCTCCAGGAAGCCCTCCCTGAACCTTACAACCCTCAGTGCTTCCACCCCATAGCCATTGCGGATTAGGGGTAATTCCAGTTATGGCCCAAGCCTCCTGGCCTGGTCTGAAGGTTAATCACTCCTGGTGGGAAGGAGTCTTGCCTCCTGAGGGCAGGTCCACTTCTGTATCCCCCCAAGGCTTCAGGGTGGTGGGTCAGGGGACTAGGACTAAAGATCACCCTAGGAAGTATGAAATTTTAGGAGCAAATCCAAGGAGGGGAACTGACTCGGCCACACTTAAAGCACCTGCTGGAGGAGAGTTGAATTGATTATGTTCAATTTTGTTTTGTTCTTAAGGTGTTGAAGTAAACGGTCCGTAGAGCACGAAGCACCCAGTCTGGTGTAAACTTCATTCTGTCTACAGATATTTACCAAGCAGATGCCCTCCCCCCCACACACACGTACCACAGGCACACACACGTCTCACAGCACACCCAGAGACACATGGATAGACAGCTCCACACGGCCTGCCTCCATCCCACTGCCCTCTCTGTGTCCCTGATGGTCCACCTTATTGTACTTGAAAATCACTGTGATTCCCCCACCAAAATAAAACCTATAAGGGGACTTGGAATAAGCTTGTCCAATCTCTTCACAGATGAGGAAACTGAGGCTCAGAGGGGGGCAGTGCTGAGGTGGCAGAGCTAAGAGTGGCAGAGCCAGGAACCCAGGGCAGACCTGCTGACGCCACCCTGGCTGCGCCTGGTGGAGAGAAACTGTATCCAGAGGGAAGCTGAGCATCCGAGACAGGTGAGGAGGGGGAGGGCAGGAGGGTCCGGGAGGGAGACAGGTGAAGGCTGCCTTGGGAAGGTGATGAGGAGACGTGGGGAGGACGCAGGTTACTTAGAGCTCCAAGGAAACACTCCTTTCCCCATCCTCTTTGCCTCCTATTGAGCTAAACACCTTCCCTCAGGGTCTGTCCCCTCCCCATAGACACACATCTTGGGCCTAATTTAGGGGAAAATAACAATAAAAAGGTGGAAAGTAGAGTCCAGGAAAATGGCCTACCCACCAGCTTCTGGCTGTTCCCTCAGGTCTGTCTGTCTGTCCATCTGTCTCCATTCACTCCCGCTTTCTGACTCACCCATCTTGCCCACTCTGCACATATGCCAGCGGGCCCCCAGCTCCAGTCTCCCCACTTGTACCACCTCGCCCCCATCTGCTCCTCCGCAGGCTGACCTCCAAGACCATGTGCCATAATCTGTCCGTCCCCCTCTCCCGTCCCATGGTCCCCTCCGTCTGCCAGGGTTTCCTGGGTGAGCTGTGAATGCACCCGCTGGACTTAGCACCACCCTCTCGGTCAGGAACGGTGTGGACAGCACAGGGAGGGCCACAGCTTGCCCTGAGCCCGGGCAGGGAGGTCAGTCAGCGCCAGGAGGAAGACCGCCGGCGCCTGCTGCTTCCGGCCAGCTAACGTCGTGCCAGGGTTCCAGGGAGGCGGGGAGGAAATGGGACCAATTAATTCACATTTGTCTCTCCAGATTGGAGTACAAGTGGGGAGATGGAAGAATTAACCTTTTCAAAAATGGAATTTCATAAAATCATCTCACTTGGAACAGACTCTCTCGTTATTACTATTATTTATGGCCATGGCCATGCCTCCGGCCACCATCGGTGTGGAGAGATGGAGGAGGGGCCGGGAGGCCACAGCTGCCCCATGGAGAGAGGAAAGGCTGACTGGACGACAACCCTAGGCTCAGGGTTCAATTACAGACACCCCCAGAGCCGCCACAGCCCCCCACAGGTCACTTACAGCTCTTCTATGGAAGAGTCCCTTAGTGGGACTGAGTCTCTACTCACTCTCAAGACTTGTCACGTGAGAAATCATGGCTACTGCGGCCCTTCTGAGCCCTGCGGACCCCTCTCCACCCTGCTGACTCCCTGCCCTCCTTCTAGAGCTCACCACGGGTGGTGTTGCAGGGTCCCTCAGTAGCCACCCCTCATGCGTAGGATTCCAGGTCAGGGACGTGGGCAGACTACACCCCTGGAGATTTGGTCCTACCTAGAGAACGGGCATTAGGCTCCGTCTGCTGCCCACCTGCCTGGGGTGGGACACTCCTTGCCTTCTGAACCCTCCACTACCCGCCTGTCCTGGTAGATAGGATGCCGCGGGCATCCTGCCTGACCTCCCAGCTTCCCTGGCTCCCACCCCTCTCAGCTTTAGTCACATCTCACGTCCTGACTCCTTCAGAGTCTATGGCTCTCATCTGTAAAATGGGGGAGCACACGTGGCATGCGGGAGGGACATGCAGGAGACCCATGTGGCCTTAGGGTGGTGAGAAGGGAGAGGAGTAGCATCAGTCAATCACGGGGCTCCGTTCCTTCCCCACAAAGTCTCCTTTCCCTGGGACCCCACGGACCCCTCTTTTCACTTGTATAACAATGTTCATCAGATGCCCATCTCAGAGTGTGCCTGGAGGGCAGGAGAGGAGAACAGTGTGCCCTGCCATTGTGGAAGAGATCAGAGTCCATCCTCAGCTGCATTTAGAAAGAGGACCAAGTGGGCCTCTGGTGTCCCAGGCCCTCTGCCAGTAGTATTTTGTTGGGTGACTTTGGGAAAGCAGATTACCCTCTCTGATCCTGTATCCCTCCCTGGAAAATCAAGGATTTCGACCCTACCATCGAAGGTCCCTTCCAGTCAGGCCACTAATTCAGATCAGTGGAGGAGGAGGAGGAGAAAGAGGAAGGTTAGGGCAGAATTTCCCACACAGGAAGGGAGCCCTCACCTGAGTCTCAAAGGTGGATAAAGCTGGGAGGTGAGGTTCCCTCCCCCTTATCTTCCCCAGACCCTCTTCTCTGTCCTTCCTGCTCAGCTGCCCCTCCAATCCCACAGCTCCCCCTGCTCCATTGCCCCACCCAAGTCCCCCTCCCAGCCCCATCTTTGGCACTGAGCAGGAAGCATATTGAACCTGCCAGGTCAAATCAGATCAGTGTTGCAACAATTTAACAAAAGATGGATCTGGCCTATGTGTGTGGTTTTTAAATAGAGGTTCCTTAAAGCCAATTGTTTCACTTAGAATGAAAACAATTGATTATCTTTAGAGCCACTTACTGAGGCTTATCGGCCTTGATAGAAGGGGCCAGAGTTTCCAGGGGCCCAGGGCTGTTCACTTGTCCTAGAGTCTGCAATGGCCCTGTTCTCAGGGAGGGGCGAATGTCACAGCACTACAGAGCTGCAGCATGGCAGCCAGGGCCCCTCCACTGCTGCTGGGGCCCAGGGTGGCAGGAACAGGACCCCAGGGCAGGAGGGGCTGGATGGGCCTGGGCAGATGGCCCCTCTGCAGACCCAGACCCAGACCCATCTCCAGAGCCTGAAGCATTCAGAGCAGGAGTGCTTGCAACTCAACGCAACTGTGCCCTTGGAGACGGAGAAGCAAGGGAGGACAGGTCACAGGGCACCCTCCCAAGTCACTGCCAAGCTGGCCCCTTGTCCCAGGATGCAGACAGATGGGCGAACCAAATTCCCTGCCTTGGGGGCTCTTCTAGTTTAGTGCTAGTGTGGAAGGTGGACAATACCAAGTAAACACACATTCTACAGTGTCAGTCGTTATAAGTGCTTTAAGGACGCATAAAGCAGGCTGAAGTCTTGGAGGGGAATGAGAAACAAGGCATAGGGGCTCTTTCAGACAGGGGGTTGGGGAAGGCCTCTCCTAGGAAGGGACTTGTGAGTGAGCCTTGTCTCGTTGACATGGGGGCAGGACAAGGGATTCAAGACAGAGGGGACATCCTGGAGTCCTCAGTGCAGGGGGGCCCAAACTTAAGCCAGGGGTCAGGGATGGGAAGTGTGTCGCTGTATAGATGCCCCATCTCTCAGTACATGCTGGTCTTGTGCTCCCATTTCCTCACCGGCACTCCGCTACAGGAGTACTTGGAGCCCTGACTTGAACTCTAACTTATTTGGTTAACTCCTGTTAAACGCTTACCGGCCCCTTCCCAGGGGCACAGACACTCTTTTCCATATCTCAAGCTAGGTAGGGTGCAGGGGCAGCTGGCTCCAAATCATGAAGGTCATGCCCAGCTGGCTTTGAGCCCTGCCCTCTGCCTCACATCCCCCATTATTGGGCTTCACCTGCGGGACTGGACCTGCTCCCATACAGTCGGAGAAGCAACCTTTTCTACCATCTTTTTCTACCACCTTTTCTACCATCTCTTGGAGTCTGGTCTCTGTCCCACTGCCTGGCAGCTGGCTTCTGCCTCTTAGCCACATGGACGTCTTGCTTGGACAGTCCACTCAGCTGGATGCCAACCTCACCCCTAACCACTGACTTGCAGCCTGTGGGTCAACTCTGCCTTACCCACATCCGGTCACCGCTCTAGGAGCCAGGTCACGGCCAAGTCCCAGATGGTAGGTAACCACGCGACCCTGATCTGCACCCCAAGGGCAGACCCTACAGCTGGGTGAGTCCCTAGCCACCCGGGCATGGCGTTCACCTGGGCCTAGCCTTCTGTAGCGACAGGACAGTATTGTCGTGCAGTTCTGGAAAAGGCTGGACAGAATGAAACGGACCTCCCTAGGAACAGGTGGAGAGGAACCTCCTGCTAATGCAGTCGTCAGTCCTATGTTTACAACACAGAGTGTGGGGAACCTCAGGGGAAACCAACAAAGAAGGAGAAAGCAGGTTTGGAGTCGTGGTGAAGCCCAAATCCAGTGGGGGACAGAAAACCCAAGTTCTATTCTTGCCTCTGCCCTAACAACCAGAATGACCTTGGAGAAACAACACTCTTATTCCTCATATGTAAAATAAGGGGCATAGGATGGTCGGTGGTTTTCTAACCATGTGCCGTGGCCCCTTGGGGTGGAGGTGACAGTAGTTTTCCTGGACATCATTTCCAACAGGAGATACTCTTTCACCTCTGCGGTTTGTTCAAGCTGCCTCAAAAGGTTTCCTGTAAACAACAGTTGAGAGTCTTACAAATCGTTTTAAAACCACTTCACCAGCTGACTTTGAAATTCTAAGAATTAAAGGTTAGTCACCAATCGATGACTTCAGCACTTGGCTCACTGTCTCTGTCTCTCTCTCTCCATCCCTTTCCCTGCCACCATTCTCAACATCTTTAGTATCCCTGCAGGTAACCCGGCAACACCCAGACCTCTCAGTTCCCTGAATCCCGTTTAGCACCCCAGGTGTTCTCATGCCCTTTTACTCAACCTTCCACGCACGTACTCATACCCTAGACCTCATATAACTAC
The DNA here is from genome assembly GCF_964194185.1 of Rhinolophus hipposideros. Lineage (NCBI taxonomy): Eukaryota > Metazoa > Chordata > Mammalia > Chiroptera > Rhinolophidae > Rhinolophus > Rhinolophus hipposideros. The sequence continues at coordinate 98,710,461 of NC_138049.1, read as the reverse complement.
GGAAGCTCTGAATTCCTGATTTAAAGGATGCCCTGGTCTGACTTCATCCCCTATAGGACTCTAGCACTCCTATGCTAACAATTCTCTCACCTACTGAGACCCTCCCCAGTCCACTTACCTTGTTCACTATTGACACTGTTCTGAATTTTCCTTTATTACTCAGCCCAGATTTCATGGACCAGCCCCCAAACCATCCTCTTCCTAGAACTCTTGATGTCTTTGGCCCCCTCTCCCTTCTTCATACTCATCTGGAAAAAAACCAACCCTGGTGAAACCCAGCCATCCACTTCCTTGGTGCCTGCACTGCCGTCTAGGGCCCTTTGGAGACGATAACACCGCCACGCGTTGACTGGTTCCAATTTATGACCGGGCGTACCTTTGAACTCTGCCAGGAAATGTTTCTGTACTTTCCTAGGAAATCCATTTTCCAATGGTCTAAGAAGGTTATTTCAAAAAGTTCCCTCATTTCTCAAATTATCATTTCTTTGCTTGGTCTCCCACACCAGGTGAGAGTTTTGATGCATACTTCATAGAGAAAAAAGAAAAAATCAGAGACTTGTCTCTTCTTCCTACCCTTAGTTTACCCACCTACCTGCATCTATCCTCACATTTTCTGCCTTTTGTTCTGATAAAAAGGATGGCGGGGAGACCTGTGTAGGACCAAGCCCTCTACTTATGAACAGGATCCATCTGGTTTCATGTGCTCAGACTTCCTCCTGCAATGATTCCCTCTATTCCCTGGGTCACCATTTTCTCTCTCTTTGGATCATTCCCATGGACAAACATATCTTACTGGTCCACATCCTCAAAGAGAAAACTCTTTCCCTCGACCCCACATTGCCTTTTAGCCCCCCAGCAAAAGATTTACTAGTTAGTACTCTCTGCTGATTCCCTTCCTGCCACCTCTCTTCCAGGCTCCCCTACCCTGCTTTACCCCCGATGTCACACGTTACTCCTTCTCGCCTTCCTTTGCCAGCTCGCTACCCCTACTGTCATTATACCCCTGGTTCTGTCCTTTAGCCCTTTTCTTTCCCGTGTCTACACTCTCCTCCAACATGGTCATACCCAGCTGTATCCTTCTATTTGATAAAGACTCTTCAAATTTTACCTCCAACCCAAATCTTTCCACTGAACTTGGCCAGAATTGCACAGCTCACTGCCAACTTGCAATCTCCATTTGAGTATGTTGAACCAAAACAAAACAATAAATTTCCTCTTCTCAGTCCAAATCTGCCCCCTTTGGAGACTTTGCCATCTCCCCAATTCCCCCCCATCCACCCACCCAGCTGCTCTTGATTCCTCTCATTTCCTTACACCACATATCCCACCCATCACTAAGTCTTGTTGGCTCTCCCCCCAAAATGTATCCCAAATCTGATCCCTTCTCACCACTTCCATTGCTACTGACTGGCCCAAGTCATCTGGGACATATATTTATCTCCTAATTTATCTCCTTCCTGTAATTCGGGTCTGGCCCCAATCTATCCTCCAGAAAGCAGCTGGAGGGATCCATCTAAACTGGAATCAGGTCAGATCAGTCAACTGTTGAACACTTTCAGAGGCGCCTGGATGGTGACCCTCACTCCGGCCTGCAGTCAGGCCCTGCCTACCCCTCAGCCTCACCTTCCCAGCCCTGCCTTTGGTCAGGAAGCTGCAGGCGCCCTGGTTGCAGCCCAGACCTGGGATCTCTGCACTTATCATGTCTCCTGCTCAGACCCTGCCTCAGTCTTTGGATGCCCTCCCCATTCAGAGCTCATTTCACGTGTCACCTCCTCAGGCCTCCCCTGACCACCCTGATCAAAGGGCTTATTCCCAAGCCCAGGGTCCTGCCATCACCCTTACACCAACCCATTTTATCTTCTTCATAGGTACTTACTAATGGTTTGTATGGGATGCTTTGCTTCCTTCCACTGGAATGTAAGGGCAGGGATTCCATCTGTGCAGTTCATGACTCTAATCCCGCATCTAAAAAGCACCTGACACAGAGTAGGTGCTTATTTGGTGGACCTAATAGTTCCAGATCTTCAGTCTCTTGCTGACTGGCTTTGCACAGCTGTTAATCACTCTGGGCCCTCCTTTTACAACTCTAATGTAAAAGTTCTGACACCTGATGAGATTCTGGGGGCTGGTAGAAGGTTACTGAATGAGAGCGCTTTGCAAACTGTAAAGCACCAAGCAAGGGTGTCACCTCCCCAACCCCCCACCCTCCCCACACACACACACCTGGCTCTGCAGAAAGGGGCCTGCAGCCAAGAGGAGGGGTGTTTATAGCATCCCTAGCGAGAACCCTCTGGTGCTATCCCCACCAGCCCGTCTTGCTCAGAAGTCGGTTTGCCTTTCCTTTTTACGTTGCCTCTGCCCCTTATCCCAGCCTTAGAGCCCCCTCGGGAGTTCCTATGGATGTCCATAACCCTGACCCTGACAGTCCCTGGTCCTCACCCACTGAGGGCCCTACAGCCCTCTCTTCCAGCATCTCCTCTAGACCAGCTGGGCCCACCCGGTTGGCCTCTTCAATCCCTGATCCTTCCAATAACTGTCTTGGTCTTTTCTATCAGGCCTCAGCCTGTGTTCTCTGAGCTTCCCCTCACTTCACCCAGACGCCTCTCCCCAACCTGTCTCATGGCTTTGTTTACCAGCAGGAGTTGTCTAAGCATTCTATTTCCTCCTTTTCTGGGAGTCACTCATTACCACATTAGCATCTAAGAAGTCCCTTGTGCGACAGAGAATGTGTGGTGACATTATGTCTAAGGCAAACAGAAAAGAATGCAGTTACAATAGGACAGGGATGGGGAAAGAAGAGGAAGTGCCTCAGTTTCCACATCTGCTTGGACGTGGGCTGCAGCGCAGAAGCCCTAGATTTTCCATAACATATACCCTCCTCGCCACCCCCCACCCCCCGTTCCACCTTCCTGTCTTCCCCAGGATTGATGCATGGCCTTTGCAGAGAGGGCTTGGGCTCCCCAGAAAGCAAGAGTGATCAAAACAAGATCGGGACAACAAGAGTGGGCACGCAGGGGATCTTGGAAGGCTAGAGAAATGTCATCTCCCCAGTCTCGGGCCACAGCAGCCATTTATCATCCTTACCGTGGGGGAGCAGTCCTGTGATGGAGCTGAACTTGAAGGAGACAATCACTTACTGGGGTGCTAGCTGGGGTAGCAAGGCACCAAGAGAATGGGAGGGCAAGGAGGAGACCGGGGAAGCAAGGTGAGGGGGACAAGGTCCAGATTGTCCGGAGGGGGCATTGACTGGATGACAGTGTATCTGCAGACCTGTGTCCACATGCCAGGCTCTGTCACTGGCATGGAAGCCTAGAGAGACCTAGTGGGCGGCGGCCGGGAGGAAGGTGGGGGAATGGCATTAGAAGTGTAAATGGGAGACAGGAGCAACTGAAAGGGTCTGTCCCAGCTAGAGAAGTAAGTAAGGAGTGTCTTTGCCAGAAAGCTCAGTCTGCCCGTGGGTCCTTCCTAATAATTGAATCCAAGCTGCATTTGTGGCTGCAGGGTCTACAATTAAGACCAAAATCCAGACACGCCAGGGCCATGGGCAGGGAGGTCAGAGCCTGTGGGAGAGGATCCTGCCATATTTATGAAGATATTTCTAGACATTCCTCTGATGTTTCTGCTTCCGGCTGCCGACCATGTCGCTGTCTATACGCGTCTTTCCTCATATCTTAGCAAACAAGCATGTATACTTGCTCCCAAATGCCCATCCACCCAGCCCCGACATGCCCAGGCACCACAGTTCCCGAATTTACACACGCTCACACATAACCCCTCTCGCACACTGCACCCATGCTCAAGCTCACGCTCAGGCCAGCTCTGTGACCCCACACGGACAGGCAGCCGCACACAAGCACCGCAAATAGGTGCCTGGGGTTTGTCAGTGAAGGAAGCCGGCCAAGATCCCTGCCTTCGGGGAGGTGACATGCTGGTGCGCCATCCACCGACACAGACCCTCTGACCCGTGTACACAGAACACGCAAACATGTGCAGGTGCTCACAGAAACTCTGGCCAAACATTAACTGAGCACATGCTTGGTTCCAGGAAGCATGGTTAGTACTGGGGATACTCGGGTGATACACTTGTTAAGGCATACTCACAAACAGGCCCAAACTCTACACGTACACACACACCACGCCACACCACACACACACACCACACACACACCACACACACACACCACACACACACCACACACACACCACACACACGCCACACCACACCGCACACACACACACACACCACACACACACACCACACACACACCACACCACACACACAAACACACACACCACGCCACACCACACCGCACACACACACACACCACACACACACCACACACACACCACGCCACACCACACCGCACACACACACACACCACACACACACCACACCACACCACACACACACACCACGCCACACCACACCGCACACACCACACACACACACACCACACACACACCACACACACACCACACACACCACACACACACCACACCACATACACACCACACACACACACCACACACACATACATACACACACCACACACACACCACGCCACACACACACCACACACACACACACACCACACACACCACACACACACCACACACACCACACACACACACCACACACACACCACACACACACCACACACACCACACACACACCACACCACATACACACCACACACACACACCACACACACGGCTCTTGATGACTTTAGATACCCCAGGAAGCAGCTCACTTAGAATGAAGAGTGAGGCCTTTCCGAGTCCATGGTCAAATCTGTAAACCATCCATTCCTCTCCCTGACTGTGCGTTCCTGTCCTTTCAACACCACATCATCTTCACTCCATTCGCTCCTGCCCCTGGAATAATGAACGTGTCAGGGGCTGCCTGCAGCTTTGAGCTCCCCCCATGCTGCTCAAGACGTCTCCCAGCCTCCTGCCCCGTGGTCAGGACAGGAGCCAAGCGCGGGCGGGCACAGCAGCCGGGGATTTTTGCTGAGACGTTACATTACAGCAGAGCCTGTTCCTTCCAGACTTTTTTTTTTTCTTCTGCTTTTGCTTTTAAAGAATCAGAAATAACTTGGCTGTAAAAATGTGCTTTGGGCACAAAGCTGACTTCCAGGGTCAGAGCCCAGGAGAAGACTTCTGCTACACAGATTCAGGGAAAATAGCAGGCGCTCAGCAATTTTTCCAAGGGAGAGAGACAAAATAGAAGTGGAGTGGATTTAGGGCTTTGCGAGCCTCCCTTTCAGGTTGCGGGGTGAGGGTGCGTGGTTTTTCTTTTTTCCCTGCTGAAGAGAGTGGCAGCAGGAAGAGCGGGCAGAGCGGAGGTCAGAATGCTGGCTCTTCTGTCACACCTCATGGGAGACGAAGGGCCCCAGGACCCCATAGTGCGGTTCTCCGGATGGTAACCCCGGAGCCAGGGACCCCGGTTTGGATCCCAGCTCTGCCTCTACTAGCTACGGGAACATATAGTTTTTAAACCTCTCTGTGCCTCAATTTCCTCAACCGTAAAATGGGAAAAAACAATAGCACCTACTTTATAAGGTTGCTGTGAAGATTAAACGAATCTATATATTACGTATTAGACGACTGCACATATTTCACTCAGAGGAGGCCTGGTAAGCCCTCAGACGTGGGCTATTGTCAGCCTCCAGTCCTTATCCTCTGCAGGGCTCTGTAGCCACGGGCATCCAACACCCTGGAGAGACACAAGGGGATGGGGGCCTTCCTAGTCCTATTGGTGTCCCATGGGGACCAGGGGCTACCACTGTCCTGGCTATGCTACTCACCCCTCCAGATCTTCTCTCTGGCCTTCTTCACCCAGCTCTGCATTCTAGGAAGCTAGCCTCTGTGGACTGTTTGCCCTCTCTTGTCCAGTTGGGTTTAGCCAATGGAAGGTACCAGCAGGTCAGAAGGCAGGAGGAGAATGAGGTTGGAATTCCTATTTGCACTCCCTCTGGCCTCAGCATCTCACCCATGTTTCCTCTCCTTATCACTTCAGGCCGGACGCAGGTAGCTAAGCTTCTCAGCATTGCTACTGTGTGGGCCTCACATCCAGCGGATTCTGTCAAATCTTTGTAAATAGCCCCTTTCTTAAATATTCTGGAAAGGAATGAAGACAGCAATGTACCAGGGAGTCATCATGGTTGTACACAAAGTTTTTCATACAAGAATGTTCATCCCAGTGCTTTTTATAATGACAATAAATGGAAGGACCCTAGAGGTCTGTCCATCAGGCATAGGGTGAGTAATCCACACAGTGCATTGGGCTGCGGCTATTGAGAACAAGGTCAAGCTCAAAAATATCCACCGATACTGGGGAATATTCACTACACAACTCTAAGTAAAACAGCAGGCTTCAAAACGATGAACAGCCTAATATCATTAAAAACAATATCTGCAGGTTTGGAAAGAGAAGGTATGGGAAGGACACGCACCAAAATGTCAACTGCCTTATGCTTGACAATGTGAATTAAGGGCAGTGGTGTTTTTTTACCTTTGTACATTTCTGTGCAATCGTTTTTTTGTTGCTGTTGTTGTTTTGTATTTTCTGCTTTGAGCAAAAATTGACGCTATTGATTAGAAAATAAATGCTATTGATTCGTTATTGATAATACAGGTACAACTATTTTAAATGATGTATTTAAAGAAGTTTAATACCATGGAAAAGTAAACACCATAAAATAAGTGAAAAAAGCAGCTAGTGTCTCATATATATACATATATATAGCATAATCTAAATATTTTTACTATTATATATAATATTTTCATTGCAAAAGAATGGAAGGAAGCACAAAATATTAACAGAGGTAATCAAGGATGATGGGATTATGGGTAATTTCTTATACATACCTGAATTTTCTAACTTTTCCACAATAAGCGTTGGTTTTGAAATAATCGAATTAGAATTTTGACTTGGGAGACTCTAGGCCAAAGTATTCCAGGGGGTGGCCTCAGCCCTATAACAGTGTGCTTCCCTCTGCCCCTAACACTCTGGTTTGGGGTTCCTTGGCTGAGGCCGTGGACAGATGAGGCCAGGTAGCCTGATGAGTGTGGTGAGCTGAGGGCAGAGCCCTGATGGAATCAGAGCCGAGCCCAGGGGAGTGGAGTCACAAACAGGGAGGGAAAGGGACACCTGGCAGGTGGCCTGAACTTGAGCCTTGTTCGTGCGTGTTCTATCATCAGTTCCCTCACCAAGCACATCCTGACTCTGCGTGCCCGGCCCTGTGCCAAGCCCAGTGGACATCCAAAGAGAGTGTGACCTCCTCGGGAGACGGGACACACCACCTGTAGCCCTACAGTGTTAAGTGATGATGCTGTAAACATCAGACCTCTTCTATTTGTATAGGGCCTTAAGGATTCAGAGCACCTTCAGATACGTGACTTCATTTCATTCCCACAGCAACCTTGTAAGTGAACATCATCGTCCCCATTTTCCTGATGCGGTAGCTGGAGCCCAGAGATCTTCAGCGAGTCCAGGGTACCATCCTACACTATGGAATATCTCAGAGCATTGAGATAGCAAGCGCCCAGGTAGTATTGAACCCCTGGGGTTTAAGTCATCCCTGAGGGCTCCAAGGGAGAGCTGAAGGAGAAGCGTATTTCGAAGGCAGAATGGAAACAGTCTGGGTAAGAACGGCTGTCAGGACGAGTCAGAAAACAAAGGGCTGCCGTTACAAACGCTTGGGAAAAACTTGCCCATGTCTGCAGGTGAGGGCCTGTCCCTTGCCCTTCCCTTCCCTCCAGACAGAGGCTCACAGCCAGGCATTGGCTCCCCAACTCTTGTCCTTCCTCAAGGAATGGGGGAGAGGGAATGGAAGGGAAGGCATAAAAGGGACGTTCACTCACGCCTCATGAGCGTTCTTTGAACTCGAAGGCATGTCTGTTCTGTTCACTCTCATAACCCCCAAAACCCAGAACAGGGACTAGAATGCCACAGGCGCTCGGGAAATGCCTGTGGAACCAGTGAGGGACTAGACTGCATGCGCTGTGCCAGGTATTGGGACAGACGTGGTACCGGCTCCCTGGGGCTGAGTTCAGTGAGGAGGACGGGGATGGCCAATGGGCACCCCAACGGGCAGGGTTTACACACCACGGGAGGGCCTGCAGCAGAGGGCAGGGTTCCATCAGGGAAAATAACAAAGGAGCCAAGATCGGGAGGAGGGCACTCCAGCAGTAAGAGAATGCCCTGGACAGGGAGAACAGCACATTCCAGAACTATAGAGAGAGGGAGCACGGTGTCCTCCAAGGACTACGCGGCCCAAGGGTCATGTGGCTGGAGCTCAGAGGGCACCGAGGGGACAAGGGCGTGCAGCAAGGCTGGGGAGCAGGCATGGCTTCGAGAGCCCTGTTACGGATTTGGGAAGCGATCGCCAAAAGCCACAGAAAACCAACAATGTGTTTTCAGGGGGAGACAGTGGGTGCCTCTGTGAAGTGAGTGGAGTTGTGGTGTGGGAAATAGATTGAGCAGGACAAGATGGGACTGCAGGCCCAGTCAGGAGGCCGCAGTGGACGAGCAGGAGAGAACTATGTGAATCCAATATCTAATTGGGAGGTGAAATCGACCTGTGGCAGTGATGGATTGACTGTAGAGCAGCAGTGGAGGGAACTGCGAACACTGCCCCTTAGCTTCCTGCTTGTGCCGCCGAGTGGGTGGTGGTGCCATTGGCTAGGAGAGAGCACTGGAAGAAGACCACCATCGTTGGAGAGGCCACACCTCCCACTGTGGACAGGTGGGGCTTGGGGTGCTTTTAAAACATGCAAGAGGAAATGTTGAACAGACAGTTGAACGTGTAGGTATGGAGATCAACCGAGAGATCTTGGAGGAGACATGCTGGTAAATGACCCATGTGTGGATAGGAGACAGGCTGAGCATGGATGAGGTCACCCAGGGAGAGGGCAGAGCACCTGGCCTGGAGCAGCCCCAACACCCGTGAGTCTGCAGAGGTATTAAAGATTCACGAGGAAAACCTGCACAGGGCATGTCTCTGGGGGTGAGGAAAGAAGGTGTTTCAGGAAGGATGCAGGGGGCAGTAGAGTCCAGGCTTCTGAGAAGTCAGATAGGAAGAGGACTTTAAAATGCCCGTTGGATTGGGAGGCGTGGAGGCCACTAGTGACCCTAGAAAGAGCCTCATATTATGTCGGAAGGTAGACTGAAAGGCGATTCAGGATGGTCAAGCAGTTAAGTGATGGAGGCAGAAAAGAGAGTCAAGATGTTTGTACAGAGAAAAATAGGGTAGTTGCTGGAAGGAATGTGGGATTAAGGGAGGGAAGAAATAGTTCAGGACCAAAGATGAAATGTGCTTGGGGCTGGGGTGAGGGCCTCCCCCAGAAAAGACTGGATGCACACAGAGGGGAGACCCGCAAAGAAAAGCTGGAATTTTTAGGTAGGTCCTGAAGTCAGTTACATAGTAACTGTGTGACCTTGGGCAAGTTGCTTAACTTCTCTGGACTTTAGTTTCTTCATCCATAAATTGGGATAATCACAGGGCTATTATAAATATTAAAAGAGGCATAAGACATAGCAAGAGCTTAACACAGTGCCTGGCACCTACTAAGTGCTCCATAAAGTGTGTCTTTAACCAATGGTCCAGTCACAATAAAGTACCACCATCATACTAAGGAAGTCAGCTTGTGAGGAAATCAGGACATGTACTGTGCATTATGAGAGTGGGAATAGGAATTAGGTAAGATATTCTGAGCCTCCTTCCCACAGAAATCCACTGGAGCTAAGGACAGTGAAAGGAAAAAAGGAAACAGGCCAGAAATGTTGATGGACAGCCACCACCTTGCAGGGGTTGAACCTGGAGCCCAGCCAGAAAGCATCTGCTTTCACCAAGACCAAGAAACAGACATAGAGGGAGTTATGACAAGCTTCTCTCTTCAGCCCTTTACAATTTTCAAAGCTCTTTTATACCCAGGATTACATTTGATATTAGTATCTGCGTTTCACATGTGTGTGAGTTACAATGACCAAAGCCACACTGGTAATATTTGAGTGGCAGCATTGAGTCTGAAACCAGGACCTCAGACCCTACCCAAGCATGACTAAAAGTGTCTGCTCTACAAACTGCCCTCCCTACCTGGGAGTGGGAGCCCCTCACTCACTGCCAATGCCATTTCATACTCAATGGCTTCCAGGTATGTGACATGATAGTGGCCCGGGTTGGGGGGTACAGAAAATGCACCCGGATCTTTAGAGAGGACAATCCCAAGTGCCTCTAGTGGCTGCAGCAAAGCAGCCAGCAGGCTCCTTCTGCCAGGATGTAGGCCTGGTGGGTCTCTCCTCCTCCTTCAGGCATGAGTCTGTGACTGTTTAAAAACCTGTGGGCAGAGCCTCCAGGGGCTCTGCGGGGGCAGGGGGCGGGGGCAGGTCGGTGAGAACCCTCATGTGAGAAAATAGTCTCGCAATGAGTCTAATCACCACTTTCCACGAGGAATTTCACCGTGCTTGCTCGTTTGCTTTTTAATCATCCTCTAAATATGCATTTTCACGTTATACCCTAATGGCACCCAGAGAATCATTAGGATCTGTTGGGACCGTAATCCATGGCTTCGGAAGTCTCTAAGTATGTAATTTCACTCCATGATGCAGGTTTCTAAAAGTCCACAAATAACCATTTGCATGACAAAGTCACAACTCCAAAGTCAATTACAGCTAAGGCTAGAGAGAATTTATTTCCTTTTTGAAAATTAAAATGTAAAATCAGGAAGTTGTCACACAGAAGCCCTTGCCTGGGTGGGAAGAGGGAAGAGACTCCAGTACCCCTAGAGTGCTGATTGACAGGAACTGTGTTAAAATCACTGGGCACCTTGGGCTGGTGGCCTCTAGGACGGGATCATATGGCTGGCTGTGGGACATCACTTGTTATGGGGATGGCCTATTTCCCCACCCGGTCATAATGTCGTGCCTCCTAACAGGGATTGGGGGTCCTAGCTGTGACTCCCCCAGGATGGGCCATCTCCGCCAGCTGGTCAGCTAGAGCCCCAAGATGCCTAGATACGTGAAGGGGTCTGGGGCCTATGTGACTCAGACGTTAAAAGGTGTGGCCAACTGATCACTGAAGCAAATGGGCCCAAGTCATTTTCTCCCTCAGTATTCAGGACACTGCCGGCTGGACCCGAACTCTGAGGCGCCCCCAAAGAGGGCGCCCACATCTTCTGAGGAGCCGGGTTGGTACTGGATCCATTTATACAAGACTAGGGCCAGAGGGAAACTTGGAGAACATCTCATTTCAACACCTTCACCGGGCAGATGCTGGAGGAAATGCCTGACTCAAAGCCACGTAAGTCATCGGCAACGGAATGGGTGTAGACACCCAGCCTTCTCTCCGACGATAAGCTGTCGTTCATGAACTTGGCAGTCCACCATAGTTTTATCCAGACAATTTCCAACTAGATAAAAACCACCCAGGTACACTTTTGTTCTCTTTTCTTGCAGAGATGTGCACAGAAAGTTGAACTGAAGGCAGCGTTCTGACCAGAATAAATCCGCTAGCTCTCTGAAGCATTGAAAAGAACTACTTAAAAAAAAAAAAAAAGGATACCCCTCCCCGCCAGAAACATTGTGCACTGGAGCCAAACCTGCATCCTGTATATTCTAAAATTATGATGCTAGGACAAGAGTAGAGCCTAAAACTGTTCTCCACGTTAACTGGCATTTTATTCAGTTGGTGTTTGGGATTGTGAGTAAGATATGTCTAGTCTCTGAGAAGGTGCCAGCGTGCTGGTGGGTCCACAGGCATGTTCCTATATCCACAGAAAATCAGACAGTTTGCCCCCAAATGTGCATCTGTGTTGTCCCAGCCCTACTGAAAGATACCTCTTCCAAGATGCCAGTGTCCCAAAAGCTGGGGTCAGCCAGGCCTCCCTTTGACAGGGAGTGGGTGGGGCGGTGAGTATTCCTTCATCAGGAGATCAGAGCCACAGCCTCTACACATCTAGCACTGGTCTCGAGAATTTGGATGATTCATTTCCACTATCTGAGCCTCAGCTTTCTCAGAGGCCAGATGGGACTCACTGTCCTTAATTTGCCTGGTGGGGATGTAAAGCTGAAAAGAAAAAAAGAAAAAAAAAAAAAACATCTTTTTTTTAATGAGTTTTATACTTCAAAGGGGAACATTGTTTTCAAATTATAAAATATTAAGCAGATCAACTATTAATTAGAAAGCGTGGCATTGATAAGCCAGGCGATGGTGTCTAAATGGTAATGATTCTGTGTCAGCTCCCTATGTGTGAGGGGGCGACATCCTGAACCCTGCATTTGGAGTCAGGAGCCGGGGTCTCATGCCTATGCTGCCCTGTTCAGTATCTCTGCTTGACAGAAAGAGCCAGGACTCAGCCCGCACTTGGTAGTCTCTTAATAAACGCTCACTGATGCGTCCAACCATTCCCCCAGCCAGACGGATATTGCCTTGGTTTAGCTCAAGATCTAGGGAGAATTTCTGGTCCCCGGTCTTCTGTACCCTAACAAAACACAGATGGGCTTTTGATTACTATCATTTACTGCGTGCTCACAATGTGTCAGATACGGGCTACACCCTGAACAGACAGCATTCCATTTAATCTTCATGATGACTTCCTGTGACAAGGTCCATCTTCTGGATCTGAGGCTCAGAGAAAGTAAGCAACACAGCTGGCTGATGGTGGGGGCCTGGAAACCCCTGCTCTCAGCCTCAATGCCGAACATCCTGTCTTAAGGCTGGAGAGTTTCTTGAGACCCACTAAACCTTAGTTTTCTCATCTGAAAATTGGGCAGAATGATGCTTCTCTCTCTTACTTGTTTTGAGGAGGAAATGAGAACATACAGGAGAAAGTACCTAGCCCAGTGCCTGGCACATTCAAGTGCCAAGAAATGTTAGAGGCATCTTGTTTTGTTCTGACTTCTCTTTTTGGTTATGGCTCTAGTGGCTTCTTAAACGAGCTACACACAAAATGCTCAAACCCTGAAAGGTTTCAGGTTCTATTTGAATCTGATTAAACCTTAAGCCACAACTCAGAGCCAGGCATTCTGATTCCTGATGCCATGACGACAGTAAGATGAACAGTAGCTAGCAAACATGGGAGCCATTTAGGAGCCGGACACCTGATGACTATTCCACCAGTCTCAAAGTGGAAGCGTCTCCCCCCATTGGAAAGGCAAGGAAATTGAAGCATGGGACAGGCCATTAACCTGTGTGAGAGCAGAGGCTTGGGAATCAGGTTGAGTTGGTGCCCAAACCTGGCTCTGTCCCTTTCCCGGATGTCGCCTTGGGCTAGTTACCCATCCACTTCCTCCTAGACTTGGATCTGATAACGCATGCATAGGGCTGGCACCTATACCACTCTATAAATTTTAACAGCCATGGTTTTTCCTGCCCAAGGACATGCTTCAGGAAAGGGGCAGAGCCATGTTTCGGCCTCCTGCCCACCCATCCCGCCCTGCCCCACTCAAGGACCCATCTCCCACCCCATAGCCTCTCGCTTTCAGCCACACCATCAGCTGTGCTCTCTCTCCTTCCTCTGTTATGGGATGAAGGAGGTGTCGAGGTTTCCAGAGGGGCCTGATTTGCAGCGAGGGAGGGGGATTCACGCAGGAGGACCCAGGTATTTTCTCTCTGCTGGGAGAGGCTCTGCTCCCACCACCAAGCCTCCAACAACATGGGCTTTGAAGCCTTTTAGGTTTAAATCCCTGTTCCGCCACGAACTAGTGGGTTACCTTGAACAAGTTGCTTTACTCCTCTGTGCCTCAGTTTCCTCTCTGGAAAATGGGGTTGATCAGGGCACCTACCTTATAGGGGTTCACATGAGGAGTAAATGACCTGATACGTGTAAGGCACTTACAGCCACGCTGGGCATGAAATTAGTGCTCCGTAAATGCTCCAAGTTGCTGCCATATAACTAACAGTGACAGTAATGGCAGAAGCATCATGTACCAGACCCCAAAGCCGCGACTCTCCCCACTCACCACCCCGTCTCAGCACTGGCCTGGGAGCCAGCACATGGCAGCTCCCAGCTTCTGCTCTGCTAGTGACCACAGCACGACCTCGATACGCTACGTCTCCTCTGCAGACCTCAGTCCCCACATCCGTGCAATGACAGGGTTGAGTAAAATGATCTCCGGGGCTATTTCCATCCCAGGACTGTGAAAATCCTTCCTGCTAAGGACCATGGCGACCAGCGTGGCATGTTTTTCCTCTATGTACGGGGCCTGCATGGAGGCATGTGTAGAAGGAGGCTTATTCACTCATTCACTCATTCCCTTTCACTCATTCCCTCACACATTCAGTCAACAAAGATTTTGGAGCGCTTTCCACAGGCAAAACAGGCTCTCTCTTCCTGAACCATCAGCCAGGGATGCCCACAGAACTTCCTTCCGAGCGCCGATGGAAACTCCCACCTGCTTTCTAAGAATAATCTTGCTCTCTTAATACACAAGAGTCTCTGTCCCTGTTCTCTGGGGGGGGGAGGGGAACTGCTCATCGGAAAGAACACAGGCTTTGTGCACAGCAAGCTGAATTGATGGTCGCCTTCCACACTTGGTAGCCCTGGTCCATGGGGCCCTGCTCCCCCTTGGGGGATCATGAACTCAGTGTTGTGCACCATGTCTGATATTGAAACATAACGAAAGAGCAGGGCGTGGACTAAAATGGCACAGGAAACAAAGTGTGCTACACAGAGTGAGAAGCGAGTGCACGTGTGTGTCGGCCAGTGAACACAGGGCTGTGATGTGAATTCCTGCATTACTACGGGAGGTGGCCAAAGCAGTTGGACAGCCACCTACCTACAGTGCATAACTTGTCTTCTGAGGCCCTACTTTCCGCACCTACCACAAGGGATTCTCGTGAGCCTCGAATGAGAACTGCATCAAGCCAGCTCAGGCTGGACATACCCCATGGAGCCCTCCCCTGATTGTGTGGAGCCTCTGTCCCTTTCCTGATCATGCCCCCAGTCTGCAGGAAGTTGATTCACCACCACCCCCAGCCCAAATCTTCTGCCCTCAGTTGGTCAGCACACCAGTTGGTGAGCAAGAACGGGCATATTAACCCCACAAACATTTACTGAGTACTAACATCATGCCGGGCCTTGGGCTCGGTGCTGGGACTCAGTGATGAGTGGGACAGTCAGGCTACTGCCCCTGGGACTGTGCATTTTAGCATGGGAAGCCAGTAATAAGCCAACAGACACGTGCCAAGAATACTAGGCTGGACAACGTTCTAGGGGAAACGAAAGCAGGGTCCAGGGCAGACAGGGGTGCTCTGTCAGATTGGGCGGCCATGATAGTCTATTCATGGCCAGCGAGGTGGCCTGCAATGTTCAGGGAGGAAATATGTGACAAAGACAGGGCACTCAGCTCCAGGGAGCATCGAGAAGATGCAACTTACACAGCAGAAATACAGGAAAGGGGTACACACACCTAGGTCAACGGTGGGTGAGGTGGGGCTAACTACAGATCAGAGAGGGCAGGCCAGAGTGTGGCCAGGATTCCACTTTTGCAAGAAGGAAGGGTAGAAGTAATATGGGTAAACAGGAGGTAAGGCGGCATTCCAGGGAAATGGGGAGAGGTGAGACCGGGGCCGGGAGAAGGCCGAAAGGGGCCTGGTGTGAGAGGCACCTCTGGGCAGAGCCATTGTGCCCACTAGTGAGGAAAATGCAGAGAGACCTTGAGGAAAGTGGGAAGATGAGATGGAGTTTGCTCTTTTGCCACTAATAACAACATTTATGGAGCACCTACTACGTGCCAGGGGCTGTGCTAAGAATTTTTCAGGTATTATCTCATTTTAATCCTCACAACCCCTGAGGTAGTTACTACACATTTCATCAAATCTAAGACTCTTTTAGAAGATGGACTATTAGTGTAAGTATTCCCAAGAAAGAAATATCTCTGCTAATTAAACTTTGACTTTCTATGGATGTTAGGAGGCATTCCAGTTTCAAAGATATTTAAAAAATAATAACAATAACCCTTAGAATTGATGGACTGTGACATTGTTGTCCACAGGAAGTGGAGTCAGCGGGAATGTCAGTCACTTGTCCCAAGACACACACACAGTTGGCGAGGGGACGCGAACCCACGCCGTCTGATTCTGGAGCTTGCCTTCTATCCTACGCAGTTCTCCTGCCTGTGAGACGCAGGGGCAGCAGTGGAGTGCTGTAGGTTTTTGAGATCAGGCATGACAGGTATTTCAGGAAACATGGGGTAAACGGAGAGGGAGAAGCCGCTGAGAGAGGACTGAAAACAAGGTGTGGGGTGGTGATGCCAGTTCCAGGCAGAGGAGAAGGGGGTGAGGGAGAAGAAAGGCTCTACCAAGGGGTTAATATGGTAGTCCTTTCCACCCAGAGGCAGGGTTTTCTATAAAGGAGAAATGCAAGGGTTGAAGTTTTAAAAAAATTATAACCATCACAGACAAGGAGGAGGGACGGGTGGAGAAAAGAGAAAAGAGGAGGAATGAAGGGGAAAAGGGGCGAGGGAGGGCCCAGAAGGATGGTTACACACAGAGATGGGAAAAGTGGGTGGGTGAGGGGCATTTAAGAGTCACGGGGAGTAGAGGGCACAGAACTCCTCAGGGAAGAGAATTCTGGCTAAAGCCAACCTTTTGAGCCCTTAGGGCCCAGACCATTGAAGCAGAGAACTCCCCGACCCTACCCACTTTCTCACACATGCTAACCATAGTCTCCAGCTCCCCATCAGACCTGCTCTCTCATGTACACTTTCCTAAGGGGGAGCGTGGAACAAATCTCAGTGCTGTCCCTCAAAACCCAAGACCTCCAGTCTCCCCACGTTCCCAGGTAGGTACTTAACCTCCCACTGCCCCTACTTACCGTGGATAGCATTGCCACATCCCATCAATTCTAAGATGGTTCTTGGAACATCTCTGAAATTGGAACGCATCTTATAATCAATGCCATGTCAAAGTTTAATCAGCAGCGACATTTCTTTCTCAGGGATATAAATAATAACAGCCCGTCTTCTAACCAAACGAAGTCTTAGATTCCATGAAATATTGTAGTATTTCCTTCATTAACTTGGGCACATCCTATCCTGGTGGCGAGACTGTCTGTCTGAACCCCCAGACCAGGCTCCACCCTCCTGGTTCTGTGCCTGGGCCAGCCCTGTTGGATTCACCACCACCCCCAGTGGATATGGACACAGCCACACTGATAATGAACAGAACAGACCCTGGACCCCTCCTGAGATCTCACCAGGGCCCCATACTTTCCTAGACTTACTTTCTGAGCCATGTTGAAACAAGAAAGCCCCATGGGCAGGATGCCAGGGCCCTGCCTTTATGCAGAGTCCCCGGGGAAAGAAAATCACTGTCACTTTCTGCATAGGAAGAAATCAACTGTAGCAGCATCCCCACATGGTGGGACAAGAGTCAGCCGGGAGGAGAGACAAATAAAAAGAGAGGCCCCTGAGCTGCATGGGGTCAGGGGCCTACAAGATAAGTCTCCCAGCTCAGCCAGAAGGAGAGCTGGCCTTTCTGTTTATAAAAATCAAGACTAGTGCTTGTAACAGGCATTTGTTTAGCATGTCCTTAGTGGCAGGGATCTGTAACTGCTCGGACACAGAAGTGGGGCCCAGCGCAGGTGCCCTGGAGAAGCCAGTGTGCTGGAGAGGCAGGACGCTGTGGCAATGATTTGTTTGCAAGCCCAACTATTTTATAACGATGGTGCATTTAAGGGATTCAGGCAGAACATTTGAGGAAGAACTTACCAGCTTCTCTCACTTAGCAAATATTTTTGAGCACCTACTATGTGCTGGGCCCTGTGAATGGAGAACAACAACAACAATGATCCCTTTGCTTGTGGAGCAAACATTCTGGAAGCTGGCGATAGGCCACAAATGATACACAAAACAAATAAGGTACTAATACAGTCTTTGCAAACGTGATGAGTGCCAAGGAGGGAAATAAAGCAGGGGAGGGGGATAGGGAGCTCTGGGGCGGGGGTGGGGGCGGGGATTGCAATTTTAAAGGTGGTCAGGAAGGCCTCCTTAAGATGGTGACAAGATCAAGGAAAACTTCCCCAAATTGATGTCTGGTCTGAGTTTTGAAACATGAACAGGAGCTCATCAAGCAGAAGGGAAGTGAGGGAAGGCCTGACAGAGGGAACAGTATGTGCAAAGGCCCGAAGGTCTGAAAGCTCAGTGCCACCCTGAGGAGCTACCAGGAATAGAAGGCCCAGCCAGAGAGAGTAGGGGACAGGTGGGCAATAGCCAGGCTACGAAAGCTTGACCATCCTCCAACAGGCTGGGGGTTTGAAGAATCTGAAGCTGAGAAGTGATGCCGTCTTGTTTTCTGTTTTTAATAGGATTTCATGAGAACTGGGTATGAAAAAGCTCTGGAGAATGCCAATTGGCATTCCCAAAGAATGTTCCATAGGACACTCACACAAGTTCCCTGATCCAAATAGTTTGGGCAAAACATACCAAACATGCACACACATTTATATACAGACATGCATGCTATATAGATGTATATCTTGTTACTTTTTTTGGAAAAGCACAACATTGATTTGCATAGTAAAGGATCTGAATAGTTCCGCAGTTAGTAAACTTTTGACTTCGTCAATTCTAGCATTTTCAGACTACCTTGGCAACACAACTCTTTTTCATTTCTCTCTCCCCACATCTTCTTCATACCTATGAACTTACTGAAGAAGTAGCAGACTAGGGGAGATGCTGCCAAACAGTTCCCATTTCCCAAAGTGTGTCTCTTTTCCCTTCTGCAGCCGCCACCCCATCAGGTTCCTGGCTAGAGATCCCATTGCAAGAATTCCTCAGCAGCAGCTCCATCCTGGCTGCCACCTGGGCAGCCCCCAGCCTGCACGGCCAGCAGCAGGTCAGCACAGCAATCGTGGTCAGTGTCCATGGGGACAGCATAAGCCAAAGCAGCAGATAATCCAAAAGCCATTTATTTTGGGCACGCTTGGGTAGTTTATTTTTACTTCAGCCTTACCTTCCCAATTTGGCCTCACTCAGACACATGCTAAAATAAGCATGGTTCTTGGGAATGCCCTCTGAGTGAAGAGGGGGTGGGGACCCAGGGAGACGCCCTCGTGGCCAGTGTCTCCTTAAGCACCTGCATGTCGAGAAGACCTCCAGATTGGAAACTGTGCTGAGCTGGTCCCTGCAAACAGCAGCCCCGGGGGGGGGGGGGGGGGGGGGGAATGAGTGGAATGTGTGGTTCAGTGAGATTTGGCGCAAAAAAGCAGGAGCTTGAGAGGCGCCCTCACTGAGTTTCAAAGCCCTATGCGGCAGATGTTGACACTGCCCTGTGCTTTCCAAGCAGTGCCCGCTCCCAGCTGCCAGCACCTGCATCGTTTTGTCTGTTTCTCTGCACCAAAGCTATTTTACTTGCCCACATGGTATGCTGAAGGTATCAGGGAATTAACACCCCCAATCCCCAACAATAGTGGTCCTCAACAATGCCAGCTGGAATAGGGTATAAAGACCCCACCCAGCTCACTCACCCCCTGGGTGGTACAATTCTGAGGCTTTCCTGGGTCCCAGGGTTCCCCAGTGGGAGTAAGCTGCAATTTGCACCAGGAGTAAGTGACTGGAAAACTCAGCCTTTATTGGCTGCACGTCTTGCCCTGTCTCACCACCTATCAGTGTTTCCTGAGCCAATCTCCCAAATAAACTGCTTACACTCAGATCCTTGGCTCAGGGTCTGCTTCCGGGGGAATCCAAACTAAAGAATCCGGCACGGGTACTTCCTGGCCGGGGGACGTGGGAACAACGCCTAACATAATCTGAATCTGATTTTCTCAGGCATTAGAGAAGGCACATAAGCCTGTCCATCCAGTTCTTCTGCGAGGTCTGGAGGTCCCCACAGATACTGAGTAAACCTTAGCCCTTTTTACTTTCCACACCACAATCATTTCTGCCAAGTGAGGCCTGGAAGGGTCGCTAGGCAGACTTCACGAGGACCAAAATATCCACACAGAAACAGGAAGTAGGATGCTGGGTAGAGAAAGGATGCAGGTTTCAGCCATCTGGAGGCAGCTGCCCGGGAAGCTCAGACACACCACTGTGGGAGGGCGAGAAGGGAGCACCTAATTTAATCTGTAGGAACCACAGGTCCATGCCACCTGTTTTCCTAATTAGGAAACGACCTTCAGAGGGCTTCACCCCCCAGCGTCTGCCCACCCTGTGGCTGACATGTGCTGGTCCAGGCCTCCCTGGCCACCCTCACCCCTAGTTGTCTCTCACATACCCTCCTCACTGGTCAGGAGCTGTTCCCACTGAAGCCTCCAGATCCCTGGATTATAGGGTGGCTATGAGGACAGGATACCCATGAGCATCTGGGGATGAGGAGGTCCCCAGCCTGAACCGTGCTTGCGTTTACCTGGGGACCTTCACCTCCCTGGAAGTCCTCATCTGAGAAAGGGAAGGACAATGACCCTTGGACTCGGATCGGCTCATTCTCATCTGTGACGAGGTCTTCACTCCTCCCACAACTACTTGTCATCGTGTGGCTGCTGCGTACCAGGTTCTCTGCTGGGTGCTTGGGATACACCTGCGAATAAGCCACACGCACACACAAAAGTCCCTGTCTTAGCCGTAGAAACAGGCGCTTACTGGGATGGACAGCCTTGTCTGTGACAAAAGGACTTGGTCACCCAGGTGCTGTGATGAGAGAATTGGCTCCACTCTTCTCTTCCTCAGCTGCAAGATATCCCACTGTCAACACCCCCAGGTTGCCAAGTGCCCAAAATCTTGGCCTAAAAGTATTCAACTGAATTGACGCATGGTCCCCACGAGACGTCAGTATCAAGTGGAAGATTGTTACCAGGGAGAACCATGTTAGCCCAACCTTGTGATGTAGGAGGAAGGAAGGCTGGTTTTTAAGGTGAAGGATCCAGGTCATGCAAGACACACCAAGGGTAGGATGGGGAGACAAATCCCTCCTCAAATGCACACCTTCCCACTGATCCACTCGCAGATTCGTAAGACAAAAATCATACCATTCCATCTGAGTTTCACTTCAGGCAGGGTGCCGGGCCCGGCTCTCTGATACAGACCCTGAACAAGGGCAGAGAAGGTTCTTAAGCTTCCTTCCAGCTTCACAGCTGGTGGACTGTCTATTCCCTGCTCACCTCAGGCACCTTCATCCCCACCAGACGCCCCCTGCCACCAGGTGCACTCGTAGGAGGCAGCCTCCATTCAGCATCAGTCTGTGCAAAGCCTAATTGGGGGGGGGGCAATTAGCAGCCTTCCCTTGCACACCCACCCACCAGCAGCCCACACACGTGACAGCACAGTGTGTAGCGGCTGAGCTGGGGAGAAGGGTTTATGGGATTAGCTGCACTTGGGGATTATCTCTGCTCCATTAGTGCGGACAATTGGGCGATGACAACAGAAATTGAATCACTCAATCAAGGTCCACATAAACCGAGAGGGGAGTGAGGGTGGATCAGGCCCGTCTTTCCCCTAACACCTGGACCCTGTTCTCTGACTCCTTATCTCCCAGCTGACCCCTTTCCAAGTAGAAGTGGCTGGTGAAATACAAAGAGCCCTGCTTGGACATCAGGCAACCTGGTTTCCAGCCCCAGTCCCATCGCTAATGTGCCTTTGAGTGAATGCCTAGCCCTCTTTGGGCCTCAGTTTCTTCATCTGTCAAATGGCAAGATTGGACTAGATGATAATAAGAACAATTGTGAACACACTGGGTGTGGGCTATGAACTCAGCCTTTTGCTAAGCATTTTTATGTAGCATCTTATTTGATCCCATACTGATTTTATTTTTTTCCCCAACTTTATCTCCGGTGCCTGGCATACAGTGAACAATAAATATTTGTTCAGTGAATTCCTCTGACACCCTTATGAAGCAAGTGCTGTTATAATCCCGCTTTTCAGAGGGAGAACTGAGGCAAAGCAAATTAAATTGCAAAACTCACCCAGATTCAGATCTGGGTAGGGCCTGGACCTGCAACTGGGCAATCTGATTCTAGACCTCCACACCCACCTGCTGGTCCCAGGAATAGGATGCAATCTGGGAGCTGAGCCTCTCGCATCAGGCCCAGCTTAGCATTGTGCTTTCAGCCACTGGGTTTGAGTATGGTGTGTTACTCAGCAACAGCTGACAAATACAACAGGGTTGTTTCAGTTTCCTTTCAGGATAGGAAAAGTGAAACATAAAAGGTGCCCTACTAATACATGGGAGAAGCAGGTAAGTCTAGGGCAGGCAAAGAAGACTTCCTGGAAGAGTAGACATTCAAACCGGGGCTAGATGATGAGTAAGATCCATCATTCATCCAACAAATACTAACAGAGCATATACAACATGTGCCAAGCACTACTCTGGGCACTGGAATTTTTCAGAGAAGGGATAGGTAAGGGCATTCCAGACAGAGGGAACAGCACATGGAGGTATAATGGTCCTGGAAACAGTCTGGCATATCTGGAGTATAAAGGTATGTGGGCCAGGTGGAGGAGTTTGGGCCTTATGCTGAGGAGACAGAGGTGCCTGAAAGGATTTTAAGTAGTGTGGTAATGAGACCTGGCTCTGCTTTTAAACAGAACCCTCTGGCAGCCGTGAGAAGGATTGGTTAGCAGGAAGGAGGAAGGCCCGCCCAAGAGGAGCTGCTGCTGCAGTTCTGACTTAGAGCAGCAACTACGATGAAGGGGGTAGAGAAAGGAGCACAGAGGAAGAAGGGGAAGCACTGGGATAAGGATTAAGAGGAGGGCAGGGTAGAGGAGTGGGGAATGATGTCATGGTCTCCAGCTTAGGCTACTGGGTGGGGGGAGGTGGGAAAATCAGAGGAGGGTCAGTTCTGGGGGTGGGTGTGGGGGGAAGAAGACACAACCTGGGATTATGCTCCCACCACAGGAGTCCCCCTTCCTTGTAGCCTTAAGTCCCACCCCTCCCTCAGCTGTCTGTCTGACCCACCCAGAGGTACCTCAGCCTTCCTGTCCTTCCCCCTTCCCCCTCCCCACCAGGAAGGTCCCTCTAATGGCTACAGCTTTCCATGCCCTCAGAGAAGGACAAGCATCTAGATTTGTGCTGACACAGAGGTGCCAGCAAGGAGAGGGACCTCTGGAGGCTGGGGCAGGGTGGCAGTAGGGGGAGGGAGAGGCAGGCAGCTGCCACACCTCAGCCCTGCTGCCTCTGCCCATCCCTGGCCTGCCTGGCCAAGTCTCCATGGCAGCTCAGCCTTGCATGTGGTGGGGCGGGGGGGGGGGGGGGGGGCTGAGGGGGGTAGGGGGGCTGCCAGCCTTGTGCCGCCCCTCCCTCTGAGCGTCCTCAGAGGGCAGCCTCAGCTGACAGGAAGGGGGGCCATCCTCTCCAGTGCTGGCCCAGGCACATGCGGTGTTGGAAAACCAGCCCACAACAAGCACAGAAACGGAAACAGGAGGGAGAAGTAATTAGAGAGGCAGTAAAGGGTGGAGGGATGCAGGGAGGAGACAGAAACTGAGGCCCGCACAGACGGGGAGGCCCTGCTGCTGGAGAGAGGCAGAAGTTGAGTCAGAGAGGAATGTGAAGCCAGAGCAAAAGGAGAGAGAAAGAAGAGGAGGCAGTCCGAGAGTGCGTGAGTGCGGATGTATGTGGGGGAGAAGGGAGAAGAAAGGAGAAGGGCTTGGATTGTCACCTCTAACCCACCAGCAGCTGAGATCTTGGTGAGCCCTGAGGGGATGGGGAGGGGGAGGGGGAGATGCTTAGAAGGGCCAGGATGGAGAACACCACTAAGACACCTTCCCAGAGGGCACCACGGTTCCCCATCAGCATCTCAGCCCAAGGCACCTGCCAGAGACAGGGGCTTCTTCGACAATTTGAAATAAAATGGGCACAGTGTTCTAATACTAACAGCCTGTTATTAAAATCAAGTGCTATTTTGCAAAATGCATTTGCCAGGGAATCGCTAATTACAGGCAAGGCATATTTCTGTGTTGGTGCTGATTAATCCTGAACAGTTTAAGCTGTCGAATTTTATACATATAATTATCACTCAAGATTCACAAAACAGCAACAGGACACCGTGGGGCTCTGCCCTTGAGGGACTTTGAGGCTGGGGGCTCTCAGGGCAGCGAGGGGTGGCGGAGGGGTACGGACAGAGAGGTTCATGGTTCTGTGCTGAATCATGAATCACATGCCAGCAGCTTCACCTTGAGCATCTACTCTCATGAAATTCTCAGATCCCAGGATGGAACAGAGTAAAGACGCCGATGAAGCCGGGCAGAGCCTCCTGGGGTCGGGGAAGCTGGCACACAGTTCACCGGAGGGTTGCTAGCAAAGCCCCACCCCTCCCCAAACATGGCCCCACTAGGAGACTAAACTAGCGGTGGGATTGAGACAAAGGTGTATTCCATTCTCCCACAGCCTAGGTTTTTCATCTGTGAAATGGGCTGGCTGGAGAGTATCTCAGGGGTGGAGGCCACATCCCGAAGACGGGAAGGAAGGGAGTGTTTATCAAGTCCCATGGTGCTACTCAGCCAATGGAGGTACAGGAAAATCAAGCAGCCTCCAGAGCAGATGGGTCCTCATGGCAGAATGAGCCGTGGGTGGTACTGCCAGCTGCAAGGCATGCTGGGAGATCCTGCTGGGGAGGGTCTGCAGGCAGCTGGGGCAAGCCACAGTGAAACGGGGAAAAACTAAATGGCAACTGAGGGCCAACCTCCCAGTCCGAGAGGAGTGACACACACGAGTACAGGTCAGGCTGGGCCTAGAGGGAGCCCAGGAAGGACATGTGGGCATCTGAGCAGCAACCAAGAGAAGCTGGTGCTCAGAGAGGAAGCAACAGAGCCAGAAGGTGGAGTCCAGCCACTTTTGCCAGAAAAGAAGGCCACGGGCCCCAGCCCAACATCTGAAGCATGAGGCTTGCCCTAAATCTCCTGAGACGCTGGGGAAGGATGTGTGGGGAGAAGAGAGGTGAAACAGGGCAGTTCCTGGTCACCTATATTTCTAAGAAGACAACTGCCCTCCCCACGGCCCCTCCTGCCCAGCTGAAGCTACACAGACCCACTTCACTGCTGGTGGTTGGGGTGGAGCTAAAGCCAGCTGGCTGGCAGGCAGGCAAAGAAACTGTGTGAAGGTCACTCTTTGTCTACCTGCATCAGAATCGCTGGGCCTCGGGTCTTCATGACCTCAGAGTCCCTGTAGGTGGGGCCCAGGAAGCCTGTGAGCACTACAGTTTGAAAACCACTGGCTCAGAAAGGCAGCCACGTGTACATCGGTATCCATAGTGCTAAAAGTAAAAAGAATCAGGAGGAGAGCCTGTAATGCTTTCCCTGAATCCTGCCTCTTGTTTGCTTCCCTTTGTTTTGAGTGAGGAGCTAGAAGCTGGGGGTGAGTGTCCAGTGTGGGCACCCCACTGGAGGTGCGTGTAGTGGTCTGGAAGGGGGATGGGCAGGGGGGAGCAGGTTTGGGACTGGGCTAACAAAGCTGCCATTAGAGGGACATTAGATAAACCAAGGGTGTCAAAGTGCATGAGGACATAGCGAGCCTCTGCAAGGTGTGAGCTTTTATACACCTCTTACTATTTTTGTCACAGTGGTCCTTATTGCTTCAAGGGGTCTTTAGAAGGCCAGGGCAAACTAATGTGTAAATGCCTGTGAAAGTGCTCGGCACACAGTGGGTACTCAATAAATCCTCAATGTCTAGTGTATTTAAACCTCTCCTCGGCCTCCCTCTAACTACCCATTGACAACTCTGACCTCCAGTTCTGTCCCTTCAGACAGCCCCTTCATGAAATCACACACTGAACTCACCAAAAGTGGGTTTTATAAGCACTGAGTCCATGCCCTAACCTGGGGACATCAGCCCCTCTGCTCCAAGTGGCGAAAGATAATCAGATTGAGTCATTAAACTGACCCCAGCCCCCTGCTTTTAGTGCTTTATAGCCACCCAATTGAAGCCCGCAGAACAAGACTTTCTTCTATTAGAGACACTGAATAATTTAGTCCACTGAGCACCTACTGTGTGCCAGCAGGCAACCAGCCCTGATATGCGTGTCCATGAGAGCTAGGTTCTATCATCAGCCCTGTTTTAGGGTGAGCACAGGAAGCTTGCAGAAAGGTCAGGTTACCTCAGGTACTCAAGGCCACAGGCCACCACATGACACCACATGACTGCACTGAGCCCCTCCCACAGCAGGGCAAAATGCAAACCCCACGGCCCTGCAGGAGTTCCTGGTAGTTTCTCTACCACAACGTGGAAAGGTGAATTGCCTGGCCTCAGATCGTGGAGCTGGTTAGACACAACCAGCTCAAAATGGGCCTCCGCATTGCTACCCAGCTGGGTTTGTGTTATAAAGAAGATGAAGGGCAGGAAGAGGGGCTCGGAAGGCCAGCCCAATCTACATGTCACTTCTCAGAAAATCACATACCGTATCCCTCATAATCATGAGCAATAGGGGTACCGGAAACCTGGGGGATAATGTACCCATTCACTATTTTCTTAGCATATGGGAGAGAGAAATTTTAAAAAATAAAACCCCCTTCAAACCTTGATACCCTAATCTGCCAAACTCACATGTAGATTTAAAAACAAAGAAAAATCCCACTGGGGACAACTCAGCTGTCCTCCTGCCTCCAACATGTGTCCCATAACAGGACAGATTAATTGATGTCTGCTCTGGCCAGTGCACCAGTGGTAACTATCTCATGCGCTGGCCACCTCTCTCTGCCCTGAGTCACACCCTCCCACCCATACTACACATACACACACACACACACACACACATACACGCACACTACACACACTTGTAGCCCTCATCTCTCTTCAACGGTGAGGTCCGTGAAACTTGGCCTCTGGTGTCCCCATTTTTGCCCCTGTTCTTCCTTCTTGGTGGCCCAGTTCACACGGGCAGGAGACCAACTCTTTCCTGCTCACTTTCTCCCCTGAACCCAGTCAGCCTTAAACTGTCTCTTCTTATGTAATGAAAAGCCCTTCAGGTCCTTATAGGGGTTTGGGGAGTCAGAAGGAAGGCCCAGGGGTGAGGGGCCCTCCAGGAGCCCTGAAATCAGGCCATGACAGAGGCTTATAAAACAAATGCATCCTGATAGCAGCAGCTCCTCCTTATCCTGAGGCTACCCCCCCCCACCCTATGCCCTGCCACAGGAAATGGAATCAGGGCCCAGGGTTCCAAAAGCTCCAGACCCTGCTCCTTTCTTTCATGTTAGAAAGGACCATAAGAAAAAGCACTGCACTTGGGGTATGGAGAACTGGGTTCTAGTTCTGGCACTGTGCCCATCTTGCTGTGTGACCTTAGGCAAGTCACTTCCCCTCTCTGAACTTCCATTCATATCTATAAAATACAGGGGCTGGTGCAAATGGACTTCAAGATTTCCTCCAGTCTGGCCACCGGGACTCTAATTCTGTGACAAGGCAGTGGCCCAGTGTCCCGCTTTGCCAAGGCTACTCTGCCGTCCTCTGGTTTCATGCTGGTGATTGGGGAAGGGAGCTGAAAACAGGAGTATTCCATAGCAGGCCCCTGTGCCCACTCTGCCTGGAGCTAAGCTCCCCTCTGCAGTTTCAGAAATCACCCAAAGCACAGGGGCGGCCCTTCAGCAGGCTGGCTCCACAAGGCAAATTATAGCCTCTCAAGGGTGCATATGACAAATGACTACTAAATGGTTTGCTATCCATATGCAAATGAAGCCACCAATTTACATTCATTTGCACCTGATGGGTGTCTAAAATGGATGGGTTTGATTTGTGCCTGATCTGTAAGTGTCTAATTTATTAATCAATAAAACGTCATGTCATGTACCAGGGAGAGGATCCCCAGTTCCAGCCAGCCTCCATATATATGTAAATAATGCAATCTCTCAATCTACTTGTTATGTAAATGTTAATATGAAACTGACAGAAATACGAGTCTGCAGAACTTTATGAGCACAGGGAACTGAGATTTACACATGCTCCATGCCCACCCTTTGCCCCTTGGGTCTTTCACTGGCTCCTTCCTTTTGCCACACCTTTCTCTCATTTTTCCCTTATGCTGGTTGACTATCACACCTCCTCCAGGAAGTCCACATGCTCCTCCAAGCTTTCTTATCCTGACAGGCTTCCACCAAGGGGCCCTGTGTACCTCCTGCACAACCTTACCTTTGTCTGGCCCTGGAACTTGGCCCCCAACACTGCAGCTGACACAGTCTCCCCTGGGTCTCTCCCCTCCCCATCTCTGTGCTGAAATGTACCCCCCAGCAAGGGCTAGCTAAAAGTCACCATCTTCAACAAACATGGACACGGAGCTTGCTGGCACAGAACTCGTGCTGGGAAGAGGTGGGGGATTAAAGGCCCCAGTCCTCCAGAAGCTCCTGGTTTATTTAGTAAACAGCCATGTTTCCATCAGTGTGAGGCACGGTTCTGGCCACTGCTGTAGAAAAACCTCTGCAAAGAGACTAACATCCACTGATATTGATTCTAACCAGGGCCTTGGCAGATTGAGATTCAGGGAGGTGAAGCAGCATTCACAGCACCACACGTCTAGGAAAGGGTACAGCCAAGTTCAAATCTGGGCCTGTCAGTTACCAGGTCAGGTCCATCCTTAGGCAGGATGGGTCATTGCCTACGCTGGATGGCCTAGTAGGGGCTGAGAAGGACCATCCCCAAAGAGCTTCCGTATCCATCACCCTCACTGCCTTATATCCTACCATTAAAGAGTTGGGGTTCCTTTCCCCTAAGGATCATCTTTGAGAGCCCACATACATCAAAGCCATCTTTGCTCAGATCCTGAGAGCCCATGCTTCCGTCTTCCATACTTTCTCTGGGGACCCTCTGTGGAGAAAACAGAACAGGTACCTCCTATCTGCTGCTGTTATCCCAGGGGAGCCAAGGTAGAATCCCAAAGCCAGGAGGCATGGCTCAGTCCGGAGGCTGGGGGCCCTCGGCTCAGGCTAATACTCCTTCCTTCCCCTTACCAAAGGGCAGAGTCTTCTGATTTGTCTGATTCTCATCACAGGTCCTGTGGATTCTCCAGGGAGCCTCCTAGACTGGTCACCCCAACCAGTCATATTTCTACCCTATTCCCACCACCGCTCAGACACATTCTGGGCTCCGTTCATTTGCATGTTGGGGGAAAGCACTGCATGGATGGCGCCTGCTCATCCAACAGGCGGGGACCTCTCCATGAATATACATGTACTAATTTGTGTTGGTTTTTCTTATCCTCCTATCCTTTTTCCCAGGCCTCAGGGATTTTCACAGGATGGAAAATAAAAGATGCTTGAGGTCATTGCCCTTTGTTCTTTGTAGAAAAAAAAAAGCCTATACTTGGTGAAGAAATTATTTGAGGTGTTCTGAAGGGGAGCAGGAAGAGCAGAGCAGCTCTGAAGGCACTGGGAAGAGTAGGGAGGTCAGCCATCACTTCAAAAGACCCCAGGACCTTTGCATAGCCCTGGACTGGGTGGGTAATGGGGAGTCCCACTCATGACAGAAACTGAAATTCCTACCACATCAGTAAGAGGTGTGAATTAGTGGCTCAGTGTCAGTTTTATGGTGGTGGAAATAAAGTATAATATTTATCACCCACCTTTTGTGGACCATGCTATCCTATCCCCATTGTTTCCTGCAGTTGGTCAATGTGGGCTTAAGGGAAATATAGGCTTAAGGGAAATATAAGTCATCTTAATATTTGCTTAAACCAAATGGAATCTAGAAAGGAAATAAATCTGCGGCCAAGCCATCAAGCATTTTCAACCCAAAATAAAAAGGGCCTGAGGATTGTCTATGGATTTAGATTATGCATAGTTTTCTGCTACCGCTCCCTGTATTCACAACACTAGAAATATTTCGTGAAAGGTGGCAGAAAGTTTGGGCTGTCCGGGTTCAACTCCCAGCTCTGTCACTTACTAGCTAAGTGACTTCGGGCAAGATGGTGAGTCTCCCTGTGCCCCAATTTCCCCGGCTGTAAAGTGGGAGTAATAATTGCACACCCTGCCTTCCTCCTCCGGGGTAGATATGACAATTCAATCAGATCGCCTATGTGCAGGCTCGCTCAGCCCAGCGCCTGGCACATGGTAGGGTTCAACAAATGGTAGCTATTATTATCACTCTAATTGGACAGATTCTTGTCATTTTTTTGAACTTCCTAATTTCATATTGCAGATAGCCAAATGGAAGCACAGGTTTTCATTTGCTTGCAAATCTTTCCCTTTTTCCCTGGTTAGAAGTTACACGTGGCCCTTGTGGGTAAACGTGGCAGGGGCCCGGGAGCAGGGCATACAGAGTAGCTGAAGGAGAGACATGCCCTCTGTTTAGCTGGCCAGCGGCCTGCTCCACCTGCACCCTGGACGCTGGGCCACCCAATAGAAACATGCAAGCCTGCCCGGGGAAGTTTCACCTTTCTCTGCCTCCCTCTGTGGCTTAGACAGACAGGCAGAGTCTAACAGGAATGCATGGAAAGTTGTACATTTATTTGGGTTGGAATAATCAATTGCAGGCATAGGATGGGGAGCCCTGGCTAAAGAGCAGTTCCAGAAATGCAAAAAGGCCCAGGTTAAGGGGGTGGGCAGTGAGGTTTCTGACAGGGGAAGGTAACTGAACAGTAGTAGCTCATTAAGACAGAAAAACCTTGGAGGCAGGCAGAGGGGGTGGAGGAAACAATGGTGGTGGCGGTGATGGTGGAGGTCGAAATGAGGACGCTGGGCTTCTCTGCAATATGGGTCCTTCTGGACCACGTCTTCCATGACCCCTTCCTCCTGGGTTTTATCCTCTCCCTCAGACCACCCTGACCCAGCTGCCTTTGAGGATCCCCCTGTCTACTTGCCCGTGATCCCTTGCTGTTCTCCAAGACCACACCCTCGGTCACTGCTCTTCTCCCCGCCTGTCCCCCTGGGTGACCTGCTCCGACCTCACACACTGGCTGGCAGGACTGACAGCCCTCCCTCTCTTCTCCCAGCCTGGCCTGAGCTCCCCCCAGCCACATTCCCCTAACTGCCCCATACATACCCTACATTCAACCTGGTGCAAACCAAATACTTTTCTGCCTCACCCCTGTCGCTCCCTTTTTGTGCCTGTCTGGGTGACTGTCAGCGCCCCTGGCCTACTTGCTTCAAACCACCATCCCTTTTGCGGGGGAGGGGAATATATATATTTTTAATTTGTTTGCTGAAATATAAAATGTGTATAGAAAAGTGCACATATTACAAGCGCAAAGAATTTGCACAAAATAAATGCACACACGGAACTGGCTGGCATTCAGCTCAAGAAGTGGGACAAAACCAGCCTTCCTAGGAGCACCTTGCACCCCCTTCCCGCCCATCCCCCACAAGGGTAACTACCACGCAGACTTCTGTCACCACAGACACATCATCTGTTTGTATAATTTATATAAATGGAATCCCGTGGTCTATATTTTTTTATGTCTGGCTTTTTCTAGATGTTCATGAGATTCTCATATGGAGTACCATGGACTTTCAGACCATTCGTGCCTCACTGTGGAGTGTTCCTTGGGTCCTCTCTCCTCTCTCCTGCTCATGAGCATTTGGGCAGCATTGGGTGCAGCCATGAACACCCAAGGACACATCTTTCGGGGACATACGTGCACATTTCTACTGCGTGTTCATGTAGGAAGAAGTAGCAGGTCACAGAGGACACACACAGACATCTGTAGTCAATTCTGCCTGACAGTTTTCTAAGTATCTGCCCCAACGTGGCCTCCTCTCCATGGTGTAGGAGAATTCCAGTTGCCCTTGGAGCTGTTCTTGACTCCTCCCTCTGCCTCTCCAAGGAACGTTTACAGCTGCCTTATCTGTGTGCCAGTTTTTTATTTACGAGGTTAGTTCCTATGGGGCATTGGGTCCTGCTCATTCTACTTATATAATAGTTGGGGTTTTTTTCAATTATTTTTTTCAGTTACAGGTAATGTTCCATATTATTTTATATTAGTTTCAGATGTACAGCATAGTGATTAGACATTTATATAATTCATGCAGTGACCCGCCCCCCACCCAATTAGTCTAGTACCCACCGAACACTACACATAGTTGTTGTAACATTATTGACTAGATTCCCTAAGCTGTGCTTTACATCCCCATGACTATTTTGTAACTCCCAATTCGTCTTTCTTAACTCCCTCACCCTTTTCATCCCTACCTTCGTCTCCCGCCCCATTGCCATTGCCTTCATTCTGCCCTCCTTATCTCCTGTCTGGACGATCACCCATTGCAGTCCTTCCTTAGGAACCTGTACTGGCCACTGTCCCCTGCTCCAGCCTGCACATCTCAGCAGGATGCCCTAACACACAGCTCTGCGGGCCACCTTCTGCTGAGGAATCCTACAGCCCCTAGTGCCTAAACCAAAGCCGCCAATGCCAGAATCTATGACCGTCGCCACACAGCACGCGCACAGCTCCTGGCACGTATCCGCGCTCGATCCACTCGCGATGATGACCCAGTTTGAATTCTGGCCTCACCTACCTTTCCGTTGGCATCCCTGAAGCTCCCTAGTAAACCCACACCAGAGATGGCTGCACAGGACACATCCCTCAAGCTGCTCAAGTACTGCTGTGTGCCCACGATGTGGCTGGCGTTTGGGAGGTATCTTCCCCCTGAAATTCTTTCCCCTTGTGGGGCAGCGTGGGGCAGGCAGCAGTCTAATCCAACTTGGGGTCATCAGATCCCAGGGAAGGCTGGGATGGACCTCCTGTGCATGACAGCTCCCCATGCTCACTCAAGAATGGACGAAGGCCACCTTGTATTCACTCCCCAGTGTTGGGGAGGGATGGACACTGCCCAGATCACTGCCAGGGCAAGGCGCATTCATCCTAGTATGACTGTGTATGGTGTGTGCCCAGCTGCTGCAGGACAGGAGCTGACACATACCTCTCACAGTGTCCACGTGGCCACTGGTACAGAAAGATCCCCACCTCCCACCAAAGGGCCAGTGTGGGCTTTTGAAAGGGCCAGTGAGGTTCCTCACTCTGCTCAGATGGTCTCTTAGGCCCTTGCAAACCCAAGGGCCAGGAAAGCTGGACCTGCTGTAGGCAAATGCTGCAAAGGCTCCAGCTCTGTGTAGCCACCCTGCTTGTATACTTACATTTTGGTAAGGGACCCAGTGGTCACAGTCATCCTATGACAGCCATGCCCCCCAACATGATTTGTTCAACAGTTTATATTTTACAACACAGTGTCACAGGCTTTATCGCTGAGATAGGAGATATACATCATCATTCTCATGTCATAGATGACACAGGCACAGAGAGGGTAAGCCATCTGCCCAAAGGTGCGCACAGCAAGCAAGTAGTACTGTTAGAGCTCGAAACCAAGTTGTCTGATGCAAAATCCATCCCATTACCACTGCCTCCTGCCCACCCTGCCTACAGAAACCCCTCACCTCTTGCAAGATGCCTCATCAGTTATTCCCTACAAAGCAGTTCTGGGTTTCCCAGTCAGAATTAATTAATCCTTCTTCCGTGCACTTTATCTGAACTTTTATTATAGTAATTATAGCAGCCTGACTTTTATTATAATTGTTATTTACATGTCTGCCTCTCCAACTGGGCTGGGAGCTCATTAAGGGCGGAACCCTGTCAATTCTGTACCTTGAGCCTGCGGCAGGTGAGTACTGAGCACAGCATAAGAAGAATCACAGCAAGACAATAGCAAAGGCCTCCAGCCTTCAGGTTTAATCAAGTCCTCAGCTGCATTCACCTGGACTGCAGGTCAAGTACCAAGAGGAGGTGACAGGCTGCCTGAGGTTGTAAAAACGCAACAGAATGGTCCAAGGTCTTTAGCAATGGTTTTCAACTCCCACAGGATAAGGATGTTTCTCAGGGTTTCTTGGGATGTGTTACTTACTGACCATTTTTTGGTTCTCCCAGTGAGTCTCTATTTAGTTTTGTTTTCTCTCTCTCTCCCCCCACCCCAACTCCCTCTTCTTTATCCATCTCCTTCTTTCTCTTTCCCTTTACTGGACAAAATACAGAACCAAAATATATTTTCTATTACTCGTTGTACCAACTGAATTTTTTTTATCTGTTCCCTGCTCTAAAAAGTATATGAGTGGGATGTTTTCTACTTAACTCCTCTCTTGCTCAACACACACACACATATCAGATTTCCTTTTCCTTAAGGGACCCTCACATAATCTTTTCTGTCAATTACTGACTATTGATAGAAAAAAAATCTCCACTCCCACCCCTCACCCGCACCAAAGCAAGGTGTAACTACCTTGCCTATGTCAGGTCAGCCAGCCTGCACCAAATGTCCCAGGAGCAGAGGAAAGAATGTTCCTTCTTTGAACAAAAAATAAAGGGCAGATGCAGCCCCTAGATGTGGGGACCTGATAAGAGGAGACTTGGCAAACAAACACTGTGCCTGCAGAAAACTCAAGTGGCGACATCACAAGAAGTATGCTGTGGGGAAAATGAGAAATTGGAAGCCAAGTTGTGGACCTCAGCATGGCCAGGACTGAGGAAGGAGAGAGGAGAGAGAAGGCAAGATAGAAGCAGAAACCGCAAAACATAATTATACTAATATTAGCATAATATTAGCATAGCATAGCTAATAATATGCTAATAGACGAATAGCCAAATTCACAGAACACTTAGAATTTGCCAGGCCCCGTCTTCAGTTCTTTACATGGACTAGCTCATTTAATTTTCTTGTTACAAGTGTTCTTCAACTATTATCCCCATTTTTCAGATGAGAAAACTGAGGCACACAGGGCTAAGTAGCTTGCTCATGGTAACACAGCTGGTAAATGGTGGCCCAGGCTGTCTGAACTACAGAGCCTGTGATGTGAACCACTTTCTAAACATTCAAGGTGTTGGGAGCCCTGAGGCCCCAGGTTAGCTCTGTGACCTTGTCCCTGTGGACCCTGGACAAATCACTGTGAAATGGGCAGGCTCTGAAGCCAACTGTGTAACTTCCCTCTGCCTCAGTTTCTCCTCTTAGAAAGTGGGCTTCATAATATAGATACTTTATTTTCTTAACTTTGGACAAACACTAAAAGCTTTATTATTAAATTTAAACTCTGTATTTATGAACTATTCAGCTGCTTTTACTAAGAGACATGTTAGCCATGTCAAAACCATCAGTGGTTCTACCATGTGCCAATTAGGCAGCAAGAAATGAAGTGTAGGCTAGAGGAAAAAGAAAAATTGGTAAAACATTTGGCAGCTAAATTTCTCAAGCTTCAAAATGTTTGTGATCTTGAAATCAGCACCAGATGAGAATAAACTATCTATGAATTGTCTAAATAGTTCTGACTGACTACTTTGAAAGTTAAATATGATTTTTAATAAAATTATCCACTATTTCTCTTTCTCAATTAAAATAGCATTTTAAATGGCATTTGGTTTAATTATGTAAGAAATGCATGTAAACACAACCAAATGTGTGCATACATACATGTGTATGTATGTGTAGCTATACACATATTTATTCATTTTTTTCCCTGTAAGGTTTATACAAATAGAGGGGTAAAAAACCCTGTGCTACAACCATTGCAATTGTTAAGTTAAAAAAAATTATATATACTTTCTAATCCTTTCTAAAAAGAAAATGCACAAGGCTCGTAATTATTGTGATTATTCACATTTAAGTTTTCATAAATATTTTATGAGCATTTACTAAGAAAGTGCCTGTGAAGAGCTTAGGACAGTGCGTGGCACAGAGCACCAGCCACATATGCATTGACAATTGCTTTTTCTAACATCTGGACTCATTCTTCGCCTCCCCTCTGAGGTCACTCTCCTTGGGACCCTGGACAGAGGCTCTGGGCCACCTTGGCGGGTCTGTCTGAAGAGGTGGAGGAAAGGGCAATGGAGCTGTCCGAGCAAGACAGATGTCACTTACTGAGAACTTACAAGGACCAGGCACCCTGCCTACATCCTCTAAAACCCCTGGGGGAGAAGTACCACTGTCTCATTTCACAGATGAGATGCCTTAGGCTCAGGGTGATGACGCCACTCACCCAAGACCATGCTGAGACTGGGCCCGAGGTCTGCCTGACGCCATAGCCCAGGCTGCTGATCAGCATCTAGTCCACTCCCTCAGGCAGCCTTGGGTCAGGCCTGGGGTCTCCAAATGCTCCCAGAAAGCGAGACGGGACCAAAGGCAGACTGCCTCGGTGCCACTGCCTTGCTCTGTGGTCATGCACAACCCTCTTGATGTCTATGAGAGTAGGCCGCCCTGCCTGCCTGTCAAATGAGATGATGGAAGGGAACGCCCTTTGGGAGGCCTTCTGAGCATTTACAACCAGGCTGCGTGATGACTATCATTATCATTATCACGACTATTATGATTGTTCACCCAGAGGAAGCAGGTGGGCAGCTGTGTCTTGAATGCTAGGGAGAGTGCAGGGCAGCCTGAAAGCCAAGCTGTGACCTGGACCCAAAGTTCCCAAGAGGGGGCCGGAGCAGGGTCTGGACTGTCCCTGCCACTGCCCTGGTGTCGCTGGGATGGACAGGAGCTGCCTGGGGTCAGAAGACATGCCCGCTGTGGCCCATCACACATGGGCTTTGATGTGACTCTATCAACCATCCGGTCCTACCCCCCAACCTCTGTCACCCGCGGCAAGCGGCAAGAGTGGGAGCGAGGCCCCCCTTCCTGCTCCCCTGCCGACCCCCTCTCAGAGCCACAATGCAGGGCTGAGCCCTGCAGCCAGAACCAGGGGCAGTGCGGTTGGCAGCAAGGGGGGAAGGAAGGGATGAAAATCTGACACTGTGCTGATCACGCCTCGAGACTCTTATTATTCCCATCTCATCACTGTTTTCAGTGAGTGGAGAGATCCCACGTCTGTCCAAGTTTCATCTGACGTGCACAATGCAGAGGAAAAATAATTCGATTAGGGAAAAAGGACAAGAAAGACAAGGAGAGGGAGGGTGACCTGGTTTTGTAGCTGGCTCAGCGATGTAGAAGCAGATGGGTCTGGCCCAAGTTGGGGAGTTGGGATATTAGAAAGATACTGTGCAAGCCCCGAATGGAGGAGTCAGGTGAGAAGATGGGAAGAAAGGAATTTCAAGTCAGGTG
This sequence comes from Rhinolophus hipposideros, assembly GCF_964194185.1. Classification (NCBI taxonomy): domain Eukaryota; kingdom Metazoa; phylum Chordata; class Mammalia; order Chiroptera; family Rhinolophidae; genus Rhinolophus; species Rhinolophus hipposideros. The sequence continues at coordinate 98,673,542 of NC_138049.1, read as the reverse complement.
CCACTGCATGTGACCAGGCACAAGAGACCTCTCGTCCAGCAGAGGCAAAGCAGGCAAGAAGGTTCACTGGGAAGGTTCACTGGGCTTGTGCTGGAGGGGGTTGACCCTTGGAGAGCTCCCAGTCTGAGGGGGAGACATAGCCCTGCCTCAGGGAGCCCCATTCTGAGAGGGAGACACAACCCCGTCTTCAGGGAGCTCAGTGTGTCAGGGGAGAAATAACTTCTACTCTTGGGGAGCTTCTACTCTGAGAAAAGAATCAAAGTCACTGCCTTCCCCAGAGAGATACTTAGGACTTGTATTACATACATGTTAACCATTCTCCAAGGTCAGGATGTAATCTTCCGTGTATTCAAAACTAAACAGAATGATAACTAATGAGTGAATGGTTTTTTTTTTCCTCAGCTGCACTGACTTAGGGAAATGAAAAGGAGAGTGATGAGACTGAAGGGGCTGGGTCTACAGGGGAGACAAAGGGAGGAACAGGAAGATGGAGAGGGGCCTGTTCTAGGCTGGGGACCTCTAGGAGGTCGGTAATGGCTGGGGAAATTCAGTACCTGTCCCACAGAGCGGCCGCAGAGCTGACCTGGCGGGGCTCCATCTGGGCTGCAGCCCTGGCTCCTCGGAGGCCAGGAACCCAGGAGAAGCCCTGCCACATGCGGGCAGCTAAGAAGCCAGGGACTCAGATCAGATTGAGCCAGGAGGCTTTGAATCTCACCTCCTGTCCCCAGACAAAGGGAAGCCTCTGGGTGATAATCATCTATGCAATGACCACTATTACTGTGCTTCCCCGAAAATAAGACCGGGTCTTATAATAAGTTTTGCTCCAAAAGACACATTAAGGCTTATGTTCAGGGGATGTCCTCCTGAATAATCATGCTAGGACTTATTTTCCAGTTAGGTCTTATTTTGGGGGAAACACGGTAATATAAAGACACCATTTATTGAGTACTCAGCACGTGCCAGGCATGGTTTTCCATGCACAACCTCTCCTAAACCTCACAACAATACTAGGACATAAATATTATTGTTAAGGATTCCTATTTCCCAGGTGATGAAACTGAGGCACAGAGAGTTGAAGTAACTGCCAAAGGTTATCAAGTTAGTACTGGCAGACCTAGGGGAGCTGACAATCATTCTGTGCTTAATCGCTTCCAGGACCCAGAAGCTCATTACCTTAAAGACTCCTGGTGCTAGAGCACCTTCTAGCATAATCTGAAGCGCACAGCAGAGGTTCATGACCGCAAACGTGAAAAGTCCATGAGGGCAGGAACTTGAACATAATTCTCAAGAATATTTGTGGAAAGAATGTCCTTCCAATAGAAACATTCCATGGACGCATATCCCCTCACTCCTGGGGCCACAACCATGTTCTAGGCACATGCCCACATGGCACAGCCAATGTGGCCAGAAAGTGCCCCAAGAATGTAAACTCAAAGAGAAACTCAAAAGGAGCAAGTGCCATGCAACTGAAGGGGGCTGCTATTCGAGCTGGAAGCAAGGCCCACCTGAAGTGCTCCCTCCTCCAGGAAGCGTCCCTGACCACTCCAGCTCCCCTTCTGCTCCACTGTCTTCACTTTTCCCCTAGTGCTAAGCCGGATGGAGTTGGTTCCTGTCTGTAGTCTGTGGGTGCAAATCATCTCCCTACTTGAACACAAACTCTTCTGCTGGGGGACGGGGACCTGCCTGATGTTACTCCCCAGCACCCAAAGCCTTGGCAGAGAATGAAGGACAAACGAAGACTCCCTGTGTGTTAGAGACGGATTGACATCAGAGTCATGGGGAAGGGGTTGGGGCACACCACCCATCTCAACTCCTTCCACCCTCCAGCTGCAAATACAATACCCTAGGGAACCCCACCCCGAGATTGACAGGAGCACGCAGGCCCACGGAGCCCCCTCTGGCTCCATCCTCCTCCTCGTGGCTCCAACTTCCTCTTGCGCAGGCTGGAGGATTATGGGAGGAAACTCCTGGGGCCCCTATCCCCACTGCTCTCTCAACTCAGCGCCTTAGGGTGCTAAGAGGAGGGACTCTCTTCTAGTTCTTTCTTTGCTTTCCTAAGAAAGGGTAACAAAAGAAACAATTGTTTGAGCCCTGAGCATTCAGTGCTCTGGGGAGGGGCAGGAAGGGAGAGAGCACCATCAAGAGGGAAGGGAAGGCAAAGACGCGGGGCTGGGTGGGGTGACGAGAAGCCCCACGTCTAACGGGTTTCCCTTTGGCCCAGGCCTTTGCTCCACACGCCCCATCTGCATGGTCCCCAGCCACCCACCGCCTTCCCTCTGACAGCTCCTTCCCCAGGAGAAAGCCACCACCAGTTCAGCTCAGGATGCCTGCATGTCAATGGGAATTATCATAACCACGATGGGTCCAATTAGGTGGAGAGATTAGGAGAGAAACCCTCACACCCACAGTCCTCTTTCCCTCCTTCCCAGTAACAGGCAAATACACCACTAGATTTTTCTCACTGCTCATCACCTCTCATGAAAACACCCAGTCACCACAAACCCCAATCGCCCTCCTCCCCCAAACGACAGCTCTCTGTAGAGCCTCCCAAGACATATCTTCCCCCACACCAGTCAGTCTCCAACCCAGGGCACCCCCTCATGACAATCCCACCCCCACCCCCACCCCAGTCTCAGAGGCACCTGTTCTGTGTCAGGCCCAGGACTGGGGCTCGCAGGAGGGGAGAGAGGTAGTCATTCAAGCATAGTATCAGCTCCTGTCACGTTTTGTTCATCATAAATTTTGCATTTTTTTTTTAGAAATATGGCATTAAAAGATTGTTTATGTTCATTATATGTAGTATCTCCTTAAATTTTGCACCCGAGGCACGCACCTCACCTTGTTCCCACCCGGTGCACCCCCACTGTGGTTGAGTCTGGGGCTCTCTCCAGGCTCGTCCATCTCTAAGGTCACAGGGCAGCTGACAGCCTGATACTCACCCCACCTTTTACCCCTCCCCAGCCCCCAACAAGCACCACTCCTGTCCAGTGAGATATCTCCCATTTCCTCACACCTGCCCCCCAGGGCCAGGCCTCAGAGGGCAGAAGCTGATGACAGCTGTTAGCCACCGATAGCTCCAGCCTTCCTAAACAGAGCTCTGAGGTTGACTTCCCTTTTCAGGGGTCACTGACCACCATCCCGTCAGCACTGCCCCCAGGGTATCATTCCCCAGCTTTAATCATCTCGAGGTGCCTTTCCTGACAACCACTGACAAAGGCTCAGCATCAGCCAACACTAACTGTGTGGAGAACTGAGGAATAAAGACAGGGAGGTCTCATGTGGAGAAAACAGCCACGCTCAGCGGCCCTGGGGAGCGTCCGGTTTCAAGGCATTCAATAAATAACTCCAGAGCACCCACGATGGGCCAGGTGCATTCTAGGAGCTGTGCATACAAGACAGAGAACCAAACAGAATCCCTGCCTTAGGAGGTCTCGTTCAGGGTTCAACGAGGACGGACTGACCCACAGGCACAGACATCCACGACACGTACTCCACCCACCTTTACCAGCACAGGATTCATGGCCCCGTGCTGCTGGGGAGCCCAGGATGATTGCTTGATGTGTCTTTGTGTCTTAAGCAAAGAATATATGGAGTTCTAAACGTTTATGTAGAGGACAGAGGCCAGGGTCTTAGTTTGATGGTGGCCCCTGCCCTATGCACCGTGGGTGCAGTGATTCCTGACTCAGTTTCCCCATCTGTGACCAGGAAAGGCTAATCCTCACTTCTCCTCTTCCCTCTCCATCACTTGTCCAGGATGTTGTGAGATACCAGGAAACATCGGATAGATGCTGAAATGCTTGAAATCTGGCCAATCTCCTCCGATACAGAAAGAGCCGTCGGCCAGGAGTCAGGGTCACCATTCTGGCGTGGCCACAGACCCTGGAGTCCAGCACTGGACAGAACAGATGCCAAGTCTGTCTTGGATCTCAATACCAGCTCTCCCGCTGCCTCGCTGTGCGAGCTTGCGAGAACCTCTTAAATACTCTGTGCCTCAGTTTCCTCCTCGGGCACACAGCGAAAATATCATCTCAAAGTCGATGGCATTTCCACAGATGAAATGTTCAGAACAGTTCCTAGCACTTAATTATCGCTATGTACGTGTTGACGATTAGGAGCTGCTAGGGGACCTTGAGCAAGCCCATCCCCCACCTCTGGTTTCAGGACTTCTTTCTGCAAAAGGAGCAGGTTGGACCTAAGCTCCCCGTGGATCCCAAGTTTTTGTAAAGATTGGGCCTCTTTCTGTAGGGCCCCCAGCATCAGACCAGCAGACTCTGCCTACTTCTTTCCTGTCATCATGGACCCTGAGCATCTCGGCCAGGGAGGAGGAGATAGCCAGAGGCTGAGGACTGTCTGGTTTCCTTCGTGGCTCGCGGTGATGGGCAGCGTGGGGAAGGAGGACACTGCCCAGAGGGGCTGCCAGCTGCCTCTGCCTCGGTAACGTTGAGAAAAGAAAACATAATTATATTTTCATTATGAAAGGGAAATGCAGAGCATGGCCACACCTGCTGCAAAACATCACGTTTGCTTCCCTCCTGGCTTGGAAAGCAGCTCACGGGAGTTGTGGGGGGCATGGAGAGAGCATGCTGTCCTGGGGACACACACAGTTCTACCCCCAAAGGCCCAGAAGCACAGCAGATGTGTGGAACCCAGGGAGACAAACCTCTCCAGATGGAAGAGGGCAATCTGCAAATGAAAGTCCTTGCCTAGCCGCAGGGCCAAAGGGAGCCTGTCTGCGGCTGCAGGAGGCCCCTGAGATGAGGAGGAAATGAGATTTCTTCCCAGGTAAGGAGGATGGGTGCTTGTGGGCTCCGCGCCTATGCTGTGTCCTGGATGCCCACTTCCTCCCTCATTCTCCAGCAGCAGGCCAGTGTGCACCGAGAGCTGGCACACACACAGGGTGAGCCGAACTCTGCCACCAGTATTCCACATTGGGGTATAACCGTCCGATCTGGGCCCCTTCCCTCCGGCCAGCCGCAGGCTCCAGGCTCCCCGTGATGGGTGGCCACTTCAACCTGGGATGGCTCTGCCCAGTGTGAACTCTCCTAGACTTCAGAATGGCACCCCAAATATTCTCCCTCCACAACCTGTGCCAGGTGACACCTCCCTGACCATCTGTGTGTGTGTCTGGCACACCTGTCCATCCATCCATTCATTCATTCATTCATTCATTCACCTCATGTTCCCCAAGAGGACCTATCTGTGCCAGGCCCGGCCCCCGAGGAGAGCCTGGCAGAATGTGTCCCCCGGGGGAAGGCTGGGAGCTCTCTGAGGTCTTTGATCACCATAAGTTCCATTTCCACTGAGGGTCAGGAAGTGATAGGACCCCTAGGGAAGGGGCAGGATGGAATGTGGTGGGGATGGGGACAATGACAGGGACAGATACCACTTGAGTGTTGATGGCATGAGGAAAGCCCCAGGAGCCTCCTTTGCCTATCCAAAGAGTAAAGATGACAGAAAGCAAACTCAGGGGGTGGGGTAGAGCCCAGGGAGACACAGAGCTCACTGGCACGATCCCCCACCACAGGCATAAGTGACAGGTCTCAGCTGCCACACATGGGGATGTTCTCACTTGCAGAGGATGCTGGGAAATGTAAGTGCTGAAACATGGGCCTCCGCCAGGGCAGCCGCAGCCCTCAGTCCTGCAGCAACGCCCCTCCCCAAGACACACCTGACAGCTGGCTTGCAGCCCACGGACAGATCCTGGTTAAGTTACTTGAAACGTGTGCACCCATCAGACGCTGCCGCAGCATGCAGAGGCTCACCCTGTACCTGGAACCCAGAGAGACACACGGATGCCCACAGAGGAGCAAACAAGCAGCTGAAGAATGCACACACGCCCGCACACGCACAAGGCAGTACCACACGCAGGCACACCCAGTGTGCCCTCCGCACACCCAGCCCCCAGCAGGGACTCTGCCACACACCGACTTGCACTCATGTGGACATGAGTCCACAGACCTGGTCATTCAAACACATGCACGCACATGTGTACACACACACACACCATTTCCAGGCGGGCTGCGGCTTTGGCCTGGATGCTTGCTGCAGACACACGGTCATCAGTTCTAACAGGAGAGAGAGGACCATCCCAGGAAGGAGTCCCAGCTCCTCTGCGAGCTTCCTGGGCCCCTAGGCGACGGCCTTGCTATGAGATGCAGGCTGTGAATTTTCCAATGAGGAAACCTGAGCCCAGAGAGGTGCGGTGGCAGCAGGGATCATTACAGACGCAGCCTAGACTGTGCTAGCTAAAGGAGGGATGACCCGGAGACAGCAGGCAGATGAGTGGGCAGGAGGCACTGCAGGGAAACAGCAGCCATGGAGAGTTTCTGAGAGTTCTGGAAACATCTACAGAGCACTGAGCCACTGGGCGCCGGCCTCGGTCAGCAGCCCCGGGGCAGCAGTGGTTTCCTCACTGTCCAACCAGGAGAATGACCACCACCCAGGCGACCAGCAGGGACCCTGTACAACTCGGTCTGTGAGCTGGGCTGGGTGGAAGGAGGGGAGATGCTAGAAAGACCTCCTCATCCTCTCCTCTGTATCCAGTGCTGTCCCCAGCTCTGACCACACCTTACTTCTTCCTACAGGTGAAACCAGCCCTCATAGGCCTGGCCTCTTAGCGCAGCAAGAATGCGAGTCCGACAGGCACCCACTTTGAGTCCATCCCCTCGCTGTCTGGGAGCTGGCCCCTAGGTCTCTGGGAGCACAGCAGGAGCTGTTGCTCCCCAAAGCCAAGTATCCTCGTTTTCCTCCAAGGGCATCTAAAGCCAAAGCGCCCTATAGACAAAGGCACAGCTGCAAAGTGAAAGGATCCTAGTTCCCCCCCCCCCAGCCTGCCATTTAGATGACTCATCTGTGAAATGGGCAGCAAACCATTCCCAAAGCAAGTGATTGGGTCTGGTGCCCTCTAGAGCCCCTGCCAGCTCCAAAAGCTGGGGTTTTTCTCAAGCTTGAATGGCAGACCTTCAGACACTGTCCAGCACTCTGTAAAGACACATCTGTCCCGCCTCCAATGAGGGGACATCTTCCAGCTTATTGGAACCCTGCCTATCAGTACAGAATCCAGAGGGACAACCGTCCCTCTCATTCTGGTTCCTCTACTAACACCAGTCCCACAAATCCTTTCTGGATGAAGCCTGGGGCACCTGCATATTATACCTACACACCTATGTGTGTGTACCTCTTTCATCGCCGCCAGAGGTGATTAGCTGGGTTTTTGACAGCTGAGTCACATTCTTGGCTTCCATTCAGCTTCTGGACCATGCACACGCAGGTGTTTGCACATCTGTATCTTCCCCACTCCTACTTCTGACTCCCACCATCCGAGCTCCGCTGTCCTCTCTCCCCTCCTCCCTCCACTCACCCAGGGACGTGAGCTATGGGAAAACAAGTCTGTGATTTTTCACCGTGTTTATAAATCTCTTAAGCTCTACCCAGTGTGTTTTTTTCAGCTCAACGCCTAGCTGGAATGCTGCTGTTTTCACAGAGAGAATCAAAGGAAAGGGATTATAATTACGGGTCAGGTCCTGAGCGAGAAGTAGCTGCAGGCTTGGGGACTTCCCCTGCTTGGGCATCTATTGTATCAGAGAAGAGCCAGGCATCTTAGAGGCATGCCCCCCCGAAGAAAAGACTCAACCTGGGTTTTGGCCTCTTCTCGTTCTCTCCACGTCTCGCCCTCGTGAGGCTGCCATTGAGTGTCTCCTGTCCTTGTCTTTGGTGTAGCAAATGCCTGCAGCCAGGTTCTAAATGCCCAGTTCATAAGTCACAGAGGAAACTTGGACCTGGTATGCCCACCCTGTCCTAGTCACATCCTAGAGAAGTGCCCTGCTGGCTCCCAGCTTCCCTCCAGGCGTGGGCATGGACGACCCGCACCCACCACCACCATCCCCACCCTGAGATGCTGGGCTATCCAAGGACTCTCACATGAAGGCATGCCTGGAAATGCCTATCCAATCTGACCAGCTGGGAGAAAGGAAAAGGAAAGGGGGAAAGAGAGGAAGGAGGGAGGGAAAGAGGGAAAAAGAGAGAGAGAGAGAGAGAGAGAGAGAGAGAGAGAGAGAGAGAGAGCGCACCAGCCCTGAGTCTGAGCTCAGAACCCCCTTCCCTTCAAGCACAGTGACGTCCTGATCCACACAAGTCTGCAAAGTGTCTCATCCACCCCAGCTACTGCCAGACCTGAAAGTCCTACCTGAGGCTGACTTATTTAGACCTGTTCTATTGTTTGTTTATTTGTTTGTTTGTTTTAGCACAAAATTTAAGCATCAACTTGAAGCTGCAATAAAACCCTCAGGCCTGGCGTTCCTGTGTGGATTGGAGTAACCAGCTATATATGATCCTGGGTTTCCTTGCAGGGCCATGTACCCTCGCCCCAAAGGGCTGTAGTCCCAGACCTCCCCCTCCCAAACCCCAGCTTTAGAATGTCTGAGCTGCTGAGCACAAATCGAAGTCATTTCTCCGATGGCCTCTGTGACAGATGAGAAGAAAACTGGTCCTAGCTCACACCACCAGGGGAGCAACAACCACCTGTCCTCTTTCCTTCTCTTTAAAAAACCAGTCAGTTTAAAGGGAGGGTCCAGCTCCGCAATCCCAGCAGAACCGCAGATAACCTGCATTTCACCTTGCGGAAGAAGTGGTACCGGCCAGAGAGCGAGTCCCAGTTCCGTGCCGGCCCCATTGGTGCGCACACGCAAGTTGCCTTCCCTCTTTGGACCCCAAACCTGCATCTTTATATTGAGGGGGACAGAGCAACTGGGGGACAGGGCCTTTCACAGCTGTGATGAGTTATGTTAGCCGAACAAGCTCTGTTAAGAGGGGCAGTATGGGATTAGAATTCCAATCCTGAATTCCAATCCGGCTCTCTCATTTACTAGCAGGGTAAGTCACTCCTCATCACTAAGCCTAAACATCTGCACTGTAAATTGGGAGTCAGAGGGCCTACCTTGTGGAATTGTGGCGGGATCGAATGAACACATGCATGTAAAGTGTTCAGCACTGAGCCTAGCCTAATAAGTGCTTAATAAGCGGCATGATTACTTTCTCTTTTGGAAATGGACCGGAAAGCCAGGAGGCTCATCCTCTAATGTTGGAGAACCGTGCAGTGATGGAGGCCCTGGGGGTTTGGGAGCACGGAGGAAGGAGGGGTTACTGGGCAGGGCAAGCTGCAGGCTCACTGGGCTGCAGCAACCTGTTGCCAAATAAGGGAGAGGACATAGTTACCTTCCATGAAAACAAACTGATTGAATGATTTGTATTCCCAGTCTCTCATATTCCTGTACCCTGGGCAACCCCCAGAGCATGTTAAGTGGGTTACTGCCTTTGTTGGTAGTAGGTGGAGACTGACCGGTGGGGACAGGAAGGGCAAAAAGAAGTGGCCAAGGAGGGGGTTGTCAGGAAGGTGGTGGGGAGAGGCAGGGAAGGAGAGGATAATGAGAAGGGAGAACAGAGGGAGAGGGAGGGGAGGAGAGACGGAGAAAGGAAGGGAATAGACAGGAGGAGCAGAGGGCAAGGAGGGGAGGAAGTGAGGCCAGGACCCGGGTGTCTAGAGCTGAAATAGTAATTGCAGCACAATTCCAAAAGTCTGCAAGCCGCCTCTGGCCTACAAGTGGAGAGGTATTCTAAAATGTGAGCTCCATGAGGGCAGCGGCTAGTTTTTACTATTTTGTTCTCTTTTTACTTTTCTTTCAGTGTTCCATCTTCCGGTCCAAGAATCGTGCCCACTGAGGAAACCATTCTATAACCACTTATTGAATAAAAATAGGTCAATGCAGGCCATCCACCAACAGGTTGAAGCTGTGGTGTTTGTGGGTTCTGCTCTGTACTCTGGCCCCTGTGGGGCTCCGCAGAGCTCCATGGCTGTTTGTGAGGATTGAAGCGGGGCAGCACAGAGACACGGCCTTAAGTGTAGCTGAGGATCCAGCTTTCATGTGTCTACTTTGTCTTAAAGGTCTGGCATGTTCCAAAGGGTTTGCGTCAAACACTGTGCATCGTAATTCATCCTTCCTTGGGATGAAGGTGGAGTAACTAACCCCAGTGACCGCTAGTACCGACCCTGAGTCTCGCTGCAGCCTCTGGAACCCTCTGACTGCTAGACTCTGAAGCACTGGGAACAGAAGTAAGTAACCGAACCCAAGTCCATGAACCACCTCCTGGCCAAAGCTGGTGGGGAGCCCAGAGGAGTCCCTGATGACACCCCTGATGGCTCGGCCAACTCTTGTGAAACAGACCAGATGATAAGGTGACACGCCTTGGCTTTGGAGTCCAGATTCAAACCCCAGCTTGGCCGTTTCCTAGTCATGTGACGCAAGCCACTTAGTGAATAGTAAAAGCTGATGTTTATTAGTGTTTACTCTGTTGCAGCCTCTGTTTCAAGTTTTTGTTTTGTTTTGTTTTGTTTCGTTTGTGTTCACTGCCCTATGTAGCAGTTACTACTATAATCCCATTTTTCAGATGAGGCAACTGAAGCATAGAGAGGCAAAGTAATAGGTGTAAAGTCAAAGAGTAAGCAGCAGAGTCAGGATTTGAACTCACGCAGTCAGTCAGCCTCCACAGCCCTGGCTCTTAACGTCTACGACACCCATAACCTCTCTGAGCCTCAGTTTCCCCATTTGTCAAAAGAAGCTCATCAGAGCATCTTCTTCCTAGAGTTACTGAGAGGATTAGAAATGACATATGTAAAGTACTTGGTAAAGCAGGTATTCAATAAACTGCAGCTGTTAAATTTTACTGACTATTGGTAGTTACCAAATAGTCACGGGGCTATAAAGTACAGTATAGGGAATACAGTCAATAATATTGTAATAACTATGTATGGTGCTGGGTAGGTACTAGACTAATCATGGGGATCATTTCATAAATTATATAAATGTCTAACCACTACACTGTTCACCTGAAGCTAATATAAAATAATATTGAATGTCAACTATAATTGGGAAAAAAAAAGTGTATTTCTGTTGCAAAAAAATGTCAATAAAACAAATCTTGATTAATGTCAGTAAATGGCCCAAAACCACAGTGATTCCCCTGCCCCATAATACCTCTTCTGTCTAACACATTGTTTAGCTTCCTGGTCTTAGTGGCCCCTGGACTGGGCATGCATTTGTTTCCCGTCCAAGTCCACTGCCCAACCTGGGCTCCACATCAGGGCCATCAAGCTCTCCACCTTCTGCTTGAGGACATGAGAAAGTCCAGCAGGCGATGGGAGGGGGAAGGGAAGTGGGTCCAAGCTATTTGTCCCCACCCCCAGCTCCCTCCCCGTGAGTCTGGTTGTGACCTTCAAGCAAAGGTGACAGCTCCTGTTGGGCTGCCTTCTTGATGCTGCTCACATCCTCCCTGGGTTTCAGAAACTACCTTCACCCCTTCAAGTGGAAGCGTGGTAACGCCCCCCCCCCCCCCCCCCGTGTCACGAGCCCCACAGTATTGCACTATCCCTGCGGCTTCCTGATGCCACGTCTGCACCTCTGTAAACAGTTCTTTTTAAATAACCCATTTACATGTTTCCATCTGTCTCCTGATGGGACCCTAACGTTCGACTAGATAAAGCCAGAAAGCATTGAAATCTGGCAGACTGGGTCAAATTGTGTTCTAACATCAGTCACGTGACTTAGGTAAGAACTTCAGTTTTCTCATCTATTTTTACATGGGAGTAAAATTGGGGGTCAAAATAGTACCCACCTTATAGGCTGTTTGATCCAATGCACATAGGACAATAAATGATACTATCGGCATTATTAGCATTATAGTTATATTAGGAGCATGTATGGCTCTCTTCCCAAAAGCCTTTGATTTTGGTTTGGGGAGCTATGTGGTTCTGGGAAGATGACCCCCCACCCCCTTCCCCAGCTCCAATCTGCATTTAATTCCAGAGGCCACAGTGATTGGTTATGAGAGGAGCATACAACTCAAGCAGGTCCAATCAGAATGTGATTCAGAACTCCTCCCAAGACTGCTGGAAGTACCGTTCTCTCTCCTTATATAACAGATGGCCTGATCTTCGCATATGCAGACTGTATCTGCCATCGCTATCTTGCTACCACGAGGAAGCCAGCCTGAAGATAAAGCCAATTTCCCCACAGAAATTAGGGAACTAGAACCAAACTCTGAGGAATCCATGCCTGAAATCCACACCACTTTCCTGTGATACAAGGCAATCACACTCATTTTTAGAAGTCAGATCAAACTGGGTTTTTGTCTACCTGCAATCAATTGCATCTAGCAGATTGAAGCTTTGGTACCAGAAGTGGGATAATGAAATAACTGGCCCTACAATGTCAGGCATGGCGTTTACACCCAGCCAAAGAGGTGTGCTGGCAAACAAAAAGATGTTGCTATCCAGGGACCGTGGAATGCATCCTGCTCACCCCTGAGTCATAGATGCGAGGTCTGACAATTAAGTTTGCAAACTCGTCCTAGAGAAAGTGCTACACACCTCATTGCTGAGTATCACTACGATCACCTTCGAAGTCCTCCCCTTGGGAAGCTATGCACCTACACCAGCACCTAGTCCACCCTTCAAAGCAGTTTTGGAGCTCTTTTTCTGGAATGGCCATCAGAGCTCTTGTCATATTACCCTTGAGGTCCTGAATGTCATTAAAATATCTTCCTTTCAATATTTCCTTTATCTTCGGGTAAAGAAAGAAGTCATTGGGGCCAGATCAGGTGTGTAGGGAGGGTGTTCCAATACAGTTATTTGTTTACTGGCTAAAAACTCCCTCACAGACAGTGCCGTGTGAGCTGGTGCATTGCCGTGATGCAAGAGCCATGAATTGTTGGCGAAAAGTTCAGGTCGTCTAACTTTTTCACGCAGCGTTTTCAGCACTTCCAAATAGTAAACTTGGTTAACTGTTTGTCCAGTTGTTACAAACTCATAATGAATAATCCCTCTGATATCAAAAAGGTTAGCAACAGCGTTGCAACAAGTTCACGGTCGTAATTGTCAGACCTTGTATTCATGGCCATTATAGGTGTGTATCTTTCCAAGACAACTTTCTAGCAAATGACAATAAAGTGACTTGATAAAGGGTGGGCTTTTTCTAATTGGATCAGTGATGCCAGCTGGGCTACCCTCAGGGCTGTGGCTCCCCAGTCTGGGAAATTGGCAACACTTGATATGTAATAGCAAAGAGGGTGGGTAAACTGTGTCTCCTATTCCTCAGGTTGCAGACTGTGTACCGATAGGCTGTGTCAGGTAAGAAAAATTTACCGTGCTGTCATACACGGACTACGTCTTGCGATCTTCAATGAAAAGTAAGGTCCTAAATGACAACCTTTGATTCAAGGTGGCCCATTGAGAGCAGAGAAAAAAGAAAAATATGGCTTTGCTAAGAGAGGTACTGCTGCGACCAGCAGCCTGTAATCCAAATTTCCTGACATTCTCGTAATCTGAAGTCTGGAAGACATGGAAAAGGGATGCTGTTGTGTGTGAGCAAAGGCAGGCGGTAGGAATCATAGTGGAACATAAGACTGGGGTCAGCAGGAAGTCTGACTCCCCGACCACACACAAACGTCTCTTGAAATAAACTCCCCTCCTAGCAATGAGGACGATCCCTTCTGTTGTAAGGACGCAGGTGAGGGGTAGCCAGTGAGCAGAGCGTAGATCTGTGGTGCCTCCCTACCCCAAACGAAGGCCCCCAGGAGACACAGTATGGAAGCAGAGGTGATGAAATTAAGGGCTAGGGAATGAGCAGAGGAAGGAGGTCTGTTGCTAGGAGACAGTCTCAGACTTCAGACTGACTCAGCAATATCTCTTGGCTGCTGTTATTGGCACATGGTATTGACTGGGAAGTAAACAGACTGGAAATCTAAGGTCTGTAGAGAGACCTGCATTGTCAAATCTGGCTGACAACAGCCTCTGATTGCTCAAACCCTAAGGCAAAGCCCAAGTTCCCAGCTTTATCCAATACACAGCAACTGCCAAAGTAGCACAGGAGAGGGGTCTTCTGCAATGTCCATCGCAGGGAGGTCCAGAGAGGACAGCAGACAAGGGAAAATATCCCACCACAGACTGGCTAACCTAGGAAGGCACACACTGTCAGAGAAGAACCTATGGAACACAGATCAGTGACTGCAGGCAGCTTTCCAATTTTACTCTTTTCCAAATGGGAGGGCTATGTTTTTTGTTTGCTTGATTCTTTATTTTTTATTTGTTTATTTTTTGTGATTCTCATATTCCGTCTCCATGGGTGCATATTAGGTGTATTGAGACATAGAGAACTTATCATTTAAAGCAAATCAGAGCCTGAAACATCAGGAATCTTATCTGGACAGGATGAAGAGGACTCACAGCACCAAGAGATGTAAGCAGCTGCTGGGTGAAACCTCACGATGCCTCGCTCTGGGCATGAGGTGAGTGTATTGTATGTAGGTGGAGTGTTCTTGAAAGTGTACAGCAGTACAGGAGTGTGTGTTGCAGCCAAACATGTAGGTCGTGGTGGACATTAGCAGTTGCCTTCTAAGGATCCATGATAAAAGCTCCTAGTTTCCATTTAGGCCCTCCTGCGGGTCTGGGGAAGCTGATTCAATCTCCAAATCTAGGGTGGAGTGTGTGCATGACACTAAGCAAATTAGTGATGGTTCATGACCCAAGCCAAAAGACTAGGTCCTCTGCCCTCCCGAAATCACATTTTTCAAAGAAGCATGGTGTGCAGATGTGAGGCCAGGGAGGAAGTCAGCAGAGGAGGACAAAGCCAACACACAGAGGTCAGGACGCAGAGAGACAATGAGAAATGGAGCCAAAGGCCGGCTCAAGCTGCCCCTGGAGTCCACATTACTGTCCGAGTTTTCAAATGCATGAACCAGTAAACACCCTGGATCGTTTTACTTAGTTTCAATTGGGTTTTCTATAATTTTATTTAAAAGATATGATGTGCATGTGTCGATTAAGCTTAATTCACTTCTTTGGATCCCATCATAGCACCTGACTCACTGGCAGGAGCACAGGTAGTGATTGGCAAACATGTGTCTAACGAATAAACATATGGGAACGACCACAAAACATGTGGGTAGAAGTGGCTACTGAGGATTGATTCCAGGGCAAAATGTTAGAGGCCATGACGCGAAGATTGTACACAGCAGTAAAACCTAGCAATGTAGGCTGACTAAAGAATTAACAGAGAATTCTGAGTAAGAACAGTAGAATGTTTTATACAAAACAAAATTACTCTGATCGGCTCTGACATGCCCATGTGATAGAATCAAATAGTACGAAAGATCAGAGGTGGAAGAAAGGAATTTAATCCATCAAGTCCAATTTACCCACTTAACCGATGAGGAAACTGAAGGCAAAAGAAAGGATGAGACCCACCCAAGTCACACAGCTTCACCAATCTATTTACACAGGTGAGGGGCACACCAGTTCCCACACTGTTCCCATATTGGGGGCCACGTCTTTTTGTTCCGTGCTTGAGACCAGTGGTTCTCCAAGTTCGGTCTCCACCTGAAGCTCAGAACCACCTGACAACCCATTAGAAATGCAAACTATCGTGGGTTCCACCCCAGACCTACTGAATCAGAAACTTTGAAGTGGGCCCAGCAATCCTCCCTTTACTAAGCCCTCCAGGTAATGCTGATGCATGCTCAAGTTTGAGAACGCACACTTCTAGAACAGTGGCTCTCAAATCTTAATGCATACACAAATTATCTGGGAATCTTGTTAAAATGCCAATTCAAATTTTGTAGGTCTGGGGTAGGGCCCCCTAAGTTTCATTCTAACCAGTTTCCCAAGTGATGCCAATGTTGCTTATCCAGAGACCTCACTATGAGAAGCAAAGTTCTCTCTATTAACACGTAGTCTTACATCTGGCATCTCTCTTCTTATAAAGGTAGCTGAGCAAACACAAGCATGTGGATCTTAAAAAAGCAAAATCCCAGAGAAGTACCACATCATGTAAAAGGAAATACATTTATAGCAAACACACACACACACACACACACACACACACACACACACACACACACGGTAATTCAAAGATAAAACTTAGGTTGCTAAAGTCTAAACCTATTTTTCTGTCCTTTCGTTCTGAATTTCTTTTCGTTATAAAAGCAATATCATTAAAAGACTTTTAGAAAAGGAAAGGAAGAAAAAAAAAGAAAGAAAAAAAGAAAAGGAAAGGAAGAAAAGCACTCATACTCTAATCCCCCTATCTTAACAACTATTTTTTTTTTATATTTGCATAAACCTTCCAATTTTAGTCCATAAGTATCTTTAAAAAAAATAGGGGCCAGCCCGGTGGCTCAGGTGGTTACAGCTCCATGCTCCTAACTCCGAAGGCTGCCAGTTCGATTGCCACATGGGCCAGTGGGCTCTCAACCATAAGGCTGCCAGTTCAATTCCTCGAGTCCCACAAGAGATGGTGGGCAGGGCCCCCTGCAACTAAGATTGACACGGCACCTTGAGCTGAGCTGCCTCTGAGCTCCCGAATGGCTCAGTTGGTTGGAGCACATCCTCTCAACCACAAGGTTGCTGGTTCGACTCCCGCAAGGGATGGTGGGCTGTGCCCCCTGCAACTAGAAAACGACAACTGGACCTGGAACTGAGTTGCGCCTTCCACAACTAAGATTGAAAGGACAACAACTTGACTTGGAAAAAGGCCTGGAAGTACACACTGTTCCCCAATAAAGTCCTGTTCCCCTTCCCCAATAAAATCTTAAATAAATAAATAAATAAATAAATAAATAAATAAATAAATAAATAAATAAATAAATAAAACCAGCTCCTATCATGTACTATGGGGTTTTCTTGACTAGAATAATTTTATATGGGAGTGCTCTTACCATATTCTCATTTATCCTAATTAGTAAAAACCCCATACTTAATCATGCCATGAATATACTCAGCTAGTCAACAAGTTAGTTCTGTGGGCGACAGAGGGCCATTGGCCCCGGATACTGTTGTTCAGGGACCCGACTTAGCCCTGTCTCTCCCGTGGGCTTCAGGCAGGCCTTTCCTCTCTCGGCTGACCTTTCAAAGTTTCCAGAGAAGGAATCACCCTCCACCTCCTCTCCCCCCACCTACCCACACACTTGAGTCTGACTGGTCCCTCCTCTCCCATCAGCTGGGAATCAGGGCTTCCTTACGGGGGCAAGCTTCCTAAGAGGGAGACGAACGGTCTGTGATGTACCAAAGCAAAAGGGAGAGTTTGCTTAAGAATAGACTGCCCAGAGGTTTGGGTAGGGTCCTGTAAGTGGACCTGGGGTTCAGTCTATCATGATCACCTCAGTTCTGGAGGCCTCTGTCCAATGGACTCACATCTGACCCTCCTGGGGTTCTTTTCTCCTGAAGCCTTCCGAAATGCTGTCTTCCCTATTTCGAGGAGAAAGCTAGAATTCAAGACAAATGGAGGGATGGGCTAGATGGATGGGTGGGTGGATGAATGAGGTAGGGGAGGGTGTGAATGGTGGACAGAGACATAGATGGACAGGTAGAGAGACAAATGATAGGAGGCAGCTGGGATGGACAAACTGACAGGAAGTGGAAAAGTCTCAAGGAAATAGTTATTGTTACTCCTTGGCTGTTTCCCAAAAGCAACCATTAATTCTAAGTAAAGTGGACCCAACATCTGCTCAGCTCTCCAGACCTCTGCTCTGCAATCCGGTTATCAAATCAGAATCACAGCTTCAGAGATCACTGACTGTTCAAGTTAAAAGGGGCCCCCTAGTACAGATGAGCAAACTGAGGCTCAAGGAGTTCAGATGATTGGCTGAAAGTCTCAAATACTGCTTGTTTTATATACTTTTGGTTTTTTTTAAATCTCCCTCTCCCTCTCCTTCCCCCTTTCCCTCCCATTCTCTCTGGAAAACCACTCTTGTCCTGATTTTCACCTACATATCTTCCATTTATCTTTTATCTCTGCCCCCAGCCAGTTTCTTGGCTAAAAATCACCCCACAATAAATCAGCCTACGAGCACAGCCATTTTCACAGCAAAAGCAGGAGGTGAGGCCGGCATTCTGTTTCTAACAAAGCCATTTTCAATAATGTATAATTAATTATAATGTATAAAAAAAAGGCCTTTTCCTTGCATGCTGGTGGAAAGTTCTTCCTGACATCTAACATAACTCCATTCCTCTCTTCAGTTGATTAAATAATTTCCCCCATTCTCTTTTCCCTGGGAATGTAAGGCATTGTCATCGCCAGCTTTAGAAAAGCCAGTACAAGTAAAAGCATTCTGCCCCTCACCCCCTCCTGTCTGCTGCTACACACTGGGTCAGGGGGAGAGGCCAGGCCACAGATAAGCCCAGCCCCTGCACCTTTTCTCCCCTCCACATGCGAAACCACACCAGCAGGGTGCAGGAAACCTTTCTGAGAATATTGATCACAGAGGGAGGGGTAGCAGCCACTGATGGGCTGTCTTGGCCCCATCCGGGAGGTAAGAGCTAGATGCAGCTGCCACCCAGAGCCCCCCCCTTGCAGGTACCGCCGGGAGGGGTCTGTAGCTTCTGGCATCATGAGAGAAATCCTGTATTCTCAGCCTCACATCCTTGCATTCACCCATTTTTCCGCAGCCTGTTTCTCTCCCATTTTCCCAAGGGCTTCAGAAACCTCCCTCACACAGGAAGTCTTCTTGCACCGAAGAGATGAGAGTCAGGGGTGATTCTGGTCTAGCCCTCTGTACCCTGACTCAGATCCCACCACTGAGCACCCACCCCCTACACATCTCCCTGACATGCACGCTGTCCATACAGTTTCTTATCTGGTGTTGACCGCTTTACTGTGGCGTATTTTTCATTATTACCTCCAACTATGTCCTCTCAGACCAGGAGCTCCCTAAGAACAAGAGACAAACAAAAACTCAGGATCACGTGACCAACAACACATTGAGAATGGACTCTGTTCCAGGCTCTGCGCCAAGCATGTTCTGGCCACTGTGACCCTCACTGTCACAGACCAGCTCTCCTCAGGCTCCACCACCCCACCCACCTGAGCCACCTGGTGAGGGCCCCACCAGCTGGTGGGTCTAAAATTGGCCCAGGGCCGGTGGGAGGCAGAGAGACATCTAGGGGGTGGTCATTGTTCCAGGATGCTCTCACACACACCCTGATTCTGCAGGACCTTCCACCATTGCAGTCATTGACAGGAGACCATGCTTCTCATCCTCAGGATGGTAACTTATTCCAGATGAAAATGCAGGTCACACAGTTAGTGGTGGAGAGGGAACTAGAACCCTGTCTCTCTTACACACACACACACACACACACACACACACACACACCTACTAAAGCCTAGGGCCCTCATGAGTGATTTCTTGGATTCCTATCTCCCTGTCTGAGTGAGACTTGGCCCACGCCCAGAACTCCTGAGGCCATGGCCACCAATGCTTGGATCTCCTAAAATACAAATCCAGCTCAAGGCATCCTTGAGTTTTGCTCGATGGATGTCACCTCAGACTGAGGGCTCCTTAAGAAGAAGAGACATAATAATAATCAGGATCATAATCAATAGTCAATTGCCAGGTGCCTCCCTGGGTGCCCCTTCCCCCTTCAGGATGCCCAAAGCCCTTCTGCCACCACGCTATGACCCCATTCTGTGCACGACCTCAGCTAGCACCCCTAAAGGATCTGGGGTGGGGTGGTTGGGAGCTCATAACAGAGGTGCCACATCAAACGGTCCTCCGCTCAGAGGCGAGGCCCCCGTGGGGCTAGCACATGTCTGAGATTTTGAGGGCTCCGAGGAGACAGAGGCCACAGGCCTGCTCTCAAAACAGTGACATCCTGCTTTGTCAGTGATGTCCCATCTCTCTCACAGAAATGACATGGAAAGGGTAGAAAAAAGCATGACTAGTCAAGGAAGCAGAGGTACGGGGGTTCAGATAAGGGGCAAGGATGGTGGCATGGAGGCATGGTGGCAGGACCTCAGCTGTCACTACTGGTCTTTACAAGGAGTCGAGATTCATGGGTGAAAGTCAGGGAGGCACCATGGGGGCCTGGCCTTGAGGGCCCCGTAGGACATCTACAAATAAAGATGAGAGTAAGGCGTGCTTAGAAAAAGAAATGGGGGCAGAAGAAGTCCAGCGGCTTCTACACGCCCATGATTAAGTGTGCAGCTCCTGGCTCTGCTGTGTGAGCTCAGGCAAGTTACTTAGCTTTGCTGTGCTTCATCTGTAAAATGGGGATGAGAACAATACCTACTTCAGAAGATCCCTGTGAGGCTCAAGTGAGTTACTATTTACAAAGTGTTGAGAACTGTGCTTGGCACACAGGAAGTGCTCTACGAGTGATTATTATTATTGTGGATGATGATAATGTTATTTCATTGCATAGAAGTCTTTTCTCACTGAATTCCTGGTAGTTTTGCTGTTGCCTGGTTTCTGTATTTTGGACAAGGATTTACCTGCCCACTTGCCTGAAAGAAGTCACAGATTCCAGAGGTGAGCAGTGGAGGTCCCCGGTGGGGTGCCACGTGCCCTCTGAGTATGCACAACAGGGGCAGAGGAGAGGAGGTGAGTTCCAGCTGATGGGGGGCTTCTGGTCCTCCCAGGCCCGAGTAAGTCAGGGTCCCTAGGGAAACTGTTCTAGGCCCCAAGGGGTCCTCCAACACCTGCCTCCACAGCCCAGCTCCTCCATGGATCCAGGCGGAAGCAGCAGGTCGGGGGCCTGGGAGCAGGAGGAAGCTCCCAGCCCACATCACTCCAGAGTGGACAGCGCACTGATCCTCTTCTGGCCCAGCCGGTTCATGGCCAGTGCAAGAACCGCTAGGACTTCCATTCCCTGGATTATTGAGGGTCTGGGCCACTGCACGCTGCAAAGGGTCTGGCCCTCCATTCTCTAGTCCCACCACGGCTGGGGTCTGCAAGGAGGGCTGTGCACCAGGGGTGGGAGACAGGGGTAGAGTTTAGGCAGTCAGTAAGCTAAGTGAGCGTGGGAGGCAAGTGGGTCCCAGGAAGGCCAGGAGGGGCAGAAGGAGAACTGGGAGGAGGCGCCGTCCTTATGAAGAGGAAGAGGGTTCCAGAGGGAGGCAAGCTGATGTTAGAATCATTAAATAACAAGAATAATAATAGCTGTAGTAATAATATAACAGTTATTACTATATTATTATTATGAATAGCCCCTACTCTCATTACTACAGATCTCCTACTCTCCTCTCCCAGCTCTTTACTTGCCATTTAATTAATTAATTAGTCATTTAATCCCACAAAACCCACGATGAGGGGGGAATGTCATTAGCACCTCTATTCTGTAGATGGGAAAAAGAGGCAAGGAGAAGTCCCGTAACCTGCCCAAGGTCCACAGCAGTCAGAGGCAGCTCAGCGTCCAAAGTCTGCATGAAACCATGGCCCTGCACGGGTAACAGAATAGCAGCAGCCCACCGCACAGGTGTGCCCGCGTCAGGGAAAAGTCATAAGGGACGGCGACCTGCAGGAGGAGGTTTGGAAGGCAGTAAGGATTAATGGAGACATGGAAAAGAGCATGTGTTGGGGTGCAGATCCTAGCAGAAAGGCAAGTCAGGATGGCGAGAGATGAAGGTGCTGCTTGTGGTGGAGGGAGTGGGTGGGATGGCAGTGGGTGGGGGTGAGGGAGTGCTGCTCTAAGTCGCCTGCGTCCGTCAGGTGCAGAATGGGTGGGAGCAGGTGGGTGAGAAGGAGGGGTCCGCCTCTACAAGCTCCTCCTGCAAAGAGCAGGGCTGCAAGGCTTCCTGCTGATGCTGTAAATCAGGGCTTCTAAGTAAAGCCATTACTGTGTCTCCAGCGCTCAGCCCATTGCTGATGCCACTGCTCGAGATGTAACTCGAATTTCGTTTATGACCCCCACCACCGTAAATCCTGCCTAAGGTGGATCGAGGGCGGCTGACATAACACCCCCACCTGGGGGAACCCCAGGACTGGCGGGGATGTCCCAGGATAGTGTGGAGAGCTTGTGGGTGTCTGGCCTTCCCCAGGGCTGGGGTAGAAGGGGAGGGACGACAGAGGGGGCTAGTTGGCCCCTCCTGTGACACCCACCTTTGGACCCCAAGAAGTCCCCCTGCCTCTGAGATCAATGAGGGATCAGAGGTCCATGAAGGGCCCGGCAGTGTGTGACTGAAGTGTGCCCCTTCCCCTGGCTTTGTCTTACCCTTCCTCCCACTCCACTCCTGCCCAGCACCCTCCCAAAACTGAGCTGCATTGCCTCCACACATCCTGCCCACACCCCCCCAGCTCCCCTTCCTGGACAGCTCCCCTAGTCTGGTCACAAACTCTCATTTCTCCCTCTCTACCATGCTTTCAAATGCCACTCACGTAGGAGCAGCTGTACACGAGGACGGGCCACCCTACCTCTTCCCTTTCAGGCACAATCCTGACTTGGCCCTCCCTACGACAAGGATAGTTTAATCATCTGCCCACACATGCCTATCCCCAGCCCCTGGAGAGCAGGACTGTATCTTCTTCCTCTGAATTGTTTTGGGGAGCCCTCGGCCAGTGCTCAGAGGAAACTCAGGAAACATTTGTTGAGGGAAGAACCACTGCATGGAACACAAATACATAAGTGTTTGTGGACTGAATGGAACCCGATCCGGGCGGTCCTCTGTGACTGAGTCTGGGACAGGACTCCAGACGCAGGCCCACCACCGCCACCACCCACCCCCATCAGAGATCACGTACTCCAGGCCTTACAGCTCTTCCATAACCAGGCCAGGAAACTGCGAGCTTGAGACACCCTCCTTGGGCAGGGCAGTCCTGGTGAGGCCAGGTACCGTCACATATTCAGAAATACAGCACCAAGGAAGTACAAGGGGGCAAGGATGGCAGGAGGAGAGTGGGCCTGACTCCCACGGGCGAAGGGCCTGCAGTTACTGACATGCGCTAAGTGAAGTGTTCCTTGTGTGGATCCAGGAGGAAGGCTGCTCTTCCTAACACACATCGAAACAGACAAAAGCTCCCTGCACCTATCACACCAGACCTGTCCAATCTCTTTAGATCTGTGTTTATCAAGTTGCAGCTCATGGCCCACTGGTAAGTGGTGGAATCAATGAAGTAGGTCATGACAGCATGCCTAATGGAAGGGCACAATGGGACAGGAGAGGTAGGATAGAATGGAATAGAATGGAATAGGCTAGACTAGACTAGGGCCTTGTACTTAGGAAGGATATCGTCTCCTAATATTTTAGTTTCCATTATACATGTGATGGGTGTTTGTACATGTCATACTACGTTGTGATGTAAAAACCTATGTCTTACTGTGGGTTCCAGGACAAGAAGTTTAAAAGCTACTAATGTGGATTATCTGGGCCACTCCAAACCTGCCTTACTCTCATTGCCGTGCACCTCCCTCCCTCCCTCCCTCCCTCCCTGTGATCTGATTGTCCGTCTGCCCTGAGGAAAATTTGGGGCAGACTCTGGCCTCGGTGTGGAGCTGTCCTCCATGCCGTCCTACGCAGAGCATGTTCAGCAGGGACCTTGGGGACACAGCCACCAGGCCATGAGGTGGTACTTGGAGGTTGGGCCCCCGGGAAAGGACAGTTGGCACAGACAGAAGCCCCAAGCCCCCTGATGCTCTTTGAAGTCGGCCATGGAGACTGCCCCCCTGCCTTCAGGAGAACAGAAAGGAAAGGACAGAGTTTGTGTGGGCTGTAGGAGAGCTGGACTAGACCCAGGCCTTCCCTCAGAGTCGCAGAGGTCAGGGCTGGAAGGGCCTCAAGGCAGCTTCCGCAGCGACCCTCATTTGGTAGGTGGGGAACTGTAGCCCCACCCCCACCCCATAAGGCCAATGACTGCTTGGAACTGACCTAGGAATAGAATCCATGTCTCCTAAAACTTCCCCAGGAGCACTGCTGCCACCTCCTGAAGGGGCTGGCACACTGGGCATTAGGCAGGCCACAGCGACAGTGCCCTCTCAGCTGCCGGGGACTGGCTGCTATAGGCCCCACCCGGAGTCAAGGAGCCCCTAAACAGGAAACCCTCCATCGCTCCAGACCCAGTCCAGTGTCTGGCTCATGGCAGACAAGAAGTTCAAGAAGTCTTTGAAGAATGAATGAATGAATGAATGAACGAACAAATGAAGGAATTGATTTGACAGCCCAGAATGTGACCTCTGGAAGATGATAGTCCAGCCAGGGCATGAGGACAGTGACCTAGAGGAAGATCATTTAAAAATGAACATATGATGAAAGACAGATGAGGGGGACAGACGATGAATGAGGTGGGAGTTGTGCGTAAGGCTGGGCTAGAACAATCACAGAAGGCTTCCTGGAGGTAGAGTTCAGGGGCAGGTCAGGTTTGGGCAGGCAAGAGGAGGAACCCTGACTACAGGGCTGGGGTTGGGGAAACACAGGACATACAAGGGGCACAGCTGTCTAATATGCAGACTGGAAGTGTGCTAGGGGGCTTCTCGGGGTTGGATGGATAACTAGAAGTGGCCGGGTGAGTGCAGGGTGGGGGGTGGCAAAGGGAGCAGGAGGGAAATGTGTGAGAAGAGACAAGATTTCCAATTTCATATCCCCAAGAGGAAATGGGGTCCATCTGGGGAACAAACCATTCTGAAAGGACCTAGTGCGGAGCTCGTTGAAGTCTCCCTCTGCTGCCCCTGAAGCTTGAAAGACCCTAGCCACCAGAGAAGCAGTGGGAATGGGGCCTCTTGGTTCTGCTGACACACATACACACACACACACACACCGTTACCCCCAAGAGGTCCATTGGGGGGCTTCCCTTGGCTGTGTCCCTCCAGGGGACGCAGGTGAACCTTTGGAGCGGCTGGCCACAGAGGGTGTAAGGGTCAGTATGTGTGCATGTGTGTGTGGAGGGGGGTGTGTCAAATGGGTGTATCCCTAAGGCCTAAGTCTAGGTTTTGACTAAGTGCTGACAGACCACCAACGACAGGCCACTAACTGGCCTCTAGCCCCACCCGTGTCTTCCTGAGAGTTGACTGTAAGCTGACAGATGGCCGCAGGGCCCCATGGGTAGAGACCCCTCCCCACATCCCTACACAGTACCCTCAAATGACCCAGGTATGGATGATGCTTCTGTCAGTCTTGCTCTTGAAATCTGCCTCTCTGCATCCAGTCAATTGCTCAATGTCTGTGATATGCGCCTCCCTCCCTCTCCGGCCCAGACACACAAGGACAGCAGCCAGGACAGCCGCTGGGCCAGTGAGCTCTCTCCACCTCCTCTTCTGGGGGACCCTCCAGGGTCCTCAGGTTTGCAGAGTCCTCACTGTCTCATCAAAGGGAGGAAAGGAGCAGGGAACAGTAGCTGCTGGGGGCTCCCTGTCACTCCACAGTCACCCATCATGGGGCCAAGACCACTAGGGAGCAGGGGTTTTCAGGGGGTTCCATCTGGATCAACAGCACCTGTTGCTATTTTTAAAAGACGTCTTTGTG
This sequence comes from Rhinolophus hipposideros, assembly GCF_964194185.1. Lineage (NCBI taxonomy): Eukaryota > Metazoa > Chordata > Mammalia > Chiroptera > Rhinolophidae > Rhinolophus > Rhinolophus hipposideros. The sequence continues at coordinate 98,648,265 of NC_138049.1, read as the reverse complement.
ACCAAGCTTGGATTAAGCCAAGGCAAAGGTAGGTATGGAAGCAGCCGAGCCTCGGCGCGAGGGCCTGCCAAGATCCCCAGGGACCCGTCACAGTCTCATCTCTGGGACTGCCAAGACACAAGATGAGAAATCAGGGTGGAAGTGATAGGATGGACGTGGAAGGAGTACCCATCTCCCCACAATATCTCCAGCCCTGTCCTCAATGTCTTCACTCGCTGCCTCACCCTGTCACTCCACAGACACCCTCTGGGGACCAGCAAGGGGCTGGACGTGAGATACAGAGGATCAATGTTTTTAAACGATCATCCTCATACTTGCAAACCATGGTCCAGGAACTGGGCTAAGTGCTTTTCAACATGATCTCATCATATTAGCTCATTTAATTAGTATAACAACCCCGTGAGGAAAACACTCTTTGTATCCCTGTTGTAGAGGTGACTATATTGAGAGTCCGGAAAGTTAATTAACTTTCCCCAAATCATACAGCCAGTCAAGTAAGACCCTGGGATTCAAATTCAGGTTCATCTGTGTCCGAGGTCCAGCCGTCTAGCCATTATCCATCAGTGGACCAGGGCCAGGAGTGTTTGATGCCCATTGGAGTACATGGACCTAGGAACCAAAAATCATCAGATATGAGGTTTCCCTCAGGTTCCTGACTGAGAGTCAACAGCAAAAGTCAGCCAACCAACATTTATTGAGGGTCTATCACATGCCAGCTGCTGCTTGCGGGTCTGGGGATACAGGTGGACACAATAAAGTTCCTGCTCTCACAGAGCTCTTAATCTAATGGTCCATCCAGGAGCCCAAGCCAGGACCTAAGGTTCACCTTTGATATCTCCTTCTCACTCACAGCTCTCCCAATCTGATCAAAACATAATCTAATCATCACTGAGTCCAGTTGATTTTACCGTTTAAGTAGCTCCAGCATCTGCCCACTGCTCTCCATTGCCCTCCGTCACCCCAATCCAAGCCACCATTCTCTCTCTCCTGGACTATTCCAATGGCCTCCTAACTGGTCGATATCCACCCACGCTTGCCATCCTCCAAGCAATTTTCCACCATGCAGTTAAAGTGCATTTTGCAAAATGTAAATCTGGGTCCCCTTCCATTAAGTTATAATCCTTCAATACCTTTCCATTGCTTCTAGCCAAAATACTTCTTAATCGCCTCTGACGCCCTACCTATCTCCCCAGACTTCCCTACGCCATGACCACCACTATCTCTCCCTTCACTGTAATCACCCGCTCCAGCCCCACGATCTGCCCACCCTCCTCCACCACTGTTCCCACCACGACTGCAGTCCTTAGCATCACAGGAGCATGAGGCTTCATAAAGCTTCCCCTCCCACCTGTGTGTCTGAGCCAGGTGCCGTGTGCCATCATGGAGGTAGACAGCCCTGTCATCAACGCTCTGACCATTTGACACACGGACTCAGAAACAATAACTGTGGGACCTGCCTGTTCAAATAAAAGCCTTAAGACTGATCTGGAGTTTCTATCCTTCCCCACCATACTTGAAGGGAGCATAGCTTTACCTGCCTTAAAGCAGGATGTGTAACGGCCAGGACCATCTAGAAGTGGATATGGACCCTAAGAGAAATCACTGTAGGATTCCCCAACATTTACATTCCAGCAAACCTTGGAATGATGACCGGTAAGACTAGCCTTAACGAGAGAACATGAAGAGTGTGTTTAAAGTAGAAAGAGGCAAGCCCATTGCCTTAGAGTTCTTAGGACTTATGTCTATAACTCTTCCATCTCCCTATTTTAAAGACGAGGAAACAGAAGAGGGTCAGAAAGGAGACCTTCTTGATCAGTCATACTGCAAATCCTTAGGACAGCCAGGCTCTACAGTCGGCTCTGAGACTCTGTCCCTTAGCCCACCTCACTTCCTGGAGAAAAGGGAGTAGAGGGGGAGCCACCCAAGAAGGGTACAGTCTCCTGCTACCAGGGTCCTCATCCCCAGGTTCCAAAGAGGGCAGAATAAGACACTCTTTCTCTGGGCTTTAGTTATCCTCCAAAGCTGAGAGTATAAACAAAATGGTAGACACAGCCTGCTCCCAGCCAAAGAGATGAAATTATGGGTGACAGCCTCTGATCAATGCTGCCTTAGCTAAAAGGACAGTAAAGAAATCCTCCTTAACTCCAGGCCCTAAAGGGTTCAAGGGAAACAACCTGACCACTTTATTGCTTAAAACCAACTATTTCAAAGCTGCCTTGCTCCTTGGCTTCCCCTCTGGGTCCCCATCTTCCTCCTCCCCACTTCTGAATCTCAGTTCCAGAAGAGATACAGGACACCAGGCAACGCCAGCTAGATTGGCCAACAGAAATGAAACTCAGACAGGGATAGAATAATTGTAGTTAGAACGTATAAAACATGTACTGTGAACTTATTTCCATACGAACACTTCCTCTTCACTGTTTTGAGAACCTTGCTTGCATTGACCCATTTAACCCCACAGCGGCCCTGCGCCGAGGCCTTCTGATGGGGGAAGGTGCAGACCTGGCCTAGCTAAGGTGGAGGTGGGGGTGCGAAGGCACTGGCAGACATTCCACAGAGACTTACCCCTCAGGTGCACTCCTGAGGTTCTTTGGAAAATCCTAACAACTGACGTTGTATTTTTTGATGCCCCTAGACAGCTGCCTGCAAAAATGCCCAGACTAATGGCTGTGCCCAGTGCCAGCTGATCAGTTTACTCCCCAAACCGTAAAAACAAGATTCACTATGCCCAGGAGGTTTGCAGTTTTCCCTCTCTCTTCTCCTCTCTCTCTCATCAATCCAGATCTTGCCTTTGTTAATTAACGGTAATCTACTGACTGTCCTTGTTCGAGAAACGTGGTGTGCAGATAACTGAGTCAAGACTTGACAGCATCCGGGGCTGGCCTGGGCCTCCCTGGGAAGGTAGCCCAGGTTGTCCTCCCGCAGTACATTAAAGCACGTGAGGGCTGTGGTGTCTGCCCTGTGTACCGGGAAGCCCCTGATCGGGGGCCCAGGGATCGAAGCTGGCAAGCAGGCCTTCGTCTCAAAAGAGGCAGGAATTTGAGGCTGCAGCTTCTCTGTAACGAGGAGACTCACACACACCTCAGCTCTTACCCACAGCAGCTGACATGCCCCATGTGAGGGAGGGGTATGAAAGCTATACATGCGGGGCAGCTGCTGGGCCTCCTCAGGAGGTGAAAATGAAGATGGTGGGTGTACTTTATTTCCTGCCTTGTCCCGAATCCCTTCCTAATGCTAAGAAGCATGCTGTTGAAGTAAAGCCCATTGTACCATCTAAATTGGATGTCTGATCCAAATCTGTGACCGGTGTTGATGGCAATGAACTCAATAAATGTCTGAGTTCTCACCCTTATTTTACAGATAACCTAAAGCACAGAGACGTCAAGTAACTTCCCAAGATCACACAGCCAGTAAGCCGCACGGCCATTCCTCTAAATGGTGGTGGACAGTGTGCGACAGTGGGAAGGACACGGGTCACTTTATCAAGAGCTCTGCTATCCAAAGGCAGTTCTGGCACCCACAGCCACCTGTAGGAGAACAACGGAACAATTCGAGGGAAACAGCTTGGTAGCCAGGGAGGTGCAAGTCAGGAAGTAAAACCCCCACCTACAAACCAGATGCAGGGGAAGACTGAGAAAATACTCAAGCTGCTGCTGGGAGGGAAGGCCCTGAAGATGGAGGCTGTTGCTTTAAGAGTAGGCGGGCCTGGCACCAGGGAAAGAGTCCTACATTTGGATCCCAAGCTGGGCTGGCGGTATAGATGAGGAAGCAGGCCTGGGCGGCTTCTCCAGGCGGAAACAACCAGCTCCGGGCCAGGGGACTGTGGAATAGAGAATTCTGGCTGTGACTTGGGAGTCTGGCTGACAACCCAGACAGAAAAGCCCTTCCAGGGACACAGCGAGATGGGGCTTACATCAGCCTAGAGTGGCACAGGTTGTACTTGCCGTCAGGGGCAGAGTGGCAAGGAGAAATCGAGCCCTGACCAGATTTCACTCTTCAGATGTGCCAAGGAGAGTTATGTAATGACACTGGGGACCAGCCAGTCGCCTTCACTGTTCGAGCCTGGCCCTAAACCACTCTCACAGGGGCAGCAGGGCTTCTGCCCTCTGATCTCTGTGCCTTCAGTTTCACTCACAGTAATCCATCCTCCACACAACCATCAGGCCAATTTCCTTAAAGGCACATCGGACCCTATCATTCCAGCTTAAGAGCCTTTCAGGCTCCCACCAACTTCGGCACCACGTCGCAGCTTCCTAGCCTGGTGTGCAGGGCCCTTCCCGGCTTGGCCCTGCTTTTCTGCACCACCATGGACCTCCCCTGTCCTTGACCTTGCCCTCAGGGCTCCCTGTTCAAGGACGTCCTCCAGCAAGACCTTTCCCAGCTGCATGCTGTTCTGTGTGCTGTGCACGCCTGCCTTTCTTCATCACCTCGGTCCTAAATCCTAGAATCTGTGTCCCAAGAGAGCCTTAAAATGCCAATGCCCAGGCCACACCCAGACCAATTAAATCAGACTCCTCTGGGAGTGCGGCCCAGGCATCCATGGTTTTTAAAACCCCCCAGGTGATTTCAAGGTGTCACCAGGGCTGAGAACCACGGCTCTCTCTTTAACCAGCATGGACTTACTCCCTTGAAGATGCGGCCCAGGTGTCTCGTGTAATAATCAAATATTTACTGAGGCAGGCACTATTCTAAGCACTGGATATAAAAATAACAATGATAGCTAATATTTATTGAGCAATGGCCATATGCCAGACACTATCTAAGTGTTCCAGTTCCTGGTTTCACTCATTCAAGCAGGAAAGTATCTCCATGGGGTAGGTACTGTTATTTCCCCATTTTGCACATTGGGAAACTGGGACACAGAGAGGTGAAGTGACTTCCCCATGGCCACACAGCTGGTGAGCATTGCAGCAGAACTTGCACACAGACACTGGAGCACGAGAGTCTGCACTTGTAACCCGGTGCCCCATTCCTGCCCTTACATTGCTCCCAGACTGCAAGAGAGAAGCAGTAAATAAACAAGGAAATTCCGAGTAGGGGAAGGGATGTGGAAAAACAAAACGCTGTCTTGAGTGAGAGTGGCAGAGGGGCAGACTTTGGACTGGGTGGTCCTGCCATCCCCAGGAGCAGTATCTGACACCTGAAGGATGAAAGGGCTCCAGCCAGACATTGGGTGGGGAAATGATGTTCCAAGCAGGGGCCCCAGTGAACAGGAAGGTCCAGAGGTGGGAAGAGCGTGATATGCTCTAGGACCTGTAGCAGTTTAGGGGGGTATGTGGAGAGGGCACAGACAAGGGAAAGAAGCTGACAGGGCCAGTGCCTTGTAGGCCATGTAACTAGGATTTTATCCTGAGAGCTACAGAGTCTTCAACAAGACATGCATCGCGTCCCTGTGATGGTGGGCTAGAGAGGCCTCGGGGAGGCTGCTGCAGCCATTGAGCCAGAGGCACCTGCAGTGAGCTGGAGAGTACTGGCTCCTCCTGGAAGTCCTGCCGGTTCCTCCCCTCTAATTGTCACCTTCACTGTGCATTATAATTGCTGGTTTACTTGTTGGCCTCCCTCACCATACTGGAAGCACCTGGAGGGCAGGGAGCAGGTCTAATCAGCCTCTGTAACCCAGCAGCTAACCAATTCCCGCTTCCCAGTGACACCTGCTACCGGCTAGTAAGTTGAACGGAGGCATGCCAGGCAGCATCCTGAAGAATTTTGAATGAGGGAGGGAACTAGAAGTCCCTCTGCCCACCTTCTCCTCCATAGATCTGGGGATCTCATAGATCTTGGCCAGTAGAAGGGGTGTTGCACCCTCTGGCCCTTAGCTGAGCCCTTCACCCCACCCTCATGGCTGAGCACGCACCACCTTAGATGGGAAAGCAATGTTAGAGCTATACATAACCTGCAGCAGCCAAGGCCCAATCCTTCCTCTCACCCCCCAGCAAACCCCATTAGGCAGGACAGTGGGGTGGGAGGTGGCCAGGGCCCAGAACTGGCCTGAAATAGTAGAGCCCAGAGATTCCAGGTGGCACCAGACACTTTAAATAGCTCAGGTATTTAGCTGGCGGTGTGAGTACCTGCTGCTGCTCTGGGCTTCTGACAGTGAGGATAGGGCCAGGTCTGACGCTGATCTTCTTTGGGCCCCAAAGCCATGTGATGTCCACCTCCAGCTGAATTACGGGAGACAGAGCCAGTGGGGAGGGAGGCGCAGAGGCGTCACCCAGGTCCCATGGATAGTTGGTGGCAGAACTGGGCTGGGCACTCAGGTTTCCAGACTGCCAGTATAGGGTTTTCTCCATGGCACTCCTCCACCGAACTTCACAGCCCTGCCTGCCCTCGGTGGTTCTTTAGGACCATCTCCTTCTGGCCATGCTAAAGCCTCTCAGAGCCCAGAACAGCCAGACCTAGGAGCCAGATGTCTGCTGGGAAGAGGCAGCCGGCCAGGTCCTCGCGGGATGGGGATGGCACCGGCACCCCCTCACCGTCAGAGGCCAGGCTACTTTCACATTTTGCTCTCAGCATGATGGTTAAAGGTGTGGGTCCAAATCCAGCTGTGTGTCCTGGGCGAATGATTTAAATTCTCTCTGCCTGTTTCCATACTATGAAATACAAATGACAGGGACATCAATAGTCTATGTCCCAATGTCATTGTGGGGATGGACTGAGTTAACACATTAAAATACTTAGAATAGTTCCTGGCAGATAATTCAGTGCTTCCTCAGTACTGATAGTAGTGGAACTTCCCAGGTCAGAGCCAAGGGACCTGGGTCACTAGGTGAAGCTGGGCCATTCACCAACCCATTCTGTGCCTCAATTTCCCCAGCTCTTAAATGGGGGAGTAGTTCATCCCTATGAGCGGCTTGAGGACAACCATGAAATGCCAAGAACTATGAAAAGAATTCGGAAGTTAAAAAGGAAAAGTACCTTACAAGTGGGAGGCTGATGGGCAGGTGACCCCGCAGCAGATTACAGGCCCCATAAATCACCCCTGACCCAATAGCTGCCTGAGTGTTATGGGCCCCAGGGCCCAGGTCACCGTCCTGAACATCGTTTGGAATTTATAGGCTCTTGTCACTGTCCTTCCCAGATCTTTTATTTAGTTGTCTCAGAAGCAAGCCTGGCGTTAATAAAGCCTTTGCTGCCCTTCCAGGAAAATGTAACCCATTCTGCATGCGGTCCCCACCTGGTGGGAGCAGGGAAGCTGTGTGGTTGCCACCTGCCTCCTCTACCTGCTGGGAAGGCTCAGATAACAAAAACTAGATCAAAGAGAGTACCAGAGCCCAAGCCTGGAACCAGCCCTCTGCACGTGGGACCCAGTAATGACCGAGACCTCATGCCTGTGGGCATTTAAACAGGACTGGATGGGGCAGGGGTGCCTCCTCCCAGTTCTCAAACAAAGGGAGCCCTGATGGAACCGCATCCCGCTTTTGTCACTTACAAGCTATGTGACGTTAGCTAACTACCCTGGTCATTCCGAACTTCAGTTTTCTGACCTTTAAACAGGGATAAAAGTGCCTACTGCATAGGTCACTGGGATAAAGGAATGAGACCTGTTCACATGGCGGGAACTGGGAAAAGACACAAGGGGAGCTGCAGCACAGTGGCCACGAGTGTGAGGCATTAGCATCAGACAGCCCGGGCTCAACTCCCAGCTCAGCTACTTCCTGACCTGGTGACCCTGATCAAGTTACTTTACCTCTCTGTGTCTCCGTTTCCTCTTTGGTAAGTTTGGATAAGAATGCCTAAATCACGGATTTTGTGAGGATGAACTAAGGCAGCGTCTCTAAAGCCTGCTGGGACTCAGCAAATGTGGGGAGCTGAGAGAAGGACAGTCCCCAGGGGGGCTAGGACAGGGCAGTAGGAATCAGACACAACTGGGTACAAATCCTGACTCGGCCACGCACTTTCTGTGTGATCTGGGTAGAGTGGCCAACTCTTCACTATCGGCCTGCAACTTTCTTAGTTTTCAAATGGAAAGTCCCACATCCCAGAAATCCCCTCAGTCCCAGACCAACTGGGACAGTTGGTTGCTTTAGACGCAAAGCAAATCCCATTGCTGTTCTGAGCTGGGAACATCATGAGAAGGTGCATGCGAATCACAGCACCAGCCAAGGCCTAAATGGTACACACCACACGCCAAATCCTACAGTTCTTGGCGGGTAGTCACTCACTTCATACTCACGATAACCCCAGGATTAGGCACTGGTGTTAGCCCCACTTTACAGAGGAGGAAACTGAGGCTCAAAGACAAGTGACCTGTCCAAGGTCACACAGCTCATAAGTGGAATTGCTGAGATTTGAACCCAGGCTGTCTGGCTCCTGGGCCTCCATCACTAGATGAACTCTCATGTGGCAAGTGCTCATAAATAGTAGTTGTTAATAAGAAAAACAACCAACACATCACCCCTCGGAGCGATTCTCCCAGTCTGTGTCCAGCAAGGATGTGAGGTGAGCTGATGAGTCTGAACCGTAAGAGGAAATGTAAGGGTCCCTTCATCGCCCACTGTACATTTTGGTTGTTAGAGGCCCCCTTTGCAAGGACAGATGGGGGGAACCTGGTCAGGGAGCCTCAGGAACCCAAAGGCCCACTTCACAGCAGGCGCAGGGAACTGCGGAAGTGCAGGGCTACACTCTCCAGGGCAGCCCCTTGCAGTCCTGGGCTCACTTCCAGGAAGGCAGGCCTAGGGCTACTCTGTGGTTTACTCTCCTCCCGCCCCTAGTAAGGGACATGCAAATGCAGATGACCCAGAGGATCCCTGCTTCTCTGGAGTCTGCCTCCTCTTCTCAGGGAGTAGGAGCTGGGGACAGAGAGAGGAACTGCTGAGCCACGGCAAGCTGTGTAATGCGACACAGACTGGAGCAGTGACAGGATCTCCTCAGAATGGGATGGGAGGCGGGGGATAGGAAGAGCCCATCGCTATAACCCGGACTGAAACTTGTACCCTCCACCCCCAAACTTTTCAGACAGGAGTCTTGGGTCTGCAATGGGCAGTGCTCAACAGGGGTCCCCAGTGAGGGACGGGCTGGACCCCAAGTACTGCCCACTCTTTCTCTGGTGCCTGCTGGCCTGCTGTGCCCTTGGGAGCCAGGCCCAGCTTGGACGCAAGCAGCTTTGCCTGTGATTGGAGCCAAAACCCAAAGAGAAGGGAAACTGCACAAAAGCAGTGGTGTGAGATCCCATGGAGGTCAGGACAGCAGCCCCCTTCCATGGACGCAGGAAAGGAGGGCAGACAGCCAGAGAGCCACTTAGCCAGGGCTACTACCACCACTGTTCTATGCCCGCTCTTCTGCCCTCACCTGGAACCAAAACTGCAGGTAGGGGGCCACAGTCAGCTCCTAGGAACACGGTCCCCCACTCCTGGGGCATTTCCAGCTGACATGAGGTCCCCGAAGTCTTTCCCTTGGGCGCAGTCAGACTAGTACAGAAAATACAGGTATGCGAGGACAAGAATGCCTCTCATTACACTGCAAAGCCATTCCACCTCTGTCCCCACCCTCTGTCCCCACCCTGTCACCCCACTCCAACTCAGTAATCACACATGACTGCTTAAATTGCAGATAAGAGTGTAGGCTCAGGAACCTACACTTGGGTTTGAATCCAAGCTCTGCCCTCTAGAAAGCTGTGTGACCTTGAGCAAGCTACTTAACTTCTCTGGTCCTCCATTCTCTCTCCTGTAAAATGAAGTAAGACTAGTGCCCACCCCACAGAATTAACGTGGGAATAAAATGAGTACATAAAGCTTACATTACAACAGTGCAGGGCCCACCATAAGCATTCAACACTCAGAAGCCATTACTCTAATGGTATCATATAATTCAATCCAAGCGTGACCTGGTCATTCCATTAGCCTCTCTGAATTCCAGTTTCCCCACCTGTAAATGGAGACAACTCTGGCTTGCCCTACTTCCTCATTGTCATGGGGTCCAAAGTAGATAAACATGGCTGTGAGTCAAGCTTTAAAAACGACCGAATGCTGTATGTACATGGAAGGGATGAAGGTAATGTACGATCTAATAAATATAAGGTAATATAAACATAATACTATGAGACACCACGATACAGTGTAAGATAATACTCTGCATTAAAAACTGAATTGAGAGAGAGACAAGACAGATGGAGAAAGAGGAGGGGAGGCAGAGAAACGTGGAGGGAGACAGGGACAGCTAGCGAGGCCTAAACTTCAAGAGCAGGGAATCAATGCCATAGAGTAATTTAAAAACCAATATACAGTAAATATCAGCCCAGCGCCGTAGAGCAGCGACATCACGGGGTGGCCCGCCCGAGATAACTCACACCCTAAGACGGGCCAGCCACCAGCGCCCACTGGCAGCCCTGCGACTCATGATCCATGGCCCTTTCCTGCCCAGGATTTCTCCTGGAGCCCAGGGACCTACAGCACCTCCAATTATGTACCACATTTATGCGGCCGAGATTTATGGAGCAGGCTGATCACAGAGCCCTGGCAATAAGCTTGGGGCCTGGACGTCTCCCCCGAAAGTAGGGGAATTGGGCTGGGGCTTTGACTCTAGACATCCTGGCTCTGTGCCAGGTTCTACCAGAAACAGAGGCATCAGGTTCTATCCCCAGTTCCCCTCCTGTGGACTGTACCTCATTCTGGCTTCCACTGCCTCCCAGACTCCTGTCCCCGCCCTACGGTCACACACCCACCCCCATCACCACCCCATATCTCCCTTTAGACCACCGACCCCAGAATCCATACCTGAACCCCAACTCCCCCAGAGTTCCTGAAACCCCACCCCACAAGCATTCTTTTCCACATCTGGTTTCTCCTCGGCCCAGGTCTGAGGTCATCACTCCCTCTTCTGTGCCCCGGCCCCAAGGCCCACTTTCTTGCCCCAGATGCTTTCCCAGCTCCTGCAAACCAAAAGATCCAGCAGGTCCCTCTTCCCACCACCAGGACCAGCCCCGGGGAATGGGTGTTAGGAGGTTAGGGCAGTAATCACTGCCCAGGGGCATGTCTCTTTCTGGCCTTCTCTCCACACAGACCAGGCCGAATCAGATGCTCCTTCTTTATAGTAAGGTCCCCAATCCAGGTCCCACATTCCTCCCCTGAGAGCCCCCAGCACAGCCCACCCCCACCCCATCCAGGACATTCATAACATGTCAAAAGGGTGCACATAGCATGTCCTGTGGCCCTGCCACTAACTCCCATCCCGTCCCGTGTTTCCCCGAAAATAAGACCTAGCCAGGCCATCAGCTCTAATGCGTCTTTTCTGAGGGGGAGAGAGGGAGGAGAGTCGAATTCCCAAGTTTCCGCCGAATGTTGTGTCATTGGAATTAACTGTCTGGTTGTTCACAAAAGGTAAATGAATTCACAGCCTCAAAAAGTTAAGGATAATTTATTCAAGAAGAAAGATGTTGGCATAAAAGTTTCGGAACGCATTAGAGCTGATGGCCTGGCTAGGTCTTATTTTCGGGAAAACACGGTAGGTACTGTGTGTATAAACACAGCCTGCTTTCCTTGTGCCTGCTGTGTAGACCCAGCCTAGGCATGCAGACCTGGAATGTGACGTGAACTTCTGCCCACCGAGGCTTATTTTCTCATCAATCCAATCCAACACAAATAAGGCCTAAGTAGGAGGTTCAGTCCTGAACCCATCAGCCATCTTCACACAAACTCTCCTCCCCAAAATCCCCCTCACCTCTCAGCTGAATACAGTGTGGTCTTAAGAGATAATGAAAAACCCAGCTGGACCAGGAACTATTTAGTAACCGCTATGCCTCAGTTCTCCCTCATGTATAATGGATATAATCATAGCGTCTATCGGCCCCGCTTGCCCGGTAGTATAGTTGTGAGGGTCAGATGAAATCATGTGGAGAGTATTATGAAATACTCTCCAAGTTGCTGTGTGATTTAAGGGGTGGTTGTTTGAAACGAGTATCAATGAAGCTGGTCCACCGTGGTTCCTCTCCAAGTTTAGGAAAACCCCACAACTATATCTACTATGAATAATGACAGCTCACACTTATATAGTGTTCACTACCTACCTGGCACTGCCCCAAGCACTTTACATAGAGCAATTAATTTAATTCTAACAACTACTATGTGCTGGGTACTATTGTTATTCCCATTTTGCAGATGAGGAAACAGAGGCAGAGTAGCCTGCTCAAGTTCACACAACCAGGAACACAGAACAGTGTTGAGCCTAGGAATTAGGGGCCTGGTGCACACATGCTCCTACACAAGAAGGACAGTGTCCATGTATTTTAGTGCCTAAGCGTTTCCAGATAAGGTGCCATGTTTATCTGCTCCATCCTCCTCTTAGACATAAACTTCCCAAGGACGAGGAGTGAGCCTTCCCCCATCAGATGAAGAATTCTCAGGCCTAAGGAGCCTGCCTTGCCCATTTATAACCTCTCTGAGCTCTTCCCCTGCCAGCCACTTCTGCCCAGATTTGTGCCCATGTAAGCCTAGAGAACTGTCCTCTCCCCAGTGCAATGGCCTTCATTTATCACGTGCTTAGAAGCTGTGACTTTGGACAGAGGCTCCAGGATTTATAGCTATTCTAAGGTCTCCCCTCAGTTCCCCTTTTCCCCAGTTCAGCCCCTGTGAAGCAAGTAAATAGGTCAGGAGGAAGATTAAATGGTTCCTTTAGGGCCAGCTGGGACCACAACCCCCAAACTTCTCTGAATCTCTTCATCCATCAGTCTCTATTTGGGTGACATGGGTAAGAATCAGCTTAGCAGTGGGGTGGGAGAGAAATCTGGGAAAGCAGCTTGAGAGCACATTTCTTAAGTGGACTTTATCATTACCACCACCACCACCACCACCACCACCATCACCACCACCATGGTCAGCTTTATATCAAGTAGTTAATCATGTGTAACCTTCAGCTGAGTCCTGAGCAAACACATACATGCATGGGAGGGGGCAAAAAAACAAGCCAGACTGGGAACCCTCAACACCGCCCACCTCTACCAAGACCTGCAGTCCACATGCAGGGTCACAAAAAGTACAGGAGCGATGGAAGGCTGGGTGCACACACGAACTGGACTGGATGATTCATCTTTGCAGCATCTGGCCTGCTGGTAGCACACAGTAGGTGTTCAAAAACTGCTAGTCGAATGAAACTGAATCAGTGAGGACTGCTGACCAGCCAGTCATGAAAGGGATGGATGAAGGACATGGGCTTGATCACAAAAGCCACAACTATCAGGCTGTCCTGACTTAAAGCTTGAAGAGGGTGGAGGGAGCATTTTAGGAAAAGAAGGCCTCACTCCCACAACAGGCAGCAAAGTACAGGCCTTCCATCCTGAAGAGGCAGGGCGGCTGGGCCCATGAAACCAGTGTGAGCAATGGAGGCCCATTCATGATGAACACACTTCGATCCCTCCCCAACAAGCGTTATGAGAAATGGCCATGAGACGGTCCAATCCTCTCCCGCACTCTACCTCAGTGGAAACTGGGCATAATCAGGGCTGGAACACCCCTAGGGCTGACCTAGGGTGGCAATTCTCAATTGCCTGGAGGTTTGATGTGAATCAAAGCTCCTGAGAGCAGACAGGGCCCCAGAAATGATCACTGAGCAACCACAGGAGTGCACATGTCCTGGCAGAGAAGGACAGAGGGCTCCTGAGCCAGCTCCATCACCTAGCCTGTGACTCTCCCAGGACTCAGTTTCTCATCTTTCATGCAGGGACTAAATGTACCCTCCCTGTCTCCCAGGGCTGCTCTGCAGCAAGCGTCTTGATGGGTGTAAGAGCGCTCAGACAGCTTTGCAGTGATGGGAACCTCTGGATATGGTCAGAGGGCTGAATTCTCATCCTGGCTCTGCTACCCCCATGGCCATGCTCAACCTGAGCCTGGTTCCTCACCCAAACAAAGAGGAGGGCAAAACTCTGCCCTGGTGAGGGACTATAGGACACCACACACAGAAATGCTCTGTGCAAAGTGGCCATTGCTCTGGAACGGTAGGATGGCGTGTGCCCATATATTAGAGGGAGAAGCTGAGGCAGTAGACAAAAGAATGTGTGCTACTGCGTGTGTGTGTGTATGTGTACGAGTATATATGTGATAGCATGTGTATGGTGTGTGACTATGTGCGCACATATGAATGTATGAGTATGTGTGTATGTGTGCATGTGTGTTTGTGAATATGTATTAAGTATAGTGGTACAATCATATATGTGTGCATACCCGTGTTTGTACATGTATGTGGGAGTATGTATATGTGTGGAAGGGGTGTGAGTGTGTGTGAGTGTATGTTAGAGTGCGAGCGTGTGGACTTATGTATGTATTCTTGTGGGTATGTGTGTGCACGTGTGAGTGAGTGAGTGTGTAGGACCATGTGTACATGCACATGCCTGCATTGGAGTGAGGGAGGAAGGAGACATTTCCCTTCCCACTGCAGCCCTGAGATCCTGGTCATTCAAAACTGGAGCCCAGGAACAGGGTTTGGGGAAGGTTAATAGCAGTCAGAGGGCATCGAGCAAAGGGAAGCATCAGGTCAGCGCCATCTGGAAGGAGAACAGGATGAGAAGGAGGCTGGAGGAGCCTGGACAAGTCCCTTCCAGGGCCTGGATGGCTCAGCAGATGTATTTTTCCCCAGGTTGGTTCATGGACTTACAAATCAAAGAATCAAGTACCTGAACTGGAAGGGACTTAAGAAAGCACGCAGGCCCTGTTCTATAGGTAAGGACAGCATGGGAGAGGTGCTGGCCTGATCACGTGGCAAGTTCCTGGTGGAGCTAAAAGGACAACTCGTTCCAGGTTCCCCTGCACCCCAGCGAGTCCTCCAAGACCAGCCCCCCGTGCCTGGCAGTGTACAAGTACCCCTAACTTTTATCTCCATGACCCCAGGTCACCATCCACTCTCCCTCCCTTCTGCCCAAGCAGATTTATTCGAGTATTATAGTGGCTTCCTGGGGGAGGGGGAATTGGGTCAAGAGATCAACCTTGCCCACCTAGGAATTTTCAATACCTTTTTAGAATGACAGGGCCTCATCTCACGGCCTTGTTGGACATTTCCAGGGGTTTCCAGGAACTCAGAAAATCAAGCATGCCTTCACCTACACTGCCATCATCCCTGGCCCCCACATCTCTCTCTCATCAGGCTCGGAGGTCCAAGCCAGAACCTGAGCCCAGCTGGCTCCCCAAGCTCCTCCAAGTCTGGCAGACTGAGTGCCTATATAGGCCACTCATTCTGGGGCTCCGGGTGAGTCAAGTAACAACAAGACCCAGTTCACAACTACTGTGAAGTAGGCACCTACACAGGGGACCATAGTAAACCCCATGCCCCAGCTTATTTGACTAAAGCTAAAGAATAGATCAGGAGGGGTAGCTGGGATAGAAAGTGCTAGCTTTGCAGAAAATGAGCAGGAAGTGAGTCCTAGGGAAGGAGAGATGGGACGACCAAATAGATGTTGCATCCCAGTGAAGTTTTTCAGAGACCTGAGTTAAGGTGAGAGGGAAGCGTGCTCCCTGTGGCCTAGACTGAAGTGGGATCAAGGGCAGATGGCCTGGGAGGGAAATACAGAAGGGAGACGGATTGAAAGAGACTCAGCATTCTGCTTCTCATAGTGTGCCTGGGCAGACTGACTGTGGCTTAGCTCCTGCCGGTGGGCGATTTCATATAAGACATGCCAATAATAAATGCATTGAACTCCAAAGAACCCAATTTGGGGATTTTGCAGCCTCTCATGTTTCAGGCCTGCCCGGTTAATACAGGACGGCCGAAAGAGACCCAGCAGACAATCCCAAGCGGGCTGATAAATTACAAGAGCTCAGTGTTACTGTTTAATCCAGCTTGACACAGTTTAACACCTAAATGTTGTCTGTATTGTTCCAGTCTGTCCCTCAGGTTGGTCCGCTACCCATCAGCCTTGGCCCTTGGGGATATTCAAGAAAGGAGGCCCAGATCTGTCCAAATCAAAGATGCCCTGGTCTTGTGTTGCTTGTAAGCAAAGCCACACATAGCCGTGTGTCTCTTCTGTAGGACCCTCATACCTGCCACACAACATGCAGCTACAAGGCAAGGAAATCACCCAGAAAAAGACAAGAACCACCAGATCAACACAGGGGTAGATTGTGTCACTGTGTAAACTTGCTGAGTGCACTTGGACTCAATTGTTTAACAAGCCAGTGACCCAGCACAGAGTTGTCTTTGGCCTGGACTCTCACCTTTTTCTCTTTGGCTCTAGCCTCGTGTTCTAGGGCAGTGCATCCAACCCTGCCCCGCTGCCCATCTTGATAAAATAGAGATGCCTTTTCCGGGGATTTGCATCGTGAGCCTGCAAGCTGACCCACACTCCAGAATGACTCTGTCCTCCTGGCCATCTCCTGGATGCTTCCTGCCTCATTCCTCCACCTCTTTTCCTAATCCTAATCTGTTAGCCCTAAGCATGCATTCTCAATGGAGGCAACAGCGCCCCCAAGGGGGCAAACATTTGTGCTTAGGAGGGGTGGAAAAGAATCTGTCTCTCTTGGCATACAAAGCACAGATGTACATCAGTACATACACTGATATACCGTATGTCTGTATTTAAATGTCCTGGGAGGGTGCAATTATTAAAAAGGATCTGAAAAGACTCACTGGTGAGGGCGACAGTGAATAAAGGTCGAGAAACACTGGCCTGAGGTGGCAAAGCTTCAGGTGCTAAAGCTTCAATGGTGGCCACCTGCTCACAATAGTAAATGCCACATGCATCAATGTGTTCCTTCCGAGCTGCCTGCCACCAACCTCACCCCACTGTCTAGACCCCATGGTTGTCTTCTGCAGGATCTTCACGTCCGTTTTCTCAGAAGGCACAGTGCCCACCTAGCGGGCCTGTTACCTTACTGGTGAACTCCAGTCCCAGATGAAACTGACACATGAAAGCTCACCTTTCATGCCTTCACCCCTGGGCCATGTCACATTAATGTTTTCATTGTTTTGTCTACATTAGGAAGGGTCACACATACAAGCCTGAATGCTAACAGGTTTGTTTACTGTATGAAGACCAGGCACACAGGCCGCCCTGTGATCAAACTTGGGAAGTGAGCATTAGAATCCTGAGTCATCGGTAAGGAAACCAGGCCTCAGGGGAGGAAAGAGATCTGTCCCCCACCAGGTCACACCCATGGGCCCCCTGACTTGTAGTCCAGGCTGGTGCCCACCCCACTGACCCACCGTCTGTGCTGTCCACAAGGACGGTGCTGACAGTTTGCTGGGAGCTTGTCAGCAGGCGGCTGTGAGTGGCCAGGGCAGGCCATAGTGCCCATGGGGAAGCTGGACTCCACGCGCTCTGTGATGCCCCTGCAGCTGCCTCCCCAGCCAGGCCAGGAGGCCAGCAGGGCTCAGAGGGGTGCCGGTCCCTGGTGCCTGCTGCTCCTCACCATGGAGGAGAAGCAATACCAAGGAGTTAGGAGTGTGCGCTTTGCATTCACATGGACATGAAAGGGGAGTGCCAACTCAGCCACTTACAAGCTACCTGGCAGGTACCCAACTTCTCTGAACCTCGGTTTTCTCATTGGTAACGTGGAGGTAATAACAGTGGCAATTTCACCGAATTGTGAGAATTCTGTGTGATAACAATGTGTGTCTGACGTATAATATGCAATCAAGAAGTTGTTTGTTTGAAGGAGCTGGTCCCAATAGCCTAAGAAATTTCATGAAATATCCATTCTACTTGTTCAGGACCCCACCCCTGAAACTCCCCAAATTCTCAGTTATTTCTGAGAATTTAAAAGAAAATAAAATCTGTCTTCTATGGACTTCTATGGACTTTTGCTATTCCTCAAATTCTCACCTCCTCCAAGAAGCCTTCCTGATTGCCCTCACCCTGAGCAGTCTGGACATGGCTACTCTCCCTGGTCCCTATCTCCAGACCTGACTACCTACTTCCTCAAAATACCTTTACTTAAACCTTCCCATTATGGTGAGGCCTCCCTCTCCACCCCTGTACCAGTTGGTTCTTTTGTCAGACCCTGCTAAATACACGTGTGGGTCTGAGCCCCTCCCCCTGACTGGGTGTGTTTCTCAATTCCACAGATGGGTCCCAGGTACAGCCACAGGCTTTGCACAGACTCCAGCGGGAACTGTGTCCACTCACTTGGCCTGGACCTGAGACCATCCCAGTGAGGCCACTCTTGGGGCAGAAATAGGCAGAATCAAAGAAGAGAAGTCAGGAGCTGGGTTCTGAGGGATATTTCACACTCAAGCTTCAGACAGAAAAGGGTTGACAGATGACAGTTGTAAAACACAACACTGGATTATACTTAGCAAATGTTCGGTGGCTGTAAAATTCCAAAGCAAACAAGAGAGAGGGAGGGAAGCAGGTGCCACAGCCCCAGAGGTGAAATTTGCTTCTGGAACATTCATTCCCAAAGTTTTCTGGAGGGCTTCCTGGAGTCTTTTAATGATCAGCTTATGTGTGATGGCATCATAGCAGCTCCATGAAGAGCGGAGGCTGGAGCACTACCTTCCATGTCTCTGAGGGCCCCTCCGTCTCTTCCAACCCTTTCCCTTCCAGCCCAACACTCCTCCAGATCTGAACAGGGGTTTAGGGAGCATCAAGACAAATATGAGGCCCAAACACATCTGCAAGGCATTCACTATTATTTCCTTTCACCAAATGAAAACACAGAAGCTCCGAGGGTTAACAAACAAAGAGGCAGCAGAGCCAGAATTTTCACCTAGGCCGTCCAAGGTTCAGTTCCACTCCATTATATGACAACTCTATCCCTTCAAATAAGTTGGACCCTAAAACAACAACTGTGCCCAAAGAAAAATCGCAAAACACCCAAATTGTGGTTGCTTTTATCCAGGGTCCAATTCCACTTGGCTATCTCTGGTTGTTTTTTTGTTCTGTGGCTCTGCTTTCCCTCTAGCAGCTTCTCCCATCAGAATGGGAATGCCCCAATGCCAATAATTGTACTCATCTCCACCTTAGGACAGAGGACTTTCCCAAGGAAAACAGACCCTCCACCCCACAGGCTGAAGAGACTCCATAAGCCTGACCCTTGGTCAGAATCCCCGGATCTTTTATCTTACTTCAGAGCTACAGCTGATACAAGAAAGGCAATTCCCACTGTAGCCCCCCGCGGGGACTGGATGGTCAAAAGGCAGCCTGGCTCTCCCAGTGGCCCCACCTACCTCATCTGCATTTCCCACCCCATCCATCCTCCTTCTCCTCTTCAGTCTTGCCTCCTGAGAGCTCCCTGTGCAGTCTATCCTGGACCACACTCCTTAGCTTCTCACATTTCTGGGCCTGGGAAAGGAACTGGAACCTCAGAGAAGCTAGGAGCCTGAGCCCCAGTGGCCGGCCAGAGAACACCCAGTGTAGCCCGACAGGAGATGGAGGCAGGAGCCGACCTCCCGGAGAAGCACTGCCAGCGGCTGAAATCAAAATGCCAAGTTTGCTGTTTGTATTCCCCAGGGCCAAGGCAGGAAGATAAGTAATTACATTCCTGGGCAGGAATTAGACCAGAAACTCTAAATCGAGGGCTGGGCAGGGGGCCTGAGCAGAAGCACGTGAGGAGCCTTAAGAGAGAGATGGAACTCCGCACTCCCAGCCATAATCAGAAGGGAAAGATGACATTCTAGCATCGGCAGAATGGCCCAGCTGCTGAAATGGTCCGTGGAGGCTGCTGGCTCCAAGCGCAGGCCCTTGCAAGCTTCAACGTCCTCTCTGCACAATCCTAACCCCCTTCAGCCTCCAAGGTCCCCAAGGAACAAATCCCACAGCTGGCTGGCTGCACTGTGTGTGCCAATATAAGCTCCTCACAGAGGACAGAGACCAACCAGCCCAGGGCACAACCCCGAGATGGGGGTCCTTTGCTCCCAGTGTCCCCACAACACCCCGCCTCAGCCTCCTCACCATGAGTTCCAAACCAGCCCCCAGCCACATGCAACAGCCCACCTAGAACCTCCAGCCCTGGCCCCTGGGAACTGCACAGCTCAGAGACTGGCACCTTCCCCTAGCTTTGCTCCTCCGCAGCTGTGGGGGACCAATTTCCTGAAGGCACCCCTCCTCCAGCCCCACAAGGCCAATCAGCCCATTGAAGCCATAAAGGACCCCCCCAAAACACACACACACACAGTGTGGTGGGGCAGAGGGTCAGCATGGACAGCCCTGCTTTTAACTCCAGCTCAGAGTTCGGGCTCTGATAAGCTCCTTCTCACTGCACGTGTCTGTCTATCAGTGGACATCTCCGCATGCATTTGGCGTTGGCCTGGCTCAGTTCCTCTGCGGCCTCTGCTCATGTTCCCTCCTCTTTCTGTCTCAGGCTCTGGCTTTTAGGGGTTATGTGTCCCTCGAACTCACTGCCTATGTCCTTTGTACTGGAGTGACAGGGAGAGGGCAGGGGACCTCCCTGTCTTGCCCATGATCTTAGCAGATCAAGGCACTGCTGGGCTCTGAGCTCTTCATTGGCTCTCCCTCCTCCCTGCCCTGGCCAACCTTAGAACTAAGGCAGGGCTGGGTGGGAGACAGACCTACCAGCCAGGCACGGCTAATGCCAGTTTCCATATTGCTTTATCATACCATCCTGATGCCCCAAGCGGCACATACACAAGCCCTCTGGTTTCCCTGCCTTCTGCCTGAGGCCAGGATCGGGTTCCTGAGTCTGCCCTACCTTCTTCCCCAAATTGCAATGATGCCTGCCTGCCTTCCCTCCATCAGCGCTGAATCAACCTCTCCGCACAGGCTCTACCCCACCCACCCAACCCACAGAGCGCAGGGAGCCTGGGCTGCGGACCCAGCCCCCAGCAATAGCTCTGGCCAGGCCTCAGCATGTGGGAGATGCAACAGAGTAGTCTGGCGGCAAAGTTCCCCTGCTGTTTCCACGTTTCCCTCTACCTGAGGCTCCCGTTTCTCCCTTCTGCCCTCCAGCCTCTCACAGACCGGCTCTCCCTCCTCCTCGCCAGAGTTTCACCCCCCACTACGGAAAAGGAGAAAGAAAAGGAAACCTCCCGCGATACGGATGGGCAAAAAGAGAAGAGGGTGTCCGCAGGAGTGCCCGGGTGAGGGAGTCCTCAAGTGAGAAAGCAAAGTTCCCGGTCCCCCCGGTTGCGTTCAGCCCCGCGCGGAGCTCCCGCAGACACCGCGGTCGCCGAGACGTGGCTGCCGCGACTACTCACCTGGGCGAGGCAGCATCTACCCCTGGCTGGGAGGCACGGAGGCCGGCTCCGCGGGGCGCCCGGGCTGCCTGGCTGGGCCACGCATCCTTCCCCGCCCGAGACCGGCGCGAGCTAAGCCCTGGGCTCCTGCGAATAAGGCAGATGGTGGCCTCGGACGTCCACGCGGGGAGAGCCCTGAGCGGCTTATTCAGTTATATCCATGGCATTGAGCAAGAAGAAGGGAGGAAAAAGCACAACTTGTTCTCTTCTC
Source organism: Rhinolophus hipposideros (assembly GCF_964194185.1). Lineage (NCBI taxonomy): Eukaryota > Metazoa > Chordata > Mammalia > Chiroptera > Rhinolophidae > Rhinolophus > Rhinolophus hipposideros. Next base: position 98,626,943 of record NC_138049.1, on the reverse strand, counting down.
TTCCAGATTTAAAAAAAAAACAAAAAACAAAAACACGATGCTCCCACCCTAGGAAGCCGCGGGTAGGATTTTCCAGATTGAAGCACGCCGGGAATTCCCGGGCATCTCGGGCATCTTGGAATGTGGGGTGTCTTCAAGTTCAGACGAGACAGCCAGGGTGTGTGTGCGTGTGTGTGTGTGTGTGTGTGTGTGTGTGCAAGAGCGAGCCAGGCACTCACACCCACACGCACACACACACACTCCCCCGCGCTCCCCGCGTGCACACTGCCCCCCGCGCGCTCACACGCGCCCCCGGTCACACACACACACACACGCACACACACACACGCACAGCGATCACACGCGCAGATCCGGGAGGGAGCCGACGGGCTGCAGAGGCAGCCGCGGAGCCCAGCGGCGGAGCGCACAGTCCGCGCCGACTCTCCGGTGTCGTTGCCCCCAGTGGCGGCCGGCGGAGCTGCAGGGACAGGGAGCCAGCCTCCGCGCCCGCCGCCCCGCCGCCCCGCCGCCCCGCGCACCGGTTCCGCGCGGACCACGCTGCCGCGGAAACCCGACCGATGTCAGGCCCCGCGGGGGTGGCGTGGCGCGGGGACCGCGAGGCAGCGGGCCGGCCAGCCGGACCAGCACCGAGGGGCGGGAGTGGGCCGGGGCCACGGTCGCCCCGGAGGGAGGCTGGCGGGCCGACAGCCCCGGGAGCCGGGAAAAGGTCCCGGCGGCCCGGCAGCCTAGCGGGCTCGGGCAGCCCCTACGCGAGGAAAGACAGGCTGCCCAAGCCGTGCAGCTGCTGCCGACGCCGGTGCTGCCGCCTCACGTGCGGAGCGCGGCGTGCAGCCTTCAGCCCGCCGCCTGCCGGAGGAACATGGGCTGCGCGGGCCCGGGCTGGGAGTGGGGGCTGGGAGCATCGCGCCCACCCAGCCCTGAGTCCCGCACCCTGTGAAGGACCTACGCAAAATGAACGCCTGGTGTATCTACACACACACTACGACTTCTCATGAATCTCACTAGAATCTGTACGGCGTACAGTGGCGCCCACTGTTTGCACAGCATCTTTATAACTCTTCCCTTGTTTAATCCTCCCAGCAACCCTCATTTGACGTATGAGGAAACAGGCCCGGCATAGTAAAGAGACTTGCCCAAGGCACATGGCAGGTAGTTGACTCCCTGCTCCAAGCCGACGGTGGGCTCAGCATCAGATGGTCTGGGTTTGGCCAGGGTCTCATCTTTGGTTGTCTTCTCTGACCACTAGGAGCAGCAACCAGTTTCTGGGGAAGGGAGGACTGGTCTCTGCCTTACTGAGCTCCCCAAGAGGTAAGTGTGCCTTTCCCACTGGAGGAACTGACGTTTTGAGATTCCTGCTGGTTCTTCAGCTGGTAAATCCAGGGGCAGGGAGAATGTCGCAATCCATCTCTTCTCTCCTAGTGACTAACACCTCCCATGCACCTGTCCCAAATACCCACCGGGAGGCACATGTGGCATGTGGATATCTCTGCAACCCAGGGTTGGCTCAGCTGGATAAATCTGTAATATAAGCCCCTGCCTCCTGTCCATGCGCATAGGGGTGCATATTTGCAATAGGCCAGGCGCCCATGCCCCATGTGCTGAGCACCTTCCCCGTCTGCACCCAGGAAAACCACCACCAGATCAGCCCACTGCATGCAGACACTGAAAGACAGGCCCTTCCCTACAGGGATTTTGAAAAGCCTCCGGTGGGGGTGGAGAAGGGCCACCTGCCAGGATGAAACTCAAAGTATGTTAGAGTGGACTGGCACAAGAAAGGAGGGGCAGATGGATAGAGGAAGGGAGGAGAAATAAAAAGCGGAGGAAGCAAGAAGGAGGAGGTGAGTAGGAGGAGGTGGGGGTAGAAACAGGAGGGTGTGAAGGGAGGAGGAAGGGGAAGGGATAGAGGGGGAAGGTCAGCCAGGTCTTTAGAGCTTACCTGTGGTTTAGCATATCAGAGGTGGGAGCTGCCAGGGGGGAGGGTGGGAATGGAAGAAGGAACTAGAGCCCAGGCTCTAGTCTCTGAAATCCCCAAAGGAAGTTTATCTCCTTACCCCACAGTACCCAAGAGAGGATCAAAATCTAGTGACAAGGATAAGACCAGGCTGGCACCACAGGAGAGATGGACCTGCTCTCAGAAAATAAAGCATTTGGATGGTATGGAGAAGGGGTTAGGGTCCCCGGGGTGCTAGGGGGATGGCCCAATCTCTGCTGCAAAGTGAACTCACCCAGCAAGAAGTTTTCCCAGCTCAGAGAAGAGAATGGATATTCCATGAAGAGCCAGAATCTGGATCATTTCTTGCACTTTGGGTAATTCTGAGGAGAACTGGTTTATTTTTCTAATTATATAGTATGATCACAAAATGTAGTGAATGTTTAAATTTAAAAAATGTATTACAGTAAAAGACACATTGCCATTAATCCCCCTGAAAATACTTCTCCTCGCTTCAAACACACTTATCCCATCGTTCTTGCCACTTTCTAAAGCAGTTCTGGAAGTCCTCTTTCATGAGTGTCTTTAGTTGTGCTGTCGTGACTGCCTCGATGTCCTGAATCGATTCAAAACATTTACCTTTCAAGGTCATTTTGTCTTTGGGGAAGAGCCAGAAGTCACACGGTGCCGGATCTGGTGAATAAGGTGGATGAGGACACACCGTCATGGTTTTATTTGACAGAAATTGCCATACCAGAAGCCATGCGTGACACGGAGCGTTGTCATGATGAACTTTATTTCATGATGAAGTAAAGACACTCACGAAAGAGGACTTCCAGAACTGCTTCAGAAAGTGGCAAGAACGATGGGATAAGTGTGTTCAAAACGAAGGGAAGTATTTTGAGGGGGATTAATGGCAATGTGTCTTTTACTGTAATATTTTTTTTTAATTTAAACATTCACTGTATTTTTTGATCACACCTTATATATTTACCTCAACCTGAACTGAGCACTGTGCTAGGAGTCAGGTGGCCTGCATGCTCACCATAACTTTGTACTGATGAGCTATGTGACAAGTCCCTTCTCCTCAAAGGGGTTTGACTGTATACTGTCTAAGACTCTGTCCAGCTCTAGGAACCCCTGAGCGACTTTGGCAGATAGAGCAGTGTGGAGACCCAGATGTACTTTGGGAAGCCAAGAGAAAACCAGTTTGTAGTCATCGTGCACCATGGAAAATCCCCAGAAGATAATTCTGACTTGGAAAATGGAAAGGTGAACAATGGTGCATTTCTTAGGTCCTTGAGCAAGTCAGTAGGGGCACTGCTGTGGGAGCACCTGGCTGTTTTTCCTGGTCACTGACCATGGAGGTCAGCCTGGGCTTCCCAAAGGGGTCTATCAATGAGTATGAGTGAGAGAGAGCGAGCGAGCGAGCGAGAGAGAGAGAGAGAGAGAGAGAGAGAGAGAGGAATAAGAAGAGAACAAGCTTGTATACAAGCCATGCTAAAGCTGGTCATCTGGAATCTTCTTCATTTAACACTTCTACTCTTCTAAATAACCAACCCTGTTATAACATTTTTGTACCTAACTGCCCACATTCTTGGGCTAGATTCCCTGAAGTAAAATCACCGGGCTGCAGGGGATGAGCATTTGAAGGCCCCTTGTATGTGCTTCTTTGTTTCAGTTTTAAAGTCCAGGCACTGAAGCGCAGGGCGGATTTCCCAGAATGCTCCCAGCAGGTGCTTAAGGACGGTTCCCACACCCTTTCGTGTCTCTGTGTGGCTGAGCTCTCTGCCTTGTGCTTCCTGCTTCATCATGGCCGCCCTGCATGCTTGACGATAACCGCATTACCCCAATGGGAAGGAAGTTCACACTTCCCCTGCCTCCAATGGGGACTCATCTTCCCCCGCCCTCTTGGGCACTCGTGACCAACCCGTGGTCTGTATTCCTTGGCTTTCTGACTGCACCAATCCCTCCAGGACACTTCTGGGCACATGGCAGGCTCCCGATACCCACTTGCTCAGTGGGGTGACAGCGATTGATAACAGCTCTTAAGAGAGGCAGGAGGGAGAGAAGCATTCAGCTTGAGGAAGAGAAGGCCGAGTTGGTCTGGGCTTTCATCACTGATAGAAGGACTGTCCCCATGCAAAGGACTCTGGAGAGACTCTCTCTTCTCCGTATCCACTGAGTAAGAAAAAGCGGGGGAGCTGGTATAAAAAAAAAAATGGTAAAGGGTGAGGGTTAGATGACAGGAAAGAGCCAGGTGCCTGAGGCTATGGAATCACCTGAGGCTATAGATTCACCCTACAATCTGCAATCCCGGGAATGCCCTAGGTGCTTCTCAGAATGTCCCTGGGCTCATCATGGCCTGAAGAGTGACTCAGTGGGCCAGGGAAGTAACAGAGATCCTGGGGCGTCTCATAAGACTTGGGGGTCTCCCTCCTCTGGATCCACTAAATGGACAGGAAGCTGGGAGCCACTCCTAAATTCTTAGCACCCATTCCCTCCCCCACCCCCAGGATCAGCAGCCAGCCTAGACCCAGTTTTTCCCGCAGGCCTTGTAGAACTGGGGAAAATACATCCTCCAGCGCAGAGGCCCAGCGCTGGAGTGCACTTTCTGGAAATGTGGGTTGAGTGTCTCTTGATCCTGCAGTGCCCTCTACCCTTTCTCCCTTCCCCAAATGCAGGAGTAAGAAGCAGCCAAAATAAATTCTTGTTAGTATGCATATGTATTCCCAAATTCCTTAATGGAATGACTAACGCCACCCACAGCCATTAGCTCCAGTTTGTTTTCTAAATCCAGTTTACTTTTCATCATCAGGCCCCCTCTGTTTCCCTCTCCCCCGCCCTCAGGCCCCATGCGCTCCCTTCACAACCTCACCCTCTTGCCCCAATACCAGGTCCGGGGGTGGATTCCTGATGCACCAAAGGGTCAGCCGATCCTGGGAGATCATATTCAATGAACAGAGACGCCCTTACTGAGTATCTTCCATGCACCACCTAGCACGTTACTAACTGCTGTTGGGAAGAAGGCAGGGAAAAGGAAGACAGAGTCTCTTCCTGCAGAGAAAGGACATAAACCAACCCTGGCACAACGCCTTGCAGTTTATAAAGTGCATTCCCAAATGCTACCTCACTTATTCATCACAACAATCGCATGAAATACATCATTGTCCCCATTTTACAAACAAAGACACTAAGTCCTGTACAGGTAACACGATCGCTCCAAGAGTTTGGGGCTCTTGATGGATGATGGCACCGGATTTCAAACAAAATCTTCTGACTCCTCATCCCAGGCTCCTTCCTATGTACGAGGCAGCCTCTCTAGTACTAGCCTGAATGCCACTGAGTGGCGAGTTACCTGGCGCAGCCTGAAGTGCAGGAGACATTCGGTGAAAAGAAGACCAAGGCAACAGGGCCAGCTCAGTGGAGGTTGTGCATCCTGAGAGAACCACCTGGGACTTGCGGGGCAGTGTGCTAGAAAGAGCACCAAAGGGGAAGAGAGAGGATCTGGATTCTGGTTCTTTAGTATGACCTTGGGCAACTCTTCCTCTCTCTGGGCCTCAACTTCTCCATCTCTAAAATGGGAAAGTTAGAGCTCAATGGTCTCGGATCCAATGAAGAGCAATCAAGAGAGGGACTTGAGACAAAAGATGCCATTGACTTCCATGGTTCTTGCCTACGGCCAGGGAATCCCCACATCTCAATGATGGTATTGAGGCAGAAAACACTGTGGGCTGTGGGAAGTGCCCAGGAGAATGTGGGAAGGATCAGAGCTCTCAGCTCCCCGCAGCCCCACTAGCACTTGCCACAGCCCTCCCACTGTTTCACCACATGGCCCTGCCCTCCCAGTCTCCTCTCATGCCACCAGGCACATAACGGTAAGAGCATTAGGCAGCCAGCCACTTCTCTCTGCCCTGGACAATGGTTATTTTATTTAATTCTCACCAAAATCCTATGAAGCAGGTACCGATCTTATCTTCATTTTGTAGACATGGAAACCGAGGCACAAAGGGGCTGTGTAACTTGCTAGGTCAGAGAGTTGGCCGATAGCAGAGCCACCGTTCTAACCCTGATACTCTTCCTCCAGAGCCTGTCCTAGACATGAAGTAAACTTGACTAAGGAAAATTAGTGTAAGGAAAATCACTGTCCCCACCTCCAAAATGGACAGGGCAGATTCCTTCCTTTCACACCAGCTCTTAGTCCCTTTCTTCACCTCTCTCTGCTTCTTTTATGTGTTGTGGGGAACATGTAGTCATAAGCTCATGGTTTGTTTTTATAATCCAGTCAACTGTGGAAACACAGCGATCGTCATTTATGTTGCTGCCCTAGCCCCTTTCACCCAAGAGATTTATCACAGCAGGAATTGACTGATTACAAAATTCTTTCCATTTCTTAATCAAGCCCTTGGCTTTTCTTTCAAAGGGATTTGGAGAGTGGAGCAGAAACCAACCTGTTCCTGGTCCCAAGAAGGACAATAATTCAATTTCATCTACTAAAACTGCCTTTGTAACTTTCCTGTGAAAAGTACAGAGAAGGATTAAGGGAAAGATCAGCTGTGGCCCCATCCTACACTCTGGGAGAACTGACCAGCTACGTATTCAAATGACAATGATAAAAGGGAAAGGTAAAACATAAAATGTTTAGGCAACGTCTGTATTTCCAGAATAAAGAGACCACTTCCCAGCAAGAACATCAAACAATCAACAACTACAACAAAAAATAAAATCAAGAAGGTGTTGACATTTGAATGACACTTGAAGGATGAATAGATAGCATTTTGGTGGGAAAAGAGATGAGAGAAACTGGCGGTTCAGGTGGGGATAACAGTACAGGTGAAAACAAGGAGGCAGGACAATACAGTGAGGGGGTACCTGAGGAATTTTCTGGTGAGAACAAAGCAAGAGCAAAAAGAAGGCTTGGTGCGTAAGATTCTGGCCTCTGCATACAGATTCTTTGGGTTTAAATTCAAGTTCCACACATAAGGGAAGTTCCTTTTGGCTAGTTGCTGAGCCTCTCCGTAGTTCCATTTCCTCATCAGTAAAGTGGGAATAATAATAATGACACTGTCACAGGTGGAGGAGAAGATTCAATGACACAACTAGAATATAAGACAGAGTGGCGCATAGTAAAGTTTCAAGAAATGGTAGGTGTTATTATTCATGTTATTATTATTCAAGAGCACAGTGGGAAATAAGAAACCAGAATAGGTTGGTACTACCTTGAACATGAAGGAAATGGGTTTAGGTGCCCTTATGCAGATAACTGGGCAACACTGAAGTGTTTTGAACAATCAATGCAGGGGTTTGGTGGTTGACCTGCTGGGAGAAGGACCTGATAAAAGAAAAGCGTTTATACATTTATTGAAATAATTCAGACAAGGGGAAAAGGAAGTAAAATCAAAAGATATTGTAGTGACAATAGAAGGGAGAATGTGAGAAGTGGAATGAAGTGGACCCGAAAGGTAACTAGATATGGGGTCTGAGAAGGAGGGGGATTTGGGTTAGAGCCCACTTCAAGTTAAGAAGCCTACTCAACTGGAAGAATGGTTCATGTCCCTGAGAGATACTGGGAAGATGGGAAAACGTGGGTGGGCAGGGGGAGAGTGATGAGTTCTACATGGGATGTCTGGAGTTTAGGAGCTTGGGGACACCCATGTACTCTTGTCCAGGACATAATTCAATAAATGGGTCTGGAAGAAATAGTCAGAGATAGAATGGAGGTGGAAAGTTATGCGAGTGGAGGAAATCCCCACAGGAGAAATGGTAGAGTGGGGGGGGGGTTTGGGAACCTACACTTATTTGGATTTGTGTCATGTGTGGTGCTGCACCAGCCATTGTACATGTGTCCCCTGTGCTCCTTCCTGCAAAACAGAAGTCAGTTAGCCTCATTTTATGGATAAGAAGACTGAGGCTCAACAAGATCAAATAGTTTGTCCAAGGTCAGCCTGTTAGAGAAGCCAAGCAGGGAGACAGAGAAGCAGCCTACAGAGGGTAGAAGAACAGGTCCGATCATGGGAATCGAGGAAGGGGAGGGGGCTTGGAGCTTCGCTTGCCAATGTCCCCATGCCATGGCTCACATAGCAAATGATAGTTGCATGATATGTGGAAGGTAAATAAAAAGGCTGCTCTTCACTGGAGGCGATTTGCCCTCCGGACTCCGTAACTCCACATGGCTGTTCCCAGCACTAAAATAATCAATATCTCAGCACAACACTAAGCAGGGTGATGCTGAAAATATCTACAACTGGTACACCCAGGTTTTTGCCAATGAGAGCAGGAGCCCCCTGCACGCCAAACATCGTTCTGTCTCATTGTTACATAATGAGGAGGTCATCTTGGAGTCGTAGACCAAGGGCTTGGGCAGCCAGCTGGCGGAAGGGCCAGCTGGGGGAGCTCGGGCAGTGGTTTGGAAATATTTCTATATTTTAATCACCTCTATGGCTGAATGGTACGTCTCAGGCCTGCCTGTGACCAATCTCTGGCACACCCATGAGCCATGCCATACCACTTGGGACTGATGGTTCAGTAGTTGGTAAGGCCTGGCAGAGGAGTAGATAGGTCTTGGAGGGGAGTGACCAGTAAAACAATTATCAGGTTTGGTGACTGAGAGGTCATTGGTGGCCTTTAAGAGAGCAATTTCTGCAGTGCTATGGTGTGGATACCAGATTCCTAGTGGCTGAGGCTGAGTGGGAGGTGAGGAAGTAGAGGCGGTGAGCGTATAATAATTTTTCAAGAAGTTTAGCTGTGAAAGGAGGGTGGAAGGTGGGATGGAAGCTCAGAAGAAATCAGAATGGAGGAAATACTTCTTGGGGGTGGGAAACACTTGAATGTAAGCCAGAGTGAAGCAGCCAATGTGGAGAGAAAGCAAGAAGAAATCCTCCAGTGGGCCAAGGGCAGTAAGGGTTCAGGCGCAAGTCCTAGAACGAGGAAGGGGTCCTTCTTCGCAGAGACCAGAGGAAACAAACAAAGGAAAAGGAGACAACAGATTTTTCTGAGGTGGATGGAAGTGATCTGTGGGCTGGGTCTTGTAAATTGAGTGGTATGGAGAGGAAGTAGGGTGTGAGGGGAGAAGGTTGGAGCAGCCCCTTGGGGATGAGACTGGGCATTGGCCAGAGGATGATTATGGGTATTTCAGGCCGAAGTGAAGCCCATTGTCTCATTATGGTTGGTGGATATCCAGAGAGGTCATGGAACTTGGCCCTACACTTTATCAGCCTGGGAACAACAGAAAGAACCAGCATATATGTGCCCTATGATTTGGGGTAGTCAGGAGGGCGTGGGGACGCACTGAGCAGGCAGCAAACTTTGAGTCCCTTTGAATCATGGGGTCCTGAATAAACAGGCAAGTGAGGATAAAGAGAGGTTATCAGATGGCGAGTGGGGTGGGCTTGCTCAGAAGGGCACCTGGGGTTCAATAGCCATAGAACCAGATGTGGAAGGAAAATAATTTGTGGAGAGAGCAAAAGAGAATACAGAGTTTCACTTTTTCTGGATTGTGCTGACACCCACACCCGCTTACCTGCTCTTACATTCTCTCCACACTTGAAAACCTCGTTTCCAAGTCTCCCTTGCCAACTGGATTCTGCATAGGCTGTGCTGACGGCGAGCACTCACATGGGATTAGAAGGCATGGAGAAGGTGGAGCTATTTTCTGCTTCTGGCAGCATCACTAGCAGGGGTGCGGCTCTGGGATTTCTGCCCAGCTTCAGCAGTGGTCCACCCTTGTCAAGGATCCTGGGATCAGGATTGTGACACTTTTCCCTTTTTACTCTTTCAGCTCTTTGAGTAGTAATGGTTTCTTGAAGTTACCAATCTCTGGGTAATGGCATCTTCTCCGTTTTGCTTTATAAAATCCAACCAACACCTTTGATACACATTCCCTGTATTAATTTTCCCTATTTGAAATGCCTCGGGTGATTTCTGTTCTCCAGATGAGACAGTTTTACCTGACGGCAAAGCCCAGAAGTGACTGGGCACGTGGATGGCTAAAGTGAGGAGGAGACGAGGGGATGTACTGAGGTCAAATACCTGAGAGATCAGGGAGGTGAAAGGCTGCACGTAAGACTCCATGGTTGAGGCTAGAAGAGAACACTCACATCTTCCTCCAAGGGCTGGATTCTGTTGGAATATTGGCCTATCCCCCTAAAATTCCTTCCCAGCTTTCATTCAACCAGAGCATTGCTTCTCCTAACTCCTCAACTTAACATGCTCTTCTCTATCCCCATGGGTTCCAGTGATCCATCACACTGTGAAAGGCTTGTTATCCACTCTTCATGCTACTCCCTCCTGTCCTTTTCATAGTTTTCCCACTTCCTCAGATCCACAGGAATGTATTGTGTCCCTTATTTTGGAGAGTCTTATTCCTCCTTAAAAGAGTTTCTTAACGTGGAATCCATGGGTGATTCTAAGGAGAGCTATGACCCACCATAAATGATATAGCCAATTTCATATGTATGTGCACATGTTTTTGCCAAGAGAGAGAAGCTCTCATATTTATCACACTTTCAGAGGGATCCTTTTTCCCTTCACCTTGGGAGTGGTTCAAGGGAAAGGAAAAGAACAAACGCTAATAGTCTTAGGAACTTAATTTGCTCAAGGTCTCTAACTTTTTCTGTGACCTTGATAAAGTGACTTTCACTCCCTCTGCCTCAGTTTCTTCACCTGTAAAATGGAAACAATAATTCCTACCTTTCCGGATTAGAAGTGTTATAAAAGCCAGCACCATGCCTCATGTGGTTGACTTCTAATAAATGGCAGCTCTTGGTATTGAGCTAGCTTGGGTTCCCCCAGAAACAGACCTTGAGATAGGGGTTTGAACACAACTATTTTTATTTAGGAGGCGGCCTAGAAAATGTCCACAGGGGAGTGGGAAGTGAGAAAAAGAAAGGAAAATGATTCAATAAAGAGTGTGTTATCGAGCATGTGTTTCAGTTGAACACATTCCCCTGGGATCTCTGGGCTACAGTGTGAAGCATACCCTGAATTGTCCCCTCCGGGGTGAAGGAGTATGTAACCACCCACTTGTCATCTATCATTGGCTGAGGGCTTCCAGGGACATTAACTCTCCAGCAGAACTGGCTCCTCAGGTGAAAAATCTAAGGCGTTCACAGTAGGAACTGAGTTGTATAAACATGGCTGCTCAAGAGATAAGAGCAGCGTAATGGCAGTGACGGCCGTGGTGACTAATAGGAAGCCCTTTCCTGTCCCCACAATCAACATTGATAGATTCCCCACTGCATACCCCATTAGCCCTGAGCTTGTCCCATTGTCTTTGCTGTGTGCTGGACAGGCATTACAGGACCGTGTGCACACGTATCTGTCTCTCCGAAAGGACTAGAAGCCTTTTGAAGGCAAGGGTTGTATCTCACCCTAGTTCTCTGACACCACGATTTGACCTAATGGCTGATACAGAAGTGAAAATATCTTGTACATGTTTATAATAAATGAACTGCCTTCAGAGTGGCAGTCTGAAGGTTTCTGATGAACCCACTCTGCTAGAGGGGTGGCATGATTAGGCATTCTGCACACACTGTGGGAGATTTATGTCCCCTCCTGTTTCTATGGCAGGTGCCTTTATCACAGCATGTATGGTTCCTGAATCATTTTCCAAGGGATTCATGTCTCAATATTATAATCCTCAAAGTGATGATATTAGAAATTCAATTTTAAAAGGAACTGTTTAGGGTGTCAGCACGTTATGATAATTATCTGGGAGGATTTTTCCCTGATTCTTCTTGAACTGCTCTAGTAAGCTCTTTTTTACCTCAATATAAAGAATGAGAATAATATGGACTATTTATATGTGTCCCCCACCCCATCCTCATCCCCCATCCCTATGTTGCCAACACATGGGGAGTGTAGTCTGTTCCCCAGAGCACACTCCTGAATAAGCCTGATTGCTTTCCTGTATTTCTATATAAAACTTTAAATATTCATCGCGCCATCAAATTAAACGGGATTCTTTGGCAGTCATTCTTCTCAACACACTGACTTCTTCTCTTCGGTACCTGTCCTACCACTGGAATCCTCCAGAGACGAGGCATTTATCTAACACTATCCCCTATCAGTGTGGCTCTCAATCAAGTGAGAGGATGCTAATAAAAACAAAAGTGTGGGGGCTTGTTGCTGAGGCCAGGAAATCAGTTGGGGGGCAGCAGGGAAAGACCAGCTGTTTCTTCTATCTCAAAGAAAGTGTGAGGATGAAAGGCCAGGCAGAAGTAGACACACGGAGTGGGTCCAAAGGGAAATGGAAACCACCCAACACGTGTATGTCAGCTTTCCTTCTTCCCTCTTCACCAAGTTTAAGGACAGAGTTCAGAACTTCCATATTCTTGGGTCAGAAACAGGGAGCTAGGTCAGACGACATTCTGAAAGCCATGTTAGCCCCTTAAGTCATTAAATTTCTTTGTCTGGCAGTGACAAGCTTCACAAGAAAAGCCAATGGGACCCTCCAGGAGAAATTGGGGGAGGGGGGTGTGAATATGCAAATCCGGCAGAATATTATGTATGGTATGGTTAAATTTCAATGCAATACATTATAGTTTAATCTATTTCCTCTGCCTGTGCGGTCCCTTAACAGGGGAATGGATCAGCGAGCAGTAGAGGAACGTGCCGGGGACAGGTCCCCTGTCTCAGCGCGGTAGCGATGTATCACCAGCCTGAAGTCGGAGAAGGCGCAGCGGGACGGAGCCGGCGGGGATCGGGGCGCTGCGGGGTGCAGGGCGCGGGGAGCGGGCACTGCCGCAGTCTGCACTGCGGGGCGGTCCACCTTCGCTTACTTCTCCGCGGTGCCGGGCGCGGGAATTAGCCCGGCGGCACCCCGCGTGCTCCAGAAGCACGGGATGCTGGTCAGCGCACTGCACGCTCCTGGATCGCCTTTGAATATCTCTGAGGACTGGGTCACGTCGACCACGAAGACTGCGCCGGCCGGCCGTGGGGAAAGCCTGGGGACACACTCGTCCTCTTCCTGAGCAGGAATCCCACGTCGCAGCGTGGAATTTGGGTGCGGCCCATCTCCTCAGCGGGCCTCAACTTTTCTCATTTGTAAAGCGAGGGTACGTTCCACCTGCTGCCAAAGGACCCTCAGTGTCTTGGTCTCCTGCGAATCAGTTGCTTGTCAATGGAAGGGATGCCGGTAAAATAGTGGTTCTTGGACCTGGCTGGCCATCAGTTTCACCTGTGGAGGGAGATAACATGCATATTCTCAGGCTCTGGTGTGTTCTGATTCGGTGGGCCTGGGATAGAATTAGGAGAATGTGTGTTTTCAATTGCATCCTGGTTGACTGGTTGGCACTAGTCAGGGGAGTCTGAGAAATATTGCATTGGAACAGGTGATATTTTTATGTTCTGATCTCTCCACCACGACTTCTCCTCCCTTGCAGCCCTCAGCTTTATATCTGTGCAACACACACACACATGCACACATGCGTACATGCCAGCGTCCCTATGCACAAATTACTTATTTTTTCTCAAAACTTTTTAAGCATTCATTACCTTCCAGGGAGTCCTTATCTTTCTCAAAGATAAACAATCTATAAAACAAGGTAGTTGCTCTCAAAGAGGTCCCAGTCTCCCAGAGAAGACAGACAGGCAGGTAGCTAACTATAATACAGAGCAGTGAGGGCCCCAATCAGGGGGGATAGCTGAATGTGGTGGAAGCAAAGCTGTGTCAGCTCACGCTGTGTGCTCGTACGTGGGGCAGATGGCTGCCACCCTTGGGCAGGGTGTCACTCTCCTGGGACTACTGATGGGTTTCTTCATGTGCAGTTTCCTTGGTGTCACGGACAGCTCTCCATCTGCGTGGTATATAGCACACCACCAAGTAGAGTGATAATTGCTCTGCTCTGCGGATTCATCAAGAAACCTCAGGGGACGCCTGACTTGCTGAAAGAGACTCCTTCATCTAGTCTTCTGCATGACAACCTTTCTTTTTATCCTACTCTCCTCCTCGTCTTCCTCTTTACCCAAGGTTCTGCCTCTCTCCCTACGTATCCACATGGCTCCACTTTGATGGCTTCCCCCACCTCCAACAAAGAGTCTCTTGCCCCCCAACTCTATTTCTTTTCCTTAGTTGCTAGATGCCATCTGTGCTAAGGCTGCTTTGTAGTTGCTGCTAATGAGGGACGTCCTTGAAGAGGTGGAATTGGATTGTCTATCACAATGCATTATGGTGAGGATGCAATGAGGTTTGATTCCAGCACAGTGACACTCAGGATAGCTTGGTGCTGAAGTGGCACGTGTGGCAAAGCAGGCCTCAGGTAACTATCAAAGTTCCTAGTAGTAACTGCAACCAAACTGACTCAGCATTAGTCACAGCTCCCTCTTGTCCAGAGGTCTATGCACAAGACTCCTTTACTCCTTGGCAAATACCGAGTCTTTTTTTATCCTCCACTCCTACTGTTTGTCTTTTTTTCTCCTTTACCACCCACCACGTGGTGTCCTATTACTGCTCTTATCTTCTCTCTTCTCATGACCTGACGCTTTGGACATCCATTCTCAATATTCTGTACTCTATAGACATACCCTTTTCTGAACGCCAAATCCTTCTCTTTCATCCAAGAGTTCGCTCTGATGGAGACCCTCTTCTAGGCCCTTCCATGCAAGTCACCAGTTTCTCGGGATCTAAATAAGTCCATGCATGGATTAGTAGTCACAAGAATCCTTTATCCCTACTCTGACAATTTTTTTATCAAATAAAGGATTATGTTATTCCCCTGCATAAACCTGATTTCTAAGTCATGCCTGTTTTCACCAATGACGTCCATATTTTTTATGCCCCATTCACACTTCCATAAACTAAGGTTTGGAATGAGTATTTCTGTGGATGCTTCAGTTCTAAGCAAAGTTTCTAATGTGAGCCCCACTGCACACATAGAATCAGGGTTTCCTCATTTCTTCCCCCAGACCATGACTCATGTTTGGCTTTCTTGCCGGCACTGTCCTAGAACATGATTCCCAACTTTGGTGGTTCCTTCTCTCTGAGCCGAAGTCCTATTTCCTTCATCAGCTTAATCTTGTTTGACATCGATGCTCCAAAGCAGAAATCTCATTTAGAGGCAAGATATGTACCTCCCCACACACAGAACTCAGTGTATTCCCATCACCACCACATTCGTGGCCTCCTTGGATATAGAAACTGGTTCAGATCCAGTTCCAGTTCCCTAATTTCCTTCCTGTGCTATAAATGGACTACTGAACAATCTAATGGAGGAATTAGACATGTCCCCATCTTTTCCTCCAGCTCCAGGCCAACCCAATCCTTCTTTTGCCCACTTGCCCGCTCCATTTAATTAACATGATAACACATCAAGGTAAGTATTAGTTCCTTCTTTGCAGGTGTGGAAGTTGAAGCTCACAGAGGTTGAACAATTTGCCCGTAGTAACTATTGGGCCTGAGACGATAACACAGGTGATCAGCCTTCTTAATCCAGGGAAGATTTTCAGAATGTGTGAGCTTCCAGCTTTGGTGGGAGGGAGGTTCAGATATTCAACGTAAGAAGAACTCTTTTCCTACTAGTCCTATCCAAATGGATGGTTCTTTCCACTCTTAGTTTGGACAAAGGAAGTCACAGAACTTTAAGGGCATTAAATACGCATGGCAGATACTGTCAGTGCCCTGCCCATATCCCCAGAGGACTCATTGGTTCTTTGCCTCGTGAGAGCCTCCTGATGCAAGCACCTGCATCTCCCTGACTAAAGGTTTTTCTCTAGCAGTGAGAACATGCTTGCCTCCACCCCCAGAAAAGGCTGTAAATGCTGACTTCCTGAGAAAAGCCTCCAACCAATGACAAAGGAGAATGTGGTGGTTAATTACCTTGTCACACTTCATGAGGGACAACTCTGGAATACCTGTCCTGCATCATCTCCAAAAGTTCGCAGTTATCAACAGTGGTAAACTGATCGTTTACAGCCTTTGTGTTGGTTTCTTTTCTGGTATTACTTCTCGTGAGGACAGAGCCAGGAGTACAGTTTCCAGGCTCTCGACCTCACACAGAAAGGTGCTGGCTCAGGTAGTAAATGGCCATCAACTGTGATTGGATGGCCATCAGCTGTGGCTAGTTGGCCGTCAGCTATAACCAGTGAGCCGTTGGGCACTAATATAACTGCTGTGGCTATGCTAGCAGAAAATGGGGGCTAGCAAGAAGATGGTGGCTGAGCTAGCAAGCGCCGATTTCAGTTAGCACGGCAGAGTGTGGGTTGTAGATTGCAGAGAAGTGGACAGCAGGTTGCGGATCATGTGGCTCCTGCTTCCTGTGTCTCCAACCCAGCCGCCAGCGAGACTATAGTGGTATGACTCCCCTATCTATGGCTCCATGGGTATTCCTTTTTGGCCTCACCATGTCCTGCATTCTTATGTGGGGAGAGGGACCAGAGACCCCGCCTGACACCCCACCTGACACTTCCCCATTCTGCTACTGGTGTTTCCTGGGCTTACCTCCCAAACAAACTACTTGCACTTGAATACTAACTCTGAGTCTGCTTCTGGGGAAAGGCAGGCTAAGATAATCTGCTTGGAATCTTAGCGGTCATCTGGCTCAACCATCTCATGAATAAGTTAAGTCTGGGGGTGAGGGGTGACCTGCATAGGGTCACACCTGGCAGAGCTGGGCTGCAGCCACAAATGTCTCCAACGCAGTCCAGCTCCCATTCTATCCTGGGATACCTTCTTCCAACCCCTGGCAGCAACATATCCCTGGGAATGCACCACCACGATTTGGTGGAACCGGTTGGGGAGTGGAATAAGCAGAGTTGGGAAAGAGTGAATGAGTGCAGAAAAGCCCACAGTCCATAAATCTCATTAGGATTCATTCACCTCTGTACTTTGTCAACAATTTCACACCACTCTGCCTATCTGGCCAGCTATGGACAGCAGGGATCTGCAGCCCTGACCCAGGTTAATTACAAAGTTCTCCTGAAACTTTGGGACCAGAAAGGTTAAAACAGCTTTGCATCTGCGGCCTGGCAGGCCCTATTCAAACAGCTGTTTGTGCTGCTGAGCGCTGGCCTTGGTGCTGAAACGGGCTGAGCAGCTGCTGGTCGGCTGAACTGGGGTGAACTAACTAGACTAGGCTGTTGGACGCTAAGGGCTCAGACATCATCCGAGTAGGGAATGTGCTTTCGAATCACTTAGTGCACCTCGCTTCTGGTACAGGTGGGAGATGCCAGACTCAGAGGGAGGATGGGGGTGCTCCATTGGCGTGAGCACGCCTGCTATTGAGGAAGATCAAACATAACTGGGCTTTGATTACCTGTGTCAGTGGACGGGAAGGCAGAGCTCATAGAATTCCAAATGTCATGTAATACAAAATCATTTCTATTTTGAGTGTAGATTGAATCTGAAGCCCTTTTTTGGGGGGTGGGGTGAAGGAAGGAGTTGCAAGTGTACCTTTGTAATCACATTGAGCCCTGCTGAATGGGGCAAGAAAGAAAGATGGAGAAGGTAGGGGGGGAAGTCAGAAGGTAGCCAGTCTAAGATTAAGCATGCCCTGTGGTCTGTCTACGTGGAGGTAAACTACAAAGCACTCCACGAATGCAAACATATTTCCTTTACCAGTCATCATTACATTTCCCTACACACACAAACACACACACACACACACACACACACACACGCACACACAGCTTGGCTTTAAGATCTACCTCCCAAAGAGCATCATATCCACCACTGCTTTCCAGAATCTCCAGCATCCTCACCTCCTTGTCAATCTGTCACATGTATTCTGAAACCTTCATCTTTGGTCCATCCAACCATCTTCCTCTATACCTCAGCTGCTGAGCCGTGAGGAAAAAAGGTGCATACAGAAGTGGGGCCAGAGTCTGGGTCTCATGTCTAGATTTAGCCCTTTATCCCCTCCTTGGACTTGGGCTTGGATAATCTTCCGTTCTCATCCTCTGAGGTGGCTGTGCTAACCTTCCTCAATCTTTCTGAAGCCCTTTATACTTCCACAGTTTCCTCTCAGTAGATGACAGGGCTTCCCTGTTAACAAAGAAGAATCAGGCTTTCAGGTATGTTTTCCCTCAACCTCATTAAAAATCCATCTGCTCTCACAATTATCTATCTACTCCTTCTCTCATAAAGGAGGAAGTTTTCCTTTTACTGCCTAAGGAAAAACCTTCTATCCACGAGGTAAAGCTTTTCGCCTTCTATCTCTGTGAGGAACTTGTCTCATTAGTAATGCCCTGTATTCTTATCAATCTGTCCCTCCCACTGACCTCTCAGCGCAAAAGCAGTTTCAAGCTCCTGCCATCTTATAAAGGCTACTTCTGGTTTATCATCTCCTCTCTCACCTTTCTTTAAAATCCACATTTTCTAAGGGTAACCTGCACTCACTATTTGCATGTTCTCTTGCCCCATTCATCCCTCCACCCATGGCACTTGGGTTCCAGCCAAATTATTTCACTGAAACCACATTTGTTTAGGACACAAATGACCTCATAATGCCAAGTTCCACTGACCCCTCCCTTACAATTGTTTTCTTACTTAATTTCTCCATACTTCACATTTTTGAATACTTAAAAAATCATTATTCTTCCTTGATATGTTTGATAACAGTGGTTTTTCTCATACTTCTTAGATCACACCTTCTCAGTTTCTTGAGCACTCCTTAAGTTTATTTTTGTTATTCCCCAGTGTCCTGCCCTTGAACCATCTCTTCTCACTCTCTGTGTTTTCCCTGGGTAAACCTATCCATGCTCCTGGGCTTTACTTCTGAGTTAATTACTCCCAAATGCATGGCCCAGCACAGCCCTTTCCTCTGAAATAAACAAGAATATCCCAAGGCTTGATAAACACCACCAGTGATGCCCATGAGCACCTCAAACTCATCATACCCTCCACAGAGATCATCACCCTTTCCCCTAAAGTGGATTTTGTCTCTTATTTTCTATAACAAAGAACGTGAGTCACCCTTGATTCCATCTCCCACATTCCTCATGACTTTTTCTACTAGTATTCCCTAGGTTATGGGTCTATAGTTACCTAATGTTCTAGTATCAAGACCATCCAACATACCCTCACTTATTTGCTGGTTGAGCTTTTTCATTTCATGTTTAAGGTACTGGTGTACGTGTGTGTGTGTGTGTGTGTGTGTGTATGTGTGTGTGTGTGTTTCTGTCTGTCCTTGTTTTATTCTTAGTAAAATGCAATTCTAGGCAGGAAGGGGACAGGTTATCATCAGCCATTTACACTTTAGTGTGAATGAGTTTTCTCAAAGGGGAGTATAATAAGCGACTTGGAAAGAAAGGCTGAGTGCCTTAGATAGTAGCTAAATGCAGAAGAAAGAGGCACTCCCAGGCACAGAATGAGGCAAGTGAAGGACTTGAGCAAAACTGCCAACTTCCCAATTGTCTACCATCTTGGGCATGCAGTGTTCACTAGCTTCCAATTGCAAAAGCTCGTTATTGCTTCACATCTATCTCAGGGCTGACCCGTCTGTGTCTGGACCACATTGACTCTTGCACTTGGGGAGATTTGAAGACTTAGAATAGAGAGATGACTGGTCTATAGACCTCGGCTCTCTCTGTCTCTCTCCCCCAGGCTCGCTTGCTTGCTTTTACTTAGCTAGAATGTAATTAAATGTGAATTGTGGCCAACGCCGATTTGTGAAACAAGCATGTGGTTAGTGATATCGAGGCAAACCAGGTGATAAAAACTCAGCAAAACTTCCAAAAGGCCAATAATCACATTGTGATTGAAATTCAGTCCCTCTCTTTTCATTCCCTGTCCTATTAACTCGGACAAGGGCTGCAATCCTGCGTGGGGCCCTGGGCTCGCCACAATTCACAGAAGGGTCAAGGTGTCTGTGTGCACAGAGCAGAGAAGGGAGGGCCACCGCATTCACCTTCCTCCCACCACCAACCATAGTTAAGGAGCTCTAGTTTGACCGATTCCAGGAGATTTGAAGGGAACTCAACTTAGCAGAATTAAGGGTTAGGGGTCCGGGATAAAGACATTGATGGAGGGGTGGGTGGGGCATCCAACCCTGGAATCTGAGTATGGAACATAAGAAGAAAGATCAGATTAAGATTCTGAGGGTCATTCATTCATGAAACCGATCCTTCAGGTTGAAAATGACCTCAAGCGACACCTATCCTAACATTCCTTCTCCATTTTACTGATATGGAAACTGAGACCCAAGCAGGAAATAGACTTCCCCAAGGTCACCCAGGGGTGTTCAATCAACCAACACATAGCGATGCTCTAGGGACTTCTGAGAATTATTAAGGTACAGTCCCCACTTTCCTGGGAAGCGACACCTGAGTGACAATGAGCACAGCCCTCCCAACAGCCTGCACCCTCAATTTTCTGTGACCTGCAGCACACGTGGTCTAGGTTAGCTGTGATCCTGGCCCTTCCTTTCCCAGCTCTTCCGGGAATCGTTTTTTGGGAGAGTTCACTGAGGAGAGCTGAGGATAGGCAGAAGTGTGTGTGTGTGTGTGTGTGTGTGTGTGTGTGTGTGTGTGTGTGAGTGTGGGTGTGTGAGTGTGTGTGTGAGTGTGTGTATTCTCATGACATTAATGGGCAAGCAACAGCCCACTGGCCACCTCTCATTACCTTTCAATACCAGAGGGAAAGGGTCTATAGAATGTCCATTATTTGGGCTTTTTCATACCTCTGTTATCCTTCCTTAATGTGGCTAGCTCTTTACACCTCTCCTCTGTGGACAGGTCAGGTAGTTCTCCATTACCTACCAGTGGGCTATATGTAGGCACTGGAAGGCAGAAATGATGGTAGTGTTTCTCTCAGAGGCCCAATATCCCCAGTTGAACATGTAGATTTTCTATATACACCTGTTGGATGGATGGATGGATGGATGGATGGATGGATGGATGGATGAACACATGGATGGATGGACAATGGGCAGTGAATGAGGAAACTGAAGCCCATGAAATAATGTACCCAAGGTTACACAGTTAGTTTTGGGCAGAGTTGAGACTAAAATGAGACTTCTGACTCGCAGTCCAGTGCTCCACATGGCCCCCACAGCACTGAGAAAAGGCATTGAAATGGCAGAGGCAGACATAGAGGTGGACCAGGGAATGACTATCTTCCTGGCAAATCCAGCTCAATGCCTTTGCATAAAGTCCTTAGTACTTAACAGCAAAGAGAATCAAATCAAGAGTCCAATGATCTGGTTCTAGTCTGGATTCTGATATTGGATGTACAAGTCACATCTCTTCTTTTGGCCTCGGTTTTTGTACGTGTTGAACAGGTTATATTGAACTGTGTGGCATTCAAAGGCAACTGAGCCCTAATATTTTAAAACCCGTCATTCTAGATGCCAATGGACACCCAAGTCCCATTAATTCATTTAGTCAATACATACCTAATAATAATAATAATATAAATAATCATTATGATTGTTGTATTTTCCAGCTGGATGGGAGATATTTGGATGGG
The DNA here is from genome assembly GCF_964194185.1 of Rhinolophus hipposideros. Taxonomy (NCBI): domain Eukaryota; kingdom Metazoa; phylum Chordata; class Mammalia; order Chiroptera; family Rhinolophidae; genus Rhinolophus; species Rhinolophus hipposideros. The sequence goes on along the minus strand of NC_138049.1, from coordinate 98,605,614 downwards.
AGGTTCTTCCTCCCTGTTGCTATTTGGGGAATTCAGAGCTAAATATAGCCCAGAGCCAGGCATTACAAACATCATGATCTCAAATTAGGAAACGAATTTGCACCTCCTATCAACAGTCCTATGGCAGACATGCTGACAATGCTGGCAAAGATGCAAGAAGACTGTTTCCTCCCATGAAAAAAATCCATGTCTGCCTCCTGGAAGAAACAGTCCAGATATTCTGTGGAAGAAACGGAGAGTAGGGTACGAGGGGCATAGAGATGTAGGTGAGGTTTGACCCTAGCACTCAGGAGGTCTGGCATATAACTACTGCTGTTTATTGAGCACCTACTATGTGCCAGGCTGTGTGCTAAGTAATTTATATACGTTACTTCTAGTCCTCATGGCATGCTTGAAAAATAATGTCTGAAGGCCACATAGCTTATAAGTAACAGAGGAGAGATACACATTTATGGCTGCCTCATCCCAAGGTTCATGTATCATCCACTACATTGTACAGCCGCTCTGCAATCCCTTCCTTCCATCTTCCCTGGAACACGCATGGCTGCTTATCCTGTTTCTGACTCAGTGCTAAGTACGCAAAGGTAAACGAGACTCAGTTCTTACTACCAAAGACCTCCCAGTTAATACTTAACTGATAATCAAAACATAGTGTCACACAAATAATGATAAAGATAAATGCTGAGTGGGGGAGACAGATTGGGGGAGACCTGACAAACTCCAGGAAGCAAGCAAAGTTTGAGTCAAGGCCAATGTTTGACAGGCCATCGAGGCACGAGATAGCAATTGGCAAAAGGAGCAGTGTGGGCAAGGGCAGAGAGCATTGGGAGAGCTTGTTGGGTTTGGGGGCATCGATGGGCACAGGGAGGAGTCTCCCCCGCTCTCTGCATCACATCGTCTCCCCTCCTCACCTTAAGTGGCACTATTAGTGCGCTAAAGGAGAAGAGCCATTTCAAGGCACCCAAAATTAAGAACATTTCTGCTTCCTACTTCACCAAAGCAGAGAAGCATGGAGTCCTATCCCCAGAAGACCTCACATCCCAGATTCAAGGAAAAACAAACAAAAAATAGTGCAGTAATCTGGGTGGTGGACTGCGGTCAGAATAACGCAAGGAAACCCTGCCCCATCCCCTTGGCCTCTAAGCCACTGTCTGCAACCCTGGCATCTGAGCTGGACCGTATCTCCAGGGAGCTTTTCTGAGTGGAACTGACTGCTGCCTTTGACCCTTAGCGCCTTCTCACTTGAGAGATGGATGCCAATGTCTATTGCGGGTAGCAATTCCTTCCTCCTCCTCCTCCTCTGCTATCTTCCTCTGCCCTCCTCCTCAGCTTCCTCTCACCTTTGTCAGGTCTCCTTGCCCCTCCACCCCATCATTTCTTCCTTCTCCTGCCTGGCCCCTCCTTCCTCTCCCCTGCCTTTTCTCCCACTTCTGTCCAGCACTTCTCTCTCCACTGTAGCTTCATGATGTCAGAAAATAAAAACAAGCCACTTTTTATGCACTGTTTATAAACCCAAGCCAATAAAATGCTCCATTCATTCAAGGAGAAGGAAAAGTAATGGCTCAGGAATTACCAGGGAGCACAACATACTTACTTGTAGTTTTCCTGGAGCTCAGCGGGCGCCAGCTCCTCCTGCATGGCAAGGCCTGCTCCCAGAGCAGTCAGCTTGCAAACAGCCCCCCAGGGGAGCAGAAGCAGCAGGCTGTGACAGGGTTGTGACCTGACACCATGACCCCTGTCTGTCACACGTGGCCCCTCCCCTTGGAATGTGGCCAGGTCTCATCCCTTGTCCACGGCCCCTGGACAGAATCCGTCATCCCTGCCCAAAGAGGCTTCACATAGCCTGTGCCCATCTCGAGTGGCTTTCACGACAGGGCCAGACAGCCCCACCCTCTACTCCATCCTATACTAAGCTGCCATGAGCCTAGCATTCTCATCTGAGGAGCAGACCACACTAGTTTGTGGCTTCAGGCACTCCCCATCTGATGGAGCAGATACAGGCTGTGCTCTCAAAGAGCCTCCAGCCTGATGGAAGCAACACAACCCTGACCCTTAAGAGGTTTCCATGTTAACAGTTGGCTCAAACTCACCCCAAACCTTAAAGACTGCTAAAGGGGTGATGCAATAGAAAGAAAAAGCACGTGGTCTTTGGAACTAGGGTCCTGCTGGTTATAAATAAATCCCAGCTCCTTACTTAACTGACATCTGTGTCTGTAAACCAAGGCTTCTTTTCCTAGCAGCCTACATCCCAATGGAGGATCATGGGAAGCTTGAACTGTCTGTCACGTCCTGGATGCCCATTCCCAGGATGTCAGTTAAGTGTACGCTCAACTTCCCAGAACAATCAGCCAACACCCTCGCCCTGGGCCTCTTATACAGCTTAGTATTCTAACTCTCTCAGCCTCAAGTTCCCGTCAATAGGTTCATTTCTTGAGCCCTCTATTATTAGCTCACAACTCCATTTTCCAGGTGGTATTGCTGGCACAGGGAAAGCCTGGGATGCTGGCTCGATGTCACCTGTGAGGTAAAGGGCTGGAGGCACCATCCAGCCAGTGGGCAAAGTGGGGAGCTTCTGGGCTCCAGGTATCTCTGTGCATATGCACACCCCTCTCCTGCATGCCAGCCACCAGGTCAGCCATGCTCTGAAGCACTGATCCAGGCTGTTGCAGTGGTCAGAGTAGGAGCCAGAGAGGAGGGCCCGACACAGAGCGAACTTGACGGTCACCATCTTGCCAGGGCCTCGGAGTTGCTATGAGGCTGGCTGCCAAGCAGTTAAGGCCAGATCTTTGAGGATGGGCAGAATGGAAGCCCCCCTTTTCTGAACAATTTCCAAGAACGCAGAGTAACCCAGACTCGGGCAGAGCTCTGCCTTCTCAGGTTGCTCTCCTGCTGGAGTAGCAGAGAGGGCACGGTGCCATCGCCACCCCTTCCTCAGTCTCTAGAACAGCCTGGTGGGAGGAGAGGAAAGGAGAAGGAGCACCTCTTAGCTGGAGACTGGCTCTGTAAGACAGGCTGCTGACCCGCCTGGGTAAGAGCACATCATCCCTACCACCCCTACTTCTGCTGTACACTCTCCTGCACAAGGCTGCTTTCAATTAGCATGTTTCTGAGCTTCATCCATGCTGTGTGAACCAGTAAATTATTCCTGTTGATGGCTGAGTAGTAGTTCCTAGGCTGAGGGGTCGTTTCCTTGTCCCGGGAGCAGGGCGCAGTCATGTCCTAGGCCCCTGGAGGTCGCGGAAGAGGCGTAGTGCGAGCAACTATCCCAGGTGGCGTGGGACTGAGGTGGGAGAGGCAGGTTCCCAGGATGTGGGACTTTCAGGGCTAAAACTGGCCAAGTCCTGGACACACCAGGACAAGTTGGTCACCCTGGAGAACTGCCTTGTCCCTCCTGTTATGGGCCCCTGGTTCCTTGTTCCCATCTTCCTTCCTGCTCTTCAAACACCTCTGTGGATTAAAAGTTTCATGATTAGCCTTTGTCCCTGCATAAAGGAGAAAGGGAACATATTAGAGATATGAGTGAATAGATAATATCCCTATGGCCACAGCATGCAAATGCTGAAAGCAAGCAATGCTGGCTTGCAGAACACCCAGGAGAGAGGTACGTGGGAAAGGAGAGGGAGCTGGCTGTCTTCTAGGGACGCAGGTGCTCTGACCGAGGTGCTGGGACCTACAACATTGTCCTTGCAGCCTTACCAAGGTTGCCCACTGCTCATCCCAGAGGACCTCAAAGTGAAGACCTGGCCGTGAAGAGGGATGCCATGGATTGGGAGTTTTCCACGAGCTGGTTGAGCCAGCTCCCCTGTGTGCATGGTGGTCAGCTATGTGTGCCTTTCCCTCTACTCTTGTCTACCCACAGTCTCCTGGAACAATCTTTCCTCTTGGTTGGGTCTCACAATCTCTTGGCATTCTCAGCTAATCTCCAAGCTTACCTCTTCCAGGAAGTCTGCCAAGAGGAGGAGTTTCAATGAGTTTCCTTTAGTCTTTATTCCACTTTCAAGTGCGATGTATAAACATCTTTGGTGAAGGGTATGTTTTAATTTCTCCATGGAGAAACAGAGCTCCTGACGACAGGGCCCGGACACTGAATGGATGTGCCAGATCCTCTAATGTGACTGCGTGTCCCTTTCACTACCTGGCATGGCTGTAGCATGCATATTGTGATTTTTATTATAATGTGCTTTTAAAGACTTTGCCATCTAATTTAAGCTATAATATTTGTACTAAAGTAAAATGCCACCCTTCTTCCCATTAGTGTGTGTGTGTGTGTGTGTAAAATACTACATATTTCTTTTAATTGTGCATTTACAGACCATGTGGGGTGAAGGAGAAAGTTCCTGAAACAATTTTCTAGGAAAGAAAAAAAAAGTAGCTCTGAGGGTCTATATGATGTCTGACAATCAAGTTCGCGGACTTGTTGCAATGATGTTGCCAACCCTTTTTGATGTCAGAGGGATTATTCATTACGAATTTGTACCAACTGGACAAACAGTTCACCAAGTTTACTCCCTATGTAGAAGTGCTGAAAAGGCTGCGTGCAAAGGTTAGATGAAAATGACCTGAACTTTTCGCCAACAATTCATGGCTCTTGCATCACGACAATGCACCAGCTCACACGGCACTGTCTGTGAGGGAGTTTTTAGCCAGTAAGCAAATAACTGTATTGGAACACCCTCCCTACTCACCTGATCTGGCCCCCAATGACTCCTTTCTTTACCTAAAGATAAAGGAAATATTGAAAGGAAGGTATTTTGATGACATTCAGGACATCAAGGGTAATACGATGACAGCTCTGATGGCCATTCCAGAAAAAGAGTTCCAGAATTGCTTTGAAGGGTGGACTAGGCACAGGCATCGGTGCACAGCTTCCCAAGGGGAGGACTTCGAAGGTGACCATAGTGATATTCAGCAATGAGGGATGTAGCACTTTTTATTTTGGATGAGTTTTTGAACTTTGTTATCCAACCTTGTAAGTTTGGGGCGAAAAACAGAATAACTGGCTAATGTTCATCAGAATTAATAATTAACAAGTTAGGACTCAAGGTATTTCTTCTCCCAGAGAGTACTAATTTGTTTGTCTTAAATGAGCAAATGGGTTGATCACCATTATTAGCATGTGAAAGTGTTGACTGAGCCTGACTAGCAGCTGGGAAATGCAAACAGACGTGTGAAGGCATAATCACATTCTCATTCCCACTAATGACTTTGATGAAGACAGAGCATCACGCTGAACACTGAAATGATTAGCCTTGAGGCTAATGTTTCTATGAAAGTTCTTTAATTAATGCATGCCATCTCTGTACTTTGTGGGCAGCCTTTGGCTTCAAATCTGTTGCTTAAAAGCTAAGAATGGTGGTCTAGACCATTATAAGGAAAAATTGTGTTTCCTACAAGTTTTGGGTTGTATACAACGACGTTTTCCAACATTTTTAATGAAAAAATTCAAATATACTGAAAAGAAACAAGATTTTTTTCAATGAACACCCGTATGTACTTATCACCTATATTCTACAATCAACCTTTCAGAATATTTGTTTTCTCATAGAATATTAGACTCCATCCATCAATAAATCTTTATTTTTGATGCACTTCAAAGTTTATTACAGGCATCATTTACCTTTAAATACTTCAGTATACATATCAGTAACTAGAGTTTAATATTTGTTTCCAGTTCCTTTTTAGGTAACATTTACATAATGTGAATGTATCAGCCTTAAATATACCGTTTGATGTTTGGACAAATGCACACGTCTTTGTAACCCAAACCCTTCGAACATGTCATCACTCCACAAGGTCCCCTCACATCTCTTCCAGCCAATCTCTGTACCACTGCTCCCCCGCCCCCACCATACGACAAGCACTGTTCTGATTTTTTTCACCATAGAATAATTTGCCAGTTCCAGGGTTTTATGCACAAGGAAATGGAAGCATAAGTATTCAGCACACACTCTCTTGCATAAGGCTTCTTCGCTTAGCATGTTTCTGACCTTCAGCCATGCTATGTAAATCAGTAAATTATTCCTTTTGATGGCTGAGTAGTAGTTCCTTAAATGAATGTGTCAGGTTGATTACCTGTTCTCCTGTGGATGGTCACCTAGGCAGTTTTCCGTTTTTGGCAATTACAAATAAAGCTAATATGAACGTTCTATACCACACTTCTCGTGACTACACGCTATCATTTTATGTGGGTAAATATCCAGGAATAAAATTACTGGGTCATAGGTTAGATGTATGTTTAGTTTTATTTTAAAAATAAATCACAGCTTTCCTAAGTGATCGTACCGTTTTACAGTCCCATCAGGCATATATGAGAATTCCAGTTTCAGTTCCACATCCTCACCAACATGATGCTGTCAGTGGTTTTAATTGTAGCCATTCGCATGGGTGTGCCATAGTATGTCATTGTAGTTTTGATTTACATTTCCCTGATGACTAATGATGTGGAACGTCTTTTTTTTTTCATATAATTATTCGCCATTCATTTATCTTCCTTTGTGAAGTGTCTGTTCAAATCTTTTGCCCAATTTTATTGGATTATTTGTCTTTTTGTTATTGAACTGCAGGAGTGATGGATATATTCTGGACATTATTAGTCCTGTGTCAGATACATGTTTTACAAATATTTTCCTTAATCTGTGGCTTGCCTGTTTTTTTTTTCTCAATAGTGCCTTTTGATGAGCAGAAGTTTTTAATGTTTATGAAGTCTGATTTAACCATGTTTTCTTTTATAGTTATTGTCTTTCTAAATCCTGTCTAGGAATCCCTTGCTATCCTAAGTCACAAAGATATTTTACCAGTTTCTTTTAGAAGCTTTATAGCTTTACAATCCACATCAAATTAATGTTTGTATATGTGTAAGGCAAGGGCTGAGATTCTTTTTTTTTTTCCATGTTAATAGCCAATTCTTCCAGTGCCTCTTGCTGAAAAGACTTTCCTTTTCTCCATCACATTGATTTGGTGTCTTTGGTGAAAATCAAATATTCGTAGACATCTGAGTCTATTTCCTGACTCTCTGTCACATTGATCTGTTAGCTGATCTTTATGTCCGTCCATACTGTTCAATTGAGGTAACTTTTATAATAAGTCTTGGAGACTAGTAGCATAAGCCCTCCAACTCTTTTTTAAAGCATTGCTTTGGATATTCTAAGTCCCTATAAAATTTAAAACTATATAAAATTTAAAATTAGTATGCCAATCTCTTTTTTAAAAATCTGCTGAAGTGATGATTGGGATTGCAATGAATCTCAGGGGAGAATCTAATTTGGGGAGACCTGACGTCATACCAATTTTGAGTCTTCCAATTCATGAACATGGGATATTACTCCTGTGATTTAGATCATCTTTAATTTCTCTCAACGTGTTTTGTATTTTTCAGTCTTGCATTTATTTTCATAATATATTCCTAAGTATTTTATGATTTTTATAATTTGTTACTATTGTAAGTAGAATTGTAAGAATTGTTGTTTACTGGTATGTAAAACTCCAATTGTTTTTAGTATTTGACCTTATATCCTGTGATGTCAGTAAATTCGTTTATTAGTTCTAGTAGGTGTTTTATAGACAAGCCCTGATTCCTTCCTATTTTCTATGTGAACAACCAGGTCATCTACAAATATCTTTCCAATCTCTGTGCTTTCCTTTCATTCCTGCCCTGGCCGTCGTGTTTAGTACATTATTGAATTTAAGTGGTAAGAATGGATGCCCTTTCCTTTTTCTCCATCTTAGGAGTGTTGGGAAATAATTAACTGTGGTTCTCTCATATTTGTGCAAGACATTTCTCGTCTGTAAAAGAAATACTTCTAGGCAAAGATGCTAGCCTCTGGACTAGCTTCTGTTCTGGACTATCTTTCAAGAATGTTCATACAGCAAACAGTCTAGGAAGACAGAGATAGTATGTCCCTCTGGAGAGGAGGGAGTATCTGTTTGCTTTCCAAGATAGTCCCTCCAGGGCAAGGCTGGACAGGTTTGTTGCAGCCTGTTATAAAAGATTGGGGCTCCCTAAACTTGGGGTTCATAGTCTGTAACACAAACCCACTTTTTGTGGAACATCCACTTAGGCCCAATAGGACTTGGGGAGCAATGACGAGAACATAAAGCTCATGTTACCTTCTGTGCTGTGAATAGTTAAGTCCTTTGTCTCTGACCCACGAGGCTCATGTCTCCTGTCAGCAGCATATGTGGTGGACTGAATTATGTCCCCCGAAATTCATATGTTGAAGCATTAATCCCTAGTGTGACTGTATTTAAAGACAGGCGATAAGAAATGTTAAATGAGATCATAGGGATGGGGCCCTGATCCAATAGAACTAGTGTCCTTATTTTTTAAAAAAAGACAACAGAGAGCTCCCACACACACACACCCTACTTCTCTCTCTGCCATGCTTAGAGGAAAGCTCACATGAAGACAAAGGGCCAGGAAAAGAGCTCTTACCAGAAACCGAATCCTGCTGGAACCTTGATCTTCAACTTTCCAACCTCCAGAACTGTGAAAAAATAAATTTCTGTTGTTTAAGCCACAGAGTCTGTGGTATTTGTTATGGCGGCCTGAGCTAACTAATATACAGCATTCATACAATTTGTTAGCTTGCAAATAGGGTAAAACTCATATTTCTTGACAAGAAGGAAAGCATTAAATCTTTAACCATTATGTATGATGCTTGCTAAGATTTTTATAGGCACTTTTAATCAAAATGAAGAAATTCCCCTCTTTTTAATTTGCTAAGGGCTTTTCATATAATTGGGTGTTGCATTTTGTCAAATGCTTTGTCTGTATCTGCTGATATGATTATTTTTCCTCCTTTATTCTATTAATATAGTGAATTACATTGATTGATTTTTAAATATTAAACCAATCTGGCATTACTGCAATAAATCTTACTTAACTATAATATCATATATATATATATATAATATATAGCAATATATATTATAGCTATATATGATATATAATATATATCATATATATTATTGGGGCTATTATATATATCATATATATTATATGATATGTATTATATCATATAATATATAAGTGATATGTATTATATATGGCATATAATACATATCATATAGTATATATACTATATACTATATACTATATACTATATACACAAAATATTAGCAAAATGAGTATAGCAATATATATGGTATATAATACATATCATATGATATGTATTATATACCATATATATTGCTATACTCATTTTGCTAATATTTTGTGAAGATCCCTTGTTCTTTCTTTTGTTAAGAAATCTAGGTTCAAGAAAAATATTGGTCTATGGCTTTTATTTTCTTAAACTGTCTTTGTCTGATTTTGGTATTAGGGTAATACTGACCTCATAAAAAGGGTTAGAAAGTTTGTTTCATCACCTCCTATATTTTATGGAAACATTTGTATTAGTCAGCTCAGGATGCTATAACAAAATGCCATAGACTGGGTGGGTCAAATAATAGAAATGTACTTTCTCACAGGCCAAGAAGTCCAAGATTAGGGTGCCAGCATAATCAGGTTCTGATGATAGCTTCCTTAATGGCTTGCAGAGGGCTGCCTTCCCCTTGTGTTCTCACATGGCAGAGAGAGAGCAGAAGAGAGAAAGAGATGGAAAAAGAGAGAGAGAGAGTACTTTATGGTGTCTTTTCTTATAAAGAAACCAATCTCATTCTGATAGCACCATTCTTTGACCTTATCTAAACCTAATTATCTCCCCTAGGCCGTCTCCAAATTCAATCATATCAGGGGTCAGAGCATTTGGGTGCCAGGCACAATGTAGTCCATAGCAAATTTTGAGTAGCATTGGTATTTCATTCCTAAATGTTTGATAGAATTCCCCCATGAAACCACCTGAGCCTGGAATTTTCTTTGTGGAAATGATTTAATTATGAATTCAATGTCTTTAATTGATTTAGAGCAGGGGTGTCCAAACTTTTTTCAATGTTTTTTACCAAGGGCCATATGCGGTAAAATACACAAAGAGCCGGGCCACTCACTCGAGGTGAAGTACGTATTGCCTCACGTGGTTTATTTAAGTAAACTAAATATATTTTTGGAATTTGCTGCGGTCCAATTAAAAATGGATTGCGGGCTGCAGTTGGCCCCTGGGCCACAGTTTGGACACTCCTGATTTAGAGCTATTTGTACTTTTCTATTTCTTCTTAAATTAATTGTGGTAATTTGATTCTTTCAAGGAATTTTTACATTTAATCTAAATTGTCAAGTTTATTAGAATACAGTTGTTCATATTTTCTTATCTTTTCAAAATCTTTGAGATTTTAGTCATGTTCTCTCTTCATTCCTGATGTTAATAATTTGTCTTTTTCTTTTTTTCTTTTTCTTAAAGATTTTTAAAAAATTTATTGGGGTGACAATTGTTAGCAAAATTACATAGATTTCAGGTGTATAATTTTGTATTACATCATCTATAAATCCCATTGTGTGTTCACCACCCAGAGTCAGTTCTCCTTCCATCACCATATATTTGTCTTAATGAATCTAACTAGAGACTTTGTTGTAGCTTTTTAAAAATATTTTTTATTCTTAATTACAGTTAACATATGATATTATATTAGTTTCAGGTGTGCAATATAGCTATTAGACATTTATATAACTTACAAAATGATCACCTTGATAAATCTAGTACCTATCTGACACCATACATCGTTATTACAATATTATTAACTGTATTTCCAACATCTAAAGCTATAAATTCCCCTCTAAGCACTGCTTTAGCTATCTTCCACAGATTTTGATGCTGTGTACTTTTTATTATCAGTCATTTAGAAGTATTTTTTAATTCCCCTTGTGACTTCTTCCTTAACTTATGATTCTGTAGAAAATGTTCAATTTCCAAATTTTTGTGGTTTTGTGGTTCTTTTATTGTTATTGATTTCTAATTTGGTTTCATAGCAGTTAGAAAGCATATTTGATATACTTCCCATCCTTTTAAATGTATTGAGACTTGTGTTTTTGCCCAGTACATGGTTTATCTTGTAGAACATACCAGGTGCGCTTGAAAAGGATGTGTAGTCTATAGTTGTTCAATGTAGTATTCTATCTCATATATCAAGTAGGTCAAAATAGTTGATATTGTTCAAATCTTGACTCCGATTTTTGCTTTTGGTTTCCTTGCCCAGACCAGGGAACTGAAAATGAAAACAAAAAAAAATTGAGCTACTGAGAGCATTAATATGCATGTGAAAATATGCAAAGCACTGGTATATGCAATGTTTAAAAGTGCCAGTTACTCCTGTGTGGCCCCTATCCCCTACCCCAGCCTCTCCATGAAGTCTGATGATCTGATAGAAGAGGATGAACTTAAGGAGTGAATGGACAGAGATCCAAGAAAGGGAGACACTCTTCCTGATCCCTGCTTCCTCCCGGGTCATCAGAACCTGACCCCACTAGGTTTTGATAAGTGATCCTATCTTATCTCTTGGCTGCCTTGGAAAACACTTTGGTAGAGCATCAGACGATTTGCCAAGAACATGGGGCCAGACAGCCTGAGCACTGTGGGTTCCAGGGGCCACAAGTCCCTTCCTTTTCATATCCTGTTTCCCTGACACGTGTCACTAAGTGGTCATAGCTCTTCATTCCTCTCAGAATCTATGGGTGAGATTGCTGGTAGACTCCCATAGCCATTCTCCTCTCCTTCTTTCATTGATCCATTATTTAATCCACTATTAAAAAGGAACCCTTACATTTTAGCTGAACACATGGGAACTCAGACAATGATTGCATCACTTTTCAACCTATCTTGCAGGGAAGTATGGTCATGTCACTAACGTTTGCCCAATGAGAAGTGAAGACAAGCAATGCATGCAACTTTCTTATGACCTTGCAGTGAAAAGGTATGGCCTCTCCTTCCCCCTCCGCTGACTGGAATCTCGATAGGGTATTTATTGGTGATTCATCATCTCAGAACATCAACAGAGAAGAAGTTTGCATCCCTGGAAACCTTGGGAGCAAGGGACATAGGCAGTCCTATCTGCCCAGGATGACCTCTTGTAAGATTTTTTTTTTTTTTTTACTCCAAAGGGTTTATGAAAACAAGTTTCACATACAAGTTCAGGACAGAGGGCATGGGGCTTATGAACAAGAATCTGGAAGGGGGTCCAAGGGCTCAAGGTAGAACTCAAGAAAGGAGTGAAATAACTACAGGAAGAGAGTGGAGGGTCAGGAGAGGAGACTGACAGACTATCACACAGTGATCACGACATTGGGGGAGTTGGATCCATTACAACCCCATTTATTTATGTAGATATACAGGGAGTTATGGGGCACCCAGGGGTTGTAAGGTTTTTAAGTGAGAATAAAGCAAACTTATTTAAGTCATAGTATTTTGGGGTCCCTTTGTTACTGCAGTCTAACCTGAATTCTGACTAATACTGAAGTCTTCCCAGCTCAAAGTTCCAGGCAATCTCTACCAAAGGATTGGTATTTCACTTGGAACCTATTCTTCATTTTGATGGAGGCTTTAGATCCCAGCTGGGATCTACACTATTCCTCTCTATGAGGCCAGGCGCAATATCTGCCTGTTCACCACACACTGAGGCCTCTAGCTCAGTGCCTGGCTCTCAGCAGGGGCTTCATAAATAGATGCTGAACAAATGCATGAATGAATAAACCTTGTCCTTAACAAGATGAAACATTAGCCAAACCATCTCCCCCTGGAATAAGAATAACTGTCCACTTCATCACCTTATGCCCACTAGGAGAAAGCCCAAGGAGAAATTACTTGAAGTTCATGACCAAAGCAATCCACATTTCTCCAAAGCGAAATTTCCTGAGGTTTAAAAAATGTCACAGCACTGGTAAGGTTCGAATTTATTATTCTTTGGCTGCTAGGAAACTGAGACTTGACCTTGGATTCCATCCTTACAAACATATAGCACCCATAGTAGACAACATCTACTACTTTGCCAAGCAGATCCCCCCTTCAGGGCCCAGGCACTCACTCCCCCAGCTGCAAAGAGTGTTGCATGCTCGCTGCTCACAAACTTCCTCCTGGACTTGCCCTTGGGTAGGGTTTCCAGATGAAATACAGGATACTTGGTTAAGTTGGAATTTCAGATCAGCAACAAATCCTTTTATTTTAGGAGAGGTATGCCCCATGCAATATTTGGGACATACTTATAATAAAAAGGGATGCACTGGTAATCTGAAATGTGAACTTAACTGGAATCTCATGTATTTATTTGCTCGACCTGGCAACCCTGCCCTTGGCTGAGAGAGCTGCCTTGCCCAAGGTCACACGGCTTCCCCCAGCAGCGCAGCCTTCTTACCTGATTTCATTCCCAGAACTTGTTGGAGTGACTGACTCATGACCCAGCTTCTCCTGCTGTACAGTCCTGCTACTTCCCTTTCCTTCCACAGGTATAGACCCAGGGAACACCCCTAAGAAACTTCTTGATGCTTTTGTCTTTGGACTCTGCTGCCTGGGAAGCCAAGCCTGAGAGAGAGCCTTTTAACCACAACCTTCCTCCCCAGTTTTACCTCCTTCACCCCATTTTTCCTTTGTATGTGCTTCCTAGTTTATTTCATCTGTGTTTTTGTAAGTCCCTCCATATACTCTTACGGGACAAGGTGGCATACACACACACACACACACACACACACACAAATACACACACACAGGGTCAGACAATCACATTCGTGAACTCATCCTAGAAAAAGTGCTACATACCTCACTGCTGAATATCATTACGGTCACCTTCAAAGTCCTCCCCTTGGGAAGCTATACCCCGACGCCAGTGCCTAGTCCACCCTTCAGAGCAATTGTGGAACTCTTTCTGGAATGGCCCTCAGAGCTGTAGTCATATTACCCTTGATGTCCTGAATGTCATCAAAATGTCTTCCTTTCAATCTTTCCTTTATCTTCAGGGGAAAAAAGAAGTCATTGGGGGCCAGATCAGGTGAGTAGGGAGGGTGTTCCAATACAGTTATTTGTTTACTGGCTAAAAACTCCCTCACAGACAGTGCCGTGTGAGCTGGTGCATTGTCGTGATGCAAGAGCATGAATTGTTGGCGAAAAGTTCAGGTCATGTAACTTTTTCACGCAGCCTTTTCAGCACTTCTACATAGGGAGTAAACTTGGTTAACTGTTTGTCCAGTTGGTACAAATTCATAATGAATAATCCTTCTGATATCAAAAAGGGTTGGCAACATCATTGCAACAAGTCCACGAACTTGATTGTCAGACTCTGTGTGTGTGTGTGTGTGTGTGTGTGTGTGTCTTTTAAAAAAAAAAAACCTGGTGTTTTGAGTGAAAGATGACTAGAAAGACCTCTGGAGAAGGAATCCCAGGTCTTGTGCTAACTCCAGAAGTACAACCTGTGACGGGAATAAGTCACATGTTATCCCTAAAGCATCTAATACATGTAGAGTGAAGATAATAAGATTTGCCTTTACAGGTCTTCTGCATGAAGGGTGGATGTTAGAGGGCTCTTCAGGGCTCTAATTTGTGCTGTGATTTGGTCTGAGCCTGGACCCCAGCTCACTAACCTCTCACTGGTGGTCCTTGGGAAGGCGGACAACCCCTGCATTCGCGAGTGACAGAGGCCTCCATCATGCCCTCAGTTGGTGTGATGTTGCCTTTTGGCCATCTTTGCTGCATGACTGTCTTTCTACACTAAACACTACTATGCTTACATGCTGCTATCCAGATGAGTCTTACAAGATCACTGACATGAATAAGGAAGAGACGCTTCAGCGCCCCCAGGAGAACCGGGAAGTTCCTGAGCTTGTGTTTGAACTGCAACAAGTTCGCAAACTTAATTGTCAGCACCCACCTAGAAAGCAAAGGGCTCTTAAGGGTAGCAGGAAGGAGCTAACGCTGTCCCAGAGGAGCTGCTAATGGAAGGCTGGTGAGGAATGGGGACCCAAGGGAGGGACGCCGTGGTGGAGACAGCAGGCTGCAGTCTCGTCAGCTCTGACGCTCTCCAACACACAACGCAGGCGACACTGGTGTGACAGACTAACCAGACTTGGACCCCAAGGTCCTCAACCTTGGCTGCACAGAACCACCTGGACACCAACGAAAACTCTTCACGTGAAGCAGGCAGTAATGTTTTGGAAAGCTCCTACGTGAATCCCCTATGCAGCCTTGGCTTTGAGACCTGGCCCCTCCGCCAACAAGCTCCATGGCCTAAGTATGCGGCCAAGCCATGTAACTTCTCCATTTTACTTTCCTCATTGGTAGAAGAGGAGCCCACCCACCTCTGATGCTTGAATTAGGTGCCCCGGGAAGCAGTTGATGCCCTAACCCCTAGTACCAGTGACTGCGACTTCATTTAGAAATCAGGTCTTTCCAGATGTACTCAAGTCAAGATGAGGTCACTAGGGTGCATCTTAATCCAATATGACTGGTGTCCTTATACAAAGGGGAAATTTGGACACAGAGAACCAAACACAAGGAAAGCATCATATGAAGAATGGAGGTGTTGTGCCACTAGCCGAAAATCTACCAGGAGTGAGGAGTGAGGCCTAAACCAGACCTTTCTCTACTGCCCTCAGAGGGAGTATGGCCCTGCCGCTGCCTTGATTTTGATCTTCTGGCCTCCATCACGGTGAGACAATACATTTTTGTTTTTTAAGCCACTCAGTTTGTGGTACTTTGTTGTGGCAGCCATAGCAAACTAATACACCAAACTAAGACACAAGAATAAAACATATAAGGCTTCTGGTACATTGTATGCACTCACTTAATTATTAAGATAATGCTATTTTATTTTTCTGAGTCTTTATTTCTTTATAAAATGTGGCTGTGTGACCATGGGCAAATTTCATGAGCTCTCTGTTCACCAGCTCTCTTACCTATAAAAGGGAGGTGACAAGAGCACCCATTTCATTGGATTGCTGTGAGCACAAAATGAGCTAAAATATGGAGTACACTTAGAAGAGTGCCTGGCCCATAATAAGTTCTCAGTAAATAGGATGATGACGATAATAGAAAGTGAGAGGAAAGAACTAAATGATCCTTAACATGTTTAGCTAGAAAACCAGGTACTATAACAACAGCTTTTAAAATGGTAAAATTAAAGAAATCTTCTGATTTTTCTGCAGGTTTGTTGCAGAGTGAAACTAGGGAAAAGATGCAGATTGTTCAGAAAGGTCAGGGAGAGAGGTCTGTGCTCAGGGACCCCTCAGGTGCCTCTGAGACTGGGTCCTGGAACTCGGCTGTGACCTGGCAACCGCTGCTGGGCCTGGAGTTTGTCCCTTGATGGGTCCTCACTCTATGGACCATGATTGTTAAACAAAATGAACACTGAATGTGTCTTGTGTAAGGGACCACAGGGCGCCTGGGGCCCACAGATGGCCTTGAGAAGCCACCACCTTGGTGGGACCCTCAAGCTCCTGGGTGAGCCAAGGAGGGCAGGGACCTAGGCAGGCGACACTCTGCCCACATGCTTCACAGCCCAAGGGGGCACTGCGGATGGTGAAAGTGATGATGGCAATATTTTGGTCTTGCTGTGATTAAAGAACCAGCCTGACCCACACTAGGCTTGGGAGGCCGAGAGGCGAAATCTGCCCCTTTTTATGGATGCCTCTGCCTTGTTCTCCCAGAGAAATCTGATTATCTGAGCTATGCTGGCAGATATCAAAATGAAATGTGTGCCTACAGGTCCCCACTTGGGGGCGTCAGTGGGGGGCCACGCCTGCGTTCCTGTCAATAAACCATCACTAATCCCCCTCTCTTACAGTCAATATCTGATGTCACTTTTTCTGGCTTATGTCATGGGGTGACCATCTCTCCTTTTATTCCTAATAAAGAAGGCTCCAGTGGGGCCAGGCCTGTAATTCAGAAGACATTAAATCAGAGGGACAGCAGGCGGCTCCTGGGGTCAGCTCCACGGAGCTCTGTGCACCTGCCGCTCTGGCCACTGTTACAGCATATTCCTGTGGCTGCGGTGGGGCTTTCTTCTCTCTTGGGACTAAGTTTCTTACCTTCTCTTGACAAGTGTGCCTTCGGTAAGGCTCCAGCTCAGCTGCTCCCAAGGGGCACCCTGGACTGCAGGGTGGCGGCTCCTGTAGGTGCCCTTGCTGCACACACACACACACACACACACACACTTCCCCGGCTTCACCAACTCTGTCTCCTGCACCTTCAAGCTCCCTACCGCAATGGCTAAGCCACAGATGTTCTCAGCCCTGGTTCTGTATTAGTATCACCCAGGGAGTTTTAAAGAATACAAATGGCTGAAGAAAAACTTACCAAGTACTCTACAAAGGAGGCTGCCTAAATGGCCAATAAACATGTCCAGGTGCTCTCCTTACTAGCTATCAGGGAAGGCAGAGAGACCACCGTGGGAGTCCATGCGCGCCCCACAGGCTGTAAAAAGTAAAGTACAGACAACGCCGAGTCCTGCCTGGGCTGTGAGCGCCAGAACGCGCATACACTGCTGGAGGGAGAGGAAGTTGTACCAGCGCACCAACAACCAGCTTGGCAGTACCTAAACTGAAGATACACGTATTCAGAAAGGCAAACGCATATTCACCAAAAAACACGTACAAGAACGTTCATGGCGGCAGTCTCCATCGTAAGCCAAATTAGAAAGGATTCACGTGTACATCAATCAGAGAACTGATCAATAACGAAGGGCCTCTTCCTCCAATGAGATTGGAGAGCACAGTGACATTAAACAAATACAATTACAAACAACAGTGTGGGTGGCCCTCCCAAACAGGATGTGCATGAATGAAGTCACACACACAAGCGTGTCTACTTTTTATTCCATTTGTATGCGGCGCGCAAACAGGCAAAACTAATCGAGGCTGTCAGAAGGCAGGATATTGGGTCACTTTGGGGGGTGACTGGTGGGGAGCACAAGGGGATTCCTAGGGCCGACAACCCTGTGTTTCTGGAGTTGGGTGCTCGTTACATGAGCGTATTCAGTGCGTGAACATTCGTCACGTAAGTACACTTAGGATGTGTACACTTTTCTAGAAGAATATTTTACTTGAATAGACTTCTTAAAAAATACCAATGCCCAACACACCTTCAGAGATTCCTGCATAATTTTAATCTCTAAAGAGCAGCCAGGGCTAAGAATCCGGGATTTAGATAGAGATAGGAGTTTGGAGTCAGAGGCAGTAAGCTCAGAAGACTAGGTCTCCCACACATTAGCGTGTGTAAGTCACTGAGTCTCTCTGGATCCGTTGTTTCTTTCTTTCTTTCTTCTTCAGGCCTCAGTGTACCCCAGGGTAACATGAAAGGGTTGGACAAAAGAGCCAATATTCCTCCTGGCTCTGACACACAGGAGATGCCATAAGGACTTCTGAGAACGTGTTATGGCTCTGGAGACTCAGGTCCTCGGGCTTTGTCCCTGCCCCATCCTGGGCCTGGGTGCAATGGATATCAAGGCAGAACCATTTTGGCTGATGGAGCCAGAGTGGATCCCCTGGCCTGGAAGATCGTCTGCTGCATGGAACTGATGTGGTGGGCTCTGCTTAAGGGCAACTAAGAGAAGGGAGCTTCCACTCACCTTAAAAGCCCAACTTCCCCACCCTCCCGCATGAGGAAAGGGGAGAGGGAGGAGGAAAGGAAAACAAGAGGAGAGCTGCCAGCTTTCCCCTTTGTCCAGGGGTCTTTCTCCGCCTTTGGTATTCCTAACTCCTTTGTACCTAAGCGGAATCCCAAAGATCTTCAATTCTGGATTTGCTGTGCCAGCCAGGGAGAGCATGCATTCCTCACTTCCCCACCCACATCCAGGTGTCAGGGACGGTATCCAGGTATGGAGCCTGGAACCCAACCCAACGGGCTCAATGGAAATATTCTGGCTCAATTAAGCAAGCAGAAACGAAGCTGAGGAAAGCCAGGGTGCAGATGTTGCAAAGCTATTCTGCCTTGAGAAAATGTCATCCCCCTAGCGGGACTGGGGAAGGGGGCCAATCTAGAAAGTTTCCTGCCCCCTCGGAGTTCACTGAGAATTCTGTTCCAACATTAGTCATCAGAATGTTTAAGAATCCAACAACTCAGCTCCCAGATGGGGAAGTGGGGGCAAATGGATGTGGGGGTTGGCTGCCAATCAGGCATTGGGGAGGATGTCTGAGGAGGTGCACCCTTCCCCATTTACCTTCTCTCAGGAAGCGTGAGCGGTGGCTGGGAATGGCCGGAAGAGTGGGGGTGGGATCATTCCTTTTAGTAGCCATGCAGAGCCTAGTTTTCCAAAAGTCCTTATGCAGCCCACAAGCAAATTGTTCAGTTTGTTGAAATGAAGGGAAATGACACCACACAATTTCAACTTCTGCAACAGCTGAAAACGCTTTATTCTAAAAGAGAAGGGAGTCCATGTTTTGCCATGGCCAGAGGAGCAAAAGTACTTACCAGCAGCAAGAAGAAAATTTCATCTGCCTTCAAATGTCATCTGCCGTTGTTTATCACCCCTGGACCTAAAATGTTTAAGAGTTTAAAAACTGAAGGAGAATGTAATGAAGACCTGGTGGAGACAAGCATGTACTCCTAGGATGTCAGCCAATATTTGGCTTATATTTGCTGAGTATTCTTTGCGCATGAGAGGAAAAGAGATTAAAAGCGACCAAGGTACAGAGAGAGAGACACACACAAAATGACAAAGACTGTGAGACAGATGGAGAGACAGATAGATACACACGTGCTGAGTAAGAGGTAAAGACAAAGAAAGACAGGCACCTAGTATTCTGTGCGTATGGAATAAGCTACAAATACACAGAGAAGGATCCATTAATCCCCCAGATAAACAGATGACACTGGTTTGGGTCACCTCTGTTCCTCTAGCACTGAGGATCCACTGGCTGCTTCCTCTGCTGTCTCATGGTTCAGAGCCTTTTACTTCTCTTCTCCCAGGCTCCAGACCTCTGTCCCAGCAGCTACACGACAATGAGTCATTCTCCAAATCCATGTGTATTTTGCATTTAAACGTATTTGGCTGAGCTACAAGCTTCTTACTTTAAGAACTAATGCTTATGGCTCTAAGTACACCCACAGAAGGGGATCTGAACCGTACAGCCAACTAGTCATTTGGTTCCCTGGGGGCTAGAAGGCAGAACCATGATTCTCTCTGGATCCCTGAGTTGAACAATCCTGCTGGATTTCAAGAGGGAACACTGATGGAACTCCAGGCCCCAAGAGGGGATGGACATGCAAGCCAAGGTGAGAGAGGATATGAGCGTATTCTGGTTGGTTGGAGATGGAGATGGTGTCGGGGAGAGCCAGTTAAGGACAGGTAGTAACAGAGAATAACTACTTCTACTGGATCCAGAGCTCAGCCTGTGGGGCATGTCTCTGGGGAAGCTCCCTGGGTAAAAATATCTCCCTGCTGGATTTTGATGGTTACCAGGTGGGAGGGAGGTTGAGGGACTGGATGGAAAAGGGGAAGGGATTAAAATGTACACATTTCCAGTTAAAACAACAGGCACAGGGACGTAAAGCACAGCATAAAGAACACAGAGGGTGCCAAAATAATGTGTGCACATTTTAAGAAAGGAAAACTGTATTAAAATTGTAATACTCAATATATACCAATAACAAAAGATGAGTACAAGTCACATTTGACATCTGCAATTATAAGAGGTGCTCAGAGTTGTTACCATCAGTGTCCAGACACTTCTGATTACAGCGAACTATTGCTTGAGCAACATTGACCAAAGTGTCTGCTTGTATCACTGCGTATGCTGTTTCAATTTCTTCACACAGGACAATGTGTCTCAAATTCATCAGGAATGGGTGCAATTGTCAGGCATGTTGGAGGTTCTATTGCATATTCATGCTTCCATTGTCGTTGTACTTCCACAATGTTCTCGAATCTCAAATACCACTTCAAAATGGTCTTATGCTCCTCAAACAACTACTGTGCTTCCACCATTTTGTTTGAGTGTCCTGCCCGTCACATGGTGAGGCTAGCATTCATTTCATTAATGACAGTTTTTAAGCAAATGTCATACTACAGATTGCTACCAACTTTGAAAAGTAATACATAGATAACATCTCCTAAAAATGTGCATACATTTTTTGGTATCCCTGGTATAGTCAATAATATTATAATAATTATGTATGGTGGCAGGTGGGTACTAGACTTATTGGGGTGATCACTTCATATGTTATATAAATGTCCAATCACTATGCTGTACACCTGAAGCCAATATGTCCATTGTAATTGAAAATAAAAATAAATTGCTAAAAAAAAACACAAGGAAAATGAAAAAAAATTAAAATATTAAAAAAATAAAAATCTCTCCCTGGGGTTGGATGAGATTTGAAGTACCATTGCATCCATTGGGGTACTTAATTAAAATAAAATTTATTGTTTGCATAACAGAAATCTAGAGATAGACCATTTCAGAGTTGGTTATAGGCTAGTCACTGAGCTCAGCTCAGATTCAAGGGAAGAGGACATAGACTCCACATCTTGATGGAAGTAGCGTGAAAGAAACTGAGAAGCAAATAAATGAATGTTGTTTTAGAAAACTGAATTTTGGGTATGGTTTGTTACACAGCATTATCGCAACAATGACTGACTAATACACCTTTTAAGTCATATCCTGCTTTGTGTCAACCATTATTTTAAGGTTGGCCTAGGCTAGAGGAAATGGAACTCCAGAAGACATTCAAGGTGGCCTCCCTGCTCCTGTGGCTGCTACCCTACCTCCCTTCCTTATCTTTATCCCCTCCTCAATCATTCACTAAACTGAAGTAGCCCACAGAAGCCCTTCTGCCCTTTAGCTCTCTTTCCCCTTCATGTTGTGGCCACCGCTGTGCTGTATCTGTTGTCTCTGAAAAAGCCAAGGCTGCACAGTCCCTGGCGGGGCCTTCTCATTTGGCACTCACAAAGCCTTCTCTGTGGGCCTTCCTTTCTTAAAAATTCCTATTTGTCTTTTCTTTGTATAACATGGGTTCTGCAGCAGCTTTCTCAGCCAGAGGCCAGCTCCTTGAGAAACCCCACAAGCCAGACAATTTGGTGAGGCAGTGAGACATTATCTCCTGCCTTTTCTCAAAGTGGCTTTGACACTTTTAATCTTTGTCCATCAGGCTTCTCCACGCCAGCCTCTGTGCTTATGGAGTGGTCTGACTGCTGGCTTCTATTCCTCACCCTAGACTGAGATCTATCATGGATTCCAGGAATCCCCTGCATTTAATCAATATATGTGTCTTAAGTCCTTGCCATGTGCCAGGTACTGTGCTAGGTACGAGGGTTACACAGAGCTCCCCCCTCTTTAGAGGGGTGTGCATAGATGAGAAGCAAAGATATGCCATAAAATGTCATGACAGGGGCCTTCATATTCCAAAAGATGTTTCCTGAGCGTCTACTGTGTGTAGAGCAGCATGCTGGACACTGGAAAAAATGGCAACAGCCAAAACAGATGGAATCCCTGCCTTGGAGAGCTCCGGCCAAAAGTTTTTATAATTCTGTCCATAGTGGAGTGAAATCCAATAAGGAGAATCACATTTCCCTGAGGGGTGAGGGCTGTTTGTAGCAGATGTGGCCAGTGCTCTCCCCACTCACCGTTCCAGCTCAGACCCATGGGGCCCTACTACAAGCACCTGCGATTGGACTCAGCTCTTTCTCCTGGCTCACACACAGGGCAGGCCCAACTGTCAGGGAGTTAGTGGGCCCCGCAACATCCAGTGATGCCTGGGAGCTAGAGGGTGACTGCTTCCTCACCCATAGGCGAGACAACCGTGAGATGTGCTTTGTCCTGTGGCCAAGAGGTCCTCAATGGGATGGAGACCCACTTCTCCACAGTGGTAGCTGCTCATTAACCTACCCCATACCGCCTCCCTTCTCCCACCTCACTTCCTCGCACCCCTGTGGGCACTTCCTGGGCTCACCTCCCAGATAAACTACTTGCATCCAAACCCATGTGAAAGGATCTGTTTTGGAGAGAACCCCAATAATCACAATAACAAGGAGTAGTAGCAGTCGTACACTGGGAGCTTACATTGTGCCAGGTTCCTTTGGAATTGCTTGACTGTCATTGTGCACTCAATTCCCACAATGCCTCCTTGCGTGGGTATTGTGGTGGTCTTCGCTTTGAAAAGGAGGAAACAGAGACAACGAATGGGAACTCTGGCATAAGGGAAAACCTTTGGCCAAAATCCAGGACCCCTAGGTCCCTAGCTAGGTCCCTAGTTCTGGGCAAGCAGCTCAGGATATTGGGGAATCTGCATTACTCCTGGGGCCTCAGTTTCTGCTCCTTTTATGATAAGAATGATACTCCCTGACTGCCCTCTTCACAGGGCTTATAAAGCTACTGTAAAGTGCGGCCTTGTAAAACTCCAACAACATAAAGGGCATGAAAAGCCTTTGGAGAGTATGAAACTTGGTATGAAAGGAAAGAATGAAGAGGAAAAGGGTGGAGGATGTGCTGAATTACCCTGGTAGTCAAGATTTTATCCAGGAGTGGGGAGTCCCCTGAGGGAGCAACTTGGGGTCACAGTCAGGAGAAATTCTTTTCCAGGGATCCTCATTCTCTTCTCTAATAGCTCAGTCATGTGTTTGTTTGTTTGCTCACTTGTTTCTTTGACATTTAAACGCTTCTCCTCAGACTGGGCTCCCTGAGGACAGGGTTGTGTCCCCTTTCCCTCAGTCCCAACAGGTGTTATGAGCATGGCAGCTGTAGCAGAAACCCTGAGGGTGCGGAATGCCAGCGCAGATCCAGGGCTCATTGAACAGCTCTGAGATTCAAGAGTGGGGAGATTGGGTTCCTGACCTGACTGACAGGGAGCAGAGAGCCCAAATGTTAACTGAGGATGCCCTAATTCTGTTTGTGTAACTTTCCACTTGACTTATTTATAGGGTGTCCACACTGAGGGAGTTTACTGGCAGTGGTTCTGCCACATTTAGGGATCTCTGTGCTGGAGGGGGTTGGGGGATAAGAAAGAAGAGTGGCGGCAAGAAGGAGGAAAGGACAAGGAACGTCAAGGGAGCAGCTCAGCAAAATGTGTCCTGGACCTCCGAGTTCCCAGGCTCCCACAAGAAGCTATGTGGGCCAATCTGTGTGGTTTCACATAATGTTTTTGTAAAGAAGTCTTAGGTACAGGATATATTTTTGGAGGATAAAATTTGATTCAGCCTGGAGGCCTGGTCTGGCCCAAATCGGAGTGGCTACGCCATGTCTGTGGCTGCAGGCCTTACCTCTCTAGACTCTCCATCTGCAGGGTCTGACCTATCTGACCTCCCCCATGTCCTTCTTCTCAACCTACCTGCCCTGTGGCCTCCAACCTCGGGGCCCTGTTCTGTTCATCTGTCCCACCTTATGCCAACGCTGAGTCCTCCAGATGACCACCACCTGGGGAGGACAATTCCATTGTCAGCTCAATCCTGGGTGGGAAACCCTCCCTTAGTAACTGCCCTACCCCAGGACCCAGTCTCAGTTGATTGTTCATGCATGAATGTAAGCATACGTGTATGCATGCATGCATGTGCATGCATGTGTGTGCAAGTTTCTGTATTACATTGGCATGTGCACATATGTGCATGGGTAGTGCATACATATGCACACGTGTGTGTGCTGGAGTGTGTGTGTCAGTGTGTGTGCAACTGTCTTGACAGGGCTGGAAGCTGTCACCTTTTTGGGCTGGCTGGGCTGTGAGTGGCCCAAATCTCAGGGCAGCCTAATCATGCCTGACAGATTGATTAGGAGAGAAATTTGCTGCGTCTCTATTGCAACAGACAGGGCAAGAGTGTCTCCACTTAACCTTTCCCTTCACACAGGAAGGAAGGGGGTGCAGGTGGAGTGGGGGAGGGGGGGCTGGGCATGGAGCATAGCAGTTTGTGAGAGACAGAGAGAACAGGAGCAAGCACAGCACCAGGGAAGGAGTGTAGACAGCAAGGGATGCAGGGCAGTGGGAGGAGGTTGAAAGACAAGGAAAATGGATGTCCCGCTGATGTAACAAAGCCAGGGCTTGCCTCCATGATGTGATCTAAGGGGCCCCAGGGCCTCAGATGTCCTCATTGGGGTTAAGCATTGCTGTCTCTCTCCCTAAGAGATGGGCAGACGGGCGGTTAGACAACCTGCAGTCCCACAGCCCATCTGAAGGCCCTAAAGCCTGGCTCTGATGGTGCTCAGTGCTCAGGAAGGACAGGAAGGAAAGTAAGCACGGGCCTTCAGAGCAGAGTCGGCCATCAGCAGGGGTGGCGTACAAGGTCACTCTACCTTCAGCTGAGGGAAGAGAGGAGAAGTGCTGGGTTGATAAGGCTGTAGAGAATCTCGGAAGGAAAAACAGTAGTCTGTGCCTCCCATTCTGCAGAAGAGGAAACAGCCTAGTGCAGGGAAGGAGCCCTCCCAGGTCAATTACTCACCATCACCGCTGGCATCTGCTGAGAGGTAGGTGCTGCAAGGAGACAAGGATGAGAGTGGGCTCTGTGCAGGCATTTCGAGGGCACTCCTGGATTCGTCCCCTCTGTCCTGGAGGCCTCAGAGAAGGGGACTGGAAGGGCCTATAACAATAGGCAGAGCAGACCCTGGAGCCGGAAGTACCTTACTCCACCTGGGCCTGGGGCCTTCCCCACAGTTCCACTGGTGTCACAGTAGGCAAAGGAGATAACTGTGTCCTCATCCAGTCCACTCAGCCTGGTGAAGAGGCCTGGATGCTTCTAGCGACCTGAGCACTAGTGTGTTGAATCATGAATCGTATGTTTTCGGCTGGGAAAGTCTCGTGGTAGATCTTATACGTCAGCAAGCCATTCTTTGTAATATGATCTTTTTGTAGAACTTGTAAACCATGGTAAAATAAACCATGGTTTGATTAACCATGGTAAAATAAATAAATACATGGTAAAATAAACCATGGTAAAATAAATAAATACATTTTTAGAATGTAAAAAAGATTCATCATAATACATAAATAAATAAATAAATAGATCCATATATATATATATATATATATATATATATATATATATATATATGTGTGTGTGTGTGTGTATAATCTTAAATATTTTATTTTAGAACGCTTAGGTAGGAAACATAAAGCTAGGCAGATCCAGCTGAATTAGAGCTGGCGAATTCTTATTTATTACATATTTGTCTGCATCCCTTCAATTTTATGCTTAGAATAATAGGCATTGCTCCCATAGAAGTAGTATGCCTGGGTTTGCACACACGCAGGATCCTGATTTGGCAACAAAACACACATAGCAAAACAGCTGAAAAATAGAAATAACATTAAAAGTAACTGTAGTTGTGTTTTGAAGCTATGTGTGATTTTTCTTTTCTTTTCTCCTGCTTTTGTCCTCCAAAATCAGCTACATTACTCAATCTGAGGGTGCAGGGTGGGTGTGGGCATGGTAGGGAAGGGGAGAGCAGTATTTCACACAAATAAGAAAATCATTCCTGCCATTCTTCCTCACTCCCATCAAGAAGAAGAGAGGAAGATATTTTCGCTTTACCCATGATGTTCTGGGTCTGGGTCAGAGGCCATTGATTGACACACACAATGAAATCAGTGCCCCAGTCAGCAGGGGTGGTTAGTGACCTTCCCAAATCTGTTTCTCTGTTTGTGTCTCTGGGAGAGCTCTGGTGTTTTTCCCAGAGGCCACATCTGCAGCCTGGTATTGCATGTCCTTGAATACACCCCAAGTTTTCTCAGGAACTGTGTGCTCAGAGGGGCCCCCAGATATTAGGACTTCTAAAAACTCTTCCCCATTTGTCCACATGCCCCCAGCAAAGCTGGTACTCCTTGATTGAGTATCACTGAAAGCCAACTGCCATGATGCTATTCCTCGTGCTAGTGATTTAACAAAAGGCAGATGTTATGGGTTATGTTTTCCCCACTCCCCAAATATATGTTGAAATCCTAACCCCCAGTATCTGTGGCTGTGATCGTTTCTGGAAATAGTGTCCTTGCAGCTGATCACGTTAAGATGAGATCATTAGTGTGGGCCCTAGTCCAGTGTGACTGGTGTCCTTGTAAAAGGGGGGGAGTCGGACACAGACACAGAAGGCACAGAGAAAAGACAATGTGAAGAGACATAGTTAGAATGCCGTGTGAAGATTGGAGTGGTGCTGCCACAAGCCAAGGAAGGTCTGGGGCTACCGGAAGCTGGAAGAGCAGAGAAAGATCCTTTCCCTACAGGTTTCAGAGGGAGCATGGCTCTGCTGAAATCTTAATTTTGGACTTCTAGCCTCCGTAACTGTGAGACAATAAATATCTAAGATGCCCGGTTTGCGATATATGGCTACAGCAGCCCTAGGAAACTGATACAGCATGTGACCCCATTTTGGCTAATAACATTAGAAGAAAAGTTGACTGGAGGAAAGGTTTCCATCTGCTACAAAGAGAATCAAAGGAAACAATGTTTTTTCTGATGATGATATTGCTGTGACTGCATGTGATGATGGGCACGACTGCAGCCATCCTGTGAACATGAGAGACTGGGTTCATATAATCCGCCCGTGGCGACGAAAAGATGGAAAGACCCTGGGTTATTGATGATGACTGCTGAGCCTCTGAAACAAGCAGCTCTGCAATTTAACCTTGAGACTTCTTGTTATGTGAGATGATAAATTCACTCACAATTGAAATCATTTTGAGCCTGGTTTTCTGTTCCTCACATTGCAGTGCGTCCTCAACCAAACAGCGTATGTTATCAATCAATCAGCAGCCTCTCCGTATAAGGCCAATGGTGGATACCCCTGAAGCAGCTGGTAATTATCGATGGCTCAGCTTTGAAGTAGTCAAACATTAGTTTATCAATATTAGATCCATGAGCGTCTGTCCCTAGAGAGAAATCTGAAGAAGTAACTGGTTGCTTTTGTCTTCGTCAATCTTGATTTTTCAGCTAGGTTTGCACACATGTACAGAGTCACAGCCTGCCTGGGCAGGGGAGAGCTTCATGTCCATCTCACGCAGAGGCTCTCAAAGCACGGTCTGGGACCTCTGGGGAACCATGAGGTCCAAATTGTTTTTATTATAATACTAAGATGTCATTTGCCTTTTTCTCTCTCTTACTGTCTCATGAATGTGCAGTGGCATTTTCCAGTGGCTGTATGACATGTGATATCACAACAAATTGAATGTAGAAACCGATATCCTTCAAAAGAGATAGAGAATCCTTCAAAAAAGGCAGACATTAAAGAGATTGCCAAAAAATGTTTTTAAAAAGGCCACTCTTCTTACAAATGTATTTTGTAAAATAGAGTTATTTGTCATTAAAATGTTATTTATGGTCATTTGTAATGGGTTTGTTAGCACTTTAAAAATGATAAATATATATATTTTTAATTTCTCAGTAGATAAGAATCAGTGTAACTCACATAAATAGACGCTCCCTGGAGTCCTCAGTAGTATTTACCAGTGTAAAGGGGTCCTATGCCCAAAATGTTTTACAACTGCTAATCAAGTGACAGCATGGTTGTCCTAGGACAAGGAGAGAGGGCTCTCATATAGCTGGGACTGCAGACAGGGTGACGGAAACGGAATCAGCTCATAAGAAGAAAAGCCAGGCACAACGTGGAACATTTACACCTGTTGCCTTGTGTAATTCTCACATCAACCATTTGTCCTTTGCACCGTCCCTAGGAGATAGGCAGGTAGGTACTACAATTCCCATTTTGTAGGTGAGATAATCAGCAACCAAGCAAGATAACATCCTGTCCCAAATCCAACAGCTAGTAAGTGCTGAAGTCAGGATTCAACTCTGACCCATGACTAGTGTTTCTGAATCTGGTGTCTTTAGCCTCTATGTTCTTAGAGAGTCAGAAACTCCAGGCCAACACTTAGTAGTGTCTGAACTTTAGTCCATGCTCTCAGCTCTCTGAGCCACAGGACCGGCATCTGTAAAATGGACATGAAAACATCTGGGTTATGAGGATCAGCAGAGATCATGAAGACGAGGGAGAACAATTTTTAAACAGTCCCATTGTTGTGATTGTGATGACTGGAGCCTTCCACCTGTGGCTGCACTTGAGGGAGCCATTTTGGAGACTATTAGCTAGTTGTGAAAATTAAGAACACAAACCCACTCTCTTGTTTGAACACATGTGTATGTTAGGTTGGTACAAAAGTAATTGTGGTTTTTGCAATTATTTTTACCTTTTTAAACTGCAATTACTTTTGCACCAAACTAATGTATGAACATGCAAGGTATGATCGAAAAATATGGTGAATGTTTAAATTTAAAAAGAATTATTACAGTAAAAGACACATTGCTAGTAATCCCCCTCAAAATACTTCCCCTCACTTTGAACACACTTGTTCTTGCCACTTTCTGGAGCAGCTCTAGAAGTCCTCTTCCGTGAGTGTCTTTAGTTGCGCCGTTATGGCTGCCTCGATGCCCTGAATCTATTCAAAACACTTACCTTGATTTTAAGGAAGAGGCAGAATTTGCATGGTTCCAAATCCAGTGAATAAAGTGGATGAGGACACACCATAGTATTTTTACTTGACAGAAATTGCTGTACCAGAAGCAATGTGTGACATGGCACATTGTCAGGATGGAGGATGAAACTGTTTGCTCATTTCATATTAATGCATTGTTCATGATCCATGATTTACAGCACACTTTAAAACACACCTTCTCTCAGCTGTAGCTCACACCCAACTGACTGCACCGAACAAGTTGAAATGTGTCACACACTGTTACTGAGGTTCGATGCACCACTTCCTGTGTTGAAGATCCTGCCTTTCCATCGGATGGCACTCGGCCCCAGCATTCACCGTATTTTGTGATCACAATGGCAATGCTCCATGTCACACATTGTTTCTGGTACGGCAATTTCTGTCAAATAAAAACATTATGGTATGTCCTCATCCACCTTATTCACCGAATCTGGCACCGTGCGACTTCTGGCTCTTCCCCAAAGTCAAAATGACCATGAAAGGTAAACATTTTGAATCAATTCAGGACATTGAGGCGGCCGTGACAGCGCAAATAAAGACACGAACTGCTCCAGAAAGTGGCAAAAACAATGGGAGGGAGAATATTTTGAGGGGGATTAATGGCAACGTGTCTTTTACTGTAATATATATTTTTAATTTAAACACTCACAGTATTATTTGATCACACATTGTACAATCCATTGGCAAGGTGACTTGTGGCATATATGTTTTTATATTAATACTCAGAGATATGCTTCAATCTGTAAATAAAATTTTTAAATTTCTCTCTCTCTCTCTCTCTCTCTCTCTCTCTCTCTCTCTCTCACACACACACACACACACACACACACACACACACACACACACTCCTCAGCAGCTTTTATGAAGGGAGGTGATGGCTGAACAACATTAATAAAAGCACCAATAGCCCCACAGCTAGAATAAGAACCAGATGCAGGTGCTGGTCAGTGGTCCACCCCTCCTCTCTGAACCATGAACGGCACTTGAGATGTGATGCATTGCAGGCCTCTTCTGAGTCTTTCTCTCTCAGCATAAAATTGAATAAGCACTGTTTCCGGGCACTATTTTGTGAGGCAAGTAATAGAGTCTAAAACAATTATTAGATATTTACTATAGCAAAAGCACTGAAATGAGATGTGCTGTTAAAACACTAAGCAGTAAACCAGGGAGGGAGTGGAGCCCCTGAAGACAGAGTGGCTGGAACCGACTGTGGCAGAGGCAGGCAGTGTTTTGGGCTGTGACCCAGCTGGCCTTGGGGGTACCACTGCCCTCCCTGGCACCTACATTTGCTATGGAAGGAAGAATTTGGCCTGGGTCTGGAGACCAGTATGGCAGCCCCCACCCCAACTCTTAGCCAGTATGCATCCATGGGCAAGCCACGTTCCCTGCCTGGTCTCAGTTTCCTCTACTGTATCCTGAGTGTTGACCAGATGACCCATATAATTCTGTGGTCCTTGCAAATGAGGTCCCCTGTGGTCACACCACAGTGAAGCTGGGTATCCAGAGTAGCAGAAGAGCAGGAGGGAGTGATGGAAGAAAGAGTCAGCTCTGGGGCCAGAGCCTTTGACCAGGGCTTTTTGTGCCTCACATGAGTTTCCCAGTTCCCCCAGAAAGGCTCCTAAAGTGTATGTATAACACCAGTTCTAGAAGGGACAAATGCCAAGAAATGAAGGCAGAGACAAAGGGAAGGAGACCCACAGAGGGAGCAGACAAAGTATCTCTCTGTCCCCTCATCCTTCCATGATGCTCTGGCCTCACGATCTCTTATGCCTACCTGCCTTTGCCCCTGAAGCCCCTGCACTCCTCAAGCCCATCTCCCCACAAATGCCCTTGCCCCTCCTCCCTCTTAACCCATCCTGCCCCCTCCCGCTCATCTCTAGCTGTTGGCCTGAGCTCTCAGAAACCCCAGAGCCATATCCCTGCCTCAGTCACGGTAGCTCCCCAGCCCTAGATGTTTACGTACACCTAGTTCTCTGCTCTTGCCAACCCTTTACGGGACAGAAAGAGCTTCTGCTTTGCAATCAGAAGAAGTGGCTTCTAAGCCCATCTCTGTCACTGACCAGCCATGGACCTTCAGGAAAGTGGCTTATTTTATCTGAGCCTCAGTTTCCTCCTTTGTAATTCAGAGCTAACGAGGATACTTCACAGGGCATTTTGGTGATTGAACATGAATACACTTTGTAATCTGATATGGCATTTACAGGCTATAATTTAGCTACATTGTGGTTGATTAAATTTAATTGTTTTATCCCCCTCCAAGCCCTTTTGGAAATGGTGTGACTTGTACACACAGGCGTGTCGTGAGGGAAAGCCTGTTTATCTTCCAGGGGGCCTTTTGCTTTTACACACAATTGAGGCTCCAAAAGTGTCACTTGGGAGAAGACAGATGAGGGGAAAAGGATGGTGTATCTCCCAGAGGCGAAGAAGAGTGGAGTGGAAGAAAGAGTGGAAGGACAGGGCAGGGGGTTTCTCCTGGTCGTGTACCTGGCTTGTTTCCCTGAAGGTCCATGATTGGGTTGGAACATAATCATTATTGGCTCGGTGGACTCCTGGGGAGACTCTCTACTTCCTTCCTCTTAGTCCTCTTCTCACTTCTTCACCCCACCTCTCTGGGTCGTATAACGCCAACCAGAATAAAAAATGAGCAAGAGTGAGTGTCTGGGTGTAAGCTATGTGAATCCCCATCTTTCCAGTTTCTCTTCCCAAACTTACCTTTGGGGGAAGAGGCTTTTGATATTCACAAAGATAAAGGAAAAATGTTCCCCTCTAGCCAGGCCCTCCATGTAACAAATGTTCACCCTCTCTCTGCCTGAGGCGCGCACACACCAGTCAATAGTGCAAACATTGATCCGCATAGTACACGTTTATAACCTCTGTTCTAGCACAGTTCTTAAGTAGCTCCATAAGTCCTTTTCTTGGTCAACAGGTGGAGTGGTCAGGGGAAGGGTCAGCTGGGGCTAGGCTCTGGGACTCTGGGCCATTAGCCAACGTCAGCCAGATCTCAACACCTCGACACAATACACTAAAGGGTAGGGGGGAAGCTGGGGGCAGGTGGCTCAGTGGGAGTCTAGGTTTTAAGGAGAAAGGATGACAACTTTTGCTTTGTTCTGTATAATAGTCAGCTTTGGGCAGGAGAAAAACACCGAGAAAGTCAGAGAACATTTGGCAAGGCTCTACACCAGAGGGAGTTGGGTCAGAAAATGGTTAAGGAAGAAGGTTAGGGTAAGACGATTCAAGGTAAGGATGAAACGAAGAGAAGGTAAGAGGACAGCAAGTCCAGGGTGTCCTTTCTCCTCCCTCCTAAGCTCAGGTGGAAAGGGAGAGTCCTCCCTGAGAGCCACCGGAGTCAGTGAATGTGTCCTACAAAATGCCCTTGGGGAACTGGTGTAGGGTTCCAGCAGGCAAATCAGCTCCTGGAGTGCCCTTGACAAATGAGTCTCCTCTCTTTGGACAGGTTATCCTGTCAGATGAGCAAAGGGGGTGGGGGGGAGGGACAACTAGGTGAACAGGATCTGCCTCTAGGACCAGCAGCAGGGTCCTACCCATCCAGATCTCCCCCACCCCTCCCCCAGTGATGCCACCCTCTCTGACGCAGTGGGATCAAGACGGTGTTTTCACAGGCAAAACAATGAACATGTCCACACTTGAGGGTAAGTTGTGTAGCTGGAAAGTGAACAAGCAGGGTCGTTCTCTGTTGTGGAGGCTGTCCCGGGCGTCTTAAGATGTTTCGCATCATCTCTTGCCCCGGCCCCAGTGTGGCAACCAAACATGTCTCCAGACCTTGCCAAAATTGCCCTGGGTTGAGAGCCACTGCTTTAGTGGCCATTTCCTTCCTGGAATGAGTTTTCAGAAATGGTTGTTCTACCTTCCTAGTCGCCAGAGGACCCACCGCACAAGCTGGCCTCAATACGTATCGCTAACTTCTTCTCCCAGTGTCTGATGGTGCATTTCCAGAAGCACCGAGGAGGAGACAGTTTGTATAAACATCAAAGATGGGTGCTTTCCTCCTTTTACCTCTGGAGTCCACTCCCCAAACATCCCTGCAAAGTCTGGTAGAGACCAGAGATAAAAAGCGCTAGCATGGACCAGTGAGAGGCAGAATCAGAGAGGAGGATTCTGACCTGGCAGAGCCTGACCATAGGGATCTTCTGCCCCCGGGGACATGGGTGCTTCTACCTGTGCCCTGTGTAGGTAGAAGCAGATGGTACCTGGGAGGCTACATCTACACATGCGCCCTTCATCAGGCCCTGTGGCCTTCCACCCTCTGTCTTTCCGTCTATGCAACGGAAGGGGCTGAATGGAGGACATCCATTAGGGTTTCTGCCCAACTCTGATGAGCCACGTTCTGAGATTCTCCGTCTCCAAGATTATAATTAGAAAAGGCCTGAGCTTGTGGGACATCAAGGATGTGTAAAGCATGCTATGAATTCCCTCGCGGTTACCTCTTAATTACTTGAATGGATAGAGGCAAGCATTGCTAATTCTAAAGGAAAAGATAAATCCGAACTTAATCTGGCTGGCCACAGAGCACAACATGAATCAATCTCTCTCTCTCTCTCTCTCTCTCTCTCTCTCTCTCTCTCTCTCACACACACACACACACACACACACACACACACACACACACCTCTATTATAAAAGGAAAATCCCATGAGTCCATGGAGAGCAATCCAGCAATCCATTGATAATTAAGAGTTGACCGAACACTTACTTTGATTAATTTTCAGCAATGAACACAAGCCAAACATGACCTAAATGCTGGTTCATGTTTGAGTTTCCTTGACCCCATTCCTCCACCAAAACCTGAGCACACACCTCTGCCCTCCCTCCTGACTCCCCTCATGGCTGTCCCATGGTCTCTCTGTGCATTTCTCCCTCTCTCCCTGTCTCAGTTTCACTGCCTCAGTATCTCTCCTTTGCACATATCTCTGTATCTCTGTATGCCTGTCCCTGTTCGTCTGTGTGCTTGCCCTTCTCTGTATCTCCATCTTCCTCTCTCCCCCGCCCTCCTCCCTCCCACCAATCACAAGGAGTTGACATGGAGCCCAGGCCCTGTCAGGAACATTATCTGCCTGTTCAGACCAAAGGGGTTTTCTTTGTGCGTCTCACTGTGATTCATCTTCAGAAGGGATCGATTCCGGGCATCCATCTCTGCATCTGCAGAAAAACTCTCTAAAGCAGCTGCTTCCCCACTCTGGGACCTCTGGCTCTCATTCGGCAGCAACAGCTCTGTGGTTTGCTTGCTTCCGCCCCTAAGGGAGAAAAACCACCCAGGGTTGGGAGGAGATGCTGACACCACCACCAAGGAGGGGAGCTAAAAGCAGCTCCTTGGAGGAAACAGTGTCAGGACAATGGGCCCTGGGTTGAGAACACCGGCCAGCCCCCTCCGCCTCCTGGGAGGGTGCCGCTCCCATCTTGTAAGCTCCCTAAACCTGTGATTATTTGTTGAGTTGTAAAGTGTCCTTTAAGCAGTCCGTTCTCCTCAACAAGTTGTAAGGCCCACGAGGGGAGGCGCCAGCCCAAACCAGGCAGCTCGGGGAGAAGTTGGAGGGGATGAGGTGCTGGAGAGATCCCTTCCCTCCCCCCTTCCTACTCAACTCGCCTTTCAGGCTGACCTTGAAGAGTGGAGACTGGCTCCGATTTCCTATGCTGTGTACATCTCCGAGACCTGAGAGCTGTGTGCTTGAGAACAAGGAAAGCACGTGAGGCCTGCTGAGAGAGGAGTCTTGAAGCAGCTTTAGGTAAACACAGAAGGGAGGTGTTAGCTGGTCTCACCCACAACCTCCCCTCCCTGAGCTTCCCTGCAGGGGTCCCACTTCTCCTATCTTGGGGAGTAGTGTTGGACCTCAGAGCATTATCTGACCAGGGTGGTAATAACATGGCAAAGACATCAGACCTGCTATCTCCAGACTCTGTTCAGATCCCCAGGTGGAAGGGCAGGGATCTCCTGCCCCATCAGGCACACTGGGCAGAGCCTCCACACGTTCCAGCCCCAAGTCTGAGTAAGCGGAGAACACCTGTCAAGCCACTGGGGCAAGGCTGACGCTCCCTGGGGGCCCCTCTGGCTGAGGTTGAGGGTGAGTGCAGGGGGTTTCCCCTGGGCCACGCTGAGGGTGGTGGGGAGTTTCTCTATTTCTGACAACAATGATAAGACTCTGTGAGGCCCCCCAGTCTGAGGTAGGGGTAAGGCTGGGACTTCAGTGATGGGTTTCTCAGCAGGGTGGCATACAGACATTTGGGTCAGATTGATTATATTCCTGGCCATGTCTCTCATAGGAAAATACATTATTAAATAAATGCATCACAGATCGAAGTGGGGGTGGACCAGGGGTCAAGAGGTAAGTGCTGAGAGATCTGGAATGTGAGCTGACCAGTGAATAACTAACAACATGCAGCAGCCTAGGGGGTGGGGCACCTTCGTTCCTGGCTTTAATGACTAAGTGGTTGATAACAGAGAAACCTGAGTCCCCATGACATGGAACAGTGGGCATACCAGGCTAAGAGTGTAGCAAGGTGGTTATGCACAGGATTGCTGGCTTCAGGCAGCCTGGGTTTGAATTGTGGCTCCAGAAACAACAAACTGTGCAACCCTGGGCAGCCCACTTCACCTCTCTGTGCCTCAGTTTCCCCAACTGTAAAATGAAGCTAATAACAGCAAGTACCTCTTAAGTTTGCTGTGAGAATTTAACGAGATAATACAATAGCATTGGGCATAGAATAAATAGTACATAAGCGTGACATTATTTTTATAGCTATTACTTGACTCAGAGGACTTGAATTTAATTTCCACGTAATTCCATATCCAGCTCTTGAGCCAGGTACTTAACTTCTTCAGGCCTTCGTTTCTTTCTTTCTTGCTTTTTTTTTTTTTTAAAAAAACAGGACTTTATTGGGGAACAGTGTGTACTTCCAGGACTTTTTTCCAATTCAAGTTGTCCTTTGAATCTTAGTTGTGGAAGGCGCCGTTCAGCTTCAAGTTGTTGTCCTTTCAGTCTTAGTTGTGGAGGGCGCAACTCAGCTCCAGGTCCAGTTGCCGTTTCTAGTTGCAGGGGGCATAGCCCACCATCCCTTGTGGGAGTCGAACCAGCAACCTTGTGGTTGAGAGGACGCGCTCCAACCAACTGAGCCATCCAGGAGCTCAGCGGCAGTCAGTGGCAGCTCAGCTCAAAGTGCCATATTCAACCTTAGTTGCAGAGGGTGCTGCCCACCATCCCTTGCGGGAGTCGAACTGGCAATCTTGTGGTTGAGAGCCTGCGCTCCAACCAACTGAGACATCTGGCCACCCAGGCTTTCGTTTTTTATATAAACTTGTTCCTACCTCACAGGTTGTTGCAGCGATTCAATGTAGTAATGTATATGGACACATTCACTAAAACTCCAAATGAGGTTTTCTCAGGGACCACCAAGTGAGAGGGAGCATCTAACAGATGAGGAAGAAAGGGAAGGTGGCTAAATTGTCAGGAAGGTATCAGGCCCACCTTGTAAGGGAATCCAGGAAGGCTTCATGCAAGAAGTGGGCTGTGTGAAACTTGCAGTATTTCTGAGAAGAGGTGACTCACACTGGGAAAATGGTTTGCCAAGGGATTGTGCAAACAGTGACACCAACTGCAAAATGAGGAGCAGCAGTTCCAAACCAGGGTGCTGTCCTCTTAGTTGTACAAGGTAATTGTTTTAGTCTCTGTTTCCAGAAGAGGAAAGTGAAGCACAGAGAAGTGAAGTAACCTGCCCAGGATTACACAGTCTACCCAAACCCACTCCGCATGGCTCCATACACTTGATCCTAACCACTAGAGCATACCATAATTGTGACATTATACTTGCTGTGGAATCTGGCTTCTCTGCACGGGACCCACCTTGCTTATCTTGGGGAGACTCAGAGGTAGGGTTGGACCTGACAGCATCATCTGAACAGAGTGACTATGACCTGTCAAAGAGATCAGACCCTGCTATGACCCTACCCTCTTCCACCCCCACCCCAGCTTCTGTCAATCATTTCAAGATCAGCTCTTTACTGGCTACTTGAGAAGCAGATGTTGACCTCGTGGGCACACCTTGCTGTTCATGGCTACCCAGTTGCCTTCTTCTTCCTTCTAACAGACCACCTACTTCAGACGGGACTATGCCAAGCCCCATGGGAGGAATGGTAGACTTGTTTGGTCTAACTGGCTCGTGGTCATCCCAGTTCCTCTTGCCAGTGATTAGTCTAGGACCCGGAATGTAACCCTGCTCTGGCCACTGAGAGGACAGGGAAGTTTGCGGGGGTGGGGCACTGGGAAACACTTTCCTCCCAAGGAGGAATGCCCCTCCCACCTTGCTACCTGGGGACTGGGCAACCATCATGCAACCTTAAGAGTAGTGCCTGTCGGAGTGGATGAACAGGAAAAGCCTCGGCTTTGATGACATCAATGAGCTACCCCAGATCAGAATGACCTCTTGTGGACCTCTGTTTATGTGACCTAGATAAACTCCTACAACTGAGACTGCTTTGGGTCAGGTATTTGATTACTGGCTGCCTACGAGATTTACCAAAAACAATTCTCACTACTTTATTTCCTCCTCAGTCCTGGTAGGAGGCAAAGGATCCAATCAACACAGAACAGCCATATGCCTGTGGTTAGAAAGGCCCTTTGGTAACACCTGAGAATGAAAGCATTCTTCAGGCCAGGACTCCATGACCAACACACAATTAACTCTGACTCACTGCACAGTTCAAATCAAAATGCATTTGCTATTGAACCCTAAATTCGATAATATGACTTTTTCCAGGGAGACAAAATTCCAATACTGTTCTATAGAAAATTCCTCCATCCACAGGTAGATACTCGCTTTCTTTTCTTTGGTTCCATGTAGAGATAGTAACTTTAAGAAACCTCCCCTGCAGGGCCCTGAGAGGCGTTGGGACACGTGGAAGGAATAGAACTTTGTACCTGGGAGGCTGCCTTGAAAAGATCCAGAGAAGCTGCCTAGAATGAGCCAGCTTGCTGGGAAGGGGGCAGCCCCCAAAAGCCTGACAAAAGGAACAGAGTGGGAGCATCGTTCAGGGGTTCCAAAAGTGACAGATACAGGTTTTCGATCCCTGATGCACATTAGCTGTGTGACCCTGGACATGTCCCTTCCCGTCTCTGAGCTTCAGTATATTCAAGAGCCAAATGAGGACAGTGACACCATCTAGACTTGCTGTAAGGATAAAGGGAGCTGAGAAGAGGGGTTGGGGAAGTCATAGCTACTGTTAGTGCTCTGGTGTCACTCGGGCTCAGGAGGCGGTGATGTCCCGCAGAACTCTGCAAATTCCCCAGTGGGCAAGCAAAGACCACCAGGGGCAGCTCATTTTGCCAGATTTGATTCTTGCTGATAACACAAATGCGAGCTGCTGCTGAAGATAGATTACTTCTGTTGGCAGTGGGACGAGACTTCTAGGCCGGGAACTAGAGGCCCTGGATTCCACCAGGGGGAACCACTCCATCCTTTGGGAGGGTAGGGGGCAGTGCCGGGAGTAGAGCTGACTCTGCAGCTGCCTTACTGGGATCAGAAAGAGAAAACTTGGCTTTCCATGGGGTAGGATCCCAGAGGATCAGGGTGAACATTCCTCAAGGTAGCCCAGAGTAGTAATGCAGGTCATGCTTGGGAGCCAGAGATACTAGGATTTTTATTTCAGTTCTGCCCTTGACCAACTGTGTGTGGGGCCTTGGGCAATGTGCTTAACTGGTATATGCCTCGGTTTCCCCATTTGGAAGATGGCGCTCATAGCCTCTCGATCCCCGGAGTGTGTGGGATTTGGTGGAGGCCGGCACTCGGTAACCCGTGCCAGGGCTTCTCTCACTCACTGCCATTGGCATCCCAGGTTCGGCTGCCTTATGGAAGTGCCCAGCATGTGTACAAAAGGAAGGAATGTTCTGAGTTGAGGAGTGAGCAAAGAGGCTCATTTTCAAGTCCAATTCCCCACTTTAATTGAGTTCTGCTGAAAAGCTCCGTGCAAGCACTTTTCCTGCCATTTTGCCAGATTTGATTCTCGCTGATAACACAAATGTGAGCGGCTGCTGAAGATAGATTACTGCTGTTGGCAGTGGGGACGAGGGAGCTGATGAGCAACTGTGCCCGAGGAAGGGCAGAATGGACTCCATTCTGATCAAGGACCCTTTCATTGCACCTCACCCCACCAGCGACTGCTCGCACCCAGCTTCCCTGGTACCCCCAAATGGTTGGGGTAAATATAAAACTCAGCCTCAGGGTCACCCTGGCAGAGGTGAAGAGATGATACCCATAAATCTGGCTGCTATACTTCTTTTAAAGCTGCAATGGGTCTTCTAGGAGGTGTCATCGCAAGGCTTCTTACCTAGGGTTCACCGGGGTACCTGACAGAGAACAGGGCACTCATAGAGTAGACACTGAACTGAACTTTGATGAGCGAGGAACATGGGAAAGGAAGGTTTGAATAGTGGCGCCAATTGGAGCATGCATCAGGTTGCAGGCTTGTGGAGTTTGACGGAGCGAGGCTCTCAGGCAGGAAAAACCTTTGTACATTCAGTTTTGAAGAGGTTCAGGCCCACCTTCCTTAGGGGCCAAGAAACCACAGAGAAAGGTTTCTCCCCAACACTTACCCCACATTCCAGGCATCCCACACACGAAACAGAGCAAGAAAATATGGCTGGTATAGCAGTCAGCACTAGCTTAGCCACGTAAAGCAAACCGAAAACCAAACAGGAGTGAAAAGACCCAGCTGCCTAGCAGACAATCATTGCCACGTTTCACAAAACACTCCAGTCATTTCCTCTAAATAGAAGATTCTTATCTGGGGGAAAAAAATGTACCTGCAACTTGATGACAAATCAGATGAAGAACTAAAGACTCCCATATGATTCTAACTCTGACCCCAAAAGAATTCTGGATAAGCACACATCTTAGGTTCTCTTTTGATATTGTATCTTTTAAAACAAAATGCACAACGAGTGACACAATGAGCATCACGTACCCAGCAGCCAATTTTTCAAAATTCAGCATTATAAGTTCAGTTGAAGCCCTTATAAACTCTGCCTGGTCCTGATTTCTGGCCCAGGGCCACCACGTTCCCAAATCTGGTGTTCGCCACGCCATTCCTGTACAGGCGTGCAGGAATGTAACGCATGCTCGCATCACAACACATGTACCCATCAATGATACACAGCACTGGCTTGTACGTTTGTCAGCGTCATGCAAATGCTATGTCACTTGCATGCTTGTACAAGTTGCTTTTCTTTATAAAATGCTTTATGTTTGAGATTTGTGCATACTGACCCATGGACCTCTCTCTGGTTCAATCATTTTCTCTGCTGTATAGATGGACATTTTGGGTTTCTCCAACTGTTGCTCTTGCAAACAAAGCTATGATGAGCATCTGAGCTCACCTGTGCTGTGCACACACGAGAGAGATCCCTGGTACATACCTGGGGGGAAGTGGTTGGGTAGAGTGTGCACGCGTCACTTCTGCAAGGGGGTGGAGGAGGGGAGTGAGTGAGTGGGTGCCACAGAGAATCACTGGTTGAGAACCTCTGATATGTACATGACAGGGGACACTGTGCCAGGGGCAGTGGCATCCACACTGAAAAGGTCAGACCATGGTCAGGATATCCAGAAGCTTTATCTCACGGTAAGTGTGGACAGAGAAGTGTGGTATTTGTGGGGTGGGTGGGTATGTGAGTGTGTGTGCCTCTGTGTCTGTGTACACTGTGTGTGTGTGTGTCTGTGGTGTGTGTGAGACACCGTGTGTGTGTGTGTGTGTGTGTGTGTGTGTGTGTGTGTGTAATATCCACAGGAATATTATCCTTATCTGTCTTTGTGATTAATGCATCCCAGCACCTCTCACAGTGCCTGGCCTGTAAGTTCATTCAGTAAATATTTATAGGCTTAAAATGCACCATGCG
This sequence comes from Rhinolophus hipposideros, assembly GCF_964194185.1. Taxonomy (NCBI): domain Eukaryota; kingdom Metazoa; phylum Chordata; class Mammalia; order Chiroptera; family Rhinolophidae; genus Rhinolophus; species Rhinolophus hipposideros. The sequence goes on along the minus strand of NC_138049.1, from coordinate 98,564,408 downwards.
TGGATATTGATGTGTGCACCCGTGTACGTGTGCTGTGCACAAGTGGGCATCTCCAGTCATGGAAAGCATGAGAACTGGGGTGCTGTGGCCACAAGGCAAGGACACGGCCTGTACCCCCAGCCCCTCAGTGCTAATGGAACAGTAGACCATCAAGAAATGAAGAAAAACCGAAAGGTCTGAAACATGAAACAAAGGGCACACACCATCTACAATTCTGAGAAAGGGTCTAAGACAATTCTTGGTAATTAGACAATATGACAAAGCCAGAAGAAAACTCAGAGGACGGTGTTTAGTCATCTTCCCTGCAATAGCAAAATCCCTCCTTAGCTAGTTTGAAGAACCAGCACAATTAACACCAAAGAATTAACAAATGGAAACAAAAGGAATGAAACAATTAAACAGATAAGACAGAAAACCCAACACTGATGGACAAATGAAACATAGCAGTCAAGTCCTGTTAACCAGCGCTAACTGGAGACTTAGATGCCTGGACTTGTGTGGCCCTCCACCTGAGATTGTCACCCGTGCCCTCCCAGGCCACAGCAATTTTGGGGACAACCTAAGTAGAGGTAATGATCTCAACTATTTCTGACTTTGTGTCCTCTGATAGAAATATGGCACACAGGGATTCTTCCCGGAGGGATAACGAGGTCTATAAGCCTGAAGGGAACCGCATGGAAGGCCAGGGTCAATATTGGTGACTCAGGAATCTAGGTGAATGGGCGTCAGGATCAGGGTTCTGACTGCCAGCGCCGCGGGGGTAAGGCTCAGCCAGCTGGCAGGAGTGCAAGAGCAGGGGTCTGGTCTACAGGCCAGTTCCTAGCAAGAGCAAGCATTAATGAGAAAAAGCACGTGGCTGGAACCAGAGATCGGGGGTCAAATCCCAAGACTGCCATCTACTACCCCTGTGCCCATGGGCAAGTTATTTCCTCTCTCATGCCTGGATTTGGTTGTCTGTAAAATGGGAATGTTCCTAACAGGTACTATTGATGTAGTGCCTGTTACGGGCCAGATGTTGCCCTAATTGTTATTTACACGTCATGTAGGCAGTTTCCCTAGCTTGGCCTGTTTACAGATGCAGAAAGCAAGGCTCAGAGAGATGCCTCCAGAAACTGGTATGAAAATCTCAAATGTGTAATATGTGCAAAATATCTCACACAGTTGTCTGTGCTTGGATTGTGGCTCCACGGCAGGGCTGCCAGCTGCGGTGTCCAGATGGGGCTTCAGCACGGGAATGGGTCCAGCCATCTCTCAGACCTATGGCTGGAGAAGGGTGGCTGGCAGGTCTCAGAACCAAGGCAGAGCCCGCTGTGGAGGCCTGGAGCTCATCCATTTATTTCTCCAGCACCCTGTCACCGAGGACCTCCCCTGGGCCAGCTACTGTTGTGAGCACTCAATGTTTATCTTCTGTGCTCTTCCAGGCAGCCTACAACAGAGCTATTGCCCAGATGGCTCAGTGGCAGAGCTGGGATTCCAACCCCAGCCATGCCCTCCTCTTAACTCTCATCTCTCTCCCTGGTCCGTGTACTCCCTTTCATCTTATCTGTCCAGGTTTATTAATACATCAAACTTCACGTCACATCTGCCCCCAACGCCTCCACTGTTCCTCTCCCTGTCCCCCTCAGGCTGGGACCCTCACAAGCAGCCACCTCTCAACCCGCAAGCCCTTGCTTCTCACTGGTCTAAATGTTTAGAAAAGCTAAAAGGGTTGAGGTATTTTAAGCACCTTTAAAAATGAGTTAATTTCCTCCCATGAAAAGCAACCTTCTCTCCTAAGGTCATATGACAGCCATGTCTGGCATGGAAATTGCCCTGATGGGTGTTTCACCACAGTCAAACTGGTGAACACGCAAGGCCACATGACACGTGAGAAAATGCACACAGAGACACGTGTGAGCAATCAGACACAGCATACACCACCTATTCCGGCTCTCTCTTACACACACGCGCACACACACACACACACACACACACACACACACACACAGAGGCCTGGCTCACAGCACACACTCGATCCATACACACTGACACAGATGACCCTTCATCTGCAATGAAACGCGCAGATGCTCATGGGATTGAGGAGATTTAGGAGCTCTTGAGGGACAGCTCTTCTTGCCCCACTGAGGCCCAGAGGCCCAGAGAGGTGCCCTGATGTCATCTTTGCCTGTTGGGATGAAGGATGTGGACTAGAGTTGGGGTGGGGGCCCAGTGTGGTGTAGAAAGACCTGTCACCCCCTGACCCATGCAAGGTATTGGGTGGGAATGTGAGACAGGGGAAGAGTCTAAAACGTAGTTGTCTGAACTCCCAGCGGCATTCCAGAGTTTGGTTAATCTCTGACCCTGGTGACAAGATTTATTTATTTCCAGCAGAATAAGTAATCAATTATTGATTTTTCTAAAGAAAACAGTCCTTGTGCACTCTGCCATAAGCAGCAAGTGCTGGGGGCTGGAGTCCTGGAAAAGGAAACACTGGAGCCCCTGCCTCTAACCTGGCACCTGTGTGGTCGCCGTATCCCTTCCCAGAGACCATTGCAGGACCAGGGGCTCAGAGCCATAACACCCTCCCCAACTCTCGGAGGCCCCACAAGCCCCTGCCACCTTTACCCAAGAAAGAACCTGCGGCCTCCACACCTTGTGGGCTGAGGTAACTGGGGCAATACCACACACATACAATAATTCATACCACGATTTATTCTTTGTCACGGGGGCCACAAATCATTGTAATAGCTGAAATGTCTCCTCCCCCTCCTCCAAAGAATTGATTTGTGCCCCCATGAGACAATATTGCCTCTATTGAAATATCCGTGCTCTAGATCAGTGGGTTCCAAAAGAATAAGCCCCCCGCCCAGAGAAGGGTGGGGAAACTCAACAGGACCCGTTCTTCCCATCAGAGGAGGTGGGGCATAAGGAGCTGGAGGCAAATGGGGAGCAGCACAGAGCTCAGCAAGAATTATTAGGTCTCTGGAGATTTATTAAAGGGAAGAAAATGAGCCGACATTCCTGGTGTCCAACAAACTAAGGAAACTTCAGCAGTGGAGATGGACGCAAGGCATCAGGAAGCACTTCCTGGCACCACAGTGCTGATAAGCACCTTGGGGGCTCACAGTAATTACTTGTTTATTGATTGGCTGAGAGCAAGAGGGAAGCACCATGGGGTGGATGAAAAGTGGTGTGATGGGAGGAGGGCACAGGCAGACTGCACACAGGCTGGGGTCTGCAGTGATCGGCTCGGAGATTGTGGACGAGACTCCAAACACATCTGCGAGCCTCAATTTTCTCAGCTGCAAAATGGGTGAAACCCATCTTAGAGCCTGGGTGTGAGGACAATGTTGTAGAAGCCTACCGAGCACAATGCCTGCAGATTGGCAGCCAAATTTTGTCTCCCGTGTGGTTTTTCTTTGATTCCTTCCCCAACCTTCTCCCCACGGCTGCATCTTCTCCCACAGCATTTTCGAGACACCAGGTGTCAGTCAGGTGTGTGCACACCCAGCCCTGCAAGTGTGTGCACACCCTGCAAGTGTGTGCACACCCAGCCCGCTGTGCGCAGTCCTGTACTCAGGGCACAGGATAAAACACCAAAATCACTACGGTGTACAGAAAGCTGACTATGTGTCAGCTATGGTGCTACGCATTGGGTGTGAAGTTGTTTCATTGAACAAAGTTCCAGTGATCTATATTGCTGCCTACAAACCACCCCAAAACAGTGGTTTCAAACAATAGCAAGTATTTCCTTTTCTCAGAATCGGAGGGTTGACTGGGCTCCCCCGGGTGGTCCTCACTCAGGGTCTGTCCACCATGAGTGACAGTCAGATGGAGCCAACTCAAAGGCTTCTCACTCATATGGCCCATGGTGGATGCTGGCTGTCATCTAACTGAGCTGGGGCTGACTGTGGAAACATCCTCATGTGTCCTCTTCATGTGCTTTCGCTTCTTCACAGCATGGCATCTGGGATCCAAGAGCAAGTGACCAGGGAGACAAAGAGGGAGAGAGATGACAGAGAGAGAGAGAGAGAGAGAGAGAGAGAGAGAGAGACGAAGACAGGCAGAGTCAGATGGAGCTTATATTGCTTTTCAACACCTAGGCTTGGAAGTCCAGCAGCATCACTCCTGCCATATTCTGTTTACTAAAAGCAAGTCACTGAGGTCAGTCCGTAGTCCAGGGGAGGGTGAGAGTCTACCTCTTGAAAAGAGGAGTACCAAAGAATTTACAGATGTGTTTGGAAATCATACGCACTTCTAACAATGCTGCACGGTAAGCATGGTTGTGCTCAACATTCAAAGAGGAAATTGGGGTTCAGAGCAACTATATAATTTTTCAAGAAAGCCTCAGTTTCCCTATGAAGTCGAGAAAGAGCCATGTTTCAGGAATCCTCCACATAATAGAAGACAAACAGCCCTACCCAAAGGGTTCTTCCAAGCTGAATGTGGACACAGCTCTGCCCCAGGGAGACCCAGTCTAAGGGGGAGTCACAGCCCTGCCCTCAGGAGCCCCAGTCTGAGGGGAGACACAGCCCTGCCCTCAGGGAGCCCCAGTCTGAGGGGACACACAGCCCTGCCCTCATGACCTCCGGGCTTGATGGAGACTCAGAGTCACTGATCATCTGGGATTCCTGGGTCCTATTTGAAGGCGTTGACTCAGCTTCCTGGACTTGCTCATTACAGTGGATTAAACTTGGGTTTCATACCTTGCATTGGATTATGGTGGTACCTCCACCAATGTCTGTTTGGATTTCTTTTTTGATGAATTAGGGAAGAAAACCTTTCTACATCTGTATGCCAGGATTTTCTTCCTCATGTGCTAGAAAGAGACTCGGATTGGGAGTCAGGCAGTGCGGTTTTACTCCCAGCTTTGCCAGTAACTGAGAAGACGACTTTCCCTCTCCAGACCTCCACCCACACCATGGCCACGGAAACCCCCATAACCATCCCCCCAGCATTGTGAGACTCGATGACATGTCAGAGACAAATTCCATGCATGGAATGTATAGCTGAGCCAGGATAAGAACCCAGGCCTTTCTAGGTGCACAACCTAGGGCTGTGTGAGAAATGTCTCCACGGGAGGGTCAGCTTAAGGGGGTGGAAGATCCAGTGGGTTTTGGGGACATGAGGTGAATCAGGGTGGGAGCTGGTAAGGAGGGGTGGAGTTCCCACTCATCCCTCGGGGAGATGCCAGGTTCCACACCTTTCTCCTCCATGTGTTCCTCTCCCTTTTGGCTCCCAAAGCACCCAGGGACCTCTATACTCCTGTGACAGATGAGCAAAGGGGTCTGATGGACATTTGGACAAGACTCTGAGGCCGGAAGACATATGGAGCTGGAAAGAGACCAGAGTGCTTCTTGGTAAGGCATTTGTCCTCTCATAGTCCCCACACCCTCATCTAAAAGCCGGAGACAAGTCCACGTTTTACAGACACCTCACAGAGTCGTTGGAAGGGTAAATCAACTTGCACAGGTGTACACCCACCTGGTGAGAGGAAATTTTACTGTGGCTATTTTTGTTTTTAAATCTTCATACATTTGAAATATTGCTCCCCTTTTGCAGAGGTGAAACTAAGGGTCTGGAAGATGCTGAGACTGAAGGTAGTAGTTCAGAGTCAGCCAAGTCTTCTACTGTTTATACATTGACTCACCAAATACATTTTGCTGTGCCCAGCACTGCGCCAAGCCCTGGGCAGAAAGCAGTGAACCAGAGGCCTGGTTCTTGCTTTCCCAGGGTGATGGCTTAGAGTGAACAAGGTTCATAGACAGGTGAGCACACATGGGGTATCTCAGGGACCTGCAGGAGAACATGAGAAGGGAGCCCACCTGGATGGAGCATGGGGAAGGGGTCCTGGAGGAAGCGATGCGCAAGCTGGCATTTCCAGGAGGAACTAGGAAAAAAGGACTCAGTGACTTGAGGAAGTATCAGGTGTTCTCCTATGTCCCTTAAAATCAGGGACAAGGCCCAGCTCCTGCTCTGTGGGGATTGAGGGAAACGTTGGGCTGGGGGACCTGGGGAGCTGGGCTGCGCTTCACAGGGGAGAAGCTGCCCTTAGGTCCGTTGTGCAGAGACTGGGCCCTGATTGTGGGTCAGAACAGCATAATGCTTTAAGTCACTGTGGACCAGTTAGTGGAGACATGTCCTCGGCCCCTTTGGTGATGTCCTGGGTGGAAGGGGACTTCCCTCACGTGTCACCCACCTACCCCACCACAAAAGAGACCAGTGTCCTCATCAGAGGCCTGAGTATAGTCTCAGAATTGATATCTGTATTTTCCCCATGGTCTTGGATTCCATGTTGTTCTTTCTGTGTCTCCTTACCTGTGCCTCAGTCTCCTCATCTATAAAATAGGTGTAATAACAGCACCTACATGATGGATTGCTCAAGAATTTAAAAAGCTAATGTAAGTTAAGTGGTTAGAATGGATCGTGGCATGTGATAAATGCTCAACAATTGTTACATGTTATAATAAATAATTATACGATTGTATTATATGACAAGTTATTCCACAGATAGGGGCTGGGTTACTCTCTCTGTTTAACTCCTTTCAAAAGCACGTGTGTAATTTTTGGTGATAATAGTGAAGACAGCGGTCATGATGTGAGGAGTGGTTTCAGCAGGGATGATGGTCAGTTTCCTCAGCTATGGTGGTGATGATGGTGGTGGTGATGGTGACAATGATGATAAGGATGGTGATGGTGATGATGGTGGTGATGATGGTGGTGGTGATGGTGATGCTGATGATAAGGATGGTGATGGTGATGATGGTGGTGATGATGATAAGGATGATGAGGATAAGGATGATGAGGATAAGGATGATGATGATAAGGTTGATGATGGTGGTAACGATGGTGGTGATGATGATGGTGGTGGTGATGGTGGTGCTGACGGTGATGATGATAAGGTTGATGATGGTGGTGATGATGGTGGTGGTGACGGTGATGATGATAAGGTTGATGATGGTGGTGATGATGGTGGTGATGATGATGGTGGTGGTGATGGTGGTGGTGACGGTGATGATGATAAGATTGATGATGGTGGTGACGATGGTGGTGATGATGATGGTGGTGGTGATGGTGGTGGTGACGGTGATGATGATAAGGTTGATGATGGTGGTGATGATGGTGGTGATGATGATGGTGGTGGTGATGGTGGTGGTGACGGTGATGATGATAAGGATGGTGATGGTGGTGATGATGATGGTGGTGGTGGTCCCCAGCAAGGGCAGCTTTGAGGGCCATGTGCTTGCATCCTGGGTTCCAGTTGTCTTGGTGAGACCCCTGAGGACATGCTCCATGTCTCATTCCTCTTGATAGCTCGCCCTACCCATCCCCCATTTTATGCCGAACCCGTAAACCAGCATACCTGCGTATACAATGTATGTTTGCTGAATGGATGCCAGACCTCATTCCAGACAGGTAGCTCTCAGAATCTCGTCATCACAAGAAAGGAAATGCCATCCATTTTCCTAATAGCCTTTTCTATATCTCTCATGACTCAGTTAAGAAATCCTGATTCCTTACCTGAATCACTCTCACTGCAATGAAAGGTCTTTCACCCTGTCCATGGTGGGAACAAATAGGTGGCCCCCCACCTTTCTCTGGAGCCCCATGCTGGTACAAGGACTGGCCTGAGGCATCACCCCTGCCCTGTTAAGGGGTGGCTGAGGTGCCTTCTGCATTGCCTAAATACTGACTGTTTGTGAGTGACAGATGCTTGTGGGGAAAGGAGAACTCCTGCCCCTGCAAGAAATCAAAGAATAAATAACCCCAAAGGGTCTCCTTGAGCCGCACTTTCAGGGAAGTCAAAGCACTTGGGCAGAGCCTGCCCTACCCAATCTCCCACCTGAGAGCAGATCCTTCTCCAAAGCAGCCCTGCCCTTTCACTGGGAAGTCTCCAGGTGCCCAAACCCCATGCGCCTCACCCTACCCCTACCACACAAAATAAACTGAGTCAGACAGGTCTCCAACTGCTAGCTGTCACTTAAAACCCACTCTCCTCTTTCTGTCAGTACTTCTTTTTAATTGCACACATCATTATGCCAAGTTTGGAATAAAGACAATCTTTCCTGGTCTTCGTTGAAACTAGATTGGACCATGTGACCAAATTTGGCCAAGGGGATGTGGGAAGAAATAAAATGTGCCACTTCTGGAAGATGTCATTAAAAGGAAGGGAACGAGCTTTCCTTCTGCCCTTCCTTTGCTCTGCTGACCACAATGTAGACATATAATGGATGGGGTGCCAGCAGCCACCTTGGACCATGAGGTAATATTGGGAATGGAGACCATGAAAGATGGGGGAACAGGATGGGAAGAGCATAGGTAACAGTTTAGCAGTCTAGAACCAACCACTCCTGAATTTCTTAGAAGTGAGAGAGAGAAATAAACTATCTTATTTAAGCCATTGCTATTTTGTTTATTTGTTTGTTTTACTGTTACCACAGACTAAACCTACTTCTAATTGGCACATCCACATACTGAATCTGGTCCCCAGGCATATTTTATTTGCCCACACAGCAATGTGCAAATAATTTAAATTCAAATCCGGCATTTTAAAACCAAGAGGCTTTTTTGTATCTTTTTTTTTCACATAAAAATTTGAATTATGACTTTTCCTGAAAAGATGGAAGCTCTGACACTGCTGGGCCTACAATTTAGCCTGGAAAAATTGGAAGAAGCTGAATAACAGCCACCCTTTCCCACTGGGTCATGGGTCCTTGTGTTCAACACAGGCTGTACTGAGCCCGCTTTGCTCTGCATTGCCTGACACTGCTGGCTCCAAGTTGGAGCCCCAGTGCAATGTTCCCGTGGTTCACACTCAGTTCCCTGGGAACCCTCCCTGATCTGATTTCTCCATCGGAGCCACCGGGAGCCTGCCCTTCACACATCTGGGACCAGTCAGAGTCCCATTTTCAGTACAACCTTGAAGTGGGAGCTTTGTCAGGGCAGGAATTATATCTGGAGGCAAAATCAAGGTGGAGAACAGGTATCTGGGATGGGGGCAGGAGCTTGTCCTGGGCCACCAACAAGTCTGTCACAGTGCGGGAGTCTGGTCCCGGGCTCCGGACCAGTATACCAAGCTCCTGAGTCTCCGCAAATTTTTACCTGGAAAGAAACAGAGTATTTCTGTTCTCCTAAAAACAAATTAATACACAAAAAAAACAAAACAACGATCCCACTGTGTCCACATCCAGGCAATGGTGGGAGTACGTGGACAGAAACCTGCATGTGTGGTATCTGGGTGAAGACCACCCAGCTCCTCCTGCTTCTGAAATGTCTGTGACAGGGACACAAGCCACCTCACAGCAGAGCTGCTATATTCCAGCCTCAGGCTAGGAATTCCTTTCCGCAGAAGTCATCAGCTTCTTTCATTTTGGCATCCCTGAGGCTAGTGCAAAGCCGAGTATGTGGAAGATGTTAAACAGTTGCTGAATTAATAAATGAGTGAATGAATGAATGAAACAGCAAGAGTTCAGAGCCTGTGCAGCAAGCCCAGGTGGACGATGACATAGTCACAGAGGCCCACCTTTACCTCCCAGCCTCCTGTCCTTAGGAATCACCAAACACTCCTAAATGAGGGACCCTAGGTCTGCTGGTCCCAATCCCCATCCTTTCCTCCACTCTGTGGACCCTTCCTGATTTGAGGAGAGAGTCCAAAAGTAGAAGTTCCCGAGTGGCCATAGTAGCCTCCTCAATGGAGTCCTGCTGTTCAGGGTCCCTGCTGGTCCTGGAATAGGCCAAGGCATGGCACCCTGTGCCAGCTCCCCCATGACCAACGGGAAATGGCTCCACATTCGAACCCATGAGTTGTCTCTACAAGTAGGAAAAATTAACTAGAATGGCTAATTAATCAAAAAAATGTGCCTCATCTCTGCTATTTTTTATTCCTCTCCCACATTAATGCATTATTGGGTTACTTTAGAACTAATTCACAGCCGGGTCTTGATACCCTTATCTCAGGGTTTCCAGCTCCAGGCAGGCCATGCAGAAAGCTCTGCTGCTGATGTCTGAGCCCTTCAAATCATTTCTAAGCACATTAGAGTCACATAAGCAGGACATGTAATGAGACAGCCCTACTTTGCTTTGATACTTTTCATTACCAGCTTGAGAAAGGGAGGGAGAGGAGGGGAGGCCCAAGAGAGACGCGTGAGGCCTGGCAATGCACACATTGCTCACTGTGGCAATAAGGTCCAAACCAGCTGGCTCTCCCCTCAGCACCTTCCCAGCCTCATGGGTACCCGTCATCCCCAGCAACAGAGAGATGCGAGGAACACGTAGGGGAAACAAGTGACCTGTGCCAATTCAAGGGACATAGAAAGAGGTTACTTTTCCAGAACTTAGGTTCCTTTTCTACATGGAATGCTGGCGATTTGGCAAGGAAACTTCCTGGATGGGAGATGCCAAGCAGGGACTTTCTCCCTCCTCATGCAATCATTTATTCATTCGACCAACATTTATTGAGCACTTCCTGTGTGCCAGGCACTGTTCTAGCTATTGATAATACATCAGTGAACAAAAGAAACATTAATCCCGGCCCTCGTGGAGCCTCCATTCCAGCAGGAAAAAACAGAACAATAAGCATAATAAATAAGTGTGTTGTGTAGTTTGTTAATGTTGGGAGACAGTTATCCACATGTCTTGTATTTCTGCACATCAGTTCCTGCAAGTGAGGAACTGATTACTTCTTATTCTGGATTATTCGTTCAAGTGTTTTGTGTGGCAAACAGCTTTGGGAGCTAGAGATGGTGTCTTGCTGCAACTCAGGGAGGCATAATAACTACTCTGTTTAATATAATTATTGTCTCTCGTGGAGCAAAGACAGGCTCATTGACTGCTCTTTATAAGCTATTTGGGTTCCAAAAGTGAAGGTTCTTCTCCTGTAACATGACTCATTGCATGTGCAGGTATTGTCCAGTCCCCTTCACACTGCCCTGTGGGAATTGGGGCTCAGGAAACTGGTGTGAGAATTACATTAGATAAGGTTGGATGAAATTTGTCCCTGACAATAGTGAAAATGACCAGTCACGTCACCTCCACCCTCAGAGACAAATTTTAAGTCAGCTTCAACTCACTGCCCAGGGTTGCTCTTGATGACAGAATGGCCCTCAACTCTCTCCCAGTGGGGGAAGGCGGAGTCTATGAACTGTTAGTACCGCCCTCTGTACCAGGAGGGCCTATGAGAGGAGGAGAGAGTATGACATCAGCATGCAGTGGGCGGGGCCACCGTCTGAGCACCACCGCACGAAGCATTCCCCGACCGGTCTGCCCTGATGATCGCTGCGTACTCTCATTTCCCATCATTAGTCCATATCTCCCAGCGTGATGCTAAAGATCTTTCTCATTTTTTTTTTTCTCCCTTGGATGTTGTTTTTGTCTCCCTAACTAGGTTGTAAGCCCAGGGCAGGTACCATGCGTCTGAATGTCTCCAATTTGTCACACACCTGGCAGAGCGCTCTGTTCATCAAAAACCATCAATAAATTCTTGGTGACAATATCGACAAGCCTCCTACACAAGGCCAAGCATGACACCTCTCCTTACCTGACTTCACCTGTGCATGCAGTCGGGGAGGGAAGATGAAACCACGCTGGGGCCGGGCTGCTGGGGGTCAAAGGGTCCTCTCCCCACTCAGCGCTGCCCCTCCCACGCAGCCCGTTCTGACCATCCGTGCGCTTCCCAGGGCACAGTCACACCCACTCCCACCCCTCTCAGTGACTGGACAAGCATCCCAGCCCCAAGCATCCCAGGAGAGAAAGCGGGAGGAACGCTTTGTTCAGTGCTTTTCAATCTGCATCCTGCTCCCCCAGCCTCCACAACTATTATTGGTAACTGAACCAATTTTCTCTCCTGACATCTGTAGCTCTTAGCAGTGAATATATTTGAAAAACCCTTTGTGATTACTTGAAATCTTCCCTGCAGTTTGATTCCTGATATTTCTCTTTACTCACTGAATGGTTCTTTTTACTCATTATTTCTTACACTGCAGGCCTGCCCATCTCCCCACCACCACACACCACCTTGGATATTTATCCCCTTTCTCCCGCAACGTGCAGAGAAGTGGCCCAAGTGGAGGGCCCTCCTCCTCCCTCTCCCCTCCTCCCCACCCACTTCCCCTATTAAAGGTATCCCCTTCTAGAAGATTCACGTCCAGCTGAGGGTGTTGTGAAAAAGAAGGTTTCTCAGGACAGGGGGATCCCTCCTCCTCGACCTACCTTGAGCCTCATACACCATCCCCTGCTTATTCTCATTATTATTTCCAAATCCTTCCAGAACACTTAGTATTCCAGCCTCAGCATGTGAAGCGACTTTTCCTCCAGGGGAAAAATACATTTCAGGGATTAGTAAAAATACTAGCGAATAATAACACAAATTAGAATGGGCCTCAGAATACTCACTGCTGATCGTGGAGGTGGGGTGGGGGATGGACTGGGGGCGTGCACCGAGGCTTACCTGGCCCTGAAGAGGTGGCTGCCATGTACCTTCCTTGCAGTGGTGGGGGGAGAGGAGTGATAAAGGTTCTAAAGGCACAAAAATGTAACTGGATCCCAAGTTAACATTGCTGATGTCTGGTGACTCCAGCGGGCATGTGTCCTAACGCAGTGTTAAGAGAGTGAGCACACCCCCAGTAGGGCCCGTCCCGCCTGAGACCTCTGCTGTCCTTTCACTGCCAAGCTTCTGGGATCTTTCTTGATCTAGACTCCAAATGCCTTTCCAGCAGCATATGTCTCTATGCGTCTTATTCATTCATTCATTCATTCATTCATTCATTCATTCATTCATTCATGTAACAAATAGTTCCTGGACACCTGGTATGTGCCAGGGAGTATGCCTGAAGCTCAAGGGGACTAAGAGGAACAAACTGGATTCCTGCCTCCTGAGCTCACAGTCCAGAATGGGAGATAGACACAGAAGTAGCCATGATTGCAAGAGATAGAAGGGCTGGAGGCTATGAGCCCAGATTCTGGAGTCAGGCTGTCTGGGTTTGAATGCCAGCTATTAGTTGTTAATTGTGGGACTTTGGGCAAATCTCTTCACTTTTCTGGGCCTCAGTTTCCCTATCTATAAAATGGGGATGTTAACAGTACCTACCTCATAAGATTGACATGAGTAAATATACAAAAAGCCATTAAGACAGAGCCTAGCAGGCGGTAGATGCTGTATAAATGTTAGCTATTCTTGTTAACAGGAGCAATAGACAGAGTTTCCTGGTACCTTTACTTGAAAGAGGTCTTATTATATTGATCATCCTTTTACCTTCTGTTCTCAAGACAAAGGAAGGCCAAAAGATCCCCCCTCCATTTCTCAAGAGGAAGAGCTGAGACCTGAAGAGGTTGGAAAGAACATTCTGGGAAAAGAAGAGCCCCCAGAGAGTAAACTAAGTGAAGAGAGGTAGGGAATGCATTTTGCTGACTGCACAAGTGGATGGGTAGCCCTTGATCCCAATCTAGTCAAATCCAGAGTGAGTGACTCTGTTCACCTTCCGGGCTCAGGAAATGGTGTAGGGGCGGGTTCCTCCCAGAGGGGCTCATGGGATGAGAGCATAGGCTCTTCCTGGGCTCCCTTCCCCACCAGCTGCCCGACCTCTTAAAGGACCATTTGCTCTCAACTACCTTGCAGGTGTCTCTAGGTGCTTTTTCACCAGATTGATGTGAGGGTCTCCTAAGCCTGGAGCCTTTCTAGCTGGGTGGGAGGTTCAGAGGGTAGGCCATAACCCCTCAACCAAACCTTACACCCCCAACCAAACTGTAAGGGCCCACAGCTAAGCAGGGTCTCCAGGTGCATGTGGCTCTTCTCTCGGTCCTCAAAATAGGCTCTGCCTGCAGGGCCCAGGTCAGATGGCAGGGGTGGGGGTGGGGGTGAGGGTGGGGGTGGGGAGTCAGATGCTATGAATCAAGGAAACCGCTCTGAGGCTGGGAGCATTCTGTCCTCTGTGACATGCTACTTACCCAGATTGGGTTGTCATGACAGAACCAAGCAGCCGTGCCCCCTAGGCCTCCATCATTTCATTCACTTGCACCTACCTCAGACCCACCTACCAAGACAATGTGGGTACAACCAGGTGATGTACTGCTCAGAAAGGTCCACAGGGAGGAGCCGCAGGGCACAGTGCAGGGAAGGACCTCCTTTGAAGTACAATGAAATCTCCAGGCGTTTATTGTTTGGTATAGCACCTAAAACAATTCACATCTATTAAGTAATACACTTTAGTCCTTTGTGCTAATCAGGATGGGCCTTATTGCCCCCATTTCACAGACAGGAAAATGGAGGTTTAGAGAGGTGAAGAGGCTTACTCTGGGTACACAGTGAGTAAGGGCAGCACAGACTCTACAGCCATGGTCTTCCAGCTCCAATTCCAGCGCTCATACTCAGGCCTCACTGAGGTGTGGGGTGGATTCCTGCTTGCATTTGGGCTTTCAGCACAGAGCATGCTCAGAAACAGACCACAGAGAAGGCCCATGGGAAAGGCACATTGGACGTCCCCCGCATCCACATCTCTGGAAGTCAGAAGAATGTGCTTGTCCTTTTTTTCCAGGTCGGGGTTTACCCCAGTCAGGCACCTGCGGGGCAGGTTTTAGGGTGAGTGCATGAACAGATGGGCTCCCTGGGCATGAGGGTGAGTGAGCAGCTGCAGGCTGTCACAAACGTGGCCCAGCACGGCGGGCTGCTGCTGCCAGAACCATTACTGCAGTGATTAATTAGGCATCTTCTACGTAGAGCCTCTGGGTTCCTGGGGCTGCTTGTCAAAACTGCAGGACTCAGCAAACTGCAGACGCCAGCCCGGAACCACCATCCAGACCTAGACCTGCCGGGCTGGGGAAGGAAGCAGGAAGGGGGCTCTGACACACTGAAATTCTGTGCCATACGCGAGCTCTCTCTCTGCTTGGGTGCGGTAGCTGTGGGAAGGTGTCTTTTATTGGTTGCCCTGAAAGGATTGCTTACCCCACTGGCTTCAACTACCATTTACTGAAGACCTGCTACATGTATCCTTGACCTCAGGTACTTTCATGAATTACCATGCGTCATCCCGATAGCAACCCCATTTTCCAGATGACGAAACTGAGGCTCAGAGAAGTAAAGAAGATGCTCAAGGTCTCACAGCATAAATGAAAGGGCAGAGTAGGGAATTTGTCCTATTCACAGTACTAAAACCTCCCCCCAGCTGCTCTATTAAGCCTAGGAAAGAGGAGGGTTCCCCTAGTCTCCAACTTGGGCACCTCTTGCCCTTAGTATTTCTCTCCCTCATTTAGGGAAATTGTTCACGAGGCCCCACACTCTATAATCACACTCCTCCTTACATTTCCTCATACAATATGCACGTGTTCTAGACTGAGATGGGAGCTGAGGGTAAAATAAGTGAAAAGGGAAGTACTGGCACCTTCATCCAAGCACAGACAAATGGAAACACGCTCCTGCAAGTGTCCACGAGCCTCTTCTCCAGGTACAGGTGGGAAAGACGTGAGTAACAGATTATGGTAACCTCAGCTTCTACGCTAGTCCATCTCCCTAGTTTCTAGTTTAATAAAGGGAGGTGCTCAGTGGTGTTAGGATCAGGCGTTAGAGTCAGGCTGAAAATAAAGGTCAACAGTGTCCTCATCACCAGTGGCACCACTAGTCCTTCTCCATGGGGTATATGCACACTTCAGCATCTACCCGTCAAGCTGGAGTATGTATACCGAGCGTTAGTTGTAGGGGGCTAGATATGGAGCAGGTGCCATGAGGAAAGAGAGGCTGCCTCTGTCCTCAAAGAGCTCCCCCAGTGGAGGAGACAGGACGTGCATGGCTGTGGCTGTTCCTGAACAGGCGACTTCCTGGGTGGCATTCAGGTGTTAGATATCAAAGATACCCATCCCCCCCAGCATGTAACTGGGGATGAGGGAGGCAGAGGAGCTTTAGAAACCAGGGAATAAGGAATGGAGATGAAGCTCTCACTTGGGGTGTCTGCAATGGGGACAACAAGAATAACAGAAAGGCAGCCGAGAAGAGGCAAGGATCATGGCGGTAAGCCTGACAGGAGGCGAGAGTAAGGTTTGCACAATGTTCCTGTGTTGTCTGTGTTCAGACATGATTACAGACTAGACTGTTTTTGTCTTGATCTGTCAGGGTCACAGGTGGCCTTGTCTGAGGTCGGTGGTCTGTGAAATTGCCTATGTCCAACAAGAGAGCATCAGGGCCAACTCCCAGACTTCAAGGGCCGCTTTTCTCCTTCTCACCACTCTCTCATGCCTGCCCAGGAA
This sequence comes from Rhinolophus hipposideros, assembly GCF_964194185.1. NCBI lineage: Eukaryota > Metazoa > Chordata > Mammalia > Chiroptera > Rhinolophidae > Rhinolophus > Rhinolophus hipposideros. The sequence goes on along the minus strand of NC_138049.1, from coordinate 98,548,199 downwards.
AACGGAGTGGTCGGTGTACTGTCCCAAGGAAGAACAGCAACCGCCAATACAAATGACCGTTCGTTATCTCCAAGCCCTCCCCCCACCACCAGATACTCTGATGACTCCTGGAGCTCCAGGCATCCGGACTCCAACTGCGACTCCAGTTGGCTGCAGCCTCCAGCTGCTGCTTCCCCAGCAATGCTTTTCCTCCCATCCTTTTAGCTACTGCTCTTTCCCGCTAAAATACATGCCCTGTGCAAAAGAGATAACCCCTCTCTGTTTTTATCTTCATTTCACATTGTGGCTCCGCTGCTGGATTCCCATATAACTATGACTGTCACGTATAGGAGCCCTCAGTCCCTCTGGCCTTTCAGGTTTGGCCCAGCCAAACCCTTACAGAAGGGTAATGAGGGATAGTGGACGATGTGTAAGATGCTGAGGTTGATGGTGTTTCTAGTGGTGATTTGGGTAACAATGGTCGTAGGGATGGTGATCAGAATAATGGGAGTAATAGCACTGGACAGGTGTTACTAATGGTGACGACAAAGGTGGCGGTGATGCCATTGGTGGTTGTGGTGGTGATGAGGGTGATGTTGGGAGTATTAGTGATAGAATTCATGGCCATCACAGTGATGGACATAGCGATGCTTATTATACAGATTCGTTTGTAGGCTGAAACCTTGAGGTTCTTTCACAGTGCTCATGGAACACTCTCAGAACTTTTGTTAAGTCATTGACTTCTTTCTCCAGGCAAGAAGACTCTAAGTCAGTTTTCCAAGGCTGCTGGTGGGCACACAGTGGTGCAGAATGAACCTGGTACAACAGCTCTCCCATGGAACCGACATCCATGTCTGCAGCCCCACTTCCAGGCCCATGGAAAGGAGATGCGATGGCTGCTGCATTTCTGGCAGTGTTCTCAGACAGAAGGGGACTCACTGATGGGCACCGACAGCTGTGAGGCACCCAGGAGACTCAAGAGACCTGTCTCTGACAAGGCCTGTCATTTGCATGATCAAGGATGGGTACAGGAGAAAGGGCCTGGGGCCCCAGATCCAGGGCAGACCCTCAGGGCAGGAGCACAGAGTAGACGGTCTAGACCACAGCACTCAGAAGCCAAGATGCATGAAGGTCTGATGAGCTGACTTTATGTGAGCAAGTGGAGAAAGTGGGGCTGACAACCTGCGTGGAACAGGCTACGGCTTCCAGGGAAATCATTTGTGTGGAGAACACCTGAGGCAAAGAGCCCTGAAACAAGATCAGAGTGCCTCCTACAAAGGACTGTTACACCCACCTGCTGCGGGAGTGCTCAGAGACTGAGTCACTGGGCGGGGGATGCCCAGGCTTATTACAGAGACTGTTACATCCCACCTAGGGAGGTCCTGACCAGCCCCAGGTGGCCGCCATGATGTCATCCCTCCTTAGGACACTCAAGACCCAATGGCATAAAGGTCAGGGGGCCTGAGGTTTGGAGAGAGCCCCAGGGGACTTGGGAATCATATGGTAGCCTTCAAGATGCTTGCCATCTAGGAAGTCAGCTACATAAATTCCCCACATGGAAATGTTTCTGTATCAGTTAGGATTCAGTCAGGAAAGTACAAAACCACTCTAGATATTTCCAACAAAGACACTTAATAGAGGAAATTGGTTACACCAGTGTTGGAAGAGCCAATAAAGGAATAGGGAAGCAACCAGAGGTCAGCAAGAGCAGGAGCCACTATGATCCTTAGGGCTGGAGGGACCCCAGAAGCCAAAGCTGTTTGGCAGGAGCTGGAAACATGTTGGGGGAGACCTAGTCACCCTGAAGACATCCATTAAAGCAGGAGGAGAGAGGGAGAAATACCCTTCTTCCAACTTTTTCTTTTCTACAATCTCTCACTCATCCTCCTAATGGCTGACTCTGGAAAGAGACCAGTTAACAAGGAGGCTGGGAAATAGGTTGAAATTAGAAGGGCATGAAATAGTTCTGAAAGCAAGTAGGCACTGACCACTCTATGTTCCAAACTTAGGAAGTTGAACGACTGTTACGGTCTTGAGTTCAACTATTACCCATATTACCTTTAGCACAGTGGAGACTGTGGCATTACGGTCTCTTAGTCAGGGGGGCTTGCTATGCAACACCTGGTGCCTGAATTTGACAGACTTAGTAAGTCTCAGGCAGAGATGGACATCTGCAGTCCCACCCACGTCTCATGGTGGGAAGGAGCAAAAAATATGTGCTTTTTGCCATTAGGAAGATCCTTAAAATGAAGCATACTTAGATCCCCCAAAACTCGCCAACAGAGAAATCGCCTCTTCTCCAGGATGGCAACAAGAGAGGTGATGGAAAGAGGAGAGGACTGTTGCTCTAATGACGGCCCCTCCAGATGGAAGCAGAGACTAGATGACATTAAATCATAGTCACCACTTGAGAATGCCAAGTCACTTCGATGCCATCTCTGCTGACTGGTTGTTCAGCCTCTCTTGAAAATGGTCAGTGATGGGACTCAGTACCATCTGTAGTAGCCCATTCCATCTTTACACAGTTCTGACAGTCAAAAAATTATTTCTGTTAATTTGAATGTTTTCTATAATTCCTATTTCTCCCTAGGGATTTCACATAAGTGATCCTTCATCAACTAGAAGATCTGGAAAACGTACTTAAAGAGAGTAAGTACGAGGTGATCAAACAATATGGTGAATGCTTAAATTAAAAAAAAATGTATTACAGTAGAAGACACATTGCCATGAATCCGCCTCAAAATACTTCTTCTTGCCTTGAACACACTTATCCCATCGTTCTTGCCACTTTCTGAAGCAGTTCTGGAAGTCCTCTTTCATGAGTGTCTTTAGTTGCGTTGCCATGGTTTCTTCAATGTCCTGAATCATTTTGACTTTGGGGAAGAGCCAGAAGTCACACGGTGCCAGATCCGGTGAATAAGGTGGATAAGGACACACCATAATGTTTTTAGTGGCAGAAACTGCCGTACACCAGAAGCGATGTGTGACACGGAGCCTTTCCAGTGTGATCACAAAATACAGTGAATGCTGCTGTCGAGTGCCATCCAACGGAAAGGCAGGGATCTTCAATACAGGAAGCGGCACTTTGAACCTTAGTAACAGTGTGTGACAAGTTTTAAGTTGTTCAGTACAGTCAGTCAGGTGTGAGCTACAGTTGGGAGAAGGTGTGTTTAAAGAGTGCCATCAATCATCCTCTAGCATGACAATGCTCCATGTCACACATCGCTTCTGGTACAGCAATTTCTGTCAAATAAAAACATTACAGTGTGTCCTCATCCACCTTATTCACCGGATCTGGCACCATGTGACTTCTGGCTCTTCCCCAAAGTCAAATGATTCAGGACATCGAGGCAGCCACGACAGCACAATTAAAGACACTCACGAAAGAGGACTTCCAGAACTGCTTCAGAAAGTGGCAAGAACGATGGGATAAGTGTGTTTGAAGGGAGGGGGAGAATTTTGTGGCGGATTAATGGCAATGCGTCTTCTACTTTAATATTTTATTTTTAATTTAAACATTCACCGTATTGTTTGATCCCACCTTGTAGATCATCCTGAGACAGATGTAAGTTCTCCAGGCTAAATACTTCTAGACTCTTCACTTTGCTCTCAGATGACCATGGTTTTTCCAACCATTCAGTACCCTAGTCACCTCTTTCTGGGTAAATTGAATTGGTCAATTTCCTTTTTTAAGATGTGGTGCTCAGAACCAACCACACCAAGAAGTCACCGTGTCATCTCTGCCGTCCAAGTGGCACCCTGGAGCACTCCTTTGTACCGGCGTTTTATATTTGCTATCACCTGTCCTACTTAACAAGATGGGTACAATTGTTTCCCCTTTGGGACTTGGGGAAACAGAGTGTCAGACAGGTGTGACTTGCCTGGACTCACATCGTTAGCAAGTGACTCTGGTCTGTTGGATGGCAAAGCCCATTTTCATTCTACTAGGACACACTATTCCCCACACCAGGGTCAAAAGCAATGAGTAACCCACTTGCAGACCCCAAGTTTTAAGAAGCACAGAGGAGAGTGAGACACTGAGGCTCTGGGTCCATAGGGAATGAGAGGAAGCCGAGGGAAGGGGAATAGGAACCATCCTGAGCCCTGGCCCCTTCTCCACCCTGACCTGGACACTGTGCCTTGTCAGCCTATTGGTGACCCCCCCCTCCTAGCTGAGAGAAATGACCCTTCCTCCCCCAACAAACCCAGAGAGGGAGGAGCACTGAGCATTGGTGTCTCCTGGCTCTTCACCAACAGGAAGCCTCAGTACACAGAGCCACAGTTTTCTCATGTTTATTTTAATGTGTTTTAGGCAAATAGCTTCAGTAGAAACACTCATCTCTGACTACAGCTGAATAAAGCTGTTCCCAGTGCCTGAGACAGAAAGGAAATCATATGTTAATAATTCATCAGAGGGGTGTGTGTGTGTGTGTGTGTGTGTGTGTGTGTGTGTGTGTAAGGCTACCTGAGAACAAGTCTCATATTTCTCATTTATAGGCCTCTGATACCATCCGACAGAAATCCGTTCTTAAGTGAAATATTGATAGGTTTACTCTGCAATCTTTAGCGTGCCTCCTAAATTGTTGTAATTAAAGCTAGCAAAGCAGGGTGGCAGCAGAGAGGGGAGATCAGAGATGCTGGGCCTGAAAACACACACACACACACACACACACACACACACACTCACACACACACACACACACACACCCTCCACAGCTGCTGATTAATAGTCAGCTGCCCTGAACAGAGCTGATGGTTGAATTCCCAAAAAAGAGTTCTAAAAAGACAGCTCAGGTTTCTGCTCCCAACTCAGAGCCCCTTTCCTCTCCAAATCCACTTGGGGCCCAACCTCTCTAGCCTGACTTGTTATTGTAGTCAAACGGCCATTCTAGTGGCCATATCTGCTTGTCACTTGTGACTCAGCTGACCCAGCACATGGAAAACTCTGTAAACCAGATCTTGACACAAGGAGATGCCCACCTTGGGGGTCAGCCACAACCCCTCACTCAGGAAGGACACCCCGTGGTCTGCCTATGTGACCCCGGCCTACTAGGTGATGGGGGTCTCCACAACTGGGTAAGTGGAGGTGGTTGTGGGGGAGCGGCGGGGGCAATAAAAGATGAGGAGGTGAGGGAGCAGAGATTGGAGACTCAAAGGGATGTGGGCTGGCCAGGACAAATAAGAATTAGTAACACAGGACAGGGAGTGAAAGATTTGTATTGTCTTCAGAATCGAGTTTACAGCTCCATGGATCAGAGTGAAGACCGAGCTTGGGAGAGTGTGCAGGCATCACAGGCCCTGGCTTTGCTGTGTGGGATTTCAGCATGGTTTCTGTCTTGCTCGTCTTCTATTGATTTTTTCTCATGGTGTATCCCTCCCTCTCTCCTTCCCTCCCTCCTCTTCCTTCCTTCTCCTGTTCCTCCCTCTCTCCCCACTTCCTACCAGTCCTTCTTCCTCTCACCCTACTTTCTTTCTCCTTTCTGTCTTTCCTTGGCAGGCAGAGTCGGAAGCAATGGTAAACATTTATCAGAAAGGCTTTAATGGAAACGTTACAACCCCAGCTACTTCCCCAGCACTCTGTGTCCTCTCAGCAATTATTTAAAGTAAAATGGTGGCATCCTTCCAGTATATGAGAGATTACCATATTAATGAGAAGGTGACTATGCCCTAGCACAGGGCCTGTCATGGCGTCCCAGCTTCAGTGGGCTGATCCTGGAGGACTGGTTTCTTACATTTGCTCAGGACCCCTAAGCACAAGTGGGAGGCCAGGCTCATTCTCCTAGAGACCCTTTCTGTCTGTCTGAGAACAAATGCTCCGTCATAATTATGAAATGCAAGCACTAGAGGAGAGGGGAAGATGGCGGGAGCAAGGTATGGTGAAGAAGAAAAGTGGGGAACGGTGGAAATAACCAGTGGCATGGGAATGGGGACACAGTGTAATTGTTGGTGAAAGGATTTTAGCAGGTGACACAAAAGGACACACTAGAAGAGGAGGCGATTGCCTTCCAGGTTAGTGGGTTGGAGTGGGGAATTGGGCTGGGTGCGAGGAGAAATCAGAACTGGAGTGGGGTTATTGGAAGGGCTATCAGTCTGGATCATGTACATTTATCCATCCGTCTGTTTATTCATGTATCAACTGTTTATTGTACATGAGCAACATATCAGACACTGTATTATGCACTGGGGGCCAGAGCTGCAAATCCAAGTCCCTGGCCTCAAGGAATGGCTGGCCATCACATCACCTGCAGGCACTCCTGGTCTCTAGTCTACCTCCTTGAGACAGAGACCCTTGTGGTCAGCACTTCTAGGGTGCAAAGGTCATCATGCATGACAGGCGTGGGAGAAGCATAGAGGTGAGCAGAAAAAGATCCTTCTGCCCACCACACCCACCATGCACCCTAAGACTGAAAGCCTCATAGGTCACAGCATGTCACACCTGGATGGCCTTCAATGCCACGAGGTTAGTCTAAATGTCTCCTTGTATAGATAGCTAGGAGATTGAGCCAGAGAGGTCGTGACACTACATGAAAGTCACACAGATAAGTCTCACTTATCTGCAGTGAGACCAAAGCCAAGGCAAGCCCCACAGACACCTGTGAAGGGGTGACAGCAGATATCTGGCATTGTCCACAAGAATGCAGCTGTGTCAGACCAGGTTGCCATGTCTGCCTAGCACCTGGCACTATGTTGGTCATCTAACAGGTGCTTACTCAGAGCCTGGATGCCAGACCTGGAGCTAGATACTGGCCCAGAGACTTTAAAGGAAAATGCATGTACCAAGTTCTCAACCCTCTGTCCTAAGGAGATCAAGTCGTGTGTGTGTGTGTGTGTGTGTGTGTGTGTGTGTGTGTGTGTGTAAAGAATGTGATTATACTTTGGAGGGTAAAGTGGGGACAGGCTAACTTGCCTAACTATGCAGGGTGTTTGGAAGCATAGTGTGTGAGAAAAGAGTTCAACAGAGTTCAATCCAAATCCCATCTGAAACGCTTAGCTGCTGTACAATCTTGTGTTAGTAAAGCTTTTGGAGTCTTGTTTGCCTGATTTATAAAACGGGCATAATAAACCTATCATCCCCAGAAGGTCTAAGGGTTAGCATATACGTATAACTGCTGGCCCAAAAGGAGAACAAAAGGCATCATTATAGTTACTAGCTTGGGTCACGAGAAGAAGAGCCAAGCATCTTCTGAACAGGTACCACTCAAACGGGGGCAGGTGACCCAGGAGTTTCTGGGACAACAGGGTAGACAGTCTTTGGGTTTCTAAACATTTCACAGATAATCCACTAATACAATCACTTATGTGTCGATAATTGGGAATTAACTCACATCTCCCACCATGAGGCATAAAGGGGGAAAAAGGTAAAGGAGAAATGCATCCTTCATGTTACAATGTACAAGAAACTCAGTTTTCTCACAGATATACTCCAGCCTTCTCTCTATCTGAAAGAGGAGCCAGCAAGCCACTACAGAGAGTCTATGAATCTGTGGAAGGCTAAGTTGTGTATCTCTTCATTTTTCAGAGACAAGAGTTTGTAGCTTTCCTCAAGACTCCATTTGCTCAGGGAATCCACAACCTAATGGGAAAGATTCGTCCCCTGGCCTGTCTGAGGGGGGGCACACAGCCCTGCCCTGAGACAGCTCACGTCTGATGAAGGGAATACACTGCTGTTCCCTCAGGCACATTCCTTTCTGAGGGAAACAGAAAATATAATAAACCGTTGAAAGGCACTCACACAGGCTAAACAGTGTTGTACCAACTGAGCCCTGGGCACTGGAGACAGATGCAGCAAAGGCAGGGTCCAAGCAGCAGACTCCAGGCCAGGCCGCGGCTGCCCCCACCGTCCCCCTTCTCCGCAGCCCCTCCAAACTCTAATGCTCTGGCTGAATTCAGGCAGCACATGGTTACAGACCTTTCGGCGAACAATTAGTATTCTAAACATGAAATTAATTTGTCCTACAAATATGAGAACCTAGTAATTTGTTTCACTTTTATTTTATTGTCAGATAGGATTCATTTTCTACATGATTTTATGGTTGGATAGGATTCATTAGAAATTTTCCCCCAACTACTTCACTTGAAAAAAATCCCTTTTCAGCTCAGCTGCCAGCGGTTGTGCTGGCCTTAGCTTTCCTTTGAGTACTCATGCTAAGTACCCATTCCCACACAACGTGCATTCCCATAGCCCCAGGTTCTGCTCCTCAGTCTCACTTTAATTTCCAACTCTGAAAAGCCAGGCACAGAAATGGAGATAAATCCTTCTGGAAGCTCCTGCAATGGGACTTTTGATAATGGAGTGGTGAGGAGTTAAATGGCTCCAAGTCTCCTCTGTATTATTTACTGACTTTGCAACTCTCTCAGAGTAACAACTCTTAATTTATCGAGCACCCACTCTGGGTCACTTAACTTTGTAACCTGTTCTTGCTTCAGCCTCTGCCTGTGCCCTCTTTGCCATCAGACCAATGACAACAGACCCTCCTGGGGTATGCTTGGCCTGCACCGGGACGGGACTCCTAAGTGCCAACCCTGATCTATCAACAAGACTTCTATAGCTTTAACCATAGTCTCTGCTTTGCCTTGCGTCCTGCTCACCGACCTCAGCTGTCTCCTCAGAATTAGGTCCCTGCATATCTCCCCTTTCATTGTATAAGCAGGCATATCTCGCACCCTCAGATTGGGGCCCCTGAGGCAGGGCTGTGTCTCCCCTCAGCCTGGGGCTCCCTGAGGACAGGGCTGTGTCTCCCCTCAGACTGGGGCTCCCTGAGGGCAGGGCCGTGTCTCTCCTATCAGACCAGGATCACAGTGAGGCTGGCAAAATCTGAGTCTCAGGTTACTCATTTTCACAAAGACCAGGTCACTTTGTCACATTTTTCTCACTGTATCTATCCACTGCTTCTCTTTATAGCACAGACCCCCAACTGTAATTTAATCATCTGCAAAATTATCTGTTTCCTATCTGTCTTTCCCTCTGGACCACAAGGTTTGGGAAGTCAAGGACAAGACTGGCCTGTTCACTGGTCTATCCCATCATCTGCCACACTGCCTGGCACATAGGATACACCCTGTAAGTATGTTACCACTGAATGAGAAATGAAAGGATGAAGTGCGCCATGTCCACACACTGTCACACAGGGTCCAAGAGACAGAAACCGGACATGTGTCAGGGCTAGGGACTTTTCCGAATGGACACTGGATAATCTCACATGGTTCTCCCAATAGCGCCATGAAATAAGCATGCAGAGGCAGGATAATTCAGGTATCCTGGAAGCAAGGCCAGCTGTGTCTGCAGCCCACCTCTACTCCTTACCAGCTCGTGATATCAAGCTCATTTCTTATCTTCTCTATACCTCAACTAACTCATCTATAAAATTCAGATAACAATATCAGCCATCCCACAGACATGAATCTCATAATAAATCTCATCATAAATCTCATAAAACACTTACAATAGTGCCTGGTTCATAGCAGACATGCAGTTAGTGTTAGCTACTCTTACTACTATTATTGCCATCACCTTTTTGCAGATAAGAAAAACGAGGCTTCAAGAGATTAACTTACTTGTCCAAGGTCCCAGGGCTAATCAATGGCTACACAGGGCCATAAACACTGGATTTGGACTCCTAGCTTTGAACCCTTAATGAACACCTGTCCATCCTAAGAATCTGTCCATCCTAAGATAGAACAGTTGAGCACTGCTGATTAAGAAGCATCAGAAAGGGTCTTAGGAAGAAACAACCATTTATGATGCTGCTACCTTGGAGAATCTGATCGATGATGAGCAGGTCCTGCTTCTGAGTGATAAGAGGAGGAGAGACAAGAGGAAATCAGGAAAGGGCTGAGTCCTGGCCTCTAGGAGGGGCTACTGTGCATCACACTGGGAAGGATGTCCCAAGATGGCCACAGGTCCTATTTGATCGGATACCCTCATCTCCCTGAATTCATCTCCTACCACTCTCTGTCTTAGTTACACAAGACAGACACACTCCAGTCTCAGGGCTTTTGCACTTCCCAGTACAGGGACCCAGTTCAATCAAGTTATGGTCTAGGATGGATTATAAACGCAGTGTACTCGTATTTGCCCCCAGTGAATTCCAACTGGACTGTGCCTGATGGTGAGCATTTTCACCTGATCCAGAGGTTGGAGAATAAGGGCCTATCTGCATTAGTCTAGGTTCTCTGACGCAGATGCCAGCATTACAAGAGAGAAAATATGCCTGTGAGGGGAAAGGAAAAGAAAGCTGGAGGAGGCTGGGAGAAGTGTCAAATCGCAAAGCAGGTCTGACCCCTGTAAAGGAGCGCGGGTAGGAAGAAAGGGAGGTTGGGTGGGAAAAGTTAGACTGCAGTGTGGTTTGAAGAAAGTTAAGCCAATGGGATAATGCCGTCTTGCAGGAATGGTTCTGCCTTCATGTCCCAGCCACCCTCTGTTACTAGCTGGGAGCAGCTAGCACTTGGTAAGTGTGACCCTACTGCCATAGCAGTGTTGGATTCAGGACGCAGCCACTGGGGCTGTCAGTCAATACACTGCACAGAAAGAGACTTGAGAGGTGCATTTTCATGGCTGCCACAAGCCAAACCCCTGCCTCTGAGCCACTATCTCAGAAGCCTTTACAACTAACACCCAGCCTACCCCTGATGCCCTGTCCAGCAAAACAGCCTGGAATTCCCTACCACGAAGCACCACTGGGCTATCAGTGCTGGTGATGGGGTGGGCACACTGGGTGATCCGCTTCTTAGGGCTTTGGTGGGGAAACCAAGCGTCACATGAGGAAATGGCCAGGGGCTTCCTCCTCCAGAGACAACAGCTCCTAGGTCTAGTTTGCCCATTTTCACATCTCCTTTGGGACATGTTTTCTTTCAGGCCTTCTGTGGCACAGCCCCAACCAATTTACCTGAGCAGTCCAGGTGCCAGCGACTCAGAGGGCCTCAGGGCCAGTCAGCTCCAGCATTAACTAGCTCTTCTCACTCCACAGGGAGGTTCCAGGGCCTTCTCACTGGTCTCTATGAGGCTTAAACAAGAGAAGACAGCTGAAAACAACCTGCCCAGAGCCTGGCTCTCCACAGCCCCTCCTACAAAGTGCCTTCCTCCCTGCTTCCCTCACTCCTCTGATCTTATGCTCTTTGGCAGACACGCTGCCTCTGATGCCACTGAAATTTGCTGGTTACATAACGCGAGTCCTCACTGGGTGGCGAGTCTCACTGAAGAGGCTCCAAATGAATAATCTATTATTCATGTCATCCACAGTGTCTCCCCACAGACGACATCAGTAAGAAGGAAAAGCTATATGCAAAGGAAGAGACGGAAGGGATATCCTTGGGAGCAAGCATGAGGACTAATGTCTTCAAAAGGCTCAGAGAACGGGACAGCGGCTTTCGGGGTATCTCTGAAGAGCATCTTTTCTTTACTTCCTGAAGGACCAAGGTCATCAGCAGGAAAGGGGACAGGAAGGGAAGCAGTTCTTGGGCCTGAGAAGCTCCTGGGAGGTCACAACACCAGGTGGAGTCTCCACCTCCTGAATGTAGAGCCCCACTTAGACACTGAGGTGAGGCTAGAAGGAAAAGTTATAGAGAAAGGAGGAGACACGGTCTTGCTCTCGGGGATCCCCAGTCTGAGGGGGGGGACACAGCCCTGTCCTCAGGGAGCCCCAGTCTGATGAGAAAATAAAACCTCTGCTCTCAAGAAGCCCCTACTCTATTGCCATTCGATCCCCACATGGGCCCGTGAGCTGCGCCCTCCACAACTAGATTGAAGACAACGAGCTGCCGCTGAGCTTCCGGAGATGGCGGTCAGATGGCTCAGTCAGTTAGAGTACGAGCTCTGAACAACAAGGCTGCCGGTTCAATTCCCACATGGGATGGCGGGCTGCGCCCCCTGCAACTAAGATTGAAAAATGGCAACTGGACTTGGAGCTGAGCTGCGCCCTTTACAACTAGACTGAAGGACAACTACTTAGAGCTGATGGGCCCTGGAGAAACATGCTGTTCCCCAACATTCCCCAATAAAAAATAAAAAAATAAAGAACCCTACTCTAAAGAAATAAACCTTCTCTCCCAGACTCTGAAAACATGCATTTTTCTGTGAGAAACTGAGTAGAGAGTTCTGTTAATCTTAGACAGAGACCAGAAAACAAGGATAAAATGGTATAACAGACATCTAGACTGCGCCTTCTAATGTTTGAGGATTGGGGAAGAGACTCATTTATAAATATTACACTGTCCCATAGTGGAAAAGATGCTGTAGTTTCCAGCTGCTTGTGGCACATAAACCACATTCATTCAGCTTTCATTCTTCTCCAAAGTCTAAAGTGTGAGTAAAGGAATAAACAAAATGAAGACAATTATTAGTTCTAAGAAAATTAAAAGTAGTCTAAGAAAGAAACTCTTATCATACATGTTTCTTTTCTAAAGAATGTTTGTATAATCATAAATGTTAATGTAAACACCAAATACCTATTTTAACCAAAAATTGTGATGAAACTCTATTGGGAGACTGGTGGGGGTGTGTGATTATGCTGTGGGGGGGTGATAGGAAGAGTAATATCAGAATGCTAAATGCTCAGACTCCATAGGAGAAGTGAATGGATAATGTCTCAAAGGAAAAATCCAGGAAAAGCCAATGAGGGAAATAAATATCAGAGGAAAGAGCTGAAGGGTTGTCCCTAAGGGGAGAGATTCTGGATGGGAAGCCTCCAGCTGGACACTGTTCTTTTACTTTATAAACCTGTTTGACATATATATATATATATATATATATATATATATATATATATATATATATATATATATATATATATACATATACATATATATATATATGTATACACACGTATACTGTGTTTCCCCGAAATTATGACCTAACCGGACAATCAACTCTAATGCGTCTTTTGGAACGAAAAATTAATATAAGGCCCAATCTTATTTTACTATAAGACCCGGTCTTGTATAGTATAATATAATATAATATAAGACTGGGTCTCATATTAATTTTTGCTCCAAAAGACACATTAGAGCTGATTGTTTGGTTAGGTCTTATTTGGGGGGAAACATGATATATGTGTGTGTATGTGTACATAAACTTTGATAAAAATTAATATATCTGTTAGTGGAAGAAGGATGCTGTCAAATCTTTGTTATCTGGGGGATAACAGGTGCTAGGCTATGATTCCAGTCAGTGGAGAAAATATCAAAGCAGCATCAGAGGATAGAGAACAGCTGGGAACTGTTGCCACAGTCCAGTTAGAGGTGCCAGGAATCCTACCGCCAGTCCTGCCTGCGCTCCGACTGGGCGAGGACAGGGCAGCAGCCAGAGATACCAACGCCAGACCAAGCATTTCAGCCACACATGTTCTCAAAGTGAACAGTCCACTGGGTCAAGTCTGAACTCGGTCTTTTCAGGCCTTTAATATCACGAAGAATAAAATTACTTTTCTTTTGTCCAGCCCTACAGTTTATAAAGCCTTTTCACATTTTTATGTGAAATGTCAGCTTTGAGCCTATCAGTCCAATAATACTCTTCTCCTTTTCTAGCCAAAAACATGGGGCTTGTAGAATAAAGCAATTTACTTAAGATTCCATCATAATAAGAGATTGGCATATTTATGGTTCTCCACGCTGATGGCACCCTGAGATCACCTGGACAGCTTAAAAAAGATACCCATACTCAAGCCCCACCTGCTGAATTAGAATTTTTCTGTGGTGGTTTAAAGTTTCCCCACGTGATACTGACGCCCTACACTGAGGTGGCATCTGGACCCCCTTAACTAATCCAATCCCATATCCTGCTACTCAACACACACCCTTCCGTGGCCACTAAGGAAGGCTAGGTCATCACCAGAATAAGCACCACCAACATTTCAGTGGCTTAATATGACGAAGATTTATTTATCACTCACAACAAAAATCAGTGTGGGTCCAGACAACTCTCAAGCACAGCTCTCCTCCACATAATAGCTCAGTGTACTCGGCTCCTTCAGTCTGGTGGCTCCTTCATCTCAACGCAGGCTTCCATGGTTGCCATGGCAGGAGGAAAAAGCACTTAGGACATTTACTCCATCCATCAAATGCTTCAACCTATAAGTGGCACACGTCACTTTCACTTGCAACCAACTAGCCACAATGAGTTGTGTGACCCCCACATAACAGTAAGTGTGGGGGTGGGGCTGTGCCCCGAAGAGAGGAACACCCAATGTGGGTAAGCACTAGTAACATGACCGCACCTCTCATGGCATCCTGGTGGCACTTTCTGTTCCCTGCGTGGCCATCCCCACCCCCTCCATTCTCCCTTTCCTTACCACTCTTCCAGGCCTAACTGGGACCCCGTCTCCTCCCTGAAGCACCCTTTGGCCACTGCTTTCACCAGGATCCCTTGGCCTGGCCAACAACAGTTCTTATCATCTGTAGAATGTATTTTGGCATTTATAGTTCATTAAGCATTTTCAGAGTCTTTACATTTCCTCTGTTGCAAATAATTTAATTTCCTGAACTTTGGGCAATATAATGAGAAAGGTTGCTGTTCTGACCAACAGAGAAGAGTTTATTAGAAAAGTGGGAGGGATGGGAGCCTAGGGAGCAGGCCCACGATTTCTGAGCCTTTGTGCAGTGCAGGGAGGGGAGCCAGAGGTGCAAGGGAACCCTGGGACTAGCAAAGGTTGTTTGCTAAAGTCCCTCATCCTGAGAAGCTTAGGTTAAAAAAGCGAATACCAGTCAAGAGCTGGGCATCATGGCAGGAGAGAAGGCCAACTTTAGAACTGCTATTTATTTTAATGAGGGAATAAGAAGCTTTGAAAAGGGCCACAGGCTGCCTGGGAGGCCCACCAATGAGCCTGGGATTTAAGAGGCAATGTACAGACACAAGAGGCAAAAGACATCACTCCCTCTCAGCTCCCATTGCCCCCTGAGTAGACAGGGTCCCTGAAATTACATACTACTGTCACTTTCTGCTGACACGACCATTTACTTATTTATTTTCATTTAACAAACATAAAACTTATTAGGTACCAAGTACTATCGTATGTGCTTTGTAAATACTAACTCATTTAATCTTCTTTCAACCCCGTGTGAGCTGTCATTCCCCTTATCCCCCTTTACAGATGAGGAAACCCATGTTAATGAACTTGCTCAAGGTCACATAACTAGTGAGGGGCAGAGCCACTAGCTCTTTCACTTCAGGGACATATCTTTATATGGCCAGCAACTAAAAATAGCAAGCATACAGGAGGCACTCAAATGATTTCTGAATGAATGAATGCTGTCTTGTTTCCCTTTGAAGCCATACTGCCTGGGTTCAAATCCCAGTTCTATCACTTACTGGCCGTATAAACCTAGGCAAGTTATTCACCTCTCTGCATCGCTCTTTTCCCATCCGCAAAATGGAGCTAATAAAAGGCCTCACGTGTTGTTGTGAGGATTAAGAAAATGAAAGAAATTAAGATATGTAAAGAGTAGTGTGTTACCTGGCACAGAGGAAACGCTCAATAAAAGGTCAGTTGTTATTATTTCACATGCTATATCTTAGCGCATCAAACTATAAGCTTTTCTAAGTCTACATTTACCATTTCTTTTCATTCCTGACACTGTCCTAGAATGTGCTAGGCTTGTAATCGTAAATATTATCCTAGAATAGGGGATGGTCCTAGTTATCTATTGCTACATAAGAAGAGTTAGTTTAAAACAACACACATTTACTTCCCCACAGTTTCCATGAGTCAGGAATCCAAACATAGTTTAAAAGATCTTCTGCTTCATGACTTCTCACAAGTCTACAACTGAGGTTTCAGCCAGGGCTGTGGTCTCTTCTCAAAGCTCAATGGGGGAAAGATGTGCTTCTAAGTTCCTTCTGTGGTTATTGGCAGGATTCAGTTCTCCCATGGCTGTTGGACTGAAGGCCTCAATTCTTGCTGGCCATTGGTTGGTGGTGGCTCTCAGCTTCTTGTCATATAGACCTCTCCAGCTTGCTTCATCAGAGAAAGTTCAGAAGAAGAGCCAGGAAGAGAGAGAGAGAGCTGGCAAGATGAAAGTCACAGTCTTTTGTATTCTATGAGGTATGATCAAACAATACGGTGAATGTTTAAATGAAAAGAACATTTATTACAGTAAAAGACATATTGCCATTAATCCCTCTCAAAATACTCCCCCTCGCTTCCAACACACATATCCCATCGTTCTTGCCACTTTCTGAAGAGTTCTGGAAGTCCTCTTTCGTGAGTGTCTTTAGTTGTGCTGTCATGGCTGCCTCGATATCCTGAATCGATTTAAAACGTTTACCTTTCATGGTCATTTTGACTTTGGGGAAGAGCCAGAAGTCACATGGTACCAGATCCGGTGAATAAGGTGGATGAGGACACACTGTAATGGTTTTATTTGACAGAAATTGCCGTACCAGAAGCGATGTGTGACACGGTGTATTGTCATGCTGGAGGATGATTTATGGCACACTTAAAACACACCTTCTCTCAGCTGTAGCTCACACCAGCTGACTGCACTGGACAGTTGAAACTTGTCACACACTGTTGTTACTAAGGTTCAATGCACCGCTTCCCGTATTGAAGATCCTGCCTTTCCATTGGATGGCACTCGGCAGAAGCGTTCGCCGTGTTTGTTGATCACAATGGAAAGGCTCCATGTCACACATTGCTTGTGGTATACAACAATTCCTGTCAAATAAAAACATCACGGTGTGTCCTCATCCACCTTATTCACTGGATCTGGCACCATGCGACCTCTGGCTCTTCCCCAAAGTCAAAATGATTCAGGACATCGCGGCAGCCACGACAGCGCAACTAAAGACACTCACGAAAGAGGACTTCCAGAACTGCTTCAGAAAGTGGCAACAACGATGGGATAAGTGTGTTCAAAGAGAGGGGGAGTATTTTGAGGGGGATTAATGGCAATGTGTCTTTTACTGTAATGAATATTTTTTTTATTTAAACATTCACCGTATATTTCTATCACACTTCACAATCATGGATGTAACATTCCACCACATTTACTGTATTTTATTGGTTAGAAGCAATCATTAAGTCCAGCCCACATTGAAGGGGAGAAGATTACATAAGTTTGTTGCCAACCACTGGGCTCAAATATTTTTGTTGACTGAATTCAAGAGCCTGCTCTGCTCTGGACCAAATTGTGTAAGATGGAGAGGCTGACATGTAGGGTTCTGACTAGCTCTGCCTCTAGGGCAAGCCTCTTTAAATTCTCTTGGGGCCTTGTTGTCCACCTCTATACAATGAGCAGCTTAGGCTAGTAGAAACCTCAGGTGTTTTTCAGCCAGCACTCTGGAGTTCTAGGTTCTTTGAATTTAACTGAGATCTTAATTCAACTAAGCTGACGAAGTTCGATTTCTCTGCACTCTTGGATAACTGCCAGGTACAAGATCCTGAGAGTTCCTTCCAGGCTCTCCGACAAGGCTCCCAGAGGTGAGGGATGGCTCACTGCCTCCCTCTCACCAACCATGCTGCTTGTCCTACCAGCCTTGGGGTAAGGAGGAAGCAGGTGGGTAGAGTCCTCAGGAAAAGAAATGTCCCAGGTATTTCCATTTGCCTTCTCTGCCTCCTTGCCCTGAATTGCTCTGGAGACCAAATCATAGCCCAGCACAAGCGGCCAGGCAAGCTGGTATCAAACCCTTGGTGAGATGAAAGGCCCTTTTGAGGTGCATAATTCAGAGCAGCAAGCCCTGCACAGAGTGTGTGATTAGAATAAATGTGTGTCC
Organism: Rhinolophus hipposideros; assembly: GCF_964194185.1. Lineage (NCBI taxonomy): Eukaryota > Metazoa > Chordata > Mammalia > Chiroptera > Rhinolophidae > Rhinolophus > Rhinolophus hipposideros. The sequence continues at coordinate 98,530,516 of NC_138049.1, read as the reverse complement.
CCGAGGCTGAACTTGGCTCTGCAGCATAGCGACTCCCACGCTTCCCTCAGACTTTTTATCTCTTGTCCCATCACTCTTTTCCTTCCTCTGATAGCTCAGCAGCAGCCCACCAAGCAGGGCCTCCTTTTCACACAACACCCTCCACTTTTCCCCACACCTGAGCACAAGGAGCCCAAGAAACATGGGGGGAGACTGGGAGTTTGGAGAAGCTAGTGTGGGTCTGGGCTGTGTCCCTAACCTGTGCTGTGGTGATGAGTCCCTTCCGCACTGAGCCTCAGTTTCCTCATTCATCCAATGAAAAGTTTTGATTAGAAGACTTCCAAAGTCTCGTCCAGCTCCAAAGTCCCATGAGTCTTATATTTCCCCAAACTAAGCAGGGAAATTAGGGGCCAGTAGATGAGATAGAACGTGTTTAGCTGTAAGTAATAAAACCCCTGGTAACATATGGCTTCTATATATGTATCCCACGTGATCAGAAGTGTAGAGATAGGAGGTTTCAGAATTGGGACCTTGGTTCCACAATATCACTTTTCTACCTTCTGTCACTGCCAACCCCAGTGATTCTCTCCTTGGGGGTCCAAGATGGCCACAGCTCTCAGCCCTGGAGTCAAACACAGAAGGGAGACTGGGTGGTGGGTTCTCTTTGCTGCTGCTGCCTTATCAGGGAGAGAAGCATTTCCCAAAGATTCTACCTCAGCCTTATTATGGACTGAATTGTGCCCTCCAAAAGAGACGCTGAAATACCTCCGAATATAATCTTATTTAGAAATAGGGTCATTGCAGATAGAATGAGTTAAAATGAGGTCATACTGGAGGACGGTTGGCCTCTAATCCAATATGACTGGTGTCCTTATAAGAAGAGGAGAAATGGCCTCTTTCTATTCTCTATCCTCCTTTCTATCCTCCTTTCTAAAAAGACACAGAAGAGAGATGGCCATGTGAAGACAGAGACACACAGAGACAATGCCGTGTGACAACAGAGGCAGAGATTAGAGCTGCAAGCCAAGGCACTGTCACCAGCAACAGTGGACACTAACAGTGGGGCAAGGAACAGGTTCTCCCCCACAGCCTTCAAGAGAGTATGGCCCTGCTAACTCCTTGCTTTTAGACTTTTGGCCTACAGAACCGTGAGAAAACAAATGTCTGTTGTCTGAAGGCACCCATTCCGTGGTTGTTTGTTACGGCAGCCTGAGCTGACTAATACATGCCTCATTGGCCAGAACTGATTCATAAATAAATCACACCTTGGCAAAATGAGGTTGGTATTGCTTCCAGGACAACCTTGGTCTCCTACAGACTACAAGAGGGGGTGATGATTAGATCATCGAGTCTAATACACACATTTGAAATATGAGGAAGAAAAATGAGGCCCAGAGAGCGGAAAGGCCTTGCTCCAGTCTCTTCTATCCCATGTGATGGTGTGTCTTCTCCTAGCAGGTGTGTGCTCGCTACATGGCCAGGTTCTTGCCCACTCTTACCCTATGCTATGTGATTCTGGCTGGTGCAGATTTGAGCAAAGTGCCAGGCAATGGTTGACAAGAGGTAAAGTAATAAAAGGATGTTTTCCTGAGCCTCTGCTGTCACTTGGTTCCTGGCTGGGTTCAGCAGATGGGAGGCATGGGCAAGGAAGAGGAGGGCAGGAGAAAGGGACAAGACAGACTTTTCTTTCCTGGCTCTCTGCCTCAGGCTCCTGGGCAGCAGCGACTCCTGCGGGGCTCTGGCTCCCCCTGGGACACACCCCATGCAGCTTCACTTTCTACTGGGTGACCCTAGTGGGATCTCATCACACTGCCTCCTGCCTTTGCCCTTCTAGCCTGCAGTGGTAGCGGCTTCCTGCTGTTTCTAATTGCCAGGTCAGCTGACTCTTTCATCACCGGTTAACCAATTCCTTGCATGAAATTACGTCAGTTATAAATACCTTCAGTGATTTGGGTTTTCCTGGTTACACTTGACTCACATTGACCTTCCCTATAGTCCAGCTCACTACACTCCCCCTGTCCCATCCCCATTCATCCTGAACTGTAAGGGCTGGCTTGCTTGTGTCCAATCCCTCCGATGCCAGTGTTTCATGAAAGCAGGGACCACATCTGCCAGCTTGTCATTGTCCCCCATTGGACCCCTACCCCAGGACTTGGGCACAGCACGAGTCCAATTAACACCTGACTAAGTAAATGAATAAATGAGTAAACTACTTTCTTTTGTCTCAAACCTCCTTTCTCCAAGAAAATGATTCTTGCTGCTTGGCCCTTACCCTATATGTTTCCGCTTTGCTTCATTAAGCAGGTAGATATGGGGTAATAAACCACCCAAAGGTTTCTGCCCACCCGTGCTTTCCATTTCCATGGCATATCTCCTGGGTAGGGGGGCTCACCAGGGCTGTTTACCTGAGGAGACAGAAGAGTTACAAGGCACAGGGACCCACACAAAGCCAGGTGCTAGAATTCTATCTGGGGATACGGCTGTGGTTCCTCCAGGGAGCTTCCTCCCCGTGTCATAAGTCATGGATCTGGAGAAAGCTTTGTTACAGAAACTCCCTTGAGCTATCTCCCGTTCCTGGTGGTCTGAGCCCCTGGATGCTGCCGAGCCCAGCTTTGCTGGAGTGAGGTGAGGACACAGAGAGAGGAAGAAACCTGGCTTTGCTCCCAGATGTGGGCTGGGTAGGAGGGTCATGCCTGGTTTGGCAGTCTAGTGTGGGAGGGGGCGGAGTGCCAGGTGGGAGAGAGAAGCACAGGCACTGACCCAGGACGACGGCTGTGGTCTGAGATGCTGTTTTCCCTCCCTCCTTCCTAACCCCACACATTATATTTCAATCAGCTCCCAGTATCTGCACAGCAGAGGGAGACGGGCTGCAGAGCTGAGGCGCATCCAGCCACGGCTTCCCAGCCCCATATGCTGATTGGAAATAAACACGAGGGCAATCCACAACAGCGGCTCTCTCTCCATATGCAGCAGAATCTGTTCCTAAGAGCCAGCGGGCAAGAGGGGAGGGCAGTGAGACTCTTCAGCAAAGACTCAGGGCCCTGGGTCTTGGAGTCATTTTGTCCACCCCTCTGCCTCCAAGAAGAACTTCAAAGATTCCAGCCCCGACGGAGCGTCTTTTCACTCCACACAGGTAATAAGAGACCCCAAAGGGTAAAGTGCAGGTCACCATCTGTCTCAAGCAGAAGAGATGGTTCAATAGAAGAGGAGTCTGTACCGGGGCAGGAGAGGGAGACACTTCTCCCAGGCCTGCCAGAAATCCGCCTTGGAGTACTGTATCTCCGCATGATGTGGGAAGGAACGAGTAGGACAGAGGGAGTTCTGAATAGTGGGGGTAGGGGTGGGGTGAGGGCACTAGAACGTCAGCGTTGGCAGGGACATGATAAAAATGAACACCCGCCACTTACTAAGCTTGTCCCAGGTGCCAGATGCAGCTCTAAGCACTTTTATTCATTATTCTTTTAATCTTAACAATAACCCGCTGAGGTAGCTACTAGTGTCCTCATTTTACAGAGAAGGAAGACCAAGATTCAGATAAAGGGGCTTGCTAGGTCACACAGCCAGGTAGGACTGGCCCATTCACACCTGGAAACCAAGTCCTCTGGCTTCCGAACGTCCATCACGCCACTGCTTGGGAAAGGCTGGAACCTCTGCCCTGTCTCGCAGGCCCAGAGCCATCACCAGGGCGCTGCACCAGGGCCACATAGAGGCGACAGCTCCCTGGTGGCCTGCAGAGTGGTGACTGTAGAGATAGTGATGCTGGTGGAGGGATCCCAGGTGTCCAGTTCCACCTGTCCGGAGGCCTTCTCTTGGGGCACCTGGAGGCCCAGTTGTCTCACTTCCCACTTCTAACCTCTTTCCTGATTATTAAAATGAGAGTGGGGGTCCAGCTAGGGTCTGGCCCTAGAGCCTCACAGTAACACCTCCCCCACACCCCCTGCACTGCTGTAGCTCAAACCCTTGCCATTTCACCTGGCCCAGCTGGGCAGCCCCCTGCCTCTGACCCATCTTCCACTCAGCTGCCCCCACAATCCTTCTCAAAGGCAAATCTGGTCCTGTCACTTCTCCTAACACACTCTTCCAGGACCACTTTTGCCTGAGGAATAGAGCCAAATTTTCTTAATTTGGCATTCCAGCTTTTCCCAAGCTGGCCCTAAGCTACCCTCCCAGGGACCACCCTCTCCCACATCTTCTACTCTCCAGGGAGCCTGAAGACCTCGTTTTCCGAGACAACTTGCATTTCCATACCTCTTTGGCTTTGCTCCGGTTCCTGCTCCCCCTGCTTGGGTCAGCTTCCCTGGGCCTGATTTTTTTTCCCTTAGCAAAATGTCACCTTTCCTGTCCAACTGAAATGTCATACTCTCTATGAGGCTTTCCCTGGCAGATTCTCCTCTGCTAACTCCTCCCCTGTAAGTCCCTTCTGAGTTTGTGATGAAGAAGACACTAATCAGAATAACAACAGCTAACCCTATGGAGACCTCTGTGCCAGGCACTCTTCAGAGCTCTTTTTGTGCATTCACTCATTTAATCCTCACAAGGATCTGAGGCGCTGGATGCTGTATTACTCCTAATTTGCAGCCCAGAGAGGTTGAGTAACTTGCCCCAGCTCACACAGCTGGTGAGTGGAGAGGAGCCAGGATCTAACCACAGCTGTGTGGCTCCATAGCCTCTGCTGTTAAGCACTCCTCAAGGCCCCCTCCACACAAGAACACCCAAGAGAGGGTGTCTAAATGTACCTCTGCAGGAGCAGTGTTCACTTTCTCACAGAGGTCATCACTCTGCCGGTCTGAGCTCCTTGAGGGCAGGGCCTGTGTAATGAGTCTTTGAATGCCTTGTGTCTGGCATAGCACTCAGGACAAGAAACATGGCATTTGTTAGCAAGAAAAAATGGATGACGAGTTCCGATAATTATTTGGAGTACCATTCCATCTGAGTCACCATAGGACAGAGATAAAGCCCCCAAATGATGACCCAGTTGTGTGATGACCCATTTCTCTGCTGTCTCCCAGGCAGGCGAGAAATAAGGCCAGGAAAAGTGTTTTGTGCAAGGGTCCTTAATGAGGCTCTGTCCACGTAGCGGTGGGTGTCACATGTCCTTCACTGTCCCTTGGGCCAGGAATCAGGGCAGGGGCAGGGGGTGCCTTTTTCTTCTTTCCCAAATACGCAGGTCCCTGATAATACCCCACGGTATCTGTGGGCTCACCAAGTTCCAGAGGTACAGCCATCTGCCCTTTTTCTGCCCTGCACTGCTGGCTATACAGAGGGAAGCAGAGCTGGGACGTACAGAGGTTGTGGGGAGATGATGGGTTCTATAAGTCACTTAATTCATCATGTCCCACCCTGAGGCCATTCTCTACACACCCTACCTGATCTCCTACAGCGTTCTCATCTCAGCCCTGCCAACCATCTGGTTATCCAGACGAGAAACTTAGCACCCCCAACACCTCCCCACCTCTCATTCCCACACCCAACCAGCCGCCCCGGGATACTGGGATCCCATTTCTTAAACATCTTTGAACCTGCCCCTTCCTTCCCCAGGATCCCAACTCAGGGCACATCACTGCTGGTCAACAATGGAAACGCCCCTGGCGGGTCTTACCCCCAGTGCACCCCCACTGCCCTTCCTTCCAATTCCTCCTCTGCTCACACAGACCATCTTATAACTCACGAATGAGATCATGCCACTTCCCTGGTTCAAAACCTTCTATGGCCCCTACTGCCTGAAGGATGACACTCACAGGCTTGTAACTGTCCTCTCCTCCACTCAGTGATCCTTCTACTTCCCCGGACTCTGTTCATCCTGCTGCTGCCACACTCCAGAGGCTTTGCCACTCCCTTCCTCCTGCCCAGAGCCCCATCTCCACCCTCCCTCTTCTCCACCTGGCTCTCACACCTCCCTGTGGAAGATGTGGCTCAGCTACCAGCTCTTCCAGCTCCCTCCCCCCACTCCCACCCCTGCTCTGCGTCCCTGAAATCTGTCCCACTGCCCCAGTGAGCTCCCACATAGAGCTATGCATAAATCTCTCATGGGACTCACCTTGTTTTACTGAAGTCGCTCCACTGTGCATATTGCCCCACTGAGCAGCTTAAGGGCAGGGAGCCTGTCTTATTAATGTTCCATTTCCTGTCCCTGAAACCTAAGGCCAACTGAGTCCGGGGTAGTGCCGCTCAGCCAATACAGCTATAGAATAAGTGTTTATTGTCAGAGCTCCGGTGATCTGAGAAGGCAGCAGGTTAACACTCCAAGAACTGCCTTAACATTCTCAGACTGGTTTAGGGTATTTAAGGGAAAATCTGGGCATTCCTTCAGAGGCTACAGGACAGTTGGGGGTTGAGGGGGCCCTCTGGCAACAAGGCTCTCCCAAGGCATCAGCAACCCAGAAACAATGATGGGAGGAGCCTGGAAAGAATACTGGACCGTAAAGATTGTGATCAATAATCCTAAGGGCATTAATCATAAATGTCAGGGTAATTCTCTAAAGCAGGGAACTGGGTCTGGGGACATTCCGAGCTCAAGCTGCAGGGGGATGATCTATTGTTAAGCTAGAGGTCAAGGAAAGGAGACTGGGGCTTCGTGACCTCTACTACTAGGTCCCTACCGGGCCCTGCTTCATCCCTAGTTGGGCACCTGGGATGGAATTCAGCAGGCTCTCAGTGAATGTGTCTTGAATTGAACTGAAAATAGCTTTGAATCATCCATCTTTAAATAGGCGACCTCCCGAGCCTACCTCTCAGGGCGCGTAGAGCCACCGTGAGAACAAAGGGAGATAATGATACTTGGGAAGGACTTAGTCTGTGTTCAAGGCTTGTCCACTACGATCACGATCAGCATTACTATCATCCAGGTAGTACACTTGAAAAAGTCCTAAACTAGGCATTAGGAGATGTAGATTCTAGTCCCAGACCCCACAGTAACTATCAGGGTGACCTTGGGCATGTCAATTATCCTTTCTGAATTAGTCCTCAAGAAACATTATTTTCCCTCCTTGCTTCACTTCCATTATTGAACGGTTCCCTATATTATTAAACCTCTCTCTTTCTTCTGCCCAGATAATTAAGAATTTACAGATAATGGGGTGACCGGTTAGCTCAGTTGATTAGAGCGTGGTTCTAATAACACCGAGGTTGTTGGTTCGATCCTCACATGGGCCACTGTGAGCTGTGTCCTCCTTAATAAAAAAAATAAAAAATTAAAAAAATAAAAATAAAAGGAAAGAATTTACAGATAATTAGCAGTGAGGGAGAGCAGAGTTTGAACCCCCTCCCAAGAATGGGATATTGATTATTTTAAGCTGGTTATTTTTAAGAAACCGTAGGGGCTTGGAAGTGTCTCCCCAAAACATGCCATGAATCGTGCCACCATGGCATGCAGGTTATTTTGAGCTGAAGACAATTAAAGCCCAACGAATTCAAGAAGAGCTTTTCACCTCCCCCTTACCTGCCTAAGGGAATTTAGATAGCTTTTTTTTTTTTTATTATTAGTTTCAGGTGTACAAGACAAGGTAATACTTAGACGTTCATCATTTATATCCCTCACACTGTGAACCCCCCTCCCCCCATCCACTATCCCTCCGACCTCACACTGAACCATCACATTATATATATAAAATTATAGTTGGCATTCATTAACTAAGTGTGGCAGACAGGGAGAAACCTGCAGTCTATTTTTTAGACTCCCCTCTGTGTCCCTTGTTCCTGGGTGTCCCAACAAGATTTTTTTAAATAAATTTTATTGGGGAATGTTGGGAAACAGTGTGTTTCTCCAGGGCCCACCAGCTCCAAGTCATTGTCCTTTTAATCTAGTTGTGGAGGGCGCAGCTCAGCTCCAAGTTCAATCGCTGTTTTCAATCTTTAGTTTCAGGGGGCACAGCCCACCATCCCATGCGGGAATTGAACCAGCAACCTTGTTAAGAGCTCACGCTCTAACCAACTGAGCCACCCGGCAGCCCCTCTGGAAGCTCAGCGGCAGCTCGTTGTCTTCAATCTAGTTGTGAAGGGCGCAGCTCACTGGCCCACGTGGGAATTGAACTGGCAACCCTTTTGTTCAGAGCTCATACTCTAACCAACTGAGCCATCAGGCTGCCAGAGCCCACCAAGAATTTGTTTACCAAATGTTTGCTCTTTCCCATCTACCTGTGAATTGCCTACTTTCCATGTGAAGCCCCAACCCCCCTACCTCCCTCTCCTTTGTCCAGAATAGCATATAAATCTCAATGTCCAATATGTCCTCTGGTCCCATATTTTTACAGACCCCTCCTATGTACATATATAATTAAATTTGGTTATTTTCACCTGTTAACCTGTTTCATGTCAATTTGATTATTAGACCAACCACAAGAACTGAGAGGAAAAAGGAGAAATTTTCCCTCCCCCACAGCAGCACATCTTGACATGAACACCGCATGAATGGATATCCCAAATACATAGACAATCACTTTGAGACTGACCACGGGAGAGATCTCTTTACTCCTTCCCACAGAGCCTTCACCCCGGTCCCCACACATTTTTACATCAAAAAGTGGGGGTGGGGGGGAATCAAAGAAAGGACAATCCTTTAAATATATTTAATTTGTTTCCTTTAGATACATTTAATTTGATGACAAACAAGTTACACGTTTCTTATTCTCTCATTTCTTTGTGGACTGGTAAAAACTCGATTGTGAATAAATCAGCACCAGCCTGGACCAATGTGTGAGAATGGAGCCCGGTGATATAACTGCTATGGTGGTGTCTCCATGGAATAAACCAGCAGCTTCCACGTTATCAAATCCTACTCGCACACCCAGCCACAGTTTCATCCAATGGAGAAACTGCAACTTCAGCCAGCAGAGAGGGGGCAGAATCTTATCAGAAACAGCATTGTAGGTCTGTATCAAAGCAACCTGATCTTTCAGATAATCACTAAACTATGCCAGGCTGTAAAGGAAAATTGTTCCTATTACTCCAATGAAACGATTACTCCCATCAGTTCCAGAAAAAGGAAAAGCATTGCTTTTCACAGAAGTTACTTTGAGATTTGAAGCCGCTCCTTCCAGTGGGGGGCAGGGAGGGGCCAGGGAACTACATTACCCAGGATCCCTATGACTAAACCTGAGCTGACCTGTGGCTTCCATTCCAACTGACAGTAGCCAGGCCTAATAAGCCAATCAGAGCATGAGACTGAGGACGGTTTTCCCATCTGTCCCATCAAGAAATTGAGGGTGGAAATGAAGCAGGGGAGATGATATTGCTGAGTTCTTCCAAGACTGTTTTAGGAAAGAAGACTTGAGCAAAAAGGCAGTCTGCTGGCAACTAGTCCCTTGAATGATGGCATCGTGGATGCATTACAGAGCCCAGACTGACAAAGCCGTCCCTCCCACCACAGAGGGTACTGTTTACCTTTCTTCACACCGCAGGCTAGGAGAAAACAAAGATCTCTGTGCTTAGAGAACAGTAGACCTGATGGGGGAGACACAGCTCCTGCTGCCAAGGGACTCCCAGTCTGATGGGGAATACAGAGCTCCAAAGTGATGGGGGAGCTCGAAATCCAGCCCCAGCCTGCCCCTGCCCAGCTCTCTGCACTCCCTGCCAAGGTGCCCTCTACAGTCAGCTGGAGCCGGCAGTGCAGCTGTGATGGACACAGGTGGCTTGGCGTTTGTCCCTATCTTCGCTCCACTGAGCCTGAGGTTGGGCTGGCTCTGGAGATGAAAGGACAGTTTGCACACCAGGGGGAAGAGATGTGGGGAAGCAAACAGACCCAAATGTAGCAGAACTTTGCAGCCTGAGCAGGTGGTCCACCATGGGCAAACTTCTCCAGAACTCCTTTTGGGCAGAAATCTTTATTCCAAGCCCGCCTTCCATCCCTGGAATGCTGCTGTCTATTTTCTCTGTTCTTTCAAAAACGGGCCTGGCTCACCTCATTCAGGAAGCTGTCAGGGTAATCATCCCATCTCTGCTGCCTGTTTAGGACAGGCAACTGCATAGAGCTGCCACAGACACACCTTTCCTGATGTGACCTCCTTTCCTCTCTGGGGTAGTTTCTGGTCCCTTTGACTCTTTCAGAAGTCCCTCGACTCCACCAAAGTAGGGCTTGGCTTTCCCCTTTTCAGTTTGTTTCTCTCCCCAAGTCCAAGATCTCTATAACCACCATAGCCTGGGGTCTCCACAAGGGGGAGTCATCGCCTCCAGGGGATTTGGAATCCAAGACCTGTATTTGAACCCCATGCCTGCCGCTTGAAATCTGTGTTACTTCAGCTAAGACACCTCACTTTTCTAAGCCTCCGTTTCCCCAAAAATGTGAAGAGTAAGAATACTGCCCCAAACTCACATGGAGGTGGAATTGCTTTTAACAAGTGGTTAAGAGCTCTGTAAGTGTTAGTTACCATTGTTTAGCTGAGAGCTCCCAGAGTGCAGCCAACATCTGGAAAACTCATTTCTAAAGTATAAAAACTGGTAAAAATGGAGCTGCTTGGTTTACAGCTATGATGGGGTTTCTGGAAGCCCCTACTTTAAAAATAATTATTGGGGAATATTGGGGAACGGTGTGTTTCTCTAGGGCCCATCAGTCGCTGTCTTTCATTCTAGCTGTGGAGGGCGCAGCTCAGCTCCAAGTCCAGTCACTGTTTATAATCTTAGTTGCAGGGGGCTCTGCCCAGCATCCCATGTGGGAATTGAACCGGTAACCCTGTTGTTAAGAGCTCGCACTCTAACCAACTGAGTCATCTGACCGTCCTGAAAGCCCCTTCTTCCCATTTCCCCAACTTCTCTCCCTGCTGAAGACCCTAAAGTCACCAAAGAGCATAGTTATAAGGTTAGAACCACAGCAAACAACAAAGCCCAGCCCTGAAGCTCTGCTCAGCACTTGTGATTTGCCAGCTTGTGTTGAAGTAAGGTGTTCATCTACAAAATGGAATTAAAAACCCTCCTTCAGAGATTGGCTGGGAAGATGTAAGTGATTTGCCAGGAAATGTGAAAAATTGTTATTATGGGTCATACTCCAATATTTCTCTTTCTTGAGGTTCTTGACAATTCCATCTTGGGTTTTTCCTTGCACATGATATGGTGGGCTGAGTATGTGTTTAGTGTCTCCAAGGATGACATGGAAAGAAGGATGCTGAGAAGAGATGAAAGACAAAGTAGAGATGCCCAGGGTTGAGGCTAGGGAAATGGTCTTTCTTATCCGTTTTACATTCAGAGAGAAGAATTCACCCTAGACTCAAACCTTGAGTCTAGGGCAGTGTTAGGCAAATGGGATTAGGATGGTAAGAATCTGAGACTACTCAGCTTGCTGAAAGCCAGGGCCACCTCTCATCCTACAGAGAGGAAGGGACAGGAGAGACGTCCTGTAGCTGATGAAGGCCTGCTCAAACAGCACATCTTTGAAGCCACTTTCATCCATTCCAGCCAGGTGGAGAGTCCCTGCTTCTGACTCATCAAATGTATAATTAGAAATGCATTCAGCTGCAATTAACAGGCAATCCAACCACATAGTTTAAATCAAAAGAAGGTTACTTTTCTTAAATAGGTGTTCCTGGTATTGATTTAGCTGCTCGATCATGTGATCAGAGACCCAGGCCTTTGCTACCATGTCACTTGACCATCCCCAACAAGCTGGCTCTCATCCTTATGCTTAGAGTCTCATGGGACACAAGAAGGCTTCTGTGGCTCATTACAACCTCATTCAGGGAAAGAGAAAAGAAGGCCAAGGGAGAGTGGAACCATCTGGTGTCAGGGAAAATGCTGTAGGGACAAGACACATGCAGCAGGTTGGTCCCATCCACCCAGGAGGAGCAAGTAGGCCTGTGAAAATGTATCCAGCCTTTCGGACTGGTGGCCTCATCCTCTTGCAACTTGCTGTTCACCCAGCTCATGTTTCGAAAGGATCCCCTGTGCGGTATATATTCATCACGTGTAGAATCCTTATCCCTCACAGAGTGGAAGGATCCCATTCATGAAGTGTCCTCCCTTCCCAGTGGCGTTCAGGCTCTTCTCAAACAGTGGAGATGGAATCTCTGGGCATAGACCTCCACCTGTTGGAAGTTGCCCTCTTAGTTATTCTACCAGTTACTGGTGTCACCTTCCTCTCACTTCTCCCCTCCATAGCAAACCAATTAGAAGCACACAGTGTGCTAAGCAGAGCAATTAACCTTATTAGAAATGCAACAGCATAAAAATACCCCTCCCTGCCAGCTGTTTCCTCCACAAGGGTTTTAGTGCCCATGTTTGAAAATGGCAGCACTGGGTTCATTCATGAATACCTCATATCCATTTGCTGCCTTTTATCGCAAGGAGGGGAGGTGACTGGGTGCTGAAACGAGCACTGTGCTGGGAGTCCATTCCTGGTCCTGTGGCTAACCTCACTGTGTGTGGCCTTGGGCAAGATACTTTCCCTCCCAGTCTCCTCTTTTGTAAAAGAAGGATGATAATCATACACATCACGAGGAGCTATTGAACCTCTGAAATCTATATTGGGAACTGGTTTTAAAATTGTTTATTCAGGAAATTTCTGAAAAGAATGAAAGGGAAATAGGTAAATGTTATGAACTGAATTGTGTACCCCCCCAAAAAAATTCACCTGTTGAAACCCTAACCCCCAGTACTTCAGATTCTGGCTGCATTTGGAGATGAAGTCTTGCAATAGGTAATTAGGTTAAAATGAGGTCACTGGGGTGAATATAATCCGATCTGACTGGTCACGTGATAAGAAGAGGTGATTAGGACTCAGACATGCACAGAGAGAAGACCACGTGAAGACACAAAGAGAAGATGGCCACCTACAAGCCAAGGAGAGAGGCTTCGGAGGGAATCAACACTGCCAACATCTTGAACTTGGACTTCTAGCCTCCAGAACTATGAGAAAATTAATTTCTGTTGTTTAATCCTTCCCATCTGTGGTATTTTGTATGGTAGTCCTAACAAACTAATATAGTAAATGTGATAGATTTTTTAAAACCAAGGTACCTTTGGAAGGTAAAGTGTCACTTCTCCAACAGCACCAAATATCTAAGGGGAGAATCCCACACCCTGATCAGCACTGGGGAGTCTCTCCTGCCACATGGGGCGAACCCCTTCTGAACAGGGAACAGTGCTGTTTCAGGCACTCCCTTCAAATCGGAGACTCCGGGTTTGCATGGCCCCAGTGCCCCATGTTGATGCCACATGAGCAGCCAACAGCAACCAGCTCATCCCAATCCCTGAGGCAGGGACATGTATGGCTCATACATTGGAAATTACAAAGCTCATGACTAATCTGTTTATTTAAAAAGACAAGACTCGGGGTTATGCCTCACTTATTTTATTCACTTACCACATGTATTTTGAGATCCTACTCTCTGCTAGGCGCTGTTCTAGGCTTTAGGAACAGAAAAGGAAACCTCCCTGCCTTCATGGAACTTACATTCTCGGTGGAAGGATTTAAGCAAACAAACCAGCACACACATGCACACGTGGGCACACACACACACACACACACACACACACACACACACACACACACCACAGATGTAGATAAATACACACGTCCCAAATAGGAGTCCACACAGATATATGCACAAAACACACGAAATAAAAGTAGCTGTTACTGTAAATGCTTACAACATGTCAGGTCATGTTCGAAAGGCTCCGCAGGTGTGACCTCATGTAATCCACACAGGGACCCTTAAGAGAAGTGCCATTGTTACTATCATGTTGACTTCACAGATGAGGAAACCCGCTCAGGGTCCCCAGCTGTATGTGGTCAAGACAAGAGTCTAGCACGTTTCCAGGGTCGGTGCTCACAACCATGACCCCCCAGGCTTCCTACCATTACAAGCACCACCCCCAGCATGTGTGCCCACATGCATGGTGCCCACACCCCACTCCTGGCAATCATACACACAGACACGTGTGACCGAACACACCGGGCTCTGTGGAGACATGTGCCAGGTCAAGGCGTCCAGCATTTCTCCCAGTCCTTCCCTGACAGGGGATGGCAGTGCCTTCTCGAATAGCCCTCCAGGCTTGTCAGTCCACCTCCTGTCCTCAGACCCCAGAGCCAGAGAAATTGCTCATTTGTCTCATTCAAATGTAGGCAAATTGCTGAGATGGGTTAAGTCTTTGTCCAGGCTTCTTGGTAATAGGCAGCTCAGGAACAGAAGCATGAACTTTAAATCATCTTATCTAAGTCCACAACATTTAATAAATCTGTGGTCGGTAGCTTTTTCACTTGCAGCTGGCAGTTAAAGAAAAGGGCAATTTTACAGCTAAGCCCTAATATGTTGGCTCCCAAAGAAATCACTCCTTGTTCCGACTTATCAGACTCCATCATCACTCCCTTAAGCAGGGACAAACTGGTTTGCTCAGGCACTAACACCGTTAGCTCAAGGTGCACAGGAAATATTGAAAGGACAGAGGGCCTCCCAGTCTCCAAGTAAGTTTCTGGGGTGCAAATCCCTCCAGGTGGGGTGGGAGCGATACAGGAAGAAGTGGGCACTGTGAGGGGAACGGCAAGTGCTTGGGTACCACCAAGTGCTTCTCTGTAGGGGGACATAAGCTGCCCACCTCCATCCTGCAGAGAGAGCCCTTGAGCTCAAGGCTGGGCTGGCACAAGGGACAGAGCCACTGTCAACACCTCTGGAACTGAGCCTGTCTCCAGGAGGTATTGGTAACATAGGCTGGGGTATGAAATCTGACTCAGCGTGTGCTCACTATGACCCTAGGAAAGACACCTCTCTAGGCCTTAGTGTCCCAATCTGTGAAATGGGGGTGATAAAAACAGCACCTGTTTCATAGACTTCTTGCAAGAATTAAATAGAAATTGAGTTTCCTCTTAGGGCTCTTGTTCCAGAAAATATCTCATCCCAGAGGACCAGGGGCATTTGGGGAATCCATAGGAGGATCTGATCTTATCTGCACTTTCCTTGGAGGGAGGGGTGTTGCTGCATCATAGACAAAGAATGTCAGGATTTAGAGATGGGGTCTGGGAAGCCCAGCTCCAACATGATCTCCAATGATTTCACGTCCTGCTGTTTACCCCCATGTGCAGTCCCCCCCCCTGAGTCAGGGCAGACCTGGGGGACACAGAGAACAGAGTGGAGTGTTGATGTATGACTTTGGAAGCCAGGTATTAAGGGCTGTGGCTTCCACCTTGGTGGCTGAGATCATTTGCTCTGGGGGGAGCCAGTCACATGCTGTGGGGAAGTTCAAGCAGGCTTGCAGAGAGACCATATAAAGAGAGGCAGCACCAACCCACAAGCCGTGTGCGTGAGCCACCAGGGAGGCAGATCTTCAGCCCCAATCAAGCCTTCAGATGAGTATGGATAAGAGACCCTGATGCAGAACCACCCAGCTAAGCCACTCCTGCATTCCTGACCCATGGAAACTATGAGAGATAACAAATGATTCTTGTTTTAGGTTCTGGGAGGACTTATTGCCCAGTCATATTGACTAGAACAGGATCAAAACCCTTATTTTACAAATTAGGCAAACCCATAGAAAAGTGGCTTGCCCAAGGTTGATAGAAACACAGAGAGTAGAACCCAAACGTCTGGGTTCTGAGCTGGCTCTTTCTATGTACTACCGTGGACCCAGGGCCTAGGTGGGCCTGGCTTTTGGCAACTGGATTCAGCAGAGTCAGGGAATTTTCACTCTCCTCCTCTCCCTGGCCCCCAGCCTCCATCAGACTCTCAGTTGGAGTCAATGTTATAAAAAAGCTGTTGTTAAATTGTGTCAGAACAATTAATTCTCACCAAATACCTATCTACTCCTTTATATCTCCCAGCTTCCCTTGAAAATGAATTGGGATGTGGGACTAGTTCTGAACAATGGGCTGTAAAGAGAAGTGATGTCACTTCCAAGCTGAATCATTTAAAAGTTGGTGCATGACCCTCAGCCTTTTCTTGTCTAGCTTCAGCAACCTGGAAATCACCTATTCCAGAGACTATCCACTCATATATGATGCAGTCTGGCTCCCTGAGTCACTTTTTGGACGTGAACTTCTCTGGAGACCCGATGGACCAAGAGCAGACTTTATATGAACCAAACGTAAACCTTTATGCATTAAGCCACTGAAATTTTAGAGATTGTTACTACAACTTAACCTTGCTTAACCTGAGTAATATACCATGTGTTCCAGATAACACAGCTACTTAGTTGGGATAGGGTTACCTAATTCATGTTGGATTATGATGGAGTAAGGAATGAGGAAATATTGGGTTAAGCCACTGAGATTTCAGCATTTAGGCTGTTATGGCATTGAAACCTCCTAGCCTGTTCTCACTAATAAATCAATCACAAACGCATCTTACAACTGAGCACCCCCTACAAATGAGAAAATAGAATAATGAAAGATAAAAGCAGAGAATTATTATCAGTAATATTTTGTGTGAGTGTAAGTAAGAGGAAATCAAATTATTGGTGAGTAAAACCATGAAGGCACTTATTGTTTATTTGACAAGAAATCAGAGGTAGGTAGTTCAAATATTAGTTCAGTGATGTCATCAAAGACCCAGGTTCTTTCCCTGCTACTTCTATGCCTTCTCAGTTTACTGGTTTTCATCCTTATTGGTTTATGGTCACAATATGGCTGCCACAGCTCCAACCATCACATCCTCACATAAGCACTTTCTAATCAGGAAGGGAAGAAATGAGAAAAGAATGGTTTTTCTTGAGTGGCTCTATCTCATCAGAGAAGAAACTCTTTCCCAAAAGCTCCCAGAAAACGTCCCCTTCTATCTCATTGGCCAGAATTGATTCATAAGGCTATCCCTAGACACAAAAGAATGGGGTTCACCCTATCACTGGGCTCAATGTCACATGGGGAAAAATCAGGATTCTTTTAGCAAGAAAGGAAGGTAGCAGCTATTGAATAAGTCGTAAACAACATGTGCCCTGTGTATAACTAATTGTCACATTGCATAACACCACAGTACTAAAGGCAAAAAAAAAGGTGGTAAGATCATGGTTAGAACACCATTACCTTTTCTCTGGGAAATCCACATCCCTGCTTATCTTCAAGTCCCTTCTTTCTAATGAACTGAGGCTCCAAGAAAAGAAGAACTTATCCAAGGTGTCCTGCTGTTCGATAACTTAACTGGATCTGCAAGTCAGGTCTCCTGACTCTTGGACAAGCTGCTTTACAAATCAAAAAGGGTTGAGCATAAGTTAGAGAAATACTACTTATGTGATACCCATCTTGGTGATTCATTATGCCCACTAGCAGATTCAAGTCTCTGAGAAGTCCTGCGGCAAAGCATGCATCTTATGACATTTAACCCACCATGTTTCCCTGAAAATAAGACCTAGCCAGACCATCAACTCTAATGCGGCTTTTGGAGCAAAAATTAATATAAGACCCAGCATTATATTATATTATATTATATTATATTATATTATATTACATTACATTACATTACATTATATTATATTATATAAGATCTGGTCTTATATTATAATAAAATAAGACCGGGTCTTATATTAATTTTTGCTCCAAGAGGTGCATTAGAGCTGATTTCCGGCTGGGTCTTATTTTTGGGGAAGCACAGTAGTAATTTCCCAAGTATATTTGAGCATGGAATTGTCACCTCATGGCACTGATTAACAGCTCATGGGACTAGCATTCTGAAGAACACCTTTGAAAGTGCTGTCCTAAACAGAGTAGCTTGCCATCATCCCATTCCATGACACAACCACTGTACTGAGCACATCTATCTGTGGAGCAGGGGTAATTCGTCCAGCATATGCTGCTGTGCTTCTACTGCCTTCTGGTACAAGTTCCACCCGGGTGATACACATTTCCCCGGGTTAATGAAGAGGTCTATTTTTGTGTGCTCATTTAGGAATTATAATCATTTTCAAGAAAGAACAAGAGCATGCATGTCATCAGAAAGTATGAGCATAAAGTTGGGAGGTACTGGAGAAATCCACAGACTTATCTCCTGCTCAGAGAATGCTGGCAACAGCAGTCCGCACAGCTCTACCGTACCACTTCTGCATACATCATCGCACCAATTCTAAAAGCAGATGGCCAGGGCCTAAGCTTCCTCTTTGCATGTGGCCAAGGGAGGTCATTGGCTATGCCATCCTGTGCACATCAACTTTGGGTGATCTCCTTCTCCTCTTGGGTCTGGATTTCCTTATTGTCTACTGATAAGGACACTGAGACTTAGAATGCTTAAGAGCCCTGAGCTCATGGCTCAGATCTTGGATTCTGCACTGGTTTTCGTCTCCACAGGGCTGCCCTCTCAGGAACAGAAGGAGACATAAACCACCAGATATTCCATGATCACTTACATTATTGAACTTTCTGTTGAAATAATCATACAGAGAAGTGCATGCATCAGAATGTACGTCCCAATGAATTTTCACAAACTGAACATATTCGTGCAACTAGCTTTCAGACCAACATAGCCTACCAGCACCTCAGAAGCCCTTTGGGCTGCCTTCTACTCACTGCTCTCCCAAGGGTAACCACTACATTAACTTGGTCTGTCACTCAACTTCAGATAAATGGAATCACACAGTATATACATAGTCCCTTGTGCCTGGCTTCTTTCAGTTAAGAATCTGTTTATCGAACTCTTCCACGTTGTTGGATGTGACTGTAGGTCATTAATTCTCATTGCTCTGCAGTATCCCATGGTGAATACACGACACTTGATTGATCCATTACACTCTTGACAAGTTTTGTCCGGGTAGTTTCCAGTTTGGGTCTACTAAAAATAGTGCTTCTGCGAACATTCTTCTACACGTCTTTCGGAAGAGCACATGAATGGATATTATACAGGTATATTATACCCAGGAGTGGAAATACCAAACCATAAGGTCTACATTAGTAAGTATTTCCAAATAGTTGTCCAAAGTAGCTTTATCACTTTATTGTCACACTAGCCATTATGAGAGTTCGGTTACACCACGTCTTCCTCAGCACCCAGGATTTGCCATCTTTTTAAATGTGGTCCTTCTGGTGGGTGTGTAGTGACATCACATTGTCGTTTTAGTGTGCTTTTCCCCACAGACCAATGCTGTTGAGTAGCTTTTCATCTTTATTGGCCATGTGGCTAGCCTTTTTTGAAGAAGGGATCAAGGTCTACATTCATTTTTCTTTTGAATGGTCTTTTTTTCTTATTGATATACACTGAGATATGAACACAAGGAGCTAATAACATCCCCCACCCACAAACACACACGTGCACACCACCACACTCCAATTGACCAACAGAAATAAGGGGTATGAAAACCAAGCCCTATGTAGTCTGAGAATGCTCCCTAGAGTAAAGGTGTTTCCAGTGGGGCCTGAAGTTCACCCCTCATCCCCCAGTGTCCCCTCCTCTTCTCCAAGCCAGACTAACAAACGAGACAGAGTGAGAAGAGAGGCAGCACACTCATACAGCGAATAATTGTCACGCCCAGGCTACGTCCAGAGCACTGCTCTGGGGGCCAGCAATTCTGCAGAGGACAACACAAGACTAATTGCATGCCTAATGAAGCATGAAAATGGCGTCAGCCTTTTCTCTTCTGGAACCGGGCTAAATTCTCCACCCAAGACCCTAGGGGTAATGGATGCCCTGGCTAATGACAATGATAATAATAATAAGCTGTTAACATTTACTGAGCACTTACTATGTCCCATGTGTTATTCCAAGTCCTTCATATGTGTTAAACTAGTGGTTCTCAAACTTTAATGTACATCAGCATTGCCTGCAGGGTGACAACACAGACTGCTGCTGAGCCCTGCCCATTTTTGACTCAGTGGGTCTGGGTTTCAATTTCTAACAAATGAAATGCTGATGTGGCTACCTTGTAAAGCACTACCTCAGAGCAGCCCTGCGGTAATCTCTGCTGCTCAGTGAGGACACTGAGGCATGGCAGGGACAGGCGAAGCAATAGCTATGCCCTTGACCACTCAGCTCATAACAGGTCAAACAGAGTCCAAGCCAGGTGACCTGGAGTTTGCACTCTTGACTATTCAACTACACCGCACTCTGCCCCCAGTAGCTTCCTTTCAAAGGCTCTCCTAAAAGGTCCTGCTTAACGGCTGATATAAGAGTCTCTGATTCCCATTAGATAAATCTGTCCTTCTTTGAGGGTCTTGGGTGGACTCTGTATCTGCTCTCATCCTGCAGAGAGGTGCCAACTGCTGTGATGGGTGGATAAGCACGGCCGTGACACAGGTTTGGGTTTTGCAGCTTAAAGACATGGATTTGAATCACAATTCCAAGCCTTATTACCTTTGAAACCTTGGGCAAGTCCATAAGGCATCTGAGCTTCAGTTTCTTCATTATTGTTAAAACAATGAAATATAAAGTTATATAAAACCCCAACTAACTAGCGCTGCTTTATTCCAGCAGCTGGAAGAATGTAATTCCCCTGAAGGCCAATGGCTCTTTGTGGAAGAGACGCTCCTAAACTGGGTTGAAAGGAGAGGCCTGAGGGGGAGCTGATACCCACTCACAGCTTTGGTCTGCTTTGGAAAAGGGAGAGGCCAAGGGTGTGAACAGGAGACCAGGGCCAGGGGCAAGGGATCTGGGAGAGCATGGACAAGTCATTCCAAAAACTGTTGGGACATTGGTGCTTTCAATGGGGATGGCAGAGGCATGTTAAGAAAATGGATGTTTAAAATCTAACTTGAAGTAATTGGCTTTTTGATGGAATGATCCCATGACCCCTTCCTTTCCATGACCTCCAAATTCTGCTGCTTACTTGGTTGTGTGTTCCTGCTGTTTAGCAGAGTAGAGGAATGGGTTGCGTGTAAAGATAATATCCCCATCCTAGGGGTGCAGACAGACCCCCATGAGGATGACTCACTGGGATGAAAATAAAGCACACTAGTGTTTTAAAAATCAGTATTTGTGCCTCTGACTAGAGGAACCCTGAGAGCAAGATCCAGGCTAAAGACCCCTCCTGTTCAGGTCCAAATAGATAGAATGACGTGGAAAAGGAGGGCAGGTCCTGCTTTGGGAGGTGACACACGCTAGGTGACCTTGCGTCTTTTTCCTGCCGTGGTTTCTTTATTAACCCAGCACCTTGGTTAGAAGTTGAGTGTGCTCTCTGAAGGGAAAGCCATGGAGGTTTTCTATCAACATTGTTCCATTGAGGTCGGAGAATAGATCTGGGAAAGTTTCTCTTTATAGCTATAGTGCAGTTAAGAAGTAAAGAATCCAGCGAATAAAGAAAGAATGACAAAATTAAAATAGCACCATTTTGCAACCCCTGTGAATGAATGGATTCAGGCATTGTTCATTTCTGTGTAGTAATCGGACCACTAGCATCACACAGAAAAAGGAAATTAGACTCTTGTGCCTTCTGGCGGATGAATACACCACACAAGAGGTAGTCTTGTCAAAGGAAGACAGACAGAGAGAGAGAGAGAGAGAGAGAGAGAGAGAGAGAGACAGACAGACAGACAGACAGACAGACAGACAGAAAGAGAGTCCTGAATTTGCTCAAGACTGTGGATGCAGTTTCCAATTTGTAGGAACAAGGACAGAGGAACATATTAAAGAGTACCAAGAGGACACATTCAGTAAAAGCCAGACAGTAAAACCTGCACAGAAGAAATAACCAATTTCATCAATAAATTGAAAGGGAAGAAGCACTCACATAAAATGTATGGACCCTATTCAAATCCTGACTCAAACAAACAAATGGTTAAAAATACATATATATCATGGTGGCTCTTCCCATGCCTCCAAGTAGACTACCACCTAATCCATGTTGGATGCAATTGAGGTCCAAGGACAAGTAATATTTACGCATCCACTGGGGCTACGTTTGGTCCCAGTCCTTATGCTTAAGATAAACACTTTGGTCCAGGTGGTTCCCCATCCCACCCCCACATCTACGCAGCCTCTCTCCTCCTTGTGTTCTGAACAGAGGCCTGAAGGGCTGTGGCTCCTGACCCCTTGCCTCCACTCTTCCCTCTGCTTGGAGAGCCCGGCCGCACTGTCCAGTGAAGGTCTTTGGCCCTTTCCCTCCCCTCCCCACCCTGCACCCTCTCAGGCAGTTTGATGGGTTGAGAATGGAGAGTGGGGAAGGGAGAAGGACACGCCTTTAAGAGAAGGAGCCTATTTTAGGAGTGAGGGGAGAAAGACAAGTTTCTAGAATAATGATGCTAAACCAAGATCCCTGACCCCGCTGTGTCCACAGGGAGATTTGGAAATCAACAACCTGAAACTGTGGCAGCCGCTTGTCAGGAGATAGGAGAGCTAGCTGCTCGCAACCACAGGTGACCTGTGTGATGTCATTCAGGCTAGTGAAGGTGTCACCTGCCCTTTAGCACCAGACACAGGCTCCATGGTCCTACGGAGCAGAGTCCGGCTCACATGGCCAGGAGAAATAGCCTTGGCTCATACGAGGCTGGACGGCACCCTCTCAGGTGGCAAAGCTAATGTTCCCGTGCTGAGGTGTGGTTGTATTTGGGGGCAGCTAACGAGGGAATGAGCCACAGCTCTCACTGGTGAGCCTAGCCCGGAGAGAAAGAGAAAGCACAAGCTATTCAACCCTGCGGATCCAGCTTCTAATTTGCAGAAATTACACAGGATAGAGAAAGATGTTAAAACATACTATGGGGATATAAGCAACAAAAGCTAGATAGTGGAAAATTTTAAAGAGCGGAAACTCAGTTGATTAGTAAGTTGTAAGAAAACACAAAAAGGATATAAAGAGTATAGATGTAAAAGCTGTATCATCCTCTCACTGAACCAGAGACCACCCTCCCTGCTCTGAATTGGCAACAGCCAAAGCAGAGGAGCCTGGGGGAGTAGGGTGGGGTGGGAGGAGCTTAACCAGACAGAAGGGAAGAGTCTAACCAGACAGAAGGGAGGCTGAGGCTGGGGATGGAAACTTCTTCCTTCTGGGAGACGGGAGGCAGTTCTGGAGAAGGTGGGGAAATGGCCTGGGGGCTTTCAAGAGGAGACCACCTCAGGAGGAGGGCAGGAGACTGAAGAGAAGCCCCTGGGACATGGGGCCATTGGGTAGAACAGTCTCCCTTTGAAGATGTCATTCACACAGAGCTTGCATTTTGTGGGCAGAGGGGGCAGCTCCTGTGTTGGATAAAGGAACAGCCTGTTTTCTTCCCACCCTCATTGCTCTGACCCTTCAGGGAAAAACATGTGTCAGCGGGAACACAGCCAAGTTCTACCATTGTGGGGTGGGCACTAAAATGTTTCACAGGCCCAGGGTCTGCCCAGGTCCCACTTGGGAGAAGGTGCTCAAGGCTGTGGCCCCTGCTCCCCGCAGGCCCTGTCTACGCCTCCCGAACACTGCACCAGAATTACCACCCCTCCTGGAACTGCAGAGTGCACTGGCCAGAGAGCTGGGGAGGAGAGGGGTGCTCTGCATACGGACACACGTCCCTCCTCACCTTTTGCCGAGCAGACAGGACCAGTGGGCATGCAGGTCCCTATGGCTAAACAAATGGAGTCACCACCAGTTAGTGGCAGCCACAGAAGGCACTACGAGAGGGAGGGTCGGAGTTGAAATACATGCCCAGACTTGAGCCATAAGAAAACTGAAGTTCATGATTTCGCCACCCCCAGCCCAGAAATTATTAAGGAAAACTTCTGAGCAATGGGAAATAAGAGGATTCTGACCCCTCTAGATGAATTTAGCCAAATAGTGGTAAAGTCTCGAACAGCAAGAAGTCTGGGGAAAACAGAAGGCAGCGGGAAAAGAAGACCACCACATATGAGGTGGACTGACTCCATAAAGGAGGCCCTAGGCTGCGTCTACAGGAGCTGAGCAGGGCTGCTGAGGACAGGACATGATGGGCATCCCTCACTCACAGGGTCTCCAGGAGTCGGAGCCGACTCAAGGGTACATAACACACAAATTCTCAAAGCCTCCCTAGGCCATATGCATGCAAGGTGTTTGTGTGAGCAGAAAAGGGTGGCCCTTTGGGCAGACGTGGCTCTGCAGGCGTGGCTTGGCCGTGGGCAGTCCCTGGTGAGGAAAGCAAACATGCTCCTTCCTCCAGCTGGTCTCAGGAGGTGCTTCTGTGCAGTCCCCTAACTACACAACCATGTTTGCCCCCCCCCCCCCCGGTAAAGGTGACATGTATCTCCCATGGCTGGAGGAGGAGGCTTTGGAGAAAGGGCCTGTGCACCCAGGGGAAGGGAGAAGGGAAGAGGGCGGTCTGATCCCACAGGTCTCCTGCGAGCCCTCTGCCTTTACGGGCACCCTCATGCCCTGCATCCTTTCTGAAGCCCAGTGATCTGGGATTTGTTTGAGCAAGGACCCAGATAATGAAGCCAGGCAACAGACAGGCTTCTTTACCTGGGGTGTAAATGGGACATACCGGTGCCCGGTCCTGCAGGAAACCGTGTGGCTCCCACTTACAGCTACTTGCCGGGAACACCTGTCCACGCCACTCCTGCTGCTCCTCTCACTCTTCCTGCCCCTTGGCATCTGGGCTGCACAAAATACACCTGACCCTGCCTGGGCCGGAAGCAGGCAAGTGACAGGGAACCAAGGGAAAGAGGAAGAGCAGCCCTGCCTCCCTCTGGCTCCTGGTACCCCGTTGGTGGAGAGACTGGGGGTGGGAGGCTTGCATGCTCAGCCCGGAGGACTGCCTGCCCCTCCAATTGCATCATGTCATCTCTAATCACTAACGTGTATTGAGCACCTGCTTGTGTTCTGGGCACTGAGCCAAACACATCACATCGTCTATGGAACTGAACTCTGAACGCAAGCAACAGAGACCAACTCTGGCTGATTTAAACAAAGGATTTACTGAGAGCATCTTTGGTTGCTCCTAGAGTCTCTAAAGGGCCTAAAAACCAGGTTTGGGGCTACCCACTCAAGACTAACCCCCAAAGTAATGCTGTTAACATCCAAATTCAGACATCCCGGCAGGCAGGCTGGCCCTAGCCTTGCAGCTGACACCACAGATGCCAACTGGACACTGGCACCGAAGTAGCAGCACAGCCACTGCTGTGCCTTAAAGCTGTTGCAGCAGCCAGGTAAAATGCTACGGGTTCCCAGGAGTCTGGGGCAGTTGTGTCTGACTGATCCACAGAACCAAGTCTTCTGTAGTGACAGATGGGCCGTGCCACCCACTCAGACCCAACAGGCACAGGGCAAGAGTGAGGGGCTGGCCCCAGAGAAAGACAGGTGTCCATTTCATAGGCAGGATCTCTTTTAGCTCGCTCAAATATTGCAAGAACACTGTGAAGTCGGTAGATATGTCACCCTCATTTATCAGAACAGGTACCTGAGGGTCAGAAATATTAGCCAGAGATACAGAGCTGGTTGGCAGCAGCAGGCCCAGGAGCAGGATTTACTGCTGTCTGACTCCAGAGAGCTCGGCTCCTAACCAGATCGTCCCTAAGCCCCTCGTCTCTATCAATAATAGCACCGCCAGACGGCAAGGAGCCTGTCTAAGAAAGTCATTTACAGGAGAGAAAGAGCGTGAGACAGAGAGAGAGAGTGAGAGAACGAGAGAGCAAGAGAGACGTGTGTGTGTTTGTGAACGTGTATCTGTGTGTAAACGTGGGTGTCTGTGTGTGTAAGTGAGTGTGAATCTGTGTGTATCGGGGGGGCAGGTTGAGGATCTCTGCCTGACTTGGTCCATTTTGGACATCAGCGTCTTGGCCATAAGAGTCTGATAGTCACATCCTGTCCTCTCATTCTGGGTCTATGCGGACGACAGTACCTAAAGGGCTCTCTAACTCAAGAGGTAATGAACTTGACCAAAATCTTCATAAAGAGACCTGAACGCAGAGCTGGTTACTGGCCACTTACGCACTGTCCCACATGCTGTCCTGGTGCCACTCTTAAAGGAGCCCTGACGATATGCAGTTTGGGGTGGATACCTAGAAACCACAGACTTGGAAGGAAACATGGGGTCTTCTAAAATCAGCCCCACCAGATCGTAAGCTCCACGTTTGTTCTGCTCACCCCTACAGTCCTACGCTGCCAGCGCCTGGCATATGGCAGCTGCTCAATAACTATGAGTTGGATGAATAAATGAATGAGGAGGCAAGCGAGTAAGTGAATGAATTGGCCTTTGCGTGGTGATGTCATAATGCCCTTCACCAGCAAGACCAGGTGGGCTCCTCCCTGGAGCGCTGGTCCGCCTGGCCCCTCATTCTTCTGATCCCCACATGGTCTGCCTGAGTGAAGCTTTGATTTCCTCTCGTGCTTCTTCTTGCTTATTCCCACATCTGAGTCTTTGCCGATTCATTGGCTTCAAATACTCTTTCAGAGTCTGAAATCTGTCCCCATCAGTTTTTACAAAAAGGCTTTGATTCCCTCCAGCAAGCTCAGGAAATTCTGAGCAGGCAGACGCAGCAACTCTCCATGCCTCCAGGGATCCCTGGGTGTGTGGGCTGCAGCCAGGACAAAGACTGGAAGAGGCTGGGTCTGCTGATGGGATGGCACAGGCCCCCACCAGCCCTCATTCGGGGGACTTCAAGCCCAAAAGATAATAGGCTAAGTGGTAGCCATGCTTCGATTTTCCTGAATGCGTGGTGTGTTCACACCCAGTGATCAAGACGTCTAAAGGCCTAATATCGTGTTTGATGATCAGGTGACACTGCAGACCCAGGATCTCAACTCCAGGCCTTGAGGAGAACCTGTGTTTCAACAAAAGAGGTGCCCAAAGGAGGTTATCTGCGTGCTGCATCCCAGGGGGGCGGCAGCTTCACAAACCAGGGTGTTGAGACTTTGGTTTTACGCACCTGGTCACGTGGCACATCTGGGGCCCTAGGATTCTCAGAGTGGCAGCAGAGGCCTTGGCCAACCCAGCCTGCAACTCCCTGTGTAGGAGGGAGCCTCCTAAAAGGGACGCTGCAAGTTCCAGCCTCAGAGCCCCAGCCTCTGCGCTCAGCACTGCCCGGAAGCCACCGTGCGTTGGTTTCATCTCCCCTCTGCCTCTTCCTTCTCTTGTTACCTTCTTTCTTCTCTCCACCAGCCCACGCCTACTCCAGCAGGCAGAAAGGGGGAACCGTGCTGCAGGCAGGCAGGCCAGCTGAAAGGGCGCAGGATGGACCAGGGGAGGGTGTGAGCGCTCTCTATTGGTGAATGTGGCTTTTTCCTGGGTGGTTTTGGTTTTGCCTCTTTCAGCCCCACGTCTGTTCAGCTCCAGAGGTCCAGAAGGGGGGGAAAGGGCAAGTAACCAGTGACAGGGCCAAGGCATAGGTCATCTCCCTTGTTGCTTGTAGTGAGCTTCCCACAGGCCACTGTGAGGAAAAGACACCTCACCTTTCACCTCCCTCTGGATAGGCTCTGGCCGAGCGAATCCTAAGGAGGGGGATCAGCACAAACAGCCAGCAACCTGCTCCTCAACTGGGTCGGGTCCCCAGGGAGCCACAACACTGCCCCCCTCACCTCCCACAGACTCCAGCTCAGGAGGCTTTCTCAGCAGCCTCCTGTTTAAATTTGCAACCCACTCCCCTAAGCCCGATGCCTTCCGAGCGCTTACATAATGGTGGGGGGTCAGCAATGACAAGTGGCATTAGGGCAATAAAGCAGGGCAAGGGGGATAAAAAGTATCTTATTTTGACTGGTGTCGAGGGCAAGTCTCTGTGAGGAGGTGCTATTTGAGCAGAGGCCTGAGGAGGTAAGGGAGTGAGCCAGGTAGATATTAAGAAAGCCCACCCCAGACAGCGGGGACAGTGCAGCACATCAGGGCTCCTAAAAGGGGGAGGTGTGCCGGCACATTTGAGGAAGAACAAAGAAATAGTGTGGAATTGAGTTAGGGGACCAGAGGGAGGATGAGGAGATGAGACCAGAGCAGGGCTGAGGGGCTAGGTTGTAGCTGCCAGAAAAACTCTTCTGGGAATGTTACATGTATTAACTCATGTAATTCTCTCTCACCAGCACACTCTGAGGTGAATATGATTATTATCCCCATTTTGCAGATGAGGAAATCGAGGCACAGAGAGGTTAAATACTTCCCCACAGGAGCTCAGAATCAGCAGGTCTCGCCTGGAGTCTGCACACCTAACCACTTGCTAAGTTGCCTATAATAGTGATTTGTCAGTTTTAGAGACAAGAGACACACATTCCAGCTGGGGAACTTCATAACCCTGGTCAAGGAATTCCCCTCAGTGGCTTCTGTGGTGAATCATGAAACATGGAATGCACCTATGGGCTTCATGGGGTCACCATTCCTCTCCCGGTCCCTCTTGCAGGCAGATGGGGGCAAATCCCACAGTCAAGCATAGGGAAGGACAGGCTGAGGAGCTCGAGACAGCTTGTCCACAGAAACACAGGAAGGGAGAGCGTGAGGGCCTGAGTGGAAGGTGCTACTTTCTGTAAGGATATCACCACTGAGAGGAACGGGTTCCAGAGGACCTCGGGCCGTGGTTCTTCATTTGAGAAGCTGAGCTCCGAATGGAAGGAAACCAACACAGAGGAAGTGAGAGCCCAGTCAAGTGAAGTATTTTCAAATGAAAGGAGAGTTAGGCCAGTGGAGAGAGTGAGAGCGAGACAGGGAATTGTGGAGGTGACAGAAAGATGGGTGTCTCAGGGTCCATGTCTGAAATAACCAGCCGTGGCCCCCAGTTTGCCGTCCACACCTGGTTGCAGCTACACTAGCTGTTTGCAGAGCTTGGCACCGTGTATCATTATTTGCAGAGCTTGGAGCTGTTTGCAAAGCTTATCGCGGCCTGTGTCACCATTTGGAGAACATGGCACTCTTTGTCATTTGTAGAATTTGGTTTCATTTACAGAGCTTGGTGCTGTTGGGACAGGCTAGAAGACTTTGTGTGCTGTCTGCAGTTGTGGTGTCCTCAGAGCCCTTTCGTCCTGGAGCCTCAGTTTACTGAGCTCATCGGTGCTGACACTACTGCCTCTGTGGCTGTCCAGTCTGTCACTGTCAGAGGCATCGTCCGCAGTGCCCCTGACCGCCTGGGCCCCCGTGTGTAGAGTCTATCATGGTTAGAGTTATGGCGTCTGCCCTGGGGTGGGGGGCCCTGGAAGTAGAGCCAGTCACTCTGTGCTACCGTGTTTCCCCGAAAATGAGACCTAACCGGAAAATAAGCCCTGGCATGATTTTTCGGGATGACATCCACTGAACATAAACCCTAGTGCATCTTTTGGAGCAAAAGTTAATATAAGACCCGGTGTTATTTTCGGGGAAACACGGTCCTCTTTGCTGAGTCTTACCACTGTTGGCAACACCATCGACGTCCTGGTTTGCAGAACCCACTGCCGTCTATGCCTCTGTTTGCAGAGCCTCTCGCGGTCTGAGACACAATAGCCGAACCTGGTAACACGGGCATGTATTTTTCATAGGTGACCACCACCACACGGAAAGCCCAGCTCTGATCTCTGGACATTGCCACTCCCCCCACCCAGACATGTACATTGCCTGTGCCCACACACACACGCACAGCCTCTGACCATTTTGAACTCTGGCTTCTGGGGCCTCCTAAGATTAAACAACCTACCGCTGTTCCCTGTCCCACTCGATGGGCCTGCACTGTGCCTCCTGGAGCTTAGCTCCACTACAGAGTCCAGGCCCGGCAGGATGGTTTTATGCAGGAGCACAAGCAGACCTGCAGAGCAGCCAGAGTTGGCAGGAAGGAAAAAAAATGATACATAAAGAAAGGAGCCACCAGGAAAGATGAAAGCGTTTTGTTTCTTCATCTGACGGGGCTTTAAGGCTGTCATTGGGAGGGAGATGGCTTCTTGCAGCAAAGGCTATAGTTAATTAAGGGAGAGGTGCAGCGGGTACAGGCAACTGGCTGGAGTGATTAAAGTGGCACCAAGAAGCAGGTCCCCAGTGGTGGTATAGATTAGGGGTGCCCATCACATGCACATGGCTGGATTCATCTAGTTTTGGGAAGCGGACAGGGTTCTTTTGGAAAGAAGGGACGAGCTGAGCAGAGAACATTTGTGGGTGAAGCTCTGCCTCCTTCAGACCCCAGCACCTTGAAGTTCAAGCCCCTGGTGGGAAAGCTGAAAATACCCATTATGGCACTGCTTATTTTTTTTAGAGAGAGAAAGACAGGAAATGAGAGCATGCATTAAAGTGGAAAAATCGAAACGAATGGTTAAAAGAAAGTTAAAAAAAAAAACATTTTAAAAGCATAAGAAACCCATAGACTATTGAAAAAGGTAAAGAAAATCCTCATTGAAAGCCAGGAAAAATGTGTGCTGAGGATAAAAAAGACTAGTTTCTGGAAAGGAGAAAAAAATAATAAAAGTCTGCATGGCTAACTAGCAGAGAAAAAGAGGTCATGCAAAGGTAAAGATACCAGCTAAATGTATGTAATCTGTTCGTATATTTATATTTTACCATTAATTCTTAATCATGGGGAAAGGTCCCATACACACTTGATGTCAAACATCCAGGAAAAGAATGTGAGAAGCCCCTTGTGAGGAATTCCAAAGCCAGTAAGAAGAGCTTCTTTAAATACTTCAAAGCCAGGAAAGCAGGTGAAGAATGTGTGGGATCACACAAGGCATACATGGATGAAAGGTCCATCAGACACACTCAGCTGACCCTGCCTCAGGGAAGATGGCCCAGAGATCCCCCACCCCCCACTCTCAAACTACCTTTTGATGCTGGATTGAATGGACAAGATGAAATACCACTGACAATGGTAACTCTTTACGTTGCTTTATGGTTTACTTTTTTTTTTTCACTTGTGTCATCGCATTTGGTCCTCATGTCAACTACTAAGATACATAGGAAAGGAAGTTTTTGTAGCCCCATTTCATAGAGGAGGAAATTAAGATCAAAATTGGTTAAGAGGCAAGACCAGACTGAGAGCCCAGGGTTCCTGACCCTAAGACTCACAGTTTTAGCGCAATGCTGCCATCGTGGTTCGGTTCCTTGCAGGAACAGAGCCTGCGGC
Organism: Rhinolophus hipposideros; assembly: GCF_964194185.1. Taxonomy (NCBI): domain Eukaryota; kingdom Metazoa; phylum Chordata; class Mammalia; order Chiroptera; family Rhinolophidae; genus Rhinolophus; species Rhinolophus hipposideros. Next base: position 98,499,776 of record NC_138049.1, on the reverse strand, counting down.
AACAATGTAGGTGCATGTAGTTACTGGGAGATGAAGAAAGTGCTGGTAGGGACAGAGAAAGTGAGAAACGAACATGGGATGTATCATCAAGCCGGTTAATACTGTGGAAACTGGGTTTCAATCCCACGGGTAGCCTCGGGTAACAGTGTGACACTGAGCCTCAGAATTTCCTCCCCAAGGGTGAGGGAGCTGGGGTGTTCGTCCACCAGCTTCTGGCAGTCAAGGAGGGCTGTCCCAGGGGCATTAACTCCCCAGTTCTTCTTTCCTGCCTCAGCAGACTCCAGAAAGGGCCCTCAAGCCCAGTTACAGGTTCTCACTCCTGGCATTTGGGCCAGTGTGAGGAAAGAGCAGAGGGTATGTGGTAGGGACCTGCCACATGCATGCTGCCCACATTCTGCCTTTCATTCAGAAATGGATATAAATAGACCGGCCCGAGCTGCTGAAATCCACCTGAGCCTTCTGTATTCTCAAGGGTGAAACTCTGAAACTGAGGTCCGAGACAGGTTACTTGTTGCTCCAAAAGGCCACTGTTTGTGGTCGAGCAGATCACCAACCACACTTGCTCCTAATAACTGGATTCTTGAGACAGGTTTTACCTGTAAGATAGATATTACAACTATTATCCTGTAAAATAGATATTATTATCCTGGAAGTGATATTAATAAACCCATATTTCACACATGAAGAAAGTAAGGTTGTGAGAGAGTAAATAACTTGCCCAAGGTCACAAGAGGGAACTGGATTTGAACTCTGAAGCTCTCACTCTAAAATCTATACCAGCTTCTCCTTACCTCACAGAACATGAAAATGTTAAAATGTACTTTTGGACAGCCCTTTCCTTCATCGTCCCCCCATTGGTGAAGAAAAAGAGGGAAGGAATAGAAGTGGGTTCAAGTATAGCTTAGATTAGTTCTGTGAGACAGGTTCTCAGTAAGATAGGAAGGGGATTTGGAGTCTGTGAGGTGACAAAGCTGTGGCCTGGGGGACTGTGGAGTTGCCATGGGGTGGGATTCTGGTGGCCGGGGTGTGTGTGTGGTAGTGACGGTGGGGGTGGAGGGTCAACATGCACAGGGGACCAGATGGAGAAAAGGTTTGGGACCTGCAGTCAGATGAGAGAGGTGAAATGACCCCAGGTCTTGGGGGCTGAGAAGATGCTGTGGGCCCTTTCACACCCACTGCTGCCTGCCTTATCCTCACCCTCACATCTTCAGGGGGCCCCTCCCCCTCTCCTGCCTGGAATTCCTCTTTTTTTTTTTTTTTTTTTTAGAGCTGTAAGTGGCAGCACTGAGAGTCAGTAGTTGGGAATCTTTTGTTCCACGCAGCCAGCCGCTGCCACGCTCCTGGGATTGCAAAGTTACTTTCCGCTGCCAGGCACCTGGGGGTTGGCCTTTTTCATTTATTTGAACACTTGCAGTCAGGAAAAGTGGGGTGGGGTGGGGTGCGGTGAGAGAGAGAGGGATGGAGATAGGTTAACAGAGGGAGATACCCAGAAGGAGACAGGGAAAGGAACTGGAAGCAAGATCAGACATTTGGAGAGAAAGAGGCCAGCAGATACCAGGAAAAGAAATAGGAAGTGGGGGGGGGGCACTTAGCAATGAAAGACTGAGATGCAGCTGGAGAACAGAGAGGAGGAAGGAGTCACAGCCTGGGGCCTGAGACTGGGAAGAGGAGGGAGATAACAGGGAGGGGAACAGACAGATGTAGAAATGGAACCCAGGTGTGAATCCACACAAACTGGGGGACAGAGAATGAAAAAAGGGGAAATAGGGAGCGAAGTGACCCCCCCACTTCCCAGAGTCCTGCAGACCAGCCCAGAATGTTAATTACACACCTGCTGCTGTTCTTCAACAATCCCCAAAGCTTGCTGCTTCCCTGAAAGGGGGAGCTGGGAGGTATGGAGGAAACCTACATGCAGTGAGTGCCTCCCTGCCCATCCCAGGGAAGGGAGGCAGCAGGCAGTTTTGGTACCACCACAGAGAGAGGAGCCAGGCACACAGGGATCCCTCAGGAGCCCAAAAAAAGACTGGACAGCTGGGCTGAGGAGAATCTGGATGGAGAAACAAGAGAGGGAAAAGACAAGGGGAAGAGGCAGCTCTGGAGGGGACGGAAGGAGGGAGGGACATCAAGGCCCCCTTCGGCTCCCCTCACCAGCAACCCAGCTCTTGCAGAGAGTATCCCCTTTTTGCCCCACTCCAATTCTTCAGCACCATCCCTTAACCTTTAAATAAGCCCTGCTTCTCAGCCAGCTCCAAGTAGGGGAACCTGACTCTTCTTTCCAAGGGCCCTATAGATATTGAGCATGCACCTTCCTTCTGGGTGATGACACCTATCCCTTTATGTCTGGCTCTTCAGCCCACATCATCCCTGTGCTCTGTATCCCAGATCTATCTTCACATCAGGCCTCCAAGTTGTGTGGGTGAGGCCCAGCCTTGGGAATGGAGCCAGGGGCTGCAACCACTGCTGTCTGCTCCCCCCTTGGGAAAGGTAATGGGCAGGCCCTCATTTTCCTCAGCATTCCCTCTGTCTAGAAAGCCCCCCACCCCATATCCATACCCCCTGCCTCCCACCCTCCCCAGCCAGCTGCCAGCCTCTGCTCATACGGGGTAATGAAGCTGGAACATGTTTGCAGGGTTCATGATAAGGGATTAAAGGACTATTATGAGAAATCCTTTGCCCAGATTGAGGGCAGAGAGAGCCACTGGTCTCTTGAGGTCTCTTAAGACCTTTAGTGAGGTTGGATCTCACTAGACCTGAGCCTTTCTGTTCCTCCACGCCCTGGGGCTCCAGCCTTCAACAGCTCCTCTGAGAGTCTGGTGTGGTCCGGGCACCTTGCACAGGCTTTCTGCCCACCCCACATCTGCACCCCCTTGGCGTCTTCACATAGTCACACTCCACCCAGAACCAGCCAGCCAGACCTGCCCACGAGGGTATAAACACAGAGGCTAGAGTCCATTGCCACAGGGACATATGCCAAGCGCACATACATGCAGCATGCACGCCTGCCTGCAGACAGAAATGCCCGCAAAAGGGAGCATTCGAGCACACAGGCCCCACGCAGGCAGACAGCCCAGCATTCCATAAAAACAAATTAAATTAAATATGCACAAGCACGCCCATGGCAAGTGGTCAGGCCCCTGCTCTGCCCAAGGCAAGGGTGTTGGGCTGAGAAGCCTCTACACAGCTAAGGAGCCTTTGAGTTGACAAATAAATTACATTTCTTTCCCATTAAAGATAAGGTTTGAAGATCCAAAGCCTCAGGCCAGGAAGCAGTGACCACCCTGGGGAAACAAGGTCAGTGGGCCAAGCTCTCTTCTCCCTGCGCCTGTCACTGCAAGACTGTCCTCTTCCCTGAGAGCTTGAAGGACGTTGAAAGTCACGATGGTGGGAGGCTGAGACGGGTCAGTGGGTCCCAGAAGCTGCGCTGCCTGCAGCAGGAGGCACTGCCCAGAGGTCGCAGTGCGAGCGCTCTGAGCAGTCCTGCATCCCAGAGTGGGACTCGCCCTGAGCAGTAGCATGGCCTCAGCCCGTTCGGGGGTCCTCTCATCTCCCCTTTGGGCATCTCCTCATTCTTTCCTTTATAGTGTCCTTCCAAGAGTCGAACAGGCTAACCCCCCCTCCTGTGTTGACGATATATGACCTTTTTTCATCTTTCTGGGACGTTCTTGTGGTCAAGAGAAAGAACGCACTGCTGGGACAGGAAAGATATCCAGGCAGCTTCCTGCTCTGCTGTTATAGAAGGGGCTGTATAGGGGAAGCTGGGCACCCAGGAGATTCGGGGCAAGCCACTCCTCCACCCAACGCTGGCCCTGCCTCTCCTGAGTGTTAATCATGCTCCTTAAAGGCCAGCGCTTTGGAGAAACCAAATGTTACTGCCGGCTCTCAAGGCCACTGTCCCAGCTCAGTGTTCTTCAAGCAGGGGTGTTCCCAGAACGACTTGGTGGTCTCCAGGACACTTCCCAGCCTGTCCTTTCACTCCAGGACACCTGCCAATCCCTGCTTAAAAGCCTCCTAGGTTGCTTTTCAATGCAGTTAAATCTTCTGAAATGGGCAATTTTCTGCAAAGGTCACTGCAACTTGCAGAATGGTCTGTGCTGCCCGGGGAATCATTGGAGGCAGTCCCAGAGAGGTGGGGTGGGAGCGGGAAGAGATGAGGAGAAAGACCGGCTAGTCTGTCCACCAGCCCCTGCACACACCCATCTAAGCTTCCTTCTCTCCCCTTCGTCAGGTGAACACTACACACAAAACCATGGGTCCTCAGAGTTGAGAAGAGCCGCAGAGATCACCCAAGCCCCTTATTTTACAGATGAAAAAACTGAAGCCCAGAGAGGTGACATAACGTGTCTGAAGCTGCACAGCCAGTCAGGTGCAGACCTGGGACCGGAACGTCTTCATTCCCATCCTAATGTCGTTTTGAATGTTAACTTCCAAAACACAGCAAGACTCTCCCTAGAATTCTGAAAGGTCATTATAAATATTCAGCCCCTGTGTCCAGGCTGTTACCTCTTCTGGGAATGCGCTCTCCCCCACAATTTCCCAAACATGTCTCTCCGGAAAACTTCTACTCATACTCCAAAGCCCTGTCAATATGTCACCTGCTCCTTGATTCCTCTCTCCATCTCCACCCCAACCTCTATAGATTGGATCGCTCCTTTCTGGGGTCTCTGTGATACTTCCTATGACTCTGTTTCACACATAATGATTAGAACTGACTATTTACATGTCTGCATCTTTCCCTGGGGGGTGAGGGGAATGGGGGTGACTAGCAGAGTCTAGTACAGTGTCTGGCCCAACTGGCATTACTAATTGAAGATCAGTTGTCTATGTCAGTGGACATGTGGAAGGAGGGATAGATTGGGAACAGTCCTCAGGACTTGAGGTTAACGTTCTAGAAATATAGCCCAGGATGGGGATGGGGACCCTGTGTGCTGGGCTTTCTCTCCACATATATTTGTATCTGTGAGGCCTCCAACCATCACTCACTACAACCAGGACAGAACGGTTCCAGGAAGGGTTATGTTCTAGGGGAGGGAGGTACCAGGTGACCCAAGAGGGCACCTGCTTCATCCTTCTCTTTTGGGGTGGGGTTGAGGCAGAAGCAGCCCTGGCTGAGGCCTGAGCCCTGGACACTGGCCTGGCCTTGCCGACTCTGGGAGGTGACCGTGCTTGCCCCACTCTCCTTTCCTTCCCCAGGATAGGTCATCAGTAACTTACACCCCCAAGTGGGTGTTGAGATGGCCCCTCCTCTTTGATAGCAGATGTGACCCAGCTCAGTCCTGAAGCAAGAAAAAATGGGCCAAAATTCAGGGTTGGAGTTCATTATGGAGTTTGAGTAAGGTTTGAGAGATCAGCTCAGGGTTAGATTCGAGTGACTGACTACCACTATTCATGGGACAGAGGAAGGAAGCTCTGAAGGAGAAGCAGAGAGATGGGTAGAGAGCAGGAGAGGGTTAGGGGAGTCTCTGGCCTGGTGGTGGGCCCAGCAATGTGAATTCTCTCCCTAGAAGATCCTGAGGGCGCTCAGTTATATTACTCTGTGTGTGTGTGTGTGTGTGTGTGTGTGTGTGCACGTGCGTGTGCTTTTCTGTTTGACAGAATGGAGAGGTGGGATGGAAATGGGACAGGACATTTGGAGATGAGCAACTAATTTCCTGTTAATGGCTGGTTGCTTAGCAACTCAGCTGCTTTCTGCCTGTTGCCCTCAAAATTGGACTGTAGAATCTTTCGTATGAAAACGTCTCCCACGGAAACTCAGTCCTGTGAGAGGCCAGCCGGTCACTGCCCAGCCCTGCCCTGCTCCACTGGGCTGGGTGACAGAGCAGAGCCCCGTCCATAGAGAATCGAAGCCTCAGGTACAGACAGCCTTGCAGAACCTCGCATTCTGTCTATCCTGCCATCTCCTCCACGAACAATCCTGCTTGCATGCTCAAGCACACACGTGTGTGTGGCTCACACACACATATTAATCACTACTATGTTTGAGTACTTACCATGAGCCAAGAGCTTTGTATCGATTTCCTGTTATTCTTCCCTGTGGCCTTATCAACCAGATTGTCATTCCCATTTTATAAAAGTGGGAAATAGGAAAAATTGTCCAGGGACCAGAGCTCTCATATGGAGATGTTACAGAAATCCAAGGGTGAGAGGGGACCACCCGAAAGTAATACCAAGAATGACCTCCAAGCCCATCCTTCATTTCTACCTCCCCCCACAACAAGACTTCTGAGAATAAGTCCATCCGGAAAGTAGGAGACCTATCTAATCACAGGTGTCCCTTTCATCTATCCAGACAGCCAGGGCCTGAGAAGCATGCCCCATTCTCTGCCTTCCTCCACCTGAGGCAGTTGACCTGGAAAGGTGCCTGAGTTGGTTTGTGCCTTTGCCTCAGTGACAGAGATTTAATACTAAATATCCAGTGTCCCCTCTATCAAAATCACAATTTATTCAGAGCAGAAATATGTTACTTAAACAAACAAATAAGCAAGTGAGCACACTGGCATTTCTCAGCCTTTCCAGCAAATAGGTTGGCCACTGAAACACGAAAGGGCAGGGCTTTTGGAAAAGCTTTGTAAAGAGGGATTCTCCATGAAGAGAAAGAAAACCCTTACACACTGTCGGTGGGGTTGTAAATTGGTATAGCCATTATGGAAAACAGCATGGAGGTTCCTCAAAAATTAAAAATACAACTATCATATGATCCAGCAATTCCACTTCTGAGTATGTATCCAAAGGAAATGCAATTACTCTCTTGAAGAGATATTTCACTCCCATTTCACCGCAGCATTATTATTCACAATAACCAAAATATAGAAACAACCTAAGCATCCATCAATGGACGAATGGATAAAGAAAATGTGATGAATACATACAATAGAATATTAGTCACCCTTAGAAAAGAAGGAAAGCCTGGATTTTGCAACAACATACGTGAACATGGAGGTCATTCGTGAAGTCAAATAACCCAGAGAGAGAAAGACAAATACTGCATGGTAGAATCTTAAAAAAAGAAGAAGGAGGAAGAGGAGGAGGAGGAGGAGGAGGAGGAGGAGGAGGAGGAGGAGGAGGAGGAGGAGGAAGAGGAGGAGGAGGAGGAGAAAGAGGAGGAAGAGGAGGAGAAGAAGAAGAAGAAGAAGAAGGAGAAGGAGAAGGAGAAGGAGAAGGAGAAGGAGAAGGAGAAGGAGAAGGAGAAGGAGAAGGAGGAGAAGGAGAAGGAGAAGGAGAAGGAGAAGAAGAAGAAGAAAAGAAAAAATAGAACTCATAGAAACAGAGTAGAATGGTGGTTGTCAGGGGTTGGGTGGCGGGGAAAAAACGGGGAGATGTTGGTCAAAGGGTACATACTTCCAGTTATAAGCTGAGTAAGTTCTCAGGATCTAAAGCACAGCATGGTGACTGTAGTTAACAATACGGTGCTGTGTATTTGAAATGTTCTAAGAGAGTAGATCTTAAGCATTCTCACCATAAGAAGGAAAAGGAGGAGAAGGAGGAGGAGAAGGAGAAGGAGGAGGAGAAGGAGAAGGAAGGGAACTAACTTTGAGGTAATAGATGTGTTAATTTGATTGCGGGAATCTTTTCACAATGTATATCTATATTAAATTATCACATTGTTCACTTTATATGACAATTCTGTCAATTACACCTTAATTAAGCTGGAGAAAGTAAAATAAAACAAAAATAGTGGTTCCTCAACTGATAGGTCCTCTTTTGCCCTCCCCTAAGTTCTCCGGCTTCCTGCCTGGAACTTCTACAAGGTTTCTGGAATTCTAGTGGCCCTCTTAAGTTATGAGGTGAACTTGAGGAACAAAAGACCAGTGAAAGCTGGGACGCTGATGACAGTAAGGAGCCCTATTGGCAGGTCCGGATTGCTGACCCCCAGACTCCTTTCACATGAGAGAAAAGCAAATCCTAATTTATTTAGACAGCCTACTTAATATCTGTGTTTTCTGTCACGCAACCAAACCTAATACTAACAGAGAGAGCAGGTCTCCAAAAACAGAAGGTTTTGAGACTCCTAATGCTCTGAGACCCGTGGAAAAAGGACTGAGCTTAGGTGAGCCAGGGTGCCCCATGACACGTGAGACCCTCCATCAGAAACCGGGGTCCACCCATCACTACCTTCCAGGAAAATCTTGTTTCTTTCTCCGGGCCTCAGACTTTCCCACCATAAATATTGTCATTTTTTTCTTCACACCACCCCCTCACACATCCAAGGGCAATCCAGTGTCTCCACCTCTCTTGCTGGAAAGACCTGAAACTTAATTAAGCCCCTAAGTAGTCTGTAGAAGCAAAGAATATGTAAGTACCAATGATGAACCATACAAACCACTCTTAGTTTGCAAGACACAAGGCTGCTGCTTTCAGGTCAGCCATTTTGTAGAAGACCAGAGATTTGGAGAGGAGATTAAGGACATGCCAGAAGGCCCCCCAGTCCTGAGTTAGGCTGAGCCAGGGGGTGAGAACCAAGATTCATCAATAAACAAACAAGGAACACCTCCTTTTGTTTTGTTTGTTTTTTAGGTAGGAAAAAAATCTCAATTCTATCTCTAACTTAACTAGAAAATGATGGGATTAGGTTGGGCAAGTTATGAAGTCCTCCCATTTCTTGCAGCTCTGGTTACACATTCCCTGGTTTAAGGAGTTTGTTAACTGGTACTCAAGATTCCATCTCCCTCATTGTTCTCCACACTGGCCTCTGTAGTGTTACCCAAACACTCCAGGTAACTTCCTGTATCCACACCATGGCCCGTGCTGGAACCTCCACCTGGATAAGTGTTCCTCAGACGTCCAGATGCCTTTTTCCTCCCCTTGCTCCAGTCTCTGCCTAGCTATTACCCCCTCAGACAGGCCTCTCCTGGTCAGCCTATTGCAACCAGCACCCTAATCACTCTCCACACAGGCACCCAGCTTTGGTTCTTCAGTGATTAACATTTGTTTGTTTCTTTCTTTGTGTGAATATGGTATGTCTCTTTCATGACACTATCAGCTCCATGAAGACAGAAATTTTGTCTGTTTTGGTGCCCTGCCAAATCCTCAGCACCTACAACAGCTCTTACTACACATTTTAATAAATAGTTAAGAGACTGACCAGCTCAAGGAGTAGACATATGTGCATTGAGATATCCACATCTTCACCACAGGCATATACATGTGCACACATAACACACGCATATGTCACACATGCACACACAATATGGACACATATACATTAGCTTTTTCTGTGAGGGGAAGCTACAAAATACTGTTCCAGAACCTCTCAGAATTACACAAGCTGGGTAAGCAATTCCAGAATCTCATTCTTAGCAGATGTCAGCCTGCATAATTTCTTATGCACAAGGAGTATGCAGTGAAATTTAACATTTACATTGAATAAAATATTTGTATTTATATGCCATTTATACATCCTATACAATAAGAGTAACTATTTTTATGAATGCTTTTCTTATTCGTTGTGTGGCTCCCTCCACTTCTCCTGGTTCTACCTGAGGCTCTGCTGGCAAAACTTGTGGGGAAACCCCTGGAGAGAGAAGGATGAATGATTTATTTTTGACTAGTTTATGGAGCCAATCCTAGACTGTTCTCCATTTCCCCCTAGTTGTGGGCAATGGGAGGGAGCCTGAAAAGAACAGTAAAGAGTTGAACAAAATGTGTTCATAGCTTATAAATAAATTCCATTCCCCCTTCCTTTCTTATTTATTCCACCTAATAAATTAATTTGTTCATATTTGCTAACAGTAAAGAGTACCAGGTCAAAAGAGTAGAGATTCTTGTAGAGACAACTTCTCCGTGGGTAAATATTATTATTGTGTTATGGAATGAAATAATTTATCCATTTTGAATGCTCATTAATAGCCGTTAAGCTTTATCATTCAGTAATAGACTAATAATTCATTTGGTGTTTAAAACTTAAATATAGAACCACTAATGGATTAAATTTAAATAATTAAGTCTTGTATAAGTGGAGAAGGACTGTGGCAGAGAATTGTGTCCTGCAAAGTGTTTTGAGTATGAAAACAGAATACCGTGGCTAGAGACTCAGAGGCTACATGAGATGCATGTGTCTATTCTCAGAACAACACCAGACATAGCAAGCAGAGGTAAATGTGGGCTCCAATCCTCCTGGTCAAGTTACCTCAGACACTGTGGATTAACCCTTGCATGAATGACTATCCCCAACCAGGGAAAAACAGGGTCAGCTATACACAGGTAGGAAGAAAGGATCCAAGCAACCATTGTCATGGGGTCACATTCAATCCTTCTTGTGGGCTCCATCTTTCCCACCCCTAAACACTAACCCTGGGGTTTAGCTTATAAACCTTCCTGAACTTAACCCTTTCATGGTAGACCTGTGGAGCCAGCCAATCCCACAAAGAGTTTCAGAGAAGATCCAAGATGACACAGTAGATTAATACTGTGCCTGCATCCTTCCATGAACACATAAAAATTACAACTAAATTATAGAAAAATCAACCTGGAGAACCATCTGAAATCTAGTCAACAAAAGCGCTATAACTAAAAACATAAAGAAGCCACGTCGCGACTGGTAGGAGGAGCAGAGGTGTAAAACAGGCCCAAAACCTCCTTCTTGAGGTTTTCTCAACCAAAACCCCAGTTGAAAATCAGGAGGGATACCTCAGCCACAGAAGTTCCCCCCAGAGGAGCGGGGCTCCCCAGTATGGAGTACTGGTGCTGGAAAGAGGAACACCCACAACATCTGGCTGTGAAAAACAGTGGGGATTCCGACTGCTTGTGTGGGATGAAAGGCTGTGGGAAACACAGGCATCCTCTTAAACAGCCCGCACAACAGACTCACTTGCTCGTAGTCCCTCACCTTGGGCTCCAGCAGAGGATTAGTGACTCAGGGGGCCTCGGAGACATACAGGGGGCAGACTGAAATGTGTGGCTTCAGGGGGACGACTGGAGGACTGCTGGTATTTTCCCAGTGAGGTGCCCTTCTCCCATACAGCCAGTAGGCAGGAGCCATCTTTTCTATGTTAAGCCCACTCCCACAGGCCAAATCTGAATCTGACTAGCCTAGTGACCTCTGCTGCTCGGCCCTACTGACTCAGCTGGGACCCCACCCCACCCACCTCACACACCGCCAAAGGTACTTTCCCTGTGAGTAGCCAGCCCCTCTTGAATTGCACTCTTTCTTGAAAAACGATCTGAGTCCATGGGCCCCAGGCAGCTGGCTTCAGTGTGCTCTGAGACTTTTGCTGAGTCACTCCAGGCTCAGCAGTTGCACCAAACCAGAGTCTACACTAACCTGATGACCACAGCTCTTCCCACTCTAACTGACTCCCTGAAACCCTGCCTCACTCAACTCGCATACCATAGGAAGCTTTATCAATGGCTGGACCTTACGGAGCTGGCAGCTGGCAGCAGGCTTCCAGGTGTCCCGGGTTTTTGCAGTTACCCCAAGCCTGGTACTGGTTGCAGCCATCCTTGGTTCACAGAGTGGCCTCTTCTATGCACCACCAGGCTTAGCACAGGCAGCAAACAACCACAGATGACTTTGTAGCTCCAACGAGGTATTCCCCAGCCAGTCACAAGCAGTGGCTGACCTGGACCTTCACTGGAGCCCCTTCCAAGAGGTTCCAGAACCAACATACTGAGAGGTTGGCTTCAGACCACAGCACTGCCCAATTAGGCCCACAAGTGGCACGCACAAAGGGTGATCTCAACAGACACCAGAGCTCATTTGGGGCAAATCCCACTCAGTGGAGTAAGCCTCCCACACAATAGCCTATAAGCTGTGGACATGGACAAACCCCACAGCCAGTCAGCCTGAGGGTCAATACCACCCAATAACATGCCATAGCAATCAAGGCTCAATTATAACAGGAGGGCGCTCACAACCCACACAAAGGACACTCCTGGAGCACTTCACCCAGATGACCAGGGAGACTATGCTACTGGACCCCACAGGACCCCTACTACATAAGGCCACCCAACCAAAACTCAGATACATAGCAGATCTACTTAATACATAGAAACAAACACAGAGAGGCAGCCCAAATAATGAAACAAAGTAATGTGTCCCAAATGAAAAAGCAGGAGAAAAATCCAGGAAAAGGTCTGAATGAAATAGAGGCAAGCAAACCTACCAGAGACAGAGTTCAAAACAACCGTTATAAGGATGTGCAAGGAAGTTAGTGAGAACTTCAACAAAGAGATAGCAAGCATAAAAAAGGACATAGAAAGCATAAAAAAGAACCAGTCAGAAGTGAAAAATACAATAACTGAAATGAAGAATGCACTAGAAGGAATCACTAGATGAAGCAGAGGATCCAATCAGTAATTTGGAAGGCAAGGTAGCAGAAAATAGCCAATCAGAACAGCAAAAAGAAGTAAGAATACGAAAAAACGAGTATAGCTTAAAAGACCTGTGGGACAACATCAAATGTAACTACATTAGCATCACAGGGGAACCAGAAGGAGAAGAGAGAAAGCAAGGGATTGAGAATCTATTTGAAGAAATAATGACTGACACCTTTCCTAACCTGGCAAAGGAAATAGACATACAAGTCCAGGACGTGCAAATAATCCCAAACAAGATGAACCCAAACAGGCCCACACCAAGGCACATTATAATTAAAATGGCAAAGATTAAAGACAAAGAGCAACAAGAGAAAGGCAACTAGTAACTTCTAAGGGAGCCCCCATAACACTGTCAGAACTGGAGAACCATCAGAAATCTAGTCAACAGAAGTGCTATAACTAAAAACATAAAGAAGCCACGTCGAGACTGGTAGGAGGAGCAGAGGTGTGAAACAGGCCCAAAACCTCCTTCTTGATGTTTTCTCAACCAAAACCCCAGTTGAAAATCAGGAGGGATACCTCAGCCACAGAAGTTCCCCCCAGAGGAGTGGGGCTCCCCAGTATGGAGTACTGGTGCTGGAAAGAGGAACACCAGTACTGGTGCTGGAAAGAGGAACCAGATGTTTTTCACAACATCTGGCTGTGAAAAACAGTGGGGATTCTGACTGTTTGCGTGGGATGGAAGGCTGATTTCTCAACCGAAACTTTGCAGGCCAGAAGGGATTGGCAGGAAATATTCAAAGTGATGAAAAGCAAAGACCTACAACCACAATTATTGTATCCGGCAAGGCTATCATTTAAAATTGAAGGATGGATAAAGAGCTTCCCAGACAAGAAAAGGCTAAAGAGGTTCCTCACCACCAAGCCAGTGTTACAAGAAATTAGAGGGGCTTTTTCTTTAGAGGGGCTTTTTTAAGATGGAAAAAAAAAATCAAAATAATGAATAATAAAATGCCAGTAGCTACATTTGTCAACAATTACTTTCAGTTTAAATGGATTAAATGCTCCAATCAAAAGACATAGGAGGGCTGAATGTACAAAAAAACAAAACCCTTACATATGCTGCCTACAAGAGACTCACTTCAGATTGGAAGATGCATATAGACAGAAAGTAAAAGAATGGAAAAAAGATACTTCATGAAAATGGAAATGAAAATAAACAAACAAAAAAGCTGAGATATTAATACTTATACCAGACAAAATACACTTCAAAACCAAGGCTATAACAAGAGACAATAAAGGACCCAATATTCCCACTTCAGGTAATTATCTGAAGAAACCCAAAATGCTACTTCGAGGAGACGTGTGCATTCATATGTTCATTGCAGCACTGTTTACAATGGCCAAGATGTGGGGGCCGCCTGGGTGTCTGTGGATGGATGAATGGATAAAGAGGAGGTGGTACATGAGGTCTGACAATTAAGTTCACGAACTCATCCTAGAAAAAGTGCTACATCCCTCATTGCTGAATATCACTGTGGTCACCTTCCAAGCACTCCCCTTGGGAAGCTATGCACCGATGCCAGCACCTAGTCCACCCTTTAAAGCAATGTTGGAATTCTTTTTTTAGAATGGCCATCAGAGCTGTCATCCTATTACCCTTGATATCCTGAATGTCATCGAAATATCTTCCTTTCAATATTTCCTTTATCTTTCAGTAATGAAAGAAGTCATTGGGAGCCAGATCAGGTGAGTAGAGAGTGTTTTCCAATAGTTATTTGTTTACTGGCTAAAAACTCCCTCACAGACAGCGCCTTGTGAGCTGGTGCATTGTCGTGAGGCAAGATCTCCTTCAGGACCATTTTTGCACACAGCTTTCTCATGCCAAGGTTTTCAGTTAAGATTTTCCTGTTTCTCTGTTGATGTTTATTTGGTCTGCTATGCTTCTCACAGTCAGCCGATGATTTTGACTCACAATTCGTTGAATTTTTGCAATGTTTTCTTCAGTTCTGCTTGTTATTGGCTGCCCTGACCTTTCTCCATCAGTGACACACTTTCTCCCTTCAGAAAAACATTTAATCCATTGTACACTACTGTTTTCTTCATGACATTATCCCCATAAGCTTGGACTAATGTCTCTGATTTCGCTTCCACTCTTACCAAATTTAACAAGAAATTTAATGTTTGTTTGTTGCTCTAATTCAAGCTCAGACATTCTCGCGATGGCATACAACAATACACAACAACAATAATGAACGCCACTCAGTAAGACACCACCACATGTCCACATGAACACAGCTGTGAGACACTGATATACCAAGGTTATGAAACCTTACCGAGCTGTTTGAACAGTGCTGCCAATGTAAGCATACGGTGGCAAATTCGCAAACTTAATTGTCAGACCTCGTGTACAATGGAATATTGTTCAGCCATGGAAGGGAATGGGTTCTTGCCATCTGCAGTAGCATGGATGGACCTGAAGGGTATTGTGCTGAGTGAAGTATGTCAGCCAGAGCAAGAGAGATGCAATGTGATTTCACTTACATGTGGAAGCTAAAAAACAAAATTAACAAAACAGAAACGAACTCATAGATTCACAAAACATTTTGATGGTTGCCACATGGAAGGGGGGTTGAGGTGTGGGTGAAAGAAAGGGAAGGGATTAAGAAATACAAATTGGTTGTCACAAAGTAATCATGGGGATGTAGTGTTTAGCATAAGGGATATAGTCAATAATATTGTAGTAACTATGTATGGTGTCAGATGGGTACTAGATTTATTGGGGTGATAAATGGGAGGGATTGGGGGCAGGGTGAAAAAGGCGAAGGGATTAAGAAGTGCAAATTGGTAGTTACAAAATAATCATGGGGGTGTAATAATGTACAGCATGGGGAATATAGTCAATAATATTGTGATAGCGTGGTACGGTGTCAGATGGTTGCTGGACTTATCATGGGGATCACTTCTTTAGGTCTATAAATGTTGAATAACTATGGTTATAATATATGAAACTAATATAACATAGTATGTTAATATTGTATTGTATGAAACTAATATAATATTGTATGTTAGCTATATTTTTAATAAAAATCTTTTTAAAAAAAAAAAGAAAGAAAAAAAGAAGAGTTTCAAAGGAGCCTCAACCATTTGATTTATACAGTTCCTGATACTAGTGAGTGCACACCAAGTGACTGCACACCAAGAATTACTTGGGGATGTTGTTAAAATGCATATTCGGATTAGCAACTTTAGGGTGGGCCTTTGGATCTGCATGTCTATGAACCAGAGCTGTTACACACAATCCAGGGCCTCACTTGGAGCAGAGAGGCCATTTGTTTTCCCTGGAGACTCCATTCTCCCAGCTACACTCTGTATGACACCATGCCGCTTGATGCTCCTCAGGTTTGGAGTTGTCTGGCTGGTTGGGGGCGGGATGATTTGGAGCATTTCAATCACGCACTTGGTACTGAGTGCCCAACCTTCTACTGGAAGTCAAATTTGGAGGAGGGCAAGGGGGGTGGAGCTCCTGCTCTGTGGAGCTGGCAGGCCCTTAGGTAAGAAACCTTGGACAATCCCTGTGTGATGTCTGGTGTGGAAGGAGATGTGTGTATTGGGGCGGGGAGGGGGAGCAGGTGCTATGGTTGGGGTAGTTGTCCTAACCCAGGGGTTCAATCCAGGCCTCCCCAGTAAAAAACAAAACCCTTACGTGGAAACCAGAGGAAATGAGTTGGTGTTGGTGAGGTAAAGTAGAATGGAGAAAGAGGAGAATTTTTAACAGGGAGAACATATGCACAGGCCTGGAGTAGAAAGACTGAGACAAGTTAGTTAGCATGTTGTTAGGAAGACAAGAAGGTCCCTGGTAAAATAAACAAAGACAGCCAAATCCTGAAACTCCAAGTTCTGAAGTAATTCATTTACTCCAGGACAAAATGTAACAGCGCGTTGAGATTAATACATTATCTTATAAATCCCTTTTTGCCAGTCAAATGGAGCAGATCTGATAAATAGGAATGGGTTATTTTGTTAATCCCTTCAGGATGGGCAAACAGAGCAAGCCTGATAGTCGAATTCCATTAGAAGATGCCAGCTCCCCTTTCCCAAACAGGCAAGGGAAGTAAGAACTTTTGCCTCAGTCAATGGGCACCCCATTAGGGACCCCCTCCAGCATGGGAGCTGTGACTCTGCTTTTTAATAAACCACCCTCTTGTACAGTTCATTGCCTCTCCTGAGTCCGTGCTTCCATTCTTCAGTTTCAAGAGACACGATCTCAGCACTCACTCACTCACATTGAAACTATTCCTGCCAGACACACAATCAGGCTCAGTAAACAGTTACAGAATGCAGACCATGACCGAAATGCACACACTGCTCCAGCCACACTGCCTGGGTTCAAACCCTCCAATTCCCACTAGTGTAACCTTAGGCCACTTAACATCTTTAGGCAGCCATCCCCTCATCTGTAAAAGAGGGGACATATCCAATTCATGGGCTTATGAGCTTTGGATTAGATGCTATGTTAAATATATATGTGTATCTAAAAATTGCTTAACACATAAATTCAGTGGTAGCTCTTATTACTGTTATTTGGCCACCTGACGACTAGGATCAAACTATCTTCACATCCAAAAACTGCTCTACGAGCTCCACCCATCTCTGACTCTGAGATCCCATCACCATTTTCATAAGTGGATAAATTGGGACAATACGGGAAACCTTTCCATTACCAGGCTCTCTTTCCTAGGAGACGTAGCTGGTCATTAGCTCTGCCCATCAACTGTGCAATGAACACAGCAGCGAGAGTCCTGAATTCCTGAGGGCGCCCAGTATGCTTCCTTAAATCTCTAAGACACATTAAGTTGCATCCAGAAGACTTTTGATGTTCTCTAGGTTTTGCAGCATCTTACTTAATTAAAAGCTCATTGTGTGAGACTCAATGGTGAGTCTATTCTAAGGGGAAGAAAGGCTTAGGTGTCAGACAGGTCGAGAGCCAGATCCTGGTTTGGTCACCCCCACAACAGACGATGACATGCTGCTCTCAGGAGTCAGAACACCTGGCTCCAGTTTTAGCTCTGCCTCAACCAAGTGGGTGCCTTGGGCAAATTAGTTACATTTTTGGATCTTCAGCTTTGTGATCTGGAAAGTTGGGCTGATACTGACATCTCCTTCCGGGCTTGTTGAGAATTAAAGGAGATGCTGCTGGTAAAGCACTCAGTTAGCCAGTCGGCTGATATCCAACCTACTGCTGTCCTGTGTGGTCAGTTATCAGGGTTTCCTCTTCCCCTGCCTCTTCCAGCCCAGGACAGCGTTGGTCTGGGTGACTGCAGGACCTGCAGGAGGGAGAGAAGGGCAGTAGGATGGGAATGGGCGTCCGGGTCCTACCCTCACCCCTGTTGTTTGGAAGCATTTGATGCAGGGATAAAAAAGCATAAAGAGGCAGAAAGTGCCAGCCCTTGAGAAGTGTTGATGGAAGATGATAAGGATCCTGTTAAATGAGCCCCCAGGGGAACGTCTTGGGGGAAGCCTTTGGAATAGGAAATTCATCGCCCTTAGTTCTGGCAGCTACTAATGGGAGATTCTGGGTGCTGGGAAGAGGAAGATTTGTTCTGAGTAGAATAATCTCATCCCTCTTCATGGTGGTGTTTCTTCTGCCTCCCTTGAGATGTAAAAGCCAGTTTTAATACCCTCTGTGGTCTCATGAATTCAGACATCCAATTTACATATAAAGGGAGACCAGCAGCTTCAGAAGGAAAAGGATGTTGGAGAAATTAACCCTTGAGGCTAAAGCCTCAGGGAAAATGCAGACGTGAAGGATCCCAAGGGAGCAGGCCTGAGGAAAGGTTCCTGAAGCTGGATCCTATGTGTCTACCCATTCAAGGGGCCCCTTGTGTCCCAGTGGCTACAAGCTAGGGGGTCTCCCTGTGTCGTTGGCTTCTAAGACAGGTCACCCAAAACTGAGGCGTGAATGGTAATCCTAACAATGAACGTGGATGTGGAGCCTATGACACCCGGGGCACTATACTGAGTACTTTACACTCACTGTCCCCCGTAGTCCTCAGTCTGGGGAGGGGGGTTTGGCATTATCACCATCTCCATTTTACAGATGAGGAAACTGAGGCCCAGAGAGGTTAAGCAGTGTGCCTAAGCTCTCCTGGCTAGGAGGTGGCAAAAAGCAGCTCAAAGCACTGTGTAACACTGCCTCCTGGGACTGACCCCACAGAGCCGGAACCAGAAGGGACTCCCCAGGCATGACACACAGTTCTGGGCCTGAGGAAGCCTCTCCCTGCACTGCCAGCCCTTCTGTCACTTTCATGTACTTGCTTCCTGTTCAACGCTTTGTACAAATCTCTCCCATGAAATTTTACATCTGCTGAATTAATAAATAAGAGAAACTAGATGGGTTTCATCTCACCCCTATAGAATCTCAAAAGAAAAAAACCAAAAAAGCAAAACAAAAATAAACTTCCAATATTCTTACAGGAAGAGGTGTCCGTCAACAGAGAGATACATCTTCTAATTAGGCAGAAATACAGCGGAAAATGAGACAGTCCCAATTTTATCAGTTGGGTAAGTCAAGAGAATCATCAATTATTTTTTTTAAATTAAAGTGTATTGGGGTGACAATGGTTAGTCAAGTTACATAGATTTCAGGTGTACAATTCTGTAATACATCCTCTATATCTCACATTCTGTGTTCGCCACCCAGAGTCAGTTCTTCCATCACCATTTATTTGATCCCTTTTACCACCCCCCTCCCGAGAATCATCAATTCTTAATGGTTGAGAAGTTGGTTTAAGGAAAACTGAGGGCAGAGGCACCTGGGGAACGGCATGCATTTGCTTTGTTTGTTTGTTTAAGGTCCTTATTATCTTTTCTATCAACATTGTTTTTCTTTTTTTCATCCAGATCTGATTGAGACTCTGAGTTGTGATGTAGTATCTCATAGTTGCCTTGAGCTCCCAACTTCTCCTGCCCCACAGAACTCTTCAAAACAAGAATATACAAAAATGTTTAATAAATGCTTTCTGACCGCATGGCCAGTTCTGTTGGAAAATGTGTCCCCAGCTGTGGTCCAGCACCCATTCGTCAGGGATGCAAGAAATTTGCAAACACAGAGTATTTAGGCTGAAAGAGACCTCAGAAATCCCTGTGTCCCACGCCCTGATTTTACACCACAGGGTGTATAAGGTGAGGGATCCGGTGCAGAGTGGGGTGGGAGGTTGGGGGGAGAACCTGCCCAGGAGCACGTGGTTAGTTAGAGACCAAACAGGGCTGGAACCAGGTCTTCTCACACCCAGGACAGGGTGCGTCTCCCTCAGCTCTTTGCTGATGGAGAGAAATCAGGAAGCCTATTAAAAACACACTCCATTAGCAAACCCGGAAAACCTCATCAGTTCTGGAAAGTAGGGTCCATTGAGCACAGCCCTGGAGAAAATAAGTACTCACCACTTTGTTAGCGCTGTCATAACATCTCATTTTAAAATTAAATTGTTTTTCTCCATTAGAGTCCTGGAAGAACAGAACGAGCCTTGCTGGAGTCACTTTAGGGCTAGAGCAGTCTCTTGTCCCCGAGGAAGGGAAAGAAAGGAAACTGACATTGGCTGAGGATGCACTGTATACCTGGCATTTTTGCTCCTTTAATCTTCACAGTAAACCCATGAGTACGGTTTTTTTGCTTTTTGTTTTTTAAATTCTGTTTTTATAGATGAATTAACTGAGACTCAGAGAAGTTCAATGATTTTCCCCTAGTCACACAGCAAGAAAGTGGCTAAGCCAAGTTTCAAAAACAGGGCATCTGGTGCCAACCTTGAGGCCCTTTCTGCTAGCTCAAGGTTCCTGAGCACACATGCAACCCAGAGCTGTCCCCTAAAGGGAAAGGTGAGGTCAGTAGGAAGAGCTCTGAACTCATAGCTGGGAGACCTAAACCATGGCTTTCCACTAGGCAGGCCCCACGCTGTCCAGTCCAGCACATTGCCTGGCACACAGTGGGGGCCCCATAAATATTTGTTGAATAACCAACTATTGCTGTGTTTGACAAAGGGTTTAAATACAGACTAAATGGAAAGAACTCCAAAACCTCAATGATTATAAGAAAAACAATCCACTTTTTAAAACACAGGCAAAAGACTTTAACAGACAATTTGCCAAAGGGCAATGTAAATGACCCATGAACACATAGAAAAAGTTCTCAGCATCATTAACCATGAAAGAAATACAAATTGAAGCCATAATGAACTATCATTACACACCCAGCAATTAAAAAGTCTAACAACACAAAGCTCTGATGAGGATATGGAACAACCGGAATTCTCTGACGCTGTCGGTGGGAATCAAAATGGTACAGCCACCTTGGAAAAGGTTTCTAAGTTTCTTATAGAATGGAGCATACATTAACCCTCTTACCCAACAATTCTACTCCTACGTATTTACCCAAGAGAAGTGAAATTACACATCCTCAAAACAACAACAACAAGAAAAATACAAAAACACTCACAGAAGTGTTATTCATAATCCCTCAAAACAGGAAACTACCCAAATGTTTATTTACAATTGTGATGCCGTTCAACGATAAGAAGGAATTAACTATTGATACATGCAACATGATGGAACCTCAAAAACATGGCTGAGTAAAAGAAGCATTGCTCAAAAAGGATTACATTAAATGATCCCATTTATAT
The DNA here is from genome assembly GCF_964194185.1 of Rhinolophus hipposideros. Classification (NCBI taxonomy): domain Eukaryota; kingdom Metazoa; phylum Chordata; class Mammalia; order Chiroptera; family Rhinolophidae; genus Rhinolophus; species Rhinolophus hipposideros. The sequence goes on along the minus strand of NC_138049.1, from coordinate 98,478,849 downwards.
GAAGTTCTAGAATAAGCAACACCAATGTATGGTGCAAAATATCAAAACAGTGGTTGCCCGGTAGTTTGTCGCAGGGATGAACTGAAAAAGGGAACAAAGAACTTTCTGGAATGATGGGATGTTTTGTATCTTGATAAGGATTTGGGTTACACAGCTGGATATATTTGTCAGTGATATGATATGCATGCTAAAATGTTTAGGGCTGAAATGCACTGATGTCTGCCACTTACTTTGAAGTGCTTAAAATAGATAAGACAAATTAGAAGAAGGATAAGGGATGGGTAGATGGAAAGATATGTGAAAAACTAAATGGAGCAGCACAGTGTTCTTTGTAAAATCTAGGTGGTGGGTATATGAGTGTCCCCTGACCATCTTTTCTGTGTGTTTCCAACTTTCCATAATACAAAGTTTGGGTATCATGAAAACAATGAATTAGACTTAGGTTCCACCATTGGCTCCAATACACATGGCCGCCTCGTAGCCTCTCCCTGCCCACCTTTGCAGCCTCATTTCTCCTCACGCCACACCTTATTCTCCACCTGTATCCACAAGGACCTTCTTTTACATCCTTAGAGCCATTCCGCACCTCTTTGGGCCACAGGATCTTTGCATATTCTCTCTCCTCTAAAGACCCTCCTGTTTTTTCCCCTCCCAGATAACGTCTCAGACCTCCGCTCAAGCAGTCTTTCTCCGGGTAGCTTCTCTCTCTGTTTCTCACTACCACTACCTTCAGTCTACTGTTTTAGTTCTTGGAGAAACACACTCCTTTTATGTCATAACATTGATCGTTCAACCCTGAGCGCAACTATTCTGTCCATGAGACTACCAGCTGCATGACAGCATGACTAGCTCCATTTGGGCTCACCTAGTCACACCTACATGCAACACAAGCCCTGGCCAGAGCCCATGCCCGTGAAGGATTTGCAGAATGAATACGTATTTCTAATCAGTCTTGTGGCCCTGGAAAGGCACAGCCTTCCTTGGTCCATTTTATCAGCTATCAAATGAGAAGATTGGTGAGGAGCAACCTTTCTGTTCACACAGGTTATTTCAGAACAAATATTCGGAAATTGCATGTTTTGAATTCAAAATGAAAACAACATGAATGAATCCTATAGAAAATATAATGCATATTCCTTTCACTGAAATTATTCACTTTGTTCAATAAAAGAATTTCAATGAGAAAATTGCTGCTGCTTTTTAGCCACTAAAATGTTCCTAGTTGGGCATTTTGAAAAGCAGCCACAAGGATAAAAGGTAGCTTTCTAATCTTTTACCTCTTAGAATTCAGGAGCATTAGAATCACCAAGCTCATTCACAGCTGTTTCTCATTCCTTGTTCTAAGTAGGTAGAGTTATCATCCCTTCTATGTAGATGATGAAAGTGTGGTTCAGAGGGGTAAAGTGACTTGCCCAAGATCACTCAGCAAGTTGATGACAGAGGGCACTTAATTCATTCAATCAACAGACTTTCTGAGCATGCATCCACCCATCTTGTGTGTGGTACTATGCCAGGTGCTGAGAATATAGTGACAATAAAAAGCTGCTTCCTGTCTTTCCCAGTTTGCAACACACTCCCCCCTATCCCCACCCCTACCACCATTTGGTTGTAGGATCTTCTTTCTACTTGACCCAGAGCAGGGAGAGCCAGTTGATGTAGCTGATGTTTGATCTGCCGGCAGTTTCTGGGTGTGGGCCAGGATTGCGTCTCATGAAGCCGAAGAATGGAAACACAGACCAGGGAGAGGCAAAAAGTTTTAAAAAGAAGATAGTTTATTAAAGGCAGGAGAAGAGGTTGCAGCTCCCGAGCGGGAGGGGGTCCCGAATGGGGGTCCCCCAGAACTGAGGCAAAAGCTCTCACTTTTATACCTTCCCTTGCCTGCTTGGGGAAGGGGAGCTGTTTGAAGAAGGGAACTTGTCTGAAGAAGGAAACGGGTGCCTTCTAATGAAATTCATCTAACAGGTTTGTTCTGCTTGCCCATCCTAAAGGAATTAGCAAACTAACCCACTCTTATCTATCAGATCTGCTCCGTTTGTCAGGCCAAAAGGAATTTTATGATTAATCTCAGAGCCTTGTTACATTATGTCCTGGAGCTAAGGAGTGATTTCAAAACCTGGAGTTTCAGGATGTGGCTGTCTTTTGTAGCCATATCCAAGTTTTAGGATATGGCTGTCTTTGTTTATTCCAGCAGGGACATCCCTGTCTACCTGGGAACATGCTAACTCTCCTGTATCACAGTCACCTCGGATGCCTTGATCAGAGTTCTCCAGAAACAGACTCGAAGACAAGATGTCAGGACAAGTAGTTTCATTGACAGGTGACCCCAGAAAGCACCCATAAACAGAGAAGACGTAAGAAAGGAAAGGAAGTCAAAGCAGGGAACAGTTTCTGTTGTGGCAACTGGGGCCTGACCCACTGGGGACCTCTGGGAGATTTGTGGGACACACCTCAGAGTTGGGTCTTTATGACCAACTGCCATTCATTATTGGTTGGGGACTGCACCCCAGGGTTACTCCCTGGCACGTCTGCCCTGCAGGAGGGCCCAAGCACGATCCCTCCCTGTTGTGCGGGGCACGCTGCTCGCTGCGCCATTTGTCGTGTGGGGCGTCCGGCGGGGTCTCTGGTCCCGCTCCCCACATAAGAACGCAGGATATGGTGAGGCCAAACAGGAACACCCACAGAGCCATAGATAGGGGAGTCAAAGCAATATATTCTCACTGGCTGCTGGGCTGGAGACACAGGAAGCAGGATCTACATAATCTGCAACTCGCCGTCCTAACAACAGTCCGCGCTTGCCAGCCACCATCTTCTTGCTAGCCCCCATTTTTTCTGCTAGCATAGCCACAGCCGTTATATTAGTGGCCAATGGCTCACTGGTTACAGCTGACGGCCAACTAGCCACAGCTGATGGCCATCTGATCACAGTTGATGGCCATTTACTACCCGAGCCAGCACCTTTCTATGTGAGGCCGAGAGCCTGGAAACTGCTTTTTGGGGCTTGGTCCCCACACGCCTGTTGACAGAGAAAGCCCTCAGGCAGTGTCCACACTGCCTGCCGAAAGGGGCCCTCATTATGTGTGGCAATGCTGTGGAAAGGGCCATGCTAAGAGATGGGGCATGAGCAGCATCGGCTATGCCAGGGCAGTGCCCATCGGCCAGAATCCGGGAAGGCCAGCTGCAAGCACTTTGGCTGCCTTGTGCCATCCTGTGGCATGGTGCTCATTTCCTGCTTCTCCGCTCGAGGTGCAGCCCTGGCAGTGAGGGCCTCAGCCTGGCTTCTAAAGGACCCCACGCCTGCCCAGGCAGCATCAAAGCAATTCAGAGTCTCCTCTCTGCCTCTGAGCTGGTGATGCTGGGGGGCGTTCCCCTATAATCCTGCTGTTCCCTGGAAACAGGAAGGAAGCCCTTCTCTCTTCCCAGAACAGTGAACTGACTCATCCTGGTTTAACACCACTGATCACAGCTGATTTTAAAAGCCTTTCTGTACCTGCCTCCTAAATGAGACTGGTGTTCTTCAGGGACAAGGATTCTGTCTTTTCCTCTTAGGTGGACACCCTAAGCACTACTATGCTTAGCAGCGCTTGGTGTAAAAGCGCAACACGTGTTTGACAACATTATTGAATGAATGCATAAATACATGGATAATGAATAAATGAATTCAGTTCTCCACTGGAAAATTGAACTCTTAAACACATTTCCCTATTAGAAAGAGGTTGAGAACACTGTCTCCCGGATGAGAATAAAATTTCCCATCAGACAAGAAGTCCTCTGAGCACCAACCATCACCTCACTCAAATGGGGCACTAGTGGGGCAAGGGCTGTGTCTCCCCTCAGACTGGGGCTCCCTGAGGGCAGGGCTGTGTCTCCCCTCAGACTGGGGCTCCCTAAGGCAGGGCTGTGTCTCTCCCACCCCAGACTGGATGCCAGCACCCTGGCATACGCACACCCTGCAAGGCAGTCCACCTCAAAGGTCAGTCCTCCCCATTGGTAAGTTCCTTCTACTGAGCTCAGAAAGGCCTTTTTATATTGTTGATGAGCATGTTTAATGTTTTAACCCTGGATGTATTAAAGAGTCATAAATGCAGGCAGGCAAAATGAGAAAGAAAAAGAAAACAGGGAAAGAAAGGGCAAGTTGTGGCTAAGTTCTTTCCAGCAGGCGGCCTTCAGCCCTGAGGGAAAACTCTAATGCATGCACAAAAATCTCATGAATAATTATTTCTAAGCGGCTAAATATTTTAAATGCTGGATTTTTTTCCCTCCTCAGACGCATACCACAACTATACTATACATAGTTGTGAGAAGCTGAATGAAAGGTGATTAATTTTGATGTCTGGGCTGGAGGCTGAGCGGAGAGGAAAATAGGGTGGAGGTGGTGATGGGCAGAGGTGAATGGACATGGGGAGGGTTTGAGCAGATGGAACCCCAAGGCCAGCATCTCTTGGGGACAGAGAAGAAAGGTCACCACCCAAAAAGATGCCTGGCCTGGATTGCAATATCTTTCCCTAAGAAACTTCCAACTTAATGTCTCTGTCCTTCCCAGCCATGCCATCCAGGGGCAAGCAGCTGTGGTGGAGGATGGGTACAAATGCCAGCTATTTGCCCTGTGGTTAATGTCAAGGCTTTGGAGAAATTAAAACACAGAAGAATTGGAGCTCTCTCGGCCTGTGTGATGATATGACTGTCCCCTCCTCAAAGCAGGGGTGAAAGTATCCCAACTCTCCTTTAGAGAGCCAGGCCTGAGTCCTCCCCCGACTGGTTCCAAGGACCGGTGGTTTCACACATGGGCTGACTCATATGAAGATTGTAACAACCTCTCTAGTCTTTCCTGCTTCGTGTATTTTACCCCAACTATACCCTGTGAGGCTGGAAGAATAGGTGCTATTATTCCCATTTTATGTTGAAGGAGACTGATTCTCAGAGTGGCAAGGGATTTCTCCAAAGTCTTCTGTTCTTCAAAAGATGAAGCAGAGAAAAAGGCTCCAGATGTGCGGTCTCCCAGGCAGTACTTGTCTGCCTCCCTGTCACTGGCTTAACTGTTGGGTGTCTCCATGGTGAGAAACAGTGATGAGAAAACCAGGCAGCACGTCCGGCTCATCCTTCCAGCACATGTAGGCGCCCTTCCCTCCCCGAAGCCTTGCTTAGTCCCTCCAGCCTCCCCTGCACTTCTCCTCTACTCCCCGTGGCAGCTGCTATCTGCACTTCCCCTGGGTCCTTGGTTACATTAGTGTTACTCTTGTCCGTACGCCGGCCGGAGCATGATTGCTTCAGGAATGCACATCTGGTCGTACTCAACAAGCTCCTTGAGGCCAGATGTCATGTCTTACACTTCTCATATATCCTTCACAGGACCTAGAGCGGTGCTGGGCATGGGGTGGGAATGGAATGGAATGGTGTCGTAATAGTAATGGCTGGCATTTATGGAGCACTTACTTTGTGCCAGGTACTGCTGCAAGAGATTTATGTACATTCATTCACTTCATCCTCACAGCACCCCCATTCTATGGGTGTCATTATTCTCCTTCCCATTGTACACATGGGAGGTGAGGTGTAGAGAGGTTAAGTAATTTCTCCATAGTTAGATAGTAGGTAAATGACATTTTACTATTTGGCTTTAGAGCCCTGACTCTTAAATGCTGTATTATATTGCCTTTCAGCATAGGATCCACGCATGTGTGCTTAACTTTGCAAATGGCCCATTCATTCATTCGCTTACTCATTCTTAAATTTGCTCCCATTTATTGAGTGTCTACTATGCCCAGGGCATGGTGTTAGTGCTGCATACACCTCCACCTCTCACTTCCAAATGCAAAATTGGTGCTAGCATTATCTCCACTTTATAGTTGAGAGAGACCAGGTTTCTTCCCCAGGGTCACATGGCTGCTAAGTGGTAAGGCTGGGATTTCAACACAGGCAGGTCTGGATTGGGTGGTTCCAAAGCCTGAGCTGTTTCCCCTGAGTTATGCTTCGTCTACCTTCAATGACCCATTCGCCCAACTCAACCCAGCTCAAAACCCAGCACAGAGGGAAGAGCTAGCAGGAGCCCACGGCCTCTGGAGCCTCTGGCAGTGGATATGGTGATAATGAAGATGATTCTGGGAACGCCACCATGACCTCTGTCATTCCAGACCATACGGCCACTCTAAGTTGACCCCCAGTGAAGGCCGTTTTCCAGCACATATGGGAATCAGACAAGATAATATGTGCTTGGTCTCAGACGTACTCAACAGTGTTCTTAGATGTGCGAGAAACCACTTTATTTTCTATTAGCTGAGCAGAGCTCTCTTATGTGTTTCTATCCTGTGGGTAACGGGGGTGGCAACTAAGTTTTAGCCCAATGCAGTAATTTAGGTCTGATTCAATGATTTCAACAGTCTTTTAAAGGAACCGCACACTTTCTTGAGGACATAGCTATGATCTCTGAATTTTCTACCTCTTTTTGCCTCCTGCACTCTAGGATGACACCCTCATGGATGAGCAGTGGCCTGTATGGCACTAGGAGGGTACATTTGGCCTCAAGCCAGTCCTTGGTGTGTGTGGGTTGGTGCCCAGACAGATGAGGTGGTGTGGTCCACCCCGAGTGCTCAACAGGATTCTACTGCTGATGGGCCTAGCACATTCTTTCTCCACTCCATCAGAGCTGGGTCGTCCTAGCATTCCATCTAGAACTGGTCCCATTTTGCCTTTTGATGATGCTGAAGGAGCTCTGATGACCTACACTGCAGCCATCTCCGAACCCTCTGGAAAACTCCCCAACCAGACTCACCTAACTTCAGGGCAAGCAGAAACTTCTGGGCTCCACCTTAGGCACACAGGAACTAAGGGGTGCTTAGAGACCCAAACTCATGCCCTCCCTCCCCTAACCATTCCACGGCACCCAGCTGACTTCAGTGTAGCCACCCATCCCCACATTGGGGCAGCAGCAACCTGTGAGGCGAAAGCTTCTTGAGTCCTAAGTGAGAAGAAAATCAAATCTTGTCTGCCCTTGGTATCTCCTCTATCAATTCAGCATGCCTTTCTTCTTGGGGATTTCAGCCTAGACGAAGATCAGACGCAGGTCTTACTACCTACTGTGTTTCCCCGAAAACAAAACCTAGCCAGATAATCAGCTCTAATGGGTCTTTTGGAGCAAAAATTAATATAAGATCTGGTCTTATAGTAAAATAAGACTGGGTCATATATATATATATATATATATATATATATATATATATATATATATATATACATACGCACACATATATATATATATACACGTATATATATACGTATATATATATATATATATATATAATTTTTTTGACATTCAAAACAGCATGTTTATGAACCAAAATTAATGACACAGGACACACATAATGTTTCTAACCAGAAGAAAACTCGTTTGATTCATCTTGTGAGGACACTTGAATTATATTTACTAATAAAGACAACTAACATTTTGCTTTTCCTTTTGTTAGAATTTATTTGATGTTGAATTTACTCCGGGGCCATAAGTTTTTGTTTCCTCAGTTTCTTCTGGGAGATCTTCTTCTTCTGAGCAACCTCCCCTTCTGCTTTAGGAACAATTTGTTCTTTTTCAGGGAGGGTCGTCATCTCAGTGTGGCAGGGGGAGCTCAGTGTGGGTTAATCCACCGTGAGCTCTGTAAGTTCCGCGCTGCATCTTGGGAGCTTCGTTCACCTGGCTGTGCTCAGTGACCGTAGAGTCGACGTGTAAACCCTTAAGTGCAGCATTCCTCTCTGCATTTTTAAGCATGTGCCTTAAAAATGCTGCAGTCTTTTTGCGCCACCGACCCTGCGTCCAAACCCACTGTTTGGCCCGGGCACATCTCCCAACTCCACCATTGTAATGACAGAATGGCGCACATGGCTTTTGTAACGCGACATCCTTTCGATACTTGGTATCTTTTCGGAGATGCAAACCCTTGATGGCCTGGGTAGTTTCACGAGTGTTCTTAAAATGAACCCGTAGATTTGAACCTCTCGATTTACATGATTGTGTGGGGTTTTCTGGGTCAAGCAAATAGCGAACCATTTTCAGAGGCCACCTCAGGCCGTTTTTGGGAAGAAGAAAAGCGGAGGTTTCTGGTATATATATATATATATATATATATATATATATATATATATATATATACATATATATATATATATATATATTTTTTTTTAAGATTTTATTGGGGAAGGGGAACAGGACTTTTTATTGGGAAACAGTGGTGTGTTTTTTCCAGGACTCTCATCAGCTCCATCCAAGTCAAGTTATTGTCCTTTCAATCGTAGTTGTGGACAACACAGCTCAGCGTCAGTTTCAGTCACCATTGTTAGTAGCAGGGATGCAGCCCACCATCCCTTATGGGAGTCGAACCATCAACCTTGTAATTGAGAGCCAGCGCTCCAACCAACTGAGCCATCTGGCCACACTGGAGCTCAACAGCAGCTCATTGACTTCACTCTAGTTGCGGAGGGTGAAGCTCACTGGCCCATGTGGGAATTGAACCGACAGTCCTGTGCCCAGAGCCTGCACTCTAACCAACTGAGCCACCCGTCCGCCCCAAGACGGGGTCTTATATTAACTTTTGCTCCAAAAGACGCATTAGAACTGTTTGTCCGGCTGGGTCTTATTTTGGGGGAAACATGGTACCTGTGCATTGCCCACTCTCTCCTTCCCTCTGAACCCACAGGAAAGGAACGCAGGGCTCCCCATTCTGTCTGATGGACACCCCCTATGTGAGCCCCATGAGCAAGTCCTTCAGGCCTGCTAATGTGTACAAGGAACTGCGCCAGACCCTGTCTACCTCGCAACTACTCTACAAACAGGACACTGTTCTAGCCCTTCAGGGCAGGTGCAAAGGCTACAACTTAGAGAAGTCATTTGCCCAGAGCCACGATACAAATCCCACTCAGTTCGCCAGAGCCCTCTAAACCATGGAGTCTTTGATCAAAGCAGGCACTCTCCTTTGCTGGGATGGCAAACCCAAGGCTCAGCCTTGGAGAAAGAAGGCTGCACGAGAATGCAATGTTGTGGGGAAATTAAAATATTAATTTTATATTTGCAAAGTAGTATCCCCGTCACAAAGGAGATAGCTGTTATAAACTGTAAAGCCCTATACAAGGTAAGGTGTGTGATTGTCCTTATTGAGATATCCACTTTTATTGGAAAATTGGAGGAGGCTCTTCCTACCCAATGTGGTAAAGAGGGTAATCAGGAGGATGTAGGTTTTAACTCCATCTCAGAGATTTTGGTCAAGTCACTCCCCCAGTCTAGGCCTCAGGTCCTTCCTCTGTACTATGACGGGAATGGATTCCTACGTGTGTCTGCAGGTCACCTGGGAGCTGAGGCCTCCTGCTGACACCTCCAGACTAAAGCCTCCACACGGTTCACGCCAGGCCTGGCCAGGAGGCCAGAGGTTTGGTCTTGTATGGTGGCTTGGGTTCACTCTGGCCCAGAGTTATGCACGGCTTATACAGAGCTACGGGCTCTGGAAAATCCCCTCCCTGCCCCTGCAGCCTGCAGAGGACCTTGTCTTTCCAGTGGCAAACAAGTTGCCTCCCCTCATGTGCCAACTCAGGGCACCTACTGTCTGCCCACAGAGCCCACCTGCACTTTCGTTGTACAAGCTTTCAAAGGGCAAGGTGGTTATACAGGGGGATAATGAGTTGACAAGGAGCATTTTCAATGAGAGCACTCTGCACGAGTTCTCAGAGCTGGTGTGGTTATCTGCGGAAACATCCTTTCATGTAGGAACATACACAGCTGCCCACAGAAATGGACATTCTCCCCACAACAGAGAGAGAGAGAGAGAGAGAGAGATTAAACAGGACAAGGCACAGTTCACTAACAATAATACTCACGCATTTATTGAGCACTTACCATGTGCCAGGTGGTGCTCTGCTCTTTACACTTGTACAACCCAAACCACTCTTTGAGGTCAGTTTAAATATTATCCCCGTTTTATAAATCTGCATCCAAGGAGGTTACATGGCAATGGGATGAAAATTGGTCAGGTCCAACCTGGTAAAGAGAAACCACTCAGTATCAGAACTAGAGGGAACTGAAGGCAGGACGCTGTTTTCTCAGATGATGGCGGAGCTGGGAAGCCGACAGGAGAGAATGAGACAACCCAGAGAATAGCACCAGCAGGAAGACACTTCCACCCCAGGGCAGTGATTGCCCTGTGGGATGAAGGAGAAGGTGGTGGTACAGACCCTAGAGATGGGGGCCACCTGGAACCTCAGGAGACTGTTGGGAGGGATCTAGAACCTGAGGAAAGGTGGGCCCTGCTGGAAATACCACTCAGGGGGGAGAAACACCCTGCCTTCTCCCTTCCTCCTGCCCTCCATTCTCCACCAGAGCCTCCTAGTGGTGAACCCAGAAGCCAGCCAAGCTGAGGAGGGAGCCTGAGAAAAGCAGCCTGCAAAGGTGAGCCCCCCAGTGTAGAGCAGGTAGGGGAAGAGCAAGAAATGGATCTGAGGGCAAAGGGGCCCAGGCCTGGCACAGGCTACAGAATGAATATAGCTCAGTGTCTGCCTCAAGGCCTCCCTGTAGAATGGGAGAGATGGCGAAAGAATAACTGTACCTCTAACCAGTGCAAAAAGAAGAGTAGGTAAAGACTTAAAAGGACAGATAGATAAGGGAGCCTGGATGTCACAGGGGGCAGCGTGGAGGGCTGCAAGTGGAAGGCAGGAGTGGGGATGAAGGACAGACATATATCTGCAGATCTATTGATCTATGCTCCCAGGCACCATGCATTTTGTGGGTAAGTGCACATGAGTTGAGAACAGCCAGAGGCAAGGGTGTGATGAGATGATGGCCAATGGCAGCCACAGAAGCAGAGAAGGCCACGCCCCCAGCGTGCTCAGCACCAATCTGAGATGTGAGGTTGAAGTGAAGGAGCCACGACTTTTCAGTATACTGACTGCTGAGGAGGGGAATAATAACAGCCTCCCAGACTTTGAAGATTCTTTATCCAAATTGTCTTCGGTGAGGTCTTCCAAAGAAACTCCAAGAGGTGTATTGGGTTTGGGCCGTGACCCCAGGAAGCACCACAGAGTCAGGGAAGAGAGGCAGGCAATTCAGTGCCCTGCTCCGTAGGTTCCACTGTGGGCAATTGCGGCTTAGTCCCGCTGGGGACCTCCGGGGCTCTGTGTGCACACCTCTCTAGGTGGTTCCACCTGAGAGGTAAGGAAGCTGGGGAGTTTACCCCCATGCCCCAGGGGTCATGAGTGGAGGCTGCCTCTACCCTTACCTCCCAGGCACGTCCAGCCTGCCCGGCACAGGAGGCATGGCACTCATGGGGACATGGGTGGAGCTCCAACAAGCCCCGCTTCACCAGATATGGCAGGGTGTCCTTTAGCTATCCCGTCTAAATGTGCAACTAGAGGGGACTCAAACTCCAGGAAGTGTAGGGCTCAGAGGGTGACTGGGATAGAACTCACTTGAGAATCTGAAAGAATTTGAGAGACTTCCTCATTCTGACCCTCACATCATCCGGGCTTAAGAAGTCCACCATCTCTAATGATTGTACTTTCTCCCCCAACCTGGAAAAAAATCATGCGTGTTGGAAGGAGGTGGAGGCTGTTGGCCATTCTAAATTTTAATAAAAACCACATTCCCTTTCCTCCCTCTGCCATCCAGCCCAGCCCCTCTCCACACACCTGGACCGCCTGCACCCCAAGTGTGAACTCTATGCTCATTTTCTAGGGAGATGGTTTGAGTCTGAATCTGGTGAGGAAAGGTGTATGGGCTGAAGACAAGAACTCAAGTCCAATCTCCTTTCTTTCCTGTACAAGAAAGGGTTTCATCGTGGCATCGGACCCGATTCCCTCACATCCTTTTCTCTCCCATCCGCCTCTCCCCACCCCCAGTTTATTTCTTCAGAGACCTGGATATGCTGCCTTTTATCTCTACTTCAAGTATTCTGAGTTCTAATTAAGTTCATTTCTGCCCTCTGATTTGAGAAGCCTTATCAGGAATACTTAACCTGTGCAAATAATATGTGGAGCCAGCAGCACTGGACCAGCATGCTAATGGAACTTCACACAGGAACTCAGACAGAGCCAAACAGTTAGGTCACCAAGAAGCTCCAAAAGGAGGGAGGAAGGAAGGCACCTGTCTAAGGACTAGGGAGTAACTGGCCGGGGCTCTTTGTGATCCAAAGCTCTGGATCACCTGGCAACTGAATTGCTCAGCAACTGGGGTTTATTAAGCTGGGAGAAGTACCTTAGGAGATGCTCCCGAGACTTGTTCCAGCCCCAGATATCCAGCACTGCAGACCTGGCCTGGCTTCATCGACTGTGCTTTGCACAATACAGATCTGGCTTCTTGGGGGCATGTCTGTTCGGCAGGGAAGCGGGTTAGCCAAGAATGACCAAGAGAAAGAAATCTGACCCTGGGGCAGTGACTCATGAGGACTTTCATAGGAGGCCAGGCAAGAAGAAAAGGACACCACCCTGGGAATGCCAGTCCCTCTTTTGCCAGTAACAGGCTCAAGCAAATCACCCCCTGCAGCCTTAGTGTTCACACTGGGGTTGGACTAGCTTTGGCCTTGTGCCACCTGGTGTCCTTGAGTCTAAGGTCTTGGGGCTGAGTGAGCAGAGTTCCAATCCTGACACCTCTTTAATCAAAGCAACCACCATTTATCTCTTATATGTTAGAATCCATGAGAGATTACATATGAGGGAAATAGAAGATTCTGCAGCTAAAAATTTGTGCAAACCATGGGACTTGGTGATTTCTTTGCTTCTTTCCAAGTATAACAATCTCAGGTTCCAAAACCCTAAAACAGAATCCTGGTTCAGTGAACTCTGTTCCTAGAGCTACGGACCCCTGAATATATTACGTTTTACTTCTCAGAAAATGTCTCTCTGGTGTGTGGGTAGATGATTCTACAGAGCATCCTGACTTCCCCAACCATACAGAGACATTGGCTAAGCTGATGCAGATGGTGGAGGGAGAGCTGGGGGACATTCCAAAGAGACTGTCCTTAGGGTGAATCAGAGTCCAGGGGACCTAGAACTCACACTGCCAGAGCCACTTCCAGAATACCCTGCTCTTTTGAATGATGAGGGGCTGTGGAGTGGAAGCAAATGATGAGGGTAGGGTAACCAAAGAAGGCTTCCTGGAAGGAAGGGACAGGGGAGGACAGGAGTCCACTAAACGTTAAAAGAGTCAGGAGTGGTATGACATGTCCCGATGGAGCCCCATTTCTACAGATTTTCAGATCCTAGAAAAGATGGGAGTCAAGACACGACAGGCTTGGCACAGGTGACAGGTAGATTCTCCCTCAGAGGAGCTGCATCCAAACCCCTCTGGGCTCTGAAGGTCTAACGGGCTGTGTCACTTCTTCTCTGTATGAACATGCAGGTGGAACACAGGTAAACCAGGTTCAGTCTGTCACACTAGGTCCCCTTACCTGATTAGCCCTGAGAGACAAATAAGAAAAGAGCATGAAGACACAGATGGTACAGGAAACAGGGAGGCCAGTCTCAGACAGCAAAGACTGAGGGTAAAGCTTCACCCCCATCCACCATTGCTTTCTCTCCACCTCCTGCAGCTAAATGGAGAGCCAAAGAGGAAGAGGGATGACAGTACAGAGCTGTGCTGGGCATCTTTTGTTTGCCCCTCTGTATCTGCTCCCCACTTGCCTCCACCTGTCTGTGCCCCAGGTGGCTGCTCTATGTAGGACACCTCCATAGGCTCCCTGCTTCCTGGCTTCCAACGCGGTTTGACCAATGAAGACACCAGCAAGAGATCAGAGGGAGGGAGAAGAAAGCGATGGGATGTCATTCCTCAAGTCCCACCCTGTGGGTCACAGCTCCACACAACTAGCTCTGCCTCTGGGTCCAGGTGACTATTTCTCTCCTCGGCGCTTCAGATCTAGGAGTGAAAATGGCCCCGCTAGCCCTGGGTACTGCCTCATCCATTTTGTTTTCTCTGCACCCTGCCCTCACCTTTAAATGGATCTTTTATTAAACTCTCTTCAAATTACCCAGTCGGAATGTGACATCTGTTTCCTGCCTGGCCCTCGGCTGTGATGTGAGCAATCTCTGCTTCAGTCTGGGGCTCTCAGGCCTTGAGGCGCTTTATCCAGCCACATTCTCTTCCTGGCTTCCATCCCAGGCGGTGCCCCACTCCATCTCATCTGAGCATTATTTCCAAGATTCAGATTCTGCTCTTTGAGTTCTATACCTGGCAGCTCACTTTGTGAGCCTGTCCCTCTCATTACAGACGCAGGCACAATTTGATCACATTAAAGAATAAACACAATGCCATCAATTAACTCCTGAAAACACAGCTTTTCTCCTGAATATCTTAGGTGCAGGCTGTGTTAAGCTGAACCAGGTTGATCTAGGAATTAAATTAGGATTAAGAAATTGAAAGGCGCCTGCTAATCTAACAGATAAACCTCTGCAAAATCGTCTTGCTTCCTTTCTTAAAATATGATTAAAAAAAAATACTCAAGCAATTGGTTCTTTTGTTAATTAGAAGGTCAGCAAAAAGTAGACCAGTCATGTAACCACATGTGAGGGGGAAGGGAAGAGAATGGAAGTGAATGCCTGTGGGGACAAAACCCCAAAAAGCAGTTTCCAGGCTCTCGGCCTCACATAGAAAGGTGCTGGCTCGGGTAGTAAATGGCCATCAACTGTGATCAGATGCCAGCAGCTGTGGCTAGTTGGCCGTCAGCTGTAACCCGTAGGCCATTGGCCACTAATATAACGGCTGGTGGCTACGCTAGCAGGAAAGGAATGGGGGCTAGCAAGAAGATGGTGGCTGGCAAGCACGGACTGCTGTTAGGCAGATTATGTAGATCCTGCTTCCTGTGTCTCCAGCCCAGCCGCCAGCGAGAATATATTGGTTTGACTCCCCTATCTATGGCTCCGTGGGTGTTCCTTTTTGGCCTTACCGTGTCCTGCGTTCTTGGGCGGGGAGTGGGAGCTGAGACCCTGCACGACAATGCCTACAGAGATCCTACACATTAATGGGGGACCCACGTGCTTTGGAGTCGGCCGGGATGACTGACCTGAACCCCTGGCCCTTGCAGTCTGGACTTCAGGCTGCCTCCAAAGCTGTTCTCTTTGGCTGGTTTCCCCATGATTCAAAAGTCAGGGTCAAAGTCCATCGTTATTTTCTCCTCTCAAACTCACTTCCTTGGAAGATTACCACGGGATACGAGATATGGCGGGGTCTGGGTCAACCCCCAAATCCCAGCAATAGCTCTCAGCTCTGCCACTGATGGACTGTATGATCTCAGGGAAGCAGCCCTATCTCTCTTGAGTGTCAGTTTTCTCATCCGTGAAATGAGTCTTATACCCCGAGTCTACAGTGAAGATAAGGAAAATGACCCAACTAACTCCTGGCCCGGAGTAACTTAATAAATGCAGTCCTATCCTTTACTTTCCACCCTCCTTCAAAGGCTATGTTTTGCCTCTCTAGATGACTGCAGTAGCTTCTGCATGAAACATCTATTTTCCTTTTGGTCTATGCCGCCCACCTTCTGCCATTTTCTGGCAGCAGGATCCCCCAGTCCTTCACCCCTTTCTTTAGGGAAGGGCTTTTCCCAGACTCCATCTGCTTCCTGTGGGACTGTCATCTCCAGGACTCCCACCCCAGTGCATTTTGTAGTCACAGAAATTACACCCCGGTGCAGGCATGTCACCCAATCAGAGAACTTCTGGTGAATTTTTTCTTTTTCCTGGGTAATGCATGTAAAGATGGGACCCCAAAGCAGCTATCGGCCATTTCTCCAGAATGTGGGGAGCCCTGAGAGCATAAAGAGAAGAGGAAAGAGAGTCTTGGGGAACTTAAACCAGTCACCAAGTTCCCCAGAGGCTTCTCTTCCGTTCTGTGAGTCCCCTAACTAATTCCAATCAATCCTTTTGTACCTGAGATGATCAGGGTTTGTTTCAGTTCTTATCACCCAAAGCCTCTTAACTGGCTTCCCAGATTTCTTTTTTGATCCACTCCCTTCAATTCATGTTTCACGCAGTGTGGACTTCTAAAATCACAAATCCAATCATACCAACCCCCCAATGCTTCCGTGGCTTCCTACTGTTTTTAGGATAAAGACCCAAAGTCCCCACCGGCCTTTCCAGTCCCTTCCCCCACCAAGAAGCCCTCACCCCTTGCTCTCTCTATGCTCCCACTGCTTCCAGAACTTGGTTATCACAACTCCGCAGGGCTTCCCACTTGCTCTTCACCTAGAAAACTTCTACTCAGACTTTGAATCTCAGGGAAAGCCTCACTTTCTCAGGGAAGACTTCCTGAGGCACCGCCATCTTTTCCCCAATTTGGTTAACCTCTGTAGCAGATTCTTCTCATGGTTTCTAATCGCATGTTGATTTCTATCATTGTTGTATTAATGTCCATCTCTCTTACCAGACTGCAGGCTTTAAGAGGTCAGGAACCACTCCTGTTTCATTCACTCTACATCCCCTCTGCTTGGAACAGTGCTGACATAGTAGGTGCTCATAAAAGCTTGTTGAATGAATGAATGAATGAATGAATGAACAAGTAATTCATGCACAACCTATGACCTAGTCTTGGTTATTCTTCATTTATGAAATCTCTCTTTCTGGATGCTTTTCTAGACCCCCTGAAACTATAGTGGCTTCTTAATTAGTCTCTCCCTCCCCCACCCCAACTAACTAATCTATGAGATCTCTTTTGTCTTTCTAAAAAACACCTGCACAATAACCTCCATTGGCTCCCTAGCGCCCAGCACATACAAAAACCATCCACTCACTGGAGTTCTCCAAAGTTATACCTGCTAGACAGCAGCCACGTTAGTCCCCTGCCATCCGCTCACACCCCCACCCCGTCTCACATGGCTACTCATGCTGTTTCTTCTGCCCAGAGGGTCTTCCTTCCCTCTCTTGCCATCCACATCCTACCCCTTCTACAAATCTCTGTGCATAACCACTGCCTCTGTAGAACTCCCTTCATTAAATTCACCCTACAGTAAGCCCTCCTGTCTCTGAGCTTCACTTGCAGCAATCCATTGATTATATTTAAGCTGTTTTCCAAATATTTCATGACTGGTGTAGTTCCTTTTGGGTCACTAAGCCCTTTCACCTATGTTATCTGATTTGATCCTAAAAACTTGGCAGGGACGTCAAGGACAAGTATTTTAAGGAATAATTCAATCATAGGATCAGAAACCCACCAAGTTAACTTAAGTCAAGGGGATTTGTTATAAAGACCCTGGCAAAGAGCACAGATCCTCCTTCCAGGTTTCTATAGGCCTGGAGAGGCATCCAGAAGCTCTCTTTCTCTTTCTCTTTCTCTTTCTCTTTCTCTTTCTCTTTCTCTTTCTCTTTCTCTTTCTCTTTCTCTTTCTCTTTCTCTTTCTCCTTCTCCTTCTCCTTCTCCTTCTCCTTCTCCTTCTCCTTCTCCTTCTCCTTCTCCTTCTCCTTCTCTTTCTCTTTCTCTTTCTCTTTCTCTCTTCGTCTCTCGTCTCTCTGTCCATCAGTTCCACTCTCCTCTCTGCCAACCTGCCTCCTCTGAAAAGTTCCCCATAAATTCAATGTTAGCATTTCTTTGAGTTGCCATGTGCCAACGCTAGCCGCAATTCTGACCTTACCACTCCAAGTCTCAACACCATCCAAATAATGACAGTCTCCTTTCCATGTCTCAGTTCAAATTCTCAAAAAAACTCTCTGGTTGTTGGCCAGCCAGTCCAGTGACTAGTTTGAGTCACTTGCCCAGCCCTGGTACAGCAGTTGTAGGATAGGTCACATTGCCCACTGCCCATTCAGCAAGATCTGAGGGAGGGTGGGACAGTGGGCTAAAAAAGCAAAGTGGTGACGTAGTGGAATGGGTACAAATGCAAGTGCTAAAGTCACGTCATCTGTACAAGTCCCAGCTATGGCAATCACTGGCTCGTGACCTTGGAAAGCCATTCCATCTCGCGAAGTCTCAGTTCCTCATCTTAAAATGAGGATAATAATTGTATCAGCAAGATAGGGCCACTATGACAGTTAAAAGAGACAGTCCTGTAAAGCACACAGCACAGGACCTGGTGTATGGTAAGTGCTCAGTAAATATTAGCTAACGTCTGCTACAGTAGGTATTCGCATCTATTGTTGAAGGTGGCCTGTGGTCCTCAGTCATTACTGGAGCCCCTCAGAACCTGCAGACTCAGAATCCCCAGGGCAGGGCCTCAGGAATCCATATTTCGAAAGGGCTGCCTCCGGTGATTCTGTGCATACCACTGGTTAATCTCATGCAGCTCCCCCATTTAACAGATGGGAAACCAAGGCCCTGCAGCTGAAAAGGCTCATCCCAGGTCATACAGGAGTCTAGACCCAGGACCCTGACCCCCTGTGCACAAACTGAAGACTCACTTCCCAAGGGTAGGGTCTGCATAGGCTCTCGTGCTGGGGCTCCCAGGTTCTCATGGAATGTGGGGCGCTCAGTAGGACTCGGGCCTGAACACCCCCCTCAGGTAGTGCCGTGCTTCTATGCAAGGGCTCTGGGGTCAGCGTGTCTGGGTTGGCACCCAGGTAGGTCAGCCTCTGACCAGTGGTGTGACTTCCAGGGAGTTAGGTTTTGTGCCTCAGTTTCCTCATGTGTAAAGTAGGCTGACAGTATCCATCTCATTGAATTATTATAAGAATTAAATTATTTACCATATGTGAAGGTTTTAGAATAGTACTTGACACAAAGCTATAACTCTCAGCTTTTATTATTACTGTAAACATACTTCTGGGTCTCTTTTTGGCCATTAGCTGGTCAGGATATATCCTAAAAAAAGATAGCCTTTGACAAAGTGTTTATAAAATCACAACAATGTAAGAGATAGCACACACATCTGATTAAAACTCTGAGGCCCAAACTCCACATGCAGTTTCCAGTAGAACTATGAATAACCACAAATACTTATAATGGAGTTTTCACCCCCAAAAAACCTAAGTTCCACAGGTGAATATGGAGACATTCACTATACACACAGACATTTGATAAGGAACTCTCTAAAGACACAGCTGTCTCCCCTCAGACTGGGGCTCCCTGAGGCAGGACTGTGTCTCCCCTCAGACTGGGGCTCCCTGAGGCAGGGCTGTGTCTCCCCTCAGGCTGGAGATCCCTATGGTTTTAGACAGTTTCCTTACATCCAACTTGGAGCAGTGGGAGCCTCTGGAAATCCACTATCCCATCAGTCCTGACCTTCGACGCCCGGGGCAAGGCGTTTGCTGCCTAGTAAATTAGACTTGCCTCAATCTCACTCAGGTCTGATGAGGTTTCTCCTTGCCACTTCTTGCAACTCTAATTGCTCCATGCCATGTTTTATGTATTTTAATTAGTGCTTTAAATTTTACACCTAAATCTCAAGGCACTCTAGCAAAAGGCCCCTCTTTAGAAACTGGAATAAATTCTTCCCAGGCAGATGACAGCCAGGAACCGTGAGATAATTCATATTAACCTGTCATCTGCCATACCATTCTGTCATCTGGGGCAGCCATGTGTCTCGGTTCACTCCTGCAGTCCTTCCTTCCTCCACCCTTGCCCTCTGAGGGGCACTGCTGCTTCCAAAGCTGCAGTCTGGAGGGTCACCACACTCCCCCCATTCTTCCGTTTAAGACATGCTCTGGGCTTGCTTTTTCAGCTGCTGGTCCTCAATCTGTGGTCAGTTCCAATCACCTGGAGAGTCTGTGAAACATATCGAGGCCCAGAAACCCCCTGTCCCGGGAGGTAGGGGTTCACTCAGTCTGGAGTGGGCCCCTGGCATTGCTGGTTCCTTTAACTCCCAGGTGATTGGGCATGGCAGCCATAGTGGAGAAGCAGCGCTGAAGGGAACTCAGAGCTGAACAACAAATGCATGCCAGGTTCCCAACCAATTAAACTGGGGGCTCCATGAGAGCTGGGAACCCATTTGTCTCATTCACCACTGTATCCCCAGTGGGTAGAGCCCGCCTGGCACACAGTAGGTGCTCCATAAATATTTACTGGATAAAACCTAAGCCATCCCTTTCCGTAGGTGCTGCCTTACTAGCTGGGTGGTTTTGAGCAAGTGAATCTATCTTTCTAAGCTTCAGTATCTGCATCTTTAAAATGGGGGTGATGTCATTTATCTACCCTTAGAGTTCTCATGTGGATGAAGA
Source organism: Rhinolophus hipposideros (assembly GCF_964194185.1). Lineage (NCBI taxonomy): Eukaryota > Metazoa > Chordata > Mammalia > Chiroptera > Rhinolophidae > Rhinolophus > Rhinolophus hipposideros. The sequence continues at coordinate 98,458,758 of NC_138049.1, read as the reverse complement.
GCGAGAACGCACTTTCCCAGCGCCTGGCACCTAGTAAGTACTCAGCGCTTAGTACTGCACACATTCACTTGTCACAGGGGAGTCGCTCTGCTCCTCTGCCCTGCCGATGGGCTCTCTGGGCTGAAGTCACACCCAGAGAGGGAAAAGGTGGAGTTCAGCACCAGCTCTGAGGAGCAGAGGGCTGCCGTGGGAACCTAGAAATGCAGATTTGGGTTTCTGCTTCCACTGATTGGTTCTGTGGCCTTGAGAGTGTTTCCAACGTCTCAGAGCCTCTGACCTCCACCAGCTGCCCTCCCCCCATCCCGGGTTCATTCTGTGGCTCTCTGGTTTAGGAGGTCACTTTGTTGACCAGGGCAGCTGCCCTGGGGACTTCCTGCAGTGTCTGACTTGCGGCAGCCCTGTATGCTCTTTGGATGAAAGCAAAGCACACATATGCAGCTGTGGAGAGGAAAGTCTCTTGATTCGACAGCCCCTGGAGAATTCCTCTTCTGACAGTCACAGAAGCTCTGTCCCCAGATGCAACCAGCAGTGCCGGTCAGACTCACAGGCCTTCTCTCTGTTCCATCAACTCTGGAATGGAAACACAGGCCCTTTGAGGCCATTTCTGCTCGTCTGTGGCATGACAGCACAGTCGGCTCTGATGAGGTGTCCACCTGCACGGGAAAACGGCATATTGGTTGGAACCTCCTCCCGCAGGCCCTGGGTCACATCCTCTCATCACAGAAGAAATGTGAACTCCTGGGATGGGTTCAGGATGGAGAGGATGGAGGAGGAAGCCTGTGCTGATCCCAGGGGTGGGCAAATAGGAAGCAAGATCCCATGCTTTTGAATAATCCATCTCAAAGCAGGAGGTGCTTCCTGCACAGGAAGCTTCCTGCCCATCCACGCCTGCTGCAATCTTTCTATTTAGAACTTCCAAGCATCACGTCCTGCCTGCTGTGCAGAATTACATACTCCTGCATATGACTTGCGGCTACTTATTCCCATCTCCGGGACTGTGCCCTTTTAAAAGGCAGCTAATAGAGCAGGCAGCAGAACAGCTCAAGATCAGCTAGAACAGGGACCAAAGCCCAGTTTTGCTCATTTCTAACTGCAACCATGGGCAATTTACTCCGATCTCTTTGAGCTTCTATTTCCTCGTCTGTAAAATGGGGGCAAGAATGCCAATCTCAAAGGATTGCTAACAAGATGAAATTAAGTAACTTCTAATGTGCCTGGTATGGCTTACCCATTGGACATGCCCCGTAAGTTTGTAATAATAATAATAATAATAATAATAATAATAATAAGTCCCAGTTATCCTTCAGCACCTGGAGGGTAGGAGTATGTCTTACAGATCTTTAAATTGCTCAGCATCCAGCTAAGGGTCAAATGCACACAGAAGGCAGGAGAAGCAGCAAAACTGGAAGGGGGCTGCAAGAGGACAGCATGTGCCCAACAGCTATACACAACCAGGTTTCTTCTTCCAAATGCCTCAATTAATACTTCTCCTCTTTCACCCCACCCCTGGGTACCGCTTCGGCAGGGAGGGCGCAGGAGGCTTTTTGCCGAGGAAAGCACAAGAGAGAGGCTGAGGCCAGATGGGGCTGGCAGGGGCTGCAGGCCCAGGGCTGCTGAGCACGTGCCGTTACCTTGGCAAAAAGGGGCATAATTAATCCGCAGCGTTCCCCTTCCATCCAGACCTTCATGTTTATACCTGAATTAACTTTTCACATCCAGTTAAGGCTCACAGGAGGCTCTGTCAGAGGCAGACATACCAATACCAAGTACAGCTGCGACTGTTGGTGGAAGTGGGGGCTGTGCGGACCCACCACCACCCAAGAGCGGGAGGAGCCCTACGTTTGGGGGCTGTGAAGGAGGGTCGAGTTCCCAAGCTCCTCCCTGTCCCCCATGCCCAAGCCAGAAAGGGGCTGTCTGAAAGGGCAGGAAGCCGCCACTTCCCAGCGCAGAGAGCGCCCTGCACAGCCCGCGGGGCCATAGTGGCATTGTATTGACTGCTTCTTGTCTTTCCTGCTGAAACAACCTGTGCCTTCCTCAGGGCTCTGGTTTGGCCAGCCAAGAGTGGCGGCGGGCGGACACCTGTTCCAAGGAGGAGGCGAAGGGCACTGGGGCTCTGGGCTTAAGTGTCCTCCTCAAGCCGGTGTTGGGACTTAGCACGGGGCAGAAACACAGACAGGCACACGCCTGCACGCACAGGCAGGTGTTGGCGGAAGCCCCGTCAGATTCTGGTTTACTCTAAAAGGAATCTATCTAGCTCATCAAACTGCCAGCATGTCCTTGGCATCATTCTGGGATAAACAGTCGGATACCAGTGCCCTCCACTCTGGGAAATGGGATGTGTCAGGACATCTTTTACCAGACACCAGAGAAAGTAAATTGCCCTGCTTTTCTCCTAAGTCTCTTCCCTGTGACTCATCTGAGTGAAAGGCTTTCTCGGAATTACTCAGCCCCTCCGTTGTGACAGGAGAGGGCAAGTTCACATCCCCACAAATGGTCTTACAGGGCCCCTCTCCTTCTACCCCTTCACTTGCCTTCTCCCCCTCAGTTCAAGATGCTCAGGTCTCCTCACTAAGCCACCCTTCTCACCCCCAGCCTTGTGCTGGGTACGTGAAGGTGTTTAGTTAAAGGAGAAAAGGGGAAATACCCACCAAGGTGCCTGCAAAATCTCAATAAATTATTTGCTTCGTGACCTTCATCTTCTAGTGATTTAAAATCCAGTGAGGGAGCCCAGACAGGCACCAATAGATATGGCTGGCACATGGAGGGTGGTGAACACTCAGAAGCGAGTGAGTAAATGCAGAATGAGCGTTTGGGACTCAAATCACACCCCTGATAGTTTTCTCACGGGAGGTAGGATTTGAACTAAACCTTCAGAAAAACCTCTGTGCCCGACAGAGAGATAAGTGCTTGAGTCCATGATCTCATTCAGCCCTCATGACACCCCAGACCTGGGTACTATAATTATTACCTGCATCTCCTGGGTGAAGAAACAGCTCAGGGAGGTCAGAGGACTCCTGAGGTCACAAAGTTGGTAACACTAACCCTCGCCTCACCAACACCTAGACACTTGCTCTCAATCTTAAGGCTTTAGGGCCTCCTCAAACCTTGAAAACATGTCAAATTTCCAGGCAAGAGAACTGAGAAGAGGGCACTGCTAGAAAGACAAAGCATCAAGAAGATGGAGGGTGTCAAGAGCTCTAACCCTGGCTGGAGTGAATTTCTGGCTGGAGGCTAGTGGAAAGAACTTGTCTCTGTCTTTTCTAGAAGATGTGTGCCACTGCCCCCAGTCCTAAGAGGATTTCATTGGTGGAGAGGGGCTTGGAGGTTCTTTGATTTCCCAAGACCCTCTCTGGGAAACCACCTTTCGGGAAGGGCAGGAAATCTTCTTGTAGATTCTGTCCCCAAGAATTTTAGGCCATTGGAGCTTTTGGAGACTCTGAGTCCCACTGATTTAATACTTTCAATTCAGTTCAGATCAGTAAACATTTATGTGCCAGACACTAAGTGCTAGAAATGATTAAGGGACTATCCTTGTCATCAGGAAGATTATAATCTAGTGGGAGTGATAGATACACACACACTCACACACACACACACACACTCACACACACACAGAATATGAATGATAAACGCAAAGATAGAATGCCTGATCCCGTATATCAGCCCAGGAGGAAAGGATACAGGAGCTGAGCCTTGAAGGCTGAGCAGGTGATGGGGAGAAAAGTGGGGAACAGCACCACAGGTGAGAGGAAATCACATAGGCAAGGTCATGGAGGGGTGGAATGACACAGTTTGTGTTTGAAGTTACAAGCTGATCAGTTTATTAGAGTATGACCTTGGAGACAGGGAGTGGCATGACACGAGACTGAAGAGGTGGGCAGGGGTCAAGCCACAAAAGGTTCTGTGGGCCTGGTTAGAGTGTGGGTTCAAAGAGCTTTTAGCAGAATCTGGACGGCCGGTTGGCTCAGTTGGTTAGAGCGCAATGTTCATAACACCAACATCACCGGTTCGATTCCCACATGGGCCAGTGAGCTGCGCCCTCCACAACTAGAGTGAAAACAATGGCTTGACTTGGAGCTGAGCTGCGCCCTCCACAACTAGATTGAAGACAACGACTTGACTTGGAGCTGATGGGCCCTGGAAAAACACACTGTTCCCCAATATGCCTCAATAAAATTTTTGTTTTAAAAGAGCTTTTAGTGGAATCTAACGTCAGTTGCATTTTAGAAGCATAACTCTGGTTACAAAGAGGGCAGTGGCTTTCACGAAGCAAGACTAAAACCTAGGAGGCTGGAAAGGAGGAGTCCATTGCATTTCATCTAAGATATGAGTAAGGCACTGGTAGTAGGGTTGGCAACAGAGGACTGGGTCAAGAAACACTTAAGTAGGGAAAGAAATGGGAAAAGGTCAGGGAGGAAAAAGGAAGAGCCTAATGGTCTCCAGACTGTCTTGGGTGACTCAAGGCGCAGTGTTGGTTTTAATTAAGATTTGGGATACAGGGCTAGAAGTCATTAGTGAGAGGGGATGATGAAACAGTGGATGATATTCAAGTGACATCCAGATATTTCCAATAGGTACTTTTAATCAAGCTTTGGGGACAGGCTGGAGATGTAAAATTGGGAGACATCAGCAAAAAGATGGGGTTGAAACTAAGAGAGTGGATGAGTTCAACGACAGAGATCATATTGAGAAAAAGAGGAAAATCCATAACTACCAACCCAAGGAACAGCCATGCTCACAAGGGGACAAAAGAGGAGATGCCTAGAAAGGAAACTAATGAAATACAGCCAGACATTTGGAAGCCAAGGGAACAGAGGCTATCAAGGAAAGAGTAGCTCCAAGGTCCAAGGCAGCCAATGACTGAGGAATATCTAGACCGAAAAGTGTCCACCAGCTTTGGCTAAGTGGAGGTAACTATGGCTGTCTTATCAGAGTCTTTGCATGACAAACGTGGCACTTTTAATTTGGGTAACTTAAGGAGAGTTTAATGAAGGGCCTTGATAACAGTGGGGCATAGTGCAGAAAAGCCCAGGAGAAGGCAGTGCCCTGGGAGGGGTAGCAGAGAACATCATAAGTGGTTACCACCTGGGCCAAAAGACCAAGAACAGGGAGGAGACAGGAAGTGCTGGGTGGAGAGGGCTGTCTGACAGCCTCGTGGAGCTGGTAGAGAGACTCAGCCAGCCTAGCGAGAACCCACAGGTAGGAAGTTGGGCAGATAAATCTCCCGACCTCCAGTCTCCAGCTAAGGCTCCCCATTGGCCATACCCAACTGGAAGCCAGAAGACATGTGAGGCAACAGGTAGAGTGAGTCCTCCAGGTGAGCCTCTGGGGACAGAGATCAGGAAAAAGGAGGGTGGACAATGGACATGGAGGGGCAAAGAGAAGATGCCCAGCACGGTGGTGTCCCCAGAGCATGTCAGTAGAGCAATGGAAGAGGCTAAAGACCTGAGGCAGTGGGTAAGCAAGTGGTTAATGCTTGTTACACCTGCCAGCATTCCCTGAATACCTTCCTATGCATGGTAATTCTCACCTTGTACTGGAGGAAGAAGCCTCTCTTTCCCAGCTGCCCTTGCAGCTGTGGCACAGCCACGTGACCTGGACTCCACCAATCAGCCACACCAGTGAGGCACTAGGTGTGGAAGAAAGCAAGATAAGGGAACAGGTATGTGTAGAATCCATTCACTCGTTGGGTGGCAGGAAAGTGTCAGCTTTGAGGTCAGCAGTTCCAGATTTTTTTGGCATTCAGAGGCAAAGGTCAGTGGTGCCAACCACATCTCAGGGCTCAGCAGCTGGGGTTAGTAGAGCCTCCAGTGTAGACCAGTAGTGGGCTGTGACCGTGTGCAGGCTACAGCACTTCTTTGGCCTTCCCAGAGGTCCCTGGTATCCCTCTATTTCTCTTCTGCTAACTAGCTAAAGTAGGTTTTGTGGTTTGTCACTAGAACACTGACTGATGAATGAATGGGACATGAAGACCTGGGCAGAGGAAGGCAGACTAAGTTTCTAAGAGAAAGAGGAAAAGGAAAGAAAGAGGGTACAGCACTGGGTCAAATAAAAATATGTTTAGGAAAGGAGCACTGAGCAAGCTGATGAGCTGAGAGAGAGAACTGAGAGGGAAAGTTGTAATTGTCCGACACCTTAAAGCTAAGGAAACTGAGGTTTAGGGAGGTTAAGGATCTTGTCAAGGTCGCACAGACAATAAGTGGGGGTGCAGGAATTCCAGCCCAAGCCTTGTGGCTTGATATTCTCAGACTACAAGCATCTTCTGTAACAGCCAGCCCAGGAAGCCCCATCAAGGATAGTTTTCATTCGAAATTTAGAAATCATACTTGAGGCCCAATTTGAAAGGACAGAGTGGCCGCTAGGGACAGGAGAAAATGTCTTGTCAGTGAAAAAAAGACCCAAGTTCATGTCAAGTGAGTCAAGGTGGCTTAAAACATGAGACCCAGTAGTATATGGTACCTAGCTGGTCCCCTGAGACTGTCTCACCCTGGAGGAAAATCGTTGTTTCCCAAAGAGCTGACTGAGCTCTATGAAGCACCACTGCAAAAGAGGTTATGGAAGGAAGTAGAACGGAAAGGGGATATGGAACACACCTACAGCAATCCCTTGGGAAATGGGCACCCCAGAACACGGAGGAAAATCCTAAGAGTGCCTGGCGCTGCTTCATCAAAGGCAGACCTTGTTTATGTGGCATGTCAGCGTGTTCAAGGAGAGAAAATGCAAGGTTTTGATATTCATCAAATGCATGCAGAGATTCTGAATTTTCACACAGAGTATCTGCAGACTCAGCAGTTTGTATAGTATGTGTATTGGGGTTGTGTTTGTGCCCTTAGCACAAAGGGTGTACTGGGTTGTTGCAGAGTTAACCCACTCTGGCAGTTGGGCTTCTATGCCGGGCTTGCCTGTGTGTGTGTAGAGTTGGCCCATATCTGTGAAGTCTTTGTCATATGAGGGTGACATCTATTCACCTCAGGCCTCAGAGACACCAGCCCTACATAGAAAGGCTGTCACTCTATCACAATTAAGGGACTAATTTTTCAGGTGCTTTTTCAATTGACCATATCGACAAAGTCTAGAAATTTGGTTATTTTAGTGATGCAAAAAACTTTTTCCTCGGTTAACATATTTGACTTTAATTTCAGTAATATTTTCATTAACAACCTGTAATTTAAGCATCTAATAAAGATCAGTAATTCACTTAGCCAGACGGGCATTAAAAAAACAAAACCAGGAAAGAGGGAAAACATGCATTGGTGGAGCTCAAATTCCATTCTTCTGTTACATGAACATTACGATTTTTCTGGGTTTCTTAATTGAACCTCGTTTTTTAACAGAAATATTAAGCAAATTAAATTAAGCCAAGTAATTTCCCTTTTTAGGACTAAAAAAAAGCCTTCAACTGGAAAAGCTCCTCTGAAACACCCATTAGTGAGATGAGGTAGGGCGGCAGAGTGAGTGAGTGTGTGGCTTCTGCTTAAGCAGCAGTGAGCTGACTCCTGCGGTCCTGAGTGGGACCCCACACCCCCAAAGCTCAGGGGCCTGGAGGACACCATAGTCGTCAGGATGTGATTGGCTGGGATTCCATAAGCCCTGGTCCAGGGTGACTGAGACAGGCAGCAGAAACCCCAGGGCATGGGAGGAGCTGGGATCAGGTAGGTCACTAGGGTCCAGGGGAACCAGCCCAGTTCAGGGGCTCAAATAGCTCAGGCCAAGCAATGTAAAGGAGGCTGGGGTAGAGTGGGGAGGATTCTGCAGTTTTAAATAAGGTGGGCAGCACTGGCCTCACGGAGCACAGGAGGTGAGGGACAAGCCATACAGAAATCTGCGGAAAGAGCTTTCAAGCAGAGGGACTGTATCCAGCCCTGGAAGAGGTGCATGAGCTTAGTGATGGAGAACAGTAAGACGGCCACCGTGGCTGGGGCAGCGTGAGTGGAAGGGACAAGTGCTGGGAGAAGAGGGCAGGGAAGTGACGGGGACCCTACCACGCAGAGACTCATAAGCCCCTGTAAGGACTTTGGCTTTTACACTGAGGGAAATTGGGAGCCATGCATGGTTTGAGCAGAAAAGAGACCGACCTTTTAACCAGATCACTCTTGCTGTTGTGTTGAGAATAGGTTGTGGGGTCGGGGGCAAGGGGGGAATGGAATGGCCTCCTAGGAGGCTACTGCAATAAAGCAGACAGTGATAAAAGCTGCTCCACGCAGAGAGAGCAGTAGGGATGGTGAGAAGGGCACTGACAGAGTCTGGGTATAACGTGAAGAATTTTCCGACAGACTGGATGTGGTCTCTGAGAGAAAGGTGGCGTCCTCATGAACTGAGAAGAATGGCTAACCCAGTCCTCTACCCCTGAGGTCCCCGCATGCACGCTTACGCACACAGCAACAACACGGCTCCTACTGTTAGGACTCCTGTCCCCACCCCCACTTCAGGCCCCATCCCAGGAAAGGCGTCTTGCTGAGATTCCACCCACAGCCCTACGGCCACCGATAACCTCACTAGGTCAACTCTGCGGTCACGTGAACAGCCCCAGGAAAGCACGATAACTCAACTCAGCTGAGCAGCTCCATGATCTCATGTCAACCTCACAGCTGATGATTACTGTTTTCTCACCGGCTTGTGATGTCCCCACATTGCTATGAATCATGGACACCCTACCAGTGAAAGCTGGGAAACCTGGCCACCTCCAGAGGGTGCTGGCTTAACAAGCACTGCTGCAGTTCATCAGAGCTCACTTTTCACTATTTCAAGGGTCTTCCACCTGCTCATTCTGGAAATCAGGGAGCAAGTCATTCTCTCCCCCAGGGGTAGTCTCCAGACCCCCTCTGCAGAAGAAATATGAAATGCCTAGAATTCTCTAGGCATTGAACAGATTAAGTGGGCTGATAGCATGGTGCAGAAGGAAACACCTAGAAGTTTGAATCCAAACACATTGAACTCTGTTATTTACTAGTTGTGTGACCTTGGGTGAGTCATTTAAGCTATCCTAACCCCAACATCCTTATGTGTAAGGTAGGTATTGTGTAGCTTAAATGAGATAATGTCTGAAACTCACTTCGAAAACAGTGAATCACTGAACACATTTAAATTGCAATTGCTATTAAGTCAGGACCCAGACAACCAAGGCCCAAACAAGGCAGACACCTGGAACCTGGGAGGAAGCTACATTCAAGAGTCAGAGGGACATCAACGGTCAGAAGAAGGGCAGAGAAGCCAGAGTGAGGCAGGGCAGTAGGGTAAAGCCTGGACAAGAATACCTGGCATCACAAAGCAGCAGAACTGGAAAGGACCTTAGGATCTTCTAGCCTGGGAGTTTTAAAGTTCAGTTTAGCAGGTAAACGTTTTCAAATGAAATGAGTATTGGTCAGTGTTCTCCAGAGAAACAGAACCAATAAGATGAATGAATGAGAGAGATATTTATTTTAACAAATTGGCTTATGTGGTGATGGAGGCTGGCAAGTCCAAAATCTGCAGGGTAGGTCATCAGGGTAGGCTACAGACCCAGGGAAGAATCAATGTTGCAGTTTAAGTCTGAAGGCTGTCTGCTGGCAGAATTCCTTCTTGCTGAGGGACGTGAGTCTTTGTTCTATTCAGGCCTTCGACTGATTGAATGAGGCCCACCCACATTATGGAGGGCAATTTGCTTTACTCAAAGTCCACCAATTTCAATGTTAATCTCATCCAAAAAAAAAAATACCCTCACAGTATCATCCAGAATAATGTGTAACCAAATATCGGGGCACCATAGACCACCCAAGTTGACATATGAATATGAAATTAACCATCACAAGATCTTAAGCAGAACTCTAGTATATGATACAGATGCAGGCGTTGCCATAGTTGAAGAGGGAGAGGAGGAACAGAGTCCACTCACTATACAGCTCCTGGTCTTCTGCAGTGGTTGCAGAGGCTCCAAGGAACCCAGTTTGAAAAACCATTGGTCTAGTTTCCATTGAGCCTGACCTTCAGCCAAGAGGTAAGGTAACCATGTGCTGGCCACACAGCTCACCAGTGCTGGTTTCACCACCTCATAGCTCCTGCTAGACTGTAAGCTCCCTGAGTGCAGGGAGTTTGCCCAGCTCAGGGCAATGCGCAGACCCATGGGAAGTAGACACTCCACATATTTGCTGAGTGAATGAATAAATGCAGGGACAAAGACTATTCAAAAACTGGAAATCCAAACTCAGAGAGAGGTGCAACCCAAGAAGGCAGAATCAGTAACAGCGCCTTAGAACTAGAGCCTCACATTCCCCCTGCAACAAGCAGGACCAATGAGTGAATTCCAGAATAGGCTCCAGGTGCTGAGATGCTGCCATTGGCCCACCAGACAGCAAATGCCAACAGAGCTCCTCCTTGGCTTCAGAATGCACTCTACTGTCCCTGGAGCAGTCACTGTGGGCTGCTGGTAAAATGAGTCTGCATTCTGGGAACATGTCCAGAGTGATGTGAGGGGGCAAATCGCCCAGGGACATGGCTGCAGAAGGAGAAAAGGGGACATTGTCCCAGATGGTACAATCTAACAAATGGGAGAACCATTTGTTACATAAATAATATCTGTTGAATAAATAGCCCAAACCAAAGCATGCTGTGTTGATCAGTCTTACAGAGATCCTTGTGACATCTGCTGGTCTGAGTGGCTTCAGGGCACAAGGCAGGACATGCAGCGTGGAAGAGAAGGTTGCTTGTACACTAAGCGGGGCCTAGGGACCACCTCTGCGTGGGGAGGGGCCTCCTTCTACCAGGTAACTGATCAGGAACGGAAGTTGGCATCTGTCCTGTCTCTGTCCCAGGAGCCACCTGAAGCTGAGAAATTTCCTGCCAGCTGTTGGCACAGCTGCTCTCAGACCCCAGGGTGCCGCAAGGTAAGGGGAGATGGGGGACCATCTGGGCAGAGAAGGAACAATGAGTGGTAGAAAAAGTGATGACAAAAGAACATTTGGGCAACTCACTTGCCCCCCAACCTGATCTTAAAAGACTTCCTTTTTAGGGGCCTGAGACTAGTGAGGGAGGAGAGAGAAGCACCTTCCTCCAGGACTCTGGTTCAATTCTGAGTAAGACAAAACTCTCCCCAACCAATCTCTGGAAAGGTGGCGCTCAGCCCTGGATGCCCATTAGAATCACCTGAGGATTTTTAAAACTACTGATGCCCAGGCCCGAGCCCAGGGGGGATCTTATTTAATTGGTTAGAGGCAGGGGAGAGCCCCTAACCAATTATCCAAGTGATTCTAATGTACAGTCAGGATTGAGGCCCTCTGCCTTAGAGCCTTAGATCCTATGCCCCCATCCCTAAAACCTGCTGCTCCACACCCTCTCCCTGACCTCGAGATGCACAGAGGCCCTCTGGCTATGTCCCTACCAGCCAGACCTTTTCACAATGCCACGTATGTACACATGCTCTCTGGGGTTCCCAGACTTCCCATTACACCCTCTTTCTCTGTTAGGCAAATTCTTCTTCATCCTTTAAGACCCTGGCTGCATGCTGTCTCCTCTAGAAAGCCTTTCCTGATTTTTGCTGGCCATGCTAGCCTGTGTGCCTCCGAGCCCCACCCCCACCACTGTACTGCTGCCTCTGTGAGTGTCTGCCACGTGGTACCTCAGCTTAGCTACTGATCTGACTGCCAGCTAGGTGCTAAGCTTCTTGAGGACAAGAATGATTCATAGATTAGAAGATACTAATATATATTAACTATATATACATGCATACCCTAATATAATTTAATGTTAATATATGTGCCTATCTCAATATATTACATGTGTTTCCTTACTGCTTAATTTAGTGTCTCCTTTGTGCTGTGTGCTCTGAGGACTGGGAATGTGATGGAATATAAGATAGTCAAGTCTTCCTTTTATTTTCCCTACGGCTCACCTGTCACAAGGAAGTACAATACATATCTTTTCAATAAGTGAACTATATTCTGAGGGAAGAAACATAGACAAGATAGTGTGTCATTTAGGAAGTGAAGTGTGGCAGAGACAGTGCTGTATGTACCCACGAGGAAACTTTATTTCTTAGTGCCCCCCACCTTCACCTCCTGCTCCATGCGGTAAGATTGAGCAGGGACCATGGGAAGTGGGCGAAAGTGGTGTAAGCCACTTCCAGACCTGGTTCTCAACACAGCCCATGTAATTCCACAGTTTTCTCTTCCTCTGCCTCATTGACCTTGGGGGCTGCACTGAAATAGGCACAAGATGGCGGGCGACTCCAATTCTCAATGGTCTTAAAGGGAATGAAAAATACACTTCAATTCTCAATGACCTTAAAGGGAATGAAAAATAAACTTGAATTCTCAATGGCCTTTAAAGGGAATGAAAAATAAACTTTTTGTGCTCAACACGCTGAGATGTGTGAATCAATGTGTTACAGCAACAAAGTCTAGATTATCCTAATTATAGGTGACTTTTGGCTATAAGTAACAGTACATGACTAATAGTGGGGTAAAAGTAGGAATTTATTTTTGTCATAATAAAACCTGCAGAGGCAAGTGGTTTCCGGGGTTGAGTAGGAACTTATCCACATTAAGAAGGACCCAGGTCCTTCCCACCTATCATCTCTACCGTCTTCAGTATATCAACCACATCTCCACTCTTGCTCACAAGATGGCGACCACAGTTCCTAACATCACATTCTCATGTCACATGACGGTGTCCGAAATAGTAAACAAAAGGGAGGTGAAAGCACCCTCTTATCATCTTTCCCTTTTGGAGAGAGAGCAAAGATTTTCCCAGAAGCCCCGGCACATTGTTCCTTCGGTCTTATTGGCCAGAATCAGGCCACCTCATCAACTCTGGCTGCAAGAAGGGTCTGAGAGAAAAGAGTAGAGCATCTTCCTGTTTAATCTTGGGAAGTGGGCTGTGCCAGGTGGGAAGGGCTGGAGGTCTCTGCCTCTCCACCAAGCCTGGGGGCGGAGAGGTGCTTAAAGTAGCCAAGCCAATGGTGGAAAGTTTGCCGGCTTCTGTTCAGGAACCTAATTACTAATTATAATTTATACCTGAGCCTGTGATTTAGGGAGAACACCAAGGGGCTCACCGCTGACTCCGAGAGGCAAGATACAAGGGCAGGATCATTTGTTTTATTTCTTCTTTCAAAAGATTCTTATGAGGCATGTCTTTTAATGGCTGCATACTCATTATATTTCAAATGCAGTCAAGTATCCTTGATGTACTGTTAAGAGTCTGGATGATTTCTTTTTCCCTCCAAAGCACTTGTGAGACAAATACTTATAGGTGAAACTGGGTGAGGCTATGACAGAGCAGACTTTGCTCTCTTACAGGAAAGCGGGACACTGCTCAGAGATGAGAGCTCCCCTGGATCTATTAGCACTGGATAGAACAGGCAGGCCAGCCATCAGCAAGGGCTAAGGACATGGTCACCTGAACATTGTGATTTGGGGGGCCTCCATCGCCACACTGCACCCTGGAAAACCTCTCCCCTATCCTCAGATCTCTAACTTCCACGTGGAGTCACACCTTAGGTCAAAGCACCTCTAAGTTTCCTGAGACATTGACTTCATGGAAGATGAAAGCCAGGGGGTTCCCTGAGGCTGCTGGGAGGGTAGCCAGGACAGATATCCAGCTGGTTGTTAAAATGCTGACATACTTCCCTACCAGTTGGCAAATGGATGCTGTCCTGAGCCCCTGAGTCTTTCCCCTTGCTGCTGCCCCACCCTACTCTGAAGGCTCCAGTCTTCCCCACAATCCAGCAACCAAAGGGTTAACCTCTGGCATGGCTGGGTCCTTCAAGACCCTTTAATTATAATTGGTTGCTGCTCATACTGGTTGTTAAACAGTTTGGCTGTTACTTCCAAATGCAGCCCCAAATGGTCCATTTGCAGACTCTTGCTTCATCTGAAAAATGATAGCAAATGTTACATTCTGTGCCATAATTTATTTGTTTTCGTATGAGAGGAACGTTTTGAAATATTATCCATGAAATAAAAATGTTGCTCCAAGAAGATGTACAATGATCACCCTGTGGCTTTGGTGCTTTCTTCCCACTGCTGGGTACCCCCAGGTAGTTGGGGAACCCAGTTTAAGAATCGAGGATCTAAAGTGCTCTTGTCAGAATGTCAGTGCACAATTATGTATATGACACCTACAAGGTAAGAAACAAATCCCTTCAGTCTCCAGTCTGCAGCCAAACTTGGGGCAACGCTCAACCCCTACTCCCCACCGTCTGTTCACTTTGCACCAGCCTAACAGGGTCGTTTTCCGTTCTTCCAATCTGCTGAGGCCTTTCTATCTCTAGGCCTTTGCTCGTTATGTTTCTGCCAATGGGACTGCTCGTTTTCTTCAACTTAGTTTTTAAAGTCAAGGTCAAAGCTACAGCATCACCCTCTAGAGCAGACCTGCCCCCCACACTGGCTACAAGCTCTTATGTTTTTGTAACTATTCTTTCTAGCTCACATCCCTTTCTATCCAGCATTATAATTATTTACATTGATCTTTTGAAGTTGACTACTGAGCTCCTTGAGGAAGGGACCATATGGCGTTGATCTTACTCTGCACAGTAGTTAGTATTTTGCGAGACATGGAGCAAACAAGCAGAAAATGTTTTCTAAATAACTAAAGTACAACACTCACCTTTTCCACCATAGCATTGGTTAAGTACATTTTCATTTCATGAGACAGAGAGATAGAGCATAGGATGGGAGACCATTTTGATGGGAAGAACGGGGAAAGGTTTAGATGAAGGTGGGCCCCTAAACTACCATGAGCCAGCACGAGGGGCATATTCCCTCATATCACAGGTTTGAAAGCACAGCACAGTCTGAACACAGCTCTGGAGTCACAATACCAACGTTCAAAACCTGGCTCTGCTACTGTATGAGCGTATGAAAGTTCTTAGCTCTCTGTGGTTCAGTTTTCTCATCTGTAAAATGGGACAACAGCAGTGCCTACCCCACGGATGTGTTTGAGGATTGACGAGTTAATACAAGTAAAGCATTAGAACAGTGGCTATCTGATTATGCTCACTTAGTATATGTGTACTCTCTTTATAGTCCCTGGGGTCTGTCCAAATCTCAGCACAGCCCAGACAAGCCAGGTCTCCCCCATTTTCCTCCCTTTTCACTTCATGATAAATTGATCACAATTACCCAACCCTATTTTCTTCTACCTCTAGTCCAGTGTGTATGTCAACTTTAGGATATTTTTAACATTCTTAGGTAAGAATGCTAGACTTATAGCGTCTAGAAGCCAAGTTTATCTGCTGACTATGTAGAATGTTTTTGAGGTTAACAAAAAAAAAATTGGCACATAAAAGAGTAAGTTGAATACGCGCCCCAATGTCTACCTCTTCCAATTTTTTTTCCCCTGCCAGAAAACAGTCCTTTTACTTCTGTTATGGTACCCAATGTTTTTGACAATTAGAAATCAATTCAACGCAGTAAACTTTTTTATGAAAAGAAAGTTTTCATAAAAACAAACTTTCTTTCCTTTTCATAAAAGGAAAAAAGAAAGGAAGGAAGGTAGGAAGAAAAGGTGGTGTTAGCAAAAACCCAGCAATCATTCACATTTTAGTGTGAATTTGTCGAATCGGATTGTCTTTGTGACGCTTCTCTGAGACAAATCCACTCCCAAAACCAATGTGGTTGGATTGGGATTTAAAACAGGAAAAGGCAATTTCAGAGCCTGTTGAGAAAGGACAGGTCTGGAGGAATATCCAGAGTACCGTGTCCGGGGTGGGAGTGGGTATAGGGTGAGAATGTCAGGCATGGTAGGAAACTGAGTCCAACAGAGAGGTAAGGCGAAAGAAAGACAGATAAGAAGGAACACTGAATAAACATTTTACATCTTAAAATTTAGCTTAATGTTTGCTTTGGATACGAATATAAGGCAGATGTTACAGCCTAAAGTGATCCAGTATTTCTTGCTGCACAGAGTTGGCGAAGCTGTTCTGTCTCCAGGACACTTTAGCCAGAGGGATCAAACTGCCACAACAGCTGGCTCTGGAATGCCTGCCCTCCCGACACCCACCCCTGCCCGTAATGGAGTGAACAGCGTCGTCGGTGTGGTCCTCGGAGCTGAAGCAGCGCACAAGCATGGTAAACCATCACCGCAAACTCTGTGGTCTCCCCATCGCCTCTCCCTGATCTCTGTGACAATGGACAATTCCAAATCCTTCTGCCCCATTTCTGTAGAGAAAACATTGATCTCTGCTAGACTTGGTGACACAAAGGCCGTCACTGGAATAAACTGCCCATCTGCCACCCCCACACACACACACTTTATTTATTTTTTTTAGTAAGCAACTTGATGGGTTTAGACAGGTGACAATTCATGAGCAAATCAGAGAGTTGGAAGGGCCCTAAAACAACATCTAGTCCAACCCCTTCAGTTCACAGATAATGAAGCTAAGACTCAAAGAGGGGGGATGGCCTCCCCACAGCCACACAGCAAGTTGAGTGTAAAGCCGACCTAGAGCAGGAACTACTGGGTCCTGCTTCCTCTCTCTCACCCCTTCAGTCATTAGAGTGTCTACCTATGATTTAGGATTTGTAAGGATTTTGGAGGCCCCTCTCTCCCCACTTGCCACCACCTGGGTATAAGACATCATGCCAGAACCCCCTCCATAGTCTATCTCCTTAAGCATCAGAGGATGCTTTGGGCTAAAAGTAACAGATACCCTCAGCTCAACTGGCTGGAACCAGGGAGATTCGTGATCTCACCCTCTGGCCCCAGAGAAGAGGGCCTGCCAACGTTGGTATACTCAGTGGTCAGTACAGGTTCTCTGTAGCTTCTCTGTGTCTTTCCAATCTACCCTCTTCAGCGTGCTGATTTAGCTTTCTTCCTGGTTGTAAAATGACTGCTACACTGCTAGACAAAACATGACATCAGGGAGGTAAGTCATTTCCTCTTAGGTGTCTTTTTTCATTAGTGGAGAACCTTTTCACCCAGAGTTCCCCAGCAGAATTCTCTTCTTTCAATGGTCAAGATTAGGATACACGTCTCCTTCTGAGCCAATGACTGGCAAGGGCAATGGGATTACATAAGTGGTTTCAAGTCATTGAGATTTACCCTACAGTCCTGTGGGGAGGGGTAGACACCCAGACAAACTCAGGGCTCTGCCTGTAGAGAGGAAGTGAATGGCTGTGTATCTGCCATATTTTATCATCACCACCCGAGGAGAGTAATATTCAGAGCATGGACTTTGGAGCTAGAACGGCTGAGATCAAAACTTCACTCTGCTGCTTACAGTTATGTGACCTCAGGTAAATCAATCTGCCTCTCTGTGCCTCAAATTCCTTGGGGAATATAATAGACTCTACTTCATAGTGCTACTGTGAAGACTATACTAGTTAATATACATAAAACATGTAAATATACTATGTAATATGTAAGAGACTGGCCTCCAGTAAGTGTTGTACAGGGATAACTGTTGGTTTCTTCCTAATTCCCTCCCAGCCTTACTCACATACTCACAACTCATATGCCTACCATCACTGCCATGGGAGTCTCATCATTATTCCAGAAACGACCAGCATTTTTCAAATCTTTGGACTTCACATATGCCTATCCTTCCACTTGTGAAGATAAACTTTCCACCATCTTTCCTGTTGACAAAGAGCCAACTCAACACCACCTCCTCCATAAACTTTCCCTGAGCCCTCCTAGTTGGCATGAATCTCTTTCCCGCCCCATCTTCCCACTCCCTAAACCCTTCATGTTTCCAGTCAGGATCCTGTGCATTCTGCCTTGCTGTGTGGTGTAGACAGGGTGTCCCCCATGTAGACAGGGCACTCCTCTAGGACAGAACCTACTCTTGACCTAGTCTTGTACCACTCCTTGGGAAAATAACAGTGTCCTGTATATGACATACGAGTAGTCTCAATACAACTTAGTGAATCACAAAAAAATGAATCAAAATATATAGCCTCTGCCCTCAAGGAGTTTCCAGTCTAGTTGGGGAGCAGGACTGATAGATATAGACAGCTGGCCAGGTAGGCATTAGAACGTCAGTGTCCCATGGACCTGGTGCTTCAACCACACCAAGCTTTCTGCCATTCCCTCAAAATGCCGTGTTCCCTCATGCCCCCATGCACTCTCTTCCTGCTGCCTGGAAGTCCCCCCACCCCGTCCCTAGTCCTACTCACCCTTCAAGTCTCTACTCCAGCGTAGCCTCCTCTGAGAAGCCCCTCCTGGTGACACTACCACCCACCCCGATACTTCTGAACTACAGCACATGCATTACACCCACCTCCCTCTCCAGCCAGGATGCTCTTTGAGAGCCGAGACTTGTGCCTTTCCATCTCCACATCCCAGAGCCCACTGTAGAGCTTGGCGTGTTACAGATGCCCAATGCACCTTTGCTGGGTGAGTCCAAGGGCAGCCTGGTGAGCACCTCAGGGAGGGTTTTGTTAGCTGTCTTATGTTACTTTCTCAGAACAGCACCCCTGAGGCCTTGGTAAGAACCCTACAAGTTAGATGGTCAAGAAGGGCAGCCAGTCTGGGAAGCCACACTGAAGACATCCTGTATCCTGGCCGAGGAAATTGAAACATAATTGGCGTAATCCCTGAGAGGAGTGTAACAACTCCTGCCTTATGCTTGTCTCCAGGGAGGGAGGTTGCAGTGAGGAGAGGCTCAGAAGGGCAGGGATTACACTCTCCCCATATCAAGTGGCCAGGCTGGGATGCCAGGAAGGGATCATTCTCGTAAGGGTCCACTAACAGACACAGCTCGTACAAGCGTCGTACTTCCCCCAGGATTCTGGGTGTTTGTTCCATTAACGATATCTGCAATGTGTTAGCAATTGTCTCTGTTGGCTTTTCATGGTAATAGCACACTGTACAGTTTCCCGAGTACTTCCTGTGTGTTACATCAGCCAAGCCTTACATCAGCCAAGCCTTATATCAACTCTGCAGGGACTATCTTGCCCATGTCCCAGATGAGGAAACTGGCTCTCAGAGAAGTCAAAAAGCCTTGCCGATGGCATACAGCTAGTGAGTGCAGGAGCTCTGGAACCAAGCCTAGAGCTTACATGACATGGTTTGGCTAGAAGGAAATGTGACAACTGAAGATTTGCCTTTTAGTCTTCAGGTGACATTGGTTTTCCACCCATCTGTGGTCTTATGGGCCACCTGATCCCCATCTGTGTCTATTGGGGTGTGTCTAATGGGAATATAGGATATAAGGATGTTGGGTGGTGGAAGGTTGTGGTATGTGTATTACTTGTGTGCATATGTGTGTGTACATGTGTGTGGGGGGGGTGCACTGGACCCAAAGGTGGACATTGAGCCTCGCTCATGCTTTAGGCATATTCGGGGGGGTCGGTGATTGTCCTTCTGACTGCCTTTAGCATCATAAATCCTTCCAGGTGCATGGCTTGGGGCAGAGGCATTTTTTTAACCTCCATTCCCGTGTCCGTTCTGCAGGTTGCCTGGCTCACTCTGGAAGGGAAAGGGTGGAGCAAAGCAGCAGTTCTGCTGAAACCTCCCATCATCCTATCAACCCAGGTCACCTTCTCCAGTGAGAAAGGAGGGCTCCCTCCCTTGTCACTCTGGGACCACAGGGTCAGCAGACAGTCCTCCCACCAGCCCCTGTCACCCTCCTGTACTTTTCTTTGTTCAGAGGGGAGGCATTGACACGCAGGGGTCCTCAATGGCCCCACCCAGCTTCTGAGCTGACTCAAGTGACATGGTCTCTGGGTGGCCCCATTGGATCCATGACTCCTGCCACCTGGAGCAAATCACCTAGCCCTGAGGACCATCGTTTCCTCATCTATAAAATCAGGATCATAATGTCTCATGAGAGGATAAAGTGAGGAAATGCTTTGTAGAGTGTGGAAGGCCCTGAACACCAGAGGTGGTCTTCTTAGTAGCCCCCCAGATGCCGGAGGCCCCACTGCAACCCCTCTGCCTCTGCCTGCCTTCCTTCTGGATCTGACTCCCCTCCCGCCCATCACAATCATCTTTCTTCTGCCTCCATCCGCCTGTTGGCCTTCACTGTCTCCGCCCCTGCAGCCCCTCCAAAACTACCAAGTGGTCCAGCCCTTCTAAGCAAAAGGGCTATCTTCTGTCTGGGAGCATTTTGATTGAAAAAGTGTCTCCAATTCAATAACATGGTCATATAAGCCATCGGACCTCATATATGTGGAGCATGGTAGAGGGGGGTTATGTGTTTTTGTGCACATGTATGTGATATAGGGAGGTGTTGGGAGTGTTGTAACATGTGTGTGCATGTGCACATGCAATATGTGGTATGCAGTGCCCTCTCTGTCCTGATGAAGACAGAATCTCCTGATCCGCCCTTGGCACAGGTTGAACAGTCCTGCTTTCCAGGGTTCTCTAGCTGATGACTGGCACAGAATTCCCTGAGGCAGCCATGTCACTTGGACTCAAAAGATGTGGCTGGGATGATTGTTCTAGACCCTGCTTCTTGAATCTTGCCTTTGGACAAGAAGCATGGCCATCCGTTGGTGGGGGGGGTGTTAGAAAAACTGTCTCAGACCCTATTCCAGAGTTACTAAGTCAGAGTCTGCATTTGAACAAGCCCCCGGGTGATCTGTGTACACAGCGGTGTGAGAAGGACTGGGCTAGGATAAGAAGAAGATGGAACAGGAACAAAGAGGAATGTTGGCCCAGCCTAGGGGGAATGCCTGTCTGCTGAGTGGGTGAGATAGTTTGAGTCACCCAGAGTGGCAGGAGGGGAACTTATAGGGGACGATCTGCAGTGAAGACGGGTACTTGTCAGTGGACTCAGGAGGGGCCAGAGCTAAATGTCCCAGGTACTCACCCAGTCCGCCATCCGCGCTTTATTTCTGGAAACCAGCCACTGAGTCCTCAGCGGGCTGTGTGTATGTGCTTCCCTGCCACCAACACACCAGCTGACTTGTCTGCCTTTGGTGTCAGGGTACGACAGGACTCACGGGATGAGTTAGGAAGGGTTCCCCCTCTGCAACTTTTAGGAAGAGTTGAAGAAGGATTGGCATCAACTCTTCTTTAAATATGTGGTAGAATTCACCAGTGAAGCATCTGGTTCTGAACTTTCCTTTATTGGAAGGTTTTTAAAATTATTGATTCAATCTCTTTATGCGTTATAAGTCTATTTCTTCTTGAGTCAGTTTTGGTAATTCGTGTGTTTCTAGGAATTTGTCCACTATAAGCATCATGATGTGGAAACCGAGCTCCACCTTCCCTAAGCAGAGGGTAACAGACAGATACTACAGTGTGCCCCCGAAAATAAGACCTAAGCCGAAAATAAGCCCTAGCATGATTTTTTAGGATGACATCCCCTCAACATAAGCCCTAATGAGTCTTTTGGAGCAAGAATTAATATAAAACCCAGTCTTATTTTCGGGAAACACAGTTCTTAGCATTCCTTCTGCCAGGCTGCTCTGTTCTCAGTTTCCATTTCGCCTGGCCCTGCCATTAGACCCCCGACCCAGTCTCTTCACTTGACCCGAGTGCAGTGGAGGCATTTTGCTGACTGCCCTGCTCTGGACACAGGAGTTTCCTGTTGGATCCTCACTCCTGTTATCTGCTGGTGGGCTAGAGCCAGCTCTTAGAGAGGTGGAAACCTTAGCAAAATCAGCTGCCATCCCTCAGCTCCTGCCCTGCATCCCGCCCTTGTGTGTGGACAGCTTAGCATTTCTGACCATTCTGTAGGTGACCACAAAAGAAACCTCCCGGGCGTTCCAAACTGACGATACTCTCAGAAGTCTCCTGGTGACCCAAGCTATCTTAGTAAAAGGGTGTTTGGTTGGTTGGTTTTTGTTGTTGTTTTTTATGGTTCAGAGTATAAGAAACCCGCTGTATTCATCAGAAGACTACTATGAAGACAAATACGCCCTGGAATCTCAGTGGCTTAATACAAACAGCTTGATTTGTCTCTCACACCAAGTCCTCTGAGGGTCCAGTATCCTCCTGGGCTGCTGTCCTCCAACCATGGTCAGGATTGGGCTCTGCCCTCCTCAAGTCTCCCATTCCAGAGTTGTTTACTTATAGCCACAGGGGAGAAGAGAGGGTGCGTGGAGCTCACACACTCAGTGTTAACTGCCTGGGCCTGGAAATGACACATCCCGCCTGCTCACCTTCTCATGGGCAAGAATCCCATCACGTGGACCCACTCTAATGTCCGTGGGGAGGATGGGAAGTGTGGTTTCCCTGGAAGTCCAATTTCTAGGCCAGTTGAAACAAAAGGGAATTGGAGACTTTGGGGTGGTACATGGGACTCAGGGCAAGAAAGCCAGCTCGGCTTCTCCCAGGACTGGGAACAGGTACTCACTCACCAGCATCAGGACTCGGGGAAGCTCTTCTGTCCCTCTGCCAGGCCACAGGGCTCTCTTCCCTACTGAAGGTGAGCAGCTGCTCCTGGTGGGCCTCAGACATTCTCTTTTTAGCCTAGACAGTCCTCCTGGGTGCCCATTACCTCCTGGACAACTGCGATATTTGGTGACCCTATCATGACTTCTCTTCACATATTACCTTTGGTTTTTCATCTTTCTCTCCTGATTGAATTCCTTCTTTTCTATACATGTGACATGACATTGCTGTTCCAGCCTGGGCTCCAGACCCTCCCAGCTGTAGTACCTCCAACCACCTAACTAATGCCTATCCTCAGCCCTAGTTCCACATTTTCGGGAGGGAGAAGTTAATTGCTCTATCTTAGGGCTAACACTCACCCGGGTTGGGCAGAATAGTCTTTACCTTGATGTGAAAGGATAAGGCAGAAAAAGGGAGGTGAGAGCCAGCAGGCACCCTACATGGTGCCATTGCATGGCCCATCAGAAACTTTCCACTGTAACCACATAAAAGACAAAAATAGAAGAGACTATAATTATCCTGCCAAAGGACAGCACACCTGGGATTACAGCTCTCCCCAGCATTTCCGCTGAAGTCCAGCACACACAGAATCCATCCACGTGTTAGTTAAGTGGGTAGGTGGAAGTCCAAGATGGTCTTCAAGATTCCTGCCCATGCTGTGAGCGCCTGTATAGTCCCCTCACCTGGAGTGTGGACGGGACCTGGGAATATGAAACAGTCATTCCAGTGACTGGGTTACATTCTATGGCAAAGGTAATCAGACATTCCAGCAATTACTGTTAGTTTAATATGATTGTCCTAGCAGACTAGAGAGAGAGAGAGATTCTCCGGCTGGCTTTGAAGAAGGAAGCTTCCTTGTTGTGAGAGGCCTATGTGACTAGGACCTGAAGCTTTCCTCTAAGAACTGAGCGTGACCCATAACACACAGCCAGCAAACAATCAGGGACCTCAGTCATAAGACCTCAAGGAACCGAATTCTGTCAACAACCTGAATGCGCACAGGAACCTGAGCTGCAGATGGGATTGCAGCCCTGGCCCATGCCTTCATTTCAGCCTGAGGAGAAACCAGCTATGGAGCCGTGCCTGGACTTTTGACCTACAGAAACTGTGAGATAATAAATTCATGTTGTTTCAAGTTACTAAATGTGTGCTAATTTGTTACACAGCTATTGGAAACAAATAGGTCTAACTTAGGGGGAAATTATGGGACATTAGGCACGCCCAAGGGAGTAAGTTTCAAATATTCAATCTCACATCAAGTGTCTACATGAACAAAATATTAAAGACGTCCTCATTGGACTGTTTTACTCCAGAGTTCAGCTTTTCTGGGACACCCAAATTCCCCACCACCCAACCCTCACAGGTTGGGGTTGGGGCAAGAAGAGCTGTCCCCGCATGGGGACATTGAGGGGGGAAGCAGACAGCCATCCAACTCTAGGAATGAGAAGAGCATAATGTGGGTTTCACTTTAAATGTTTGGATTTATGTAAAGGATTAATAACAACTAGTTGGCAAGGGCGACAGGAATCGAGCACTCCCATACATCACTAATATAAGTATAAATTGGATCAGCTTTTCAGAGTACAATTTGCCAAGGTCTAGTAAATTGCAAAGTGCACATATCCTTTAATCCAGCAATTTCTCTTTTAAGAAGTTGCCCTACAGAAATTTTAGCACAGGGCCCAATTATATATGTACTAGGACGTTCATTGCAGCATTGTTTGCAATAGAAAAAACAGAATTGGAAATAACCTACATGCCAATCAATGAGCAATCGGTTAAATAAATTGTGATACGTTCACGCTGGAATACTACTCAGCCATTGAAAGAATGAGGTTCATTTATATGTGGTGACATTTCCATGTCATATCTATGATACACTGTTAAGGGTAAAAAGCAAGTTGCAGAACACTACGTACAGTATATCATTTTTGTTCAAAGTAATTACATATTTATATGTTAAAATATGCGTAGAAATATGGGAAAATATAAACCAAATTTTTAGGAACAGTTATTTCTTGAGTTATGGGAACTTTCTGTTTTATATATACTTCTGGATTATATTATATGATGGGGAGCTTTCTATGTTATACATTCTGTATTGTTAGAAAAGTTTACTATGTGCATTTGTTAATTTTATAATAAAACAAAACAATAAATATGTTTTTAAAAATTGGATCAAATACCCACATCTACCCTCTGAGGCAAGGATCCTTTATCTACCCTCTGAGAAACTGAGAGGAGCCAGCCAGGCTATGAGTTCACGGAACAAGACTTCCCAAAGGCCTGGAGAGCTGTCACCAGGCACACAGAACTTCCTCACAAGGGATGATGGGCAGGGGAGAATTAACTGCACCCAAGGAGAGGGTGGGTCTTTGCCTTTGGCTACTGAGAGGTGATTTCTAGGTCCTTAGAATGTCCTGTCTGAGAGCGGGGTCTTTGTGTGCTGGGGACTTTGGCCACTGGACAGTCAAACAGTGTGATCTATGATGGCAACTCTGGGCCATATGGTATCAGCTCTACCTCCAGAAGGACTGGAGACTAAAAGTTAGCCTGACAGGCAGTGTGTGATGGAACCCAGTATAAACCCCGGGTCCCCAGGGCTCTGGTGTGCTTCCCTGGTGGGCAATACACCCAGCGTGTTGTCACAGATCTATGGGGGGAAAGTAAGGCTGCCTACGAGTCCACAGGAAGAAGACAGTGGAAGCTCTGCATTTGGTGTCTTTCCTGGCCCTGCCCTCTCTTTGCACTTCTTCACTTGGCTGATTGAAATCTGTATCCTTTCTTTCAATAAACAAAACAACGGTGAGTATAATAACTTTCAGTGACTTCTCTGAATTCTCCTAGTGAATCATCAATCCTGAGAGTGGTTTAGGGACCCCTTGCTCCAAACTTGCAGCTGGTGTCAGAAGTGGGGGCAGTCCTATGGATGGATGGTTCCTTTCAACGTCACAGTTGGCTAAACTCTTGGCAGTCCATGAGGAAGGGCCGGGCTAGCAGAGCAGCATCTCAGAGGCACAGGAAAGGTGGCTGGTTGGGGTCTCAGGACATCGCTGTTAATAATATTTTTAGTCAGAGCCCTGGGCTGTGTGTCAAGAGCCCAGGGTTCTAACCGCAGCGTGTTACTTACAAGCTATGCACAGGAAATAGAAATTGCCTATGAATGTTTCTGGCCCGTGCCCAGGTGAATGTGTGTACTCAGGCTTGTTGCCTCCAAAGCACCCTTTTTACCATCAGACGAGGTTACAGATATCCTAGGAACGTGAGCCCCAATCCACCCTACCAGCTGTACAGAAAGTCTTCCCAGGTTCTGTCCCCCCTGAGCCTTCTGAACTTCAGTATCGGCCTTTTTTTGCTTCAAACTTCTCATTCATCCCCATTGACATTTGCCCCTCTGCTCAGAGCACGCTTCTTGGTTCTTATCCCTATCTTCACCCCTGGACACTCCCTTTCCTAATGTCATTTCCAGATTTCTGCTGGCCAGGATGAGGATGAGGCTAGTCAGGCACCTAGGGTACAAATTTTAAGGAGGCCATACTTAAAATTGCCCTCACTTGCGTGACCCTGGGAGTGAACACTTCCTTCTATTTTGTGCCCTAAGTTCTCACATGTGTCGCCCTCCTCCCAGCCCTTAAAGCCAGCTCACATCTGTCTCCTCACCCCTTCTCGTTGATCCAAAGAGCTTTTCAGCCATGAACACATCTAGATGTTTTTAAAAAGGCTCTACTCACACCAGTAGTCCCCCAGCCTTTCTCCAAGGAACAAATTTCCTTCCAACCTTTGGGGCTTCAAACATGTCATTCCTTTTGCCTGGAACGCTGTGCCACCAACCTAAAACCCTCGTGACACTCCTCCTTAGTGCTCTGGTCTCAACCGAAGTATTATCCCTGCAGGGAAATCCTTCCTGGTTCCCCAGAGTACGTCAGCTGCCTGGTTATATACTCTCACAGAACACTGCACCCATCCTTTGTGGCACATGTCACAATGGCAATTAATTATTTGTGCAATTATTTGATTAATGGGCACCAGACTCTATGTTACATGAAACTGAGTATAGCAGTCACTCCAGGAAACAGATGATTTATTCTATGGAGTCAATGATTTTGAGAGTTTGGGATAGCAAGAGCATGGCGCCATTACTTCTCCTAGGCCTGAAGGGGCAAGAGGAGAGAGGTTGCTAAAATCTGGAGAAAGCTGTGGGAGAAATGGGAGCTATGGCCTTGGCTAGAGGAATGCAGACCCTGCCAGCCTACAGCCCATCAGGGAGGGAACCAGGAGTGGGGTGAATGTCTCAGCCTTTATCTCCTCTCACCTCCAGTCTGCTGCCTCCCATTGGCCAAACCCAACCGGAAAGGCGAGCGCGGGCAGCCCAAGTGATACATTCCTTAAAGGTCAGCCTGCGGGGCACAGCATAGGGTAGAGGAGAATGGAGAGTGGACCTGAAGGGGTAAATTAAGATGTCCAGCACAGCAGGACCACATCCATCTTGCTCAATCCTAAATCTCTAATGTATAGTTCAGTTCATAACACTGAGTAAGTACATAAGAAATACTGGTGATGAATGAAGGAATGAGCACAGGAAGGAATGACTATCTCATTCTCGTATGTCCCAGGGATATTATAAGATCAAATGAGATCAGGTGCAGGAAGTTGTTCTGGGAACCATGAAGTAGCAAATAAATGGGAATGATTATCATTCTTATTCTGATTCTTCTTCCTTTAATGAACTCAGTCTCTTAGAGTCACAACAACCAGAAGGAGCCAACTGGCCGTATTTACTTTCTTGGCTGGGCAGCCCCCACAGGGCCCTGCTGGTCAGAGCACCTGACCTGAAATCATCCTTGGAGCATGAACTTGCCCTCTGCGTAATAGTAGCTCTTGGTGGAAGTACATCTATACCACAAGGGCACTTTATGTTTTCTTTATTGAGTTAAAAATAAAATAATGACATTTTCTGGCAACAAAATGCTCTCTGTCACACCTGGGGACTAAATGTTTATTGCAACTTTATTAAAATATATTAGATAAATTGAAGAGCTGTGCTCTCCAGCTAGCTGACAGAGCCACTGCCTCCCTGTAGATGTTTTGGTTTTGCATTAAGAAAGTTGTCATAAGTAATTTGGACGGGAGCGTGTGGTTATAGACTGCCAAATGTTGATTAATTAAGCCGATGTTTGGATTAGTTCTGCTTGATAGTTTCATTAGGGAAAATGACTGAAATGTGGAATAAAGTAGCAAGGTGGGAAGAGAAATCATCATCTTGTGAGACCTAAGACAAGGAAACTCACACTCTGTATCCACTAGTCTGTGCGTATGCGTGTGTGTCTTTTAAATATCCCAGCAAAGGATGGGTCCATGGCTACAAGGATTACAAGTAGTTAATATGAATTCTACTCTTGGTATCAGCTCCCTTTCTGATTCATCCTTTGGTCTTGACATCTCTGTGCAACCACTTTCCCAAGTCAAATTTCCAAATGTTCGTTGAGCCTTCAGCCATTGAGCCAGAGGTCTCCCAGCTGCCTAGACCCTGAGAGAGAATCAAGCAAAGCCCGACAGGGAAGGCTGGGGGTTCACTCATCCACTCTAAACCTGGCAGAAATGCTGGGTGAAAGGCAAGATTCTCAGAGAAGCAGGAAGATAGTTTCCTTGACCTCCAAAGAGTCAACATTGATGAAAATGTGAGTCCACTGCAAATGTCATGTGCTTTTAGGAATTGTATTTTTGTTAACCCCTAAGTAAAATAATGAAAGACTTGGGCATTTTTAGGAATTTGTATGAATGCATGTGGTGTTTTGCTCTCATAAGTTTATTCATGCAAACATTAATGTCAAGTGTTAATGTTCAGAGCTGAGCTCTTCAACTCACAAAAGAGGCAAAAGACACAGTTCTTGTTTTTAAAACTTAAAAATCCATACAGGAGAGTGAGTCATTTATGTATGTCTTACTAGCCCCACCTACCCCAACCAACATGCACTGTATTTTTCAACTATATTGTACCTTTTTTCAATTCTTTAAATGCATCATGCTCTCTCCCAATACCAGGGTTTTGTCCATGCTGTTCCCACTGTTTGGAACATTTTTCTCCCAAGGTCACCATCCCATCCTCAATCCTCCTAGACAACTTTGATTCATCCTTCAGGTTTCATATTAGCTTAAATGCCATTTCTTCCAGGAAGCCTTCCTGGATCACAGATACCATCTTAGGTACATAGTCTCATTACGTGCTCCAGAGCACCCTGTGCTTCCCCAACTGCAGGACTCACCTCATCACATTACTACTGCTTATTCAATTGCCCATCTTCCCCTCTATACTATAAGCATAAGGAAGAGAGGACATTTGTCGGGCTTGCGGTATCCCCAGTGCTTAGCATAACATGTAACAGGAGCGAATAAATGGAGAGAATGGAACGGCAAGAACATAAACCAAGTATCGAGATAACTTCAGCTGGTGCAAACAGTAGGAATCTTGGTAAGCCACTTCCCTTTCTCAATATCCAGTTCCTCATCTGCAAAATGGAAATAGTAGATATGATAGCCTTCTGGTACCCACTGATGTTTAGGACTGATGTCCAGGCTGATCTGATTGGCCAAGTGGGTTTCCCTTGCCCCCTCACTCTTCTGAGTGACGCAGCATGCTGGACCAGGGAAAATGACATCCCTGCTGAAATCAAGAGCAGAGAGTAAATGGGAATGATACAACCCATCCCTCCCTACATCCTAGAGCTCTTAGGGACTCAAATTGGGCCTCTGCCAACTGCCAAACAACACTGGAAGACAGGCATTATTATGTAAGACAACCAGTGAATATGATATATATGTTATGATATATATGTGTATATATATATATATATATATATATATATATATATATGCTGGTGCTTTACAACAATTAATGGCCAGATGGATAAAATTTTGCTCTGGCCTGAAGAAGATATATTATGACATGTAAGATAGATAAATAGATGCTATAGATATAAATACAGATATAGATATAGGCACAGATGTAGGCTAACGGGCTCTGTATACGTGTTAATAAGAAGTTAGTTGGTGGGTATGGCCAGTAGGCTGTAAAACTTGGACTTCAGTTTCAAGAGGGCTAATCCTCTTCTCTCTCTGCCCCTCTTCAGTTATTTTCATTTTTCCCATTAAAGAGGACTTTAATGACTCCTCCATGGAGGCGTCCCCCGAAGGGAAACAAGACCCTTGACTTTGACAGTGGGTTCCTTCACATTCATCTGTCCCTTCACTTCTCTCTGGATTGCTCCATTCTCACTTAGGTTCTAACAATGGCCTGTTCTTTCCTTTGTCTCCTGGTGAAGTTCAGTTGGCTTACTCATGTATCTCTCCCAAAATTTTTTTTACACATGGTTTTGTTGGGGGGACTTGGAAGAAGGGATCAATGAAGGACGGCAGCCCCACACAGCCTCAGCTGCTTTCAAACAGTCAGGAGAATAATGCCCTTCTCTCCATGCCATCCTCCATCCGTGTTCCCTCTGGAAGCCCACCTCCCTCTATAGCTTCTAATGGGGGAAGGGAACAAACAAACAAGAAGCAAACACCCAACACTCAAAGCCAATTGATATAACAGCAACTTTTGATATAAAAGAAAAATAAAGACATAACACAATTGGCCATTATCAACTGTCCTCAAGGTCTAAAAGTCCCCAGGCACAAAAAGAATTTAGCAGAAACCCAGCTCATAGCCTACTCTTTCCCCCAACTTGTCTCACTTCTGTTTTCTGTATTATTTTACTTCCATTTTTTTACAAACCTACTAAAGTTGCTTAGGATGCCTGAAGGCAAGTAGGTGTGTCCTTCTGACCCAACCACAATTGAGCAAGTCCCAGAGAGAAGACAGCTCCCTTTTCTGCTGGAGGGGGAGTCTCGTTAGGTGAGCAGAGAGAGGCGAGCAGGCTATACAGTAATACCCTGAAGTCCCCGTACTACAAAAGGGAAAGGAGACGTTATTGCACCTTCACTAAGCATCATCTGAATCGTCAGAGAAAGAGTACATTTGGTGTGATGCATGTCTGCCTGCAACAGCAGACAAGCATATATGCAGGTACGCTTTTCCTGGTCACACACAGTGCAGGATGAAGATTAGGGATGTGGGCTTTGGAGTCAGACAGACCTGAGTGTGAATTCTGGCTCCCTTGTTCCTCAGTGTGACTGCCCTAGGTTGAGTTGCCCCCAGATGCAGAACCCAGTTCAAGGATTTGAGGATTATAGAGGGTGATCCCAGGGAGAACCCAGAGTGGAGTCCGAATGTGAGACGAGGAGGGGAAGCAGCCCACACAGGGCACTGCAAAGAGCAGGCTACCACTGGGACACTTGGGCTCAGCTCATACCTCGGACTTGTCCTCCTGAGAGGTGGGAAAGCTGAGCTATTTACCTACCAATCCCCATCCTTTATTGGGTGATGGCTGCTCCTAAGGATTACCTGCACTTAGGTCAAGCAGGCTTTCTTACAAAGAGCTTGCACGGAAAGCCATGAATGTGCAAAGGAAAGGCACCATAGCATCTCATATGCTTTTGCATAAATTAAAAACTCTGGCACCTCTGCATGAATTAAAGCAGGTAAATTGTCATGCATATTCTATTGGAAAGTCTGAAGTTTAACCTGGAGGGCTTCCTTACGAGGAAACAGGCTTCAGACTCTGGTTTCCAAACCCCCATAGCCCTGGGAGAACAACCTAAAGCTTGGGCATCTTTGGGCCTCCCCAAGCCCCGCCTCCAGCAAACAGCATCAATTTATTTAGGGGATTTCCTCTCAGCAGTGCTAACAGGCAAAGTCGGTGCCTAGCTACCGGGCTGTAGCGTCTCCCTTCCCAAGAAACCACATGTGCTTTGAGTGGTGAAAGAGTAAGGTCGGTCTGGAACTCAGTCTGCCAGAAGGCCCACTAGCTGTGTGTCCTCAGAAGTGCCCTTTGACTTCTCAAGGCCTCGGTGTCTTCACAGCTAGTCTTGCAGCAATCCACACAGGCTTCTGAGAGCTATGGTGAGAGTTGAATTGAGGGAGGTAATTTAAGTGAGCATCCAGAGCACAAGGTCTACAAGAATGAAGATCACCTGATTTCTCTCCACAGCCCTCAGGCCTACTTTTCCAGCGCCCAGAGCACTGCCTAACCTTTGGCCAACCTTCATCCTCTGTGTTGATTTGTGAAGTCTGCAAGGACAGGGAATTCCAGCCCTATCTGGGCCAAGAGGCATCACCATTGCCCAGAGGTGGTGTGTTCTTTTTCCCTGTGATGCTAAGATGGGACCCTAAAACAACCAGAAGCCAGCCAGTTCGGTGAGCAAGGGCAGTGGTGGGTGTATTGGTGAGGCCCCCGCATACGTGGGCTGGGTTTTGTGGCCCCATGCAGATATCCTCCTCCCATCCTGCCAAGACTGATGCAGCACTCTTACCCATAGCAGTGAAATGGGCTCTGCTGCATTTGTGGTTCTTCAGCAGAAAACTATAACTAAAACAAGGAGAAAAACTCCAAAAGGGAATGGGCTCCCTCTCCCCGTTTTACAGAGAGAGAGAGAGAGAGAGAGAGAGAGAGAGAGAGAGAGAGAGAGAATTACTCACAGGAGGAGTGGAAAAAGAAGCAGTGGCAGAACAGGCAGAGAGAAAAAAAAATGGAGATGAAAGGAAACAGAAAGAGGAGACACACAGCCTCCCTGCAGTGTGGAGGAGGATAAAACAGGACAGAAAGTCAGAAGGCAAGGTGAGGAGCTGTAAGATCCTCCGAGGGAGAGTGGGAAGGAGGCGGCCAGCAGTGTGGGAGAGAGGTGCAGCCCTGAGGGGGCTGTGTTCAGACTGCAGTTGTAACATCCTAGATGAGTGATGACACAGCGTGTGTGCACATGAGTGGGGTTGTGTGTGTGTGTACACACAGCTCTGGGTGAGCGTTACCAGCACAGAAACAGAGCACAGACAGGAAGGCGGGAAGCAGAAGGCCGGGGACAAGGCAGGGGGCTATTGAGGGAGTTTATTACCTGAGCCTGAGCCTGAGCCTGCTTCTCCAGACTCTCGGTACTTGCTCAATGGAGGTTGAGTGCTGCAGCCTGGTCCTTTTCCAAGAGGGTAGGCTACAGGTGGGACAGTAAGTGCAAACATGGCCATCCCTCCTCGCCACTTTTTCTCTCTTTACTGCCACCCCTGCAAAATTAATCAATAATGAAAAAAGCACCACGCTGCCAGCCTGGAGCCCTGGGGCTCAGATCTACACCTCTCTTGGGGGTACTACTTTCTTCCTTTCCCTCAGTGAAAATTGGTTCTGTTCAGATCTTTGCTTCCCTGCTAGAGTAAAGATACCCTAAGGGCAGCCCCATCTATTATGTATCTTTGTCTCACCCATAGTGCCCAGCACAGCACCAGGTGCTCAGTAAATGTTTGTTAAATAAATGAGCTGCTTAGTGGTAGCCATTACCTGTCCCCAGGGCACAGCAAGAGTCCACACATGCCCACCAACACGCTGTGCTGCTTTTCCAGCTGTCTTTCTTTCTTTCTTTCTTTCTTTCTTTCTTTCTTTCTTCCTTCCTTCCTTCCTTCCTTCCTTCCTTCCTTCCTTCCTTCCTTCCTTCCTTCCTTTCTTTTCTTTCTTTCTTTCTTTCCTTCCTTCCCTCCCTCTTCCCTCCTTCCCTCCCTCCCTCCATTCCTACCCTCCTTCCTTCTTTTCTCCCTCCCTCCCTTCTTTCCCTCCTTCCTCCCTCCCTCCTTCTCTCCCTTCCTTCCTCTGTTGGTCCCGCCCTCCCTCCCTCCCTTCCTTCCTTCTTTCCCTCCTTCCTTTCTCCCTCCTTCTTTTCCTTCCTTCCTCTCTCCCTCCCTCTCTCCCTTCCTTCCTCTATTGTTCCCTCCCTTCCTTCCTTCCTTCCTTCCTTCCTTCCTTCCTTCCTTCTTTCCCTCCTTCCTTTCTCCCTCCTTCCTTTCCTTCCTTCCTCTCTCCCTCCCTCTCTCCCTTCCTTCCTCTATTGTTCCCTCCCTTCCTTCCTCCCTTCCTTCCTTCTTTCCCTCCTTCCTTTCTCCCTCCCTCCCTTCCTTCCCTTTTTCCTCCCTCCCTCCTTCTCTCCCTTCCTTCCTCTGTTGGTCCTTCTCTCCCTCCCCCTCTTCTCCCTGCCTCTCTCCCTCCTTCGCTGTGTCTCTCCTTCCCTCCTTCCCTCTTCAGCAGGATTTATCAAATGTCCAGAACTGTGCTAGGGGATGCCTGTGGGGCTGACGGAGACCCGTGCCCTTGGTTCCTTTGACATTCTCTTTGGCCCTTCTCACCTTTGGAGTCCCGGCAGGAATGTGGCTGAGCGCAGTGTGTCCAGGGACAGGTGAAGGAGGTGGTATCCACTCATACGCAGGAGGTAAGTGCTGGGCAGTGAGCTTCAAGCTCCTTAGGGATCTTGGGATAAAAGTTACTGATCAGATGTTTTCAATTTTTCCTAAAAAAGAAAGACTGGAGGGAGGAAGGACAGAGTGGGAGGGAGGGAGAGAGGGGAGGCCGAAGAGAAAGGGGCACTTACTAATTTCCTCAGCACTTACTAAATGCCAGGCATTTCACACGCTATCCCATTGAACTTCACACCAGCTCTGTGAAGGAAGCATTTGTATGAGGAAGCCATCTGGTCATGTAGAAACTGGCTCTAGGTGGTTAGAGGAGCTGTCTATGGTGTGGGGCCAACTCCCCAGGACTGCCTGACGAAGTGGTGGGAAGTACGTGGCTGTAGCAACCAGAGGTGACCGTGACCCCGTCCTGCAGGCAGTCCCAGCCAGAGTCGGCCTCCTTGGCTCCCAGTGACCTGCAGGACCCAGGACAGGCAGACACTCAGAATTTCATTTCTCCCCTCAGAACTGAGAACCGCTCCCTGCCTAGCTCGTTCCAGCCCGCCCGGCTCCCAGGTCAAACAGCTGATTCCTCTGAGGAGTCCCTGTGGGAAGGAAGGCCAGGCCTGCAACTGGGGTGTAGGGGACCGATCTCGCAGAGCAGAGTCAAGACCCAGGATGATTCTCAGGGACTCGGCGTGAGTTCCACCTTTTAGACATTTGTTCTTGGAAAGCCTCAGCTTGGGGAGCCAGGCAGACCGGAGCAGAGACATGCAGGGAGCCAGCGCCTGCCACCCTGTGCCCAGTCCTTTCTCCGGCAGCCTGGGGCTCACTCACAATTGCCCTCAGCTGAGTCACCTCCCCCAAACCACATACGGGTACTTCCTCATTTGGGGGTCTACGATGTGCCGTCCTAAACATCCCAGGGGCTTGGCCTGTTGTCCCGGGTCTTGCACCAGCCAGCCCCAGCCTACACAGCACCCTAGTATCTCTCCCAGTCACAGCGGCCCCTTGCCAGACAAACTCGTCTATTGTGATTCCTGAACATACAGGCCCTGGTGTCTGAGGAACCCGACTGCCGCCATCCTGACACTTACCCACCCAGTTCCTCAGCTTTGAAGAGGGTTTATCATCGTCGTAACTATCTCACGGGGTGGTTTTAAGAATGAAATGAACTGAAATAGAGCCTATAAAATGCCTGATCAGTGCTAAGATTTGACACTGGGTAGGCTGGATAATGGCCCTTAAGAGGCTCATGCCTTGATCCCGTGAACCTGTGAATATGTTTGTTGCCTTCTACGGCAAAAGGAAATTTGTAGATGTGATTACGTTAAGGATCTTGCGAGGGAGAGGTCATCCTGGATTGGCCAGGTGGGTCCAGTGTGACCATAAGGATTCTTAGAAGAGGGGTGTAGGGGCCAGAGTCGGAGAAGGAGCTATGGCAACGGAAGCAGAGGTCAGGGCGATGCGAGGAAGGGGCCGAGAGCCAAAGCTTCCTCTAGAAATCAGAAAGGCAAGGAAGCAGAGTCTCCCCAGAGCCTCCGAAGGAACGCAGCCCTGCCTGACACCTTGATTTCAGACTTCTGCCCTCCATACTGTAAGATGGTAAGTTTGTGTTACTTTAAATCACTAGGTTTGCAATACTTTGTTATAGCACCAATAGGAGCCTTAGACGGGGCTCATTACTTGGTTTCTACCTTTCCCATCCTGATTGCCAGATTGTAGAACCAGGTCTCACAGCTCTCTGTAACTCACGCAGCATCTGCCACGCACCCTGCACAGCACAGCCCACCAGACTTCCTGAAAGGCATGGAGGCAGACAGTGAATGAATATCTGCACAGATAAGCAACCACTGGGTGACATACCCACCAGAGTGCTTTCCAGGACCCTTTGTCACACTCACTAGTCACTAGCACAGTGGTTCTCCAACTTTCGTCAGGATCACCTGGAGAAACTGATTGTTCAAAACACGGACCAGAATCATAACTAACATTCTTGACCTCCGCCCCGTATGCCAGGCACCCATCTGAGCACTTGGATTATCTGCACACATTTTATCCTCACAACCACCCTCTTGGATGCGTATTATAATTATTGTTGTCCACATTTGGCAGAGGCAGAAGCTGAGGCATAGAGAGGTTATGTAACTGGCCCAAGGTGACCCAGCTGGGAAAATGTGAACCCAGGCAGTCTGGCTCCAGAGCCCAGACGCATAACCATGCATTATACTGTCTCTGTACTACTTTTTCATGCCCTGCACCACCGTCCCAAATGTTGCAAAGTCGTTTCTGGGTATTCTGGGTGAAGCTTGGAGGATTTCGTGATGCAACAATACCTAGAAAAAGTGAACCTTGTAAAGAAAGGTGTCTGCATCATGACCTCAGGCCCAAAAGAGGCGGTTAAAGCCCCAGCGGACTAGAATAGACTCAGTTAGGGATGGCGGGGCGAGGCCTTGTTCTCCGCTTACCCCTCCCCCCTCCGCCTGCCTCCAGCCCTCCCCTTGATCACAGGGTAGACGACAGGGCACTGGCCACTGTTCTCCGCCTCTGTTCACCTGATGCCCCAGCAGGCGGGTACATAGAAGTACCACCCCCCGCCAGCCCGGGACACTCCAACCAGAGGCCTTCCTGGGTGAGAGGAGGGATGGGACAGCCAGCCCTCCCCCACCTTCAGTGTCCTGGGGTGGCCCCTCACTGCCGTGACTCCTGGGCAGGCTGTGGAGGACATGATCTGTGGTTCTCTCAAGGCCCCCAAGTGCAGAAATGTTTAAAAGCCTTAAATAAATTCCCATCTCATTTCAGCTAACTCCCTGGCCGGCTCAAGCTCTCAGCTGGAGCATGAAATGAGCAGGCGGGGTTTCTCCTGCTACCACATCGCCTCCCTCTGCCCTGGGGGACCCACTCCATGACCTCGCGGGTCTTTTCCATCTCAAAGCTATGGCTCCAGTTTCCCTCCCTCCCTCTTTCCCCCAGGCTGGCTGCCAGTGGACCGAGCTCTCCGCCCTGACCCCACTGCTGCTCAGGTGCCCCCCCACCCCACGCTTATCCATCTCAAAGAGCTAAGGCAGAGAAAAGCAGTTTTTGAAACTGTGATGTTTCCTAACGCAACTGACCTTCGAGAAGCAAACTAAGGTCTGAGTTCTCATTCTCCTCGGCCTCAGCTCTTTTCTCACCAGCGGAGAGGCCTCTCCACACTCACCTCCCTCCAGGCCCCCTTCTCGCCCAATTCCCCATGAGGGAATGGCCCTCCCACCTGGCTCTCCCTCCCCTTCTAACCACAGTCTGGCCATGACGCTCATCAGCCTCACTGGGGTCCCTGCCATTCCTTACACCTCACAGGCCCACCTGTGGGCCTCTGGTGCGCAGTGTCCCCTCTACCTACCTGCAAGGCTCTCTCCCAGGTACCCAGGGCCACCCTGCCTGGCTTCGTTCAGACTCAGCCCGAATAGCACCTCCTTTCTCTGGCCACCACCATCACTCACCTTCTCCTCCAGCTGCCTTAACTTTTTATTGCACTTACCACATCATGACATATTATATTTTTTATTGAATACAGCATATATACCATATATATGTATAATGTGTTTATTTTATTATTGTCTGTCTACCTTACTAAAATATAAACCCTAGAGGGTATAAACTCTTCCATATGCTCAGTATCCAGAGCAGTGCCCTGTATAGGAGATAATCATTTGTTGAACGAATGAATGAATAAACGAAAGGATGGATGTATGTGTGAGTTAACCTAGGGAAGTCAAGCCACGTGCTAAGGAAAGCTACTTAGAGACTGTCTAACCTAGTGTTTGTTCTCTAAGCCACACAGACTCTTGGAGATCAAGGTAGAGTAGTCTAAATTTAGAGCTTGAATTTGGGAGCTGGATGCCCTGGCTTCAAGTCTCAGCTTGCCACCTACTGGCTCTGTGTCATTGGGCCACTCACTGAACCTCTCTGTGCTTGTTTCCTTATCTGCATCATGGGGATGAGAGTATGACCTCATAGGTTGCCATGAGGATTAAATGAAGGAATATTTCAGAGTGCTTACAGCAGTGTCTGGCATGTGATAAGAGCTCTAAGAGACCTGTCTAAAAGAGGCAGGTAAGGTTCAGGGGACAGTGACTTGCCCTAAGGCAGGGTCACAGCGTGGATAAGTGCTGCAGCAGGCTTTAAGCTCTGGGCGCTTCCTCTCACAGAGACCACTGCTGTCAGCAATGGCCAGGGAGGGGCTGGCCTTCCAGAACTCTGGACAAGTTTCCACCTCCTTCTGAAAAGTGGGCTTTCTTAGGACACTGACAGAACAAAGCCAGGCTTCCAGGAACCTGGGGATGTGGAGAGACAAAGGAGGGACTATTGGCCTGAGACAGAGTCAGAGTAGGTCGGGCCAGTCACTGAAAGGGGATGAAACAAGCAGGCGGGGGCTCACGCTGGCATTCAAAGAGTCCGCTGTGTCTGCCGACCGCTGCATGACTGCACAGGGTGAGGAAAACCTGCCCAGCTCAGAATGAAGACTAGATGTTGTTCCCTGCAGGTCTGCTCTCCAGGAAAGACTGGTGGAGGGCAGTGTCCACGGAGAACTGGGATTCAGAAGTAGGTGGGTGGAGACTTGGGTGCCTGAGACTTGGGTGCCTGAGGGTAATCAGGTTTCCCATGTAAGGTGTAGTGCCAGGGGTGACGGTGGGGTGAGAATGTTGGTGGTGGGACACAGTGCCTACCCAGGAAAAACAGTAAAGTAGAAGTTTGCCTTGGGCTCTCCCACCTCCAGCCTCCACCACCTCTAGGCTGTGGCCCCTCATCAATCATGCCATCAGAACAAATGCTGCCACCTCCAGGGACATACCCCTTGCTTCAGCCTTCTGACACCTACCCCCTCCCACCCCAAACTTACCTGTCCTGTGCTTCACCCTCCATCATTCCTGTTCTCCACAAGGTGACGAGCTGCAGATCTGACAAAGGAAACTTCATGGGCACGGGCATGGTCCTAAGGTAACATATTTTAAGAGGTCATGAATGCTCTCACAACCCAAAGCAGACACTGATGGTTCAACAATGTAGTTGACAAACGTGCTGGCTCCAGGCAGGGTTCTGCTCTAGGGACTGGCTACAGAAGAGGGATAGGACATTCAGGGGCCATTTAGGCCCGGGTGGAATTGACAGGGAACCGCAGAACTCCCTTTGCACTCAGAGTCAAACCAGGCAGAAGGTGC
Source organism: Rhinolophus hipposideros (assembly GCF_964194185.1). Lineage (NCBI taxonomy): Eukaryota > Metazoa > Chordata > Mammalia > Chiroptera > Rhinolophidae > Rhinolophus > Rhinolophus hipposideros. The sequence goes on along the minus strand of NC_138049.1, from coordinate 98,420,004 downwards.
TTATCTCCCAGGGAGAGAGAAAGGAGGCAACTGGCACAGCAAGATTTGTGTCTACAGAGTCCAGGGTTTTCTGAGGCAGACAGAAGAGGTTTGTGAAGCATTGGGTTCCTGAAAGACAGAATTCCCAGGGTGTGGGGGCAAAGGGCAGCTCTGCCAATTTGGGCAAGGCTCAGCAGTATCTGGAAGAGTTGCAGGTCGATAGCCGGGTTCTATGAACGAGAGAAACACAGCCTCCGAGACAGTGGGCTGTCCAGACAGGATACATTTGCCCGGGAAATCAATATGTCATTCAAACCAGAGCGTCCCCTCCCCCTCGTCTCCCTCCTGTTGCCATTAAAGAATTGAAGAGGGGTGAAACAAAAAATCTTCAATGTGAATGAGACGAAAGGTCAGGATTGTGCTGATATATCTCTGAAGATACTTCTCCCATCGCCTCCCGGGAAAGAAGGCAAGAGCAGTGGTGTGGGGGGCAGGCTGAGCCCAGAGAGCTGAGCCCTGAAAGGGAGAGGAACACTTCTCCTGGCCCTCAACATCCTCCGTGGAGATGGGTTAGGGACAGAAACCATCGTCATGGGTATTAGGAGCCCACAGGGGTGTTCTTCCAGTGTCAATTATCAATGGGCAATTGGTCAGCTTGGAGGGCATTGCTAAAGAAGAGAAGCTGTGTGTGAAGAAGAGCTGAACCCAGCTTTATCTGGAGCTTAAGCAGAGAAAGAAAAAGCCAAAACTGATTGAATTCTTTGCAAAGGTAGCCAGAGGCTTGCTGCAAAGTGGAGAGAGCCAGGAAAACGAGAAGATTCTAGGTAGCCCTGGGGTTGCCCTACTGGACATCCTACACATTGGGAAGATGGCTACAAGTACAAAGGGGAATAAGACAGGGGAGTGGAGTTTTCACACTGGTAGGGCAGACAGACCCCAGAATGGATCTTCTCGACCCCACCAAGAGGATGGATCCAGCGACGCTCTGTGAAGACGAAAGCATAAGCAGCCACCTTGCAGGAGTCAGGAGGGGTTCAGACAGAAGGTAGCCGTTGAACCGCATCCTCCAGGATGGATGGATTCGAGTGTAAATGGTTTAGTTGGGAAGGGACCTCAAAGAATATTGGTAGGGGGTGGAGACGTGAGACAAGGTGGGGGAAGACAGTCAATCAAAAGGTGTGTCATCAACAACTGGGGGTGCCTGACGCTCAGTCCTCCTGGGGAATGCAGGCCTCAGAATTGGGCAGCTCTTGGGGACATTCATTCCTGAACTCCTACTAATCACCAGAGAGAGCAGTTCCTTCCCCGACGTGCCAAGGCTGTGCCAACAGCCAGCGAGAGCTGGCAGGTACGCGCGGTGAACTTCAGGCTGTGTGCACAGACAGGTAAGATTGGAGGCAGGTGGGCACACACCGGCAGCGTGTGCCACCGAATCCAGCAGAGCAAGGAAGGTGGTGTTTAGGACAAAGACACAGGGGAGATGTGAGGGTGGGCAGGGCAGACAGCCAGGACAGGGAATTGTCCTGCAGAAGGACGTAGCGGGGATTAAATCAGAAGGAAAGATGGCAGAGATCCAGAATGACAGGAAATCCCAAATCTAGTGGATTTTCAAATCTGTTCAAGCCTGAATTCTATAACGAGGCTGTGGATTCATAGAATTATAAACTGTTAGGGCCTGAAGGCCCCTGAGAAATGCGGAAACAAAGACCCAGAGAAGGAAAGGCGTTTGCCCAAAGCTGCACAGCTGCTTAACAGGCAAGCTGTTAGAACTGGGACTTTGATTCCTTACGATAGGAGAGGCCGGGCCTGCAACCACCCAGAGAAACCTATGTCCGGATCTAGCCTTCCTATAGAGGGAGCGGTCCCTGCAGGTGCCCCACACACCCCAGCAAAGGGGGCTGGCATTCCCAGTGTCTGTGATGCCTCTGTGGCTACAGAAAGGAAGAGCCTCGTTTCCAAGAGTGGCTCCAGGCGCCTGACCGGGAGGGAAAGCGGGAGCTTCCCACAGTCGTTCCAGGGGTTCCTCACAGGGGTGGTACCACTCCATTAATAGGCACTAGACACTTGTGCCTGGCTTGGGGAACATGACAACTTTAGCTCCTATAGCAGAAACACCAAGTAGAGCTAAATGAAGCACTGCTGAAGACGAACCATCCAGAGATACCCCTTAGCTCCCCTAGGCTCCCTGAGATATCAGGAGACTGGTAGAGGGAGACAGGGGCAGGGTGGACAGGAAGAGAAGCTTGCGCCTGGTTGTAGGCACAGCTGAGACCACAGGAAGTGGCTGACATGTGCAGGTCACCTGTCATACCATGCGGATCCTGGAGGGGACGAGTTGTCTCTCGGTGCTGGCAGGTGTTTGGAGCAGCCCGCCTATGCAATTCTAACTTCCCAAGGTGGCCAAGAGAGAGCATTCATTCATTCATTCACGAAACAAAACCTTGCTGAGTGCCTTCTCTGTGCTCGGCACAAACTTTAGCTCTGGGGGTACAGCAGTGAACAAAACAGACTCAACTCCTGCCCTGCAGAGCTCTCTCAGCGAGGTAAGGAGAGATGCAATACACAAGTAAACAGTGAAAATGCTCGTTGGTATAGAGATTGGTATCGAAGCACAAGGAAGCGTGAGGAGAGAGGGAGGAAGCGACAGGCAGAGGTGATATGTTAGGGACGGTCAGGGAAAACCTCTCTGAGGAAGATGATGTTTGACCAGGGGCTGACGGCAGTGAGGGGGTCCACAAGCCCTAAAGGTACCTGGCAGGGGCCTTGTAGAGAGAGGGAAGAGCAGAGGCAAGGCCATGGGAGGAGGGTCTCTGTGTGTTAGAGGAAGAGCAAGGAGAGGCAGGTGTGGCAGGAGTAAGTGACAGTGAGGTGAGGAGACTGTGCAGGAGGGAAAGGGGTGATGTGGGGACAAAGCCCCCAAAAACAGTTTCCAGGCTCTCGGCCTCACATAGAAAGGTGCTGGCTCGGGTAGTAAATGGCCATCAACTGCGATCAGATGGCCATCAGCTGTGGCTAGTTGGCCGTCAGCTGTAACCCGTGAGCCATTGGCCACTAATATAACTGTTGTGGCTACGCTAGCAGAAAATGGGGGCTAGCAAGAAGATGGTGGCTGGCAAGCGCGGACTGCTGTTAGGATAGCGGGTTGCAGATTATGTAGATCCTGCTTCCTGTGTCTCCAGCCCAGCTGCCAGCGAGAATATATTGGTTTGACTCCTCTACTTATGGCTCCGTGGGTGTTCCTGTTTGGCCTCACCGTGTCCTGCGTTCTTATGTGGGGAGCGGGACCAGAGACCCCGCCTGACACCCGGCACGACAGGGTGGCTGGAGCAGGACTGCACCCAGGGGAACCCCCTACTCTAGGCCTTCTGGAGGTCTCACTTCCAGAAAGAGCAAAGCACAGAGGCTCATAATTTCAGTGTCTGCTGCCGGTGTCCCTCCTGCCCAGGCAGGGCCGTGGGATACACTGATTGCAGTGAGGGGAAATTAGCCTGTGGACGATTAAAACACCCTCCCAGGGCCTCACTCTACTGCCTCTGGGGCCTGGCTGGGCTGTGGACCCTTCTCTACCGGAGGGTAACTGTATGTGCTGTGCTTTTACAGGACTGGAAGTGCATTAGGTTTGCTTACAACAGCGCCACCACAAACACATGAGTCATGCATTGCACTGTTATGAGGGCTACGACATCCCTAGGAGATAGGAATTTTTCAGCTGCGTTATAATCTTCTCGGGCTACCGTTACACGTGTGGTCTGTCATGGAGAGAAACATTGTTATGCAGTGCATGACTGTACTTGGAAAACAGAAGGAGACAAATGTTTGAAGATGAAATTAGCTTCCACAGGCCCAAATCCTCAAGTGTCCATGGGGGCTATAGAAAACAAAAATGGAATGCTGAAAATTTAGAACGTGCAGGTAATAAATGAAAGGGAAAGATGGATATGGTCCTTTCTCTTTGGTCTGTTTCCTTCCAGTCTTTTTTCTAGCATAGCAAATCACTCTGGGAACAGATGGGGCTTTCAAACTGGGTAATCGGAGGAACAGGTTGAGAGTTTTAAAAGAACTGGACAATGTACGGTGTAACACCTGGGCTGGCAACTGCAGGGGCTGCTAACATCCCAAACTGGAGGGAGTGGGTGGGAGGAACACTTACCAGAACCTGGAAGGAAACCATCTGTGGGAGGCTTGCCCTGGGAGAGCAGTGACCCCACCTCGTTGTCCTGCTCCCCTTTCAGCCCCTGTTGGGGTCTCCCATGGGCTGGGCCCTCTGGAAGCCAAGGGACAGGGAGCTGGTCAGTGCAGCCCAGACAGGGCAGCCTCCTGGGCAGAGAGCAGGTGGAGAAAAGCAGAGTGTGGATCTGAAAAGGTAAAAAGAAGAGATCCTGCACACATGTTATAGATTTTTTGTTTTAGTAGAACATTGCAAATGCTGTTTCATGGCCTGATTTCCTTCGTGAATAAATCCTAGGCTGGATGAAAGGGGGAATTAGCCAACCCACCCTGTCTCAAAAGGATGCTCTTTCAGGGAACTGCGGTGGCTCATTACACTAACAAGTTGCAGCCTTCTTATTTCTCCAGGCGGCCCAGCACCTTTCCTTCTCCTGACTCCTAATGAGTCGATAGTTTGGCCCTGCAGGTGGAATACAGAGACAGGCAGTGGCAGCGCTAGGGCTGCCAGTGGTGTCATCCTCGGAAACCAAGGGGGATTTCATCCCAGTGCTTCTCAGACCCGTGGGTGCACTCGGTCATGTGGGGAATTCTGTGAAAGTACAGCGTCTGATTCTGTAGTTCTGGGAGGGGCCTGAGATTCTGCATTTCTAAGAAGCTTCTCGATGATGCTGATGCAGTGTGCCCTGACCACACTTTGATGGCTTCTAGAGAAGCCTTGAGACCTATGTGCTCAGGCTGCAGGAGAGGGTAAGTTGGGGTGATTGTCGGCAACTGACTATATACGTGGGAATACTTTATATGTATTCTCAAATCTAACCTGTCACTGGGCCACTAAGGTTACCTTTTTAACGTATATGGGGTATTAACATCCAAGTTCTTATTTCGGAAGGGTAAATCATACAGAGTGTGTAATGCCTTGGCTCTGCTCTAGCTATCTACCCAGATTAGTCCAACAGAAACAGGGCACCGAAGAAAAGGAACACAGGGCTGGCCTGTTCTGATGAGATGGGCAGGCAGGCGTAGGGCACGCTTCCTGGCTGGGGCATACTAAGGGCACACCCAGCTGGGTTTCCTGGTGAGCAGGCCCACAGCAGCCACCTCAGGGGTACAGAAACAGGCGAAGTTCAGGTTCACCCAGCCTATTATTTTCAGACATTCTCTGGAGACTCTACTCCCACAGACCCCATCTTCCTAGTATCAGAGGTCTTCTTTTTTGATGGCTCTGAGTGTACATCATTTTCTTTCTCTAGGACTTGGCTTTTCCACCTTCAGGAGTGAAGGGAGAAGACCCAGGATGTCTTGCCTTTGCCCACTAGAACATGAGCGCCAGGGCAGCCAGTGTATACCCCGTGGTGGTCTCCACCGTACTTCCAGCACCTACAGTCAAGCCTGCCACAAAGTAGGCACCCAGACACGTCCATCGAATGAATCAGTGCTTGCCTGCCACGGTCCTTCTCCATCAGCTTGCTGCTGGTCCCCAAGGGGAAAGCAAACCATGACGGGTGATCGAACTGATCGGATCCCAAAACTTGAGAATTGGAAGAGAACCTCCATCGCTATGTCTCTAACACACGTGATCATGGAACGCAATCACCTCAGTTTAAGGATCAGGAAATGAAGCCCGCAGAGGAAGGGGTTTCCCCAAGATCACACAGTATGATTGTGGCTGAAATGGACAGCGCGCAGGCCTCTGATGCCCAGTTGAGGGCTTTGTTTACTTCACCATTCACATATACATTCATCTATCAACAGCTATCTATTGGTTAATTACTATATGCCAGGAACTGTCCTAGGCACTAAGGATCTAGAATTAATAAGAAAACAGGGTCCCGGTCCTCATGCAGCTTATATTCCAGGGAAGGAGACAGACATAAGCAATAGGAGCTATAAAGGAAATAAACAGGCTGATGAGATATGAAGTGTGCAAAGTTGGGGTGGGAGGGGTCACCCAAAGAAAAGATGGTTTAAACGAAAAATTATGCCCAAGGAGGTGACTTGATACAACCTCTACCTCTAGTGCCTAATTCTTTGCTCCCACATTCTGTTCTGTATCTTCCCAACATTCTCCAGTCCCTTCTTCACCCTGCCCTGAACTCATCAGTCAGACCACTGCTGTCTCTGTCATCTTCTAACCACCTGTGACCCTCCCCCAGACACCAGCCTCACACCCAGACTCCAGGCCAAAGATGACCTCATCTCCAAAGGGCCCTCAGTGTTCATACGTCCTTCAATGCCAGAATTGGGAAAGACTAATATTCTGCTTTAAGTCCAAACTCCCCATTTTACAGCACAAAAGTCAGAGGCCTATAGAGGGCAAGTAACTTACTCAAGGTTCACACAGTATTGGCAGAATGTTTACCTTTCTCGTTTCTCTCTGCATTTTCTTCTTTACTCCCTGCCAACCCTTCAGGAGTCATGAGGGGTCTCAAGAAATAGTAAGCAAGCTCTCATTCTTTGTCCCATTCCCCCAACCCCCAAGGAAACCAGAGAGAAGGAGCTGAGTGCATTCCCTCTGCCATCTTGTGGCTGCTCCAAAGAATGTCCCCGTCCTGCTGGTTTGGAAAAGCTGCCATGGAATTCTCACTCTGAGCTTAACTCCATCCTTGTACCTGTAACTTCTGACATACAAGGTGTGATCAAAACATATGGGGAATATTTAAATTAAAAATATATATATTATAGTAAAAGACACATTGCCATTAATCCCCCCCAAATACTTCCCCTCGCTTTGAACACACTTATCCCATCATTCTTGCCACTTTCTGAAGCAGTTCTGGAAGTCCTCTTTCATGAGTGTCTTAAGTTGTGCTGTCATGGCTGCCTCGATGTCCTGAATCATTTTGACTTTGGGAAAGAGCCAGATGTCACACAGTGTCAGATCTGGTGAATAAGGTGGATGAGGACACACCGTAATGTTTTTATTTGACAGAAACTGCCGCATACCAGACATGGAGTCTTTCCATTGTGATCACAAAATACGGTGAATGCTGCTGCCGAGTGCCACCCAGCAGAAAGGCAGGATCTTCAATATGGGAAGCGGTGCATTGAACCTTAGTCACAATATGTGACAAGTTTTGACTTGTTCGTTGCAGTCAGTCAGGTATGAGCTACAGTTGAGAGAAGGTGTGTGTCACGCAGGGGACCCTGCTCGCTGCGCCATTTGTCGTGCAGGGTCTCAGCTCCCACTCCCCGCATAAGAACACAGGACACGGTAAGGCCAAAAAGGAACACCCATGGAGCCATAAGTAGGGGAGTCAAACCAATATATTCTCGCTGGCGGCTGGGCTGGAGACACAGGAAGCAGGATCTACATAATCTGCCTAACAGCAGTCCGTGCTTGCCAGCCACCACCTTCTTGCTAGCCCCCATTCCCTCTCTGCTAGCATAGCCACAGCTGTTATATTAGTGGCCAATGGCTTACGGGTTACAGCTGACGGCCAACTAGCCACAGCTGCTGGCATCTGATCACAGTTGATGGCCATTTACTACCCGAGCCAGCACCTTTCTATGTGAGGCCGAGAGCCTGGAAACTGCTTTTTGGGGTTTTGTCCCCACAGTGTGTTTTAAAGTGTGCCATAAATCATGAATCACAATCAATGCATTAACATGAAATAGGCAAACGGTTTCATCCTCCATCACGTCACACATCACTTCTGATATGGCAATTTCTGTCAAGTAAAACAATTATAGTGTGTCCTCATCCACCTTATCCAACAGATCTGGCATGATGTGACTTCTGGCTCTTCCCCAAAGTCAAAATGACCATAAAAGGTAAACGTTTTGAATCGATTCAGGACATCGAGGCAGCCATGACAGCGCAACTAAAGACACTCACAAAAGAGGACTTCCAGAACTACTTCAGAAAGTGGCAAAAATGATGGGATACGTGTGTTCGAAGTGAGGGAGAGTATTTTGAGGGGTGTTAATGGCAATGTGTCTTTTACTGTAATACATTATTTAATTTAAACATTCACCATATTGTTTGATCATACCTCATGAGCTTCACCCCTGCAAATACTCATCTCTAAGAAAGAAGCAGGGACTCAAGGTCAGGCCCAGCCCCTCACTGGCTCTAGGTGGACCATGGCACAGTCAACTCCTCCTCCTGTACTCAGTTTCCTCTTTTGTAAAATGAGGGAACAGTCTCTTCCCCCACATGACACAGAGTAGTTGTAAGGTGGGAACAGATCACAGACGTGAAAGTGCTTGAAGCAGTGAAGAGTGAAGTGCAGATGGTCATACGCACCAGCCCAACACCCCCTCTCTGTCATTTAGCAGAGGCCCTCCACCACCCGAATGTCACCCAGAAAACACAGAAGACTCATTTGCAGGATACAGGCCCTCTTTTCTGCTTGCAGTGGGATTAATCCTTCCTGCGGCCACCTGTCTGGCCTCTGTCAGGATGTCTGTGGCACGGGGAAGGGAGAACATCTGGGTAACTCTCGCCGCACCCAGTGCCAGGTCCTATGGGGTCACACATGTCCTCCAGCTGTGCCAGGTGCTGTCTGTGCTCCACCCCTCTCCCCTGACTTTACCCCATCAGTGTAGCCTTCGCTTAAGGACTTTTTCTGCCTGCTGGAGCCCACTGTACCACCTGTTAGCAGGCCAGAAGTTGCTCTAATCAGAAGCTGCCCTCAGCTCATGACTAAGGGGAATTAGTGGATAAATACCCCTACTCCTCACCTCCCAAAGCAGGTAATTCTGAGACCTCAGCTTCCAGACTGCTCCCATAGGACTAAGCCCCACTCACCTGGGGGGTGGATAACTTATAACAGCTCCTAATTGGTGCTTCCCCTCCTGCCTCACTCCTCATTCTCCATGGGCTTTCCTTTACCTCAAAATAAACTATTTCCATCTCAGAGTTGGCTTTTGGGGAAAAGACGGCGGGATCATCCCTAACTTCAGCACCCCTCCGCTGGCCTGGCTTTCTCTGCTCTTGTAGTTGGTCAGCTCCTTACAGATACCACAGGGCAGAAAAGGTCTTCTCTGAAGACTTTTGTCTACCTCTCTGCTCTCTGTATGTAAGTTTCCACCCCTGTCCCACGCACATTATTTATATTAATGGGTTACCACATTTGTATTGAGCATTTACTGTGTTCCAACCCCTACGCTACAGGCTAAGAACACAGTTGTAAGATTTACTACAGTCCTTGTGGAATTTCTAGTCTGGTGGTAAAGGCAGATACTAAATAAGTATACACACAAATGAAAGTTGCCATGCCAGATTGTGATGGGGCCACAAAGTAAAGGACAGGTTACTGTGGGAGAGGTAAAATTATATGATGTCTGGGGTTTGTTTCAAAATAATCTGGAATGGGGAATGGGTAAAATAATAGATGAAGTAAGAGTCATCAGGTATTTACAATTGTTGAAGCTGGTAATGGGTACACTGGTTTTCTTACTTTTTTTTTCTTGACTCTTATACACGTTTGAAAAAAATTCATAATAGAAATGCTTCATGGAACCAAGAGAAATGAGATTTGAGGAACATCTTGAAGGTAGAATTGATCTACTATGGTACTAGAAGAGGTGGGACCTGGAAGAAACTAGAAGTGTCTAGAATATCACCCAGGTCTCTGGCTTATGCAATCCTTTGCATGGTGGGTTATCAGTCAGCTGTGGCTGCCATGACAAAATACCATACACTGGGTGGCTTAAATGACAGAGATCTGTGTGCTTACAGGTCTGGAGGCTGGGGAGACGCAGATCGAGGTCCGTCAGGACGTGGTGAGAACTCTCTTCCTGGCTAGTGGACGACCACATTTCACTATGTCCCCACATGGCAGAGAGAGAGCTCTGGTGTCTCTTCCTCTTCTTATAGGGACACCAATCCTATTGGATTAGGGCCCCATCCTCCGTGACCTCATTTAAGAGTAAGTATATCCTAAAAAGCCTGTCTCCAAATACAGTCACATTAGGGTGGCGGAGAGGGGAGGGCTTCAACATATAAATTTGGAGGGTCTCACCACTGTCCATAACAGTGGTGTCATTTGCTGAGATGAAGAAGACTGGGGAAGAACATTGGGGAAAGAGAGATCTATCCTTGTCACAAGGAGAGGACATCTAGATTTTCAATGAAAGCAAAGTTGACCAAAGCTACAGGAGGTTCCCAGTATCATAATGAAGGTTTAGAAACAAGAATAACGGCACCGCCAAGTTATTGCACAGTTACCTGTACCGGGAACTGTGCTGGCTGTGTTTTAAGCATCATCTCATTTGATCTTCTTAGAGTCCTAATTTTTTTTTTTTTTTAAGATTTTATTGGGGAAGGGGAACAGGACTTTGTTGGGGAACAGTGTGTACTTCCAGGCCTTTTCCCAAGTCAAGTTGTTGTCCTTTCAGTCTTAGTTGTGGAGGACGCAGCTCAGCTCCAGGTCCAGTTGCCGTTTTCTAGTTGCAGGGGGCGCAGCCCACCATCCCTTGCGGGACTCGAGGAATCAAACTGGCAACCTTGTGGTTGAGAGCCCACTGGCCCATGTGGGAATCGAACCAGCAGCCTTCGGAGCTAGGAGCTTTAACTGCCTGAGCCACCGGGCCGGCCCTTAGAGTCCTAATTTTATAGATGACAAAACTGGAGCACAGAGAAGTTAAATCACTTGCTAACATCACATGACTGGCAAATAGTGGAATCAGGACCTGTGTGATAGAACAACCCACGCGTTGTTTTTGCTGTATCATAGTGGAAAAGCTCTGACTCTGGAGTCATACAGGGCTGCGTGGGAATCCCGGTTTTGCCGTTTACTTGATGACATGATTTGAACTTCTCTGAACTTCAGTGTCTTCATCTTGAACGAGGGATTATAATATCCAGGGATCACAAGGCTTTAATGAGGCTCATGGAAGATCGCATACGGGCCATGCTTGCCTCAGAGTAAGCGCTCAGAGACGGCAGCTGATATTGTTACTATTACTATTGTTGTTATACACCTTTATTCATCCTCTACACCTTGCTCTGGAAGTTTCCAGAGCTGTGATTTCTCTGACATCATTAACATCCTTACCCTTTTGTTTATACTGATCTTCCTTCTGACAGACCAACAGTCTGGGGTGCCCTTTGGGTCGGAATAGGATGGGTAGGAGAGGGCATTTGTGACTCATTGCACCCTTCCCTCATCCCTGAACATCTAGAGCTGCCAACCAGGATAAGATGACCATGCAGCCACAACTTCTCAGACACGCCTGATTTCATATGTTGGTCCCCTGTTAAGTCTCATGTCCCAATTTGAGGGCTCATAAAATGTTCTGAGTATTTATCAATCACCTGAGTTTCTGCTCCTGCCATTGCAAAGCAGCTCAGTGGATGTCCTACCCTATACGAAGCTTACAATGCTCACTGACCGTTATTCTGGGAAAGTGGGTAGTTCTCAGCCATGAAGCAGCATAAAGAGGCTGGGGGGTCATCATGGCAGGCCAGCTTGAACCAGTTTTACATTATTAAGCTGAATATGTCCTATGCCTCGATCTTAGCGTCCTCATCAGAGGCTATGTGGACAGAGCCCTAAGAACCACATCAGCCCTGGGGTCTGAGCGTCTGTTGGGGAAAAGCTTCAGTAGGCTTCCATGTTGATTTTTGAGTGAGACGAGGAAAGCACATGGCTCAGCTGCACAGGGGAAGGTCAGGTTCACCCACCCCACCCCCAACCACAATCCTAAAAACATTCCTGCTTCTCTGTCAGAAAGAAGGCTAGTAAGGTGAAAAGGAAATTTATAATTCCTTGTAATTCTCTTTGAGGGCTTTGCAGCACGGATTTTCTGCATAATTATCTACAGGGAGCACAAGCGATTAGAAATGCAAGGTATTTTCTGGGTGTCATGTCAGAGGCCTGACACATGAGCAATGAGGTTTGGAAGGTTGTGTACCCCAGGAAAAGAGAGTTTAACACTTACTTGCCCAGGGCCTGTTAGGTACCTAGCACCGAACCCCAAATTGCTGAGAAATAAAATTTTAAATATGCAAATCTTGCCCAGCCTATCTTAGTCAGTTTGGGCTGCTGTAACAAGATACCACAGACTGGGTGGCTTAAACAAAAAGCATTTCTCACCGTTCTGGAGTCTGCAAGTCCAAGATCAGGCAAGGACCCTCTTCCTGAGGGCCACCTTTTTGCTGTGTCCTCAAAGAGTGGAGGGAGAGAACTTTAGTCTTTTCATCTTTTAAGGGCACTAATCCCATCGTGGGGGCTCCACTTAGGACCTCATCTAAACCTATTATCTCCCAAAGGCCCACCTCCAAATATCATTGCATTGGGGGTTGGGCTTCACCATATGAACTTTGAAGGGACACAAATATTCAGCATCCCAAATAGGACACAAACAGCAATATCCTTAACGACATTATAATTTGCCTCAAAAAAATGAAAAAATAGCATAGTTCCTAGACTCATGTTTTTTCAAATACAGTCAAGAATCCCTGTGACTCTGAAAATACATACTCCAGAAAAAGATGGGAGGGAATGACCAGAGGGTCACGGAACCCAAAGTGCTGTCCATGGGAAGGTAGTTTTCATCTCATATTTATGAAATAGGTAGGGCAGGAGGGGGCAGATAGGCAGAAATGGACAGGATCACACAGTTAGCTTGTCAGAGCAGGGGCCAGAAAAGGCCCCCACCCAGGGCTCAGGCAAACTCTCCGAACGCAAATGGCCCCACCACCAGTCAGCTCTGGGTCAGGGTTGGGACCTTGGAGTTGAGAGCCAGTTTTCTCAGTTTTAAAATGGCTCTGAGGGTTTTTATCGAGGTTACAACAATCCTGCTTTGTACACTGCAGAGCACTATATATATGTGACCCGTATGTTTAGAAAAGACAAACGAAATCCTCATGATTGATATGCATCACTGTTATTTTAAATTACACATATTAATAATAACAGGATTAAATCCTATGAGCTTACATAGAATCCCAGAGCTAGAAGGGCTCTCCTACGCAGGCTTCCATATCTGGTGCTGGCATTCTCTGGTCCCTGTCGGTGCCAAGTGGTATTAATTGCATTACAAATGATAAACACATTTAATTTAGAATTCTCCCAGAGAAGAGAGCCACTCAAGAGGGAATGCTCATGTCTGTTTTCCAACCAGCCCAGTGTTCAAATGGCTCAAGCTCCAGGCCAGTGGCGATCCATGGTGGGGAGTGACAGTCCATCACTGTGACCCTCTTGGAAAAGGGAGGGCTCTAAAGACCCCAGAGAGACCAGGGTGACTGTAGCTAGAACTGGGGCCCCTGATGAATTCTTCTTGATGCCCACCACCCTCCTGTCAAGCTGGCCCTATTCTTCATGGCTCTGAAAAGGAAGGGGAGAGGGACGGGTGGCAGCTGACACCCGCTGTGGCCCCAAATGAAAACTTGGTTGTAGTTTTTACCAACACAGGATCTTGGAAAGTTCCAGCAAGTTCCAGACCTCCCTGCTATAGAGCTCAGGCTGGCTATGAGAAGGCAGTACTATTGCTCTCAACTACTAGCACCTATCATCATCTTGTCCTTTTTCATCATCCTTTACCTGACAATACTTTTTCCCAGGACTGGCAGGAGAGCACTACAACTCTACCCGTGGCCCCAAATCTCCACAGCACCATGTGTTCTTGTGCGTGGGTTCATTCCTTGTAGGGATAAGATTTCTCCCCTTATGAAAACTAAAATACTCATAGGAAGGTTCTCTCACAAGACTGCCAATACTAAGTCACCTAGTGACAGAGCAAGGCTCTCTGCTCAGGAGGGCAGGCTGCTGTCAGCGCCTCAGACAGAGTAAAGGGCTGGGATTGTGGTACCCAGGGGCCAGCAAGCAGAAGGCCAGAACCCTCCCTCCCATCTGCCCCTGATATCCAGAGTTCCCCAACCACAGGTCCCTTAATCCTGCCTGAAGCATGATCCTACCCCGATGTTTTGAGTTCACAGCACCAAGTGCCAGTGATAACATACAAAACATCATTATTAAGTGCTTTAAAGGAGCCTGGTTGAGTGGCCAGACTCCTTGGGCCAGAACAAAATGCCCAGGTTTGCTAAAGTTCATAGCCAAGACTGAGGGACTCCTGCCACTTTAAAGTGTTGGCTTCAACATTGATGCGTAGATGGAAAATGGAAAAATCTTTAGGTCACAGCTGAGATTTGGGACAAGGAGACTCGGGGCAGGGATGGAAGCAAAGGCATTGGGTTAGGTGGGGATCTGTGCCAGGTATGAGAAAATCAGGCAAAAGCACCACTCTGAGTTCTATTTTAAAAGCAGCTATAGCTGGAGCTTAAAAAGATGTCTTGAATTTGTGGGTCATCTTCCTCTCCCTCCTAACACACAACTTTGTCCTTGGGGGCCATCCTTGTTCCTCTAACAAAACCAGAAAAGGCAAAGAGTGGGTACCAAACAGTATTGAAATAATATTCTAATATCTCTAAAGAACTCAAACCATCACTCTCATCCTCACAAAAGCACAAGTGGACACCTCCACTCATTTACAGAGAGGAAAACTGAGGCGACACATTTATGTAGCTTTTCTAGATTTGCACAGGGCTTCTGTAGCAGACCTATGAGCAACAGAGGTGCTTTCACTTCCTGGATGGAGTTCAATTCAGTACCCCCTTTCCCTGAGCCGTCTCATATGTAACACAAGGAAGCCACATATTCAAAGGAGAAAGGAGAAGTGAGAGTGAAAAACACAAAGCAACAAAAACAATAACCAAGGGCAGTACATAAAAACAAAGAAGCAGGCCACGTAAAAGGCCGCAAGACTGACCAGCCTTCCAGCTGGGTCAGCTGGGCCTGGAGCTTACCTCCAGAGCCAACAAGGTCTTCCCTGGCTCTGGTGTGGCCTGTGGGGAGCCAACTGGAATCCACTGTCCACTAGTGGAGAAGTGAAGAGTGGAAACAAAATGAAGGGTTCGACCTGAAGCAAGTAGGAGCCTGCGAGACTGGTCGGGGCCCTGGTGCACGCACTTCCACAGGCTGGCCCCCAACCCACCATCATCACCCAGGGGGAAGGAGGGTACTGCACGGGCCACATACCTGGAGATCCAGGGAAACTTGGGCCATCTGGTAAGGATATAAAGCACCACCAGGGGTATAAACCTACCAGTGTGGGGGGGAAAGGGGCCAGTCCACCATTTGGAGAGCCAGGGTAAGACTGATTTCTTTCTAATGATGAATGGGGCTTAACCCAGGGAGGTGGGGGATGTGAATAGACACTGAGAACTGCAAAGGTGATACCAAGACTAGGCTCCAATGGCTTCTGTCACTGTTACCCGTGGTCCAGGCTCCTTGCCAAGGGACGGAGGCTTTCATGTGGCCCTGGTGATGTGGGTTATGTGGGCAAAGTGGAGGCCATGCACTCTAAGAAGAACCATGTCGACGTAGCAACTACAACTACCAAGGCCTAAGGTTTTCGTGTTGACCCAGCAAAGTGGGGTCTGTCCAACCTGATAAATGAGAAGGGTCTGAGGGGCTGGCGTGGCCCCAGGGACCTATGGGAAGGGGAGCTGGGCAGCCAGGATACTCTGAGATTTTCCAAAGTGATGCCGTGACTACCTTGTAAGGGCTTCTGTGGCTGCCTTCAGCGTCCCAGGCCCTTGCTGAGGGCTGAGCCATGGGTGTGGCCCGAGAGATGAAGAAGACGTAGAGGAAATACCGGGCCTGACACTTAGGGTTGACAGGTAAACTAGGTCAAATTTGAGATAAACAAAAAATAGTGACATAAAATATACTTATAATACAATATTATCTGTTGTTTACCGGAAATTCAAATTAGACTAAGCATCCCGCATTTGCATTGGCCAAATCTGGCAACTGGAGGTCTGAGCAGCCAAGGTACCCTAAGAACCAGGGCAGCACAGAGATTCCAGTCGTTGCCATGGGGCTGGCACCGGAGACCCTGCCAAGGTGGAGGCCCTGGCAAGGCCACAGTGCTCTGGGAAAAGTCACATGGCAACACAGGGGTGCTCTTCATCTGCGGCCCTGCCCATACGAGGCACACGTGGAATTTTATACTGTCCAGTAGCCACATTTCAAAAAGGGAAAAGATCAGGTGAAATGAATTTTAACGTATAATATTTTATGTAGCCCAATAGATCCAGAATTTTGTCCTTTCAACATGCAATCAACATAGGAATATTAATGAGATATTTTACATTGGCTCTTTAGGACCAAGGCTTTGAAATCTGGTCTGTAAAGGAACAGCCCTTTTCAACGGGAACGAGGCACCCTTCAAGTGCTCAATAACCATCATGCTGCAGTGTGGCTCTAATGGCTTTGAGGGCTGACTGTAGCATCTGGGCCCCTTGCCAAGAGTCCAGGCCTTGATGTGGTTCCCGTGATGTTAGGGAGGTGGGGCGAGTGAGGGTCCAGGCAGCCAATCAACTCTAAGAACCAGGGCAATGTGAGGACCACTTTCATACAACTACTAGGCTTTCACCAGAGTCCCAGCCCACTGCCTAGGGTATGCGGTTTGGGGTGACCCCAAGAATGTGGGGAACCACGCAGAACATATACACTCCGAGAAGGAACCAAAGGCTATGATTTCCCCTGATGGTTTAGGGGCTGGCACCACAGGCTCAGGACCCCTGCCGAGGGTCTGAGATGTAGAGTGGGAAAGGGGGCGGGGCAGCCTAACAATAACCTGTGACAAAAGCCAAACACTGTAGTAACTATTCTCTAATGACTTCCGAGGCTGGCCCCAAAAACAAGGCCAAGGGTATGGGACAGATGTGGGGTGTGGCAGCCAACTGACACGGTCTGAGAACAGCCAAGGCAACCTGGTAAGTTCGGGGTTACCAGCAGACGTACAGGCCTCCTACCTAGCGTCTTAGGAACTGACATTTCCCATGTGGGCGGCGAATGCTCCCTAAGAAGTAAAGCCCAGATGATGTGATGCAGCAGGGGGTGTGGGCAGTTTCACACTCTGCGCAGTGACACCCAGAACCCTGCCAGCCAGAACCACCAGGGCTCTCCTGCTTGGACCTGTGCTCCTCCTTTCGAGAAGGTCTCCAGCTGAGTCCAGCTGATGGCAACTGGGCACAAAGCGTGCGCGCCCCCATGAGGGCCAACCCAGGCAAATAAGGCAGGGTGCGGTTGTGATTTTCCCTTGTTAATATGCATTTATGACATATATATAATATATATTATTTCCCTTATATATTATATGTAACGTATAAGTTCCTAGATAATTTCTTCAGTTTTGCCCCTGGCCCTCAAAGCCTAAAACATTTGCCAAGCCCTGCTCTATTTAATGACTTTCAGGGGTTGTCCAGAGGTCAAGACTCCTGCCAAGGATTTGAACCCCCCTCCGAGGGGGGTGGCTCCCATGATATGGGGGGAGAGGGCCAGGAAGCCAAAACACTAAGAAAAGCCAAGGCAGCATGGTCTCCACCCTCTAATGCTTTCTGGGGCTGCCCCGAGAAGCTAGCTTTCTGCTCGGATTTGATGCACACTATTGGGGTGGGGGCCGAGGGGAGGGCGGGAGTGTGACCTCAGTCCGAGGTGACAATGTATGTAGCTGCTGCTCATCTGCCGCCAGTGAAGACCCCTCCTGAGGCCAGCCTCCCTCTCCTGCTTGTTGCCAGAAGGGTGAGTGGGAAAGGGCAGGCAGAATTATTTCATTACCTAGTCAGGGGGACGCTAGGTGGAAGGCCAGTTGTGAAACGTGGATGTGTGTGTAAGGCACTCCTACCAACTATAGCCACATAGGTATGGAATACCTATTTTCATGCACAGTGTTTGTCCGTAAGGTGAGTGAGGGGAGGACAGCAGAGGGGCCCCTACTCTCGTCACATAGTTCCGAGATGGAAGGAAGCTGAGGATGTGTGTTCCTATGGAGGAGCCTGGAACCCAAATCAGGGAGGCACTCTTCTTGTAGCCAAGAAGGAGGTGAAGGGGGGTACAAGGTCGTTTAAGGTGTGGGGGCGGGAGACCAAGGTTATTAACTGGCTGACTTAAAGACACTACCTTGGAGAGGTCTGAGGTTATTTGATACTAGCTCTGTCTGCAGAGTTGGGTTGGGGGCAGAGGGGAAGGTGGAGAGATTCCGGGCTTGAAGACAGTGGATGCAGGTATGGGGGAAGAAGGGCAAGGACTAGGTGAGTAGGCAGCTTAATGCCCAAAGCAAATGTGTAGCTCAATATAATGATTGGGGCTTTATAGCAGAGGGTTCAAAAGTCATATAAAATTGAGGTCCTCAGACTAAAAAAAAATAGATGGGCAACACCCAAAAATGCTCGACATTGGGGTCCCCAGCTAGGGAGGCATCCAGTTGGTGCTGTTCCTTGGTTGCTGTACGTCAATCTTTCTGTGCACGTGAGCTCTTTCAGAACTCCAGAGGCCCCACATTTAATGTTTCCAACAAGTATGAAATTCTCATGACTAATGACCACATGTACTTTTTTTTCTTTTTTAAACACGTAATTTTTTTTTAGTGCAACATCTACTTTCTGTTTAAAACTTATTTGATATCTGGGTTCCC
Organism: Rhinolophus hipposideros; assembly: GCF_964194185.1. Lineage (NCBI taxonomy): Eukaryota > Metazoa > Chordata > Mammalia > Chiroptera > Rhinolophidae > Rhinolophus > Rhinolophus hipposideros. The sequence goes on along the minus strand of NC_138049.1, from coordinate 98,401,428 downwards.
ATTGCTTTTTCCTGGGTTGTTCACTTTTCAATGGGGAAGACTTTCAATCTCTGAGACTCTTGTTCACGGATGTCATATCTGCTTGATCGAAGTTTATTCATGATTTATTGTCCGAGTTTATAAGGTCTGTTGTTGTTAAAGCTCTCAGAGATGACATGAGTTCTTTCTGTGAGTCAAAACTTTCTACTCAACAGAGCCCTGGCCACTCCACATCCATGCACAAGAAAGAGTGTTGCTACGGAACCTACATTTTGAAGCCACCATGTTTCCCCGAAAATAAGACCTAGCTGGACACTCAGCTCTAATGTGTCTTTTGGAGCAAAAACTAATATAAGATACGGTCTTATTTTACTATAATATAAGACCAGGTCTTTAATATAATATAATATAATATAATATAATATAATATAATATAATATAATATAATATAATATAATAATATAATATACACTGTAATATAATACCGGGTCTAATATAATATAACATAATAATATAAGACTGGGTCTTATATTAATTTTTGCTCCAAAAGATGCATTAGAGCTGATTTTCCGGCTAGGTCTTATTTTTGGGGAAACACAGCATTATAAGCGGCTCCTAAGATGTTCTTGGGTCAGGGCCTCCTGTCTTCTGACTATCGGCTTTTCCTTTCTGAGTTAAATCACAGAATGGTCTGGCTGTAGCAAAATGCACATCTGCAACACCATGTCACCTAAAGAGCCATCTTCCCTGGTTGCTGGTTAACAAAGTGCCATGGCAGCTTTTCTCCGGTACAAATGACTACATCCATTTCCTTTGTGCCTCAAATATTTAACGTCAGCTATCCCAAGAGAATTAATTCACTGAGTTTGGATTGGATACCCAAGTAATCATAGCTAGTCTGAGTGTCCTTCAAAGCTGTGATCTGAAGTCGCTGTGCCTTTGGCGCAGGAAATGTACTCATGCAGTGATTCACCTAATGACTGAGTCCCTGCTGCAAGGAATTTTCAGGTCAGGCAGTATTTACACACTCCAGGGCATGGCACTGAGGCACGGGCTAAGTTGCTTGCACAGCGGTGCATTTAAACTCCATGTGAGTACGTAGGTGTGTATCTAAGCCTTTTAGCTGTACATGGCAGTAAATGATTCACAGATACATCAAATCCAGCGGTAAAGTAAACAGCGTATAGAGGACCTATATTGACATATAGATGCCTTTCAATTGTGGTCTAGTCAGGAAAATGGACTCAGCACCAGGCTTTCAGCAGAAGGAATTTAATAGAAGGAAACGGGTAAACTGATATTGGAAAACTGAAAGGCGCTATGGAAAGAATGCCACAGCTACACCCATTGGGCTGCAGGAATAAACGGGTGACGTTGGGGTAATTAGGAGCTCTGGGCAGGGTGCTGGTTTCTCAGCAGCTCCGAGGAGGGACTGCTGCCCTGCTGCTGATGCTGGGACCTTTGGAGGAGGGTCCGTGTATGTAAGACTCAGACATCTGAGCAAACGGCACTAGGTGGCTGGGATGGAAACTCTGAAAGAGTATGGTGAGGCTGGTTCTGGGAGCATGGAAAGAACTGGAACCAACTGCCGCCAGCTGGAGTGAACAACAGTTGATGGGGCAGTCCCAAGAACCAGACTCAAACGGTGAACAAGTCCCTCCTTGTCACAGAGGCAGCCTTCCAGTCTCCCTCTAGGGCCCCCTAGTGACCGAACCTAAGAGGGAGCCAGCTGGCCATGGAGACCTGCGGTCTGCAGGGTCCCAACCCAGCATCACACAGCACAGTATATACTAAGTTGCCTCAGGAGTTGGAGACAAGAGCCTAATAAGCCAAACAAAATGTGCATGCACCTTATACACCTGTTTACATGCAGAGGATGGAGTGAAGCAGTAAGATAGGTTACTGTGTTCTGTTTATCACCATTCCTTAAATTTTTAACGATCCTAGGAGCTTTCTTAAATCACAGGATTAAATTTGTTTTGCCCACCTGGTGTTCTAAAGTCAGATTTTTTTTCCTTATTGACCCTTCAGTCATACACCCTTCCTACAAATTCATGCTAGAAACTTCCTGTGCTCTCAATCAATATAGTAAAATGATCATTCTGGTTATAGGGAAGAATTATCAGACTGAGTTCATTTGAACATTCTATACAAAGCCTAGCCCTGATTTTTTGGATACGTAGTTATACATTTGGAAATGACAACTAGCAAGACCCAGGTGCTGACAGGAGGCGAAATTGCCCTTTAGAATTATCTTTTCTGCCACCTTCTAGTACTTTACCACTTAACTAAAAGGAGACAAAATAATAGGCTCTTTTGTTTCCAGTACCTATAATGTGCATTTCCAGGTTTGTTTGGGAGTACAGCTGTGAAATCTTGCGGCACTGACATAATTCTCTTCCTATCCAATTGTGAAGTGTTCTTTGAGCAATGTAATTGTTTCCCACTGCAATTCTTACAGCAGTGTGTCAGCATGTCAATCATTTCTTCTTCTTCCATTCTGATTGTTCCCTGCTGGGTTAACACCCTGAATGAGTCCTACCAGCTGTTGAAAGATGTCAGCATATTTATACGAGCGACTCCATGTTTCCTAGGGAAATTTTCTAGGGAAAATTCCAGGGAAAGGAAGGGAAGACCAGTCTATTCCTGATTCTTTGGAGACATGACTGGGCTTGCATTTAAATTTTCTTTGGGGTCAGTAATAGTATTAAGTATTTCAAATGACATATGTGAGTACATAGTGTTGTTTTATCTTAACTGGGCTTTGGTCATATCCATTCCAAATAGTAGGGTATACGTATCATTCAAAATCTCTTTTGGAAGTGAGAAAATTTGTCTTATGGCAGGTTCTTCTAAGAAATCTGAAGATATTATTTATTGATATGTTTCTGGCTAGCACAAATTCACCAAACTTCTTCTGGTGGTTCAGATTTCTCTGTCTTGAGCTTATATGAGGTCTGACAATTAAGATCACAAACTCATCCTAGAAAAAGTGCCGCATACCTCACTGCTGAGTATCACTATGGTCACCTTCGAAGTCCTCCCCTTGGGAAGCTATGCACCGATGCCAGCGCCTAGTCCACCCTTCAAAGCAATTCTGCAACTCTTTTTCTGGAATGGTCATCAGAGCTGTCGGTGTATTACCCTGGATGTCCTGAATATCCTCAAAATGTCTTCCTTTCAATATTTCCTTTACCTTCGCATAAAGACAGAAGTCATTGGGGGCCAGATCAGGTGAGTAGGGAGGGTGTTCCAATACAGATATTTGTTTACTGGCTAAAAACTCCCTCACAGACAGTGCCGTGTGAGCTGGTGCATTGTCGTGATGCAAGAGCCCGGAATTGTTGGTGAAAAGTTCAGGTCGTCTCACTTTTTCACGCAGCCTTTTCAGCACTTCCAATAGTAAACTTGGTTAACTGTCCAGTTATATAAATTCCTAATGAATAGTCCCTCTGATAGCAAAAAAGGTTAGCAACAGCGTTGCAACAAGTTCGTGAACTTAATTGTTCATCTCGTATGCCTGTATCTCTTCGATTTCTGAAGGTACCCATAATCTGACTGTAACACATTCTTCCTTTACTGACAAGGGGTTTCTTGAAGAGTCTTGACTGCGATTGTTAAACCTCCTGTTGTGGATTGAACTTTGTCCTCCAGAAAGCTGTGATGAAGTTCTAACCTCTGGTACCTGAAAATGTGACCTGATTTGGATATAGTGACTTTGTAGAGATAATTAAAATGTATGTTAACATGAGATCATACAGGAGTAGGGTGAATCTTTAATCCAATATGGCTGGTCTCCTATAAGAAGAGGAGAAAGACACAGAGGGAAGAAGGCTACGTGAAGTCAGAGGGGGAGATTGGCCACAGGCTAAGGAATGCCAAGGGTTTCCAGAAGCTAAAAGAGGCAACGAAGGACCCTTGCTTCCCCAGAGGCTTCAGAGAGACCACAGCCCTGTCAACACCTGGCTGTGGACTTCTGGCCTCCAGCACTGGGAGAAGATACATTTCTGTTGTTTTAAGCCACCTAGTTTGTGGTGGTTTTCCTACAGCAGCAGCCCCAGGAAAGTCATGCACGTCCCCAATCTAGAATTCCAGCATAACTAGTTCCTTTTTCTTTGTTTTCAACATCCTCATCTTTGTTTTTCTTCTAAGTGAGTGCCTTCAGTGCAAGTGGGATCTCCCTGGTCTTTGCTTGATTGGGCTCTGGGACCGAGGATTCTTGGACAAAACCCACAAAGGACACTCTGGCTCGATGCTTGTGGTCCACACCTTTGTGTGTACTGACTGATCATCATGGGACAGACATTCTGGGAGCTGCTACAGCTTCAGGGTTTTCCTCATTGGTGTTGCTCTGAGGACAGCATACATACCCACATAGTTGATTACTGTTGTTATTAGAAAGAAAAACCCAGGAGCCAATCATGGAACTCCCAGCATCTTCCCCCCCATCCTGTAAATGCATTTCCCAGTCCCCTTGGGCTTACAATCTTGCATTTCAATTCTCTGTAAGCATGCCACAAGCAAAGTCACAGGGTTGTCATCACATAATTCTCTGATGCAGGCACAGAGGATTTCTTAGCGCTCAGACAGCCCACCCCTGGCTCACTCCCTCTTGGGTGTGTGCCCCCTAATTGCTTCTAATTATGATCACTCTCTTTACCCATCCCACTCTTAGCAGACAATTCCTTATCCTTATACCAATTCCAGAGATCTCTCTTAGAATGTCATAATGCTGAATGCACCTGTGGTTTGAAAGTTAAGTTATACCAAAGGTAACCATTGTAATTTAATGTCCAAATAAGGACACTCTTTTAGAGTTAAAAGGAGATAATAAAAATCACTCAAATTCTACAACTTTTTGAAGCATATGTTAACCAGTGTTTTACTTTTATTAAATTGATGAACCTGAAATAGCTTTGTTTAAACTTTTTTAGTATTAGGGCAATGTTGGCCTCATAAAATGAGTTACAAAGTCTTGCCTCTTGTTCAGTTTTTTGGAAGAGTTTGAGGACAGTTATTAAATCCTCTTTGAATGTTTGGTAGAATTCACTAGTGAAGCCATCTGGTCCTGGACTTTTGTTTTTTGGAAGGTTTTGGATGATTGTTTCAATTTCCTTACTGTTGATCAGTCTATTTAGATTTTCAGATTCTTCATGATTCAGTCTAAGAAGGTTATAGATTTCTAAGAACTTGTCCATTTTTTCTAGGTTATTGAATTTGGTGGCATATAGTCCTTCACAGTATTCTTGGATGATCCTTTGTATTTCTGTAGTATCCATGATAACTTCTCTCTCAGTTCTGATTTTATTCATTTGTGCCTTTCCTCTTTTTACCTTAGTAGTCTAGCCAAGAATTTGTCAATTTTATAAATCTTTTCAAAGAACCAGTTCCTGAGGAGCATTAATTTTTTTCTGTTATCTTTTTGTTCTCTATTTCATTTAGTTCTGCTCTAATTTTTACTATTTCCTTCCTTTTGCTAACTTTGGGTTTCATTTGTTCTTCTTTTTCTACCTATTTAAGGTGTGAGGTTAGGTTGTTTACCTGGGATTTTTCTTGTTTCTTGAGATAGGCCTCTTGAGAGTATATCATTACTCTTGAGAGTAATTATATAAATTTTCCTATTATTATTGTTTTCGCTGTATCACAATAATTTCGATAGGATTTATTTTCGTTTGCATTTGTTTCTATGTATTCTTGATTTCTCCTTTTACTTCTTCTTTGACCCAGTTATTTAATAGCATATTGTTTCATCCCTACATACTTGTAGTTTTCTTTTTTTTTTTTTTTTACTTTCTTTTTGCAGCTGATCTCCAATTTCAAAGCCTTGTGGTCAGAGAACATGCTTGATATGATTTCAATCTTCTTAAATAAAAAAAATGAATGAAGGGGACTATATCAAACTAAAAAGCTTCTGCACAGCAAAAGAAACCATCAACAAAACAAAGAGGCAACCAACCAAATGGAAGAAGATATTTGCAAACAACACGTCCGATAAGGGCCTAATATCCAAAATATATCTAAAGAACTCATACAACTCTACAATAAAAAACAAACAATACAATTTAAAAATGGGCTGAAGACCTGAACAGAAATTTCTCCCAAGAAGAATAGAAACTTCCAACAGTTATATGAAAAAAATGCTCAGTTTCACTAGCTGTAAGGAAAATGCAAATCAAAACCACAATGAGATATCACCTCACAACTGTTAGAATGGCTATCATCAACAAGAAAAATAATAACAAGTATTGGAGAGGATGGGGAGAAAAAGAAACCTTCATACACTGTTGGTGGGAATGTAAATTGGTACAGCTGCTATAGGAAACAATATGAAGGTTCCTCAAAACATTGAGAATAGAATTGCCATATGACCCAGCTATCCCTCTCCTGGGTATCTACCCCAAAAAAATAATTAAAAAGATTTACCTGTAAAGATACATGTACCCCAATGTTCATTGCAGCATTATTTACAGTGGTCAAGACATGGAAACAACCAAAGTGTCCTTCAACAGATAGTTGAATAAAGAAGTTGTGGTATATATACACAATGGAATACTATTCTGCCATAAGAAAAGATGAAATAGTGCCATTTGCAACAATGTGGATGGATCTTAAGATTATTATGCTAAGCAAAATAGGTCAGAAAGAAAAAGTCAAAAACCATGTGACTTCACTCATATATGGGATATAAAACTGAAAGCAACAAAGGAACAAGACAAACAAAGAAACAAAAACTCATAGACACAGACAACAGTTTAGTGGTTACCAAAGGGCAAGGGGGGGTGGGTAGAAGAGAGAAAAGGCGGTGGTGATGGAAGGAGAACTGACTCTGGGTGGTGGACACACAATGCAATATAGAGATGATGTATTACAGAATTGTACTCTTGAAGCCTACATAATTTTACTAATCAATGTTACCCCCAATAAATTAAATAAATAAATAGAGAAAAACTTTTTTAAATAACGTCTTTTCTAAAAAATAAAATCCATTTACATGAAAGCAGAATAAAAGTTTTAAAATGACAGTTAAACATTTAAAAAATTACAAGGAGAACAATTGTCTTAGGTATATATTCACAGCTATCAACCAGTTTCTTAACCATTATCTGGCACTGTATTCTTCTGGAAAAAAAAATGTATCTCTACATAATATTATTTCCAATATTTAGCCTGCAATTCAACATTGCATATTATAGTCATAAACTTAGAATAGATATGTCAACTGACTCTTCTGCTTGTCATAATCATTTTAATTGTGAAAATAAACTCTCCATAGAGAAAGTAAGGTCAGAGCACATCTGCTAATAAAGGATATTCTAAATTTTATTTTTGAAATTAAAATGCATAAATATCATACGTAAATATTTTCAGATGTACTTCATTTTATCTCTAGGAGTACCTTTCCTCAACAAATATTTTTCCCAGACAAAATTGGTTAAATAAATTGTCTCTGCTTCTTTTGAATGATTCAAAACTGTAGGCCTTCTCAATTTCAATACTTTCTGATACAGGATATAAATATGTCCACTTAAAAACAGGCGTTTTCTCCAGTGATTCTTCAAACAACTCAACTTATTCCCAAGCACAATTATAGAACTTTAAGATTAAATCTTGACAGAGAAATAAGAGGGATATACATTGGAATGGAAAAAATAAAACCACCCCTATTTGCAGGTGACATGTTAGTCTATATTGAAAACCCAAAGAAAATTTTTTAAATTTCCTAGAATAGATGAGTTTACAAGGAGAACATACAAAAATCACTAGCATTTTTATTTACAAACAAGCATGTGGAAAACAAAATTTAAAACAATCCTATTTATATTCACTCTAAAGAAAATGAAATATTTAGGAATAAACTCAACAAAACAGGTATAAGATCTGTATGCTGAAAATCACAAAATCTGATGACAGACATCAAAGAAGACCTAAGTAAATGGAGAGAGATGCCATTATTTTTTTTAAAAGAAGTTTTAGCATAGTAAAGTTGTCAATTCTCTCCAAACTGATCTATAGTTTTAATGTAATTCCTATTAAATTTCCAGTGAAGTGTTTTGTAGACATACACAAGCTTATTCTAAAAATTTATTTGGAAATGAAAGGACCTAGAATAGATAAAACAATTTTAAAAAGCAAAATAAAACAGGAGGAATTACTCTACGTGATGTTAAGGCTTATTATATAGTTACAGTAATCAAGATAGCGTGGCTTTGGTGGAGAAGTGACAAATAGACCAATGAAACAGAATAAAGAACCCAGAAATTGATCTGAACAAAAATGCCCCATTGATTTTTGACACAGGAGCAAAAGCAATTCAATGGAGAAAGGGTAACCTTTTCAACAAATCGTGCTGGAGTTACTGACACCTACAGGCAAAAATAAAATGAACTTTGACCTCAACTTCACACCTTATACAAAATCACTCAAAATGTATCTTGCTTTAAATGTAAAGCATAAAAACATATTTCTCATAAAACTTTTAGGAAAAATAATGAAAACTCTTTGGTACCTAGAGGTAGATGAAAAGCTCTCAGACTGGATACCAAAACCATGATCCATAAAAGCAAAAATTGATAAATCGGACTTAAAATTCAAAACGTTTGCTCTGCCAAAGACCCTCATTAGAGGGTGAAAAGATAAGCTACAGGCTGGGAGAAAATATTTGCAAACCACATATTCAACAAATGAAGAATATATAAATATGTAGAATATATAAGTAACTCAGTACTCAGTGGTAGAAGAAAACTATCAGTCCATCTAGAAAATGGGCAAAATACATGAATGGACATTTCACTGGGGAGGATAAACAGATGGTAAATAAGCACACGAAAGGACATTCAACATCATCAGCCCTTAACACATGCAAATCACAACCACACTACACTTATCAGAATAATTAAAATTAAAAATAGTGGCAACAACAAGTGCTGGTGAGAATGAAGAGAAACTAGATTTTCATGCATTGCTGACAAAAACATAAAATCATACAACCACTCTGGAAATTAGTTTGACAATTTCTTTTAAAACTAAACATGTGGTTACCCAGACATTAGACCCAGACATACTCTTGGGAATTTATTTCAGAGAAATGAAAATCATATTCACACAAAAGTTGTTCACAAATGTATAAATTGAGAATTCTGAAAAACACAATTTCTGCGTCAGTTGGTAGGGTTTCAGATCTTGTTTGGGCCCCTGGTGTACTCAAATCTTGAGGCCTAAAGGAAGAAAATCAGTGTTTACTTCTGGGTCCCCCAAATCAATGGTTGTTTCTGAATCCTTGTCAGATACCAAAGGCCACTGAGATGACCTCAGAATTTGTCATTAAAGAAACAGATTAGCATTATCGAACAAGACTTTCCCAAGAGGCCAGGCTTCAGAAAATGTCAGTGCATTCAACTGAAGATTCATGTTGACTTGATGAAAAATCCTGCATTTTTGTGTGTTTACAATGTAAATGGGCTCTGCCTACAATGATCAAAGAGAAGGGAAATGACCTACTGTCTCTCTTCATCTCTCTATATGGTTGATAAAATTGGAACATTTGAAAATTTGGAACATTGGCTGCCTGGAATATGGCCGCCATGGTCACGTTCCCCCAATCTCATTACTGAGGTTAATGAGGGAACATGAGGCTTTCATGAGGCTGATACAAAATCCATCTTTTCAACAAAGGTTGAGATTGCCCCAGAAACTGCCCCAGCTAAGACAGCAAACTGGATATAAAAGGATTTCTTTTTCACCCTCCTCCCTGGAACTGACAGGTTCAATGTCACCAGACTTCACTTAAATGACTGTTAAGCAGTTAGAGACTGTTCTTGGGAAATAATTAGAAGAAGTTTAAGGTGCTGTCAACAGAGAAACAGCTTTATGAAATCAATCTCGACTAACTAGAGATACTGTAAACCTTGACACTTGTAAGATGGAGGAGGAAGATCTATGCTTATTAGTAGTTAATGATGGGCGTTAACTACTAGTCCTGGAACCACACCTAAAGCCACTCTCTAAAACCATCAAACTACCTGAGAATGGAGCAGTGTGTGAGACTGTTGGAGGATGCTTTTTCTTATAGAAAAAGACAGGTAAAAACTCCAAGTGGATTCAGCTGTGATGATGGGGCAGTTCCTGCTGTGAAAATGCAGAACTGAAGAGAGTAAGGCATTTAAGCGAATGTGATGAAGAATGGGTAATTTATACAAACACCGACACTGAGTTCTCAAACACTTCAAGGATAGAGAATTAGCTCATGTAATACCAAAGCCAAGGTCATGGGATAACTTTGGTTGGACTCGTTTGTGCTATGCCAACAAGATCATACTCGTTTCAAAATTAGGACATACCTCTTCCATGAATAAATATTTGTCTGGCCTTCTCACTGCAGTCCAGAGTTAGGCAGTGCTTGGTACCACCAGCAAATAGTCCTCTCAGAGACATGGCATTACTCTTGGAGTCAGCAGCAAATTCTAATTTCTGTTTTAAATCGACCCTTGAGCCACCCACCCCCCAAATAATAAGGCTCCAATGAGCACTAAATGAAGAATCTGACATTTTCCCCAAAGCGGTATATTAACGAGGGTTAGATACAACTATACATTTTCCATATCTAAAAGAAACCTCCTTTGGTTTAATATCTACAAAATTATACTGATTCTTAGAATCAGTCTAGAGTTATTAGTGAATATGCTATTTTTAAGAAAAGGACAGCATGTTTTTTCCAGACTACCTTTCTCTGACTCTCCGTGAGTCACGTAGTCCCATTTACTTCCACCTGAATATCTGTCTTCTTTAGCCCAGACCTCTTGGCGGGGTTCCTGACCACTTCTGGCTTCAAGATTTCCTTCCAGAAATGTTTTCTTCAGTGTTAGCCAGGTGTTTCTTTCTGGTAAGTAGCCCTTTATTTCCTTTCTTTTAGTTATTCCTTGGAATCTAGGATACTCTCTTATTTTCCCTAAGGTGACTTCTTGGGCTTTGGATGGAACTCTAAGAGTTACCTTATCCTAGCACACTTCTTAAAAGATTTGGGCCCCAGATAGAACCAATTTCCATTCTGGTGTACGCCTTCCCAGGAGTAATAAAAAGGAATAACTCAATTGCTCAAGTATCTTATTTGTAAAGTCTGACTAAGCCAGCACAAACCTCTTCTGTGAAAATATCCATGGGAGTGCTTAAGCATTGTGTGTGTTCTGGTTCTAGTGCCATTGTAGCAGCATTCTACATTGGGAAGGCCTACCCCTGACTGGTTTTTCCCATGGTGACATTAACCCAAACACGTATTTCTGTATTCCAGCCACAGATTTAAGCATCACCTTTTCCTAGCCTGTCTCTAGTGTGCCTATAAGAATCTAGGTTGTTCAAGCCTCTGTGTGTGTGTGTGTGTGTGTGTGTGTGTGTGTGTGTGTGTGTGTGTGTGTGTTTAACCTATAATCTCTATCCTGTCTCTATTCATTATTCCCTACCTCTCTTACACCTAGTACCTCCAATTGTCCATTTTAAAAAAAGAAAAAAGACCTAAAATACCAAAGATCTCCTACATGATTATATTAGTTGGAAAGATGCAGGAACATGATTGGTTAGGAGGCCTGATATGGCCAGCCTGTTTAGGTTGGGTATATGGAGAAGAAAGAGACCCTCTCCAAAAATCTGTGTGGGAAAACGATGTCTACTGTGAGCCCCTTGTATGGGCTGGTTTTTGGTCTTCTGAACCACATTTCTCATTTGTAACCCTTTTGCTAGGTCATATCTGCCTGTCTATCTATTTAGGGGGAAAAACTTCGCAACAGTGAGAGCCACTGAATAGCACAGGGTTATAATAGTAACCATATTGAGAAGGGAAGATAGGTATCATAGAATTGGCCATAATTAAGGTTCTAGCTTTGTGGAAGATATTAGTAAATTATAAATACCCTCTGAAATTGGTATTCTTATTCATTTTTGAAAAAGTCTCCCCAGGATGAATTATGGTCTGGGATTTGCTTTAAAATAATCCAGTAAGGGATAGCAGAAACAAGATTGGATACAGGTTAATAATGGATGACACCTTATTTTATGTATGATTAAGTGTTTTCATAGTAATAGTGTTTTAAATCTGCCCAAGAGATATCCACCAAAGAGATGTTTTACAAGTGGTTTCCTGAAACTATAAGGACTGCCAAAAAAAACAGGAAGGGCTCCTTCTCAGAGTAAAGGTATTAATTTAACATGTAGATTTTAAAAGACTTGTTGTTATCTCATTGGCTATTGCCTATTTGCTCCAAAGGAGTGTGCTAATAACAGATATTTATAGAAATTGATTTAAAAAAATACTGAAATACTGTTTCATATGCTTGGGTTAGGGGTATACTTGCTTATATTAGATTTGTTATTTCTGGAAAGATTCACTAAAAAATTGGTGAAATTTGCTCCCAGACAGGGAGACCAGGTGCCATGAGGAAAGTGATGGAGAGGCTACATTAAAAAACAACATAAAACTTAAGTGACTAGGCAAATAAACAAAACTATATTGTCACTGGAGGATTAGATTTGTTGTTTCCTCTTATATTGTCCCACAGAAGAAAGAGATCCAAGATGGTGGAGTAGATAAACATTGTGCCTGCATCCTTCTGTAAACACATTAAAATTACAACTAAATTACAGAACAATCAACCTGGAGAACCATCTGAAGTCTATCTGAACAGAAATCCTATAACTATAAAACAGAAGCCACGTCGACACTGGTAGGAGGGGCAGAGACTCGAAACAGGCCTCAAAACTCTCTGTGGCAGTTGAGTATCAAGAGGGATATCTCAGGAGTGGTGGTTCCCCCCAGAGAAGCCAGGGATCTCAGCCCCCTACACAAGACTCCCCAGCCAAGAGTACTGGTGCCAAGAAGAGGAGACCCCACAATATCTGACTGTGAAAAACTGAGGATTCCGACCATCCAGGTGGGACAGAAAGCTGTGGGAAACACAGACATCCTCTTAAACAGCCCGCACACAGACTCAGTCGCTCACAGGCACTCACCTTGGGCTCCAGCAGAGGGATGATGACTCGGGAAGTCTCGGACACATACTGGGGGCAAACTGAGGTGTGTGGTGTCAGGAGGACTGGAGGACAGTCAGCATTTTACCAGTGAGGAGTTATCCTCCCAAGCAGCCGGTAGGCAGGCACCATCTTTCGTGTGTTGAGCCCACTCCCACAGGCCAAATCTCAAGCTGATTGGCCTAGTGAGCTCTGCTACTCCACCCTGCTGACTCAGCTGGGACCCCAAGCCCCCCAACTCCCATACAGCTGGAGGCACTTTCTCCTTAAGCAGCCAGCCCCTCCCGCATTGCACTCTTTCTTGGAAAACTATCAGAGTCTGCAGCCCCAGCTGGGCAGCAACTGGCCTCAGTGTGCTCTGAGACTTTTCCCGAGTCACTCCAGGCTCAGCACTGGCACCCAACCAGAGTCTACATTAACCTGATGAACACAGTTCTTCACTCTAGTGACTGCCTGAGACCCTGTCTCATCCAACTCATGTAAAACATGAGGCTTTATCAGGGGCTGAACCTTAAGGTCGCAGCAGGCCTCAGGGTAGCCTCGCTTTTTGTGAAGTTACCCCAGGTACTGGTGGCAGCCACCCTCAGTTCACAGTGTGGCCTCTCCCATGCACCTCCAGGTTTAGCACAGGTGGGGAACAACTGAGGATCACTTTACTATCAGGTAGCCCTCAGCCAGTCACAGGCAGTGGGAGACCTGGGCCTGCACTGGAGCCCCTCCTAAGAGGCCCAAGAGCCAACATGTTTGGAGGTTGGCTTCAGACCACAGCAGAGCACTGCCCAATTAGTCCCACAAGCAGCACACCCAAAGGGCGGTCTCAACAGGCACCAGAGCCCGCTGGGGCAAATCCCACTCAGTGGGGAAAGCCTCCCATGCAGCAGCCCGTAAGCTGTGGATGTGGCCAAACGCCACAGCCAGTCAGCCTGAGGGTCTATCCCATCTACTACACGCCAATAGCAACCAAGGCTCACCTATAACAAGAGAGCATACACAACGCACACAAGGGACACTCCTGTAACACCCAGACAAGAAAAAGCTGAAGGAGTTCATCATCACCAAACCAGTATTACAAAGACTCTTAGAGGGACTTCTTTAAGATTAAATAAATAAATAAATAAATAAATAAATAAATAAATAAACACAATAAAATGGCAATAGCTACATATCTATCAACAATCACTTTCAATGTAAATGGATTAAATGCTCCAATCAAAAGACCTAGGATGGTTGAATGGATAAGAAAACAAAACCGTTACACATGCTGCCTACAAGAGACGTACTTCAGATTGAAAGACACACACAGACAGAAAGTAAAGGATGTCACCCCAATAAACTTTAAAAAAGAAAAGTATATTTCATGAAAATTGAAACAAAAAACAAAAAAGGCTATGGTAGCACTACTTATACCAGACAAAATAGACTTTAAAACAAAGGCTGTAAGAAGAGACAATAAAGGACCCAGAATCCCACTTCAGAGTATTTATCTGAAGAAACCCAAAACGCTACTTCGAGGGGATGTGTTCATTGCAGCTTTGTTTACAATGGCCAAAATGTGGAGGCAGCCTGGGTGTCTGTCCATGAAAGAATGGATAAAGAGGAAATATATATATATATATATATATATATATATATATATATATATATATATATATATGTATGTATGTATATATGTATATATATATATATATATATATATATATATATATATATTATATATATATATATACATACAATGGAATATTGCTCAGCCATGAAAGGGAATGGGTTCTTGCAATCTGCAGAGATATGGATGGACCTGGAGGGTATTGTGCTGAGTGGAGTATGTCAGACGGTGAAAGACACATGCAATGTAATTTCACTTATATGTGGAATCTAAAAATAAAATTAACAGAACAGAAACAAACTCATAGATACGGAAAACATTTTGATGGTTGCCAGATGGGAGGGGGGTTTGAGGTGTAGGTGAAAGAAGGGGAAGAAATTAAGTACTAATTGGTTGTTAGAAAGTAATTATAGGGATGTAAGGTATAACATAAGGGATATAATGAATAAAATTGTAATAACTGTATGGTGTCAGATGGGCACCAGATTTGTGGGTGATAGATGGGAGGGGGTTGGGGGCAAAGGTAAAAAAGGTGAAGGGATTAAAAAGTATAAATTGGTAGTTACAAAATAGTCATGGGGATGTAAAGTAAAGCACAGGGATATGTTAATATGATATGTTAATAGCTACATAAAGTGCCAGGTGGGTACCACAGTAGTAAAAGGAATCACTTCTTAAATAATATGAATGTCTAACCACTATGGTGTACACCTGAATTTAATATAAAATAATATTGAATGTCAACTGTAATCAATAAATTTAAAAGAGGGGAGGGGAATAAGAGGTCCAAATTTTCAGGCATAAACCAAGTCATAGGGATGTAAGTATAGCGTGGGGAATATAGTCAATAATACAGTGATAGCGTGGTACAGGGTCAGAGGGTTGCTGGACTCATCACGGTGATCACTTCTTTAGGTACATAAATGTTGAATCACTGTGGTGTACCCCTGAAACTAATATAATGTTTTATGTTAGGTATATTTTTAATAAAAATCTTTTTAAAAAGTGACCTGACCAGTGAGCTTAAAAATCACATTAATTCAAGATGGCCTGTGCCGAGCTCCATTGTTTAGCAGTTGAGTGACAGACCATTTGACAGACTCAACTGGATGAATCAGTCCCTTAGGACAGAGCTACGGTGACACCATCTAAACTTTTTATCCCCAGCCTTGGGAGCTCCATGAAGACAATAGTTTTGCTACAGGAATATATTCATAGCAGATGAGGAAGTGCAAGCTTCTCAATGCTTATCTACACCCCACAAGGAGGCTTTTAGAAAAGTGACTCATGAAAGATATAGAAGATACACAGGCTGTACCAATTGAGTTTGAAACCGAGATGTCCCTGCAGTGACAGCATTACAAGCACTACAATTTAGGTGATGTCACTCCTGAAATGAGAAAGCTATCGCTTTATTCTTTTATTTTTTATTTTTTTTGTGTGTGGATTCACGATTAAGCTATTCTTACACCTGAAAATGTGGCTTCCTCTGCAGTAGGTGGATGTGGTCTGAAATCAATTACAGAGTTCCTGGTTTTTTTCAATATGAAAAGAACAATGGCCTCTGAGGAAACAAAGTAGCATAGTTCTTGCTCATTGGGGCCACATCTTTGTTTAAGAAGAAAGCAGATGAACTGACAAGCAGGATAGTCTGCTTAAGACATGCATATTGAAATTCATGATTCCAAATTTGAGAGCAGTTTAAATACTGATATGTGAACGAAACCTCAGAACTGCTCCTGATGAATACCCAGCTCAGAATACCCAATCGGGTATTTGGTTTAAGCAAGTTCGTTATCGTCTGCCAACAAAATCACAGTGAGGCACATATACCTATTGAGATAAGGGAGGTGGAATCCACTGCCTCTTATGAATGGACTTTGAAAGCAGCCAGAGCTGAAGCAAATGTAATATCAATTTTCAGACAATGTTTAAGACCCAAGCTTATGTCTCGCCTGAAGCATTACTAGAAGCGTTTAGGTTGTCGGATTGAATCAGGAAAATATAGATAATTTCTAGCTGGAATATCATCTGCAGTCTTTTCAGGTCTCTGTCCCAGGATCTGTATCCTACATTCGTGCTTTCTTTTTGGTCATTCTGCTCCGTTTTCTGTGGCCTACACTTGAGGACATGAGAATTCTTCGATATGTGATGACATGTGCCACCAAGAGTTGGACTGTATGATAAAGTTTGTCAAGAACCACCACCAAACCAAACCATTCTGGGATGCTGAGAAGCAGCCAAGACTGACAGCTGGATACCAGCGCACCCTTGGTGAGGACGGCAAACTGGCCCTGTCTATCAAAACTACAAACTTCCAAAAGCAATTCCACTACTGAGAATTTACCTTTAAGGTACGTATGTTCCAAAATGATGAATGTTAAGAGCCAATTCATTACAGTACTGTTTATAATAGCAAAATATTAAAAACAATGTCGTGTGTGGGGCACCAGTGCAGTTATTGTAGCTTCATACAATGAAATACTATCATTCATGAGAGAAGGAGAGTTCCTTTTGGTACTTTGAAATCTTGAAGATATATTCAGTAGAGGGTCAATTAGAGCAGTAGTTAACCTTTCATTCGTAAAATGACTTTCACTCTCTAAAAAGGTTGTGGGTGGATAAGAGTCTGTTTTCCATCTGCTTCCATACTTCCACTCTATACAAAAGATACCATTAACAGAAGTGTCTCTGGGTGGGAAAGTGAATGTCAAGAGGTTTATCCTTGTACACTTTCAATTTTTCAATCATGAGTTATCCATTCAAAATTTTGAATTTTTCATCAAAACTTACCCATTCCAAGTGAAATATTTTAAGCAAGACTTTGAAATGGCTGTAAAATAGTACCAAATACATAGTTGGCCCCTTTTACTCAATGATAACTTATGCAATTGAATAGGGACATGGAATTTCTGGCTATTATAGATTTTTTTCCCTACCCAAAAGTTAACAAAGGAATCGTAGAGCTTTGTTTTTTAACCAACCTCCCCTGCTCTACCCCCTGACTTTCTTGACTATTCTGAACACTGCTGAGAAGTACATGTTGGGTATAGGAGAGTCTCTGTGTCCTTGTACTTCCCAGGATTAAGTAGAATTGCCAGGAGTATTAAAGCGAATCGCCTGGAGCTGTTACTTATTTCTGCCCACCTAGCTCCAGGCTCTGTATTTAAGTGTCTTTCTTCTCCACTTTCTCTGGTTTCTATTGACTCTAAAAGTACAAAAAAAGAAAGTAGATAGTTTCGAGGCACAATTTGATCGGTTAGAAATTCTTACTGAGGAATTAAGTTATTTGGTGACATCTATTGGAAAGAAATAATAGGAAGCACTTCTATTTATAAGTGATTTTCATGATTCTCCCATCAAATGAGAACTATAACTCCTTACATGGGGCATCAGTATGGATAGTTTTCGGTTTAACCTTGTGGCATATCTCCTTAGGAAATAAATATGGAGTGTTTCAATGTTGGGGACAGAGGAGGGAGGTGACAAGGATTGCACTTGCTCTGAGACAATGAAGTCTGCACACTGCACATGGGCATGGCTCTTCTCCTTATGGTCCTGTTCTTCCCACCTCACAAGACTGGTTGCAGATCTAATGAGTGTAGTATGTGTGAGCATGCATCATAAATCTAAAGAGTGTTTCATGTACAAGTGCTGGTCCTTACGCTGAATTTACTCCGCCTCGTGGAATTTTGAGATCAAGTATGTGCAAATGTGTTGCAAATGCTATAAAAGTTGCTGCTTCATAGCTGTGATACTTCCAAGTAACATGCCAGATCCTCCTGGGAGAACTCCTAGGAGGCTGGTCTTTAACCCCGTCCTCGGCACTTGGAGTTTCATTATTGAGCCTTGACAACACCTTGCTTCAGGCTGGCTTAGCCTGCTTCATGGCTTCCCTACCTTCGTGCTTCATTGTCTGACTTTTACATTTGGTCCTCCAGACTCTGTGCAAGCTCATTTCCGATGATTCGAGAGAGGAGGGATTCAGCACTGCAAGTTGAGTCTTAAGCTTTTATTGAGGTGAGGAGATGAAGAGCCTGAACCCTGGTCACTGAGCTATGTCTAACTTGGAATGAGATTGTTGACATTATAATGAGATTGCTGGTCCAAGAGGACCAAGCCATCCAGGGATGGTTAGGCATGGATGGGCTGCTAAATCACCCAAGTTTAGCAACCAATAAAGCTGAAGAATGCAGTGTGAGGCTCTGAGGGTTGGAGGGGGACTGACGACAGCATGGAGACAAGCTTTGAGGTCTAACAGAAAAGAGAGCCCTAGACTGAATTAGGATATTGGAGACATATCTTGGTGTATGATTAGCTTAATTTCTAGGAAGCTATTGTAGTGGAAATCTGCAGTGAATGGCTCTACATCTTGGTTTAATGTAGCACTGGGAGTGAAGCATCCTTCAGGGGAATAGAGATTTCAAAGGTCAGCCTTTGTGAACCCGTTATGAACTCCTTTACCCCTTCTCTTCAAGAACTCTCAGGCATTGTCAGAGTCCATGCCGTGGCCAAGGTGTAATGAAATCTTTGTCTACACTGTCGCCAATCCTCACGAACAGTTTCCTTGTGTGACCAGCTCTGGTCTTGGTCACTTATCTAAGCTGTTAACGCTACCCTGGTTACTTAGTGCACAGGGTTTGGAAGACGCAAGTACACTCATGCCTGTGCAAGCACTGTTACGTTGTGTAACACTACATACATGAAAATAGTTCAAGGATGGTCATTAGGAATAAGCGAGAATGCCTTGTAGGAAGGAACCTGCCACTCTCAGTATTTCATTCCGAGCAGTTAGGGCCCTGATAAGAATATTGATTCCAGAACTAATTGGGTTCTGATCCGCACCTGGTGTTCCTGGCCTCCTGTCTGCCTCAGACCCATCTCCAGTCTCCAGATTTCACATTTTGGGCTCCCGATACCTGCTTTTCAGCCAACAGAGTTGGCTTTTATTTACCTTTCAAGCTCACAGCGGGGACTCCAAACCCAACGTCTGAACTCTGGCTTGAGATCAGGAATGTCTGATGCTGTCCAGATAAAACCTTCTTCTCCATCAACTTTCTGGTTTCAGCTTCCCAAATGGTGAGGCAGAGGCCACAGAGAGAAAGGAAAAACATTGACTTGAGACGCTGTCACCAGAGGCTCATGGGGATGCCCAAGAGAGTACTCAACCCAAAGCAGCAGGGACTAGGTTCTTACTCTACTCAAGAAAGAATTCAAGGGTGAGACCGAGGTAGGAAAGTGCAGGCAGTTTATTAAAGTGAAGGCACCCACTTGAGATGGAGGTGAGGGCAAACTCAGAGATTCAGTCGCCCCAGGGAAGTCCTTATCAGGGGGTTTTATCCCTCCCGGGAGCAGGACTTGGGGACATGGCATTGACGTGGCTTGTCTGTCTCCTCCCAGTAGATGGGACCCCCAGTTTGCCACTCTTTTGTCCTTATTCGGTTTCTCCAAAATTGTCATGGTGTCAGGTGCATGATGGGAGTCGATGTAAATGACATCATAAAGACATTATAATTAACTAAAGATCAAGTCTGGTCATGGATACTGGCTCTGCCAGACAAAATTGGTTCCTGATTCTCCAGCTGCAGGTGCCAGATACAGCTTCTTGTGAAACGGAAACAAACTAGAGAGGTACCTCACCTCGTATCCTGCAGGGTACTGGTGCCCTAGGCTACCTATCCTGCTTCAAAGCTTAGGGTCAAATAATGGCTTCATTGATGCATTGGTGCAGATTTCTAATTTATTAACTAGAAGGAGCAGCTGCAAATATTAAGACTCAAGCAAATATTTTGTAGGAAATGACACTCCCTAAGACATTGAAACAGCAATAGGGTGGCCTGGGGGACCTTACCAGAGGTAGAGAAAAGCCTGGCATCACGAATCTATTGGCTGAAATATGGGCGATTTTTAAACTCTTTATTTTAAAATAATCATAGATCCATAGGAAATTGCAAAGATGGTACAGAGTACCATGTACCCTTCCCTCAGTTTCCCCAAATGGTTATACCTTGTATAATTATACCACAGTATCAAATCCAGGAAACATTTGTACAATGTGGGTATAGTTTTATTCCATTTTATCATGTGTGTCGATTTGCGTAACCATCACTTCAGTCAAGATACATAACTATTTCATCGCCACAAAAATCTCCCCCATGCTACCATTTTATCGTGAAATCTCCCTCGCCATCATCACCATCACCACATCCCTAATCCTTGGCAACCACTAATTAGTTCTCCATGTTTATACTCTGAAAATGTTATAGAAATGGAATCATAGAGTATGTGGCCTTTTGAGGTTGGCCTTTTATATGTTGCTGACTTCCATTTGCTGATAATTTGTTAAGAATTTTTGCACCTATATTCATGAGGGAATTCTCGTCTTCAGTTTTCTTTTTTTTTTTTTACTTTCTTTGTCTGGAGTTAGAATCAAGGTAATATTGGCTTCTTAAATGAACTGAGAACTGTTCCCTCGCTTCTATTTTCTGGAAGAGATTGGGTAGAATGAGTATTAATTCTTCCTTAAACATTTGGTAGCATTTGCCAGTAAAACCATCTGGGCTTGGTGAGTTCTTTTCCAGGAGCTTTTAACTTACAAATCCAATTTCCTTTATAGTGACAGGGCTATTCAAATCATCTCTTTTATATTGGGTAAGTTGTGGTAATTTGTGCTTTGTGAGGAATTGGTCCATTTTTACCTACGTTGTCAAATTTATGGAGCATTGTTCCTAGTGTTCTCATATCATCCTTTTGATGTCTGCAGGGTCTGTAGTTAGTAATAGCTGCTGTTTCATTCCTGGTATTAGTTATTTGAGCCTTTTTCTTTTTTTTTTTTTTTTTAGTCTTGCTAGAGGTTTCAACTTTAGTAATCCTTTTTTAAAAAAAATAACAGCTTTTGTTTTATTGGTTTCCTCTATTGTTTTCCTGTTTCCAGTTTCATCGATTTCAGCTCTTATCTTTATCATTTCTTTCCTTCTGCCGGCTTTGTATTTGTTTTGTTCTTCTTTTCCTGGGTTCTGAAGGTGGGAGCTTAGATACTGATTTGAGATGTTTCCTCTTCTCTAAATTGTAAACTTTACATTCTATAAATTACCCTTTCAGTATTGGGGTGTGTGTGTGTGTGTGTGTGTGTGTGTGTGTGTGTGTGTATACGTTTGTTTTGCCTTGAGACTTCCTCTCTGAACCATGGATTACTTAGCTGTGTTTTGTTTAGTTTCCACGTGTTTAGAGATTTTCATTTTATCTGTTTAAGGTTAAGTTAATTCCATTCTGTTTGGAGAACACACTCAATAATTTCTACTTTTAAGTATTTATTGAGGTCACTTTTGTGTCCCAGAATGCGGTGTACCTTGGTGTATGTTCCATGGGCACCTAAGAATGTGTATTCTACTGCTGTGGGTAACGTATTCTATAAATGTCTATTAGATCCTCTGGATTGGTAGTGCTGTTGAGCGCTATATCCTTGCTGATATAATTAATAGTTTTCTGTCTAGTTGTTCTATCAATTGTTGAGAGATGGGTGCTGAGATCTTCAACTATAATTGTGGATTTATCTGTTTCTCCTTTTGACTCTATCAGATCTTTGCTTCACATAGTTTTTCAGTTCTGTCCTTTGGTCCATACACATTTAGAAATGTAATGTCTTCTTGATGAGTTGGTCCTTTTATCATCATGTAATGTCCCTGTCTGTCCTTGGTCATTCTTTTTGTTCTGAAGTCTACTTTTTCTGATATTAATATAGCTACTATTGCACTCATTTGATTAACATTTGCACGATACATCTTTTTCAATCCTTTTACTTTCTATGTGCCTATATTATTATGTTTGAAGTAAGTTTCCTGTAGATAGCATAGGGTTGGGTCATGTATTTTTATCCACTTGGCCAATCCATCTTTTGATTGATATATTTAGAGCATTTACATTTAATGCAGTTATTGATATTTTAGGGCTTACATTTTATTTTTTGTTTTCTGACATTTTATGTTTTGTTTTCTGTGTGTTCTCTGATTTTCATTTCTCAGTTTTCCTTTTCCTGCCTTACTGAGTTACTTAAACATTTTTTAGAATTCATTTTGATTTATCTAGAGTGTTTTTGAATGTTTCACTTTCCATAGATTTTTTTTTTTTAGTGGTTGCTGTCGGTATTACACAATATAAATGCAACATCACAATCTACTGCTGTCATCATTTTTACCAGTTTGACTGAAAGATAGAAACTCTATTTCCCCTTATCCTCTCCTGTATGTAATATCATTGCCTTGAATATTCCTTGTACAGATATTGAGAACCACATCAACAGTGTTGTATTTTTTGCTTCAACCAACTGCAATATAGAAAACTCAAGAGGAGGAAAGCGTATTGTCCTTACCTTCTTTTTACTCTTTTCTTTGTTCTTTTGTTCTTCCTGATGTTTCAAAATTTCTTCTTTTATTATTCCCTGTTTGTTTCAAGGACGTATTTTTAGGGTAAGTCTGCTTACTCTAAACTGTAGTTTCAGTTATTGTATTTTTTCAGTTCTAAATTTTCTTCATTTTCCTCCATTTAAGAATGTTTTGACTTCCCCTACATTCCTGGATATTTTGACTAAATATAGCCTTCTGAGTCAATGATTTTTTTTCAGCATATGAAAAATGTTGTGCCTTTTCTTTATGGCCTCCGATGAGAAATCTCTTGTCATTCAAATTGCTTTTATTCTGTAGGTAAGGTGTCATTTTTCCCTTGATGCCTTCAAGATTTCATCTGTGTAAGTTTTCAGAAGTTTGATTACAATGTGTCTTGGTAAGGATTCTTTAGGTTTATCCTCTTTGAGGTTACTCAGTTTTCTGAATCTGTATGTTTATGTCTTTTGCCAAATTTGAAAAGTTTTCTTTCTTTTTTTTTTCAACTATTATTTCTTCAGCGCCATTCTTTCATCTCCTTCTGGGACTCCATACACAAATATTAGATCTTTTGTCATAGATCCATGGGTTTCTGAGATTCTGTTCATTGTTTTCAGTCTAGATTGGGTAATTTCTATTGTATCTTCAGTTTTATTGATTATTTCTTCTGTCGCCTCCATGCTGTCATGGAGGCCATCCACTGAGTTTTTAATTTCAGTTATTGTATTTTTCAGTTCTGAAATTTCCATTTGGTTTTTCTTTATATCTCCTATTTCTTTACTGCGACATCCCACTTTTCATTTGTTTTAAGCCTGTATCCCATTGATTACTTTTGTGATGGCTGATGGGTGGCTTGTCAGATAATTTTAATATCTGTGTCATCTCAGTGTTGCTATCTATTGATTGTTCTTTCTCATTCAAGTGGGGATTTCCCTGATTCTTGGTTTGACAAGTGATTTCTTTTATTACATTTTAGAATTTAGGCTATTACGTTATGAAACTCTGGGTCTTATTTGAATCTCCTGTTTTAGCAGTCATCTCTGACACCATGCTGGTGAAAGAGGAGATATGGTCTCATTATTACCACTCAGTTTTCATTGACATGGGGAGGGAGGATGGTGGGGAAAGCCTTCCTTGTTACTGCCAGATGGAGATAGAAGTTCAGGCTCCCTCTTAAGCCTCCCTGTTGACACCATCCTGGCTGGGAAGGACAGAGGTGCCTTGTTAATACACCCCGTATGCCCTCCACTGACACAAGGAGGGTGCTGAAGCCCATTATTGCTGCTGAGTGAGGACAGAAATCTCAACTTTTCACTCCAAGGAGTGGGGCTATAGTTTTTCTGTTGTGTTTGGCTGAAGTTGGATAGTTATTGTTTAAAAGTTTTCTGTCTTCCTAGGCTGCCCCTTTCCTGGTCCATTGGCTGGAGAGAGCAGGCTTTTCCTGGGGCTCTTCGTTGTCTGTCCCATTGACATTCCAGGTTGATGGCTTGCCCCAGCCCACGTCTAGGTTCTATGAGGCAAAAAGAAAGGCCGAGGAATTCACTGTCATGTTGTTCCTCGGGTCCTGCCTTTCCAAGCTGGTCTGCCTTCTGTGCTCCTTTTTTCAGAAACTACTTGTGTCTGTTTTATACATATTGTTCAGGGTGTTTTGTTGTAATTAGTGGGAGGAATGGGGAAAACTGTGTCTACTCTATCTTGGTCAGAAGTGGAAGTGACTACGTGAATTTTTATTGCTCTATGAAATTACAGTATTTGGCGTAAGAGTTTCCCCACCTTTATATCTATTCTCTTGCTTGGAATAAAAGTTACATTTATTCTTAAATAATATGGACTTCTTATATAGATTTAACCTTTGGGAGGGGGAGAAAAGAGAGACGGGGCCACCAAAAAGCTATCAGGCAAAACAACAAAAGGTAGCAAGTAGACCAAAGAGATGTACTGAATAGACATATATTGACACCTGACAGTTCTTTCCACCACGAGCTAAGTTAGGCTTTTTGGATCAGTAACTGATCATTCTTACATACCCTGTACCCCAAAGCTTATGAAATAAGAAAGAATGCTAGGTTTGAAGTCAGGAAACTAAGTTATAGTTGACATTAAGGTCTCGAGCAAATGGCCCCACCTTCCTCATCTCTATTTTATTCATCTTTAAAACATGCTTGTTGGTGGCTTAGTTCCTAAGTTTTCTTCCAGCTCTTCTGGTTTGTAATCACCCTTTAAAGATAGCTCCCCTACCACCATGATATGGCACACACACGCTTCCACAAGCAACTACTCACCAATGACTTTGTCCTATAGAAATCTTTGACGAGGATTTGGCAACTTTCTTCTATGATACATTTAAAACTTCACTCATCAGTTTTTGGAAATCTTAGTCATTTAAATTGTCACAGCTCAAGAGGCCTGGGTTTTAAACCTTGGAAAGAGTAAGTCTTGTCAGCAGAATTTCTGTGTTAATTCGTAAAGAGAGGAAGGATGTTAAAACTTTCCACTCTACAGAAGGCAGTAGAGAGACTGCAGACAGGAAGCCCAAAGGGGTAGCAGAGGGAGAGCCATAGACAAATGTCAAAACTCTTCAGGTCCTGATAGCCCACTCCCATCCTTCCAGGGTCTCCTGCCTTCTGGAATAAGAGGGACGTGAATTTGAGGGAGAAGTTAAATCATAGTTGGTGGAGGCAAGCTTGGAAGGACCAGGCTCAAGAACAGGATCTGAATGCAAACGGGTTGGAGACAGCCATGATTTATGAAATAACAGAAAACTATCTACCCTCAAGGTACAAATGCATTCCAAAAAAGCATTTCCCATATTTTTCATCTCTGTCCTTTATCACATAAGCTACAAGAGATGATGCCATTGGCGAAAGTACTTCCAGGAAATGCCTGTTCAAACATAAATTCCTCTATGTACAGTGACTGAACAAATTGTTCAAATCTGTTAGAAGGAGGCAGCTATATAAAATGATTTATGTTTCCCACCCACCAATTTAAAAAATAATAATAACAGCCAAGGGAGGTTTTCCTCTCTCCCAGGCAGTCATTGAGAATCCCCGCATGAGATGAGAGTTACTTCTGATGTACTTTTTGCATATACAAGCTGGATGGCACCAGAACAGACAGAGTCATTATTAGATGAACCATATGAAATACAAAATCTATGAGAGGTGGTTGGGTAATTGAGATAATGGAGCCTTGTCCCTGGAGAGCAATTCTGGCTGGAAAAGAAGAACTAAAAGGGTCTATAGAGAGGATATAGGGAAGGAATGGCTCGGTCTACATCTCTTATTTCCATGACTCCCTCTCAAAATTCTTTCCAGGGAATATTTTGATGCTGTCCTGGGTCATGCAGGAGGTTTTGTGACTCAAAGGGTTATTGTATCTGTAAGACAGCATTTTGAATATTTCATTAACATTTTTCACATGCAAAAGAACATGCTCCATTCTCCTGAAGCATCTTGAGAGAAAATTGAAGTCTAACCAAAAGAATCTTTTACATGGGTCATTTTCCTGTCCCTTCTCATTTCCTTTCAGCATTCCTTCATTTCACAACTGAAGGTCCACAGTACCGGACTTGATGGAGAACACGGGAAAAGAGTAAGCCCACAAACCTCCTGGGGAATGGCAAACAGCAGGAGGAGATAGCACCAGCACCATTTATCACTGCACGGAGTGCTGCTGTAACAGGTGCTTAAAATCCTTTGAGTCCCTAAGGTCTAAGGTCTGAAAGAAGAAACAACAACGAAATATTAGAGTGTGTGATAAGATGTAATCCTATGATGCCTAAGTTTACAGAAGAGTGACCAGCAGATTGAAAGAAGCTGAGTGGACATTAGGGAGTAGGAGGAGAATTTATTGAATTTTAGCAAGAATAGTTTTAGTGGAACTAGGAGGAACTGAGAGCTTGATTATACTGAGCTACAATGAAATGAAGGCCTGAGTGAAAGCTAAGATGTGAAGAAAAACTTTGAGAATAAAAAAGTCAATAAATTTAGGGAGAGGTTCAAGGGTAGTTTGGGTGGGGGTCATGAGAAAAATGGGCCAATTTTATAGGCTGAGGATGGGAACATTGAAAGGAATGTTGAAGCTATCACGGAAACATGGTTACAGGAGCAAGAATCCAGAGGAGGAGAAGCAAGGAAGGGTATAAGGGAAGGATTGGCCCCAAGAACTGAAGGAAAGAGGATGCAATGCTTTGGGCGTCATGGTCGAGCTAGGAGACACCTGGCACTGCTGTTCCCTTGCACCTCTGTGACAGCATAGCCCACACTGGGCTTGGAGAGCACTGGGATGTTTGTCTGGGGCCGAGCTTTCCCTAAAAGTGAAGAATGGAGGAGAATTTGACAACGGAGGGAGGGTTTGGGGAAGTCGGTGGGAGAAGAAGTGGTTTATTATAAGATGAGCCAAAGCATTAAGTGATCTGGGAGAAAAAAGTATGAAATAACAAGATAAACTACTATATTTTTGTATGCAGATTGATGGTTATAAAAAGAAAGTCACAGAGGGTAAGGGGGGAGGGGGATGGTAGATGAGGGTAAGGGGGATCAAATATATGGTAATGGAAGGAGAACTGACTCTGGGTGGTGAACACACAATGGGATTTATAGATGAAGTCATACAGAATTGTACACCTGAAATCTATGTAACTTTACTAACAATTGTCACCCCAATAAACTTTAATTAAAAAAAATAATAATAAAGTCAGAAGTCACTCACCTGCCAAAGGCCACTCTGGTATGAGTCTCTCTGGTGGCAGAACCTCTAAGATAGTAACTACGGTGGATTTCTATATGGTGTGGGCCTTTGTCTCACTGAGTTAGAAGCAGATACCCTGGATTTGCAAAGAACAGAGGGCTCTGGTCTCTCAGGGGACAGACATCCTAAGGTGTGTAAAGTGGTGAAGGCCTTGGGCTGGTTCCAACAGGGACTGTCTTGAGGTGAACAAACCCACTAGATAGTAAAATAGGTCAGAGAAAGGTGAGGTGAAGGTCATGAAAGTGTTCTGCGGGGACATGTCAAGGTTAGATAGTGTGATGGAAGGATAAGGTAGTTTTGGAGGAAAGGCTTTGGACATGATTATGGTGGGCGGGGAGGGATAGTAGAAGATATGTCCTCTATAGGGTACTTGTCAGAGAAACAGTATGGCAGTTCAAGAAACCTTATCATTTATGAATCCCATGTGTATCTTCTGTGCCTTCTTAAGGTCAGCCATGTCCACTCCCTGCTCAGCTCCAAACTTTCCATTTTGCTGGCTTCTGTCTAAATGCCTCATTTTGGTCTCTGAGGTCTCTCAAATTGTCCTTTTCCAAATGGCTCCTCACATGGTCTTCCCTCTGGGTCTGGGTCCAAATTTCTTCTTCTTATAAGGACACTAGTCATATTGGATGAGGGCCGCCCTCATGACCTCATTTTAACTTAACTGCCTTGTTAAAGACCCCATCTCCAAATACACTCACATTCTGAGGTCCTGGGGGTTAGGACTTCAACATATGAATTTGGGAGGGCTTAATTCATCTCATAGCACCGTCTCATCCTCTTTCTTGTAGGGACAGGCCATTTTCCACACCTCCAGCTCTCCACCCCTTCCTGCTCCTCTTGCTGTTTTATCCTCCATCTGCTCAGCTTCCTGAGGGGATGGACAGCCTTGCAGGTGATAACCCACAGGCTAATTGTGTAGCAGGGACCAGTATGGCCTAGGTTTGGTGATCTGTACATCAGCACCTATCTCGGGGGGTGGGGGGGCTCTGTGGCCCACACCACAGATAAGCAGGGTCTGTCAAATGGGAGAAGGGTAACAAATTGCTTGTAGGGGAACGACTGCCTCAGCGCTGGGTCATCATTCTTATAATCTCCGCATCACAGGCAGCAGGCTGCAACGCGCTCTGTTGGCACCTGCTGCCCCACCTGGAAATAGTATTGGAAGACACTAGAGTAGGAAAAGGCTGATGAGCCTGTTTGCCTAAAGCCCATACTCTTATCATAATGCAAGAAGCTCAAAAATTTGCTAACCATCTTTGGTCTCTGGAGGAGAAAAATCACCTCCCACTATTGATAGCAAAACTTTGTGATGCTTTTTACACTATACATAGCTTGATCCTTCCCATTCTGAGGCCTGCTGTCTCCATGATATTCTACCTGCTTCATTTCTTCTCCTCAAAAGGTGGTCAGGTTTCCCCAAAAGGTGGTCGTTCACATAGCCTCTTTGCATTTTTGGCTATATTCACCCAAGCACCGCTCACTGATTACTGAGGTCTGGTAAGCTGAGGTCCTGATTTGAGCCTAGTACTAAGAAATATATGGGGTTCCCATGGGTTTGGTGTGCTAGATTTTTTCCTAATATTCATTAAATAATTATTACATCCTTGAATTAGATTATTACTTTACAATACACTCTCTTCCAATTCCTATGATTTCTCGGTGGGCTACAGAGGTATCCTGACAGCACTGTTTTTTCAAACTCTTAGCTGCAATCCACAGTGAGAAACAAATCACATCACAACACAGTACTCACATACATACACGTATATAAAACCCAACCAGTTTCACAAGATAATACTTAACCTGGGTGTCAAACATGCTACTTTCTATTCTATTTTTTAATGCATGTTTGAATTCACTAAATTGATTTTATGACCCAATAATAAGTTACTACCTGCGATCAGGAAGATAATTCTTTACAGAATGGTCTGGCCAGATTTCAGGAGCCTGGCTTCCCGTGTTGTTTGTACCTCCAGCGAGAGGAGACTATGATGTGGACTAGAGAGGACATCCCGGCCCCTTCCTAATACACGTCTCCCCAGGCGGCGCAGGGCTCTGTGGGCTGCAGACACCGTAAGAAGTGTCCAGACACCTGGACACTGAGGGTCCTCAAAGTCCATGATTGCCGGGCTCAAGGTGAAATCCAGCATCTCTAGCACGTCAGACCCTGGAGAAGTGTGAGAGGCACACATTGGGGAACTTCCCCGATACTGTCCTCCTACTCCGTTGTGGGGTGATTTGGAGATTCATCCTTATTACTTCCTTTAGCCACCCTCCTGACCCCATCTGGAATAAAAGCCAGCTTTGATGCCTGCAAAGTGGATGTTTGCCTGTGCAGTGTTTTTATAGGGATATGTTAAAGCCTTACTCTAAAAGATCTCTCCACAAATGCTTGGAATGCCACCATTAGAATTTAACTTCTTTGGTTTAAGCGTCACCTTCTCAAAATTCTTCTACATATATGCAAGTGTTCCTGACCGGGTTTCTAAGAGTTTTCCCTTCCAGTCTGGCCGTATGTCTAAGTTTCAGAAATCAATTCTCCCTTGAAGGCAAAACCTAGAGCAGCAGTTCTTACCCTCCCTTGTGACATGGACCACCTTTGGCACAGTGGTGATGCCCATGGGACTACTCCTTAGAATAAACTTTTAAATGTACAAATAAAATGTATAGGATTTGAAAAGAAAGTTATATATATATATATATATATATATATATATATATATATATATATATATATGCATAAAGTTATATATATATATATAATATATATATATATAATCACCAAAAAAAGTACACACATTTTCAAGAAATAAAAATGTATTAAAATTGTAATACTCAATATATACTGATAACAAAAGATGAATACAAGTCAGGTTTGACTTCTGCAATTACAAGAGGTGCTCAAAGTGGTTACCATCAGCGTCCAGACACTTTTTTTAAAAATTTTTATTGGGGAATATTGGGGAACAAAGTGTTTCTCCAGGGCCCATCAGCTCCAAGTTGTTGTCTTTCAATGTAGCTCAGCTCCAAATCCAGTTGCTGTTTTCAATCTTTAGTTGCAAGAGGCACTGCCCACCATCCCATGCAGGAATTGAACGCACAACCTTGCTGTTGAGAGCTCGCACTCTAACCAACTGAGTCAAAGTGGTTACCATCAGCGTCCAGACACTTTTTTTAAAAATTTTTATTGGGGAATATTGGGGAACAAAGTGTTTCTCCAGGGCCCATCAGCTCCAAGTTGTTGTCTTTCAATGTAGCTCAGCTCCACATCCAGTCGCTGTTTTCAATCTTTAGTTGCAAGAGGCACTGCCCACCATCCCATGCAGGAATTGAACGCGCAACCTTGCTGTTGAGAGCTCGCACTCTAACCAACTGAGCCATCCAGCCGTCCTAGACACTTCTGATTACAGCAAATTACTACTTGAGCAACACTGACCAAAGTGTCCACTTGTATACATTTTTTGGCACTATATATATATGTGTATGTATATATATATATATATATATATATATATATATATGTGTGTGTGTGTGTGTATATATATGTGTGTATATATATATACACATACATATATATACATATATATGTATATATAGTAAAAAACAATAATCAAAATATATTTACTTATTTACTTATTTTTTATTAGTTTCAGATGTATAAAACAATGTAATATTTAGATATTTACACCCCTCACAAAGTGATAACCCCCTCCCCCAATCTACTACCCCTCTGACGTTGTATATGGCTGTTACAATTCCATTGACTATTCCCTATGCTGTACTTTACATCCCTATGTTTATTGCAGCACTATACACAATAGCCAAGACATGGAAACAACCGAAATACCCATCGGTAGACGACTCGATTAAGAAACTGTGGTACATTTATACAATGGAGTATTACTTGGCCATAAAGAAGAATGAAATCTTACCATTTGCAATGATATGGATGGACCTAGAGAACATTATGCTAAGTGAAATAAGTCAGTCAGAGAAAGACAGATACCATATTATCTCACTTATATGTGGAATCTAAAGAACAGAATAAATGAACAAACTAAATAGAAATAGTCTCAGAGATATAGAGAAAAAAACTGATGGTTGCTAGATGGGAGGGGGTGGGAATGAGGGCGAAGGTGAGGGGATTAGACAGCATAAATTGGTAACTGCAATATTGCCATGGGGATACGGAAGACAGTTTGGGGAATATGATCAGTAATGTAAAGCTTTTGTAGGGTGTCAGATGGGCACATGTCTTATTAGGGAGACCACTTCATGGACGGTGGAGATGCCTGACCACTGCAGTGCACACCTGAAGCTGAAGCTGAAAAATATTGAATGTCAAAATATTTTAAAATTAATTTGTAATACAGTGATATGTATGTCTAACCCATTAAATACAACCTTGAAGCAGGTCTAAGAAGTAGTTTAGACTAGTGATAAGTACAAACACTATTTCGAGGTATCTGCAAAAATTATACCATGATGAAAATAGCTGATTTCCATTGGCAGAAAAGTCTCAGTTTCCACTAACACTACTGTGGTTTATCTACTTTCATAATTGAAACATTGTAGTGAAACTAAAGATGTGATTTTTCCCCCACCCAAGTTCATGGATCCGTTGAATTCTATCCATGGACCCACTTCAGGAGCCCCTGGTAGAGAGCTGTCCACTACTTCAGCATTTCCTTTCCTGTCTCATCCTCCCAAGTCCTAAGGCTTGGTTTGCTGAGCCCAGTTCTATGAATGTGGGGCATTTTGCCTCCCAGATCTTGCTGTGCCATTCCACCCACCCGGCCCCTGACCTGGTGGCCAGTCCAGTTAGACTGACTCAGCAGGTGCCCACACCCACCAGTATCTGTGGGATCGCCTCAGTGAAAATGCTCCCCGAGTTCCTGGGGACATTATGTCAGGAGGTAGCTTGACTCTGACTCCAAACCATCCCTGAATTGTTTATTCTTCCCTTGGATTTTCATCAGGAGACCTGCAATTATCTCAGTGTACTAGTAATGTGAAGGACAAGAACCTGCTCCTATTTAAAGCAGTCTTTTTCATTCATGGAATACTATCTTATGTCTTGGACCTTGGCTCCAAAAACTGACTCTTTATTCGGGAAGTGGGAGTCTACTGAGCTCAGTGCAGGAAAGGGTTAACATCTGGGCTGAGAGACACTACCACTGACCAAGGGGTGACCAATCCTGGTTCCAGAGGGTGCAAACTAGAATGCCTTTGTGGATCAAATAGGCCACTTAGTGACATCTCAGATTGTCAAAAGATAACATGGTACGTGAGACTATGGCAAGTAAGACTGTGCATGACCTGTCTAAAAGCAATCGATTTCAAATAGCTTTAAAGTGTACATTTGTGGGCCACTTGGCTTCAACTTTGAGCAGCCAGTGCCAGCTCTGAAGCCACCACTAAGAGTTTTCTCAAGAAACTGCCAGCACCTTCTCCACAAGTCACTTCAGGGGCCAGGAGGAGAGGTTTGTCTTGGTTCCGAGGAGTGGTTAGGAATTAGGTACATCACTATAAAAAAGGATTACAACGACTTAAGATCTTGGGGAAAGATCCTCAATTTTCAGCAAGGTAACTGTGACAAAATACTAACCTTGAGGGGTAAACACAAGTAGGGTTAATAGAAATAGCCTAAAGAAATTTTGGAAGTGATTTAAGGAAAATTAAGGGTCTTAGGGGACTATCCTTAACATTTTAGATAAATAAGAATGATGACTCTTAAATTCTGTATACTCAATTTTGGTTGCCCCTGTGAAGAGACAAAATCTTGGGCTGGGGGAGTCTGGAGGTTTGTCCAGGGAACCAGATTTCCTACTTCAGTTCTTTTGAAACAAGCCTTACATCCAGCTCTGGGTCTGACCCAGGGCAAGAGCTGGGGGCCTCTGGGCTGGATTAACAAGTGGGCAGGATCTGGGGAACATTCAGGAAGAGGAGAAACGCCCAGAGGAGGCAAGTCAAGTAGGGAATGTCCCACCCACCAAGCTGTTCTGCTTTTCCCCATCAAACCCAAAGGGCTGAGGGACATGAAGTCGTCCAATCTGAACAAGTTGAACAATCTGACTGAAACACCCCTCTCCCTCACTCTCTCTCCCAAACCAAGCTGGCCCCAGGCATTTAGACAAGATGACAGGACGCAATCTGCACTCAGAAATGTGCCGCAAGCGGGCCAGGAGGTTACCGTAGCAACAGCAATACTTCTTGAAATCCATGGAGGCTGCATGGACGTGAATGACAGAAGCTCCGAAGCCCTCCCCACCTGAAGGAGGGGGGGCGGGTGCCTGTTATACTGAAAACTGGCCGACAGGGGTAGCAGAGCAGCAAGAGCAGGGCAGCCACTTCACAGGTATGTACAGGGAGTAAGTGGTGGCCCTCACTATTCATTCCCAGGAACAGGTGTGCCTTTTTGTTGAAGAGATAGTTTATGTCCCATCCCACTTAACCAGACACATCACACAGCACGTGAATTAAAAGAGGAAGTAGGACCTGGGTCCTTGAAAGGATCACATGGGTCTGCCCCCCTTCTTCTGGGATACAATGTGCTGAACCCAGCCCCAGGCAGGCCTTCAAAACTGAGTGATCCGAGAATTGTCTTGTCATTCCCCTTGGTCACCTCAGAGGTGAGGATTTGGGGTGATCATCAGATTGTCCCTCCACTTCCTTCTTACCTTGGGGTCAACTTGTCATCTTCCACAATGGTTTATGTTCTTACTTCACAAAAACATGTCATAAGTGCCACTTCCTCAATAAGGACAAAGGCACATGGTGATCATGGTGATTGATGTTATAGAAAATGACCCAGGAGAGCCTTCCAGAACATCTGCCTCGGTGGGTCACCATGCTCAAGGGCCTGCCTCTCAGCTTCTCAGGTTCAGGAACTCAGCACAGTCACATTCTGACAGATGTGTGGTGGTAGCAGGCAGAGAGACTGACTTGGAGACCGTGTGACAATGTATTACAATTTCTCAAGTGGCAATGTGGGATGATGGAGCAGTTTATTTTGAACCCAACCCCTTAGGTAGCGGGTATGAGGATGAAATGAGATAACATATATGTAAGTGCTTAGAACAGTGCAGGGCACTGTAGAGGTCTTGTTGTATTGTGATGAAACCTGTACAGTAGTTCAGGTTGTGCACTACACAACTCCAGAAGATAGAATATCATCGCGAAGTCTCCAATGTGAATGGTGCCCCCAGAGTGGCACAATGCACGGTCTGCATGGCTGTTCGTGGTCTCCCTGAAATAGTAAGCCTCTACCTTGCAGGGTTATTGTAAATGTTATAGTTAAATGCATGTGAAGTACCTTTTATGTAATAGGCGCTGTAACTCAGAGCCGCGTTCATTATTTATGCTGGGAGATAGATCTGGCAGTTTAGCAGCAATATGTGCGCAGGGTGCTTCTTCCTGTTGGGCAGGTTTGCAGAGAGACTAAATTTGATTAAAAGGCTGTTGAGGAATTCTGAATATGTGAAAAGAAGTTAAATGTAATTAAGGTTATTCCCATTCCGTCAGTACAAAGGGGTCTGGATTTCAAAGGCATCACTCTTTGGATCACTGGGACTCATAGAAAGAGAACCTTCTACCCTGAATATGAGCCATAGAAACACTGCCGAATCTTTACTCTCCAGCGCTCCTTTTTTTTCAGTTTCTATCACTTGCCAGGAAGCTCTCTCACTACATTACCTCATGGGCCTGCTACAATTAATTAGATAACTGCATCTCTTACATTAGTTAATATTTAAATTGGTCTCTTTCTAATGAAATTTTAGGGAAGCCCCACAGGCTTCTTGATGAAATTTGAAAGGTCCCTTAGTCTCATTAGCCACAATTTTTAGAAAGTATTAACTTAAGCTACATTACAGCCAAAAGAATCCACTGAGTATGAAACTTAAATATCTTGTCTCTGATTTCCTTCTCAAGCACAATTAGACACATTTCCCCGTGTTCTAACTAATGTGCATACCCTCTTTTTTGTTCTGTTATTTCACAAATAAAATTCAATATTAACTATATTTTACTAGCAAGTTATTCCAACAAAATATCATTCAGCCCAGTGGGCTGAGATATGTCCCTCCAGTGGGGTGGTCGAAACAGCTGAGAATCTCAGGCAGCAGACATGATGCATAAAGACACAGGGGATATGAGAGCTTTGGGAGGGACGTGAAACAGACACAGAAATGAAATAAAGTATAGAGTTGGGAGTATCTTAGGGGAACTGAATAATCCAATCCTTTTATTTTACAAATGTGAAAACTGAGGCCCCAAGAGAACATGGGAGGTACGAGAGGCAACGTAATTAATTTGCCTCCTCCATCGGGTCGGGACTGACTCTGAAAGGAGACATTTCCTCTGGCCTTTGGGGACCAGGGAAGAAAGGTTCACGTAGCAGGACTGATGAACTGCAGGTGTGCAGACATCCCCCAGCAGCTCACCAGGGGTCAGGTCCTGTGTTAAAGCATCCCCAGGTCCTGTGTTTAAAGCATCCCCACCCTCAGAAGGGAAGGAAAATGCCTCATCAGAGCCAAACAACTGGCATTCGCCCACTCCCACTCAGCACTTGGAGGTGTGAAAAGACATTCCAAAAGGGAAAACCCTAAAGGGACAGGCAGCTAGACAGACCTACACAGCTCTCCTCGTTGCCAAACAGAGCCAACATGGGGGCGACACCCAGAAGGGGGAGCCTTGCAAAAGTCGCAAACAGCAGCTCCAATATGAAGAATCCCCCCCATCCCACGGAGTCGGGAGACTAATATGCATCAGGGTGATGGGACTGGGTTGACCTTGTGAAGCCAGCTGGTCCCACCGCCTTCTTTGACAGACGCAGAGACCGAGTCCCGGGGTCAGGAAGTGTCTTGCCCAGGGTCACACACAGAATGAAGGACTGAGCTGGCTGCAGAATGGAGCTGTCCTAACTCCAGCCCAGCACTCTGTTCTGGGGTTCCTCTTTGGCTGGGTCTAGGAAAAGTAAATGGTAGCGACTAATGAAGAGACAGCGGTAGAAAAGATGATCACAATTTATTACTTAGGTGTCACTGACTCCAGCAAACTAGTTACACATCCTCCTAGACGTCAACATTTGTTACTCGGGTGGCTCTTTCTGGCTATAGTGTCTTAGGCAAATAGCCTTGCATGTCTCTATTTGTTCACCTGTAAAATGGGGCTAACAGAAGGCCCTACATCATGGGTGCCTGTGTGGATTAAATGGGAAGCGCTTGGCCCAACACCTGCTGTCACAATGAATGCTCATTATGTTTTCGTCGTGTCCCATCAAACAACAGCTTTTTCCACCCAGGCAGCCTTCCTCTCATAGGGAAGTTTCCATTTCTCTGATTGGCTAACATCATCTGCTTCCTTCTCAATATGATAGCTGTGCAGCTCTGCCTTCACCGATAAATAGCTCCCCACACATTCCAGACCAGTGTTTCCCAGACTGGAATATTTTCTGAGAGAAAGTCTTGAAATGATTGTGTTCATCTTGTTAATAATAGATTTAGGGAAAATCTACCTCATCTCTTGAGGAAAGAGAGATGTCCCCAAAGTGCCTGGCTCCTCTCTTAGCTCTGCAGAAAGTTCCTTTCTTCTGGGTGTTCATCTGGTTCTGTCGTTTGGGAAGAGAAGGGCACCAGGGACTAAATTTGAACTGAAGGGAAGGTGATGAGAGAAAGGTTCAGCATGAATGACAGGCTGTGAGAAAGGGCTCCTCGCAGTCTTCCATCTGTTCTCCTGAAGCTGAATCTGCTCTGAAGGGTTCAGGGAAAGCTAAGGGCCCATGAGGAGATAAGACAACAGGATCCTGTAGGTGAGTACTGAGGTTTTCCCTTTAGCCTCCTAAACAAACAAACAAACAAACAGGTGAGAAATGGTTTCTAACCTTCTGTCTCCTTTGCCCCACATCCTTCTGAGGGGTCAGCCCCGCCCCCTGGAGGTCAGCTTCACGTCCAAATCTTCCAGTCACATGGGTTCCCTGTGCGGCCACTGCCATTGCCAACATCTCTCTCTGGGGTTAGGGTTAGGGTTAGGGTTCAGGTTAGGGTTCCCAATCACCACCTATGGGGGGTCTGGTGCCTCTAATGACTCTGATGGTGTGCGAGGAGGGAATTGGGAAGGCAATGGTGACAACGGTAGGGCTGACACAGGCATTGTTTACTCTTCCCGATGGCAGAGCACTACCCCGGGAGTTTCCAGATTGCCCAGAGGAGCAAATGGAACGCTCCTGTTTTGCACAAACATGGGTCACGCGGCCCCTAGTTGGGGGAACTCAAAACACTTGTCCTTAACCCTGGTGTGCAAGAAAGAAATATAGTTAGTCCCGACAGGAAGACTGAGAGAGCGTTTCTTCCAGATAAGCTATAAACATCCCCATTTTGCAGATGCTACACCTGAGGTCCAGGGAGATTAAGGACTTGTCCGGAGCACTGAAGTTCAAACCTGCGACCGGAGGAAACAGCTTCAGGCTGGGGTCCTTGTGCAGCCACCTCATCTCTGCACTTCCTGGCTTAGCAGTGTCCCCTCCTGGGTTCAGGCTGCACAAGGTTGTCCCTTCCCCCTTCTCCCTGTGCATTCACTTCAGCAATAGAGCACCAGCCATGTGCCACTCAGCCAGCCTAGGACGTACAAGAAACCCCCTCACTTCAAATGGATCATCCCCCAGCTTGCACCTGGGCCCCTCAGAACTGGAAACAGCTCAGCGGACCTTTAGGGGAAAGTGAAGACTGTCCCTCCCTCAATGTGTGTCGGCACATACAAGTGTGCACATATGTGTGCATGTGTGGACAGGGCCACATGCACTGCTGATGCCTGGACTCTGTCCGAGGTCCCACATCAGTGTGCTATGGTGTGGTCAATTAGGAGTCCTCTCTGGTGAATGGTTCTGGGGCCCACTAGCCAGCCTGCTTGTCGCTGGGGTGTATCTATGGTGCAAGAACAAGCATGGGCAACAAACCACATGCATAGGGCTTTGAACTTGGTTGGGTGATGCCAGTCTTGGGGCACGTCCCAAACTTTAAGGAAGGGACCAAAGGCAGACGTCAGCCAGGGGAGGGAGTCACATGGCTGGGGGCAACAAGGAAGACCGCATGAGGAAGGTGGAACCCTGGCAGGGCCGAGAGAGTGAGGGAGATCCCTCCTCTCTGAAGACGGGCAAAGGTTTTCCAAATGGGGAACCAGTCAGGATGCCAGGAGAAAGCTGGTATGGTATAACCAACATATGCAAATCAGTTTACACTTTACCAAGCGCGCTCATGTAGCAAGCAACATAGACCGTGAGTGTCCCTGTGGTACTCCAGGGAGGCAAACATTCATGTACCCACTCAGCATCCATGGAGCTGAATGTGTGCCAGGCACGTGCCAGGCCCAGGAGAGAAGCTGTTATAGGTAGGGTAGCAGAGGCTCTGTGAAGCTGACTGTAAAGGCCAGTGTCGAAGTAGTCAGGCCCGGAGCCCAGCTCTGCCTAACTCCAAATGTTCCATCTTCTGCACAAAACTGGGGCGGGGGGAAGGGTAAGCGAGAGAGATAGGGGTTCTGGGCTGATTGGGGGAGTCGTACAGACGAGGCTGAATGGGCTGAGTGTATGTGGGCTGAGGGGACAGAAAAAGTGACAACCTGGGATAGGACCTGTGGGTTTCCTGAAAGGTGTCTCTGAGCTTCCAAGAGATGGGGAGACTCCAGGGCTAGCACCACGACAGCAGGGGAGATGGCACTGTGGCTGGTGGCCAAGGGTGTCCCCTCACTGCTGACTCCATGCCCAAGGCATTTGTAATCAGTCCGGGAAACCTGCCCTGGGTCTGAATCCATGAATACATTTCTAGGTCATCCCCATTCTCTGAGTACCCACTCATGGTCCCATAAATCGCATCTCATTATGACCAGCAGGGCTTCCCAACTCTAAAACTCCTTTTTATTTTAAAAGCAAATTCCTAAAATCTTCTCTTGATGAGAAAAGTATCCGTGCTGGTATTTCAAAGTAGGGATAAAGGAGGAGGAGTTTCCAGGTGCTCCCCAGTGATGCAGCCTCTCAGGCTGTTTTCTGAGGCCCAGGAGACTCCAGCCATCCCTTCTCCTCTCAGTCCCTTAGCAGGAAAGTGCACCTGCATGTTCCTGTTTCTCACGGTCGCGGTGAAAATCGTTAGGTTATCTTCGTCCATCACGATGCTCCCTCCCCACCGAGCATTTGCTATTTTCTCTAAAATAATTGTTACGACAAATCTCATGGAGACCTTAGGCTGCTTAAAGATCCGGGCCGTCTCTGGGCTTTAAACATGTATGTGGCTTTCATTTTCACTTTGCTGCCATGGGCTTTCAACTTCACATCTCCACCCTGCACCTCTCTCCAAGTTTGCATTTCCAGCAGCCCTCCGGACAGCTCCACACGAGTGTCCCATGGTATCTTAAGCGGAAGCAAAGTGTTAACATCCCCTCCAAACGTGCTATCCTCCTTTGTTCCCCTTCCCACCGATGACATCAAATTCATTCAACAAACATGTACTGAGCACCCACTTTACACAGGCCTGTGTGGTGCCGGGGGAGGCCTGGGGAGAGAGAACTTAATGGAGTCTAATATCCTGCCATTACTGTCCTCCCAGGTAATTCTCCTGAGAAACCAAAGAATCACGTTCAGTGTTCCTGTCCCTCACCCCAGTCATCAAGACCTCTCAACATTAGCTGTCTGACTGTCAAATCTGCCCCTTCCTCTTCACCACCCCATCCCGGGTCAGCCTCTCATTGTTGCTGGAGTGGATTACTGAGTCCTTGCTGGTCTTCTGCCTCCAGTCTGTCTTCCTCCAGCTTTTGGAGACCACGGGGATTGTTCTAACTTCCATGGTGGCCGCTGTCTTTAGAATAAAGCCCAGACTCCTTCTCCTGACATCAGAGCCCGCCTACCTATCGTGTTTCTCCAAAAACAAGACCTAGCTGGACCATCAGCTCTAATGAGTCTTTTGGAGCAAAAATTAATATAAGACTGGTCTTATTTTACTACAATATAAGACCGTGTCTTATGTAATGCAAGACTAGGTATAATATAATATAATAATATAATATAATATGACAATGTAAGACCGGGTCTTATATAATATAATATAATGTAAGACCAGGTCTTATATTAATTTTTGCTCCAAAAGATGCATTAGAGCTGCTGCTCCAGCTAGGCCTTATTTTCGGGGAAACACAGTAGGTCTCACTGCTCACCACACACCACACACACAAGGCTGCACATACGTGGGGCTGCTCTGTGTGCTGGCCCTGTCGTCTCCTCGGCTTCCCCCAGTGTGGTTTCCTCCAGGAGAAAGTCCTTCATCCGTTCTCCCTCCTCCACCCCTCTGACACACTTCCCCTCGCCATCGCCCTTTCCCCACAGGGTGAAATCTGCTCGTCCTCCCAGGCTCTATCTAATGCTGTTCCTCTACCAAAGCTCTCCCTGATCCCTGGGCAGAAATAGTCCATCTCTCTCGGTCTTCTCCACACGCTTTATTTTCACCTTTGGGCCAGCACGTATCACGCTTTATCCTGTATGACACCAACTTCAGCGCATGTCGTTTCTAAGAACAATAACCATCATAATAATTAGCATTGCTTGACGGCTGTGCTAATCACTTGTCATATTATCTCATTTAATTCTCAAAAGGACTCTGTGAAGCAGGTGTGTGTTTCCCTGTTTCACAGCATAGGAAGCAGCTCAAGTCCTTGCAATCATCTGTCTGAGGTTCCTTAGCCAGTAAATAACTGCACTGGGCTTTGTGCCCAAGTGCTGTCACCCTGGAGCCCACACCCCTTACCACTCACACAGATGCCTTCTGGGGCCTAGGAGGTCATGGAGGGAGAGACCAGCTCTGATGTTGCTGGGTCCTTCTCGGCCTCCAGCACAAAGCCAGATGTGCAGAACATGTACCAACCCTTGCTTATTACAGAGTGCCAGATCCACTGGCTAAAGCGTTGAAGGGAGGTAGAGGGAACAAAATAGAGAACATACCAGGTAGATGAGGAGAAGAAACTCCAGGGTTCCCTTAAACAGAGTAAACTTCCCCCAACACCCCACTTTCTCCATTTAAATATCATACTTTGTTCCTCCTGTATTCATTTCCTAGGGGTGTCTAACAAAGTACCACAAACTGGGTGGCTTCAAACAACAGAAACGTGTTCTCTCACAGTTCTGGAGACTGGAAGTCTGAAACTAAGGTGTCGGCAGGGCCAGGCTCCCTCTGAAACTTCTAGGGGCGGATATTTCCCTGCCTCTTCCGGCTTCCGGGGGCTCTCGGTCATGGAGGGAGAGGCCTTGGCCTGTGGCTGCATCACTCCGCTCTCTGCCTCTGTCTTCACATGGTCGCCTTCCCTCTGTCTTCTTATAAGGACACCAGTCACATTGGATTAGGTCCATCCTAATGACCTCACCTTATCTTGATTACATCTGCAAAAAACCTATTTCCATTAAGGTCATGTTCACCTATCCCAAAGGTCGGGACTTCCCATAATACAGTTCAACCCATAATACTGCCTATCCATGAGCTCATAACACATAAGACTATAGGAATCTAATAGCACCAAGGACCCTGTCGTCGTACATAACATGACAGGGTTTGTGACAGGCTGCAAGAAGTACTGCTTTCCAAGTCAACACTGCCACATGATGAATCCCTGGTTCTTTAACATGGTTCACTCACGTCATTTTGAGACACATGAATTGACAGCTGGGGAGGAAGACAAACAGTGAGGAGGGAGAAAGGAGTGAGTGATGGTAGTTCCGGGCTGGGTGAGAGCATCGGGTGGGGTCACCGCTGTGACAGCTGCTTATCAGACCTGCTCAGGGGTTTGTGCTGTGTTGGCCCCACGCGAGGTTCCTGCCCGCTTGGGCTCCTTATCTTTTCCAGTTTGGGGTGACTGATGATGACAGTACCACCCTTCTTTTTGTCTAGGCAGGGAAACCATGTTTCCCAAAGTAAGATTTGCCCACCCTGTGTTGTCTGTCACTTCACCACTGACTGCTTCAGCACCCTGGTATCAAATGAGGAAAATAAGAACACGTGAGTTTAAGAGTAAAGGGGGTCAAATATACCATGACGGAAGGAGATTTGACTTTGGGTGGTGAACACACAATGCAATATACAGATGGTGTATTATAGAATTATACCCTTGAAACCTATATAAGGTTATTAACCAATAAATTTAATAAAATTTAAAAAATTCAAAACTAAAAGTGAACAGCTTTGTGCCTCCCCCATTATGAGCCGAGGTGTCCCCAGTCTGTCTGTGGCGCCTTGGAGGCCTTCTGAATAGCCCAGGTAGCTCTGGCTGCTACAGAGAGCTGGAAGGCCTTTACTTCTCTGTCTGAGGGTCTTGGTTGGTGCGCCTGGGCTTCGGCACAGAGTCTAGAAACCTCAGTGCCTTCTCAGAGGGAAGAGAGGAAAGACTATGGATGGAATGCTGACGATGGGACAGGAACAGCGCTGGATTGTGTTGTTAAA
Organism: Rhinolophus hipposideros; assembly: GCF_964194185.1. Classification (NCBI taxonomy): domain Eukaryota; kingdom Metazoa; phylum Chordata; class Mammalia; order Chiroptera; family Rhinolophidae; genus Rhinolophus; species Rhinolophus hipposideros. Next base: position 98,358,232 of record NC_138049.1, on the reverse strand, counting down.
TAACAATAAACCTGTGGGGTTGTTTTTACTATGAACTCCATTTTACAGATGAGGAAACTGAGACCTGGGATGTTAAAGTGTCTTGCCTACCATGCTCACAACTAGTAGAGTTGAGTCTGTAATGCTAGGTATCTGGCCCAACACGAGGGTGCTGTGTCTGGACCACCGTGTCAGCCTTCACCAGCCAGCTCTAATGGCCTAATCACGTCCCGCCTCAGAAACACTTCGTGTTATGCAGACACTTTGGGCCTGGGTGACAGATGCAGCAGCAGCAACAACCTGGCTTCACATCCCTGTTAAGATTCGTGGCTTCTCAGTTCCTACCTTTCTGGGTGAACTGGCTTAGCTGCTGTTCAGCAGGCTGGCAGGAAACAGCTCTCGCCCACTCTCCCAGCACAACCCCGATTTACGTGTCAGACAGGGGTGCTGACGCCACAGGGCTAACACCGGGCTTCCACAGAACTCTCCCTTTGTGGCTCCTCTGCTACCCCAACAGGGATCCGGGACCAGAGCAAACACTGGCTTGCCTAGGCTGGTCTCAGGCTCAGGAAGACACTGAGGGTGGGAGTTTTCCCCAGGCCATTGGCTCATACAGGCTTCTTTCCCACCCACCCCTCCCGAAGCTTCCATTTAACCAGACAGAACTTGGGGTACAGCAAGGAAGGCCCAGGAAGGTCTGGAGTGGAACCTCAGCACTGGGCTTGCCTGACACCCACTCAGGGCAGGAGGTGCCATAGACGGGCCAGCAGGTATGGGGAATGGCAGGGGGGAGAGCGGTCTTTCCAGAGAGATGCTCTGTGAGGGTGGGCTGTGAGCCCCACCTTGTCTGCTAGTCACCCCTCACTCCCCTCTGCCTCCCCTTCCCACATCTCTTTCTCCTTTACTTTCTCCATCCCTGTGTCTGAACTTCTCTCTTCATCTTGCCCAATCTATCTTATCATTTTTATCTCCTCTAAGATGTTTTTTGTCCCTGTCTTTTCATGTCTTTCTCTATCTCTCTCGCATACTTGCTTTTTTCCTAAACAAAACCTAGCACCCTGGTTTCCAGGACTGGATTGTGGAACAGAAACACACACACACACACCCCACCCCCAAGCAGAATGAATCCAGGGTCAGGTTATAGTAGGAGCCCCATATGTGCACACACACACTGGGGGACCTGGCTTCTGGTCTGCTTCTGCTGCCAACGCGGGGTGCATACCTTGGGGAAGTGTCTTCCCTCTCTACTTCCCATTGCCATGGTGAGGGAGTAGGCTGGGCTAGATGATCTTACAATGTCTTCCAGCAGTGACACTGTAATTCTACAGAAATAGGCTTAAAAGTGACAGCTAAGAGACTCAAGGTTACAAGTCCACAAACTCCTGTTCTCTCCTTCTACCACCTGGGGATTCATGGCAGGGGTTCCAAGAGTTCCAAACACTGAAGCCTGTGGAAGATTTTCTAGAGTCTCATGTTTGATGTCTCATTTTTGTGGTGCCAGAGCCTGAGGTAGGATAGATAGCCTAGGGTATCAACCCCCACACCCCCAGGATACTGAACAAGGCACCTCCCTTCAAGGAAGTAAAACTAGAGATAAACAAGAACTAGGTTCCTTCAGTCCTTCCTTTCTTCCTTCCTTCCTTGCTTCTTTCCTTTGTTCCTTCCTTCCTTCCTTCCTTCCCTCCCTCCCTCCCTCCCTCCTTCCTTCCTTCCTTCCGTCCTTCCTTCCTTCCTTCCTTCCTTCCTTCCTTCCTTCCTTCCTTCTTTCCTTCCCTCTTCCTTCCCTCCCTCCCTCCCTCCCTCCCTCCCTCCCTCCTTCCTTCCTTCCTTCCTTCCTTCCTTCCTTCCTTCCTTCCTTCCTTCCTTCTTTCCTTCCCTCTTCCTTCCCTCCCTCCCTCCCTCCCTCCCTCCCTCCCTCCTTCCTTCCTTCCTTCCTTCCTTCCTTCCTTCCTTCCTTCCTTCCTTCTTTCCTTCCCTCTTCCTTCCCTCCCTCCCTTCCTCCCTATCTCCCTCCCTCCCTCTTTTCTTTTCTTCCTTCCTTCCTTCCCATGTGTATTCAGGGGCAAAGGCGGGGTATCATCCCTCTCAGATCAATCATAGCACACTTGTCATTAGCCCATACAGGGCCCCCCTCAATCCACATCCCTCACTCCCACCCCTTACCACCACCACAGGCAAACACTCTAACCTTTGGGATGCAGCCTGAATAAGTTGTATCTGTGTGTTTATGTCCTTTTGGTTTGCACATACAGTGCTGCATTATAGAACCTGGGCAATGTGCTGGCCCTATGCCCTTGATGCCAGTGCAGTGGGGCACACCACTGGTGTCCATGAGGGTGGGGCAATGAACTTCCATGCCGTCTGCAGTCCTTGCACGGTTCAAGTTCCTTGGGAATGGTGTCCTTTATACTCACCTTTTCGATTCATCTCCGAAGGTGAGTGACGGTGGCCTCTTCTCCACCGGGGTTGCTCTTTGGGGCCAGGCTGGGGAGAATGGAGAGCTTTGACTAGAAGTCAGAGGAGGCCTGAGTCTCGGCCCAGCAGAAAAACTGCTGGACATACCTTCATGAGTGCCCCTCCCATACCTACTCCTCACATCTGCCCCTCCCTACCTGCTCTGCCTTTGTCTTTTTCCCAAGTCACAGCTGAGCCCTTGGACGCCATCACACCACCTTGGACTCCGCCCTGAGATTGGATGACCCTCCTCAGACTGAGGGCCAGAGTCCCAGCCTGACCACCACTGGGGGGGCTCAGGTATGTCTCCACCACTAAGTTTCTGTGACCAGCCAGACCTAGGACCCAAGTTGCTGACCAGCCGTCCTGGAGGGCCCAGGTGTATGGATAAATGTTTCAAAGTGCTGAAACTTTCCTTGTAATAACCAAAAACTAAAAACAACTCAAAGCGACATCAGCAGTAGAATAACTAAACTTATTGTAGTATAATTACACACTGGAATCCTACATAGTGATGACAAAGAACAAAGAAAAATAACATCATGGATGAATTTGACAGGCATTGTGTTGAGTAAAGGAAACTAGACATGAAAGAGTACATGCAGTATCATTCCATTTCTATAAAGTTTAAAATCAGGCAAAACTAGCCAAGTATTATTAACTCATGGACAATTTTATTTGATCTATACACACCCTCCAAACTAAACACACACACATGCACAGAAGCATACACACACTGATGCAGGGGGTGATTTTGAAACCAATTGTAGACATCATATCATTTCATCCATAAACATTTATGGACATAGACTAATAGACAAGTCTATGGTAATAAAAGTCAGAATAGTAGTTACCCTTGGGGAAAGGGTTGATTGGAACGGGGCACAAGGGAGTCTTCTAGTATTCTGGAAGTGTTCTCTAGCACAATCTGAGTAATAGTTATGGGGGTAACTTGATATATGTCCAAATTCAGCAAACATGTGAATAGACATTTCTCCAAAGACATACAAATGGCCAATAAAATGAGCACATGAAATGATACACAACATTATTAGTCATTAGGGAAATGCAAATCAAAACCACACTGAGATACCACTTCATTCCCACTTGTGTGTGTTATGTGCCATTGAATCGGCTCTGACTCCTGGAGATCAGAATGAATGGTGTCCATGACCTGTCCTCAGCAGCCCTGCTCAGCTCCTGTAGACTCAGCCTCTGGCTTCTTTTACGGAGTCAGTTTACCTCATGTGTGGTCTTCCCCTTCTCCTGCTGCCTTCTGTTTTCCCCAGCATTATTGTCTTTTTCAAAGAACCCTGCCTTCTCATGATGTGTCCAAAGTAGGACAGCTTCAGTTTTATTATTTTTGCCTCCAGCGATGTTTAAGCTTAATTTGCTCTAGGACCCACTTGTTCATCTTTCTGGACGTCCAGGGTATCTGTAGAGCTCTCCGCCAACACCACATTTCAAATGAATCGATTTTTTTTTTTTCTATCAGCCTTCTTTCCTGCCCAACTTTCATATCTGCACATAGTAACTGGGAACACGAGGGTGTGGATGAACTTAACCTTGGTCTCTAATGACACATCTTTGCCCTGGGTGATGTTTCCTCATTCTTCCATTGCTGCCCTTCCAGGGGTGGCTATAATTAAGAAGACTGACAATAGCAAATGTTGGCTAAGATGTGGAGAAACTAGAACCCTCCCATATTCCTGATAGGAACGTAAAATGGTACAGCCACTTTGGAAACAGTCTGGCAGTTTCTCAAAATGTGAAAGTACCCCGAAACTCAACTCCTATGTATATATGCAAGAGAATTAAAAATATATGTCCACACAAAAACCTGCACATGAATGCTCATAGTAACATTATTCGTAATAGCTAAAACATGGAGACAACCCAAATGTTCATAAACTAATAAATGCATAGGCAAAAGGTGGTATATCCACACAATGGAATATCATTCAACAATAAAAAGAAAGTACTGATACACGCTACAACATGGCTGAACCTTGAAAACATTATGCTAAGCGAAAGGAGCCAGTCACAAAGGACCATATATTACATGATTCTATTTATATGAAATGTCCAGAATAGGCAAATCCATAGAGACAGAAAGTAGGTTAGTGGTTGCCAGGGGCGAAGGGCAGGGAAGAACAGGGAGTGACTATTAGTGAGTCCAGGGTTTCTTTTTGGAATGATGAAAATGTTCTGAATTAGATAGTGGCAACGGTTGCACACTGTGAATATATTAAAAACTGAAACTTTAAACAGTCTATTTAATAAGTGGTGCTGGGAAAACTGGACAGACACATGCAAAAAAATGAAACTGGACCACCTTCTTATGCCACATATAACAATCAATTCAAAATGGATTAAAGACTTAAATGTAAGACCCAACATAAAACCCCTAGAAGAAAACATAGGAAGTAAATTCACAGACATTACGCTTAGTAATATTTTTACTGATATAGAGATCGGGCAAAGGAAGCAAAATTAAAAAAATGGGACTATATCAAACTAAAAAGTTTTTTCACAGCAAAGGAAACCATCAATAAAACAAAAAGGCATCCTACTGAATGGGAGAAGATATTTGCTAATGATACATCTGATTAGGGATTAATATCCGAAATTTATAAAAAATGCATACAACTCAACACCAAAAAAACAAACAACCCAATTAAAAAATGAGCAGAGGACACGAAGAGACATTTCTCTAAAGAGGACATACAGATGGCCAACAGACATATGGAAAAACGCTTAACATCACTAATCATTAGAGAAAAGCAAATAAAAACTACAAAGAGATACCACCTCACCCCAGTCAGAATGGCTATCATCGATAAATCAACAAGCAATAAGCGCTGACGAGGATGTGGAGAAAGGGGGACGCTTGTACACTATAGGTGGGATTACAGATTGGCGCAGCCACTATGGAAAACAGTATAGAGGTCCCTCAAAAAATTAAAAATAGAACTACCTATGACCCAGCAATTCCACTCCTGGATATCTATCCAAAGAAATCCAAAACACTAATTTGAAAAAAATACACGCCCTCCTAAGTTTATTGCAGCACTATACACAATAGCCAAGATATGGAAACAATTGAATTGTCCAGTGATAGACAATTGTATAAAGAAACTGTGGTACATTTTATACAATGGAGTGTTACTGGGCCATGAAGAAGAATGAAATCTTACCATTTGCAACAACATGCAAAGAGAACATTATGCTAAGTGAAATAAGTCAGTCAGAGAAAGACAAATACCATATGATCTCACTTATATGTGGAATCTAAAGAACAGAATAAACGAGCAAACAAAACAGAAATAGACTCAGAGATATAGGGGAAAAAAACTGATGATTGCTAGATGGGAGGGGTAGGAATGGGGGAGAAGGTAAAGGGATTAGAAAGTACAAATTAGTAGACACAATATAGTCACGGGGATGTGAAATACAGTATGGGGAATATAATCAAAATGTTGTAAAGATTATGTAAGGTGCCAGATGGGTATTGGACTTATCAGGGTCATCACGTCATAGACGGTGTAGATGCCTGACCACACTGCATTGTACACCTGAAACTGAAGTATAATAACATTGAATGTCAACTATAATTATATATATATATATATATATATATATATATATATATATATATAGTGCCAAAATTATATATATATAATTATATAAATATATAATTATATATATATAGTGCCAAAAAAAGTATACACGTTTTAAGAAAGGAAAACTGTATTAAAATTGTAATACTCAATGTATACCAATAACAAAAGATGAATACAAGCCATGTTTGATTTCTGCAGTTACAAGAGCTGCTCAAAGTGGTTCCCATCAGCGTCCAGACACTTCTGATTATGGCGAACTACTGCTTGAGCAATGTTGACTAAAGTGTCCACTTGTATACACTTTTTGGCACCCCCGGAATATATTCATTCACAGGATGTAAAGTACAGCGTAGGGAATACAGTCAAGGGTATTGTAACAGCTGTATACAACGTCAGAGGGGTAGTAGATTGGGGGGCTATCACCTTGTAAGGAGTGTAAATGTCTAACTATTACGTTGTTTTGTACACCTGAAACTAATAAAACGAAAGAACTGAAACTTTAAAACTGTGAATTTTGTAGAATGTGAATTATGTTTCAATAAAGTTCTCATATAAAAATCACTAAGCTGCACACTTAAGATTTTGTATGTTACTGTGTATATTATACATAAGTAAATAAACCAAGAGGTTTACCTGACAGCAAAGTTTAAAATAATCAGTGCTAAGAGTAAAAAAGTGAAATGCAGAACAAGATCCATAATACTCTTCTATTTGTGTGAACTCAAAACCATATGTGTACAAAACAACATTGCCTTTCTCAAAGGATTCATGCTAATTCAAGAATGCATACTAGATTGTCCCTCAGGGAATCCTCATTTCTGCCTCTGATTTGTGTCCTCCCCTAAGCCCTAGATGTAGGCTGCTTGCCCCAGTTGCCACCAAACCCCGACTGAACTCATTCCCCTGGGCTGAACCCTGCAGCTCCTCCCCATTGTCTATGAGCTCCCAGGGCTGACTGCTGCCCCACTTGCCTTCTGAATTGAACCTTCTCTTGGAATGCCTTTTACAAAATTCGAGTATCCTGGTACCTGTGATTGTCCTGACCATCCATGAAATCTACATGCTGTTCTTCCCCTGGGCAACCTTCTGTGTTGGGTCAGATTCCCAAGCCCAACTCCAGCTTGAGCAGTGTGCTTCCATTCCTCTGGCTGGCTGAGTGGTGCCCAGCATCCACCCTGATTGATAACCCAGTCTGCTGGTGCGCAGGCACAGATGCGCAGGAATTGAGAGGGCTGTGTCACAGCCTTACCACACTGACAGGGCGTACATCTTGCCACACAGTGCAATAGACTCAGCATGAGGAGCATTAGAAATGACAAACACAGATACTTGTCTTATCAAGTGAATGGACTGATAATGAGCAATCCCCTGGATTGTCCAGATATTGATGTATCTCGAGCACCCGTTAAGAAGCTCTTTACTGCAGTGTGGACCTCGCTAAAGAGACTTGTACAATTACTGTATGTGTTGGGTGAGCCTCTTTAGTTGCAGACAACAGAATCCTCTCTAGGTAGTTCAAAGAGAGAGCAGTTTAATACGGAACAGAGCTCACCCAATCATCAGAACTGCTGAAAGGCAGTCTCTATGCTCATCTACTGGAAACAAATCTATGCCTCTGTCACAGCTGAGAAGCTGCCATCACCCCAACCACAAAACCATGCTAGCAAAATGAGTGTTCCACCCCTTGTCTGGTCTTTCATTGAATTCAGTCCCCAATTAAAGCCTCTGTTACTTCTAATTAGAATTCATATTAGAAGCTAGCAATAGGGTAACCCACCACCCCAGTTTGCCCAGGACTGGGCAGTTCCCAAGACACAAAATTTTCAGTGATAAACCAGAAAAGCCCCAGGCACACTGGGACAAGTTGGTCACCCTTGGTAGGAATGTGTGGTTTTGGGATTCGACACTGGGAAGTATGGAACTGTCAAGCTGCAAAGCAGAGGATAGATGATTGGGGACATCCACAATGACAGATAGGCTCTAAACTGCATGTGAAAAATAATAAGTTACAATCACCGCTTATTGGGTATTTACTATAGGCATGTGCTTGCTAAGTGCTTTATTATTACTATCGTTATTGTTTTATTATGATCTCATTTAATCTTCCCCACAAAGCCATGCAAGCATATGATTGGTCTAATGCTGTTTTAAGTCCAGCTCTCATGGATTGTACACTGTTGTGGGAAAGACAGACAACAAACAAAGTAAATAAATGGGAGCATGCAGAAGTCTAATGAAGATGAGAACAGAGCAAAGCCACAGACAGTGACCGGGCAGGCATGGCTACTTTAGCGAGGGTGGTCAGGGAAGGCATTTCTGAGGGCGTGACATCCGAACTAAGACCTGAGTGATGAGAGGGAGCTGGACACACAGTGATCTGTGGAAAGGATGGTCTAGCCAGAGGGGACAGCGACGGCAAGACCTTGAGGTGGAAACGGAACTTGGCACACTCAGGGAACAGAAAGCAGTTCGATTTGGCCGCAAGAGAGCCAGAGCAGAGAGTGGTATAAAATGAGACTTAGGTCTGGTAGATTATGGTAAGGAGTATGGATTTAATTTTAAGATCAATGGGGAGTTAGTGGAAGGTTTTAAGCAGGGGAGTGGTATGATTTGATTTTCATTTTTTATCCAAGTCACAAAGCTAATGAATGAGAAATGAAATTGGAAGCCAGATCTATCTCACTACAGAGCCCTGTTCTCAACTACCATGCAAGCTGACTCCATCTAGGATTAATGAGCAAGTGCCCCTGTCTGTTTTTGTTCACCCACATTCATTCTGTGTGTCTATACAAGTAAGTGTTGATCTCTGTATAGCGATGGTTCTCAACCCGGGGGCGATTTTCTCCTCCGGGGGACATTGGGCAATGCTGGGAGACATTTTTGATTGTTACAACTTGGGGGGAGGGAGATGCTGCTGGCATCTAGTGGGTAGAGGACAGGGAAGCTGCTAAACATCCTCCAATGCACAGGACAGTGCCTGCAACAAAGAGGTATCCAGGTCAAAATGTCAATATACTGCTCTGCAGTGAAAAGCGTAGTCATTTTCTCATGTGTACAACGATAGGTCAACTCAAATGCAACCTGAGGCTCCTTCCAACTCTCCCAACATGTGTTCTGTGCTTGGGAGACAGCTCTTCGGAGCAGGTAGCACGCCTGCAGCATGCATTACAGGGGCTGTTCATTCTACCACAAAGCCAGGCAGATCCCGGCAGCCTGGCAAAGAAAGCAAAGTGGGGGTGGGGTGTGGAGTGGGGGAAAAACAACTGGTTTGGTTGAACTTTTCGCTGCTGTGTTTCCCAGTTGCAAAGCAGCCAGGCAGTAGGACGGTACACTGAGCAATTCCCAACAGCAGGCCTGTGGAGAGAGATGGGCTCTGACCCAGTCAGGACGCACTCTCCTCAGGCTTCCCAACACTCACCTCTGGGTGTTGGGGCTGGAAAGGTCCATAGATGACCAGCTGCCCCTCACACACTGCACAATTACATTTGCACGGGCTGCATCTACTCCTGTCACCTGCACTCTCCAGTGACATCTGAACACGTCACGCCTGCTGCACACCCAAGGACACATTCCAGGCCTGCATATTCACACAGTCCCCACCTCCCCCTGGAGAAGCCCGGTCCACACCGTGCTGACTGACAAGAGACTGCCGGGCACTTGGTGCACATGCGCGCACCTTCCACTTTCCAACGCCATAGAACGACCACACTCATTTGTACCGCACACAGTACCTAGGACCTGCTAAGATGGATTGAGTGCTTCCCACGTGCCGCCTGCAGTATGAAGCACTTTTATACATGACCTCTTTATTGGGGTGCCTTCCAAAGCAAACCTTGAAACAGAAAAGTGGGAGCAAGTACTTTAGTACTTGGGAGGTGATCTGGGAATTGTTATGGGCAATGCGGCAGTAAGACAACCAAGGAGAGAAGCCCATAACGGGGGTTAATGGAAGAGTTACTGCTCTGGCAACTGGGGGCTGGTGCCCGAAGAGGCTGCTGGAGGACCATGTGTAACGTGGCTCAGGGTCGTCCCCCACCCAGAGGAGAAGAAGCTGGGGTACTTCTGTCCCTCATTGAGGGGCACTCAGGGGACATCTAGTTCTTGGCAAGTCCTGCCTCCCACAGCCCAGCACTTCCAGCCCCGAGAGAGCACTCTCAGACAGAAAGACACAGAAAACAGGAGGCAGGTGTGGGAACCACATACAGGTACCCTTCAGGGAGGCTGATGGGATGTAGGCAGGATACCAGCAGCAGCTCTTACGTCTCCCAGTCCACTAAGAAAGGTATTAGGATGACTCCATTTTAGAAGGGACAGCAGGGGCTGCAAAACATCATGTGAACTTGTTCGAGGCCACACAGTTAATGAAGTATGGAGCCAGGATGAAAACTCAGGTCTGTCTGACTCCAGAACTCACATTCTCACCCCTTTGCAGTAGTTTCCTAGGACCGCTATAACGAGGTGCCACAAGCTACGTGGCTTAAACAACAGAAATTCATTTTCTCACAGTTCTGGAGGATGGAAATTTGAGATCGAGGTGCCAGCCAGGTTGCTTCCCTCTGGACGGCTCTGAGACAATCTGTTCCAAGGCCTCTCTCCTAGCTTCTGGTGACTCGCTGGCCACCTTTGGCGTTCCTTGGCTTGTAGATACATCAACCCCACCTCACCTTCATTTTCACATGGCTCTCTTCCTGTGTTCATGTCTCTGTGTTCAAATGTCCCCTTTTCTTAAGAACATCAGTCACCTTGGATTAAGGCCCACCCTAATGACCTCATCTCAACTAATTACATTTGTAACAACTCTGTTTCCAAATAAGGTCACATGCTCAGGTACTGGGGAATGGGACTTTCAAATATGAATTTTGAGGGGGGCACAATTCAACTCATAACAGCCACCATGCTTGCTGCTCTCCTTCCATCCTCTGTGGGTACTTGTTCTTATGCCTGTTTTTATCCTTTGAGCTTTCCACTGCATCCTGGACAAAGCGCCCGCTTAGCTCATGTCCCCCCTGCTTTTGTGGACCCTTAGACATCAGGCAGCGGGTGTGACTGGGTCACAGCCAGAGGACAGAGGGCCTGGGAGAAGGCCTCAGGGAGGGAGCTTGGGCCCAAGGTCCACCTCGAAGTCACCTTAATCACTGAGATTCAATCATCAAATACAATAAAAAGAAAGTATTATGGAAATAAAACACTGCCAAAAATCTTTCTAAAATTGCAAGTGCATGCAATGAACAGTCTGGGTTTATAAAGAACAAATTATGCCAGACATACTTGATTGTGCCTTTGAGGGAACTAAGAAATTAAGGGATGGGAAAGATGGGAGAGATGTAATACATCTTGATTTTAATACAGCAATTGATACCTTGTCTTATGGTGGTGTCCCTGCAAAATTAATTCAAATTGGCTTGGTGAGGAGAACGGTCCCTGGGGTTGAAAACCAGTGGAAAGATAAACAAACAAATAATGATTAAAAGAGAAAAACGAAGCCCACAGCCCTGAGGTAGGAAAAGGAGGGAAGATGGTGTGAGAAGGGACGGCCTGGCTTTTCTGTCAGACTCAGGACTGTGTGGAAACGATCTGGATGTTTGTTGGGGGGAAGAAGGGGGAAGGGCAACCCAAAGAAGGGCAAGGGCCCAGAAGACCAATGCAGGGAAAACAAGTTACAGCCATTGCAAGGGTCCAGGTGAGAGGTGAGAAGGATGTGAACTGAAGCAGTGCAGTGGGAAGAAGACTCTGGGGATATTTAGGGAAGTGTCTGGTTGGAGCAAGGTATTTGGGGTTCCTCCTGGGATACTTATTGGATCTCTAAGGGGATGATGATATCGCCTCTCAGCCATGATGGGGCACACAGGCAGAGGACCAGGTGGGGAGACGTGATGGATGCATTTGGACATCTTGCATTTGTGGGACAGCCTTGGGGAGATGTTTCACAAGCAGGCTGTAAAAAATGCAGCTCAGAGGAGGGGTTTACATGAGAGGATGAACAAGGTTGCCTTGAGGAGAGGGAGAAGGGAAGGGAAGAAAAGGGAAGGGAAGGGAGCCTGAGTCAGTGTCCTGGAAAAACACTGACAGCTAAAGGAATGTGGGCTGAAAGAGCATAAATGCAGTCTCAATCATCTGACTCGTCTCTGTGGCTCCCCTCCTACAATTTCTGCCTTGTGACGCTCCACTCAAGTTTTGAGGTCCGCTGTTGTTTCCTGGGTTCGTGCTGGCTATTGGAAGCTGCTTCCCCTCAGTTCCCTCACTTACCATTCCTGCCAAGTGATTCTTATACCTGCCTGTGGAAAGACTCTTGTTCAGGAAGCTGACGGCTACCTCCATCCCCAAAGCCCTTTTCCCTTGCTGTCAGTTCAGCCCAACTCTTCTGTGCATTGTTCCTCTGCTCCTTCCCTCCACACACTCTGAAATCCCCCACACCTGGGGTGAAGTCCTGGCTCAGCCATCAGGTACTTGTGTAAACTGGGACATTTCCTTAACCTCTCCAGGCCCCTTTCCTCATCTGTAAAATGGAGATGATAGCCATACTGACTTCATAAGCACCACACTGCATGAGCAGAGCTTAGCTGCATGCTTTACAAACGCTGTTATTATTGTGATTATATATTATCCCGTTCTCACAGACCTGCTTCCTGGACACTTGAGCTGTCTGTCCTGCCAGCAGCACCTGAGGACAGCACCTGGTCCCTGGGTGCTAAGCTCATGCCTGGCCCTCCTCTCTGATGCTGACATTGTCCTGTGTCTTGGCTGTGTCCTGGCTCCTCACCAGTGTGGCTTCCCCATGTGATTCTAAGTTTTGGCCTAACTTCTTGCCCTGAACCAACAATCTTTTGAAAACTGTGCCCCAGAAGGACCTAGAGAGTCTTCTGTGATCTCCAGCCCTTTGATATACTTGTCAAAAATGAACAGAACAGGGCTGTGTGTGTGCTACTGATTTCCCAAACTTTTAATTACTGAAGTGATGGAGAAATAAAGACTTTGCAGGGATCCTGTCCCCATCGCCTCATGAACCTAGCAGTGGTTCCAGCTGGCGGATGGGATGGCCCCTGGGGACCGGGCAGCTTGGGAAAGCCTGGCCAGAGCCAACAAAGCCACACTTCCCATTCTCTTTGCACAAACCAGATAAGAAAACCCATTTGTGATCCTGAAAGCCCACTCCTTCCTCTGTGATACCCCGAGACATTACGGAGACAGCCACTCTCTAAAGCATTTATTCCACAACCATTTTCCGGGAATCCACCATGAGGCAGGTACTAAGTGCTGAAACTGAACTTATTTCCTGTATTAAATCTCAGGAAAGATTAGGAAATCTTGTCAGCAAAGCCTCCAGGTGGAATTTCTATGCCTTTACAGAATAAAATGTGTATTGCTCAGTGTGCTGCTATTTATTGTTCCTGAGGCTTCCTTGGAGGGAAAAAAATAAGGTCTCCCCCATATGGGGTGTTGGCAAACAAGGGGGCTGCTTTGTTTTAGTGATTAGCTTATAGGGGTATGAGCTGCTTCTTTTTTTTGAAGCCATCTTAATTCACTGCGGTGGTTCATTAAAAGTAGTATTTTAGAGGAAAGGGTTGTTGCTGTTTTAAAAGATCAACCTAAAGAAAGGGATTGATTGGATCATCTGAAAGATTTTTTTTTTTGGTTGTAGAATATGCTAATTAATCCCCCAGTATCTATTCTTCCCTCCTCCTTTTAGCAACAGACTCCCCAGTGTTTTAATTCCATCCACTTATTAGCATACGTTTCCCATTCTCTCTTGAGGCTTCCTGCATGTGGCTATGGGACCAAGTTCTTGCCAAGGGAATTAAAAGAGGAATGATGCCCACAACTTCTGAGTCTTGCCCTTCAAATGTTTGGGTGTTCATGCCCCTTTGTCACCTGGACATAGTGCCCATGAATCAGCAGTGCCCATGTGGATGAGGGCGATATTCTAGAAAAGGAGTCTGGGACCCTTGATGACCTTATAGAGCTTATAGAGCTGGGCTACCTAATCACCACGTACCATCTGCCTACCTCTGGTTGGTCACAAAAGAGAAGAGTCAACCCACTGAATTCTTCAGTTCTCTTTGTTAAAGCAGCTTAGCCTCATACCCTAACTAATTCCTTCTTTACTATAATAAAATTGTTAAAATCCTAAATTCTTTGGGAATCTTTGATTTAAAAAAAAAAATTATCCCACTCTCCTTCTCCCTCACCCCCAAACTCACAACTGGTTAGGTTCCCTCTGCCCACCAAAGAGTCCTACAGCAGCAACTTGTTCGGTTTTTGCTTTTTCATATTCGAACTGCTGGAGAAGCAGTAAACCCTAAAGAGCTTACTTCTGAAAACAGAATTTACCCTTGGAGAAGTTTGATTTTCTCATGCGTTGATCTTCCTGTGTGAGAGTATGTTTGGGTTCTAAAAAGTCATGTTAGAGCAGCACGGTGACTTCTGTTTGTACCGGGATGTTTTCTAGTGTGACATGTCAAACTGGAGGATTCTTGGGATTCTCTGTTGTCCTTCACCAGCGACCAGACCTCCAGCTGTCTGAGTGAAGCCTTCAGGGATATGAGACAATTGGTGTTTGACAAGGAGCTGCCCACCAAGGTGAGAGGTGGAGGAAGGAACTGCACAATGCAGAGGCATTATATTTCCTTTCATGTTAGAAGAGGGAGGAATAAAAGAGCAGGGGAAATCACAGTAACATAACTTTTTAAAACCCTTGTCAGGCAACCCTTTAGGCAGGAGAAAGGTATTGAGAAACCAAGCAAACAATGACAACATGTCACGACTCCCAAAAGCCTAAATATCTTATGTATAAGCTGCCTGAGAAAGAGAAAGCATGCGTTTGGGATGAAAATTAAATAAAAACCGGATCATGGTAGTTAAAAAGAAATGAAAATCCACCTTTACTCCAGGTCTCTGTTATGCTGAGGAGTTCAGAAAATGCACAAACCACATTATTGAAACAAAGATAATAGTTCTGACGGCTCCTGCCACTTCACCAGCCTAGGAGCGGAAAGACCTTCATTTTGCAGCTGGGGCCAACAGGACCCTTTGCCAATTCTGACCCAGGCAGCGTGCACAGTGTCAGGCTCTCACGTGGCCAACCAGTAAAGTCTGGAGTCAATTTTGCAGCCATGATACCTAATGAACCTGGCGTGAATGTCACATACACCCACACACACCCGGCAGCAGCCTCCCATCAGACCCTCACCAGCTGACACTTGGAGAACATTGGATGCTGATACAGAGAACTGCATTCAAATTCTAGCTCTGCTAATTCATAGTTGACTAATCTTGGACAAATTGCTTAATGGTTCTCTCTCTGTTTCCTCCTTTGTTCATTCATCATTTCAGGATTAAAGGAAATGATGGATATTAAATGCCTGCCCTTCTGTGAAGATGAGCTCATTTCCTGTTGTCTTGGTCTTCAAATTCATAGCACCCTATCCTGCCTGAGGCCTGGGTCCTCTACCTCTCATCCCATAGCCCACTTATTCCCTGTTCTGGATCCGGCTTCCCTTCAAGACTAAGTCTCCCTACTCACCCCAGACCTCTGCAAAGGCTCTCTTCGCATCAGCCCTCCCCTCACCCTCATTCCAGGTCAGCTTTATAGCCAGGGGGCTCAGACCATCAGCCCCATCCCACCCTCCCCAGAAACTGACCTCCCTAGAGACTAGGGTGCTGTGCTCACCTCACAGAAGCCTGGAGGGAGGAGCTTGCTGGGAAGGGTGAGCTGAGGAACACGCCCAGACTTCCCTCTGCACACCAGGGTTGCACCTGTGTGGGCGGTCTTCAGGTCTCCTCTTTGCTCTTTCACAGCTGTGAGAGTTTGACGCCCGCCTTCCCCTGGACTCCTCCTTACGGGAGATAAATACGTGGCTCGTTGTTAAGGGAGTTTGACTCCGTTTCTGTAACTTGCACCCAAACAGACATAATACTTAAGATCTACCACTCCCAGGTGACCTGCATCAAGGTTTCCATCCGCTCAGCAAGTCTGACGTTTTCCTGGTGGCCCATTATCCTGTATGTGGCTCTTGACTTTCTTCCCCATGCAGTTCACTGGGGCTCCTTCATCCCCACCCCCCTCTGGGTTTTGGTGGCACTTGCTCCATGTCAGTTTCTACCATTGTGGGGTCCCTTGCACTGCACTTCCTTTACCATCAAGGCCAAGGCCAGGGTAGGCGCATCAGATACTTGAAAGCAGTCTGACAGCAGGATCAGGACATAATGAATGCTTCTTTACTAGGGATGAGACCCCTCATTCCCATTTGAATGAGCTGTCACTCAGACAGAGGCCTGTCTCTCTCTTAGTTGGGGAAGGGGTACAGTGGGGAGGGGATACTCAAAAACTCCTTGCTAATTGCTGCTGTCAGCCTCTCCCAGGAGGTACAAGAGGTGCCTTCTGGGGTCAGGGAGTCAGCCAATCCCTTGCCTGTCTACAGAAATGCCCCAGGCTTTCACATCCTTGTCACACTTCTTCCCGCTAAAATGCTATTCCAGGCTAAGGCGTCTCTCAGGCTCTCCAGTTGGGTCAGTCAGTAATGAGTGAGCACCTACTATGTGCCAGGCACTGGTCCAGGCTTGTCCTTGAAAGACATATCTAACTGTCCTGCACCAACCTGCTTTCATCGTATACCTTCAGCACTTCTTGTGGACACCACTCAGCGGAAGACAAAAAAAAAAAAAAAGTCTTGAGACCTGAGTCTTCCTGCTCCTAAGGAAATAAAGACGCTAAGTGTCAAACAGCAAGAGAATTTGGGAATCATCTACTCTAGGGTTTCTCAAATGTCACTGGAAGAAGCCTTTCTTCAAGTGAAATCATGGTCATCATTCAATACAGAATATGAAACAGACACAAGGAGGGGCTGCTGGTGGGAGCAGGGAGGTCTTATGCCCTCTCTGCCTTTTGTCCCACTCAGAAGCCCCACAGGTGTCCACAGACCCCAGTGACGACTTCTCGACCAGGTGATGGTCATGATTTTGTTTCTGTCTCTGATTCCATGTAGAATCTCAATAATATCATTTACATTCCCCGGGGTATGTCAAACCTAGTATAAAAATTACTCATCTTGTCCAACTCTTGGAGAATTTATGGAGGAGAAAATGGAAACCTGGGAAATGAAGTGACACGCCAGAATCCCAGCTTGAGCTCCTCATTCAGCCTCCCCCTACAACTTACTGCCACTAGCTGAAAGGCTTTCCTCTCCAATTCTGTCGTGGGCATGACGTCCCATCTGGGTCCTTTCTGACTGTTCAGGATCCTGGGAAGCAAGTTGCTTTACAGAAAACAAAGTCCATGAGCAGAGTGTCAAATGGAGGCCTCAGTTCAAGGGCTGAGGGAGGTGACCAGACCTCTGACTCTGAGAGCTGACTGTCAGGGGCAGTGAAGGCTCAGATGTCAGTCTAATTACTGGCCTGCCATTATTCATTAATTCCGTGGAGGGACTGGCCAGGGTGGAAATGAAAACAGCATGAAGGGAAACTCAGCTAGGAGGGTCCTGGGAGAGCAGTACTGACCATGCTTCATTTCCCCACCTCCGCCCTGTGACCCCAGCTGGTCCCCTCAGTTCCCAGAGAATGGTCAGGCAATCGCGTGCTCCCAGATACTGCAATCTGCTTCTCTACTCCGCTCCAGCTATCGTAATTCATTCATTTACATGTTCATTCATTCAACAAATATTTATTAAATACGTACCATGTGCCCAGCACTTTTTCTAGGCACCTGGGATATACGAGGTGTGATCAGAAAATACAGTGAATGTTTAAAGTTTACAAAAATTTATTACAGTAAAAGACACATTGCCATTAACCCCCCTCGAAATACTCCCCCTTGCTTCAAACACACTTATCCCATCATTCTCACCACTTTCTGAAGCAGTTCTGGAAGTCCTCTTTCATAAGTGTTTTTAGTTGCGCTGTCGTGGCTGCTTCGATGTCCTGAATTCATTAAAAACATTTACCTTTCATGGTCATTTTGACTTTGGGGAAGAGCCAGAGGTCGCATGGTGCCAGATCCGGTGAATAAGGTGGAGAAGGACACACCATAGCGTTTTTATTTGACAAAAATTGCTGTACTAGAAGTGATGTGTGACACGGAACATTGTCATAATGGAGGATGAAGTAAAGACACTAAAGAGGACTTCCAGAACTGCTTCAGAAAGTTCCTAGAATGATGGGATAAGTGTGTTCCAAGCAAGGGGGAGTATTTTGAGGGGGATTAATGGCAATGTGTCTTTTAGTATAATACATTTTTTTTTGTAAACATTCACCATATATTTTTTTATCACACCCCATAATGATGACAGGGGTCTGATTTTAGGTGAAGTGGTCAAAGTCTGAGGAGGTGACATTAGAGCAAAGACCTGAATGAAGTGGAGGGATGGGGAATGTAGATCACCAGAACTGCAGGTGCAAAAGGCCTGGAGCAGGGCTGCAACGTGCCTGGTGTGCTGGAGAGACCCCATGGTGGAGAGAATGAGGAAGGGTGAATGGCAGGGAATGAGGTCAGGTTCATACTCAGGGGAGTATGTGAGTTGTGAGGTACAAGGGTGGAAACGGAGAAAGGCCAGGAGGCTGGCCCAACAATCCAGGTGTGTGATGGTGATAGCTCAGATTATTAGGTTGGTACAGTGGGGTGGTGAGAGTGGGCAGAGATTTTCATGTAAAGAGTTTGTCTTTTACACATTCTGACCTCAGTTCTCATCATCTCCCTTGGTCATTGCTCCCCATCAAGATGTTGTCTGTCCCAGATCAGAATCATGAAGGGGCTCAGAGTTTCTCTCAGTACTAGTCTCATGTGTGAAGGTCTCTAATGATCACCCTCCCTTTGCTTCTCCCAGGTGGCTCCTCCCAGGTAGGTGGGAGACCCAGTAACCTGACCCAGGGTGGGCTTTCAGGAGCTGGGAGCAGGGTAGATTTGGGCAAAGGAGGGATCATGTCCATCTTCAGGGACATGAGTGGGCAAGCAATGGCCACACAGATGACACAGGATCCCCAGGACACAGAGGGATCACAGCCAGGGCAGCAGGAAGTGTGGGGGGAGGGAACAGAGTCAGACCAACTCACACCCTCACCTCCTACCTCAACCCCCATCAGCTACAGAAGTTGGTATGGTCCCTGTATTGCAGCAGAGGTTTGGAAATGTTATGATCGGGGACTCTGAGCCCCCAGTGGGGTGATGCTGGAGCCATCATTTCACACTGTCTCAGGCAAAACACTGCTCTCACACACACGAAACCAGACTCCAGGATCAGAGCCACCAGAACATTCTCAGACAGGAGCCTGGGCTGGGAGCGAGACTGTCTATATGCCCCTCTCCCCCCGCCCCCGTTCTTTGCATAGTTAGCCAAAATGACACTTTTAGAAACTACCCGAGACTTTGTCAACATATGGGCTGCCATTATGGAAGAGAGACATCACAGTCTACCCATGACACTGAAGACGAGGAGATACATTACATGGCATTGAACTAGATGGTTGTATTAAACAGATCGCATCATTTTATTTACAATTATGTATATTTTTGAAGGAGTGAGCAGGAGATGGATTAAGGTTCCTAAGGTGCCAGCAGGTAGGCTCGCTTGTGGGTGAGGAGGAACTATTGCACCAACATAATATTAAGCCCAGCTTGAGAATTCAGGCCCTTCATGTGTGAGTGTGTGTGTGTGTCTGTCCTCAACCAGCTGTAAAGCTCCCAACCTCCCACCGTGTCATTTGTTTCTCCATCCACAGGTCCTGTCATAGCTGAAGCTTTTTCAGTATCTGCTAAATGAGTGGAGGAATAAATGAAGAGATGAGAAGATAGCTACCCTGTACCCCCAGGCATAGCACAGTGCCTGGGACACGAGAAAAAGTACAGTCCCTTATCCAGGGGGGATAGTTTTCAACACCCACAGTGAATGTCTGAAACCATGGACAGTACCAAACCCTATATATACTGGGGTTTTTTCCTACACATCTATACTTCTGATAAAGTTTAATTTATAAATTACACACAGTAAAAGTTTACTTTATAAATTAGGCACAGTAAAAGATTAACAGCAGTAACTACTAATAAAAAAGAACACTACTCTTGTGCTTTGGGGCCCTTATTAAGTAAATGAGGATTACTGCCCTGCAATACCTTGACGGTTCTGATGACTACTGAGTGACTAAGGGGCAGGGAACACATGCGATGAGGAGAGTCACATCCCAGGTGGGACAGAATGGGATGGCACATGCTTTCATCTCATGACTCAGAACGGCATGCAGTTTAAAACTTATGAATTGTTTATTTCTGGAAATTTCTTGTTAATATATTTCGACCGCAGGCAACTGAAACATCAGAAAGTGAAACTGCAGATAGGAAGGGACTCCTGTAAATTGAGAGTTGTTTTTTTTTTTTTTGGTGGTGTTGTTCTGGTTTTTGGTGTTTTTTTTTGTTTTTTTTGTTTTTGTTTTTGCCTATTCTAGGTCCCACTCCCCTCAAGGGTCTACTCTCTGCTTATTAAGGTGAGAGCTAATGAACCAAAGGCTAGGGAAAGGAAGCCTGAGCATTGGGGGCTGAGAAGGTGTTATGATAATCCCCTTAAGGAAACATACTAACATGCTTTGTTACATAGGTGCCCTCTAGAACAAGCTTTGCTGGGGGTTGGTTGGGGACAGCTGGGGCACTTTTCAAATCTTAGGATAACTGCCCACTTGGCTTAGCACAGCCCCCCCCCCACACACACACACACACACACAGGAGCAGGAGGAAGGACCCACCAAGACAATCAGAGCCACAGCCCTTGGGCAAGGGACCAGTGAGAAGCAGGCTGTGGGGGCTTCTCTCTTCTAGTAACAATGGTGACAGTAGCTATTAACATCTAACTGGAACTTCCCTGCCATAGGATATTGTCTCACACATTCTCTTTGACCTCACTGCACCCTGGAGGGAGACTGCCAGTGTGGATGGCTATTTCGCCCTCAGAGATTCAGAGAGGATCGCATGGCTCGCCCATGGTTCTGCAGGGGGTAAGAGCCAAGCCTGGGTTTGAGTCCTGATTTTCTAATTCCAAATTCTCGGTCCTCTCCACCACACTGCTGAACTCCCTCTGATAACACAAGTTCAGAGCAGGAGGGAGCCTGAATGATCATTTATTCCAAGCCCATCATTTTACAGTTGAGGCCCAGGAAGGAAGAAGTGAATGGGGTCTCCTGTGCCTGGGCCCAGCCCTGCGCACACATTTCCCTACCTCTAGGTTTTTCCAACCTTTTGACATTTTATCCCTCCATCACCATTTTCCTCTCCAGACTGTATTTTCTCTCCACCGCAAGACAGCCGGGACAGTTTACAGCTGTTTACTAGCAGTCAGATAGAAGAGGAACCTAAGCAGAATGTAAACTATCAAATTAAATTCTCCTCTTCAAATGCTGCCCGGATTCACCCTACCTGAGAATTTCAATCAATGCTGGTGACTTCTTTCTGCTCTTTAATGGAATGCAACAGACACATTTTTTTTGCCTGCCGTTGGAGCAGATGCATTTAGAAGGGAAAGGGGTGTTCGCCTAGATGGGCATTACAATAAGTCACCTGAAAGGGCGCTTTCTTGAGCTCCAGGCAAGGCCATTAAGCAGACTGGGAAATAGCTTTATTTCCTGGAGGCTGAGTATTACACAGACGGAGTTCATGGGGTTGGCGAAGGCTCTCTGGGAGATGGAGGCTGGGGTTCTGTCATTCAAGATATTTTTAGGGACTCAAGAGGGTGGGTAGGGAGAAGGAATGATAGGGGAGAAGGAATACAGATTCCCTCCCGGCACCAAAACTTAGGTAAGGCTCATATCCAAACCAACTGGCAGCAAACCGGCCACTAAAAACAAGCCAAAGGAGTGGAACATGAGCCCTCAACATTTGATAGCACAGAATGGCCCTAGGCGGGGAGTTCGTGGTTTAGTCCCAGCTCCACCATTTAACAGCCATTCGAGCTTAGGCAGGTCACTTCTCTATGGTCCATTTCCCTTCTCTGTAAAATGGCTTCCCTGCCTGCATTACGGGATGTGGAAGCTTCGAGAACTACCACGTGCTGTACAATTGTGAGCCACAAATCTATTGGGGGAGTAGGAGAAGAGGGGCAGGAAGAGCCCCCCTGAAAGATTTTCCTCCAGACCTCAGAGACTCCGGCATCTGCCTCTGTCTAGGTGCAACAAGAGGGGCCAAGGCCATTTGTTATCTTGGAAGGAGGGCTGGGCCAGGGCAGCCATCCCAGAAGTGCCCTCTGGGAGGCAGCAGAGGAGGTGCTATGGAGCCCTGGTACCCTGAAGACTCAGGGCTCCTCCCAGCCCCAGGATCTTGGGGTTTATATAAGGGTGGGAGGAAAGCCAAGGGCTGTAGCTGTTATGTCACCAGTTTTAGAGATAGACAGGGAAGGTGCTGGACTTTCCCAGGGCCTGCTGGGGTCTGTGACTGCCCGTGGTCACCACCACCTTTGGTGGAGTCCTGTTGCCTTTCCATCCCCCAGACCTTGGGTCTCCTACTTACAGCCCTGGGACAGAAAACAAGATCCTTTCAAGTATTCCTTCCCTCACAACTATTTCCCACCTCAGAATGGGCTCTCTCAAGTGTCAAGACACAGTTTTAAGCCCCTCCCTCTTCTCGGGGGCAATAAACACTACCTTACTTAAGGCATGAGGAAAAACAAAGCAAAAATAATGATTAAGCACCTACTATGTGCCCGGCACTGTCCAGTTGGTTTACATATACTAATCCCATTTACTCCACACAATAACCAGTTCAAGTGGGTTAGCCCAGAGAAGGAAACTGTGACACAAAGAGATTAAATAATTTTTACAAGATCACACAGGTGCTAATGTGATAGAGCAGGGATTGGAACCTAGAGTTCGCTGACTTCACTATCCATATCCTTTCCCCCATGCCAGCCACCGAAAAGCATGAAGACGTTCAGAGGCAGACTCCAGAAAGACCAGAAATTACAAAGATTAGTGATGTAGCTGATGTTGGATCTGCTTGCAGTTTCTGAGTGCGGGCCGGGATCGCGTCTCCTGAAGCCGAAGAATGGAAACACAGACCAGGGAGAGGCAAAAAGTTTTAAAAACAGGATAGTTTATTAGAGGCAGGAGAAGAGGTTGCAGCTCCCGAGCGGAAGGGGCTCCCGAATGGGTGATGCCCCATGACTGAGGCAAAAGCTCTTACTTTTATACCTTCCCTTGCCTGCTTGGGGAAGGGGAGCTGTTTGAAGAAGGGAACTTGTCTGAAGAAGGGAACTGGCGCCTTCTAATGAAATTCCTCTACCAGGTTTGTTCTGCTTGCCCATCCTAAAGGAATTAGCAAAGTAACCCACTCTTATCTATCAGATCTGCTCCGTTTGTCAGGCCAAAAGGAATTTTATGATTAACCTCAAGTCCTTGTTACATTATGTCCTGGAGCGAAGGAGTGATTTCAAAACCTGGAGTGTTAGGATATGGCTGCCTTTGTTTATTCCACCAGGGACCTTCCTGTCTACCTGGGGACATGCTAGCTCTCCTGTATCATTAGGAATAGTTCAGAACCTAGACTTGGGGCGTGTTCTTAACAGTTTCTGCATCCATTCTGAATCTCTCTATAACAATGAGCTTCCTGAGGCCAGTCCGTTCTTTGTTGAATGTCCAAGTCCTAGTTCTAACTCCCTCCCTGAGCTCTTGGCAAGCCTGTGCTTCTCTAGGTTTTTGTCCACCCGAAAACTTATTCCCCCATTTTCATTCAGAACGGGTTGCTTGAGCTCTAGTTAAGTGCTTCCAGAACAAGGACCTGAAGTCTGTCCTCGTCACCACTTAGCGAGCACTTTCTGCTGGACAGGGTCCATAAGCTGCTGCGTGTTAGCACACAGTGTCTTGTTTAACTTTCCCCTCCCCCCCCCCATCCCTTAGGGTTGATATTAGAGTCCCCGTTTCACAGACAGGGTCACTGAGGGCCGGCATCAAAGAGGGCCAGTCCTCAGTTCCAGCCAGTTCTGTGTTGTTCAGAGGCTGTGATGTTGACCCAGCCCACGGGGCACCCTCAGAAAGATAACCTACTTCTCCATCCTCTCCACTCCAGATGTCTGACTCTTACTGTTAATATAGAGAAGGAAGTCTATACCAAATACGTGTCACTGGCACTCTGCTAGGATGGAAGAGAAATACGTAATATGCCTTTAACCAGAATTGGGGTCCATGCACTTTCTTGGGTCCTGGGACATTCTTCTAGTGTGTCCCCTCCTGTCTCCTCCATGTTCCTTTCGAGCTCCCCCTCAAACTGCTATCTCCATTTGTCCATAAATGTGGGTGTTCTGCAGGGCTTCACCATCAGCCCACTTCTCTCCTCACCCTACATCAGGACTGACAAATTTGAATACCCCAGGGGGCATGCTGAAATTCACACAGCAGGCTGACTGTTAAACAATAGTTATTTATGTGACAACCAAGTAAAACAACCAAGTAAAACCTCAGCCTCGCTATAGGCCTTGAACCGATGCCTGGCCCAACAAAGCACCCAAACAAAATGGAGCACTGGCAATCCCTATGCTACTCAGGAATGCAGACGCATCCCTTGTGTGTATTTCTGTTTTCCCAGGATGATTTCATCTGTCGCAAGTATTTCTCTACTTCCTTTGTGTTGATAACTCCTGAATCATCTTCAGCCCAAGTCTTTCTCATGAGTTTCAGGCTTTGTGCACCTGAGGGTCTGCTGACATGTCCAGTGGCCCCTATCCCAACGTGACCAAACTGCAATACATCACTCCCCTTTCCTCTGCATCTCCTCTCTCTCTCTCTCTCCCTCCCTCCCCACTCACACAGTTTGGGGTCATACTGGGCTGTCCTTTCTCCCTCCACATCTAATAACCACATTCTATTGATCGGCCATCCCTCCATCTTCTCCAGCCCTCATGTAGCTGTTACCTCACCCCCTGGCATACCACCATCGCCTCCTACCTGGGTCCCATTCTCCCATCCATCTCCCACATCGCCGTCTGAGTCATTAACTAAAGCTACAAACCTAGGGTTACTTCCAGTTGACAAGCCATAGCCTGTAGAAGACTTGAGTTCCATAGCTCAGCATTCAGGGCACTCCCCAGCCTGGCAGCACACCCTCTGGAGCCACCCTTGGCCACACTTCATTCTCTGAGCATAATCAACTGTTTGTACTTGTCTAGCATATACCTACCACATATATCATATTTGAGAGTCTCTAGGCCTGTTATTCCCCCTCCTTAGAAAACCTTCCTTTTCCCATCCACATCCCAATATTGCCTAAATAACTGCTACGTATACTGAAATCATACATCTGTGTCACCTCCTCTGAGAAGCCCTCCTTGCTATTCCTCAAGTCTGAACCCAGGCACCTTCCTCTCATCCTTCCCTCCACCCCCTCCCCCACTCTATACCATGGCATCTCTCACAAGATTTTAACATTGCCTGTTTACGGTCTGTGGCAGACACTGGAATTGCCTACCCAACATCTGTTATCCCTTAATAGTTAATGTGTACTATGAGCCAAATGCTGTGCTAAGTACCTTCTTCCATAAAACTATAAGGTGCCCTTATCACCTTTTGAGGAAGAGATAGGTTAAACACTTTGCCCAAGGTTATATAACTAAGAATTGGTGGAGTCAGGATTTGAACTTGGGCCGTCTGGCTCCAGAGTCTGTGCTCCTGATGGAAATGCTATACTACCTTTCCTGTGAACAGTGCATCGCAATTGGCTCATGGCAATTAGTGTTAGCATCACATTCCTGTCTGCCCGTGATTGGTCTAGAAATGGGCATGTGACCTGGGTATGGCCAATGGGACATAAAAAGAAACTGGCTGGCTACTTCTAAGGAAAGATGTTTCTGCCCTGATAAAAAAGAGAAAGGGGAAAGTCTGTGACCTGCCTTCCTTCTGTCTTTGGCCATTAAGATGCTGCCAGGTAGCCGGGAAGCCATCTGGCCACCTGAGGGGAGACATCACCAACACACCAAGAAGAGCAGAGCAGGAGGCTGGCAAATGCATGGGTTCTTGGCGACATTGCTGAGTGTGTGAGCGGGCGACCTCGTGTGAGAGGGCAGCCTCTGAAGACCCCAGCCCTGGACTTCTTTCTTATTTCATGAGATAATGAATGTCTGTATTGTTTAAGCCACTAGTAGGTGAGCATTCTGTTGCCTGCAGTTAACACATACACTCTAATGCCTAGAACAGTGCCCACCATATAGTAAGCCCTCCGTAAATGAGTGAAAACAAAAAAAAAAAAAAGAAGAAGAAAGAAAAAGAAAAGGTGAGCTCATGTGGGGAAAAAAACAGATTAAACTCAAAACGCTGAACAAATACGACTAAGGATATTTCTCTGAGCCTGTTTTCTCAAGGAGGGAGCTCAGTGGGTTCAATTAGGTTGCCACTTACTCCATCTCAAGTATAAGAAAAGATGAAGTCCCAGATGCCTGGGATTGATAATCAACGTGGGGGAAAGAAGACCCTGGGAATCCCTCACAACTGTTCACTGCTTATCCCTGGCAAGAGGACAGAGCCTGTCCAAGGGCAACACTTTCAGTGGGAAGATTTAGAGAAACCCATCTGAACAGAATAGTGAATGGTACAGAACCCACCCCAAGGGCCGGTCTCCAAAACAGAGAGAGCTGCAAAGATCTCTTCTTTCTTGGCCTTGGATTTAAGTCAATGAAATCAGGAAATATCTGGATGACACTCTTGGTTCACTGTAGAGCTCTAAGGGCCACCCAGGGGCCTTCCTGTTTATCCACCACCACCAGCCAACAGTTACTCAGCAGACACAGGGCGCAAGCCTTGCTCTCCCTGCTGGATCAGCCAATCAGATTAGACCAATGGCGGTCACTGATCTACCACCCAGGGTCACTTGAGGGCCCCCAGGGAGTTGGGATGGTACCTAACGCACGTCAGTGTTGCAGGCCAGCCCTTGGCCAAGTTACAAGGTCTTCTGGGATTTGTCTCTGAGCTGCTCCTGCCTACCCCCTTGCCATCCTTTGGGGGACCCTATGTGATTGTCCCACTAGTTCAGTGTTCACTCTAATTTTCCCCATCAAAAGTCTGTACTCAGAAAAAAAGTCTAACATCAGTCAGTTGCATAGTAATGTGAATCGAAGTCTTTCTCAGGGCTATTTGCTAACTAGAGCTCATCTCCCCTAAGGCTCCTTTGATCTACTCCTCTTGAAAGCTTTGTGGCACCTCCTAACCATTGTTTTTGCATCGTTTATCTCTTACGTTATTTAATATTTCTATTGTTGTTTAATTCCCCAACTAGACTGTAAGTCCCTCAAAGACAAAGCCAACATCTTCTACCCATTTACAGGATTCAATTATTCATTCATTCATTTATTTATTCAACAAACATCTACTGGGTATATCCTAGGTACTGAACTCTGCACTAGGTCTGAGTTTTCAAAAATGAATAAAGCATAGTCCCTACTTTCAAGATCAGTCAGTTTCCATGGGAAGACAAATTGTAGAAGCAGATAGTAATAGGCCTGCTCATGGAGGTGCAGGAGTCCGTCCTCCCTATTGCTTCTACTTTTATCCTTGCCACACCCATCCCCCACCAGCCTTTATGTGAGCTAGTCTGAGTAAGTCTGTTTCTTGCAATCAGAAGAAACCAATTACAGCATCCCCTAGGGCAAGAAATGCTTGAACTGGCTCCTAAAGGATCAGTATAAAGGAAATAAGGGCACAGGGAGGATATTCCTGGCAGATGGAATAGCACGAGCAACAGCACAGAGGCCAAGAACAGCTTGTTGTGGGCAATGCCAAACTCCTGCGCATCCATTGCTATTTTTGGTCCTTCATTGTGGCTTTGTCCACGAGAAAGCAATCCCAAACCTCAAAAGGCTGATAGAGAAGGTATTTTGGGAAATGCATAGGCATAGGGAGGTAGTCCTTTCCCGGGAGCCTGCAAAATCACGGAGTAGGTAGCTGTCTCCAGAGACCGATGCCGAAAGCCAATCCTGCTGATTCATGGCAGCTCATTTGGTGGCCAAGGGTGTACTATGAAGAAGGATTCACCACAGCAGCCAAAGTCCTGGGAGGGAGAAAAAGTTCTCAAAGAGTGAATGGCCAAGCTGAAAGGGACACTCAGGGATTGGTTTATCCAGCTGAGTCCCGAGAGTTTCACACCGATATGGGAGGAATGTGGGATCAGAACCCAGCCTTCCGTCCCCTGAAAAATACCATTTCCTCATCAATTTGGTACTTACACACATAAGAGGAATACAGACACCCAAAGCTTGGAGTACAAGAGTTTGGGAAGTATTAATACGATAAGAAGCTAGGTTGAATCTACTCTTTAGCTTCCCAGAAAAGGCTGGCTCTAGCACACAGAGCCAAGTGACACATGCTCTAAAATAATCCCGAACATCTAAACAACGCAATATTATCCCCCACCCCCAGCCAGGGCTCCACTGGGCTGCCAGCTAGCCCTCCATTTCCCAGGCCCAGCTTCCGGGGAGCCCACATCTTGATAAATAAGAGTCCACTTAATTCCACAGATATTCATTGCAGACCTACCACGTAAAGCTCTGTTATTGGAGAAGTGTGAAGAGCTCAGATTTTCTGACTTGGGACCCATCCAAATCCTACAATGCCAGAGGATCAGCTGTGGTTAACAAGGGCACCCTTGACCTGTAAGGACATTCACCCAAAGCTCAGGCTTCCATCCAGCCCATGGATTGTCTTTCCATGACCTAAAGTGGCATCCTACTTGCCTCTCAGATATCAGGAGCCACGGGCCTAATTAGCTTCTTAAAAAGTGGTTCCCCTTTGCCTATCTTTAGCTTTAAAGAGATATTCACTGAAATGTAAGTTTGATGAGGGCAGAGACTTTTCTCGTTCATTGTTTGACTCCCAGCACCCAGGACAGGGCCCAGCTCATCACTGCTGTTCAGGAAATGTTTCTTGAATCAGTGAATGTGTGGAGTGCTTTCCCCCCTTAGACGGTAGCTTTGTTGTCCATTGTGTCCCCTTGCTTAGAACAGTCCCCGCCTGGCACATAGCAGTCACTCAATAAACACTTGTTATGACTGAATAGATATGCAGATTACTGTTTTTTCAACAAATATTTTTTCTTACAGAGTCACCAGCATTTATTCAATGAATTATTGAGCCTCGTCCACAGGCCAAGCCCTGGGCCAGGCTTGGAGATCCAAAGATGCCCAAGACAGAGTCCCTGCCTCTAGATTGTCACCATCTAGTGGAAAAGAAAAATATGTAAACAAAGTAGAAGCCTTCCAGTCTGGCGGGACTGGGGCCCATAGTTTGTCAGAAAATTGAAAACGTCAAAGTGGAGAATCATGAAAAAATAATGCCATGCTGGCCATCTTCCACTTGCCCCCGGATCCACTCTCTTCCATGCTCCACCTGCATAGACTGTATTAATGGACTCCTTTGCCTTCTGCTATCCTATTGGGTTTGGCCAATAGGAAACATCGGCAGGAGACTAGAGAGAGAGAGAAATGAGAGGCCAGGGTATTAATTCCCCTGGCTCCCTCTCTCAACCCCAAACCCAGTTGCTGTCATAGGACTCGCTGAGTTCCCCTAACCTGTTTTCCCTCTCTGGTTTCCTTCTCTGGCCCTCTCTGGTTTCCCTCATCTCCACTCCCAGTTTTATAAACAGTCCTTTTATTAAACTCTTCAAAGTGTCTCATCGGAGCATGCCATATTTTTTTCCTGCTGAGACCAACTGACACACATCCAAAAATATTTAAAATGTTGTTCATCTTAAAACATATAGATGTACTGACTCTCCCCTTCTTTAATGTGGAGCAAGCCTTTCCCTTTGTGCGTGGGTGAAGCTCCAGACCATCTCGTGTGCATAAACAACATCCCTTGTGTATAGACTATGATTTGCCAGCTTCTCTTCCTTTACATGGGAATGAGGATTTAAAGACACTTGCTAAAGCTATCCAAGTGCAGAATCCTTCAAGATTTCTACAGGCTGTTTTCCAATCCTGTACAGTTGTTTCACCCGCATCTACTTTTCCAGCAGTTTGTTTTCATGTCTCACCTGTAGGGAGCCTTTTCCCCGCTTTGACAACCTCAACATTTATTTATCAATTTTGTTTTTTATCAATATACATTCATCCATGCCTACGCCGTCTCAGGCCTTGGGCTGGGACATGAGGCACAAAGATGGGCCCACCATGGCCCGTGCCCCCACGTTCAGTCTTGAGAAGACATACATATGTGAGCAGATCACAGCGTTTCATTAATGTCATTAACGAGCAAAGCAGAAGCCCTCCAATCTGGCAGGACTAGGGCTCGTGGTTTATCAGAAACGTTGTCGGCTCATTCAAACCCCTTCGCATGTCAGCTTTTTTGTGGTGTGAGCGGTACGGTCCAATTTGGGGGCCACTAGCCACGTATGGTATTGAGCCCCTGATGTGGCTCTTCCAAATTACAATGAACTGTTAGGTTGGTGCAAAAGTAACTGTGGCTTTTGCAATGATTTTTAACCTTTTAAACCACAATTACTTTTGCACCAATCTAAGCGTGAAATATGCCCTGGGTTCCAAAGGCTTAGTACAATGCAGTGTAAATAGATCTCAATATATTTTTGTACGGAGTACATGTTGAAATGATACTATGCTTTACAATACTGATTTTTATAATATTGGGTTAAATTAAGTGTATTGTTAAAATTAATTTTGCCTGTTTCTTTTTCCTTTAATGTGGCTACTAGAAAATTTTAAATTGTTTTTTTGCATATGTGACTCACTTTTACGGCTCATGTTATTTTTCTATTAACCAGAGCTGGTATAGAGGAAAAACTAGTTCCCCTACATTATGAAAAAGCCCAAATTTATCAGCATCACCACCACCGCTTGTTATTGGTCTTGCCTACCGCATGCCAAAGAACGTCCCTGTTAGGTAAGGAAGCCCGTGTCAAATGCATATGGTATATTATAAAGGAGGTGCCCAGTGATCCAGGTACATGATGAGTAATGGAGCAGGGTCAGAAGGCCTGAGTTCAAATCCCAGCTCTGCATATACTTGCTAAGTGACCTCGAGAACATCACTGGCCTGTCACTTTCCTCATCTGTACAAATGTGAAAGGGATTCATTATATCGTCCCCCATCTTTCTGGCTCTGGCTGCCTCCTTCCAGAAGCATTTGCATTTTTAAAAAAGAGTCTCTAGAGGACAATTCTTCATCCAAATTAGGAAATGCCAGGTGGCAAAACTTTAGGCACCAGTGGAGGAGAAGCTTTGGCACAGAGCTTCTGATCATAACTCAGATTCTATCTGAACCTGATAAACACATAGGAAATCACAGGGCAGAATGAAGTGGTGGGCTGGCACAGAGGTCCCAGGTGGGTCTGCGTTCCCTTCACTTGTACCACCAAATACATGCTATTGATTTAAGCTGCTTGGACAGGTCATTCCATGGGCATGTTCTCTTATGGCACACACATGTCCATCTCCATAAGTGCAAACACTCACTCGCAATCAACTTTTTAAAAAATCAAGTCAATTTTTCTCAGACAGCATGGACAACAGAGTGTGCTTAAGAACGTGGCCTCCCACTCCAAGAGGGAAGCACCTCTCCCCTGGAGAGGACCAGGGGCCCCCAGGAAGGAGGCGGCATGAAGCCAGGTCACACTCAGGGCCCTGGTCCAAGGACAGCACAGCAGAGGCTGCAGAGAATCCAGAGACAAACCAATCATGAGCTGGCAGGCCCCAGGGGAAGAGGCAAAGCTAATTGCAAACCCCAGCCAAACAATGTGAGGCAATTAGGCCAAAAATGGAGAGTCCCAGGAGGGAAAACCTACAGTTATCACAGAGGGCCAGAGCCATGGTTCTGGCTATGAAAAGGGTGGCAGGGAGAATGGCACTCATGAGCAAAGGAGAAATGACCCCCAAAGCAAAGGAGGTGTGAGAGAAAGGCACAATGGATAACAGAGGGATACCCACATTTGTGTGTCCCCTTCATTTGATGCCATGAGGACAACCAGACCATTTACGAGTACCATAAGGTACCATTCTGTACCTTATGCTTTGAAGGTACCGAAATAAGCTAAAAGAAGTCCCCCTTAGACCAGCTTTCCATCAATCCAAGCTCTACCCAATGTCAAATTCCATCTCCTCCAGGAAGCCTTCCTTCCCCTCCAAAAAAACTATAGTTCCCAAAGATCCTGCTGTGAATTTCCAAAGAAACTCAAAGTGGATATCCAGGATTAGAATCTAAGAAAGGAAATCAATGAACAACTAATGCAAAAAGTAAGTTAATTTAAAATTGTTTGTCGTTTTATTTGCAAAGAAAACATTTAATTCCCTTTTAAATTAAAAAAGGAAGCATCTAATTTTGTGAAATTATTGCTAGACAGAGTATGTCCTAAATTAAAGAGTGGGAGAAAGACAAGAGGAAACGGGAGTGGAGAAAAAGGAAGAGAGTAAAGAAGAGAAATATATGGGAAAGGGAAAGAGAGAGAAATAGGAAGAGAAATAATTACATGAAAAAGAGCTAGAGAAGGGCAGGTTGAGAGAACCCATTGTACACTAAGAATGTTACTTTTAAAAAGAATATGTGTTCGGCTGTAAAGGGTTCTAGAATGTCCATTATTAGGTGAAGTTAGCTGCTAGAGTTGTTGAGATCGTCTATATTCTTGCTGACTTTGTTTGCTTGTGTCAATCCCAGAGAGGACAGCTGAAGTCTCCAGCTATAATCCTGTGCCTCTTATTTCTTCCTCTATGTCTATCCACTGTCGCTTCATGTATTTTGAAGCTCTGTTGTTAGTTGTATACACATTTAGAACTGTATGACTTCTGGTGAATTGACCTTTGTGTCATTCTGTAATGTTCCTCTTCTCCCTGGTAATTTCGCTTGTTCTGAAGTCTACATTGTCTGATATTAATCTAGCCACTTCAGTCCTTTTTGTTTTTTAATTATAGTAAAATATAGATATATAATGTATCATCCTAACCATTTTTAAGTGTTCAATAGTGGTGTTCACACTGTTGTGCAACAATCTCCAGAACTTTTTCATCTTGCAAAACTAAAATTCTATAACCATGAAACAGCATTGCACCCATTTCCTCTTCCCCTCAGCCCCTGACAACCACCCTTCTACTTTCTGTCTCTATGATTTGAAATGAAACCATGGAAAGCAAAACCGTGGGTAAGGAGAGACTGTTGTATACTTTAATTAACCTCCTGGCTTTTTAAGCTACACCTCTTTATATTATTTTTTAATGGGTGCGCTAGGAAGTATAACATGCACACGTAATTTTTCACAGTCGGCTTAGATAATCGGCTTTGCATAATAGTTTACCACTTTATGCAAAGTATAAAAGCCAGGAATGTCAATTTTAAAGTTCTACCCAAGTGTAAAAGACAAGATGAAGGACAGTACATATTGTTTCTTACTGTTAATGTGGTAAATATAGGTGAGTATATGTCTGAACATGCTGATAGTATTTCTGGAAGGATACACAAGAAATCCTTAATAGTGATTGCCTTGGGGAGGACACAGACGTGGGAGACGGAGGGATGGAGGGTTATGTCTCACTGTAAACCTCTTTGTATCTATGTTTTTTTTACCAAGTTTACATATTATATTCTCAACAAATAATTCACAAAAAGATTTATCATTTATTACCCCAAAGTCACTTGATATATTAATAATGACATAATAATTGCTAATGGCTTTATAATTACTCAAATTCTTAAAATTTTAGAATTTCCACTCTTAAAAGGACAATCTACAGCAATGGACATTACACATCAGTGATGAGAGAAAACTCTCTCAAAGGGTAAGGTGAAGGTAAAGGTCCCAGCACCCCTTTGCAAGCTCCGTCCTCCCATCTTTCTCATTGCAGTGGATTGCATAACATCCACCCTCCAGGGACTGGTCTTAGCCAATCAGGGCTCTTGCACTCCTTTTACCAGTGATTAGTTTACAGGTAGGCATAAGGCCTAGGTCTGACCAGTGAGATGTGAGACAAGTTCCCCTGGAGCATGTCTGAAAAAGTTTCCTTGCTCTTATGAAAGAGAGCCAATAAAAGACACCTTCATTGCTGCCTCAGGATCTCACTGTGTCAGGATATGAGGCCTGGAACTGCTGCAAAGATCTGGAGGCAGAATCCCTCTACCTGCTATCTTCCCCCGATGTGACTACTACACTCCTTCTCTGTTTGAACTTTAAGAGTATTCTGTTCATTGCAGAATACTGGCAGCTTTCTAACCCATATGCCATCATTCCTCCATTATCCACGTAGACCCTTCTATAGGTAAGAGCTGACGTTGTCGTCAGGGATACACACTGGGAAAGGCACAAGCCCTCCCTGCCTTTAAGGAGACTCCTGGAGCCTCTCCAGACCTGTCCTGCGTTCTGCTCATGCTTGTTTCCCAGAAGCCCTACTCAACCTTTATGACTCACCTCTCGTGTCACATGCTCTGTGACTCTGCCATTATGGACGCCCTTCCTGCATGTACACACCCTCTACCTTTGTGACAGCACTTTTCAGACTGCATTGCAGTGGCCCCCTTCTTAGCATGTGAGCTCCTGCTGCGGAAGCCCAGAGTCGGCCTCAGGCCCTAGAGCTGAACAATCTTGGCCAGGTAGCTGCTAGCTCACACCCCAAGGGCAGGAAGCAATGCAAAGCAGGTTCAAAGGTGGGACAGAAGGAAGACGTTTGCTATCGTTTAGAGTCCAGAGCAGGGGAAGCAGGCAGGGCCTGAACTACAGGCCAAGGAAGGCGAGGACAAAGGAAGGAGAAGGAGAGCTGACAGGCAAAGACCAAGAACCCCTGTCTCTCCACAGGTGGGTCCCTCCTCCAAGCCCCAGACTCCTTGATTTTTCCTTCCGAAGGTCATTGCACAACCGGGAGCCCACCCAACAGAAATAGGTAGTTTCATTTGTTTAGTTGGTTGGGCCTTTTCTTCTTCTCTTTATAATCTTGGGTCTAATTATGTAAATCCCTCTTCCCTTCCACCGGAGCTCTGCACCCCTCCACCTTGTTCTCTTTTTTCTGCAGACATAGCTCACCCTGTTTCTGGCCCTGCTTCCCTCCTTTGTGACCCAACCTTCTTAGCCTGTCGATTGGTATTAGTTTCCCTGTCACTTTCTCTCAGTGGGTTCTCTCAACAGCCTTTTTAAATTACATGTTCTTTCTATTCCATGTCTTTCTGACATAGACCAGCCCAATCCAGGTGCAACTGGAACAGGTTACTTCCCAAGTGCTGTGATGAGGTATATTGGTCACAGTTCTTAATTGCAGGCCACAGAATCCACTCCAGCTAGTTTAAAAACAGGGGCGTGTATTAGGAGGTATGAATAGCAGGGAAGGCTAAGGAAACAAATCTAGACCCGTCGTTATGAAATGCACGTTACAATTGCCTAGAGAGCTTAAAAAATAAACTATCCATGTCCAAGCCTTACTCAAACCAATTAATTCAGTCTTTATTAATATACATATATACATTTTTAAAGTCTTAGGTAATTCTATGTATCACAAAGATTCAGAACTTACTCCAGGCCAGTGGATTGCAACCTTGGCTGCATATTGGAATCGCCTGGGGAGTCCTTTAAATGTCCTTTAAATGGTACCTAGGCCTAATCCTTACAGATTATGATTTAACCAAGGGTATGGCCTGGGCTTCCACATTATTCAAAGTTTCCGAGGCGGTTGTAATTGTAGCCTTGGCCACGACTTGAATGGGTATGTTAACGACCTGAGGGATTTCTTCTAAAATGCAACTGATTCCTTAAGACCTGGCTGGGGCTTTGGCATTCTGCTCCTGGTCTGTGGACCACAGTCTGGGGACAAGGCGCCACTCTGAGCTTCCAGGACTGTCTCCCAAAAAGACACCACACCACCGGGCCACCTGAGGAGCTGCTTCTTCCTCTCAGTCTGGAAGCTCCAGTGCTGGACAGCTGCCCCCACGGCTGTCAGCAATATAACCCAGCACTTCTGCCATCATGCCTCCTGGCACGGGAATACCCACACTCCACTTCTCTGCTCAGCGGCTCCGTTCCAAATCAGAATCTCACCCCAGGGCAGCCACTTGGTGGATCCTCAATCACACCCTGAATCTTCCTGCAAGGACGCCTGAGAAAGGTTGTTGAAACAAGTGTTGAGAGGCGATTAGCAGTAACCGCCCTAGTGGCAGAAAACTCACTCTCTCTACTTTATTGGAGCCTGAAATCCCACCATTTGTAGGTAATTTCTCAAAATGAAATATTGTCCATGAATGCACCAAGTTATCCATGCCAGCATGGTTTGTCCTAGGGAATGATGGTGGTAGGGAGACAGGGAGGACCCTGGTGGACTAAACAAAAGACAGCCATATCCTGAAACTCCAGGACCTGGAATGGCTTCCTTCTCCAAACAGGCAAGGGAAGGTATAAAAGTAAGAACTTTTGCTTCAGTCACTGGGCAACCCAATTGGGACCCCCTCTCGTTCCGAGAGCTGCGAATTCCTACTTTTAATAAACTATTCTATTTTACAACTCCTTGCCTCTCCTTGGTCCGTGCTTCCATTCTTCAGTTTCACGAGACACGATCCTGGCACTCACAGAAAATTTCCTACACCAGTTAGAGGACAGGAATGGGAGGGAAGCTTTTCACTATGCGTCCTGTTCTAACTTTCAGATGTTGTACCTGTTATACAAATAAATACAATTTGCTTTGTAAAAAAAAAATAATAATAAACCTGCTTTATAAAATCATCCTGCAAGGTGTAACATGCATGTCTTCATTCATTCATTTATTCCACAGATATCTATCTCACCCTACCTACTCCTCGCCCCAGGTGTGTGGAGGGGCCATGGTGCAGCCCCGACGCTGTGAAGACCCAGCACCTTGCGATGAGGGAGCCCTGGAGCATCAGAAGAGGGGTGATCGGTTCAGTCTGAGGGTCCCCAGGAAAGTTTGCTAGGAGACATCATTGGAAATGAGACTTAAGGCATGGGATTGTGTTTTTAGTGAAAGAGAACATTCCAGAGAGAACGCCCTGTGCAGTAAGGGGCTTGAGAAAAGGCACAGAACACAGTACGCTCAGATGATCCGATACAGTGCAGGTTGATCTGATGAAGGATAAGCAACAAGGGGTGTGTGTGTGTGTGTGTGTGTGTGTGTGTGTGTGTGCGCATGTGCGGCATCTCCCTGAGCCTCTCCATACCTCGGTGTGTGTGAAGATGCACGGAGAATATCTTCATGGAATGGACCCTGAGACTGGCAAGAGCTGAGCCAACTGTGGAGCAGTTCTATCCTTCTGAGCAAATCCACTTGGAAAATGCCAAACAGAAATGTGGGCTCAGAGGTGGATCCAGTTATGACTGGTTATTGCTTCACTTAGAAACACCTTCAACTGAGGAAAAGGGGAGAGAAGAACCTGTGCTGCTAAAATACTATTATGATATGTTAGGGACTTACCTGAAAAAGCGGTGTCGTGCTCTGAAGGAGTTATGCACCTTTCCTCCCACCCCGCGAAAGTCACCCCTGGGCTGAATGACAGCAGAACTCTGACACCAGAGAAGTCTTTTTCTGCACCTTCGGATCGTCCTCTCCTTGGGACGCACCTCCACGGTAGGGGCTAAAAGAGATACAAGTGATTAGGATTACGGGGCAGCAGTCCAGACAAAGACAAATGCGTTTCAGACAGGCTCATGGAAGACGTGATAGAGGAGGGCCATTGAATGCTAGGTCAAGATTTAGGTAGGGAACAGGAGGAGGACACCTAGAGGCAGGAAGATGACACAACTTCGAAAAAGAGATGGGGAAATAAGTGGCAAGAGGATGGGAAATGTGGAGGCATTTAGTGGGAGAGAAGGCCAATAGAA
The DNA here is from genome assembly GCF_964194185.1 of Rhinolophus hipposideros. Lineage (NCBI taxonomy): Eukaryota > Metazoa > Chordata > Mammalia > Chiroptera > Rhinolophidae > Rhinolophus > Rhinolophus hipposideros. The sequence goes on along the minus strand of NC_138049.1, from coordinate 98,320,426 downwards.
AAAACTTTGGGGCAGAATGAGACAGTTTCCAGAGGTGGTGTATTCGTTTCCTAGAGCTGCTATAACAATGTACCACAAACTGTGTGGCTTAAAACAACAGAAACTAACCCCGCCACCACTCCCCAGTTCTGGAGGCCAGAAGTCCGAAAGCAAGATGTCAGCAGGACGCAGCTCTCTCTCTGAAGACCCTGGCGGGGAACCTTCCTTCCCTTTTCCAGCTTCCAGTGGATGCTGGCGGTCCTTAGTGTTCTTTGGCTGGTAGACACTCCAGTCTCTGCCTTTCTCATCCCACGGCAATCTTCTCATGTGTCCAAATTCCCCTCGTCTTTTAAGGACACCAGCCATTGGATTGAGAGCCCACCCTAATCTAGTATGACCTCTTCTTAACTTGATTCCATCTGCAAAGACTCTATTTCCAAATAAAGTCACATTCACAGGTACTGAAGGTTAGGACTTCAACATATCTTTTGGGGGACATAATTCAACGCCTCACAGACAGTAAATAAGTTTCATTTTCTGGGGAAATTGAGGAGATTTTGTTAAGGAAGAATTCTGGGGCTGCCCCCGAGCTCAGAGGGAGAAAGGGATCTGTAAGGTCTTCCCGTCCCTGAAGAGAGAGGAGCCGTGCCAGGTGTTCGCTATTCCTCGTTTAGGCTTGGATCACAAGCAACTGGAAGCAAGTGAATTTCATCAAAGGGTCGATTTGTCCCTTTGGGGACTGCTTTAGACTATTCTTATGTTGTTCCCAGCTCCAAAAAATCCTCATCTATGCTCCAGCTCAGCCTGCCTTCCCAGGGCACTGCTCTCCAATGTACCTTTTTCTTCCTTCTCCCTCAACCACCCTCACCTGACCTGTGTGCTATTCCTTCGGGTTCAATTCTCTGGCTAATAAACTAGTCGTTGCCAATGGCACAAATGATTTCATGTCTTGCCTCTGCCAATTGGCAATTTACTTCTTAATAGGAGCTTCCTGAAGACACAATTCCTCAACACAGAGGAGTGATTGAGCCCAATGGGACTTTATCATGTTTCTTCAATCTCTGAGCATCAGTGAGATGTGGGACCTGGTCCTTGTAGCAAACCAGTTTTTCGGAGATTGGCTCTCAACTTGATACTAACTGGCTGACCTGGACAGACCTGGTGAGTGAGAGGAGGCAGAAGGAAAGCCGCATAACCTACTCATGAAGAAGGAAAAATTCAGTGGCCGAGGGATTACCAGGCCTGAATTCTAGCCTCCAACTCTGCTCAGTTGCTGTGTGATCTACTCTGGGCTTTCATGTCTGCAAAACTCATTCTAATAACTATTTGTGTAACCAACAGCCCTTTCTCCTCTCTGTGCCTCAGTCTCTCCCTCCTTTCAATGGGGGAAATACACAGAACATCGAAAAGGTCTCTTCTGACCATGACATTTATTAGTGATTTTTATAAGATGGTTTGACTCAAATTATATTTTAAAAAATCCAGTCTGAACTTGAACAAATATTTGGTTACTCGGTCTACAGTACATAACATAGTAATTGTGTAATTAAGAGATAATGTCAATATAGAACAGTGTTGACAAGATAATAGCATTCTGAAACCACATAAACACCAAAGCAAGTGAACCAATTTATAAGTGAAAAAGCAGAAAAACAACTGGCAAGCGGCCCAGAGACTCTTTGTGGTCCAAGTTTGTCCATTTGCCTCGTAGCCCAGTTTCGTGACATTTCATAGCTCATCCAGATCATGCCCCCACGTCCCTATGTAAGAGTGAAATTTGGTAAATCAATAATGTAATTAAACTTAGCTAGTTTGCAGTTTACTCCATCCTGATATTCAGCTGTTTCTTCTTTGTTTCTCCTCCCACTGATTAACTGAAGAGTTCTGTTCCCTTTTTCAAGGCTACTCATACCTCGTTAATTAACAAACATCCTAACCTGAAAAGAACTGCTTCTTCAATCTTCAGGAGACCCCAAATCAGACATGGGATCCAAGATCACAACTCCCAGCAGTTTTTCACAACTCCCTAGCAGTTTTCCACAGATGGCTACGGACAATGAGACTTAAGATAACATTGAGACAGACTGAAGCCTTACAAGACCCCAGGAGACGACTTCTCAACTATTAGCCCTGAGGCCTGCTTTCCTTTGTTCTTTCCCACTTACCTGCCTATAAAACCTCTTAATCGTTTTTGCTCGGGGAAGGTGATTTCTTAGACGTGAGTCTGCCATCTGGCCTAGCTGCTGGCATCTAGAACAAAAGATGCTTTTCTCCTCACCAACCCTTGTCACTCTAGTTTTTTTGGACTCTTTGGGCAACAAGCAGCACCAAACCTGAGTTCAGTAACACCTGTTCTGTACCCCCAATCATGTGGGTCAAGATAGAAGAAGCCAGGGTCACTTGCAGAAGCTGGTTTTCAACGTTCCACTTGCATAGTTTCAGAAACTTAGTCACATGGCTGTCAGGCCTGGACGAGCTGGAGCTCACTGGGTTCAAACACTCCTAGTGCCCCACCACTGGCTGATAAAGAAGCTGAGAAACAGAGTCAAGAAGGATTTTTCTCTTGGTAACTTCTGAATTGGTTTATGGGAGGAGGATGGGAACCCAGGTTGCCACTTTTCCTGACTCTAGCCAGAATGCCTTACTTAGATCCAGTTTCTCAAGGGAGCAGGAAGGATCTGGAGGTGGAGGAGGGATGGGTCACGTGACCTTGAGACCGAGCGGCTTCTCCCCAGAGCAGAGAGAAGGGATCAGGCATTGTGCTAACTATACTGCCTAGCAAGATGAAAGTTGGGGAGGATGGAACGGTGAAGGCTGTGAGTGGAGAGGAGGGCTTGTCCACATCTTAGTGTTGGGTAAGAGCTGCAAAACCCTTCAAATTAGGAGATGTGAGAATAGAGCAAAGAGAGAAGTGCTGATTCATAGGGAGGAAGAGGTTACCTTGTTCACCACTGGAAAGGACACCTGGTGTCCTGCAAAAGCACTGGCTTTGGAGCCAGGACAGCTGAGTTCAAGCCAGTAATTTGCTAGTTGACTGAATACAAAGTCTGACAATTAATTTTGCAAACACATCCTAGGAAAAGTACTACATACCTCACTACTAAATATCACTATGGCCACCTTCAAAGGATTCCCCTTGGGAAGCTATGCACCCATGTCAGTGCGTACTCCACAACTTCAAAGCAATTTCAGAACTCTTTCTGGAATGGCCATCAGAGCTGTCGTCGTATTACCCTTGATGTCCTGAATGTCATCAAAATGTCTTCCTTTCAATGTGTCTTTTATCTTCGGTAAAGAAAAAAGTCATTGGAGGCCAGGTCAGGTGAGCAAGGAGGGTGTTCCAATACAGTTATTTGTTTACTGGCTAAAAACTCCCTCACAGACAGTGCCGTGTGAGCTGGTGCATTGTCGTGATGCAAGAGCCATGAATTGTTAGTGAAAAGTTCAGGTTGCCTAACTTTTTCACGCAGCCTTTTCAGCACTTCCAAATAGGAAACTTGCTTAATTGTTTGTCCAGTTGATACAAATTCATAATGAATCATCCCTCTGATCAAAAAAGGTGAGCAACAGCATTGCAACAAGTTCGTGAACTTAACTGTCTGACCTCATAAATCATCAATTTCAGCTCTCTGTGCTCCAAGTTTCACTCTCCTGAAATGAGGCTGATGGACCTAACCAGCCAATATTCAAATGCCCTGAATGGAGGTGAACTTCTATTTCGCTTCCTGGGTCGTTGAGATGATTAAGGGACTAGATGCTTCATAAACCTCCTGCCAAGTCTAACATCCACAGATCCTGTGAAACTATCAGGTGGATTCACAATGATTTTGACAAACACCTGCCTGCCCGGGCTATAATGGGATCCTAACTATAGTTATGGGGTCAAGGCCCCCTGACCCATGAGAGTAATCTCAGGGGGACGCGCAGTCTCTTGGCTTCCCTGTTGGACACAGAGCCCAGGGGTCAATGGGCCACAGGTCCCAAGAGGTATGAGCCCCGTTCCCCCACATCTCTGTGCCTTTGTACATAGTCCCTCCACCTGGGACCCTCTTCCCCTCCCACTGAACACGGTCCGATTCAGCTAGTGGGACACTGATAAGGGAAGCTTTGTTGATTCCCCTGAACAGAATTAATTACTTTCCTTGTCACATTAAGTTATTTATATTCTGACCTGTTGATACTATTTGTTTTCAGATCTGTCTCTCTGGTTAGACTTCTTGAGGGCAGAAACTGTTTTTTCACTTCACTAAATTGGGTGACAAGCATGGTGTCTGCCCAGAGTGGGAGCTCAGTAAACTACTGTTAAATGAAAGGAATGGAAGGAAAGAGCAAGGGAGACAGGGAAGGAGGGAGCAAACATAGTGGAATGCCACTATTTTTCTGTATCTCTTCCGAGGCATGTAGTTTTGATTAGTTGCAATCATTGCATAATCCAATTTTTCCCCCCTGCTTTTTCATTTCGTATTAGTCTGTAAGTATTTTTCGTGTTGCTACATAATCCTCATAATTATCATTTTAATGGATGCTTAATATCCCCATCAGGTTAATGTGCCATAATTTACTTAACCATGTCCCTCTTTAGAACGTAACCTTTTAAAACATTAAACGGAAACCTTGACAAGGTTTTAAAATAGACAGGGAAAGTGGTTTCTTGGCAACGTGTGTGGCATTTCTGAGGTGTGGAGTGCTCAGAAAATGAGGAGCCCTCGCCTGCCTCGGGTATGAAGAAGCAGGGGTGGGAGCTGGGGCCTGGGTCTAAGTGGGCAATGAGAGCCAGGAAGCAGAAGACGAGAGGGGGTCCTACCCCAGCCCCGCTTCTCCCTCGGGCTGCAGGTTTGTGCCTTAGCTCTGCCTTTGGTGAAGGAGATGGAGTCACTGGCCATGCTTTGGAAATAATAATAATAATAATAATAATTAATAACAGCTAACATAGAATGAGCTCTGCACTAAAAACTTTATAAAATTTGTCTCATGTAATCCTCAGATTTTATTTTATTCCCTATTTTATAGCTAAAGAACCTGAGATCCAGAAGTCACACAGCTAGTTGTGCTGGCCCTGACCCCAGGCCGTTTAGCTGCAGGGTCCCTACGAGTCCTGAGCTCCTCTCCTCTCTTCTATGGGTTCTGTCACTCAGTGATTCCCAATCCCCAGGGTCCCCTACACAGTCTGTTCAGGCTTGTCCTTACCAGGTTGTACCAGGAGCCCCGGGACTTCAAAACTTTTAGTAATGACCCTAACAAGGATGTCAGGAGACTTACTGAACCCACTGTTTTTGAGTGACTTGCAGCTGGGGGACAAGGAATGTGCGTGGGTGGCAGGAACCGACTCTGGCATCCAGGAGACAGTAAGTAGAACAAAAACATCTAGATCTGTGTTTGCAGCCTGGGTTCTGCTATTTACCAGCAATTCAGCCTGGGCCACTTACAGCTCTCAAAGACCCAATTGCTTAGTTTGTAAAAGGGAGATAATATTAGTTGCCTCCCAAGCTTGTTGTAACGATACCAGATGGTGATGTGTGACGCATGTGCAGTACTCAATGATGGGTAGCTGTTTCTATTATCCCAAGAGACCAGATAGGAGCCAGCTCTAAGATCAATTCCTTAGGGTTAGAGACCCTCCCCTTCTATCCAGCACAAGTCAGGGAAGAAAAATGTAAACACCAAGGGAAAATGCGAGGGGTTTATTTTTCCTTCCAAAGCCATGGCTAGTAGGCTGCAACTGGTGATGGTTCTGCTGGTGATGACAACACTGACATTTATTGAGCATTTACTGTGTGTCAGGCACTGTGTTATGTACCATACATGTATTGACCCATTTCATCTTCAAGCATCCCTGTGAGGTAGGGATGATCACTATTCCCATTTTTTAGAGGAAACTGAGGTGCAGCAAGGATTTTGTGGCTGCCTGTGGTGTTCCCACCATCTTGGCTGGGTGGACACTGGCAGAGTATCTAGCACAAACCCACCCTGCTCTGTGCTGGCAAAGCCCCTTGGAGGCTCAGCTTCAGTTCTGGGAGCCCTGGAGGGAGAGAGAGGAGAGGGGAACTTCTGACTGTGGTGGGTCTGGAAAAGAAAAACCATAATGAGCCCCTCTTTGAAGGACTCCAAAATATGTTTAGTAAAGACTCTGAGAGGCTCAGGGTTGTCTCATCAGAGAAGAGGGAATGTGGGGAGGGGCTAAATGCCCTCTTCAAACACTGGGGCTCCATTTTTGCTGCTGGAGCCCCAGCATTCTGCCCTGTGCACCGAGAGCTTGCAGCCCTGATCTCAGCATGGGTGAGGCTGAGCCATTCCATGTTGGCTTCTGATTCGGCAATAGCCTCTGACCTCACCATAGAAGCAAGAGGGAAAATCCAGAGGGGATGTAGCCTGTGGCAGAAGCTCACCATGCGAGACAGGTGAGAAAAGGAGGCAGGCTGGGAGAGGGGCAGGCGTGCTGATCAGGGAGCAGAGATTGTGCAGGCAGGAGACGGGCTGGTAGATTCAGGGCTACAGGGAGACGCAGGCCCCGTGGAAGGGATCAGGGTCCCAGGCTGTAGCAGGGCAGAAACACCATGGTCTGGATACCATGGGTCCGTGTTCAGCTGGGATCTGAGTGATGGGCAGGGCCAGCAGCAAAAGAGAGACTGGCAGTGGCTTCCAATGTGTAAAGACATGTTGCTCAGGCCCCGGCTGTTGGAAAAGGAGCAGGGGCTCCTGAGGTACTATGGAGAAAGGCTAAGAAAAGCTAAAGGAGGGATCCAGAGCAAGAGGGAGGGAGGAAACAGAAAAGATGAAGAGAAAACCCAGCCTGCCAACCTAGAGCCCTAGAAGGGCAACCAGGTAACTGGATCTGGATGACATGTGGGGCAATCGAATCTTAAAGGGAGAACCGAAGAAGCTGAAACTAGAAGTCAGAAATCATCCAGTCCAGCCCCTCATCTTACCTAAATATGCGGAGACCCTGAGGGATTGGGGAAGAGGGGTCAGCGGAGGGACTAGGGGCCTGGTTTTCTGTTTGTGTGCTGTTCTGGCCATCTGAATTCATTTTCTATGCTGCATAACAAATAATGACAAACTTAGTGGCTTAAAACCACACCTACTTATGATCTCAGAGTGTCTGTAGGTCAGAAATCTGAGAGGGCTTGAGTGCTTAGGGTCTCACAAGGCCAAAAGCAAGATGCTGGCCAGGCCGGGCTCTAATCCAGAGCTCTGAGGAAGAACCCACTTCCGGGACCATTTCCTTGCTGGCTGTCAGGCAGAGGTTCAAATCTTTCAAGGGCTTCAAATCTCCCTAATTTCCCCTTCTGCAACCAGCCAGAGAAAACTCTGATTTGAAAGGGCTCATGTGATTAGGTTAGCTCCACCCAGATGATCTCCATTCTGAGAGCCAACTGGCTAGGAAGGACCTTAATTACATCCGCAGAATCCCTTTTGCCATATAATGTGATACGATCAATGAAACACCACCAGGCAGCAGAGACCATGGGGGCCATTGTAGACTTCTTCCTGCCACAGCAGCTAAGTGGATGGGTAATGTTGTGCAGGCAGCAATTCTGCAGGAAGGAGAGAAGCAGAATGCCAGCAAGGCTGGTGCGCATGGCCTAGGGCTCCCACAGACTGGGTCTTCCCCCAGTACTCCCATGGGCGGCATTGAGTACTGGGGCTCCCTAGGAAGCTCTGCCAAGCTAGAGAGGCTATGATGAGGCCTTGTTTCCCCTGCCTCTGTCTCCCACACATGCCCAACATTAGATTCATAAATATACCCCTCAAAACACACATACAATATCCAGGCCCACGCCAGTCCCCAAGCCCAATCAGGCCAAGCTGGAGCCAGAGTCAGCCTGCCAACCTCATCGGAATCTGTGTGCCAAGGAGAAATCTGGGGAGGCGGAAGTCACAAAGTCACCATGTGATGTGGCAATCAGTGTCACCGGATCACCAGGCAGCAAGCTTCCCTCCAGAGTCCACCCAGCCTCCTGTGGGCCAAATCTCCACCCGGAACCAGAGCTGCTCACCTGCGTCCCCAGCACCCTTTCCCAGGGACAGAGTGTCCTTGCCATATCTCAGCACACAGACCCAGGAGCGGTTCAGCCTGGGCCTAGTTAACTCACACTCTGAGTGCCCCTCACCCACAGGAGGGTACCTGGACCACCCAGCAGCAGTGCCACGGGAACTGCCTTGTGTCCTGCGCTGACCCAATGCCAAAACCGATCCTCAGTCTTCACCTGTGAAAACTCTGATAAGTGACCACTAGACCTCCCTCTGCAGTGTGGGAAGGCTCCCCCTGCTCCCCCTTTTATAGCCTAATCTCCAGTCTTCAGTATCTGCACGCAGACTTCAGAACACATTGGTGTGGCCTTTGCTACACTGTGGGCACCCTGAGGGCAGAGACAGGGCCCTTTCACCTCCACATCCTGAGTGCTGGAGATCGTGCCAGAACTTTGAGATTCTGATCAAGTCCACGAACTGTTCACTTGCAGAATGCAGGAAGGAAAATGGCGGTAGGTAGAAGCTGCGTCTGATTTGCTGGCCCAGGCTGCCGACGTAGATCAGTTCAATTCAGTGAGGCTCGGGTTGCTCTTTCTATTCCTCCATGTCTATGCAAGAGAGCAATGCAGCTGAAAAGGACAAGGAAAAGCCAGCATTCTAATATTTCACGTCCCAGTGCAGAGCGGTGGTACAAGCTGTGACTTGCTTCTGCTTTTTTTGCTGAGTCTCTATTTAGAGTCCATATCATGGCAATCAGTGAGACTCCTGGTGGAAGAGCTGGAAATTATAAAATGTAGAAGGAGTGGGACTCTCCTGCCCTTGAGTTCTGTTGAGTTGGCTCAGAACCTGGCATGGGAGGGTGGTGATGGGGCCACGGCCTGAGGCTCGGAAAGCTCGTGTTCCTGGGCAAGGAGAGAAATGCCACGCATTACCTCATTCTTTTAAAGTTAGGGGGAAGGAAACCCTTATCCCTCCCTAATTCGGTTCAATTTATAGGGAAGATGCGGGCAACTAGCCTGCCTTAACTGAGTTCACGGCAGATACAGCCTTCGGGAGGAGGTGGGGCAGGCAGCTGCTGGTGGGCTCATTTCTGCCATTTACAACGGCTTAAGCAGCAGGCTGGGAAAAAGGGGTTCTCTAGCCCAGTCTCTCCGGGTTCATCACAAAACATCTCTTGAAATGCTCCAGGAATCAGGCTGGAATTTATTATACATTTGGGGCAAATAAGTCAACCCAGTGAAAAGATTTGCTGCAACCGCCAAGAGTTATAATAGCATTGGAAATGGCCTTTCAGATAGAATAGTATAAAACCTGAAGTTTTATAGAGAAAACACTTAGGTAAGCATGTTTACCCAGACCTTATAAACAAGCTAGAAGATCCAGTGCCTTAAACAGGCAGCTTCTGCTCACAGACTTTCTCACCATTTGAATCTGTTGCCTGTGTATTGACTTCCTGCCTCCCTCCCCCTCTGGCTGCAAGCTCCCGGACAGCAGGGATGGTCGCTGCTACGTTTTTCAACACCTACCCCACCAGCAAGCTTAGTCTGGGACACAAGAGGCATTTATAAATTAATTGTCAAATAAATAAACACGTGGATCGAGTTTCTTTAAAGCCGAATAGAAAACCAGAGTAGTAATTGATAACATGTGAAATAGTGGAAAACTATCCATTGCACTTAGACATCTGTATTTCTCTAACTCTCGCTTACAGCTGTATCACAAATGTTGATGAATAGGTAGTATTTTTAATCCAAGAACGGATGTCTATAAAAAAAGGAGTAATAGCCTATCATCATATGCTGTTAGATCTAAGATGCTGCTAACCCTTCTGAGAATCCTACTCATTGGGCCAGGTGAACACAACCCCATCCCACAGGATGCCCAAGACAAGTGGCAGTAAAAGTCAAACCAACATCATCGAGCCCTTCAGGGATGGGAAGGCCCATGCAGGTTTTCAATAGCAGTGCCAGCTTTGGGGGGAGCTGGCGTTTGCTAAAATGGGAACACACTCCCATGGGAGGGACCTGGCCGTGAGGCTTTTCATTGCTGACTCATCTGAGAACTGGTGCACACCCGCAGCCTGCTGGGAAACATGGCTGAAGAATTGCAGGATCAAGAAGGAGGTCATTGCCATCCCATTCAAAAGACATCAAGGGCATTTTCCCCTTTCCCTTTTCTAGTAAAGTCCTTTTCCTCAAAAGACTGAGGGAACCAGAATTTTCAGTAGAAGTAGGGGACAGCGGATTCCCAGCCACTTTAAAGACTAATGATCGCATTCATCTCACTTCCTGACCCTCTTGACAGAGCCAACTGAGTTACTTAATATTCTAATATCCTGAATCCCTTGCTTAGAGAATCTCATTTGTTTATATAAAGGGAAAAATTAAAGCCATACAGTAGGCTTTAAAGCCATACAGTAGGCTTCGTGAGAAATCATTCGAGTTCCTGAGATAAATCTGAAGTGGGACACCCACGACCATCCTTCCTCCTCCAACAACTTAGAAACCAATGCAGCCCGGTGAAAACAAGCTTCTTTGATTCTTCTCACCCATCACAGAGTGTCCACTGCATAGTCCTGCAGCCCTTCCTCCCTACTTCCTTCTCCTGTGTCCATGGTAAATTAAGTCCCCTAAGCCTAGTTAGTCACAGGCACCCTGTGTCAGCCACCCCACAAGAAGGTGACATAATATAAGGAGTACGAGTGTGCCCTCTGGAGTCAGCCTGCCGGGATGGGCTGCCCAGCACCACTTTTTAACAGCTGATTCACCTACAGCCAGTTATCTAAACTCTCAAAGCCTCAGTCTTCTCATCTATAGAATAAGAATAAAAATAGTTGCAACCTCACACAGTTGCTGTGGTGAGCAAAAGACACAGTCCTTATTAAGCCCTCAATAATGGTTAGCTATTACTAATTCCAAAATGCCCTGGCCAAAACCGAATCCTCTCTGTTTCCCAGCACGCTTATGTTTTTTCTGCTTCTCTGCCTTCTGATCCTACCATTTTTTTCCTCCAGAATGTTCTTCAACTTTCAGCTCCTTTGCAGAGCTGACTAAATGCTTCCTTTGCTAAGGAATTCAATGTGGTCTCCCCAGATGGAAGTTTTGCCTCCCTCCTTGGAACCCCCTCGTGGGTTCCTTCTCTTGGTTCAGAAGAGCCTGGCTCAGGAGCCAGCCAGCCTGCCTTGTAATTCTGACTCCACCTCTGCCCAGCTGTGTGGTACTAGCAAGTGTTCACATCTGTGTAATGGGAATAACATCAGTAACTACAAGAAGGATTGAATGAGTCACACAAAGCACGTAACACAGTGCATAAAAAGTGTTCCCTAAATGTTTGCTCTTACTGTTATCACTGCGTCACTGCTCTGAGTCTCATTGGCAGGTGTCTCAAGGACAACAGGTATTTATGTCGGTCCTGCTCAGTCTTGCAGATGTTACTAAAGTGACCATACATCCAGGTTTCCCCATTGTCCCAGCACAGATATTCATAGTGACCTCTTTTACCCTAAAAAGTGCCACAGTTTGGCACCCTAACTAACTACTAGCCACTTTGTAAGTGTGTTTGGAATAAGTGAAGGAAAGCATGAACGAGGCTTGTTGAGAGTTAGGGTTAGGGTTAGTGACTGATCCAAGTCCTTTGGCTCAGTGCTTCCCCTCACTCCAAACTCAGGGCTGATACAAAGGGTGTGCCTTCGTATTCCTTCGTATTCTCCCTGCCCGTGACCTCCGGGCACCCTGTTCCCTTAGCCTGACTCTGATTCTTTGGAATTCTCCACTCCATCAATGTATCCTGGTTAGTTCTCCCTTCCTCTGCCTCCTTTCTCCCTCTTGTTATCTACACACACAAAAGCCCATACAAACTCATTCCTACCAAGTTAGGAATATATGGCAATCGTTTAATGTGATGGGTGAAAAGAGTCTTTCCTTTAACATGAAACAGTGCTTTCATCCCAAAAGATGAAAACTCTGACATCAGGGATAGGATGTGGCAGTCATGGCCATTTGCCAGGGCCTGGCACCATAAACCTCCATAAAACAGCCTTTTAAAGAATTTGTATTTATTTTGAGACAGATGTCAATGTCTATCCCCTTCACCCCTTCACCCCTCCCTAACCTCACCCCTGTGCGGATGGGGTCTTCTAGCCTAATGGCGTATGACATATGAAGTCTGACAATTACGTTTGTGAATTTGTTGCAACGATGTTGCTAACCTTCTTTTTTTTTTAATATCAGAGGAATTATTCATTATGAATTTGTACCAGCTGTACAGTTGACCAAGTTTACTATTTGGAAGTGCTGGAAAGGCTGCGTGAAAAAGTGAGACGACCTGAACTTTTCGCCAACAATTCATGGCTCTTGCATCACGACAATGCACCAGCTCACACGGCACTGTCTCTGAGGGAGTTTTTAGCCAGTAAACAAATAACTGTATTGGAACACCCTCCCTACTCACCTGATCTGGCCCCCAATGACTTCTTTCTTTACCCGAAGATAAAGGAAATATTGAAAGGAAGACATTTTGATGACATTCAGAACATCAAGGGTAATACGACGACAGCTCTGATCGCCATTCCAGAAAAAGAGTTCCAAAATTGCTTTGAAGGGTGGACTTGGTGCTGACATTGGTACATAGCTTCCCAAGGGGAGGACTTCGAAGGTGACGGTAGTGGTATTCAGCAGTGAGGTGTGTAGCACTTTTTCTAGGATGAGTGCGCGAACTTAATTATCCAACCTTGTAGTATCTATAGTGCCTTGTTAGTTGTTCAGGGACTCCATTCTGAAAAGAGTGATGGTGACCCAGGGAAAAGGACTTGCTTGAGTACATTCAGGGAGCAACATCTGGAACTGGAGGCAAGTGACTAAAGAGCTCAGGGGAGTGAGGTCTTCCATCTGCCCACCTGGAGACAAAAATGTAACACAGGAGAAGGGGAAAGACCTGTTTCACTAGGACCCAGACTCCAGGTGTAATTCTTATCAGCCAAAAGTAAGATGAATTTCCAAACTTGAATGGCGGCATTCAATGTACACATCTATTTCTTGAGCAAACTTCATACTGAGTGCCTACTATGCACAAAGCACTGGGCGAGGCTTTAGGGTAGGAGATGGTGATGGGCATTAGTATGGCAAAAAATCATATGGCCCTTTCCTTCAAGGTCCTTATGAATTAGCTGTCGAGGTAAAACAGAAACAAGTAGAACAAGGGTCTGCTAGTGTTATCTATGGAATGAGTATGAAACTAGACAGCACCAAGTTTTCACACCACCCGGGGGAAAGATTAGAAAGGACTTGTGTACGGTCCCAGGATGTTCAGTGCTGGTAGGAAGCAGGGTCCTCCTGATGCTGGAGGCAGCTGAGCAGGCCCGATGGATGAGACCCTTGTAAACCTCATTCTAAAACAAGAATGAGGAGATATGGTCTAGAGTTCGCTGTACTCCCGATTTCCTAGGAAAGGAAGAGAGAGGCTCTGAGGAGTAAGTCTACCATCAGTTTTAGAGGCAAGCCCTGCTGCAGAATTAACAGAGCAATTAACCTGCAGAGCCACAAAAACACACACGACCTGGCAACTTGCAAGGCATGTAATTTATCCAATTAAACATTTTATGCCACTATTAGACATATAAGGTTAGTGTATTCATAACCCAAAAGGTCGCTACTTCCAGGCCCTTAGGTTTTCTCATTGTTCTGCCCAGCTACATTTGCCTGTATAATTATATCATCCAAAGCATAATATGGAACACAATTATATGTCATTTTATTTAACCCTTTAAATCCATTCTGTGGTTTATATACTTTCATAGTTTACATCATGTGCTTGGAGATGGCGTTCCAGCTTTTGATAAAGCCTCCTTCCTTTCTTTCCCTCATAAACTCCTTCGGGCTCAGTTCAAGCCCTCTTGTCCAGGAAGCTTTACTTGACCAAGCCAATGATTCCCCCAAGGTCCTCCCCCACATCACTCACTTGACACTTCCCTCATCTTGTCTTGGTAGCCAGTTCTGTCTTGCCTCCAGTAGAGCATAAGCTCTTCACGGGGAAGGAATAAGTCTTCTATTTCTGTTTATCCCCCGTGGCACCTGGCATCAGGCTTGGTACCTAATGGATCCTTCATCCACAACAGAGAGGCGCTGATCCACCAGGGCTGGACGGCAGCCATGCACGTTGGCAAAGGCACACGTTTTACAACTAAGCATTCTTCTTCTGACAGCTCAACCCAATCAACCTGTGGACAAAGAATCGTGTTCAGGTCTGTCTCAGTTGGGAACTTTTAGGTGACAGAATACCCAATTCAAATGGCTTAAGCAAAAGACAGAATTAATTTACTCCAATAGCCACAAAACCCAGGGACAGTGTAATGTCAAGTATTATCGGATTCAGAGCTGCAATTGGGTCATTAGAACAAGGTTTTCTCAATTTCTCAGTTGCATCTTCCCACATGTTGGCTTTGCTTCTGGTCTTCTTCTGGTGACAAAATGGAAATGGTGGCAGCTTCAGACCTAATGATCTCTCAGCCAATGGAAAATAATATCACCATCTACCCTAGAATGTCTCATGGGATCTCATCAGCTCTGATTTTCTCACATGCCAATCTCTAGACCAATCACCAGAGCCATGGGAACGCAATGTGCTGAATGGCCGAGATCCCACGGTCCACTTCTACAGTCCAGGAATCTGTGTTCTCAACAAGCTATCCAGATTTTTTCTAGTGTATGTTAAAGTTCGAGAACCACTGGTCTAGGGTCTTGCCACATTAGTAGGTACCCAAAAGAATGGAGCAGATCTTTGGAGGTGGGAAGCACAGACAACATATGACTGAGACATCTATACAGATATAGAGTTGCTTAAGATGGTGCCAGGGCTTGAGGGAAGAGGGTTGGAGAGGGCAGGGAAAGACTGTCAGCCAGAGGTCCTGCCCATCAAGGAGGAGCTTTCATTGAACAAGACTCAAAGATGCTTTGAGACTTTGGTCCCCAGTTAGGTCTACCTGAATTAAGGCCTATAAAATTTCAGCTCTGGAAAAGACCGTGAGGGTCATTGAATCCAAATCCAATCACCATTGGATTCCCAAGTTCCCTTGCCAACTGGTAACCCAGCCACTGCATCAAGACTTCCATTGACAGAGGAAATCCAAGATGGTGGAGTAGATAAACACTGTGCTTGCCTCATCCCGTGAACACATAAACATTACAACAAAATTATAGAACAATCAACCTGGAGAACCATCTGAAGTCTAGCTGAACAAAAGTTTTATAACTGAGGATATAAAGAAGAAGCCACATCGAGACTGGTAGGAGGGGTGGAGATGTGAAACAGGCTACACTCATCATAGTGATCACTTCTTTAGGTATATAAATGTTGAGTAACTATGTGTACACCTGAAACTAATATAGTATTGTATGCTAACTATATTTTTAATAAAGATCTTTAAAAAAAAGACTTCCACTGGTAGAGTAATTCTCACTCTTCAAAACATCCAAACCTTCTAATGCTCAGAATGCTTAAAATTTCTTAATCTGTTAAGCAGAAATCTCTCTCTTTGTAAATTCCTTCCATCAGTCCTGGTTGTATCTGTTGGAATGATACGGGACATTTCTATTTCTTATTCGAAATGGCAACCCCTTGTACACAGTATTTGAAGACAGTTTTACAGCCCCTCTGTTTCATCTAGCTTCCAGGATAAACAGCCCCACTTCTGCCAGCTCTGCCTCAGGTAATGTGGAATCGTACCCCCTTACTCCCGTGGCTGCCCTTCCTCCTAATGGTACTCTAGTTGATCTGAGTCCTTCCGTCTTAAAGTACAATGCTCAGAATACAGCACTCCAATAATGTGCCGATGAGAGAAGAAGGTAATTACTATCTCATTCTAGACACAACATTTCCATTATAGTATCTTAGCATTGCTGTAGCTTTCCTAGCAACCACCTCTCAGTGCTCACTCACAAAGGGATTCCTCCTAATCCCCTCCAACCCAGCCGCATGCAGCTGCTACGTCACACCTCTGCCATCATATACCCGGTAGAGTTTGTTTTATGAACCTAAGTTTATGACCTTAGGGATAATAAGTGAATTTCAGACAGAATGAATGAGCTGAACCAGTCTATTACTGCTGCTTACTCATTAACAATAATGAGTAACCTTTTAAATAACATCTCCGGATTTAAAAAATAAAATTCAGCAAACATCGAGCACTTACCATTTACCAATATTGAGAACAGGAAGATGAATGAGGAGGAAAAAATTGCTTGCCCTTGGTGGGCCTCACATTCTGGCTGAGGCAATAGGACTCCACACCCAGCCCAGCAGTGGGTGGCAGGTGTCCTCTCTCTGCTGGGGGATTATGGGGCCTCACCCAAGAGCTGACATCAGAGCTGGATGTGGAAAGGCGTGTCTAATTTCTGCAGTCAGCCAATGAGAAGCCAGGCACTCCAGGCAGCAGGAGCAGCATGCAAAGTCCTAGAAGCACAAACGTGATGCGTGTTCTGGGAACTGGGGCTGTCCTGGGGGGTTGAATCTACAGGGAGAGAGGTGAGAGAATGGGGCTGTTCCAGCTAGACTCTGAGGTTCCAGAAGGCCATAGAGTCTGAATGTCATCCCGTCATCTCTGGAAAGAGGGTAAAAATCCTGAAGAGGAATTAAAAAGTGGAGACACGGGACGCAAGGAAACTAGATAGAGACAACTATAGGTAACTGAGGAATGGTATCTGGAATATATATATACACATTCCTTGCAGATCAATAAAGACAAAACAGAATAGGAAAATAGTCAAAGATAGGAACAGGCAATTTGTAGATTGGCTAAACAGGATAAGTACATGTAAAGATGTCAACCTCATTAGCAATCAGGGAAATTAAACTTAAGACCCTAATGTGTTGTCATTTCACAATCATCAGATTGGCAAAATTTTGAAGTCTGATGATATGAACACTTAGGAAACACTCACACGCTGTAGTGAGAGTATAAATTATAGGACTGCTTTAGAAAGCAATTTGTCAACACTTAATAAACATGCAGGGTACACACCACTGCACCCAGAGCTCCACTTCCCTGTATCGGCCCCGGGAAAATGCCCTCCCATGTGTTCACAGAGACATAGCCAGCGATGTTCATTACAGATTGCTTGTAATAGAAAAAAATAATAAATTATGGCTGTTAAGGGATGAATTGTGTCCTCCCCAAGTTCATATATTGAAGTCCTAACCCTCTAGGACTTCAGAATGTGACTGTACTTGGAGACAGGGCCTTTAAAGAGGAATTAAGTGACAACGAGGCCATTTGGGTGGGCCCTAATCCAATATGACCGGTGTCCTTATAAGAAGAGGAGACAGACACACAGAGGGGAGACCATGTGAAGACACAGGGAGAAGACGGCCAGACAGCCATCCACAAGCCAAAGGGAAAGGCCTCAGAGGAAATCAACCCTGCTGACATCTTGCTGTTAGACTGCTAGCCTCCTGAACTGCTAGCAAACAAATGTCCACTGTTCAAGCTCACCCACTAGCCCTTGTGCTCGCCCAGTTTAAGGTATTTTATGACAGCAGCCCTGAAAACTAACACAAGGGTTTCCATGGGGACATGAAATTAAAACTAGTTCAGTGAAAGGAATCAACTACATCTACAGCTATCAATATGGCTACAGCTTGATAACATAATGTTGAATGAAAAAAATAAGTTGTGAAAAGTATATTCACTATGAGACCAATTATGTAACATGGCTAGGAAGACAGAGCCATTTCAGGATAGTGGTAATATGGGGAGGGAAGGGTAAGGATTGGATGGCAGGGAAGTGGAAAGGGGTTTCAACTGTACGATTATATGTATATATAATGTATTAGCATATATAATGAATATATATAATGTAATTATATAAAATGTATGTATTATATACATTATATATGTACAAAATGTATGGATTATGTGTACATAATGTATACATAACTTTTTTCCCAGAAAATAAGACCTAGCTGGACAATCAGCTCTCATGCGTCTTTTGGAGCAAAATTTAATATAAGACTCAGTATATATTGTACTATATTATATTATATTATATTATATCCGGTCTTATAGCAAAATAAGACTGGGTCTGATCTTCATTTTGCTCCAAAGGACACATTACAGCTGATGGTCCGGCTAGGTCTTATTTTTGGGTTTATGTTATATACCATTATATGTATGTATATAATATATATGCATATGATAATAGAATGTAAACATTTGTTAAATTGTGGTGATAGGCACATGTATGTTTTTCTCTGTATTTTGCTGTATTTTAAAATAGTCTCATAATCTGAAAAAAGTTGTGTGAAGAGGTGAGTGTAAGAGTCTGCGAGAGAAACAATAAAGACCTGAACTAAGGCAGCAACTCGGGGAGAAATTCATTGATATCACACTTTGAGGGATTTTTTTTCTCTTTCCTTGTTATATATTCCCTTTCTTCCGGGCGATAGTGTAGTTTTCTTGTTCCCAAATTGCTGTACTAGCAGCTTTCTTCCCAGTACAAGTCCTGAGAGCTGCGGTGTCATGAGACTCGGTTCATGTTCTCCTTTTAAGTTCTTCCAGTTCAAAAAACTGGAAACCTTTTCTAGGTGCACTTCTAGCTAAAGCCTTTACCCAGGTGGCCCTGCCTTCAATAACACACAGCATGTCCAGACCATGCCCTCGTGTGGAGTTTTTAGGTAACTAGACACATGCACATCCATTTTGCTAACATGCCATGGCCAAGGCCCAGGGACATACGTGAAAGGGCACAGGTGTATTTCTGGTTCCACTGTGGGCACTACCAGATCCCTTTTCCCGGGCAGTTGCCTATTCCTGAGGCTGTTTCCCCTTCAGTGAAGCCAGAGGTTTGGACTAAATCTCATCGATCTTCTGCTCCTTTTATCCTCTGGGTGGTAGGAGCATAGGTCTCCCTAAGGCCAGCTACAATATCAGACCAGGCCCTGCAGCCACAGAGCTGCCTGTAAAGTTGTTAAATGTTTATCTTGTCCTGAAGAGGCAGGTGTGCTGCTCCCTTTTGAATCTTAGCAGATCCATTAACACCTCCAACAGGGGCATTGTGAGATTCACCGCCAGGAAACTGACTCAGCCGGTTACTTATCTAAGCTTGTTTATGGCTACCAAGGCTGTGAGATTTGCTTGCAAGCAAAGTGCTCCAGCTCAATGTGGCTTTCCATTTGGTTCCAGCTGGAAAAGTATAACCACTAAAATCCCACATTAAGCGGACAGTTGGCACCTTAAGCCTGGTTTCTGGGGCTATAGTAGGATATATCAGAGGTAATCAACCAACCGATCAATCAATATTTGTTGACTTTTTGTCCTGTGCCATCAGCTAACTTGCGAAAGGGGCAGAATTTATCTTCGGTGCCCTTGCTGTCCCTTCCCACAGCTGCTGCACCCTCTGGGCTCTCTGTCTGTGCCCATATCTAGCACCCTCCTTCCCATTCCTTTACCTGATTCAAACTCTATCTCAGGAAAGAATCTACCTCAGTCATTGAGCCTTTGAGCTCACCCTGCTCGAAGGATAGCTTTGTCCTTTCTGGACTTTCGGGCATCAGGGAATAAGCAGGTGGCACATTTCCATTCTCTAATCTGCCACCTCTCCTTACTCCCCTACCTCATGGCTCTCTATCCATCATGCAGTGGGAATAAATCCTGGCACTGCCACTTATCAGCCTGTGGTCACTCTTGAGGCAGCTGGTTTAACTTCCTGAGCCTCAGTGTTCTCAACCATAAAATGGGGAAATAGTGCCTACCTTCCCGGGCACTATTCTAGATTGATGCATTCATGTATCTTAAACCGCAGGCACATGGTAACCGTGGCTATTTTTACAAACATGGGCTGAGGGAAGAGTGGGAGCCCTTTCCAGGGTCTTCGGCTCACACCACATTAAGCACGGTTATGCACTGGGGATTTCAAAGGAAGAAAGCCCAGCTCACGATCTTGAGGACTTTGGTTCTATGGGAGAGTTAATGCCACAATAGAGAAAATGAACAGTGACTAACACACAGTGGCACTGAGAGTAAGCTGACCCCAGAGGATCATAGAACTAGAGATGACATTCCAGGTCTGTGAAGATTAGCTGTGGGACTCACCCCAAACTGGGGATCTGAGAGTGGGAGCTTCCAACCCCAGCTCTTCAACTAATTGCTAGGGGTCCTCTGGGCCTCTACTTCCTCATCTATAAAATGAGAGCGTTGGATTAGATTAACCTCTAAGCTCCATTTCTGGTTTTACATTCTAAATGTTTTTCATTCTCTTACTCCCAGCAACTCCCAGCCTGCCTACCTTTCTTCTTTTCATGAACACTTTTAATGTCATATACAAAACAAAGATTTCTGCCCACGTAGAATGTACATTTCAGGAGGCACACAATCCAGACAAACAAAAGGTACAGCGTGTCAGGTGGTTAGGAGCACTACGGAGAAAACGGAAGCAGAGGATAGGGAATGAGGAACAGAAGGACATGCAATTTTAACTGGGGAAGGCTTCCCCAAGAGGCAACAAATGAGCAATGACAGAGAGGAGGAGAGGGAACAGAGGGGGCAGAGGGGCAGGGTCCCCTGGTCAGGGGCCCAGAGGAGGGATGGGCCTTAGAAATGTGGACGGTTCACCTGCAACAACAGGAGCAGGAGGCAGGAAGAGTGCCCGAACACGGATACAGTGGGCGGGTAGACGTGGTGGGAGCATGTGGAGGCTCTCTTCCCATGATCTCTGTGTTCACAGTGAAATAATAAGTCAGGCCATCAGCTGCGTATGAGGATGGGGGTGGAGACGTTAGAGGTTGGGAGGGGGAGAAGCTATGAAATAGTTATATGGGGTGGGGGGCAAGAACAGACAAGGGAAATGAATCATTCTTTTCTGTGCCATGAGAAACCGGTTTGCATGTTCTCACTGGGCCACAGTGGGGTATTATTTATTTAATCTTACATTTAGTTGGCAAAATGTGAGTGAGTGCTCTGGGCCAGCACTATGCTAGGCAGATGTCAGACCAAAAAGCCTTTCAGTGGGTCACCCTACAGCCCTATTGGCCCAGGATCATCCCTGAGACAAAGGTTTGAATACAAGTCATTTACTTGGGAGGTAAAGATAGGAGATGACACATGGAAGGAAAGGAGCTAATTCAGGGTCTACTAATGAGAAGGTTCCCACTGTGGGCAACGGGGGCTCAACAATACTGGGGACCTCTGGGAGATTGCAGAACACACCTCGGGGTGTCCCAACAAAGGAAGCTGGGTATCCATCCACAAGTCCCATCCATCCCTGGCTGGGGGCTGCTCCTGGCAGTGTTAGCTCTGGCCTTCCCAGCCTGCTACAGGAAACAGAGAAAGGCCTCGGGCTTGCAGTAAGAAAATGTCAAAGTGTGTAGGAACAGCCAGTGTCAAGGAAATATGAGCAGGTCTCAGTAAATCTATATCACTCTTGGAAGTGTCTTGGTTTAGATGAAAGATTATGTCACCCTAAATATAAGAGACAGTCATTCCCTTCAAATAACGAATTTATTAGGGGATGCTAAGAAGAGGCTCAAACCTGGGGGTGGGAAGAAAGAAAGAGAAGAATCGTAAGAAACAGAAAGCATAGACAAAATGCCAAGGGAACCTAGTCATCGAGGGGTCAGAGGAGGAAGAGACCTCCTAGGCTGAGAACGAAGGCTTCACAGAGGAGGAGTGGCAACTGGCTGAGCAGAAAAACCCCAGAGGGCATGCATGGGTGGGGACCTGATTTATTGGGATAGGTGTATTTTGCCTTTGAGGCCAAAGTTGACACAAAGACATTGGCTGACTTGGGAGTCCCAAGGGGTGGCAGAGAAAGACAGATGCTCTCCAGAGCCACCTCTGGCCACCTGTGCCCTGCAGGTGCTACACTGTCTTGATTTGCAGCTGAGGCTGCTGCTGAGCTTCTGGGAAGTGCAAGACAAAGAAGATCCTCACAGGTTCTTATAAAGCAGTCTTAAAAATAAGTCTCTGCTTTCCAACCTTCCTGCACCGTGCGCCTGCTGAAGACACAGCCATGATTCGCCACAACAAACGAGGCCTGTGTCTTCCTTCCTGCAAGGCCACCAAAGTCTGGAAAGTTTGGCCTGTGGTTCATCCACCCCGGGTCCCCACACTCTGAGGAGAAGGGGTGGCTGAGCACTTGGATTGCTTGCCCTAATGAGGATAAACTAATTGGTGCAAAAACACACAATCACAGATATCCACTTGGGGCTGAGTGTTCTAATAAGGACAATGATTAGAGGGTGCTGAGTCAGGCCAGCGTACCCTCTGCCTGGACACCAGGACCCATGGTGGTCCTGAGGTTAACCCTCTCCATTCTCTAGCCACCTCCTTCTCCCATCCCTGTCTCCCATCCCTCCCATCCCATCCCAACTCTGAGTTACAAACTTTCGCCCAGCTTCCACTGTCAGCCTCACATTCCAAGACCTCAACCCAGAATAAACAGAGGAACCAGGAATCTATATCCTTGCTTCCAAGATTGTCTTCCTCTCCCGTGGCTAACAAATGAATTGCCCTCAAACACAGCTGTGTTTCTTTTGCCCTAGGGCTCAGGAACTTTCAAAAACTCCTTCTGACCCATGGAATAAAATCCACATTCAAATAAAAGGCCCTCCATCAACTGTCTCCTGCTTCCTGATTTCCATCATTTCAGATCCTTATTTCCCAACATGGCTTATCTGAACGAGCCAAATCTGTCAGCTGTTCTCCCTGCAAGACTTGCTACTTCTGGCTTCCAGATCCACCTCCCCTTTTCCATTCTCTTCACCTCGAAGACCACCCTCTCCTCAGCAAATCCATTCCTGGGGCTTGAAGCAGAAGAGGTGGCAATTCTGAACTCCCCCAAAGACCAACAGACGCTGAGTAATGAGTGATCCAGTATGTCCTTTTGGTCCAGACCCCCAAAGTTGATGACTGAATGAGCAAAGGAAGTAGCCCTCCCTGGTCAGCCCCCTCCCATTCAGATAATCTCCATTGATATGTTGGATTCTCGGCAAGAGCAGGTATAACAGTTGCGGTTTGAACCACATGCCCCGATGTCCCCTGTCTGTAATTTGTAATTTGCAATGTGGCTGAGACAGATTTTACTGTCTCACAAGGAAGCTGGTGTTTTGGAATTAAGTGACTTCCCCAGCGAGAGAAACTGACAGACTGTCCAGCACCCGAATTTAAACTCAGTTTCATTTTACTTTGATCACCAGTCATGTAGGCAGCGGTTGTCAGGAAGTAATGTAAGAAAATGTTGTTTCCTCCTGAAAATGACCAGCTTTTCCCCAAAGGACATGGAACACTTTAGCAGTGGTGCCATGGACAGTCCCTGGGTGGGTCTGGAAGTGTCAGCCTCCCCTCTGATTCGATTGTAAACTGTCTGTCAGTCTGTTTCGCTCTTGGATCCTTGGTTCCTGGCAAGTGGTAGTTTCTCAGTCAGCATTTCCTCAACATGTGAATGCGTGAACGTATGTTCTATGCCCGCATGCTCCGGAATCATCATTCTGGACAAAATGCATTTCAGAGAAAAGCCAGGAACCTGCACAAACATTTCTGTTTTTAAAACAGGAGATGTATGACGCTTCTTGGAGAGATCTCTCTCACAAGATCACAGCCTTCCTCCTCCCCTTGTTCATCTGTCCATTGGCATTGCTCTTTTTCAGATGGGAATGGTTGTGTCCTCCACTTGAGCAGCCCCTTAGGGTGGGGACCCTGTGTCATGCCTTTGTGTGCCCCACAGAGCCATGACTCTATTGGCAGGATCTCAGAAGGTGCTGACTAAACAATGGGAACATTCATTTGGGAAAGGGTAGGTTTCCTTGGGCCCTGAGCGGAGCTGCCAACTCAATGCCCATCCCTCAAGGAGCCTGAGGCACCCCAACCCCTGCCTGGAGTTTCCGTGTCAGTACAGCTCTGAGGCCAGGGCTGCCTAAAATGTCTGATGCCTCAAAATGGCAGAGCTGGGAGGGCCGTGGACGCCACCTCGTTCAAGCTCCTTGTTTTTCAAGTGAGGGAACTGAACCCAGCTACAGGAATGATTCTCTGCAGGTGAGAGAGCTGGGAGGGTCCCCAGGGCTCCCAATGCCCAGACAGGGTTCTTTCTACTCATCCTTCCCACACAGGGTCCTTCCTCAGGTCTCCTTGTCCCTCTAAGGTAAGACTGTTGGTATCCCCATTGCCCAGGTGGGCACAGGTGTACATCAACTGTGAGTACAGCAGATAGTTAGTGAATGTATCTGTTGAATGAATGACGTCTAGAATTAGGATATCACATCCTTGATATTTTGGGGAGGAAAAGTCACTCCACCCCTCACCTGCAGACCTAAGCTCCTCTGAGGCTTCTAGGGGTCTGGTTGGACCAACAAGCTGGTGGGAAGCTGTGGGGGCTTTGTCTGCAGCCTCCACACACAGCTCTCGTATCCCTGCTCCCACACCCTGAATCTCCGGGGACCTACAGAGTGCTGTCATTCAATTGTTTTAACTCCAACAGTACTTACATTGTGTTCCTACTATGTACCAGGCAAAAGGCAGCAGGCTTGGGTCCCTTTCATGAAATCTATAGCCCTTCACAGACCATTCTGGTCTAGACAACGGAACTAACCCCAGTTCATCATTCTCTCAGGTGAGGTGCACAAAAGGGGGTCTTCGAGTTGCCACATCCAGTTCACCCACTCGAAACCCCTCCCAACTAAATCATTGTGCATGGAAGAAGTTACCGCCGGGTTTCACACCACCAAAGGAGGAGGAAGTGTTTTGCTAGGTTTTGCTGACTTAGCTGCTTTACATGGGACCCTGAGGCCCAGGGATATCGGCCTTCATCTGACATTTATGATGGAGACTCTCCATGTACCAATTGGGTCCCAGCTAAAGGACAGTCCATTTAAGCATCCCCTAGAGAGGGCCTTCCAAGACTCTGGAGAAACCAGGCACCAGTGCCCCATGGGTCCTGCCCAAGGATCTATGGGCTAGGGTCATTACCTCCAACTTGTCTCACGGGTCTTGCTTAGTAGAACGTATGGCATCATTATATAACTTTGAAAATTAAATCAGTGTTGATTAATCAAAGTGGTTTTCCAAAGCTGTACCAATGTGTACTCAATTTCAAATTCATTTCCCTTGTTTAATAGTCCGAGAAGGTTTGAAGAATGACTTTCAGTCAAGATGCTTTATCATGGGCACCAAAGGAACTCACCTCGCCGAAATATCCAGTGGCCAGCATGGAGGAGGAGAGGCAGATATGGTCTGCTTTCTCTAGCATAATCTAGGGTCTACAAACCCTGCACTCTCTAATAGCAACCCTATGGTGAGGCAAGGAGAGCTCTTGAAAACCTCTGGCTGCAAGTCCTACCTGGGAACCATGGCCACCACAGCCAACCTACAAGTCCTGGAGGAGGACTTTTATTGAAAGCAACATGATGAGACTACAGAAAAGAAAAAAAAAAAAAGCTGGATTCTAGGATCTTAAGTTCTGGCTTCAGTTCTCATATTAACTTGCAATGTATACTTAAGCAAATAGGTTCACTTTTTGCATCTGACTTTCTTCATCTACATAATAAGATCATAAGATCATTGAGCTAGGTCAGTGGTTCCTGACTGGGGCCGGATTCCCACCTAAGGGGGTCCCAATGTCCTGGCATGCTACTGGCATTTAGTGGGTAAGGTCATCGATCCTAAATGACTTACAGTGCATGGTACGGTGCCATGTGATGAAAGAATTATCCACCTTAAATGCCAGGAGCAAACTCACTGAGAAACACTGAATTACGTTATCTCTGAGGTTTTTGACAGCTTAATAAGTCTGTGAGTCTCGAGTTCTAACTATCCTTTTTCCCCCCTTGTCCACTCAATAAATATTTACTGAGTGTCTTTTATTGCCAGGCACTGTTCTATGTGGAAGGTTATCAGAGGGAGAAAAACAGTGCTCCTGCTCTCATGGAACTAATATAATAAGGAAGACAGATGATAAACACAGACATGAGAGATCTATGATCGATTATCATGTGATGATCAGTGCTATGGGGAGAGGTAAAGTAAAGACAGGGTGATGGGGAAGGATAATGATGGGAGTGGGGTGCTATTTTATGTCAAATAGTCAGATGGCCAGGGAAAGCTCTTGGCATTTGAGCAGAGACCTGAATGATGAGGGAGCAAGCCATGTGGACATCTGGGGAATGAATGTTCCAGATAAAGTGTGTGCAAAGCCCCCCAAGGAGTGAGTGAGCGTGGAGTGTTTCAGGATCTGCAAGGAGGCCAGGGAGACTGAAGACGTGAGAGTGCGGGGAGAGGAGGAGGAGATGAGATCAGAGCTGTGGTGAGGGCCAGATCTTAGAGAGTGGCACTCCACATCCGTTGTCGGTTAAAATCCAGGTTCTCAGATACTAAGTGACAATCTGCATTGACCAAGACCCTCAGGGCACAATTAAGGCTGAGAAGCGCTGTGGTGGAATGGGGGTCTCAACTTTGGCTGCCTATGAGGATCAAGTGGGGGGCTTTTAAAAATGCTGGTGCCAGGTCTCATCCCAGACTAATTAAGATTCTCCAGAGGTGGGTCTAACTAAATATACGTATTTTAAAAGCTTCCCTAGCAACTCAAATGTGAAGTCCGGGTCAGAACACTGGATCAAACATATCCATCCTTTCCAGCATCACTGGGCAACCGCCCTGGAGATGGACTAGCCCCTGCAAGAGCATGACACCTCCGTAATGGGGTGGCCTGTTGGATGCTCTGTCTCCCAGGCAGAGCTGCGCCTCCTTCACTGCTGTTTCCTCAGTGCCGGTGTAGGCTTAGCATGGAGTGTCTGCCTGCTGTGTAGTGATTAAAGGACGGAATGGGTGAGGACATGAGTGAATGACTGTAGAGACCTCTCCTGCCACACAGGTATAGTGGTGCCTGTCTCTCGGGATTCCCAGCTAGGGTTTCTGGCAACTCCAGTCCCATCAGAGGGAGATGTTTTTCATATTGCCCTTTCTCCTCCCTCAGATATGGCTCTACCAACCGCTAGCAATTTTGACCCCATCTTCTCCTCTTGGTTATTCGGATAACAGAATCCTGGACTATTGAAGCCTAATGTGTCTTTAGAGGTCACCCCCTACAAGCACGTACACAAGCAGATGAAGAAACTCCAGAGAGGGGAACTGACTTCTCTGGGGGGACAGGACAGAATGAGTGACAGGGCTGAGCCAAGCTAGTAAGGTCCCCAGCTCCCGATTCAAAGCCCTGTTTACTGTCTCCACTAGTTTCTTCACCTTTCCTCCACTCTCCACAGTGTCTCCAAGTGCCCCAAATCACTTCCCACCGATTTCCTGCCTACTCACTGTAGTCCCCCTTCTCTCTTCATTTCTCATACCCCAACCAGGGCCAAAATCTAAGTTGGATGGGGCTTGAAGCTTGTACAATTTCAGGAGCCCTTTTAAGGAAAAGGCTACAATATTCTGAACACAAAATTAGGTACAAAAGCAAATATTCCCAGTAAGAAAAGAAATCATAACAAATTACAAATTCCAGGGGCCACTGGATAGCTCAGTTGGTTAGAGCCCCGAGATCTCAACAAGATTGACAACAAAGTTGCTTTTTCAATTCCCACATGGGATGGTGGGCTGCGCCCCCTACAACTAAGATTGAAAACGGCAACTGGACTTGGAGCTGAGCTGCGCCCTCCACAACTAGATTGAAGGACAACGACTAGGAGCTGATGGGCCCTGGAAAAACACACTGTTCCCCAACAACAAACAAAACAAAAAGAAATTATACCTTAAAAAAAATTACAAATTCTAAAAAGCTGACAAATACTACAAATGTTACACAATCCAGAAAAAAAAATGTATTTTTATTAATTACCTGCTTGTCATGCCCCTCTAATATTAAACTTCTCGGGACTAATGATTTTGCACATTTGATGATTGGAAGAATTTCCATAGCCTACCGTCTGGCTCCGTATCTCAAAACTGAACTTCCCCCACTGGGCATGTGTTTCTTGTTCTGGGCCCCGTGGGCTCTGTTCACATAGTGACATGATTTTGGCCTGCACCCTTATGTCACATCACCAAGTGAATGGACACAGAGGGCAGGAGCAAACCCCGACATGGGGATGGCTAGCAAATTTTAATTATATGTGGAAGTGACTGAAAATCATACATATGAGGTCAGGCAATTTAGTTTGTGACCTCATCCTAGAAAAGATGCTACATCCCTCATTGCTGAATATCACTAAGGTCACCTTTGAAGTCCTCCCCTTGGGAAGCTATGCACCAACGCCAGTGCCTAGTCCATGCTTCAAAGCAATTCTGGAACTCTTTTTCTGGAATGGCCATCAGAGCTGTCGTCGTATCACCCTTGATGTCCTGAATGTCATCAAAATGTCTTCCTTTCAACATTTCCTTTATCTTTAAGTAAAGAAAGGAGTCATTGGGGGCCAGATCAGGTGAGTAGGGAGGGTGTTCCAATACAGTTATTTGTTTACTGGCTAAAAACTCCCTCACAAACAGTGTCGAGTGAGCTGGTGCATTGTCGTGATGCAAGAGCCACGAATTGTTGGCAAAAAATTCAGGTCGTTTTTATCTAACTTTTTCACGCAGCCTTTTCAGCACTTCCAAATAGTAAACTTGGTGAACTGTCTGTCCGGTTGGTACAAATTCATATGAATAATCCCTCTGATATCAAAAAAAAAAAAAAGGTTAGCAAAATCATTGCAACAAGTTCACTAATTGTCAGAACTCCTATATTCCACTGAACTCCAATTGTATACATTTCCTATATCCAGTTCTAAGAATACCATGTGGCCACTTGCAGGCCACCTGATGTGATGGAAAGTGTGCTGGAGGGAAAGCTGCAGTGAAATGAGTCAGCAGTTGTAACTGATTGCAGTTTAAACATCATTTGCGAATTTTGCAGAAACATAGAACCACGTGAAGACATCACCGGGGCCGTGCTAGGGCTTTGGAAGGGCCAGTGCAGCTGAGGACCCTGCAGCGTAGACCTCCCCAGTGTGAGAGGAAATCTATCTCAGCCTTCACCTTCTCTGTCCTCCCCCACCTCAGGAAGGAGAATTACCAACAGAGGGAACACAGAAGCAAAACAATGCTAAATGTGTATGTATTAGTTTGCTAGGGCTGCCATAACAAAGCACCAGGGACTGAGCAGTTAAAACAACAGAAACGTGTTGTCTCGCAGTTCTGGAGGCTGGAAATCTGAAATCAAGCTGTCAGCAGAGTTGGTTCCTTCTGCGGGCTGTGAGGCAGAATCTGTTTCAGGCCTCTCTCCTTGGTTTATAGATGATCCTCTTCTCTGTGTCTCTTCATATCATCTTCCCTCCAGGTGTGTCTGGCTCTGTGTCCCCCTTTTCTGCTTTCCAGAAGGGCACCAGTCATACTGCCTTAGGGCCCACCCTAATGACCTCTTTTTCACTTGATCACCTCTGTAAAGACCCTATCTCCAAATAAGGCTACATTCTGAGGTACTGGGGTGAGGACTCTAGCATATCACTTTGAGGGGACACAATTCAACTCGTAACAGTGTAAGAACACAAACTGGTACGTGCATCTCTGCAGAAAATCGAAGAAGAGGGAGAGAAACCCAGAGAGACTCCCGGCGAGGGAGGAAGCTATTATCTTGTTTACACTTTGCATTTAGAAAAATTACCTCATTAGCTGTCTGTCTGCATCCCGGCCCAGCTGCAACCATTAAATCAATCATTTGGGGATCAGTTTGGTTTTCTTGGACACCATAAATGGCACATTTTTGAAACTGTTTTGATTTCTGTGGCTGTCTCAAATGTCAAAAATGATGAAGGGGATAGAGAGGCTGAAGTCTGAGGACAGAGAAGACGTGGCCTCATCATGCTGAAGGATGAAGACAGAAGCAGGTCAAATGCCCAGAGAGGATGGGACAGGGGACACGAACCGATACCCAATCCTGGAGTAGCCATGACAATTGCCCAGTTTGCACCTAAAATAAGCAGGTCAAGGACAAGCAAGCCCTATTTACACAGAAGATATTGACTCTTGGGAACTTTTCAGTCCAAGAAGTGATATAAGATGAAAATACACATTCAAGAAGAGGGTACATAAATTATTGGATAACACAGATGAGGGCACTCAACATTCCGTCTCCAGAATCTTCTCCAGTTCATTTCTGGAAGTCCCAAGAGGTGCCTCCCAGGGGCTGGACACTGAAGAAACTCTGCTCTTGAAGGGAAGCTCATATGGCCCTTCCTAGACCCCACTTTTGGACTTTGAACACAAGCTCCTGCTTCTGGCAGACTCAGGAACAACCATTGTAGAGAA
Organism: Rhinolophus hipposideros; assembly: GCF_964194185.1. Classification (NCBI taxonomy): domain Eukaryota; kingdom Metazoa; phylum Chordata; class Mammalia; order Chiroptera; family Rhinolophidae; genus Rhinolophus; species Rhinolophus hipposideros. Next base: position 98,290,224 of record NC_138049.1, on the reverse strand, counting down.
AAAGCAAAAGTTATTTTCATACCCTCTGCACTGTCCTGCCCCATCCTATTTCTTTCCCCCTCAGCCAAAAGCTCCTAGAGGTACTGGTTCTTGCAAACGGAGCCCTGGAGGGAGCCCCACTCCCCCAAATCAGCTGTACCCTGAGCTCCAGCCTGAGCTCAGCTGGACACCCTGCACAGACAAAGGGGATGGTGGTCAGGTAAGTGCTACCTGAATGCAAGCCTGGTAGTTTCAATGGGCACAGCGGAAAAAATGGAGGCCAGGCTTGCAACTCCAAACTATCATTGTTATAGCAAAACTCTGAAGAATCAGCCACGTCTGCTGGATAGACACGTGGCCTGTGTTCACTTAGGTCAGCTTTGTTGTCAGCTGTACAGAGTGACCCATGGGTGAATCATCAAATCAATTTAATGAGTTACAACCAGCATTTGAAAAAAATAAAACTGGATAGAAAAGATAGAGTGAGGCATACATCCCTTGTAAACTTTGATGAAAGTTCTGTTTCCTTTCCATATACGTACGTGTGCATGGGGACAGAATGTAAGTGTGTTTTTCACTGTGATGTGAGATAAGAAAGACTAAAATGTCCTGATTCAGATTGTAGCCCTTAGAATAGTTGAACCTAACTGCCAAAGTGCTAACTGCGCAGAACTAGCTGCGCAGCTTATCAAAATGCAGATTTCCAGGCACCACTCTCCAGAGATTTGTGTGTGTGTGTGTGAGGCCATAGCTCAGAGCCTCGGAGTCTGCATTTGATAAGCTCCCCTAGTGGTTCTGATACTTCTAGTCTATGGAATATGATGTAGGAATCGCCGCATTAGAGGAAGAAACCACGTACTTGATACGACTATGTTATAGGAAGCTTGAATAACATAGGAAGATGCTTCGGCTTAACACACAGACTTCAGAAATAGAGGGGCACAAGGATAGGTATTGGGTGAGGGGGTGATATCCTTCCTCCATTTGTGGGGATGCAGTATCTGGCAGAATTGGATACCAGTAAACCACACTTGGTTGTAAATTGTGCTTACAGAGTTCAGAGTCAGGCATACAAAAGGATTAAATGCTTCCCTTGAGTAAAATTATCTACTGAGTGGAACTGTCTACCTGGAGACCCAGAGGGCTTTAGGAGCAGCCCTTTGTGAGACCCAGTCCGGGACTGAGTGACATCGTGAGATTTCCTCTTATCTCTAACACGTCATTATTCTAATGGCAACAGGACAGAGGGAAAGGTTGGAAGACAGATTATCTCAAACATATGTGCCATGGAGTAGAGCAGCACTTTTCCAACTGTGGCTCATGACTCATGAGTAGGTCATGAAATCAACTTAGCATTTTGAAAAATAAAAATAGAATTGACTATAGTAGAAAATATATGTGCCTTGCATATAATAATGATGTTTGGTTATCTATTGCTGCATAATAAACTCAACCCAAAACTCAGTGGGATTAAAACAACATTTACTTGCTCATGATTCTGAAATTTGGGCAGGGCTCAGTGAAGACAGCTTAGCTCCACTCCATGGGCGTCAGTTGGGGTGGCTTAACTGGAGCTGAAGGAGCCTCTTCCCAGATGCATCATTCACATGGCTAGCAAGTTGGTCCTGGCTATCAACTGGGAGCTCAGCTGGTGTGATCAGCTAGGCCGTTGGTGCACCAACAGGTGACCTCTCCATATGGCTAGTTTGGGCTCCCATAAAATGACTTCTGGTTTCCCAGGGAATACATCCCAAGAGCAAACCTTCCAAAAGGACAAGCCCCAATGTGTCAGAGTTTATCAGGCCTCCTCTTGCATCACCCTTACTAACATCTTTCTGACAGAAGCCAGTCACCTGACCAAGCCCAGAGTCATTGTGGGAGAGGACAACATAGGACATGAATACTGGTACGTGTAGATGTGGTTCACTGGGGACCACAAGGGTAAGCATCATTTCCTTTAAAAAAAAAAAAGTGTTTGAGTTTGGGTATAAGTAGTGAGTAGCAATGGAAAATATATTCCTAATAGTTAATCATAGTTGAAAAGGTTTGAGAAACACAGTAGTAGAGAGCCTTGAGACTCAGCTAGAAGGCAAACTTACTTTCCTTGGTTTCTATTTTCCCGATACTTCCCTGTATCCCTATCTGTCCATTTTTCTGATAACTTCGCCCCGTTTTTCTTTATTCTTTGTTTCTCTCTCTCTCTCGGTTCTCTTTTTCCCCTTACGTTTTTCTTTCAAGTGTTAGTATCTCTGTCACTGAATCACTTTTTTACACCTTACCTTGCACATTCAAACATTTTCTCTTTCAAACACATGCATATATGTAACCGTAATATAAGCTGGAGCTCTGTGACCCATTCTCTTTATAGCATCACATATAAATGAGCCCAGTCCAGTAGCCTAAAGCAATTTTACATTTACATCAATTTTTCCGGCATATCTTAAAGAATAATAATAATAATCTAAATTAAATTCCACAGACCAAGTCTACGACATTCCTCTCCCTCTCCTTTCTCAGTTCCCACTGGTAATTGCTCTGGTGTCTTCCGCTTGTCAAGTCCACAAAACTTTTCAGCACTCAGCCCAGAAGGCGCTCCGCAACCACTTCCTTTCCACCTCCTCCCTCTTTCTTAATGTAATTTAGCTTAGCCTCTCTGACTCCGATGCGTTCTCCCCAATATCTTAATTCTGTATCACAAAAAATCTAAAAACATTTAAAAACCTGTATTCAGAGAGAGGAGTAAAGACAGAATCTGAAAGGACAACAAAATTCTGTTTATTTTGAACTACTTGAATAGGTATAAATTTCATCCTAGTTGCACTCACAAAATAATGGCGTCTTAGAAAGAGTCCTGAATAGCGAGTCAGGAGAAATTGATTTTAGTCCTGGCTCTGCTGATAATTAAATGCACACTTTGACGAATTGTTCAGCCTCTCAGCCTCAATCTTCCTGATCTACATGATAAGTAATAATACCTATTGTGTGGGTTGTTGTGAGGACCAGATGAGCTGGTATAGTATGTAATGTCCCTGATACATATCAGGTAAGAAAAAAAGGCTAAGTCCCCTTGTGATTTCTCACCTGTAAAATGGGGTAATGATATATGCCTTGCCCGCCTCAAAGGGTCTCTCTAAGGATCAAATTAGAAAATGCAAGTGGAATGTGGAAGCCCTTTATAAACTACAAAACACTGTGCTGATAATATACAGTATTTTAGTACTTTATTAAACACAGAAATCTCATCTTAGTCATATTGGTACACAATATGACTTGTTCACATAGGGCCCATGAATAGCTAACATTTTTGTGTGCCCGCTGTAATCATAAGAATGTGGGGAAGATACCCTTCTCCACATCCTCTTTTCCCCCCACCCCATACACACTTTGCAGTCAAGGGAATCCTGCCTTCAATTTCAAGTTCATGGAAGACGACTTTGTAACTTAATCCAAGGCTGAGGGAGGGGCAATGGTTTCTTTAGCTCAGTCGTTCTCAAAATGTGGTCCCTGGACCAGCAGCATCAATTATCACCTAGAAAGTGTAAGATGCAAATTGTTGGGCTCCGCGTCAGACCCATTGACTCAGACATTCAGAAGGAGGGAGCCCAAGGATCTATGTGATCAAACCCTCCAGATGATTCTGATGCACATTTAATTTCAAGCATAATAAAGTCAGAGAAATAGCAGCATTGGGAATGTGACTCTCCCATGTAGATACGATAATGATTTTTGGCAGAGACACCAACCCTTTTAGTGCAAGATGGTCTACCTCAAGTCAGATACTTGAGGACAAGCAAATAAAAAATTACTACAGTAAGTGTGAAGGAGCACTAGAAGGGGTTCCTTCCCGTCTGCTATGAACCAAATGTTTGTGTCTCCTCAAAATTCCTGTGTTGAAATCTTAATGCCCAATGTGATGGTTTTAGGAGATGGGGCCTTTGGGAGGTGATTAGGTCATGAGGGTGGGGCCCTCCTAAATGGGATTGATGTCTTCACAAGAAGAGTCCTGAGAGTTTGCTTCTCTCCCCTCTGCTTTACTTTCTGCCATGTGAGGACACACTGAGAAGAGGCTATCTGCAAACCATGAAGAGAGCTCTCACCAGACACCAGACTACCATCACCTTGACCTTGGACTTCCCAGCATCCAGAACAGTAAGAAACAAATATCTGTTGTATAAACTACCCAACCTATGGTATGTTTGTTATAACAACCTGAAATTACTAAGACACCTTCTTTCCTTGGGGCTCAATGCTCTCCACCCGTTCCTTGTCTGGAGAGAAACCAGCTGTTGACTAAGTGAAGGAAGAACATAGATTTACACACTAGGCCAGAAGTGGTGAAAATTTGCAAGCTGGAATCAGGACCAGAACTAGGGCGAGGCATTCAGGGCACACAATTTTAAAAGGCACTCATGCCAGTCGAAATGGCAGAGTAGGTAAACACTATAATTGCTTCCTCTCACCACCACATGAAAATTACAACTAAACTATAGAACAATCATCATTGAGAATCACCTGAAGTCTAGCTGAACAAAAATCCTGCAATTAGGAACACACATAAGACGCCACCTTGATACTGGTAAAGGGGCAGAGAGACAGAATGGGCTGGTCTCACACCCACTTGTGATGGTTAAAAATCAGGAGGGATATGTCAGCTGCAAAGTTCCCCCATGAAAAGTGAGGGGTCCCAGCCTCACACGAGGCTCCTCAGCCCAGGGTTCCAGTGCTGGGAAAAGAATTCAACACAACTTCTGGCTATGAAAACCAGTGGAAATTGTGGCTGAGTGAAACAGAAAACTGCTGGAGCCCCAGGTGTTCTTCTTACCTTTAAGAGCTATGGACACACTCACTGACAGACTCACTTACTCTGAGTTCCAGTTCTGGGACAGCAGCTCACAAGGTACCAGAGACATACGGGGAGAAACTAAATTGTCTTGCTTTAGAGTGGGGGCTAGAGGGGCAGCTTTTCCCCAGAGGAGCTAGCAGAATCTATTATTTCTTTGTTGAGCACTCTCCCCTCCCAGAGTGCAGACGCAGGCAGCTGCCATATCCGAGTTTCCATCAGCCTGCCTAACACCCTTCACCTGTCCATGTTGACCACCTGAGACAACCCTCCCCCAACTTGGAGACCCAACAAAACTGCTTCCAGTGTCTTTTCCATACAAAGAGCCTGTCTCAGTTCATGCTCTGACTTTCCTAAAATACCTGCAAGGTTCACAAAACCCAAACAAGTGCATCTGACCTTGACGTGCCTCATACCTCTTGCTGAGCAAGCCTTGTACTAGTGGCACCTGTCCTCAGTTCATGGCATGGTCTCTCCAAGTCACCTACAAGCCCAGCACATGTGGTTACCATCTGCGGATTTCTCTGTTACTCGTGCCAGGTGGCCCCAGGCAGAGCACAGGCTATGGCTGAACTTGGCCTGGGACCAGGCCCCTCCCCAGTGGCCCCAGGGCTGGCACATCCAGTGGCTAGCTTTGGACCATGCTGGAGAACCACCCAACTACCTCCATGAGTAACACACCCAAAGGGCAGACTGGACAGGCACCAGAACCCTGCTGAAGCTAATCCTGCCCCTCCACTGTAGTCATGGTCAGTCCTCACAAGTAATTAGCCTGAGTCAATCCCTCCTATTGATGTGTAAACAGCAATCAAGGTTCATGTACAACAGGAGGGCACACACAACCCACACAAGGGACACCTGGAGCACCCAGCTCAGGTGAACATGGAGACTGTGCCACTGGTCCCCACCACAACTACTACATAAGGCCAATCTACCAAGACCAGGAAACATAGCAGCCCTCCCTAATATATAGAAACAAATACAGGGAGGCAGCCAAAATGGGAAGGCAAAGAAACATGTCCCAAATGAAAAAAATAGAACAAAGCTCCAGAAAAAGAACTAAACAAAATGGAGACAAACAGTCTATCAGATGCAGAATTCAAAACACTGGTTATAAGGATGCTCAATGAACTTAAGGGAAGAGTAAATGAATACAGTGAGAACTTTAACAAAGAGATGGAAAACATAAAAAGAACAAGTCAGAAATGAAGAATTCAATAACTGAAATAAAGTATACATTAGAAAGAATCAGCAGTAGATTAGATGAAGCAGAGGATTGAATAAGCAATTTAGAAAATAAGCAGAAAGCCCCCCATCAGAACAGCAAAAAGAAAACAGAATAAAAAAAATGAGGATAGTTTAAGGGGCCTCTGGGACAACATCAATCATCCCAACATTTACATCATTGGGATACCAGAAGAAGAGAGAGCAAGGAATTGAACCCAATTGAAACAATGACAGAAAACTTCCCTAACCTGGTGAAAACAATACACATACAAGCTCAGGAAGTGCAGAGTTTCAAACAAGGTGACCCCAAACAGGCCCACACCAAGACACATCATAATTAAAATGCCAAAGGTTAAAGACAAACAGAGAATACCAAAAGCAGCAAGAGAAAAAGCAGTTCATTACTTACCAGGGAGCTCCGATAAGACTGTCAGATGATTGCTCAACAGAAACTTTGCAGGTCAGAAGGGACTGGCAGGAAATATTCAAAGTGGTGAAAAGCAAGGAAGGACTTCCAACCAAGTCTACTCTACCCCATAATGCTATCATTTAGAATTAAAGGACAGATAAAGAGTTTCCCAGACAAGATAAAGCTAAAGTTCACCACCACCACCAAACCAGTACTACAAGAAATGTTAGAGGAACTTCTTAAGGAGTAGAGAGAAGAAGAAGGAGGAGGGGGAGGAGGAGGAGGAAAGGAAGAAGAAGAAGAAGAAGAAGAAGAAGGAGGAGGCGGAGGAGGAGGAGGAGGAGGAGGAGGAGGAGAAGGAGAAGAAAAAGAAGAAAGGAGGCAGAGGAGAAAGGAAATATGAACAATAAAATGACTATAACTACATACTATGTCAGACAATTAAGTTTGAGAACTCATCCTAAAAAAAAGTGCTACATACCTCGTTGTTGAATATCACTATGGTCACCTTCGAAGTACTCCCCTTGGGAAGCTATGCACCAAGGCCAGTGCATAGGCCACCCTTCAAAGCAATTTTGGAACTCTTTTTCTGGAATGGACACCAGAGCTGTTGTCATATTACACCTTGATGTCCTGACTGTCATTAAAATATCTTCCTTTCAATATTTCCTTGATCTTCGGGTAAAGAAATAAGTTATTGGGGGCCAGATCAGGTGAGTAGGGAGGTTATTCCAATCCAGTTATTTGTTTACTGGCTAAAAACTCCCTCACAGACAGTGCCGTGTGAGCTGGTGCGTTGTTGTGATACAAGAGCCATGAATTGTTGGTGAAAAGTTCAGGTCATCTAATTTTTTCATGCAGCCTTTTCAGCACTTCCACATAGTAAACCTGGTTAACTGTTTGTCTAATTGGTACAAATTCCTAATGAATAATCCCTCTGATATCAAAAAAGGTTAGCAACATTGTTGCTACAAGTTCTTGAACTTAATTGTCAGACCTCGTGTCTATCAACAATCACTTTCAATGTAATTTGATTAAATGCCCCAATAAAACGATAGGGTAGTTAAATGGATAAGAAAACAAGACGCTTACATATGCTGCTTACAAGAGAATCACTTCGGATCAAATGATGCACACGACTGAAAGTAAAAGGATGGAAAAAAATATTTCATGAAAATGGAAACAAACAAAAAAAGCTAGAGTAGCAATACTCATACCAGACAAAATAGATTTTAAAACAAAGGCTACAACAAGAGACAAAAAAGGTCCCAGTAATCCCAGTTCTGGGTATTTATCTGAAGAAACCCAAAACACTATGTCAAAGTCCCAAGATATGGAGGCAGCCTGGGTGTCCCTGAATGGATGAATGGATAAAGAAGTGGTGGTACATATATACAGTGGAATATTACTCAGCCATAAAAATGAATGAAATCTTGCCATATGCAACAACATTGATGGACTTAGAAGGTACTGTGCTGAATGGAGTAAGTTAGATCGAGAAAAACAAATGCCATTTGATTTCACTTATATGTGGAATCTAAAGAACAAAATAAAAAAACAAACAAAACAAATTCATAGATACAGAGAACATTTTGATGGCTGCCAGCTGTGAAGGGTGTCTGGGGATGGGTGAAATAGGGGACGAGATTAAGAAGTACAAATTGGTGGTTACAAAACAGTAATGGGGATATGCATTACAGTATAAGGAATATAGTCTATCATGTTGTGATAACTACGGATGGTGTCAGATAGGTACTAGGTTTATCAGGTGATCACTTCGTAAGTGGTATAAATGTCTAATCACTATGTTGTACCCCTGAAGCTAATATAATACTGTATGTGAACTGTAGTTGAAAAAGAAAACAGTTACTTTTTTTTAAATAATAAATAAATAAACAAACTCACTTCAAGGTCACACAAGTGCAGAGTCAGCCAAGGCAGTAATGGGAACAGCCTTGGTTCCCTGGTCAGCGGTGGGCAGTAGAGACATCGCCCATGTGATGAAGCAATGTGTGCTGATATGACCACACAGCTGGAGACACATCATGGGAGACTGAAAGCCTCCCCTTCCTACCAACCTAGAGGGAAGTCTCAGTCCCACCCGATGGGTCAGGGGAGAGGGAAGCTAGCATTCATTGTACAATAATAGCAATAATGATGATAATAGTAATAATACAACTCGAAAGACTGCCATTCAGTTGAATGCTTATTACGTGCTCAGTTGCTAGGTAACTATATATGTGTTCTAGGTGTTTTACACGTTGTGTTTTATGTAACCCTGTCATCCTTCACAGTGCCATGACCACCTTGATGAGAGGAAACTGAGGCAGGTGACTGCACTATTCAACCCAGGAGCACCATCCAATAGACTGCCATGTCTGTAGTGCTGTGCAAGGCCCAACCTGAGGGCCTCGGGTGGCCACCCTGAGGCTGAGACTCAGAGGTTAAGTAACTTGTTCAAGGTCACATAGCCGGTTGGTGACAGAGCACCAATTGCATCTGCTACTGAGCTAGGAGGAAGAAAGGCCACTTGGCCCTGTGGATGGGGTGGGGCTCAGGAAGGGAGGGGAGACACCAGTTATCTGAGGATGGGTGATAGGGACCAAAGGAAGATGTAGTGGGTTTTGCAGTGGCCTGGTATGGAGGAGCAGCAAGCAGCCCATGGCTCTGGGGGAGGAATCTGGAGAAGGGACTGCAGGACCCACCCTCGCTTACACCCACAGCAGGCCAAAGACGGAGAGAGGAGGCTAAGTTCATATCCTGGACCCTGTAAGGCTGGGCTTCATCCATTCATTTCACATACACGTGCACACACACACAGAGCTCTCCCATGTGCCAGGCACTGTGCCAAGTATCAAAGATTCAAAATACATTTGGCCTAGTCCATGCCTTTGAGGAGCTCATGGTCCGGGAGGAAGCAGGGGATTGCGCTGCAGTATGAATCGTGCGGTGATAGGCCGGCTGGTCGTGGATGCGCAGAGGAAGAGAGCAGGGAAACCTGAGTAGGGATGGGTGGATGGGGGGACTGGCAGGCAGCCAGGGGCCAGCTCATGAAAGGCCTTCCGTGCCAGCCTCATGCTACAGAGACTGCATTTTGTTGTTAGGGCGTGAGGAACAACGGAAGAGTTTCAAGCAGGGCAGTGACGTCATTGAATTTTGTATCAGGCAGGGTTCTCCAGAGAAATAGTCTCTCTCTCTCTCTCTCTCTCTCTCTCTCTCTCTCTCTCTCTCTCTCTCTCTCTCTCAAGCTGGTGGCGTGGTTGGAAAGCCTGGGAGCCAAGAAGCAGATGGTGTAAATTCCAGTCTGAGTCTGAAGGCCTGAAAGCCAGGACATGGAAGGCGGAAGATCAACGTCTCAATTACAGCTGTCAGGCAGAAATCAAACGTCACCTTCCTCTACATTTTTGCTCTATTCAGGCCCTCCACATAGTGAATGATGCCCACCCCCAGGGAGGAGGGGCATCTGCTTTACTTAGTCCTCCAATTGAAATGCTGATTTCTTCCAGACACACCCTCACAGACACACCCAACGATAATGTTTAACCAGGTCCGTGGGCATCCCTTGGCCCAGTCAAGTTGCTATATAAAATTAACCATCACAACTTATTATTGGGAAATGTCACTCTGGCTGCTGTGTGGAGGAAGGATTAGGCGGGTGGCCAGTAAGAGCTGCAGTTATCTGGTTCAGCAGATGGCGCCCTGCCAACCAGCCAAGCAAGGGGAGAGGTGCCAGCCCCTCTCTGTCTCCAGACGTCCCTGCCCTAATGGGGAGACCCCTCATGTCCTGCAACAACCACTTCACCACCAGCCTAGCCCCTCTACAGGTGGGTGTTGCCTCCATTCAGACGCCCAGAGAGCAGCTGTGACCGGCTCAGAGAAAAGCGGTGCACATAAGAGGGACAGGGCCCCTGGCTTGAAGGGGCACAGCTGCTCTGGCGTAGGAGCCATGGAAAGAGGGGCGATCCCCGCTCCCAGAAGGGAGTCATGCTGTGATGGCAGGTGAGGGTGCAGATGCCCAGTGGTGGGACGATCGGTCAGAATACCAGAAATGGCTGGGGTCCACACTTCTGGGAGCAGGTTGGGTGATTGGTGTTGGGTTTTGCACTCTTCTTGCCCTCGTGCCATTGGCTCATATTCCTGAATTCTGATTCATTAGGCTGTTGGATATTTTACACACACACACACACACACACACACACACACACACACACACACTGAGCTGCCTAAAGAAAACTGTTTCCAAGCACTTAAAATTTCAACTCCAGAGTTAGAGTAAGTTCAAGGGGCCGGTGGCACAGACCTCAGATGCCGCCAGTGGTGGACATCAGGATCTCTGCTTCTATTGTCCACCCCTGCAGATAAACAGGGTAAATATGCCTGTGACCTTGTCCACATCCTCTGTCCCACAAAATGACCCTTCAGCGGAGAAAGCTGGAAGCTCAGTCCTGATATGGCTGACAAATGCAGGGGCATGTCCCTGGCCTTTGAGCCGGCTTCTCATAGTGGACCTCTTCATAAAACCAAAGAGCAGGAACAGCGCCCTGGAAATCACCGAGGGTGGCTTGTCCCCTGACTCTGATGTCCAGAGAAGGAGAAGGATTTACTCAAAACCCCAGCCTGTTGCACATGCATTTATCGTTGAACAGACACGAGTTGAACACCCACACTTACCCAGCCTTGTTCTGATGGCGGGGGTTCAACAGCGGTGAACAAGAATGGTCCCTGCTCTCAAGGAGCTAACATTCTAGTCAGTTATAACCATGATAGCCAAATAAAGTATATGGGATGCCAGATGGCAATAATGCCAGAGAGAAAAATAAAGCAGAGAAGGGGGATACAGAGTGATTTGGAGGTGGGAGCAATTTTAAGCAGGGTAACGTTTGAGTAAAGACCTAAAGGAGGTGAGGGGGCCTCTTCTGAGAGAAGAGCATTCCAAGCAAAGGGGACAGTAAGTACAAAGTCCCTCAGGCAAGGGCATGGCTGGATGTTTAAAGAAAAGCAAAGATGGCAGAGTAGCTGGAGTAGAGTTAGCCTGGAGGCGAGTAGTAGGAGTTGAAGCCAGAGAGGTGTGGAGAGTTTGGGGGGACAGTTTTTATGAAGCCTCGAGGCCACTGAAGGACATAGCCGTTACTCTAGTGGGATAGGAGGTGCTGGAGGGCTCCACGCAGAGATGAGACCTGCTCTGACTTTGGTTTTAATTGGCTGCCGTGTTGTGAATAGACAGGTGGGAAGGGTGATTTCAGGGAGACCGTAATAGGAGATTCTGCTACTGAAAAAATCTAAGCAAGAAATAATGATGGCTTGGACAGGAAGGCAGCAGTGGAGGTGGGGAAATGTGATCAGACAGAGTTGGGAGGATTATGGACGTAAAGGCAACAGTATTTACTGAAGGATGGAATATGAGGAAGAGAGGGTCACAATGACGCTAGGGTTTTGTCTTGAGCCAGTAGAAAGGAGCCCCCCCCCCCCCCGGGCTGAGGGAGACTGCGGGAGAGCCGGTTTCATTGGGTTTGAGCACATTGCATGAGATGCCCTTAGACGTCCAGGTGAAAGCAGAGAGGAGGCAGTGGGTACAGGAGTTCATTCAGAGGCAAGGTCACCGGGGCAGAGCCAGGCCTTGACCCTGAGGATTCCCAGATACACAGCTTCTGACTGAAGAGTGACAGAAGTGCCAGGGCAGTCCCACGAACTCCGGAGTGTTGAAAAGTTCATCATCTAGAAAGCATAATTAAATACAATCTTCAGGTCGCAATAAGTTATAAAAATTCTAATAAATGCTAGTTCATCTGGTATCCCTCAAGCCAGAAATTCTCTTAACTAACGTGTTCATAGTTCTTCCTTCAAAACTGCAGAAAAAAGAAAAATCCATCATTTGGGAAAGCTAGGCTGGCAATGCAGAAGCTCCACGCGGTCCCCGGGACAGCACTTCATAGAAGTACCACAGCGGCAGAGCTAGTGCGCTACAGGGCTGAAATTCAACTTGAGCCCACGTTGTATCCAAATACGAGTGAAGGTAAATTCCTCCCTCCAGTGCATCCATCCTTGAAGAACCCCTGGGAGCTCACTGGCAACTTGCTGTGCAGTGAGTGATACGGATTTGCTTAAGCCTTGCTCAGGCAGCAGAATGAGCATGTTTGACTAATATTCTCTGGGTCCACAGCCCCAAAGGCTTGAGCTACAAAGAGGACAGAGGAGCTGAGAGAAAGGAAGCTGCCTGCTGGTGTTTGCAGAGCACCGCTCAATCAGTCAGCAAGTACATGCAGGCTGCTGAATTGAGAGGTGCGTAAGGAGGGCTTTGTGGGGTTCCCCAGAAGCAGCCCCTGAGACAAGGATTTGTTTGCAAGTAATTTGATTGGGACGTTGAGCCTGGGAGGCAACGGACAGTCAGAAAGTGAGAAGGGGAATGTTAATAAGCTCAGCTCCACTAGGGACCTTCCAGGTGGCTGCATAGAACATGTCACAGGCTGTCCCACCCAAGGGGGAAGGAGTTGAGGTATTAATCCCCAATTTCTCATCTAACATGGGTTCAAGGCTCTTCCCATAGACTTAAACGTCCTGACATTTCTAGTCTATTCCCCTACCTACGATGCACTCTCTCCTGGAGCAGCAAGCAGCTGTTTGCAGTAGGAAGCTGTCAAGGTGTGCTGAAACCAGAGTGGCAAGGGAGATTGGCAGGGCAGGGCGTTGACCACCGCAGGTGTCACAGCAACTGCCCAGTCTCCGCAAGTGGGCACTCCATTCTTAGTTTGGACTCTGAGAACCATCATCACCCAGAAAACAGGACTGAGATGAATGGCTCTTACCATTCCTGTAAGCACAGACAGAAATGCCCGGGCAGAGTCTGACTCATTCCAACAGAGGGAAGGCACCCTGGGTGCTCTCAGACTGGAAACCAGGGCTGCAGCAATGCCAAGCAGAGTCAGAATTTTGCAGCGTGCCAAGGAGGCAACCCTCCCCTGGAAAGCAACTGAGAGTTCCGGGTTCTTCTTGCTCTTAGTGAGTATTTGAATAAGAGCATAAGCAGTGACTAAGGCTGAGGGAAGACATGGCCTAGAGCACGAAGTGCCTATCCCAGCACCGAGCTGCAGGCCAAACCATGCACTTAGCATCCAGGCTCTTCTATTCAAGGATTAGCCTAGTTCCCTGGTGTGGGAGACCTGGAGACTGGTATCACGTGGTCTGTACCCTTATCAGTTTATTGTACCCTTATCAGATGTACGTGTACTATACATCGGCATGCAACCTCGTGAGATTCCAGACATTCTCAAACCATTTTGTTATCTTCATAAAAGTCCCAAGTTTGAGGGCCCACCCTTGGCATTGTCATCTGTGGACCCCTGGATGAATAGACCCTCTGTGACTATTAGAGTCCATTTTCTCTTGCCCAGATGGGGCAAAACTAGGTAAAGAGCAGCCATCGTTCCCTCCCCAAAATTCTGTCTAGATGAGCAGTTCCTCATGCAACAAACTAAAACTTGTACAAGTGACCATTTATCAGGAAACTGTTACTTGTAAGGTAGTTACAAGATACATGGGAGAGAGGGTCCCTGCCTTTCAAGAGCTCCTGGGTCCTATAAATAGTAGGTCGCTGCAGTTATTTTTAACCTTTTAAACCACAATTATTTTGCACCAAAATACGTACTCTTTAGTAGGATTCTTGCTGATATAGTTCCCTAAATAAAATGTTTGAATGGCACTGGCTGCCTCTTATGAGCCAGAGCAGTGGGGACTGGGTTTTTAGATCCCAGAAGCTGTCTCCATCGGAGCCCTGCTCCTCCTCTCCTGTTCAGATCAGACTGCTGGATGCTCAGTTACCAGTTACCATTTCTCAGCCATCAGTATTGGTCACCTCTTTTAAGTTGGGTTTGCAGCATATTTTTGCAATGCCCCTGGTTTGGCCAAAGTACCCTCCACCAACAAGCTGTGTGACTTTAGAATAGCTGCTTAACCCCTCTGAGCTTATCATCTGAAAAATGGACATGATAATAATAACATTATGTTGAATCATGTGAAAGTGCCTATTTGTATGTTAAAAATATTGGATAATGGCATTTTCATAGGTTCCACCTAATACCCACCTTGTTGAGTTGTGGGGAAGATTTAGTGGGAGAGTGTATGTATCACTGCTGTGGCCTCACATCTAACTAGCTTGGGATGACAGAGAAAGGTCACAATCCCCTTCATACCCGAATCACAACTCCTCCCAAATATCTACAGGATGAAGGCTCAAAGTGCAGTCTACAGAACTCCCAGTGATTTCTGGGAGTCCTCATGGCCTCTTGTTCTGTCCACCATGTTCCCTCCATAAGGAAGGCTGGTATGAATTGCACATGTACTCTCTGCCAGGTATTGTGCCCAGCACTGTGCACTTACAAGTTCTAACAATTAAGTTCATGAACTCATCCTAGAAAAAGTGCTACTGGTACATGCCTACTTGCTGAATATCACTATGGTCACCTTCGAAGTACTCCCCTTGGGAAGCTGTGCACTGATGCCATCTCCTAGTCCACCCTTCAAAGCAATTTTGGAATTCTTTTTCTGGAATGGTCATCAGAGCTGTCATCGTGTTACCCTTGATGTCCTGAATGTCATCAAAATGTCTTCCTTTCAATATTTCCTTTATCTTCGAGTAAAGAAAGAAGTCACTGGGGGCCAGATCAGGTGAGTAGGGAGAGTGTTCCAATACACTTATTTGTTTCCTGGCTAAAAACTCCCTCACAGACAGTGCTCTGTGAGCTGGTGCGTTGTCGTGATGCAAGGGCCATGAAATGTTGGAGAAAAGTTCAGATTGTCTAACGTTTTCACGCAGCCTTTTCAGCACTTCCAAATAGTAAACTTGGTGAACTGTTTGTCCAGTTGGTACAAATTCATAATGAATAATCCCTCTGATATCAATAAAGAATAGCAGCATCGTTGCAACAAGTTCGCAAACTTAATTGTCCTACCTCGTATACTCATCGAGTCCTCCCATCCACCCATGTGAGCTAGCGAGGTACTGCTCCTTTCATCCTCCTTCACAGATAGGAAAACTGAAGTGCAAAGAAGAAAGATGTTTTCCCAAGGTCACACAACCAAGAAGTGAGAGAGCCAGGAGTCAAAACTCAGCCATCAGCACCGCCCATCAACCCTGACCTGCTGGGTCCTGCCGCTACCGCCATCTTGAACTGTTTCATGTCAGCCTCCTATAAGCACCTGTCTCCAAGAACCTGTGGGTTCCAGGTGTAGACACAGGTCTCTCTATTTCTCCAAAGTGCTGAGCTCAAGCAAATTTTTTCAGAAGCCCGTTTATAGGGGAAAGAAATAGAACCAATTCAAGCAGAATTAGGAATGAGAAGGGAGACATAAGCATAAATGCACTAAGGATTAAAAGGCGACAAGGGAATTCTACATCAACTCTGCAGAAACAAAATAGGAAATCAAGAAGAAATTGATATTTACCTAGCAAATATAAATTACTTAAATTGACCCAAGAAGAAGTAGAAAAACAAGAAGACCAATTACCACAGAAGAGACCAGAAAGGTGTATAAAAGGCACCATTATAAAAGGCACCAGGAACAGACAGTTTCACAGCCGACTTCTATGTAACCTTTAAAGAACAAATAATTCCAATGTTAATTAAACTCTTCCAGATTATAGAAAAAGATAAAGTGCTGCAATTCCCTTAATGAAGCCCGCATTATCTTAGTACCAAAACCTGCTACAGCTCTCTTAGAAAAAGGAAACTGTCAGCCCATTGTTCTTCTGGATGTTAAATGTAAAAATTCAAAATAAAACACTAGTAAGTGAAATCTGGCAAAATGCCATTATGGTCAACACACAGATTATTCATTACACCAATAAATTCAAAGGAAAAAAACGTGATCATATCAATAAATGATGAAAGTGCTTGATGAAATATATACTTGAAGTAAAATAGAAATAAAAGCAATTTGTTCACTCTTTTAACAAGTATGTATTAAATGTGTACTGAACATCTAACTGGGTTCTAAACCTTGAAGATTATAGCTGTGACCATATCAGACAAAAATTTCCAGGCATTAAGGAGCTTATACTCTAGTAAGAGAGACAGACAATACACAGCATGCATAAGGAAAGTATATATTACGTTAGGGATATATGCTAAGGAGAAAAAGAAATAGCAGGGTTTAGGAAGTTAGATTTAGACAAGGTGGTCTTGGAAAGTGTTACTAAGAAGTGACACCTGAGAAAGGGAAAGGAAGGACATTCCAGACGTTGGGGACAGCAGTGTGAAGACCCTGGGACAGGTCCACGTGCCCTGGAGAAACAGCTCAAGGAAGCCAGTTGTTCCCTGGGGTGATGGAGGACACGATATCCATCATCCAGTTGCTACGACCAGATAATGGGTGTCGAGCTAAGCTTCACTGAGCACCTGCGGCACAGAAGGGATGACACAGAGAGGTGATGTATGCTGCCGCAGGAGATCGCCATTCTTGGCCTACAGTCATTGCCCTCAGCTCAGGGTTTCTGCCCACCCTTGGCAGACACCATGGGGCAGCCCAGCTGAGCACTCTTGTATCAGAATCACTAGGCCCCTTCCTGCCCTCAGTCCCAATAGAACCTTCAGAACCAGGGAAAGGTGAGATAATGTCATTCTTCTAGGGAAACCACACATCTGAATCCACAGGGTTGGGCTGATTCCCAAGGCCAGACAAAGCCATCACAATAGCTGATAGATACATTTCCCATGGTCCAGTTTATTCCGTCTGAAACCACACTTTGCCAGGGACTCCAAAGGTCGGTGTAATTAGGAAAACATTTTATAATTCTTCAAGGGTACAGACTGGTTAAATACACCAAATTTCCATGGCTGACTGAACACAATCTCTATCTGTTGAAAGAATGGGTAGTCAAACTTGGGTGACATCACCATTTTCTCCAAGAGCAACGGCTGGGCACTTAGTCTACGTTTCTCTACCCAAGGGCTCAGCCTACTGGTTCTCTTAAAATGAGGAAAAATGAACACTTCTTCCCATTGTCCCAAATCCTCATACTACCAGCTGCCTCCAAGTTTTATATTTATATTAAAATAAAATCCAACTCTCATGGGCTTCCACACCTATGCAAAGCATGCAGCATAATGCTTGGTGCGGAGTGGGCATTTGTAAAGTTCTCCCTGTTTTCTATAATGCAACCCTACACGTGTCCTCTCTTCCCCATGGGAGTAGGCCCATAGAACCTAATGGGAAAGGTACCTCTTCAAATAGCTGGGAGAGGGACTTCATGAAGACAGGTAAGATCCCCACCACTGACACTTCTAGTCTATTCCCCTACCTAAGATGCACTCTCTCCTGGAACAGTGAGCAGCTGTTTGCAGTAGGAAGCTGTCAAGGTGTGCTGAAACCAGAGTGGCAAGGGAAATTGGCAGGACAGGGTGTCGACCACCGCAGGTGTCACAGCAACTGCCCAGTCTCCGCAAGTGGGCACTCCATTCTTAGTTTGGACTCTGAGAACCATCATCACCCAGAAAACAGGACTGAGATGAATGGCCACCACTCTACTATAGGCACCTTTTCATAAGGTTAAGTTGTCTCCTGTCTATTCTCTCTATAGGAAGGATGGCTCAAGAAAGTAAATGTAGAGTGATAGGTGCAGGTATTAGAGTTCAGGAAAAACCATCAATGGGACTCTTCCATGCTCCTCAATTCCCAGTGCAGGCCCAGCAGCAAAAGCTGCGTGCGTCCTTTAGACCAGATGAGTTAGAAGCCTGGCCTTGAGGACTGATGTCAGCTCTAAAGATGGAGAGACCATGGCCATCCAAAGCCCTACAGGGATTCTGACCACATGGTTGGCATGTGCTAGAGACCACCCATTTTAAGGTCATCGATGAAGACACAGTAAGAACCAGGTGATGCCCAGAGTCTTCTTGCCGTGGACACTGCAGATCAGCCTGGTATCAAAGCATCAACACGGGCTCAGTACCAGAAGACTCCTAGCTCCTGGCCCCAGCACTCAACAGCTGAAGAACTGCAGGCAACTTTCATAAGCTGGCTGAGCCTCGATTTTGTCTATAAATGAAGATGTAAACACCTCACTGAGGTTATTAAGAGGACAAAATGAAATACTGCTCATGGCAGGATCCACCTTATAAGAGCTACATACTACAATTAAAGCATCTAATTCTCTGTAGGACTCAGGAATTGGTTTTCTATGATTCTCCACCTTCCCACGTCATCACCGAACACTTCTCCTCCACCTCACTCATCCATATTTCAATACCAATCACTATGTTTATAAAGCCCATTGCCCAAAGATCACCAGGAGCACCTGAGAGTCAAACAAAATTAGGTTTATTAACATGAGGCAGCAGGGAGAGGAGGTGCCACAGGCAATCACAGAGTGTCTCAAGAAGAGCTGTTTTAGGGCCTGGGCTTGTTTTGTGTGAATTTGGAAGGAGTTGAGGAAGGAAGGGTTGTTCCTATCGCGTGCTGTCAGGAAGCCGGGGCGTTTTGCTGATGTTGTATCTTGATCATTGTTATCTAGGAGGCAAGAGAAATAAAGCAAGTCTCAAGTTGTCACTGATAAAGAAAGGAGTCACCTGTGTCGGCTGGGAGAAAAGGATGGTCATTCATTTGGGGGGATTCATAATACCCTTGTGTTCCTCGTGTTGCAGAATGGTCACAAAGAGGCCTTGTCGGATGCTGACTTTGTGTGAAGTTTTGTTTTTTTGTTTTTTAAAGATTTTATTGGGGGAAGGGGAACAGGACTTTATTGGGGAACAGTATGTACTTCCAGGACTTTTTTTCCAAGTCAAGTTGTTGTCCTTTCAATCTTAGTTGTGGAGGGCGCAGCTCAGCTCCAGGTCCCTTTGCTAGTTGCAGGGGGCGCAGCCCACCATCCCTTGCGGGAGTTGAACCGGCAACCCTGTGGTTGAGAGCCCGCGCTCCAACCAACTGAGCCATCCGGGAGCTCAGCGGCAGCTCAGCTCAAGGTGCCGTGTTCAATCTTAGTTGCAGGGGGCGCTGCCCACCATCCCTTGCGGGACTCGAGGAATTGAACTGGCGACCTTGTGGTTGAGAGCCCACTGGCCCATGTGGGAATCGAACTGGCAGCCTTCGGAGTTAGGAGCATGGAGCTCTAACCGCCTGAGCCACTGGGCCGGCCCTTGTGTGAAGTTTTTTATGTTTAACAGGAACCACTAGGGTGTAACTAGTAGTTGCCAGGCCAACTGTCTGGAGTGGTTTTTTTCTCGATATACAAGCAGAGGCACTAACTCCTAGAGAGCTCAGGTGCCGCCTAACTCAAGGGTAATTTGTTCACATAGTCTACATAGTGTCTACTCCCAGCTTTTCCCAGGAAATGTTACCTCCAGTCACTTCCCAAGGAATGTTCAACAGGCAGAGGAGGAGTTATCTCAGAAGTTAGCGAGGAGACGAAGGCCTGGGCTAGGGGTGAGCAGGGCTCAGGTGCCTGGATGTCCAAACATGTCTCCCAGGCTTGTGTCTGAACAGGACAATGTTGGACTCAGTACCTGCCCTTCACACCTGTTTGCCAGACCCACGCATTAAATTGCCATCTCCTCCAGGATGACCTCACCTGCAGGGAGATGCTTTGTATTCCACCACGCTAGGAGAACTGACCTGAAAGAAGGTCGCTGACTTTGGAAAAATATTGACCAGGGAACAAGGAGAATTGAATCTGACACCTGAAGGCAGTGTGACCTTGAGCAGGTTGCTTCCTCTCTCTGGACCTCGGTGTCCTTATAATTGTAAGAAGCAGGTTAATCCTTAAGGTCTCTTTCTGTGACATCTTAAGTGGCCAGGAAGTGAACAGATGATAAAGCAGGCTCTACCCCCACTGTGGATTTGGGTTGGTGGCAGGAGGAGAGAAGTAAGCTGAAACCAAGAGAGCTGAACTAGGAATTCTTGCACAACTCACCATTTAGCTGGGCCTCAGACTCTCAGGTATTGATGAGTCCCTGACATGTGACAATAAGTGACATTTATTCACGCAGTGTGCATGATGTGCTAGGCAATTCTGTAAGAGTCTTACATGATTAATCATTTAACTCTCATAACAACCCTATTATTCCCATTTTACAGATAGAGAAACTGAGGCATGGAGCCATTAAGTCATTTGCTAAGAATCCCACAGCAATTAGTGGCCCAGCTGGGGTTGAAACATAGCATCTGGTTCCCGAGTCCAAGTTCTCAACCACACCGGATACTCCCTCTCTGAAGTATAAAGAGCCTTTTCTCATAACCATCTCCTTTGATTTGAAAGCCCAGAGCAGGGCAGCAAACTGTAGTTTGCAAGCCCCAAAGACAAATCCAGCTGACCAACTGTTGTGGTAAGTAAAGTTGCATTGGCACATAGCCATACCCATTTATTTATTGTCTGACTTTCAAACGACAATGGCAGGGTTGGGTAGACGCAGCAGAGGCCACATTCCTGCAAAGCATATAGAACTTTCTGGCCTTTCACAGATCAAGGCTGCTGGCTCCCAGCCTAGCGCATGCACTGCCTGGGTCCTAAGGCAGCTCTGCCACTGGCTCTGGGACCCCAGGTAAGTTGCTTTTGTGAATCTGTTTCCTCATCGGTAAAATGGGCTTGTTTGGGGAATTTGGTGAGCTAGTGTCTGCATGCACAAAATGCCTGACCCAAAGCATGTGCATGATAAGGGTTAGCTCTTATCATTGCTCTCTGTGTGGTGAAATTTATGACTGGTCCCTGTAATACCACTGAGGACAGGGCAGGGAAATTTTTCCCCACCTGATGGGCAGGGAAACCCAGGCACAGGGAGAGGAAACGGTTTCTCCAAAGTTTCATGAGGAGAGGCAGGGCCCAGGTCTCCCAGTCGATGCCCTGCCCTCTGTGGCCCCCCTTCCCGCCCCTCCATCTGTAGTAGAGCAGGCCCTCCCTGTGTTCGCTGGCTCGTGGAGCAGCCCGCCTGAGTTTGTGAGTTTTGGTGTCTGTAAGTACCCACAGCATGCAGAGCTCGCTGGCACAGACATTTGTCAAAGATGACATGCCAGTCATCCATGCCACCAGAGACAGTGACAGATGCGCTCTCCGGCACCGCTGTCCAGACAGCCGAGGATGGATGGGGCCCTGGCATCCACTCAGCCTGGCTGCTCAGGGAGCCATGGACCCAGCAAGAGATAAATTGCATGCAGCCTGGTCAGCAAGCAAGGAAATTCGGAGAGCAGGGTACAGAGGAAGCCACACGCCCATTTTTCTGCTTTCTCACTCCCAGCTGGTAAACCTTCCCAGGACCTCCCTGCTCTTTCCCTGCTCCTCCCACCACGCCAGGACTGCCCACACCTGCTTGTGTGGGGTCACAGACAAGCAGGTGGGTGCCATGGAATTCAGGTTCTTTTCACAATAATGATAATAACTGCTGACACGTACATAGGCTGCACTGTTCTCAATCGAGCATACTCCTTTCATCCATTGCCATGTCCTGGTGGAGGTATAGGAAACTGAGGCCAGAGAGGTCAAGGGACTCCTCCAATGTCTCACAGCAAGTGGCAGAGGCAGGGTTTGAATGCAGACAACCTGGCTCCAGAGCCCATGACCCCTGGGGACTACTATGTGGGGGACTGCGGTAGAGAGGAAATCACTACAGGCTGGGGACAGACAACAGGAAGAACAAATAAAGGATCCAGCTTCCTGGCCAGGCTCCCAGGCTCACCATTAACTGAGTGGTCAAGAACAGGCTGCCCAGTCTCAGTTTCTCCACCTGTGAAATGAGCAGCTGCTGCTCCCACACAGTCTTGCTGTGTCCCGTACCAGCTCCAAAGCTGGCCCCTCTGTGTCCTGGGACCCCAGCACTGGCTCCTCTGCCTTCACACATTCACTTCCTCCCCCCAGTTATTCCAACCTGGATTCCCCTGGAGTACCATCTCATAGCTCATTAAACTGTCACCTCTGTGTCCCCGAGGCAACCTCACAGTCCTCTGAGATTTTGTAGGGATATTTATAGCTAGCAAAAATAAAGGGACGAGACCACATAAGACAACAAGAAGAGAGACAGAACAGAGTTCTAAAAATATTCCCAAAGTCTTGCTCAAACGCTTCCCGTGGGTATTTCCTACAAGCAGGTTGACCTACTTCCCTTGCCTTCTGGATGAGGGTCTGAGAAAGACCCTAGTCTGGGGTCTGATTCAGGCAATCCCTTGCTGGGAGGCTTTGCAGAAGCACCCTTCTTTCTCTGAGCCTTAGTTTTCTCATCTGTAAAATGGGGACAATGATAGCACTTATCCTATACAATTAAAATAGCGATTAAAACATGAAAGACACTGAGAACAACGCCTGATATGGAATGAGTGCTCCATAAATGCCAGCTGTCGTTATCCTCTGGTTTTCAGTTCCTCAATGGGAAAATGAAGGGGTGAGTTTCATGCCATGTATGGGCTTCCAGCCCGAACATTCCGTGATTTAGTGACACTCCTGTGATGCTTCCTTGTCTCCTCCCACTCACCTTTCTTCTACGCCTCTGTGAGCTGCCGCCAATTGCTTTACTCACAAGTGTGTGGGGAAGAGAGAACTATACAAATGGGAGGTGGTACACTCCTATTCTCAGTGGCGAATTGTCCCAACTGCACCGTCCTGTCTAATGGAGCCACCTCTGTTGGTTAACACAGCTGGGAAATCTGAGCTAATGGCTGAGTCCCTGCCAACCACACCCTGCAATGATGGACCTCAGGACCTGTCCCAACGCTTCGGTGGGAAGAAGTCCACACCATCCACCTATAGACCCAGCCACATCAGCCCAGTGTTTGCAGGAATAAGTAATTACAGCTTCCCTGACAGGCATGCACAGGACACCCACGCTGGAAGAGAATTTTTCTTGCTGTTCAAGCTCCATAAACACTTGAAAAGTCATTTTATTTTTCAATCTGTGGGCAGGATGCGACCATACTAGGAAGCATCATTAAATAGAACTTGAGGGATTTTTTTTTTCAGCTTTTTGGGGGGAATGGGGTGGGGTTTAGTGTTGGCTTTTTTTCCCCACTGATGCTTTTTGGATAAACACATAAATCAGCATCATCTATATTCATTAGATAACGTGCCTTGTTCAGTACAAAATTACCCCTGTTTTGCATGATTTTCCCCCTTGTGATTAATATAAATGACTTAAGTTAATTATGTTTCTCTTCATGGAAAAATGTATTTGTCAAAGTGCTGAAACATCAATAAAAAATAAACACTGTCGTGTGAAGAAGGGCAGGATTTCAAACAAGCCATCAGGATGCGGGGAAGGGAGCAGACTCGCCCGTCTGGGGGTGCCATTCTGACTGAGTGGGCACACTTTATATTTACTGACTGTGACAAAGGCATTTTTCTTATTTAAGCACTTGTACGTCCTGATGAGGTAGATTGATGTCATCGTTATTATCAATGATGAGCCTTCGGGCATTGAGAAAACGGTTTTCTCCAGGATCCCGACAAATGCTGCATGAATGAAGCCTCACCTCTCCTTATTAGGGACAACTGAAGCTCATGTTTGATCAGGCAGCCTCCAAAAAATTGGGCCCAGCATGTGGACCTTGAGAGAAAGGCAAATGCAGGCAATTCGAGTGAGTGTGAGGTGAGAGAAACGAAGAAAAGCAAACCATGAGGCTGTTATAAGTCTCAAAGCAGAAGGAGACTTAGAGATTAGAGAGCCCAACCACCTCACTGAGGCAGTGATGAAACTAAGATTCAGAGAGGGTAAGAGACTTGCCCAAGGGCACACAGCATGTTAGTGGCAGAGCCAAGGCAGAGCCATTCCACTGCCCCCAGTCACCGCAGATGAAGTGCTCCTTTTACTTTTGAGTAGGTGGGCAATGGCACCAGCAAGGGCCTCCCTCAGATTGTTGGGAAGTAGGGGTCACAGGGAAACCTCTGGGTTTCTGACTTTTTCTGACGTATCTGGAATGCCTCTACTCCACCCTGCCTGTATTGGTTGGGAGTTTCTGAAAGCAGACCCTGAGGCAAGATCAGGGGTGCTTTTGGTTTATTTGAGAGGTGGTCCCAAGATACCCAAATGAAGTGGAGAAGTGAGACAAGGAGGGAAGAGAGCCAATATGGGGAGTGTGATAATGAGGGGTTACTGCTCTGGACACCTGCGCTCACTCCCAGCAGGAGAGACTGTAGAGAGCATGCCTCCAGGATACCCCATGCTGAGCAGGGAAGCAGAAGTATTTATTCACTCATTTCCAGGGGCTTTCATTTCCAGTCTCTCTGGGTCACCCTGCACCCTGGGTGAGCAAGTTCCCACAGTACCAGAAAAAAAACAGAGAACCAAGAACCTGGGCGTGTGAGTGGAACGAGCCAATGTGCATGGCTGCTGTCTATCACAGATGCAGGTGAACCTGCAGTGGGTGGGGAGGAGCCACAGTCAGTTACATACATACCCCTTGTCTGAACACTCCCAGCTGTCTAAGACCTCCCCACTCTGGTAAATAAGATCATTCTGTCCTCTGATGACCAGAAACCATTTGCCTGGCTTTTACCACAGGTCACCGTTTATTTCATTTATCAACTTAGATATCTTTTCTGTTTCCCCAAATATACAATAGTCTTCCCCTATCCATGAGAAATACATTCCGAGACCCCCAGTGGATGCCTAAAACCATGAATAGTACTGAACTATATATATATATATATATACATATATATATATGTGTGTGTGTGTGTGTGTGTGTGCGCGTGTGTATATAAATACATATATATAAATACATACATATATATATAATCCGACCTCATATATATATATATCTATATATATATATATATGTGCACGGAGGACAGTTCACAAAGTTAATTGCCTACCTTCGTATATACTATGTTTTTTCCCTATAGATACATACCTACGATGAAGTTTAAGTTATAAATCAGGCACAGTAAGAGATTAACAACAATAAGTAAAACAAAGATTACTTGAACACAAGCACTGGAATACAGCAACAGTCGATCTGATAACCAACATGGCTCCTAAGTGATTAACGGGTGGGTAGAGTATACAGTGTAGATACAGCATGGATATGCTGGACAAAGGGATGATTCACATCCTGGGCAGGACAGATCAGGATGGTGCGAGATTTCATTGGACTACTCAGAGCGGTGCGCAATTGAAAACTTATGAATTATTTATTTCTGGAATATTCCATTTAATATTTTCAGACCATGGTTGACAACAGGCAACTGAAACCGTGGAAAGTGAAACCTTAGATGAGGGGACACTACTATACTTTAAATTGTCCATGGGCAAAATTAAAGCCATACTTAATTATTCAACAAATATTTATTGAACACCTACTGGGTGCCAGACCCTCTTTAAGGTGCTAGGCGTCCAACACCAAAGATAGAGAAAATCGTCCTCAGGGAGCTTGTATTTTAGGGGTAGACATAGATAATAAATAAGAAAATACTGTAATTTCAAGTAATTTCAAGAAGTAAGTGGTCCAAAGAAAAACAAAGCAGGGATAATTGCAATGGGAGGTAGGAGTACTAACTATTTGGGACATTTGAACAAAAGCCTGAACAAAATAAAAGAATGAGCCATGCAAGAATCTGATAGAAGAGAATGCAGTCAGAGAGAATCTCAATACAAAGTCTTAGAAGTAGGAACAATCGGGGCTTGTTTAAGGAATACCAAGAAGGCTGCTTTGACTCTCTGCAGAGTGAAGGAGAAAGTGGTAGGAGATGAGGAAAAGGAGGGCCAAATTGTATAGGATTTTATCTTTAAACAATTCCTGGAACAAAAAAGAAAAAAAAAAGGTACTCGAAACAAGTTACTAGGTGGACAGATGGGTTGGTGGATGAATAGAATTAAAAGATGGATGGATGGATGGATGGATGGATGGATGGATGGATGGATGGATGGATGGATGGATGGAAATAATGATACAACAATGGATAAAAAAAAAAAAAGAAAAGAAAGCAACTTTTATGGGAAGAATAGTGTGGTGCCAATTGTGCATTCAAATCCAGACTTTGCAGAAAAAATAAATTCTGAACCAAAAGTAGCTAGTGAGTAAACTATATTAGACAAGGAGACTATGTAAGGAGAAATATTCCTCTCTGGTTCTCAGTCAATGAGAATCCTAGAAGGTTGAGTGTCCTTATCTTTTTTTCATATTCCCTGCAGGACCCTTGCCCTCCCCCCATGGGGAGTATCTAATGACATTAAATGATATTATGGGAGTATTAATTAAATTTTGGTGGCTGGAAGCTAGTGAATTATTCTCTCCATTATATATGACCATGTTTACTCATCAGGGTTCCATTTTTAATCTCACTCTTTTAATTAAAGCATGTCACCACAGTCCATTAGTGAGGAATGTGGAAGAAAAGATGTGTGCATAGATGTGGGTATAATTTAATCCAACAGTTCTTTATTGAGCACATACAATGTACTTGGCAAGTTGCTAGGTACTATGAAGGAAAAAAGAGGTGTTAATAAAGGGCCTCAGGAACTTATGGTATCAAAGAAAGCTAATTCGCATAAATACCTGAGGAACAATAGCGTTTTAATCATCACTTGCCAACTAACCAGAATACTTCATTAGTAACTTTCCCCTCCAGGTTTTATATGCAAAAATCAGGCCAACCATAAGAGAAATTTTGGCACTTTTTAAAACATCAAAATATACATGGTATGCTGTGACCTAGATCCCAGTGCAGCTGGATATGTTTGGGAAAGACTCTTAAATCTTCTGAACCTCACTCTCCTCATAGGTAAAAGGAGAGGTTGTTCTTATTCAGGAGCTTTCTAGATTCCAGATGTGACAGTTTCTCACCTGTGATCATCCAGACCTCCAGGATCGGCACATGGGAATAGGATTCCAGAATGGTAGCTCAGAGTCACTCTAAGGTTTTGAAAAATATTTTTTATGTTTCAATTACAGTTGACACAATATAATTGGTTTCAGGTGTATAACACAGTGATTAGACATTTATATAACTTAGGAAATGATAACTGATAAATGCAGTAACCATTTGGCACCATACATAGTTATTATAATACTGCTGACTACATTCCCCATGCTGTACTTTACATCCCCATGACTATTTTGTAACTACCGATTTATACCTCTTAATCCCCTCCCACCTTCAACCATCCCCCAACTCCCCAAGTCAGGCAGCCATCAAAATGTTCTCTGTATCTATGAGCTTGTTTCTGTTTTGTTTGTTTATCCTGTTCTCTATATGTGAAATCGTATGACATTTGTCTTTCTCTGTCTGACTTACTCCACTCAGCACAATACCCTCTAGGTCTATCCATGTTGAAGCAGATGGCAGGATTTCATTCTTTGTTAAGGCTGAGTAATATGCCATTGTATATGTGTACTTCCTCTTCTTTATCCATTCATCCATTGATGACACCCAGGCTGCTTCCATATCTTGGCTACTGCAAACAACGCTGCAATGAAAATACAGATGCACATATTCCCTTAAAGTAGAGTTTTGGGTATCTCAGGATAAATACTCTCAAATGGGATTACTGGGTCCTTCTTTGTCGCTTGTTATACCCTTTGTTTTAAAGTCTATTTTGTCTGGTATAAATATGGCTACCCAGTTTTTTGTTTGTTTGTTTCCATTTTCATGAAATACCTTTTACTTTCAGGCTGTGTGTGTCTTTAGATCTGAAGTGAGTCTCTTGTAGGCAGCATATGTAAGGGTTTTGTTTTCTTATCCATTCAGCCACCCTATGTCTTTTGATTGGAACATTTAATCCATTTACAGTGACAGTAATTGTTGGTAGATATGTAGTTATTGCCACTTTGTTATTCATATTTTTCATCTTTTTTTTTTCTTCATCTTCTTAAAGAAGCCCCTCTAACATTTCTTGTAGTACTGGTTTGGTGGTAATGAACTCCTTTAGGTTTTTCTTGTCTGGAAAACTCTTCGTCTGTCCTCCGATTCTAAGTGATAGCATAACTGGGTACATTACCCTTGGTTGTAGGTGCTTGGTTTCCATCACTTTGACTATTTCCTGCCAATCCCTTCTGGCCTGCAAAGTTTCTGTTGAAAAATCAGCTGACAGTCTTATGGGAGCTCCCTTGTAGGTAACTAACTGCTTTTCTCTTGCTACTTTTAGGATTCCCTCTGTCTTTAACCTTTGGCATTTTAATTATAATGTGTCTTGGTGTGGGCCTCTTTGGGGTCATCTTGTTTTGGATTCTCTGCACTTCCTGGGCTTGTATGTCTATTTCCTTTACCAGGTTAGGGAAGTTTTACATCATTTCCCAAATATGTTTTCAATTCCTTGCTCTTTCTCTTCCCCTTCTGGTACCCCTATTACGTGAATGTTAGTATTCTTAATGTTGTCCCTGAGGCCCCTTAAACTGTCCTCATTTGGGGGGATTCTTTTTGCTGTTCTGACTGAGTGTTTTCTGCTGCCTCATCTTCTAAACTGTTGATTTGATCCTCTGCTTCGTCTAATCTACTGTTGATTCTTTCTAATGTGTTCTTTATTTCAGTGATTGCATTCTTCATTTCTGACTGGTTCTTTTTTATGTTTTATATCTTCGTTTTTATGCTTCCTACCTCTTTGTTGAAGTTCTCACTGAGGTCACTGAGCGTCCTTATACCCAGTGTTTTGAATTCTGCATCTGATAGACTGCTTGTCTCCATTTTGCTTAGTTCTTTTTCTGGAGCTTTGTTCTGTTGTTTTATTTGGACATGTCTCTTTGTCTCCCCATTTTGGTTGCCTCTCTGTGTTTGTTTCTATGTATTAGGTAGAGCTGCTGTATCTCCCAGTCTTAGTAGAGTGGCTTTATGTAGTAGGTGTCCTTGTAGGGCCCAGTGGAGCGGTCTCCCTGGTCTCCTAAGCCAGGTGCTCCAGGTGTGTCCCTTGTGTGGATTGTGAGTATTCTCCTTTTGCTGTTTGCACTTCAGTGGGAGGGATTGACCCTCAGGCTGATTTGCTGTGAGGACTGGCTGTGAGTACAATGAAGGAGCTGTTGTTCAAAGACTGACCCTATGGAGCAGGATTAGCTTTAGCAGGCCTCTAGTGCCTGCCCAGTCTGCCCTTTGGGTGTGTCTTTTGTGGAGGTGGTTGGGAGGTACTCTGGTGTGGTCTGAAGCTGGCCACCAGGTGTGTTGATTCTGGGGTCTCATGGGAGGAGCTCTGTTGCAGGCCAAGGTCAGTTGCTTCCTGTGTCCTGCCCAGGGCCACTTAGTATTAGCTTCAAAGTGATCTGCAGATGGTTGCCGCTTGTGCTGGCCTTGGAGGTGCCTGGGAGAGGCTAAGCTGTTTACTGAGGTCAGCTGCCACTAGTGCCTAGCTTGGGCCTACTTAGCAAGAGGCACGGGACATGCCAAGGTTAGATGCTGCTTGTTTGGGGTTTGTGAACCTTTGAGATATTTTAGGAAAGTCTGAAGTATGAACCAAGGCAGGCTGCTTGTATGGAAAAGCCACTGGAAGTGGCTTGGGTGGTACTGCAAGTTGGGTGGGTGGGATCTCAGGGAATCACCATGGTGGGGTGAAGAGTTTTAGCCAATTTGATGGAAACTCAGGTAATGGCAGCTGCCTGCATGTGCATACTGGGTTGGCGGAGGGCTCAACAAAGGAACAGTGGCTCTGCCAGCATTTCTGTCCAGGAGAAACCTGCCCCTTCAGCCCTCTCCCTAAGCAAGACAATTGAATTCTTCCCCCTATATCCCTGGTACCTTTCAAGGTGTTGCTCCAGCACTGGAGCTCAGACTGAGTGAGTCCGTCACCGAATAAGTCTATGTGCAGGCCCTTTAAGAGGAACACCTGGGACTCCAGCCTCCTTCTATTTAACTAAACCATAATCTCCACTACTTTTCACAACCAGCAGTTATGGGTACTTATCTTCCCAGCACCGTAGCCCTGGACGGGGGAGCCTCTTAGGGGGCTGGGACCCCTCTTGCCCCTCAGGGGGGAACTCCACAGCTGATATATACCTCTGGATTTTTAACCCCACACGTAGATGGGGGACCAGCCTGTTCCGTGTCTCTGCCCCTCTTACCAGTCTACTTTGGCTTCTTCTGTATGTCTTTAGTTGTAGGACTTCTGTTCAGTTAGACTTCATGCAATTCTCAATGATCGTTGTTCTGTCATTTAGTTGTAACTTTGATGTAATCATGAGACGAAGCAAGCACGGCCTCTACCTACTCTGCCATCTTAACCGGTCATTCTAAAATTTCCATTCACCTGAGAAAGATTCATTATGTTCACGGCAGTTTGTTTCTTGAGTCTTCAGAGGGGCTCAACAATATCTGCTTGTAAGTACAAGTAATTATACTGTGAAGCACTGTGTGTGCACTGAGATGAAGTGGAGCAAACCCAATACAACCAGAATTTAGAGGAAGGTAGGCTAACTTCGTTGGATGACCAACTGGGAGGCATTTGATCTGGACCACAAAAGTTGGGTAATCTTATGAGTCTAAGGGGAGAGGAAAGCATTTCCAAGAGAAATCCTTCTCCCTTCTTAACAGCTCAGGATGTTACCTTACAAGGATGAGGTGTAGCAGCCATATTGAGGCCATGAGGCATCACAGACTCAAGCAGAATGACAGAGCAAAAGAATGGAATAAACCAAGGTCCTGGATAAACTGAATAGAAATAATGCACTGTAATGTCCTTCCTCCAACCCTCCTGTTGAGTTAAAGTTTCTGGTTTACTCCACTCGTGGTCAGGTTTCTGTCATTTGCCGCTGAAAGCATCCTAGCTCTTTCCTACCCCCTGTAGCACTTACCCATTATGGTACTTTCTTCTAGGTATATGTGACTGATCTGTATGCTCCTCTGTTCTTTCTTCCCTAGGCAGTAGCCCTTCCTTTATGTATCCCAAACTCTCCCACTTGAGCCTTTTCCTTCTAGTTCTTCTAGAACTTTTTCTTCCCCCCATAGTAGGTGCTTAGATCATGAGTGATGACTGAAGGAATGAAAAAAAGACCACTGAAAAACCTTGCCTATTGTCAATAAAAACCATTACCCCTCAGGGATTGCTTTGGAAATGCATTTTTTTCATTAAGCCAAGTAAATCTGGCAGTAACCTCAAAACAAACATTTGAAACAGGCACAGGAGACTTCCAAAAATGAAAACACTTTGCATTGAGGGGAAAAAATGTATGTAACCAAAACAGCACCTGCAGGAGATATTAACATTTTAAAATTAAGGGCATTTTTGAGCTTTCAAAGCATTATCACATAGCACACGCCATTTAGACATCAGAAGGTTCAAAGTGAGCTTTTAAAATTTTGTTTGTTTTAAATAAATGAGATGTGAATACACACACACACACATACACACACACCAAGAGCACGTGGCTTTTACACAGCCATCTGCCCCTGGTGCTGACTCCTTGGCCACCAGCGGTCCTTTTTAGTGCCAGAAAGTCTGCAGACACTGTTTCTGGGGCAACACAGAGACCCTGAGTACTTCTACGTTGTTAGCCTGGCTCCAGCCTCTCTGCATCCTGATTAACTCCAATTGACAGAACGCGTCCTTCTCTATTCTTCCGCAACTTACTGGATTCCAACTGTCTCTTCACTCTCTAGTTTTACATTCCTTGCAGCCTACCTCTAGCCGTTGTCCAAGTGTGGGAACTCACTCTCCATCCGACTGCACTCCAAGCTTCCTGCAGCAGAATGGACCAGGTCTCATATTTCTTTTGTCTGAGCCTGTTTCTTGTAGCTCTTCATTCCCTGGGTGAGCTCATCCAGTCCCATGGGTTAAATTCCACCTGTGTGATGATGACAGCACTCACGTTTCTGTCACCAGCAGGCGACTCCACTGAGCTCCATAATCACAGAGCCAGCTACCTGTTTGGCATACCATGCAGACATTTCCAGACATCTCAAGCTTAACATGGCCACAGTGAGACTCCGAATCCTCTGTGTCCAGACAGATAGATGACAGATAGATAGATAGATAGATAGATAGATAGATAGATAGATAGATAGATAGAGATAGAGATAGATATCAGGGAGGGTTCAGGCCATCCCTGACTTCTCTTTTATAAACACCCTAGATTTTCCTTCACAAACCTGTCACCCATCATCTTTTCTGGGTGGATGTTTCACTAACAGTGTTGCCTGTCTTGCTGGATTTTGAGTCACCCTGGGCATAGATCAGGCCCATTTGCTGACCACTGTCTCCTGAGTGCTTGGCACTGTGCCTAGTACATAGTAGGCCCTCAGTAAATACTTGTTATGGGAAGACTTGGGGTCTCCCCACCCCACCCAGGTGCAGGATCTGTCCCTGCATATAATCAGCACAAAATGTATAGCACTGGGGTTACATGGTGACAAAAGCTTGAACACTTTCTTCATGTCAGATTCTGAGTTAAGCCCTTTTCTCACATTACCTCATGTGATTCTTGCAACAACCTTGGGAGGTAGGTTTTATTGCCATTCCTATTTTATAGATGAGGAAAACGTGACTCAGAGGAAAGCCACTTGTCGGAAATCACACACACACACATCCTGTAGGGGGCAGAGCTCCAACCAGTCCTGCATCTCACAAACAGCACCAAGTGTGCTAATACTGAAGGGCTCTGTGTGCAAAAGGCCCTTGCCTTGATGTCGGAAGACCTGATTTGAGTCCCAGCTTTGGACCTTAAGTCAGCTTCTTGATTTCTCCAAGCCCCACTTTCCTCATCCATATCATCCTACCTCCATAACCATTTTTTAGCAAGACGCTATGCACTAAAGCCCCTTTAACTGATTAAAAATAAACAGCTCTACCAATGGGGAGTAGGACTGCAACTCTAGGCTGCCTCACCTGAACTTGAACCCCACCTTCCAGCAAAATCAAAAACTAGAGGCTGCAGGCTGAATGGAGATGCAGAGGTATGTTTTTTGACTCACAGAATACTTAAAACTTTTTTTCATTTGTTGTGTTAATATTAACAGGTGTCATCGAAGGGTCCAGATTTTTATCTTCTCTTGAAAAATTGGAAGCTTCTGTAATGTTGGTCCCCCAATTTTGTGTGGTATCCACTGGAATAAATTGGCCGGAGCTGAGATGCTCTCCAATTTGCCATTATCCCCACCTGAAGCTGAGTAACAGGTGACACATATAGTGTCTTTTCCTCTCTTCTTCTAACAGTGACGACACATATTTCTGTATCAGTCTGTATCAGAACTAGAGAAAAGAAGCATGGACCACAAAGATAACACAGTATGAGATAATACGAGTGAGTGTAATTCTTGAAAGTGATGAGTAATTGTAGAGGCTTAATATGCTAAGTGTGTGTGTTTCAAAACAAGCTTCAGCAAAAATTCAACCTCCACATGCCCAGCTTCACTGTCTTATGTTAATTCTCTGGCTGTTATGAAATTTTGTGTTTCAGATGTCTGCTTTGTTTAAACAAGGAATCTTTCTGGCCAAAGGCATGCAGTGAGTCTACTATACTGAGCCACCGCCTCCTCCCTCTCAATTGACCTTTGTGTCTTTAAACCCTGCTCAGTGACTATTAGTGGCTGGGTCCCCAAAACCTTAAAGAGCCCAATGACAGGAAGCATTAGACCAATGAACCAGACCTGAAGTGTCTTGTACTTTCCAGTTTGTGAGCTACAGGAGAATCCCAAGGGAAACCGGGTGAGGACAACTAGTAATAAAGAATAAGTCTGCCAGACTACTGCGTTGCACTTGTCATTTTGCAAAGCACTGTCATTCATTCGACATTTATTCAATAAATATGTGTGGAAGCTGTCTTTTAGACCAGGCACTGTGGCTGGCACTGTAGACGTGGTATTATACCTAGTAGTCACGACTTCTACCCTTGGGAAGCTTTCAGTCTGGCAAGGAAACACTTTTAGAGACAACACTTCTATAGCACTTTACTATGACCAGTTTCTGTTCTAGGTGCTTTACACAGAGTAAATCATTTACTCTTCACAGCAATTCTATAAGTACTGCCATTATCCCAATATCACACATGAGGAAACTAAGACTAAGAGGTTAAGTATCTGATTCAAGGTTAGTTATGAAGCCAGCTGTCTGACTTACAGCAGCACGTTGCTGGAGTTAGGCTTTTGTGACCATAGATTGGAAAGCTTAGATCTTCACTGGTGGAGATTCCCAAGGCCAAGACCACATGGCCAGATCACACCACCCCATGACTCCTCTCTCTCCACTCCAACAACCAAAGATACCTATTTATAGGATAAGAAATGACCACACTGTTTGCTCTGGTCTGAGAACCCCAGGGCTGTGCAAGCAGGATTTGTAGGTCCAAAGGCAATTTGCATGTCCTGCTGGAAGTTTCCCTCATTAAAGCAACAGAAATCAATGCAGTAAATGCACTTATAATGAACTAAATCCCTCACGCTCCCTGCCTCTTCCAAAGGAAGAAAAATCAGGACAGACACATATTGGTTCCTGCTCCGTCACATCCATCGCCCTTGCCCTGTCTTCCCTCTGGGAATACCTTTAGTTCCTGTAAACAGCATTTGAGATGTTTGTGTTTTTTATTGGATGCTCTTTGTCACTGTCTATGAGAGTTCAGTGAAGCTAAGATTTAAGAACCAGAGATTAACTTCTTTCACACATTGGCCATGGCCGCCTGCCTTCTAGAGGACTCTTCACAGACGTCTAGGCTAGAAGGGACCTAGAGAATATTAGGTGACCATCTCATTTCACAAATATGGAAACTAAGGCACAGAGAGGTGAGGATCACACAGCATGGGATGAGCACACCCCCCCAGCATTGGTGAGCTCTATTGCTCCGCCCTGCTGACTCAGCTGGGACCCCACCCCACCCAACTCCCAAAAGACAGAGGTACTTTCTCTGAGGCCAGCCAGCCCCTCCTGCATTGCACCCTTTCTTGGACAACACTTGCAGTCCCTGGGCCCCAGGTGGATGGCGGCTGGCCTCAGTGTGCTCTGAGACTTTTGCTGAGTCACTCCAGGCTCAGCGCTGGCACCAAACTGGCACTGCATTAACCTATTGACCACAATTCTTCTCACTCCAGTGACTCCTTGAGATCCTGCCTCACCCAACTCATGTACCACATGAGGCTTTCTCAGGAGTGAAACATTAAGGGAGCTGTCAGGTGGTGGCAGGCCTTGGGTGTCCTGGCTTTTGGTGGAGCTACCCTAGGCCTGGTTCTGGTGGCAGCCATTTTCAGTTAGCAGTGTGACCTCTCCCACGTGCGTTCAGGGTTAACACAGGCAGCAAACAATCATGGATCACTTTGTAGCTTCTGTGAGGTAGTCTCCCGCTGGTCACAGGCAGTGGTTGACCTGTGCCTTCACTGGACTCCTCCCAAGAAGCCCCAGTACTGACAAACTTGAAATTCACTTCAGACAACAACAGAGCACTACCCAATTAACCCATTAAGTGGCACACCCAAAGGGTGGTCTCAGCAGGCATCAGAGCCCACTGGGGTGAATCTCTTTCAGTTGGGTAGGCCCCCCATAGAGCAGCCTGTAAACTGTGGATGTGACCAAACCCCAATCAGACTTAGGGTCAGTACCACCCACTGACATGCCAATAGCAATCAAGACTCAACTATAACAGGAGGGCACACACAACCCACACAGGGACACTCCTGGAGCACCTGGAGCAAGTGACAAGGGAGACTGTGCCACTGGGCCCCACAAGGCACCTCCACATCAGACGACTGGACAAGATTGGGAGGTGTAGTAGATCTACCTAATACATAGAAACAGACAGAGAGGCAGCCAAAATGGGGGAACAAAGACATACATTCCAAATGGGAGAAAAAAGAAAAAAAAAAAAAAAACAGGAGAAAACTCCAGAAACAGAACTAAATGAAATGGAGACAAGCAACCTACCAGATACAGAGTTCAAAACAATGGTATCGAAGACCATTGTTCGATATACAGAAATGGCCTTTCTTTGTTTCACAACTGCCAATCATGTTTCCTGGATAAATGATAAGATTAGAAGTTCCTGATGACAGGAGAAGCTCTAGACACCTTTCTGTTGCCTAACCCAGCTCTGAGCACAAACGCTGTGCCCTCAGCTTGGGTCTTTCTGTCAAGCCGTCTACTTACTTCCTGTGCCTGCCAGCTCAGGAAAACCAGCCCTCGTGCCAAGTGAGGTTTTGAGGAATTTCTTTCATTGAGGTTCAGTGGATAGTGCTCTTGATTTCGTTCTACTGAGCTTCTGAATGAACCAACGCTAGAGCCACCAGCCTCTGGGTTTCTTAGTATAAGAAACAATTAAGTATATAATGAAGTCTTATAATTATATTTCTTAAGCTAATTTTAGTCAAGAGTTTCATTACTCATTGACAAAATCATTCCAAACTTTATCAGGTACAAACGCCTACTACAAACCCCATCAAGGTGAAATGGATTGAGTTTTATAGATAGATTGAAGAACAAATTCTCTAACGTGGTCGAATAGGAGTCTATGCCCAAAATTCAAGAATCCCAGAATGTGGAAAGAAATGTAAATGTCATCCATGTGTGACATACAGGCCAATAGAATAGAATTGTGGGTTCAAAATAAACCCTCACATCCATAATATTCTGCTCTGCGGAACCCAGAGTTAGCAGCGTATCATGACTCAGCTAGCCCCTTAGGCAGCCACTACAAGCCCATAGGAACTGGTACATGGGATGAAATAGGTTTGCCATTCCTGGCCTAGGACAATCGTACCACAGGGGGGATTTTGTAAAATGTTTGAAGCCACATTTAGGGGAAGCGAGGAAACCATTGGGGCATTGGAATAATCTATTC
Source organism: Rhinolophus hipposideros (assembly GCF_964194185.1). Lineage (NCBI taxonomy): Eukaryota > Metazoa > Chordata > Mammalia > Chiroptera > Rhinolophidae > Rhinolophus > Rhinolophus hipposideros. The sequence continues at coordinate 98,253,130 of NC_138049.1, read as the reverse complement.
AAGTCCCAAAGATGATGGTGCAGTTCCTCTAAGACTAGAATGTTCCTACCTGGATATCTCACTACTACTCATCGTAGCTCATCCCATCTTTGAGCAACTGATTAGAAAAATTATACTGATTTGAAAGCTCTCTCTCCACAGCTCCTCCTCTCCACCCTCATCCCTTGGAACTGCATACATTTATTTGTCCAAGTATCTATAGCATACCTGTACCTATCTATATCTTTACTTATCATGTGTCAGGTACTAGGCCCTAAGAGGACAGATAGGAGAAGGGGAGGACACTTCATTTGTGTTTTAGTATGAATTGATTTAGTTCATTGCTTTTCCAACAATGGGCTGAAATCACCTTCTCGGCGTGGTTTCCATGGTGGGAATAGACAGCATGAGTGCTTGGGGTGCCTATGGGAATATCAAGAGTTAGGGAGCATTGAACTCATAAATATCAATAACAAAATTGAAAGCCCCATAAACAAGAATAAGATTATTGGAAGAAATATAAATGGACGATAAGCAAAGGGAAAACATTCTGTCTCATAAGCAATCAAAGAAATGTAAAACAAAGCAATGACATTTTGTTTTCCATCCCTAATATTAATGACTAGTTTAAAATATTCAGTGCTGGTAAGGGTGTGGTAAGATGGACACACATGCATGTTTCTTGTTAGAATAAAAACCGTTACAAATGAGTGTAGTTGAACAATGTGCTCTTTTATCCCGTGATGCTTAGAACAGAGTTTCAGACAGGTGTCTAGGGTATAAAGATGGCCATCAAAGTTTTGTAGAAGCTAAAAATAGAAACAACTTCCAGGTCCTGCAAGAGGGGAAGGTTCCATAAATTATAATATAGCCAGATGCCAGAATAGATTTTGAAATAGATAAACGGCATGGAAAAATGTTCACAGTATAATGCTACACTTGAAAGTCAAGGTTGAACATCAAGATGTACTTAGCTTCTAATTGTATAAAGTCTTCACCAATCTGTAGAATTATAACTGGAAAGAAATGTCATAAAGCGCTGACAGTAACGGTTCCTAGGCAAAGGAATGGCCAGTAACATATATGTCTTCTTTAGTCTTTCCTGGGTTTTCCAAATTTCCTCAAATAATCATGCATTGTCTTTTCATAATTTTTTGGAGAAAAAAAAAAGAAGCAGCATTATGATTTTAACAAAAATAAGGAAAAAGAAAAAAAGAAAGCAGTGAAAGAAAAAAGGAAAGCAGTTACATCACTCTGGTTCCTTCTATTACCAGTTGAGTCTTCTGCAGCTTCATTCAGTAAAAATAAAGATGATTGTACTTAAACTGTTTCACTGAATTGCCGTGAAGATAAAATAAGAAACTGTATGTGACATGCTTTACAAATTATAAGGCATTGTACAAATGTTAGCTGTTGTTAACATTATAACACAAAGTTAACTACAACAATCGGAAGGAAAAGAAATCCATAGTAAGATACCTCAGGCTTTGATACGGTAACTAGGAAAATACAAGAATGAGAATAGAAAGAAGGGGAAAGGCCACAGGAATCCTAAAGAATGTTCACTAGCATCTCTCAGGAAGTCCAGGGAAAATGTTTAATAAGAAGGGGAGAAAAAATGAAAACAAAACCCTACCAAGCCACATAAGATGTTCTGTCTTCATTTTCAAAAATTTGAAAATGAGAAATATTCAAAATGGGAGAAGGGGGAATTCATTTATTGTGACAGACAGATAAAAATCAGAATTAACTTAGGTCCAAGTGTATTGGAAAAGCATTTTACAGGATCTGACTTGACTTCAAAAGTAAAAATAAGAATGCTGAGGGAGAAAACTAATGAGCGGGAGAGGGTACTTCATTATCATGGGGCCAGGACTGGACTCTGAAATGACAAGGACCCAGCAAAAGGATTTGAATTCTTTACCTTGCAAAGGAACGTGCTTGTGGCCTGCCACTGCTGGCCACTCCTTCCTGTTTGAAACTCTCTCTTGTTCTAGTTTCTCAGACCCTCACATGGCCTGCTTACCCGCAGCTCTTTCTCTGACTTCCCTTCTTCTTTCCACACAGTGCCATCTCTGAAGGTCCTTCATTTCTCCCTGCTCTTTCCTAGCCTCACTTTTTCTCTGTTCCCAGCTAGTACCTACAAATTTTCATCTCCACGGGATCCTTTGCTCAACTCCCCCTTGTCATCTCTCCAACTGCCTGCTGGACACACCCCCTTAGAAGCCCTGCTGCCACTTCACCCTAAGTTTGCCTAAAACCAAATGCATCTTCTCAAAAACCAACCCAATAAACCAGACTGGTTCAATGGATCCGCATCTGCTCTTCCTAATAATAGTTCTGCTAGAAGCATTGCTTTCCTCTCGTGCTTCTTCCTCTCTTACCAAACCAAACTATCATGTCCCAGATCCTTTCATATTTTTCTTATACGGGGCCCTTCTCCTACCCCCACCCAATCCAGGTCTTTACAGCCTTCCTCAGCAGCCTCCTGACTGCTCATCGCTGCACCTCCTCTCCTCAATCCCGTCTAAATGCTACTATCAAAGGGAGCTTTCCTGACTTGGATTCTCCCAACCAAGTCTTTCAGCGACTACCTTGTGCCTATTAGATAAAGAGCAAATGCTTCACCTGCGATTCAAAACTCTTGACTGAGGACTGAACGAATGGCTTGGCCAAGTCCAGTTGAGAGGCTCGGTCAATATGGTGGCCAAGATTAGCGTTCAAGCATGAAGGCAAAGGCTATCAGTAGTTAAGCGCTAACTGAGTGTGGGCAGGTAGTTAATAGTCAAAAAGAAATCAGATCTGGGGAGGGTATGGAATTTCCAACATCTGTGCTCAAAGGACAACATTCAAAAGTGGACCAGGGCAACAGCATCATTCCAGAGATGGGAAGGATTGCAGAGATGAGAAGAAGGAGGGTGGGCTCCAGAAACAAGAACCAGACGGGCAGAAGCAGAAGTTGGGGCCAAAGACGCCCTGCAGCATGAGCAGGTCAGAAGTGTGTTTGCTCAGATAGCATGAGGCTGATGTTGGGCAACATGACGCAGCTGAAGCCCCCTTCGCTGGCTATTTGTTACCCACACTGTGCTTATTCTCCTCCATGCATGTTAGGGAAACTGCAGCTTCTGGAAAATTAACCAAACTTAGTTCTTTGGGTACACTTCTCTTTAGCATGAGCCCACCACTCCATGCTCACGGCCCTTCAAGATGGCTATGTATCCCATCTCTAGTGCTTTCTGTCATGTCCCCAGCCTAGAATGTCCCTGTCCCAACAACATGTAATTCATCCAACCTTCCTGGCATGACTCAAGTTCCACGTCTACCCTCAGTTCGTGAGAGATTATCTTCATTCTGAATTCCATGTAAGAAAGAAACTAGGGGAATAAAGGATGTGTTGAATCTGAATTTGAGCTACTCCTTTGGCTTTGAAACTGCCTTAGGTTGTTGGTGACATTTGCCTATTTTGTGGCTTTCTTTCTGAGGCAGATGTTGTCAGCTGGCTAACCAAACATCCATTCCCGATGTTGCCTACATCCACCAAAGAGGCTGGGAAACCTAACCACTCATGTTCCCAGCCTCTTTTACAGCTAGGGTGGCCATGAAACACAGTTGTAGCCAAAGATTGATGAGCTCAAGTCTTACATGATGGGCATGGCGGGGGGGAGGGGCAGCACTTTTTCCAATGGAAGAAAAGCACTTTTTCCAATGGAAGAGACAGAAATAGTTCATCTCCTACTTTTTCTTTTTGTTCCTGCCTCAACCATGAGCATGATGCTTGGAGCTGCAGCAGCCATTTCGTGACCATGAGGCAACAAGCACAAAGCTAAGAAGCCAGTTGCTAAAATGGACCTACAAGGCCTACTCCCTAAGGACACTGTTGAGCAGCTAAACCAACATCAGCATTCACCTATCTCCAGACTACGTATTGTAACACAATTTAAATGAACTCCTATTTGTTGAATCTTTTAGTTAATTTTTCTGTGACTTGCAGCTGAAAGCATGCCTAACTCCATCATCTTCCTTACTAGACTGTGACCTATTTGATGGCAGGGACTATATCTTCTACATCTTTATTTGCTCCAGCATCTAATATAGTCTATAACCAACCTTAATAACCATCTGCTCACAGATGGGAAAGGACAGGAGGGGATTTTCTTGCACTCAAAGTGTATATTGAAGCAGACAAGAAATGAATATTAGATGAAATAGTAGTAAACAAATGAGATGTTCTAGATGTAATTGAAAAATTAGATAACTAAATCCTGATGACCAGATGGCATCCACCCAAGAGCTCTGAAGGGTATAATTGCTGAAATGTTGGCCAAAATGTGTGACCTGTTATTATAAAAGGCCTTGTGTCCCAGAAGCCTGGATTATTATAGCCAAGTTTCCCCCCACCTACAAAGCTACCTGTGAAGGATCCTGGGAACCAGAGAGCAATGGGTCTGACTTCTCCTCCAGGCAGGTTGATAGAGTTTGTAAGTAAGGTTAAAGAACACCTGAAAACATAACTTCGGTGGAAATTTGTCTCTTCCTAAAGGAACCTCAGCAAAGGCTAATATGTAAGTGCTCTTTTAAAAGGGAGCAAATAGAAAGGCATGATGAGAGGGGGAGAGAAAGGACCAGTGGACAGGACATATTTAGAATTTCAGAAAAATCATTGGTGTGGTTTTAAGGCACAGGTTTATAAACATTCATCTTCTCTGGGGTTGGTTAGACTATGGCCTCAACTCTGGAAATAGAGTGCAGGATTAAATAAGCACATGTCTTGATAGAAATTTGCTAATGATGGGTTTCCCCGGAAATCACACTGAGACCAATAGGAAGTGAACAGTTTGGGAACAATATGGAAGAGGGAGTATTCAAGGTAACAACTCTTCATCTGCATATGACCCCAGCACAAAGCTCAGAAAACAGAGATAGTGTTGCCAATAAAATGCAGGACTGCCAGTTATATTTGAATTTCAGAGAGACCACACATAATTGTGTAGTATAAGTATATCCCAAATGTAATATGTCCCGTGCAGTGTGTGTTATGAACAATTTTGAATAAAACTTATACTGCATACTTATACTACAAAATTATTCATTGGTTCTCTGAAACGCAACTGTTAGTGGGTTTTCTGGTTCTGGGGGGGTTTGTGGGTTTTGTTTATTTGTTTGTTTGTTTCTTATGGTACTTTGTTTTGTGCTAAATCTGGTAACCTTAGGCAGGGAGAAATGAAGGGGAGCTGGAAGAGCTACGTGAGCAGGCCTAGAGGCCATAGAGTAACAGCAGAGAGGGGTGTTAACCAAGACACCACAGGAGAAATCTCAGCCAAACGCATGGTACCATGGGCTCTAGTTCTTCATGATCTTGGAGGGCCAAGAGGGGAGAGGGGGAACAATGGTTAATAGACACAAGCAGTACAGCCTAGGGGTTAAGAGCACAGACTCTGAAACCAGACCATCTAGGTTCAAACCCTTGCTCTGGCATTTACCAGCCAGATATCTTGGAGAAGTTGCCTAACTACTCTGTGCCTTAGTTTCCTCGTCCACAAATTAGTATTACAAGAGTACCCACTTCTTCAGTTGCTGAGGATTAAATGGATGGACAGATGTAAGGTGCCTAGAACAGTGCTTGGTACATGTGAATGTCAGTTATGTGCAGAGGTAACACAGAAAGGGTCCACTCACTGGCACTGACCTTCATTTAGTGGCCTCATGAAGGCCAGGCTAGCCGGGACCATTACGTTTGCCACTTCTCTCTCAGTCAGCATCTTGTTGGCTAGCCACATAGCACCACTGGGGGCTGACTGGGTAGGGGTTGCAGGAATGTGGAGTGGGCTGTCTTGAGGGTAACCATCCTCCCCAGGGGTCACACTTCCTAGTCCCTAGCACCCCGGCTTCCCTCCCTCTGCCCCTGCCAGGAGCAGAAAATCTTCCTTCTTTCCTTCCTCTGTATCACCTAGCCCAGCAGCCCGCAGCTCCCTGTTAAATCAGGTGGCGCTCCAGAGCCAGCAGCCTCTGTGAAGCGCGTTGCTGGGCCTGCACAGTCAGCACGGCCTGCCCGGCCGCTCGCGGGGTAGACCATGGTCTGATCTTCCTCTTTCCTGGCTCCAGGGCTCCTGGCTTACTGCTGACGACAGGGCAGCACATTCCTTGTTCCCTCCAGACACCACCTAGCCTCCAGATTTGTCCTGATTTGACTTTGGATGACTATAAGGTCTTCAATCTTCTGCTTGTCTGTCGCTGTCCTTAGCTCCCCAGTTCATCCTATCCTGCCTCTGCACTCACCCAGAGTGAGTTTCTGTCTTCCCTTGAGTGGAGGAGCAAGAGAAAGAAGCAATCAGTCACTGCCCTGGGGTCAAAAGGGAGCTTAATACACCTCCCTTTCTCTGCTTTCTCCCATCTTCCCTTTCATCTGCAAGAGTGCAGGTATGGTAACCTGTGGGTAACACATTCAGACTTTAAAGATAGATACAATTTAGGAGTTCTTTTCCAGGTCCACAACCAAATAACTGGGGGCTGTGGCCCGGGGTGACTTTAGTAGCACCACAAGTCCAGAGAGCAGAGTGAGGAGCTAAGTGGGTGATTCCAGAAGAAGCATATTGGGAGAAAGGGCCAATTTTACTAGCAGGAAAATAAGAAGTTAGAACCTTTACCCACTGCTGGTGGAAATGTAAAATGGTGCAGCTGCTATGGAAAACAGCATGGAGGTTTCACAATAAGTTAAATACAGAATGACCATATAACTCAGTAATTCCACTCCCAGGTATATACATCCCCAAAGGAATTAAATACGAGTTTTCTTTTTCTTTTTCTTCTTTTTTTTTTCCTTTTAAGTGTGTTTTTCCAGGACCCATCAGCTCCAAGTCAAGTAGTTGTTTCAATCTAGTTGCGGAGGGTGCAGCTCACAGTGGCCCATGAGGGGATCGAAACGGCGACCTTGTTGTTAAGAGCACCGCGCTCTAACCAGCTAAACCAACCAGCCGCCCTGTAAAAATGAATTTTCAAAGCAAAAACTTGTACATGAATGTTTATAGCATGTCTATTCATTATATCCAAAATATGGAAACCACCCAAATGTCAAGTGATGCACTGATAAGCAAAAGGCGGGACATCCACCAATGGAGTATTACACAAGCATAAAAAGAGAGGAAGCACTGACATGCTACAACATGGATGAACCTTGAAGACATGAAGCTAAATGAAAGAAGCCAGACATAGGCCACACCTTGTCTGATTCCATTTATAGGAAATACCTGGAATGGGCAAGTCCATAGAGACAGAAAGTAGATTAGTGGTTGCCAGGGGCTGAGGGTAACAGTTAAGAGGCATGAGGCTTCCTTTTGGGGTGATGCAAATCTTCTCAAATTGATTGTGGTGTTAACGCACATCTCTGTGAATACACTCCAAAATACAGAATTGTACACCTTATCCGGTGGATTGCCTGGTATGTGAGCTTTTTCTCAAGAAAGCTCTTTTAAAAAAAGAGCTGATAGATGGTCCAAAACGGACTTCAATTGTATGAGACCAGACTGAGAGAAAGAATCCAAAAGTAATTCACCGGGGAAGAAGCGAATTCTATAACACCCCCATCCTGGGAGCTGTGGAAAAGCTCAAAGGTGGGTTGTTAATGGGCCCTTTTCTGTTTCCATTGCTATTTTCTTCTCTCTACCCCTTGGTGTACCTCTGCACCTCACACATGTCTCCATTTCTCCTTTAATAAGATCAGGTTATAGTTGTTGGCCGACCTGGCTCCCCACCACTGGACCATGGGATCTCAGAGGGCTGAGACCATTCCCTCTTGATCTTTGAATCTCCAGCCCCTGGCACCTGATTGATGCTCAGAAAAGAAATGCTGAATGGATAAAAATCTGGTTTTTCGGTTTGTCTAAAATCTCACTATCTCACAAGAAACTGGTAACACTGACTGCCTTGGAGAGAAGAACCAGGTGGTCGGGACAGGGACGGGGCAGACACTCTTTGCATATCTGTTAGTACCATTTGGATTGCATGCATGCCAACACATCACCTATTCCAAAAAGAATTAATTTAATGTTTTAAATTGCTTGAAAATGCAACACTTATAAGCGAAGACACAGAATTCATGCATTTGACAAAACAGAGAAGAGGAGAAAATGGCAGAGGCCTCTGGAGAGCAGACTCAGGCAGCAACTCCCTTAGTGGGAGGTTCGGAGCAGGGGGCTACCAAGCCCCTGGGAGAGAGCGGTGTGATATTTATGGCTCCCTTCCCATAACTCTAAGGAGGCAATCGTATCTCTTCATTCACGCTTTTAAATTTTTTTTCAATTACAGGTGACGTACAGTATTATATGAAGATGTGCATCATAGTAATTAGATATTTATATACCTTACGCTGTGATCACCCCAATAAGTTTAGTACCCACCTGGCACCATACGGAGTTATTACAATATTATTGACTATATTCCCTATGCTGTACTTTACATCCCATGACTGTTTTTATAATTGGCAATTTGTACTCTTGGTAATGACTTCAGATCTCCCTGGGCACTGCCAGCCTCAGCGATCAGACCACTTTCAGTCCCCATGTCAACAGCATTGACTCAGATTTATCAGGACCTTGTGGCATTCACATCCTTACCAACACACGTGGGAGGCCCACACAGGCTGCACTGGCTATAAGCCAAGAGACAAGACCTCATCACGAAGCATCTATTGAGTGAACAGACTGGTACAGTGTGTGACACTCAGACCCTATCACCCCATAAGAGGCATGCCTGGAAGCCTGGGACAGAGGCAAACCTTGGCTCCCAGACCCTCATGCTGTAACCCCTTGGCCCTGGGCAGTGACTCCTGTGGCAGTAAGAAAATAGAAAACAATGAAACCCAAATGTCCCCAAAGGACGCCAGCCCCTACAGTGAGCCAGCATCTGGCCAGGGTATGCTCTGAAATGGCGAACTTGATGTCCCAGCCTCCCTTTCTTCCCAGCAAGTGCCCTGGAGGCAGGTCTGGTCTCCCAGTCATCCGTCACCAGCCCCCAGCTCAGACCCGACCCATGGCAGGCACTCAGTACTCATTATTTGGCTAACGCTAAATGAGTGAGCACTGCCCTCAATTTATTGAATCCTGACATCAGCCTTAGGAGGGGCGTGCTATTATTCCTAGGTGACAAACGAGTCGCAGAGAGCTTAAAGTCACTTGCCCGAAAGCCCACAACTATGAAGCGACCAAACCAGAACTCAAACCCACGAGGCTCCAGAATCCATTAGCTTAACCAAAATGCTTTCCCATGATCCATGCAAGAGACACGGTGTGCGTGTGTGTGTGTCCGTGTGTGTGTGTGTGTGTGTGTGTGTGTGTGTGTGTGTGTCAGAGTGAAGGTGAGCTGGGGTAGAAGGAAAAGAGAACGAAGACAAATGAGGGAGGTGGGAGGACAAGAAGCCACTAGGTCCCAGGCTTTGCTCTTCACTCTGAGAGGCAGCAGCTCTGTGTGGTCAGTGCCCGAGAGCTCAGGGACTAACACCGGCGGTGCAAATTCTCAAGAGATTCATGAATAAGCCAGAATGTCTGTTCGTTAGTTCCAGAGAGAGCTGTAACTTCTGAGGAAACCAGACCTTCGTGTTCAGGGGTGGGAGGCCAACGTATGTGGGCAGTGTTATTGTCAGCAGAAGTTTGGGTAGTAAGCAAGGGCTCAGCGCCACAGCCTGGCAGGGTGGTCTTCATGGCTCATGCTGGAGAGTCATGATTACTTGACGCCCCGGCCTCTCTCGGGCCACCTGTCAAGTAGAGTGGATGTTTCTGTCAGCCAGACAGGCCCCCTTGCCCTGGACAGCGCAGGAAAAACACTGACAAATCAATGCTCCTGGGGGTCCCCTTCCTCTAGACGATGCGCAGATCACCCCCTTTTAGCTAACATGCTTGTTTCCCAGACAAGGCACAGAGTGATCGATTAGACTTCACAATTGATTAGGTTTCACAATCACAGACGCTTAACTCCATGACACATGGATTCTTCTTACTAGTTTTTCTCTCAGAGGACAGCCAGGTTCTGGCAAAAGGGCAAAACAAAACCCTCCTCTGACCTATGGGCTGATTATACCTTATTCTCAGGCCTGTCGCTGCATTTGGCCCCCAAGTTACCTGTGGGTCCCCATCCCAAGAAATGGTCCAATTTGTGTCCTCACAGTGTGAATACATATATTGGGCGTATTCACCCGAGATGGGATGGGATGAGGTGGAAGCCAGGTCCTGGGTGAGCAAACAAATGCAGGCTCCAGTGCAAAGGAATGAACTGTAATTTTAAAAAAATATGACTCCACTTAGGCAAGTCTAATTGAATCCTGGCTATTCATGAAGGCTGCCTAGCTTAGAGTTTTTCTCTGGCATAAGACAAGACTCCCTTACCAATAGCAGAATTTTTCAATACCACTGCTAAGAGTAATATTTAAACTTAACTAAGCACCTTCCCTGTTCTAGATGCTGTGTCAAACTCTTGCACAAATGTGTTAGTGATCCATTGCTGTGTAACCAATTACCACAAGACACAGCAATTTAAGCCAACACACATTTACTTTCTCATAGTTTGCGTTGGTCCAGGTACAACTTAGCTGGGTCCTCTGGCTCTGACAGCCTGCAATCTCACCTCAAGTCTCGACTGCAAGGACCCACTTCCAAGCTCACTCACGTGGTTGTTGTTAAGAACTACTTCCTCTTAGGCTGTTGGACTCAGTTCCTCGTGGTTCTCTGAGTTTTTGGCCTGAGATCTCCACAGTTCCTGAGCATGGGCACCTCTCCACAGAGCACCTCCTAACATAGCAGCTTCCTTCATCAGAGCGAGCACGTGAGAGGGCAAGAGATTTCCAGTATAAGAGAGAGTGCTAGCAGGATGTAAGTCACAGCCTTTTGTAATCTAATCATGGAAGTGACATGCCATCACTTTGCCATATTCTTTGTTAGAATCAAATCACTAGCTCCCACATACACTCAAAGGGAGAAGATACACCAGGAGTGAGTATCAGGAGGCTGGGATTATTGGGAGCCATGTCAGAAGTACAAAATATGGTCACAGTACGTGATCTACTCAAGGCAACCCAAGAGATGGATGCTATTGTTCTCTGCATTTCACTGGGGCAGAAGCTCAGAGAGGTTAAGTAAGTTGTCCAAGGTCACACAGCTCATTGATGCTGGGACCTGAACTCAAACACAAATCTGTTTCTATAACCATTCCCTGGAGTTCAGCCTGGTCAGGGAGGTCTCTGCTGTCAAGTGGTTTTTCCCGTAGTGATCCCAAGATCCTACCAAAAAGAAGTCCACCCATTCTGTCATTGGGTAAGATTGGTTGTCGCTCAGTTCCATGAGACTAATTTGAAGGGAAAAGAAACATTGGTGGACACAGCTTCAAAACCATGACCTGAGCCTTTCTCATTCTAGGATTTTAACCTCAGATTTGTTGTAACCATGGCCCATCTCCTCCATCCTGGCTCTATTAGCATAAGGCAGCCCTCACTTTTGGTCACTGCCTGGTTTTCCTAGCCTGTCATTACAGTTTGCAATTGTATGTAAATTATGCCCGTTGGCAACCTGCTCAATGATATGGTTCTGTAACTAGCTGACTTAACTCAATATCTCATAAACATTAAACACTGCTATGTGCCAAGCATTTGAAAGATACAGAGAAAAATCAAACACTGTGTCTTCTATTTCTTGAATCTAGCTCTTTACTGCCCAATATAGCAGCTACTGGCCACTTATGGTTACTGGGTATGTGAAGTGTGGCCACTTATGGGTATGTGAAGTGTGGCTAGTCTGAAATGAGATGTGCTGTTACCATAAAATAAGAGTGATTTCAGACTCACATGATAAAAAGGTATAATGGTGCATTAATAATTTTTATACTGATTTAACGTTAAAAGAGCATACTTGGGGTATATTGAATTAAGTAAAAGATATTATTGAAATTCATCCTTTTTATCTTTTTTATGTGGTTATAAGAAAATATAAAATCGCATATGTGGCTCACTTGTTGGTCACGTTACATTTCCATTTGGCAGTGCTGGTCTAGAGGTAGAAAGCCAGATGTCACAGCTACCATTGATAAAGGGCTCGTCCTATGCTGGACCCCGTGGTCTACATACTCTCCGTACTGTGCACAAGTCACTTTGTTTCATCTTCACGATAAACTCACACAGTTGTTATCATTTACCCATTGACAGCTAAGGTGGTGACTTGCAGGGCTGAAGCAACTTACCCGAAGTCACACAGAAAGTGGCTGAGCTAAGGCCATCAGAGAGATGAACCTCCATCTACGCCCCTCAGTGATGGGTGCTATGACGGAGGCCCAGGCCCGGGCAGAGCATCCAGGAGAAAGCAGCCAGTCCCCCTTGGAAGACCAAGGAAGCCCTTCAGATGGAGAGGAGCCTTAGGCTGCGTGAGCCTGGAATAAAGACATCCAGGTGGTTCGCAGCCAGAAGAGGGCTTTCCAGGCAGAGGAAGAGCAGGTGTGAAGTTGCAGAAGCATGAAACTCCCTGGTGCCTTCAGGGAACAGCAGAGGTGAGATGGCTTGAGCTCCAGGAGCACATGGAAAAAGATAAATTAAGGGAGATAAGCAGGAGCTTTGCAGGGAGAGGTGAGTGTGCCATGCACAGGAGTTTGAACTTCATCCTGTGGGTCAGCAGTGTCAATTCTGGCCACACACTGGAGTCTCGAAAGAGCATTTTAAAAATAGTGGTGCCCCGATGCCATCCTAGAGCAATTCAGTCAGAAAGTCGGAGGAGGAGCTGGGGGGGGAGGGGTGGCCAAGAACCTCGCCCATAGGATTGGGCATGTGTGGAAGAGCTTTAAGAAATAGAGTCAAATAATCCTACTTCTGTTTTAGGAAGATCATTCTGAAGGTTGTGCAGAAAACGGACTATTGTAAGTGAGTGAGACTGAAGGCGGGGAGTAGTCAGGGTTTTACTGAAATATCCAAATTAGGGAAGCTAAGGCCTGAGGGCATGTAGCTGAACGCAAAGACTGGTTTGGGAGTTCAGGGAAGTACCCCCAGAAAGAGACCACTGCTATGATTCTGGCCCACCAACCCCTCTCCATCATGCATTTCAAGCCTTACTCACATTCAACTGCCTGCTAAACCTATCTACTAAGTGTCCTACAGCCGTCTCCAGCTTATCACATCCTAGTTAGAACTACTGTATGCTCTCAGAGCCTACTCCTACAGGACTTTCTAGTTCTCCTCATGGCTCCCTAGAAACCCTACAACCCTCTGAGTGAATCCTCAAATCCTCTCTCTTTCTCTCTTTCCACAGCCAGTCACCAAGCATGGCGGCTGCTGCCCGCAAAGGCCTTCAGAGCTGCTCCTCTCTGTCATTCCCCAGCCCCTCTCCTTCTCAGGCTGTTCCATTTGTTACTCAAACTACTATAATATTCCCCGAAGCCACCACTCGTGGCTGGATACCCAAAGCCATTCGCCCCTCTTCGGTGTTCAGAGAACCCTGACATTTAGATTTCTAGCAGCGAGGTGCCCACCCCAGGCATGAATCCGTTTTGGTGTAGGCCAGCATTCGTAACCCCGGCAGCATATTAGCATCAGTCAGATTTGGGGGGTATTTTTTTCTTTATCCCAACATCCAGGCCTCACTGCTTGAAATTCTGATTCAACAAGTCAAGTATAGGACTCAACATTTTATATATCTCTCTCTCTATATGAATCATATTGGGATTTATACATATGCATACAAACTCTCCCAAGGTGATTCTACATATAACTAGACTTGAGAACCATCGCTCTAAAGCACTGGTTCTGAAAGTGTGGTCCTTGGACCAGCTGCATCAGCATATCTGGGAACTTGCTAGAAATGAACATTTGTGGGCCCCACCCCAGACCTGCTGAGGGTGGGACCCAGAGACCTGTGCTTTAACAAGCCCTCCAAGTCTTAACAAGCACACTCGAATTTGAGGAACACCAGTCTAAATTAATCATGGTCACCCCATTCCCACTTGCTAGTGATTGGGTTTTGGTGGGCCTGTTCAGGTCAACGGAACAGGAAGACAAGTCTTCATGAAGGACTTCTGGGGGAAAAGTCATTCTTACCTGGTAGAAAGAGGGAGCCACACAAAGAGAAAACTCTTCCCCCAACATCTGAGTAGCTACTTTTGGGGAGGAAAAAGCATCTATTGTCCGAGGAGATTATGATGCTTGGAACTGTGGCAGCAATCTTGGGACCATGAGTTGAAAATGAAGAGAATCATAGGGAAACGGATCCGGAATCGGATGTTGATGAGCTTCCAAATTAACCAATCCTGGAATTTTCTAATCCCATATTCAATGTGAAGCCATGGAATGACATTCTTGTTTAAGCCACTCTTAGTTGAGACAAAAGAGTATTATTATTCATGGTACAGGAAGCAGCATGTTTGCATGGCTCCCCCTTGCCTTCAAGTTCCACAGGGACCACATGGCACCTGCATACATAGTGGGCTGTACGACAGGAAAAGAACCCAAAGTTAAGGGCCTACAACTCAACAAACAGCAAACAAGTCAGCTCCCTTCCTCTCCTCCTGGGGCAGGAATGGTTACACAGCAGCCACCCTGACCTATGGTCACCCTGACCTACTTAGTTACCTGTATGACCAGCTACAAAACTGCTCGGTATCAGGAGACAGATAAGCCTTGCAGTCTGGAGCATTCGGAAAGAACATGCTGGCGAGCTCAGAGCCCATGGTAAGCTGCCTCTCCCAACACCCAAATGCAGCTTCCTGCTAGAACTCCCCGATGTCCATGACTGTGGTCACCTAAGTTTTCTTCACGTATCAGTAATGTCTGAGCTAGCTCAGGGCTCTTAATCACTCCCTCCCTGTTTATGGCCTATCGCAGCAGCTCAAGGATGCTGGCCAAGTGCTTTCTCTCTCACTTCTGTGAGAAAGCCCCTCCTTGTCCGGCATCAGAGGTTTCCAGACTTCTACCTGGACCCCACCTCTCATCGGCATGTCTTTGAATGTATGCCTTGGTGGAAATCCAGTCTTGATTCTTCTCTTGGTTCTGCATGCCCTCAGCTCTGCGTTCTCCACGTCAGTCCTTATCTACTCTGTCTTCTCACAGCCACCACCCTGGACTTCCATGGGTCCAGAAGAAGACCAGTAGTTCCCTGTTGCCTCTTAATCTCATGCCACTCTTCAGCCTGGAGTTAAGGTCCTATACAACCCACCTCTAATTCACTTCTCTATGCCGTCCTTGTACAGTCTACACACACTTCATCTTTCCTGCACTATGTGGTTTTTCTCTGCCCCGTGTGGTTTCTTTGCCCCTTTGTACTATTCCACAGGTTCCTCTCCAGGCCTGGAATATACTTTTCCAGGCCACTCTATTCCCGGGCCAATGCTGCCCCTTCCTCAGGCCCATCTGAAATATTGTGACTTTGGTGGAGCTCTGTAGGATTCACTCCCAGCAGAACAAACCCTCTGCCTCCTTTCAACCCTCAGGGGCTGTGAACTTCTGTTATGGTTCGTCTGCGCAGGCTCCTGTTACAGTCCTCCCAGGCTTGTCTCATCCCTGCTACTAGAATAAAAGCTCACAAAAGCAGGGACTACATGATACCCCCTTTCGTCTCCCTTTCAGATCCGAGCTCTGTTACTAGCTCTGTAACCAGCACGATGGTGTGCCCCCCTAAATGTATTTGAACACCGTGTCCGCTTTTTCCTGACTAAGGCAAACGAGCCATTCCTGCTATGAATTGCATCGCCACTGAGCTTTTCCATTTTGATGCTACCTTTAGATGCCAGAACAGGCATGAGGCCTTCCTGTCCCTGGAACTGATGTTATTTGTTGAGTCAGCCAAAGGGCAAATAGGCAACATAGAACTCCATAGGGAACATATGTTGTGATTGAGAGTATGAAAAATCCTACAGTTCTTTGCAAGGCTTCCAAAACAGTGTGCTGAAAATGGATTTTAGCTTTGCTTCGATAATTCAGCCCATGGGGTATCTAGGTGGGGCCCGGATTGGGCTGGAGTCCTCCACCCCAGTGGGCTATACAAATATAACTTCCTGTGTTTTCACGAAAAGAAGAAGGCTGAAATGCCCTGCTTTGGGAGTGTCAAATTCCTAGATCCCTAAGTTCTAGTGTCTTGAGAGTTAATCTTCCAAAGGCTTAGACTTGTCATAGTGATAAGCACCAAATAAAGGGATTTGTCAATGAAATGAGAAAAGATAAAAATGAGGGGTTGAGATGGGCATGAGATGGGTGAAAATTGCAATGAAAGATTTTGATAGATTGGAACTAGAATGGAATGGATTAGAACAAATGAGAACGGTGGCAGGTCTAGCACAAATTGTGGCAAGAACAGGAGGCGATGGATTAGAGAGGAAATGGATGAGATTGGTGTGAGCTAAGAATGGGGCTGCGGGAGTCAGGCGCCTTCCAAAAATTCCAGCTGGCTTCGACAGTGTTTCCTTTCCTCCATCCTCCCAGCATTCTGACTGATGGCTGAGCACAGATGAGCCTTGTTCCCTGTCAATGTCCAAACAACATGACAAAATCAGCCCTGCCCTGTTGATTCTATTTAAGGCCATGTTTCTGATTGATCCAGTCCAGGAAAATCCCATTTATCATGAAGATTCAATACTTCAATGACTACTCTCTATTTTTTGCTTTAATCCCTAGCACTGAATGTGAATTCAAGATCCTACGATCCCCCCACTTTTTAAATGTCCGATATCCGGTTTATATTTCCACACTGAGTTTGCCCCCTTTCTCTCTGGTCAGTTCTTGTTTTGTTCTTGTTACCAAAGGCCCCTCTGCCCTTCCACGCCGTCTCTCAGCAGCTCGGCGTCCTTTCCAATTTAAGCTGAGATCAGACTTCTTCCTTGCCGATGCTTTTCCACTTCTTGTGGCCGCTCTTGTCATTTATTATTTAATTCAGTCACCCTATTTTATATGCACAAGAACCATTCCTGAATATGGCTGGTAGAAAAAACAAAAAAAATAGGATCCAAACCAGAAGCAAAGTCACTTCTTCTCAACACACCTCCCAGCTCCATTGTCATTCTGCTTCAGGCCTGAGCCAATGCTCCCAGAGGGCCAACCCTTGAGCCTGGATCTGGCCAGCAAACTCTCAAGCCCAATTAACTTCTCAGGTTGGACACAATGGAAAATTGCCAGACAGCTTCTTCAGATATCCTTCTGATTGCATAAGAGATGTCTTCTCAGAGACAGATGTTTGGATGAAATTCCATAGGTAGGGTGGCCAGATGGCCCAGTTGGTTAGAGTGCGAGCTCTCAACAACAAGGTTGCCAATTCAATTCCCGCATGGGATGGTGGGCTGTGTCCCCTGCAACTAAAGATTGAAAACGGCGACTGGACTTGGAGCTGAGCTGCGCCCTCCACAACTAGATTGAAGGACAATTACTTGGAGCTGATGGGCCCTGGAGAAACACACTGTTCCCCAACATTCCCCAATAAAAATTAAAAAAGAAAAGAAAAGAAATCCCACAGGTAATTCCACATGTGATAAGGTGAGTGGAAAACACATAGGATGATTGGTTCAGTGACCCAGGTTCTATTCTTCAGTTAATGTCCATCATTAACTTACTCCTGGACCTTTAGCCTCTCTAGACCTCAGTTTCCTCATCTATAAAATAAGGGGGTTAGACCATGGTTCCTCAAATCCCTTTCAGAGTAAAAATTCTGAAAATCATATCTACCCAGCGATCCACATGATTCAATTGGAGATCCATAATTAAATTTCAGTTCACTTCAGATCAATGGGTAATGAGGAGTACTTGCTAGTCAGCAGAGCCCTTGCCTGAGCCAACCCAGCCCAGCTGCCAGACATATGAGTGAAGAAACAATATTGGAAGTAGCCTCCAGCCTCTAGCAACTGAAGGCACCCCCACCCTCCAAGACCTCCCCA
Source organism: Rhinolophus hipposideros (assembly GCF_964194185.1). Taxonomy (NCBI): domain Eukaryota; kingdom Metazoa; phylum Chordata; class Mammalia; order Chiroptera; family Rhinolophidae; genus Rhinolophus; species Rhinolophus hipposideros. The sequence goes on along the minus strand of NC_138049.1, from coordinate 98,235,277 downwards.
AGACCCCAGACACCAAGGAACAAAGGAGAGCCATCCCCCCATGCCCTTTTCTAACTCCTGACCCACCCAATCTGAGAGCACAGTAAAATAGTGGCTGGTTCATACACTACCTTTTGGGGTGATTTTAACACAGCCACAGGTAACGCCCAAGAATTAGTAGACTCTGACATTGTGACAAGTCTAATAACTGAGCTGGAGGCTCTCTGGCCCCGTGACCAATGCCAAGTGGGCGACTTACGGCACACCTGCAGAAGGTAAGAGAGGTAGCCCTGCCTCCCCCCACCCCAGGGCCCCACCCTGCCTGCGGTACAGTTTTTCTCAGGCCTTCATCCGGCTCCCCAGGCTAAGTTCTCCTCTCTCCTCCCACAGCGCTTTGTGCATAGCGTTAACGTCAAGCTCACCACCTGGATAGTTAACTGATTTATTTATGTCTGTCTTCGCCAGACTGTGGGCTCCACAGGGGGCACAGCTGTGCTCTGTGCGTTTCCCAGGCCGGTGCTTAGCACAGAGTGGGCATGAATCGATGTACATGGAATGAAAGTGGCCAAGCCCGCATGACCAGCTTACTCCTACCCCTGATGCCACCAACCAGCAGCAGATTCAGGACCTCCTCCTCGTGCTCCATGCTTGTTTCCTCCCCAGGCACGCTCCATCTGCTTCACATCAGCCCAAGAGCCGGAAGGGGAAATTCTTGTGCTGCAGTGGGGTGACAAAGAAAGCCAGAGAGAGAGAACTCACTGGCACTGGGACCAGGAAAGAATGGAACCGTTCTGAAGAGTCGGGCATGTGTTTTGTTAGTTGTTTCCTTTATGAACATCCATATCCTGAAACCCTGGTTAATTTTCTTGTTTAAACATTGATTTAAAATTGTTAGCTCTGGCAGAGAGATACTGTCCTTCAGCAGGTTCTCTTATAAACTTTGCAATTCAGAGTACTGATTCAGAGGGGAGCTGGAAAAGTTCCTGGTTGCTAAGAGACCAGAGAGCAAATTACCAGCTCACAAAAGACCCAGCTAAGGTCAGTAAAAGACAAAACAAAACAAGGTAGGAAATGGGCTTCCTCAAAATCAAAATAAGGTAAATAAACTGACTAGGAAAATGTCTGATTGGAAAAGACAATTATAAACATTCTTCATGCTGACATTTAACGACGCACTCTAGGTGGCTGCATTCTACCTTTGTGGTTTTGTCACTTGAAGGAAACAGCAGGAGAGCCCCTTTCCAGTCCTGCAATGCTGTATCTATGAGTCAGTGGGAAAAACAAACTGTCCCAGTTGATAAGGAGGCAAAAAACATGACATAAGGCTGCCTCTTGCAGGCTCCAGGGAGAGAACGGGCTGCCTGTGGGGCTTTGTCCCAGAAACATCCCTGTCGAAGGAACAAAATTCTCTCCCCAGGAAACGTTTTGATCACTGCTTATGAGTGGCCCCAGAGCCACAACAGAAAGTGCTGGCCCCCACAGGAGTAGGACAGACACTTTGGGATCCAATCCCAGCATAGGTCAAGGGTGAGAATTAGCTGAGGCTTGCAAAAGGAAGGAGCAATGAGAAAAGTACCAAAGAGGCCCCAGGTATTCATTTTGTTAAAATGCTTTTATAGCTGTAATTTTTAGTCATTTCTTTTCTGGCCAGATGATTTAGTAAAATATTAAAAATTATTTTTAATGATGAAGAGGTAAAAAGCATGCTATTCTCTCTCTCTCTCTCTCTCTCTCTCTCTCTCTCTCTCTCTCTCTCTCTCTCTCTCTTTCTCAGTAAATCATCTCTATTAGAAATTCAACTCCTCAAACAGAAAGACTTTCTAAGACCCCACTGCTTAGCGGGACAAATAGTGGGAAAATCCTCTAAGTGGAAATTACCAGCCCCTTGACAGAGGAGTTTAAAAACCGTGGGTGAGCACAGAGGAATCGCAGTCATCTGGGTTTTGCAAATCAGAGAAGAAATGAAGTGGGACCAAAGAAAGGGGGCGGGGGAGAAGGGGAGCTCAGCGAGATAGGAATTGGGAGAAAATTAAGCCAGCTGGTAGGTGTATGTCAAGGAGTTATGGAGAAAAGTGGCTAACAGCTGTGTCACTGAACGGTTTCCACTGTTCAATACTGGTTGGGCAGCAAAAGGATTTCAGAATATGATGGACCCAACAAGCATGAAATAATCTTTAGGGGGAAAAAAATACAATTCCCCATGTAGCAACATCCTTCAGACCTTTTCTGACAGTCTTATTTGTCAGACTTTCAACTGCAAGCAACTGCTATGTTTTAGGCAGAATTGGTAGCCTGTCGAGAAAGACCGCATTATTGTCCCAAATATTCAGTGCCCCTCCCGGTGGGAGAAATACACACCTCCACCCTATTGCACGTAGCCATGGCCATGTGACTTGTTTTGGACCATGAAATGAGCAGAAGTCACACACGTCACTTTTGGGTATGAATTCTTAGTGCTAGAACTTAGTTTTCTGGCTTTTCTTTCCCCTAATATCATGATGACCATTAATGTTCTAGAGAGTGCCTTATCCAACAGCCATTATCTCTAAGAGGAGAAAATGTGGAGCAGAGGTGCAACTCAACGACAATGGTGAGGACAGAAAAGGGGCCACAAGGTTAAACCTGACAAGCCCAGGAGACTGAAAATAACCACATAACATGGTGAGAGCATAAAAAATTTCATAACTAAGGTGGGCAATGACCCATCTTTAGCCTGAAACTTTCTTCACAGAGTCAATCTTTACTTTAAGTGGCCCTATCTATTGTTTTTCTGCACCTAAGATGACATCCTTGGAATGTCAGTAATCCTTTTTCCAGACCAGAGCTGGAAACTAAAAAATCCCTCATTATTATGCTTGTCTCCTGATTACCATCTCAATGTGCTGTAAAAAGCAAACTATTAATTATCCTGCACCCCACCTATGTAAAAGAAGTACCTGTCTCTCCAATTTACTTTTATCCAATCCCAGAGATTTCCCCACTTTGCTTTCTCCCACCCCCTTAATCTACCACCAATGGATTTCATGTAACCTTCCTTCTTTGATTCTATGTATAAAGTAAGTTGTAAACTGTCATTTTGCAGATCATTTTCTCAATCCCTTGAGATTTTGCTTTCCAGCAATTGTTGTCGGTCTGGCTCAAATAAACTTGTATAAGCTTTCTCTTAGGCTGGATGTCTTTCACTGACAACGGACATGGAGCCTGGGTGAGAAACAAAGCTCTATTGTAAGCCACAGAGATTTGTTGTTGTTTGTGCTGTTATTACAGCAAAACCTAGCCTATGTGACCAATGCATCTCCCATGGATCTAAAATGTGGCTAGGATGTCCTTACTTAAACTTTCTCACCGTCTGGCCACAATCTCACCGTTGGGGATAGCCATTATATTCTGGACAGCCCACCTAGCATCAGACATGGTGTCCAACTGACTCTCTTTTCAAGGAAATTAAGGCTGGAGCTCCAAGGCCGTGCTGATTGGTGGGGTTCAGTACCCTAAAACCAGAACAGCGTCTGGAGCTGAGCAGGCAGAATGTGAACTTCATCTCAGAAATGCCAGATCAGAACTGGCTCATCGTTTCTAATTTAGCCCAAAACAAAACAACAAAATCATCCCCAACCCCCTCCCCCCCGTCCATCTAACAACTCTCGGTTTTTTGTGTCCCCAAAACTGTTTCTGATTAGTTCATACACATATTCTTTTCTTTAGATTCCGCATATAAGTGAGATCATATGGTACTTGTCTTTCTCTTTCTGACTTATTTCACTTAACATAATGTTCTCTAGATCCATCCATGTTGTTGCAAATGATAAGATTTCTTTTTTCTTTATGGCTGCGTAATACTCCATTGTATAAATAAAATAAAATAAAACTAAAAAAAAAAAAAACATGAGAAATGTTAACCATATACTATTAAGTGAAAATAAATATTGTTATATGTTCAAAAAAAAAAACAACAACAAAATCAAATCTTCATGTTCTCACATTTAGAATTTTAAAAGGTTCTAAATTTAAAAAAAAAAAAAATCTGCCTCTCTCATCCCACCATCTATTTTCTCAACTCCTTTCTGATCATTCTCTTTCACATGTTACCAGATTCACCTTCTTGGGATTCTCCTCCTCACCCATCATCCCAATCAGCAGGGAAGGTCAAGGGAGCTGGGTGAACATACAACCTCCTGAGAGGTGTGCAGGAGAAGAAAAGTCTATGAATTCTTCTAGTATGTTGTTCCTAACAAACGTGGTATGCTCAGCAAAATGAGGAAGCTCGGGTTGGAAATTAACCTTAACAGCAGCAAGGAGGAAATGATGAGAGACTGGGAAATTGTGGACAAGTGAGGTCTGGAGCAATGACTAAATCAGGGTGTGTCTGTGACTGCAGCCATTTACCTGGTTCCTGTGACCTCCTGAGAGGGCTGCCCTGAGCCATGGGCTGGCCACGCCTTGGCCTTGGCAAGCGAGTTCTGGGAAGAGGGATGAGCAAGTTCTGGGAAGAAGAGGGATGGGCCAAAGAGGACTTTGAATACTTAACGAGGTGTTAAATGGGACTTTTCCTGCCAGTCTCAGAATTTCTGCTAATGCCCCAAAGTGGAGGACAGCTGGCAAAAGTGTGTCACTCCCACCACATTCCAAAGAGGAAGAGATCAGAACATACCTGCAAGATTTATTCAAAGGTGTGTGATCTGGTCCTGCCTCTCCCACCTCCAGCACCCCAAGAAGATGAGAATTTCAGAGAGTCCATTGAAGTAGGGGCATTTCTAAGAGTAGAGAGTTGCCAGCCTAGTGAGAAAGGCTGGGATATTCCTCATCCCATCCCTCCCCATGAAGGAAGACAAGGAGATGCTTCTGCCAACCCTCCAGCCAGGCACGGAGGTCCAGGAGAAGAGCTCAGAGGTTGGGAGGCCTTCAGGAAGGGAGACTGAGTTGAATGCCCAGCTGGATGCTGGCTGAGCCACAGAAACCAGTAGGTTGCCATGTGTTTGCACTGAACAGGAACTTGGGGAGTACACTTTACCTTGCCCCCCAGGTTCTGGAATAGGGAAGCTGGCACCTGCTTCTTGCTAGAGAGCCATAAAGGAATGTGGGAAGCTGGCTAGAGTGGCCTTCAGTGGCAGAGGTGCAGAGAGGACATGGAGGCAGCTTCCCTCTCATCATTTCGTGTGACAACTGGGCCACGTGGTCTCTGCAGAATGTGTCACTCCTGCAGGGATGTGATAACACTCCCTCCCAAAAGAAAAGCCCAGAAGTGATCGGCAAGGTGGGAGAGAGGGTGCAAAAAGCCGACTATACTCCTTCCTTAAGGCAGGTCCCAGCTCAGGCATGACCTGAGTGATACGGTGAGGAGAAGCCTTGAGTTGGGTGTGAGAATGAAGTTTTGATTTAACCTGGGCTGGACCTTTCAATGCCTGAAAGAGAGTTGAAGCAGACAAAATCAGGCTAGTTATTATAACTAAAGGGGACCAAAAAGCTATGGACTCTGCCTGAGACAAGGTCAAGAGGTGAGAACGAGAAATGCAATAAAGGGCTTGAAAACAAGACTTGGAGAAAAATAAAGCCACTTCCTAATTATACCGCATTGAGTCAAATTGGTAAACAAACAAACCAATCCCCCAAAACAACACCAGGAGGTGAAATTCACCAAATAGAGAAATGCTTTCTTGTGTACCTTGAGCCACTGTTATTGAGGAGGATTGCAGAAGGACACGTGACATGTGATTCTCCACACCGATGGATACACATTCTCAGGGAAAACAGGGCCCCCAAGGGCGACAAAATTGGTTCTTAGAGGCGGAGAGCAAAAAGTCTGAGATATTTCAAAGTTTTATGATCCTAAAACGTTCAGCCCTACCCAGTAAAATATTAATACTTAGTATTTAATTTGTATAGGATAGAGAAAAATGAAATGAAGTGAAATTGTTTCCTCAGGGGAGCAACAATGAGGAAAAATCTAGAAACAATAAGCTAGAGAGATAGAAAACACTCCATCCCAATCCAGAGCTGATGCTCCTACCCCATTTTTCTGGCTTCAAGTAGAGTTGCTTTCGCTGAATTCGCTTTGATATCCTGCCTTTTGAGGGCGCCACTCCCCGCCTCAAAAGGTGTTCTTTCTATAAGGACCCAGAAGAGAACTTTCTTTCAGGTCTTGCTATAAAGAAAAGCAGTGCTTCTACTGGATAAATGGTTTGTTTACCTTATATGTGTACTAGAAATTCTCAAATTTGGTCAAGTTTCCCTCTTTCCTTCAGCCACCAGGGAGCTCAGGGCACCTCCTGTAACATCTACAGAACTGGGTGGTATGCATACCTGGGACTTCTTCTCAACTGTGCTTTTAGTATTTTTCTGCTTTTAATTCTGCCACCATTCTCTCAACTACGTTTTAACTCTTTTCCATTTCATGTATTTTTATGAGCCCCCTAAAATTCTTTGTGGAATACATGGGGGTGTTAATATATAAAGAGGAGTACTTCTTCCTTCTCCCTCTGAAGATTTTTATTCATCCCATTATGCAGTCTATGCAGTGGTTTGTTTTTTTTCTCTTAACTCAGTGTAGAACTGATGCCTCTCCCATCAAGTTTTACTTTCATCCAAGTTTTCCAGGATACCGAGATCATCTGGAACACTGATTCTGTGAACTAATGCCTTTTCCAGTCCTCTCAGCTTTGCGTTACCCGTATCAGCAAGGAGCTACTAACTCGTTGACAACAATGTTGAATGAACAGGGCTAACAGAGATCCCTGTGGTATGCCACTAGACACCACTTTCCAGCCAGTATCAACACATTAGTCCCCTTTTTCCTTTGATATGGTCAAATCTTTCCTTTGATATGGTATTTAGTTCATCACATTCTACCATCTGTCCATGGGGATGGCCCGGAGACTCGGTCAAATGCCTCTCTGGACGCCAAGAAGTCTCTGTCCACAACATTCCTCAGACCACCACTCTTCATGCCTCTCCCAAAAGGGACTAGATTAGCACTGGATCCAGGAACTCGACTTTCCCGCAACCTTGCTGCTGCCACCTCTGTGTTAGGAATTTGGCATTGCATACCAAAAGCAAGAAGCCTGGGCTGCCGGCAACACCAGTAAAATGGACACCCCATGCAGAGCTTTGTATCTGCTTCCAAATGGAGTCTCATGTAGGTTCTCCTGACTGGTGCAGCCTGAGTCACGTGCTTGACCCCAGCTACAAAAGATGCTAAAAATTCCGGTTGTCTGGGTTCTGCCTTGGGACAGCAGTCAGGACCTCCAGCAAGCATTAGAACAGTATTCAAAAGGCACCAAGCAGTCAGACAATGCGGTACATGTCTCTGGAGCCCAAATGGTGGAGCACGGCTGTTGCACAGAGCCCGGGCTCCATCTTGCAGAACTCAGGCCCTGCTCCAAGCTGCCAGGAGAGGAAACCTAATTGGCTGACCTTGGATCACGTGCTCTCCACAGACTCTCTAGCTCGGCTAGGGCTGTGGGATCAGGCAGTGCGTGAAGGCTGTCAGTGCTCCACCTGCATCCCCACAGAGCCCTTGAGCAGGTCCTGCTGTGCGTCCACCTGAGTCAGCCAGTTCCTGAATCTCTTTGTGGGAGGATTGTTCTCAGGCTGCCTAACCCCAGGTAATTTACATCACCCTAGGATATTAATCAGTAAGTGACAAAATGAGGAGTAAACATACTTCAGTCTCTTCCGCAATCAAGACAACTCCAAAATGAGACCTACACTATTTCTAGAGTTCCCCTGTGGGACTGAGCCAACGTTTCCACGGGACTTTGCTTTATACTCCCTTCTCTCCCCCACCCCACTTTCTTGTGTCCCCACTCATTTTTTCCTGGGAACCCTTCTTAACACTTTTATACAAATCTTCATCTCAGGGTCTGCTTCTGGGGAACCCAACCTGAGACAGACAAACGTGGCTGCCGGAGGTCCACCATGGTAAGTCAGGTATCACTGCAGAAGGGCAACGAGAAAACCCCCAATGTGCCATCATCTCCCTGGTTTAACCCTTTCCAGACCACCCGAGTCCTGAAAGTGAGGACCTAACCTCCAAATTTCTGCGTTGGCCCCAATCCAAAACCAGAGCTGAGACTCAAAACCAACCTTCTTGAAGGCACGCACACCTTCCCATAATACCGCTGGTGAGAACAGCCCAGCTCACTGTACTGTAATCTCCAGGATTACCTCTCCTTCTTTCGAATGTCAAGAGCGCATATGCCCATCTTTTGTCTCTGAGCACAAATCCCCTCCTCTATAATTTATCAAAGATTAATGACAGTGGCTTTGAAATCGTATGTCAAGTTCCTCCAGGGCCACAGGACATAATTCATCAGGCTCAAAGCCCCGAATCCATTACAGCAGCTGCGGCTGCCTTTCCTGCATCCACATGTGTCCTTGACTACAATCCCTTCTTTGCAGTGTTTTCCCTACCCTTTACAAGTAGACCACTTTTTTCCTCACTTGAGAAGGAGGAAGTAAAATACTAATTAGACAGCACTGCCCTCACTTTCTCTTCAACCCTGAGCATTACATTATTTTCTCCAAGCAATGCCCACCCTACTCTTTGCATGCTCAACGGAGATAAATAGGATTCCTCACAGAATTCACAACTCTTAGTTCATTCAAGGCGTTAGACTTCCCACCTTGGTTCTTACAGATAGGGACACACTGCTAGATTCTGTCTTCACCCAGTGACATTTAGGAGACTCCAAGGGTGCCTTTACACAAATCTAAACTCCATGGCCACTTCTGAAGCCCAGGCCAACTGTTTTGGGACCCAGTCTGCTGGGTCTCTTGCTGACAGCTATCCCTCCTTTATCCCTTGTTATTTCCCTCCTTAAGCGCCTGACTACAAAGTTCTTAATCAACCCTCAGCCCATGCTTCAATCCCCTTTGCTTTCATTCCTGAGGGCAGGGCTCAGGAAATGCCCCCTTCCATCGCTTTGAGAGGAGGCCCACCTGACCCCACCATCAGGAAGCATTCATTTCCTGCAAGGTTAGCCCCCAGGCAATTGTCTTTAGAGTCATCTGAATTTTGGAGCCATCCTAGCATGAGTGAACCCCTGCCTTACGTGTTCCCCCATTTCCTACTATTTTTCCTTCCATTTTTGTACTATTCTCTTTTTATCTAAACCAGGGGTGTCCAAACTGCGGCCCACGGGCCAACTGTGGCATGCAATCCATTGTTAATTGGCCCGCAGCAAATTCCAAAAATATATTTTGTTTACTTAAATAAACCAGGTGAGGCAATATGTACTTCACCTTGATTGAGTGGCCCGGCTGTTTGTGTATTTTACCGCATATGGCCGGCCCTTGGTGAAAAACGTTGAAAAAAGTTTGGACACCCCTGCTCTAAACCATAAGAGAGATTCACTTAGTTCCTTCATCCTCTTCAGCTGGATTAATGCTTTTGTAAGACAACCACAATGCCACGAAGAGTCAACGAGAATCTAATAAAAATAGGTAAGAATGAGACTTCTCCCCATATATTCCTTTTTATATTTTTTATTTTTCAATTATTTAAATGTGTTCCCTGTTTCAAAAATAAAATTAAACCAACAACTAACTCTATATAAAATCATATAGGGAAAAAATGTAATTCAAGTAATTTTGAACACAGTACCCTGACGACATACCCTTAATGGGATATGTTCTAAAGAGAAAACCACAACAAAGAGGCTTCAAATCTGAATTAGTGGGTGTGTTGTTTGGAGTATTTCAGGTGTAGTAATTCTAAAACTACCTTGTGCATATTGTTGAGTAGAGAAAATTAGTAAATATATTGACATTATCGAGAACTAAGTTCTCGCTGGGAGAAAAAGGAAATATCAATATGGAGTGTGAAAAGGGGAGGAAGAACCTGAGGTGTTGGATTTGAATTGGAAGTATCAAAGTGATTTCAAGATTTGTTTAAAAAAATATGTATATTTCCCAGCTCTGTCCACTGAAAAGGCCTAGAAACAACAATACCCCAACAATAATGAGCACCCGCATTTCCAAATACTGGGGTTTTTCATGCCGTTCTCCATTAAAAGGAACCAGGCAGGGCTCCTTGGAGAAATGAATGATTCAATTTTGCAGCAAAGAAAGTACAAGGTGAGCCTAGAACATCGGGTTATACTAAAAGTCAAGGAAGTGCTTAAATTCTAACAAAGGTATGTCAAAGGAACATTGGAGCAGCTCAAGCTGTAACATTTGTGATGAATTATGACACAATGAATTTTTTTAAGTTCATAGTGATATTAAAAATGGTGGACAAACTCTTTGTTTCTTTTTCAGAAGAAAGTCTGTTAATGAAGTAGAAGAAACGATAGAATTAGGAAAATTACCATTTTCCATATTGCAATGTAGTAATCTACTCAGCTCCGTGTGCTTACTCTCTTAATGTTGGGTAGGATGTTGGTAAAATATTCATGCAATCAAAATGTAATCCCCTCAGATTACTTATTCATTAAAAAGGTACAATGGAGAAAGACACCACTGAACCAAATAATCAACTTAGCATGACTAATAGCAGGACCAGTGACATGAAATGACTCCCAATGTGCTGCAGTGGGAAGTGCACCCCACCGAGCAGTGTTCTTACCAAAGAATTTAATCTGAATTCAATGAGAGTAAACCATCAGAGAGATCCAGACGGTGGCACAGTCCACAATAGAAAAGCCATGGATTCTTCTTAAAGGTCAATGTCAAGAGAGACCAAAAAACTGGAAGGAACTATTCTAAATTCAAGGATAATAAAAAAAAAAAAAAAAAAAAAAAAGACATGCAATGCAGCATCCTTGATTGGTGTGGGGCTGGGGAGATTACAAAGAACCTTCTGGAGACGACAGGGGTAATTTGAATATGGATGGTATGTTAAATAATATTATGTCACTATTACTTTTCTTTGGTGTAATATTTTATTGTGGTTATGTAGGAGAGTATGTTTAGGTAAGGCATGCTGAAATAGTTAAAGGGAAGTATTGTGATGTCTACAAATTAACTCAAGGATTCTATTTCTATATATGGAAAGAGAGAGAGAGAGAGATTAGCATGTGTGGCGAATGTAAGTGAGAGGTACTAGATGTTCACTGTACTCTTCTTTCAATTTATCTATAGATTTGAATTTTTTCTAAATTAAATGTTGAAGTAAGGAATGCCTGGCCCATACCTCAACCATTTAAATCAACATCTCCAGTTCTCCAGAAGCGCTTACTGGGTGGCCAGCACTGGGAACCGCCGATCTGCATTATTCACGATGGCGTCCTTCACTCCCATCATCTGCACTCAGCCTCCACGGACTCTGGAAATAGGTCCCTTAAAAGTCACAGGGGCATCTGAGTCTTCAGCTGGCCTCTGTAGCTCTGACTCAAAAGCTCAGGCAGTGGAGAAGCAAGTAAGTGCCCTTGTAAAAGCTTCTACTTGGCTCAGGAACCCTGATGTCACGCAGGGGACCCTGCTCGCTGCGCCATTTGTCGTGCAGGGTCTCAGCTCCCACTCCCCGCCCAAGAACGCAGGACACGGTAAGGCCAAAAAGGAACACCCATGGAGCCATAAGTAGGGGAGTCAAACCAATATATTCTCGCTGGCGTCTGGGCTGGAGACACAGGAAGCAGGATCTACATAATCTGCCTAACAGCAGTCCGCGCTTGCCAGCCACCATCCTCTTGCTAGCCCCCATTCCTTCTCTGCTAGCGTACCCACAGCCGTTATATTAGTGGCCAATGGCTTACGGGTTACAGCTGACGGCCAACTAGCCACAGCTGCTGGCATCTGATCACAGTTGATGGCCATTTACTACCCGAGCCAGCACCTTTCTATGTGAGGCCGAGAGCCTGGAAACTGTTTTTTGGGGTTTTGTCCCCACACCTGACCATGTTTAGGTCCTGCTGGCTCCCTCTTCCGGAAGGCCTCTCCCTTCAAAGAGCCCCCTGCCCTCTGAGGCACTCCCTCATGCTGCCCCTCAGAGCTGCGTTTGAGAAGCTGAGGCCAGAGGCTGTCTTCCTCTCTCTCCCGCAAACCCCCCACTCCCACCCCATGCTCACACAGCCTCCACACCTTCAGAAAACATGTGCCAGGTGGACTCACTCACAGTGCGCCCTCTTGGTGGGGGGGGGGAGTGAAAAAGCACGTGATCTTAAAGAAAGGATTTTATTAGTTTGTCCAGAAAGCCTAGAGGCCGAAGGTCAAGGTAGGAAAGAGAGAAAGGTGGGATGGAAGAATCTTCTACAGAGAGCACTCACTCACCCTGGGCCCTTTCCAGGTGTAGGTACTGCAGTAGTGTTCTACCTATGGCATCTCATGAAGTCCACCCAAGCGCCCAACCTCATGAAGTAGGTACTGCTGTCGTCCTCATTTTACGCCACAAAAAATGAGGCCCAGAAAGGTTAATTAACTTCCCAGCATCACACAGCATGAACACTAGCCATCTGGGACCAAAGGCCACAGTCTTAACCACGGTGCTGTCCCTTACTGCCATTGTAGGGGGCTTGAAGGGAAGCGAAGGGAAGCAAGAGCTAAAATGTATCAAGCACTTGCTAAGACGTTATCTTGTTGAATTCTCTCTGCAGCCCCATGAAGTAGCTCTTATTTTTTCTGTTTTGAGGAACTACGTAAATGGACTCTGAGATAAAGTGACCAAGTTCTGCCATGTTCACGGTGCACAAAGTCTTCGCCGCTGGCATTGTGCTCTGTGTGAATGGCGCACAGAGTCTGTTAGAGGACCAGACATCCCCCTGGAGTTGTGTGATGCGGGAGCCAGAGTGACTTGCCCAGAGTTACAGTGGGGTGGTCCCAGGATTTGAAACTAGGGTCTCTGGGACCTCAGCCACTTTCCACAGCACTGCACTCCTCCCCAGAACAGCCCTGCTGCCGCCTCCCCGTCAGAGCCTTCCTGTGTGCAAGGAGAACTCTACATGTCCCCAGGAGGGTCAGAGGCCAGCTCTTCTTCACAGAACTCAGCTGTAAAAAGGGTGAGAACTTTGCCTTCCTGGGGATGAGGAGGTGTGTGGTGAGGGGTTGAGAAAGGAGAGGCGGAGAAGTCTGAGACACACTCCCGCCTCCCCACCTCAGCACACTGTGGCAAGGGGTACACATAGCTAGGGTGACCACCTAGTCCCCACTGTCCCAGGACTTGCCCTGCTTTGGCACTGAAAGTCTCACATCCTGGGAAACCCTCAGTCCCATCAAATGCGGATGGTCGATGTCTTAGCGCAGGCTGCCACGTTTCACCCGTTTTTGCCCTTCCTCACCATTACAGAGCTCCTACCTCACCCCAAATCTCAGCCAGTTATTACTGGGGACCTCGGGAGGTTTCTCCCGCAAGCCCCCGGCCATCTGCCATATTCTGTGGCTCATTCCCATCCCATCTGTAGATGCCCTCTGTCCTCAGGAGCTCCAGGGTGTGGCCTCACTGGGGCCCCGCTACCAGTCGAGCTGGTCACCACGGCGTAGATTCAAGAAGCTTCCTGCTAAGGTCAGAAGTCCACTGGACTTCCCTGGACTGAAGCCTCTAAACATTGGCTGCAGTAGGAGAGCAGATGCCCGCTCCGGGCCATGCAAAGTCACCTGGGCATTGGAGCAAGGCAGCCCTTGTGAAAGCCACTCCTGAATTCTCTACTCAGAGACTCAGAGACGAATGCAAAGTTCTGATATACAAACAGAGGCATAGTAAGAGCTAACATTTATTGAGCATTTACTATGTGCCAAGGCTCCACGCCAAGCAGTTCATTTGGGTAAACTCACCTAATTCTGACCGGTAGATAGTCTGCTGTCACAAAGAGACCCAACAATAGAACCCAGTGGCTCAGGGAAGTTACAAGTTTCTCTCTCACATAACATCTGAGGGAATCTTCCTTGTCAGCAGACAGCTCTGCTTCAGGCAGAGTCAGTGACCCAGGCTGTCTCCAGCTTGTTTCTCTGCCATCCCCCAAAAAGTGGTCCTCGTCCTCACGGGGGAAGGGAGATCACTGGCATGTCTGTTTCCAGCCAGTCGGGGGGACAGAGGGAGCATGGAGGAAGCACACTGATTGCCCTCCAACACTGGGCCTGGAAGTCTCCTACGTCACCCCACTGACATTCTGTCCGGAAGAACTTCGTCACACGGCTTCGCCTCACTGCAGTGAGACTGGGAAAGCTGTGCCCAATACCATTCTTTTACAGTGAAGAAGAGGGAATTATGTTCTGATGGACAGCTGTCAGCCTCCACTCAGTCACACCCAAAGATGATCATAAGGATAAATGTTTGGCCTAGGTAATAGCTACCTAATGTGACAAACTAATTTTAGTCACTGAGGTAGAGCTGGAACCCCTTCTGATAAAATGTGTGTTCTGCTTGCTTTATTCACAAAGGTTCTAATGGAGATGTAAGACTTCACTCTAACAGGGATGAGGATTTGGGCAGACTTTTCAAATGGCATCACTGTCCAGGTTTTCGAAGGTGGAGGCTTGGATTTGAGTCCGGGGCCTTTACTTAGGAAAACCACTGGGTGATTTTCCATCACTGGGTGATTTTCCTAAGACGCAAATCCTTCAGTTCTCAGCCCTCAGTTTCCTGTAGAATAGACTCCAGGAAGATAATGGATGAGGCGTGGCCTATTCAGCTGAGAAGTGTTGTCACATGTCAGGGATTATTTTTGGTTTGAGGGGACTTGCACTTCTACCACCAAAGGTGCCCCTTGGGAAAGCTACCGGTGGTCCTGTCCAAGGTCTGTACTTAAGATGAACAGGTTTCTGAAAGTGAGCGAGAGAGAGAGAGAGAGAGAGAGAGAGAGAGAATGTGTTTGCTGCTCAGCCAGCTGGGCAGCTAATCATTTATCCACACGGATGACTTGATTTGTGATTACATTAACAAGTACTTATTGAACAGTTTCCTGAAGGCCTGTAGTAAATTGGATGCTACACAGGAACCCTATAAATTTTTACAGCCCCACATTCTTCAAACATTGGGATGGTATAAAAGATAACCGAGGAGGAAGGGGAGAAAAGAGGACTCGTGGGGAGGTGGGTGAGAAGAGAAAGAGGGAGGGGTTGATTGTCTTTCTTATTTCCAAGTACCAAAGAACGTGTTCACCAATGAGAACAAAGCAAGCCATCGTGCAAATTATTAAAATACATAATCCGGCCTAGCCTGAGCAATATTCATTACAACAGCTCACAGGTGCTGAGTGCTTATTAAGTGCCAGATCCTATGCTAAGTGTTTTATATACACTATCTCATTTAACCCTGACATCCCTGAAGACTGGCACCATTATTGTGACACTACTCTTAGCCCCGCTTTACAGATGCAGAAACGGAGGCAGACAGATGTTCAGAGACTCACTCAAGGTCACACGGCTAATAAATGACAGACTCAGGTGTGAAACCCAGGTCTGTCTGTTTCCTGACACTGTGCCCTTAACCACTGTGCCAGGCTAGCTAACACTTGTTGGCCATAGGTCTCAGTCTCGTTGTGAAATGGGGTCACTACATCCAACCCTGTTTGCCCTATAGGGGTGTTGTGAGGACCCACGGAGAAATGATTGCCAAGGAGTACTGTGAACTTACAAAACTCTACGGGAAAGGATTAAAGAGTATTGCTCCGAGTTTTGCCAAGATGATTCCACTGGAGAGGATCGTAGCTGGAGAACAAAACTGTTAGGAGTAGCCAAGGGTAAAATATGCCACTTTTGCTAGAAATTTCAGAGGAAGAACATTGTTGACTGGTCTGGCAGAGCACAGTTCCAAGCCCCAGAGGTCACGGTAATTTTCACCCCTGACCACCCTACCCGAACATCTAGTATCAATAGTGTAGCCATCATGCTGTGAAAAATCCTCAAGAAGTCCTATGAGAGCGCCGTGTACAGAGGAACCGAGACCCCTGGCCAATAACCAGCACCAACTTGCCAGCCAGGTGGATGGATCCTTGTGGATATGGGTCCTCCAGCCACAGCCACACTTGCATATGAAGCAACCATCAGAGAGACCCTGAACCAAAAAATTACCTGTGACCTATAGAAACTATGAGAGCTAATAAATGATGATTGCTGTTTCAAGCTACTCCATTTGGGGGTAATTTGTTACACAGCAGTCGATAGCTAATACAGAGTCTAGGCTGTTCCATGGCTTCTGTATAAAGTGAAGGGGTGTTATCCTGGGTTCTTGGCTCCAAGCAAGAGAAACCGATTCTGGCCAACATAAGCCAAAGGGGATGTTTCTGGGGGAGGCCCCTGGCAACCTGGGCCTCAGAACGCCAGCCTTGGTTCAGAAAGAGGAATACCCAGGTAGGCACACCTCCGTGGCTCAAGAGCCACTCGCCATTCCACACAGCCCGTCTTAGTCAGCTCCCACAATAGAATACCATAGACAGGTGCCTTTACAACAAACGTTGAATTCTCACGGTGCTGGAGGCTGGGAAGGCCACAATCAAGGTGCCAGCACCTTGGTGTCAGGTGAGAGCTCACTTCCTGGCTTCACGTGGGCATCTTGTATCCTCACATGAGAGAGAGCAGAGCAGAGAGAGGAGAAGCAAGATCTCTCACGTCTCTTCCTATAAGAGCATTACTCTTATTCGTGAGAGCTCCACCTTTATGACCTAATTACCCCAAAGACCCCACTTCCTAATGCCATCACATTGAGGGTTCATATTTTAAAATATGAATTTTAGGGGGATGCAAACATTCGGTCCATAACACATCTTCAATCTACTATCTCAGGATTTACTGTCTGGAGTGACAGTGACATGGATTATGTCCCGGCGCCCTGGCTACACCAAGGGCAGGAGAGAAAGAGTCTGCCTCTTTGGTATTATCTTCTTCTAAGACTACTCCAAGTTGGGGAAAGATGATTCCTGAAAGGACATTGGGGTGCTGTTGGAGGAGGGAATGGGATGTTCCACAGCCAAAATCAATAAGTGTGAAGCTCATAGTGTTACAAAAAGGAAGGCCTCAAATATTATGGAAGCAGACCACGTGCAGGCGGCAGCGGGTTTTACATTCATGGCCTCATCAATCCTCCAACAGTCTTTCACGGAGGGTTTTATTAGCACCATCATCCAGACAGGGAGATGGAACCTCAGACACATGACGTAACTTGTCCAGGTCTTCATGGAAAGTGATGGAGCTGGTTTTTAAGTTCACATCTGTGAGGTTCCAGAGTCTTTACTTTGTCCCATACTACCAGGCTTCCAAGGCTAGGCCTCAGGGGACTGGAACCACATTCTGCTTGGAAGAAATCAAATAAAAAGAGTTCTTTACGTCTGATATACTGCCAAGGAGGATGGACCTGAGTCCTATCTGACCAACTTGGCCCAGAAAGAAGGGGGGAGGCAGTTATCGGCAGAACAGGCAGCATAGACACACAAAGGAGCATTTTTAGAAATGGGAGCTTCCCAAGGGCTCAGACTCTGCACACTGAAAGTTGTCCACTTCTTCCACCTCATCACGAATGGCCTCTTCAGCCTCAGCTCACAAACCCAACCTTGGGGAAGCCCGTGGGTGGGTATACAATGGGCACAAGCAAGATGTGAAGGTTTTCCTGGTCGATCTCTGTGATGACAGATGCCACAGGGTCCCCTTCTGTGTCACATACTCTCATATTTTTCTGGGATTGCCTGGGACAGGGTGGCCGGCTCTTCCCCAGATCAGGCGTGAGGCCCTTCCCCATCCCCATCTCTATTCTCTACTCCACTAAGGAATGTTTCTAAAATCCCATCTTCACCCACTTAAGCATTTCCTCAATATTATTCTTAATTCTCTGATTGCACCTTTCCTAGTTTATTTGGAAAACAAATCAACTCCCACATAAAGGTTGCTAACCAATATAAAGCATATTCCTGTCCTTGGGTTAATGTCTTTAGGACATTATGACACTAACCAGCTAGCACTCATGTGAGCTTTTTATTGCCCGGGAGGAACCACAATGTCTCCACCAACGAGAAACTATCACAGGCTAGAATTAAGACAGCATGAAAAAGATTATCTAAAGATAACAAAATAAATGAGGGAACACTATGATTCTAAGCACATAATAAGTAGTCAAATATGTGCTGAGCAGATGAATAAACATATCTGTGTAAGGCTTCGAAAAGGATGAGCAAGGATGACATTTCTCATAAAAGAATATTCCTAGGTTTTTGTATTCCAAAGCCCAATAATTTGTTTTGTTTTGTTTTAATTTGGGGAAGAGAAATCAACACAGGATTAACTATCTTTTTCTTTTGCCAAGTAAAGACATTTTAATAACACTATCATCTCTATCACTATCCTTTCATAAGATAATAGACCCTTTGGCACCAATAAAGAAGGGTACGATCACAGAATAAGGGACAGCCTTATTGGATGGGTGTCTTCGTTGGACATTATAGAATCCCCCTCTAGCTAGCTTAAGCACAAAACAATGTATTATAGAATCTAGATAGTTCACAGAATCATTGGAAAGCCTGAAGGAACAGACTGTAAGTAGAACTTACCCAAACCACACTACAGAACAATGCCACCAAGGAAGTTGCCAAGTCATGAAGATTCTGCCATAGCTGCTGGCTCCTGGACTACTTCAGCTCCTCAAAATAAGCAGCAGCCTCATGCCCTGTTCAACTCCTCATGCTATTTAATGCCAAGTCAAGGTCCTCCATGAGTTCAGCTGATTGGCAGAACCTAAACATATCTAGACCCCCGTTTTCCAAAGTGTCTGGGAAATGTAGCCTTCGTTTGCAGCCTCTGCAGTGCAGGAAGTCACGTGGGGCTGGAGAAGGTACTAAGTCAGGTCACTACTGTTGGTGAGCTTTTGCTGCACTTTCATGAAACATGTCAAGGTCTGATCCTGGATTGCGCAGGGATCAGAGGGATATCCTGACTGATGTGTGCAGCCATACTCTATTGAGAAGATTCTGAAGGTCAGGGGAATAGCACCAATACCTGTTGAAGGCATGATTCTTCTTATGAAGAGATTTTGCTGCCTGGAGCCACAGCATTAACCACACCCGAGCTATAGTGGACATCTGTCATATTCATGGCTGCCCAACAAGTTTTGAGTAGCTTTTTCCATATTTGGGGATATTTGCATGTAATGAGTCCCACCCAGCTCCCCAATATTAATGTCACAGTTCAAATTTCCAGACTCCTTTGCCGTTAGGATTTGGCATGCGATCTGGGCTCTGACAATCTGATGCTACACTTGAGATTGATCCAGAAATAGGGAGCACGAAGAAGTAGATAGTGCAGTGCATGAAGATTCCATTTTTGCTGACAGGGATGGCAGCGGAAACCTCAGCTCTCAGAGGCGGTATGAGGTCTGGTTCCCAACTTGGAAGTTGCAGTAGTAGTGGCAGGAGCAGCTGCAGTAAGGCTGAGTTTCTGAGATCTTGTACTCCATAGTAGCAGCCATAGTAATACCAGATTTCCCCCTTGGGCTGGTTTTACAGCACAGTTTGGGGCATCATTGCTGGAAACTATCTCAATTCTGTTTCTTAGCCCTCCAAATGATTATTTATGTTTCAGGGTAAAATATCCTGTCTGCCTCAACCACCCAGCGTGAACTCTGTTGTCGGTAACCAAGAACCCACCTATATGCTGGATGAGCCAGGAACCCCTGAATCTAAATCTCCTGCCTCTTCCGATACAGCAGTGTGAGCCATTCATACAGTGTGAGCAGCGAGGGGATCTACCTAGACCTCATTCCTCCAATTCCTTCTTGAGTTAGGTGTAGAGAGAGACAGAAGTGCCCTTCTCTCTGACTGCCACCATTCCAGGAGCTCCTACAGAACAAGAATGCTTTTTCTTCACTGAATTTTTATCACCAATATATTGTGCAGGGCAGATATTCAGCAAATGTTTGATGAATGAATGAATGAATGAATGAATGAATGAATGGTCAAGTACACTATAAAGTTATGCCTAGCTGGATCCATAATCTAGGTCTGCACTGTCCATTACAGTACCTATTAGCCGCACTTGAAATGTGGCTAATGCAACTGAGGAACTAAATTTTATTTTATTTCAATTGATTTAAATTTTAAAATTTATACCTAATTTTACTTTTGGAAAACTTTTAGCTTGTTTAACTTGTGTATGTAAATATATTTTTTCAGCTATAAAGTTTATGAAAGCTAAATACAGATCAAATGTTTCCAGTGCATATTTAGCACATTTTTGATACAAATTGAGATGTGCTGTAATTGGAAAACTACACACCAAATTCCAAACCCGTTATGAAAAAAAGAACGTAAACTATGCCATTAACATTTTTCATATTGTTTACATGTGGAAATTACAATATTCTGGATATTTTACGTTAAACGATATATATTAAAACTGACTTCATCCCAAAGTAAATTTAAAAAATAGTAATAACCAAAAAAAGAAAAAAACTGACTTCACCTGTTTCTTTTTACATTTTTTTTAAAGGGGAACAGGACTTTATTGGGGAACAGTGTGTACTTCCAGGCCTTTTTTCCAAGTCAAGTTGTGTCCTTTCAGTCTTAGTTCTGGAGGGCGCAGCTCAGCTCCAGGTCCAGTTGCCGTTTTCTAGTTGCAGGGGGCGCAGCCCACCACCCCTTGCGGGACTTGAGGAATCGAACTGGCAACCTTGTGATTGAGAGGATGTGCTCCAACCAACTGAGCCATCTAGGAGGCAGCTCAGCTCAAGGTGCCGTGTTCAATCTTAGTTGCAGGGGGCGCTGCCCACCATCCCTTGTGGGACTTGAGCTGCTGAACTGGCAACCTTGTGGTTGAGAGCCCACTGGCCCATGTGGGAATCGAACCGACAGCCTTCGGAGTTAGGAGCACAGAGCTCTGAGCTCTAACCGCCTGAGCCACCGGGCCGGCCCTCTTTTTACATTTCTTGACGTGGTTACTAGCAATGTAGAATTAAATATGCAGCTTTCATTGTAGTTCTGTTGGACAGCATGGATCTGGGTCCTGGATGAATGTCACTCAGCAGGCAGACAGGGTGCCGATGACACATGTCACCTCTGAGCACTGGAGCCTCTACTACTAGAGACCAAGTCCCGACCTCTCCTGCTTACTCCCCTCCCAGCTCTAAACCCAACAAGAGGTTTAGGCATGGGCCTCTACAACATGTGTAAGAGCAGAAGTCGTAAATTTGGAGTTTTTAGGGACCAGGCAGATTACCTACCAGGGAAAGGGCTGGAGGTAAGGCCACAAAACAGTGGCCAAATGCTCTATTTAAGAGTAATATGCAAAGAAAAAAATTCCCAAGTGAATGTCCACTGGGTCACCAGTGTGCCATCTCTGCCCAGCCCATGGAATGAAAAGGCCCTTGGAGAGCCTGGAACATGGTCCCTTCGTTCCAAGGGTGAAGAGACTGAAGCCAAAGAGCTGAAAGCTATGCTAACGAGCACTAGAGTCAGGGCTGAGAGCTGTCTCCTAACGCGCCCGGAACACGCCATTTCTCAGCTTTAGATACATGCCAATTGGGCTTGATTTGAGAAAGGCAGGATCCCCGCAACAGAGATCAGGCAGCCTGCCACCTACCCCAAGATTTCCAAGCTTCCCTTTCCCGGCACTGCGAGCCCATTCTGAAGAATTGCGGCAGGGGACCAGAAGGCATTCGTCCCATTACAGAAACCCTCGTGGCTTCTATTCACAGTTCTAGAAGAGGCAAAACTCTTAAAATGATTTGTTCCAGGGTAGGGAGGAACACAAAATAAAGATGCCATTGGCTGGCTGGGAAGCAAGGAAGAGGATAGGAGAGAAAGGGAAAACCATGTTGGAACTACAGGAGAGAAAGGTGCTCTTAGCAGAACAACCCAGAGCCGAGTGCAGGGTGAGGAGACCAAGGCGCCAACCTGGAGTGTCTGGCAGCCCCTAGTGGGGTGGGAGGACTCACGAGAAGGGTGGGAGAAGATGGATGGGGCTAGAGGAAGAGGGAGAGGGTGGAAGGGCCCCACTTGCTTCTAACAGAAAGAGAAGTGAACCTTCCTTATTTTCCATGCTGTACCCAGACAAGTTTCATACCGGAAGCACAATCTACAAAACGCTTCCTCCAACCTGTCCTCATCGGTACAATTTTACCAAATAAAACCATATCCACAAAGAAATTTATCAATCTGAGTGAAATACAGTTAGTAACAAAGAAAGGCAATTTTCATATTTTATTATACAACATCGTTCATCATTGAAAAAAGCCTAACATTTTTTAATTAAAAACAGAAGTAATTGTTCAGTGCTGCTAGAGAAATTGCTCACCGGCCCTTGAAAATATTAACACCTGTTTGCAAACAAAAGATTGCTAGAGTTGCGTCAAACCCTTTGTTCTCTTTTCAGGACTCAGCTATTAATCTCTTTTCTATACAGTGTCTAACACATAGTAGGTGCTGAATAAATATTTGTTGACTGAATGGGGTGTTCTTTAACTCCTATGTTTTATTTTTTAACCCTAAGCTGAATCCTGACTCATGGGGTAAAGTCCCCATCCACCCATTCCTAGTGTAGCCCAGTGTCCTTCAATAGCCTTTGATTCATAACATTGGTTTAGAGACACTTGCCTGAGGGGAATGACCGAGGGTTTCAGAGAGAGAAAGAAACACACAAACACAGGCACAATAATGAGGTAGAGACAAAAAAATGCTAAGACATAGAGTAACAGGTAGACAGACTCAGGGGTGGAGGACTGCAGGAGATAGAGACAGCAAAATGAAGTCTGGGAGACTTAAACCTTCCACAGTTTGAGATAACGAGATAAAAAGGTTGGGCAAGAATGATAATCTTGAAGTTTCTTTCCAGTTTTGATATTTTACAACAGACATTATAGCAGAGAAAGGAAGACAAGGCAAGGATGGGAGGATAAAAAGACAAAGGAAGGCAAAGGAGACAGGTGGACAGCCAGCCAGGTATGACTGCCCATCTTCAGATCTGGTCTTAAATCCCTGTGCTCCCCCACACACACACACACCCCCACAGGGTCGGGCTCCTTACTGCCTGAGCACTCCAGCTCACTCTTGGCTCCTTCTACTGTCAGTCTATTTGCCATCTCTTCCCTACCCCCATCTAAAGATGCCTGAGCCACACTTTGCATGCCCAGTCCTCTCTCCAACAAACTCCATGAAGCTTTCTTACTGCTCCAGCCCATACTCAGCTCCCTCCCTTCTCAGCTCCTAAAGCAGCAGAGATCATACCACACCCACATCCCGTAATCACAAGATATTATGTGTTGTTTTAGAGTTTGCCCTCAGCTCATATGAGTGCATCTTGACTCCCACAAGTTAACTGTGGGCTTGTCAAAGGCTCCAATAATTTCTCTCATATATTCCAGAATTCCCCATGATATCCAGTCCAATGCTGCTGCGTATCACTAAGTGCTCAGTGAATACTTGTGGACCGACCAGTCCCCAGGGGGTGCCAACAGGGCAACTTAACAGTCCATGGGTCTATTAAATAGTTTTCCAGGCGCTGGCCATTGGGGGCCATCTCCTGGGCTCCTGCGCCCCCTGCTGTCCAGGAAGGGACCTGCATGCGGAATCAAGCGAGTCCTAAGGGTGGTCGTGACGCGGGAAGGGTGGCAGTGGCACTCCAGCCTCACGGTGGCCCCAGGGACCGTCCGAGGGTTCCGATGAGGTTGGTGGGCAGAGCCAGGGGCAGCTCCTATGTTCTTCCTACGTGTCCAGGCCACCCCAGGGCCTCCACGTGCCCAGAGTGCTGCAGACCGCCCCACCCCGCCCCACCCTACCCGGGTTCTCAGAGCTGCTCGTCCAGCTCCAGCTCCAGCTCCAGGCCGTTGTTCTCCCTGGCGCCCCCGCGTACTACGGGGGCTGGGCTACTGTCCAGGTACTTCTGGATGACAGAGGCACAGTCCAGCCGCTCCATGAGGGTCATGAGATAGTGCAGCTCCTGCAGGCTGCCGTTCTGCTCCTCAAACAGCTCCAGGATGGCGGCGGCCGGGCTGCGCTGGCAGGACATGAATCTGGCCAGGAGCGGGGTGGGAGGAGAGAAGAGGGAGGGACAATGCAGCGAGATCCATCCCCTCCCCCAAGCTCTGGTCCTCATCCTGCTGTTGCCTGCCTTCAGGGGGTACCCCAAGTAGTGGGAGGGCCCAGGACGGATACAGGAGATTGCACTGGCTCAAAGGCAACTCCTCCCTACGCCTCAGTTTCCTCTTCTTACACCCAGGGCTTGGACGAAAGGAACTTTAAGGTTGCTTGTAGCGCTGAGGTCCTGTAATTGCCCTCTCTATGTCCCCTACCCCAAACATACTCTTCCCTCCTCCTTCCTCTCTCTCAGGCCACAACAAGCTGCCCACCGCTGGGGAAATAGTTGTTCTAAACCAAGCTTTTACCAAGACTCTCCCCTTCGCGTAAACCTTCCAGTCTCTTTTACTCACTAAGCAAACCCACACCCCTGACTTTCTGGAGTATCCACCACTCGGCCTCGCCCTGTTCTTTCCAACTTTTTCTACCTGCTCTCACCCGGGACCTGCCTTTTGCAGGCCTATCCCTTTCCCACTTTTCACACTACTCCCCCAAACAGAACGGCTGATCCCCCTTCCCCACCTCCTGAAGCCCTTTCTAATTCCCACCTCCCAGGAGGAGACCACTCTGCACCCCTCGGTTCAGACTTCTGATCAGAAGTCTTTATTATTCTTGCTTTAGCTATTTGGTGCCCCTGTTTTCAACTGACAAGGCAATATTGGATACATACAATAAGGCACAAGGAACGTCTGCCTTTATTTTGTTAAGCTCTCTGTATCCCTTACTGGAGTGTGAGCTCCTGGGGGCTGAGACCATTCATCTTGTGTCCCAAAGCTTAGCATAGTAGTAGGTACTGGATAAATGTTTAATAAATGGATGACTCAAAAATCCACCCTGTTTTCAGATGGGCCCAGCTCTAATCCCATCTCCTGGAGGAAGTCTTCCCTGACTACTGCATTCATAGTCTGGGTTCTGGGGCTTAGCTCAGAATTATTCTCCTACTGATTTCCCGTGACAGTGACATGCCCCCATTATTGCTAAGATTATTGAATTAACATGTGCCAAGTGCTTCGCTACATGCTTTACACACATTATCTTATAGTCTGTCATTCTACCCCTCAGGGCACAGCATGTCAAGCACTCAGTATGTACCGAATGACTTACATGTTAATTGACTAATTTTTAAGTATTTATTGAGCACCTACTAGGAGGCAGGCATCATTCTAGGTACTGAGAATACAATGATAAATAGAAAGAGCTGCCCTTTTATGGGGATTAGGGTGGGAGTAGTCATTCTCTACATTTTAAGTTACTCCCTTATGTGGGGTCCTGAGAACTCCCCTCCTCTCCCATCCTCAGACCTCGCCCCTCTTACCGAATCTTCATGCCGCAGAGCCCCAGGTGGGAGGCCAGTCGACGCCAGTCATTGCCTGTGATGCTGTTCGGCTCCAACAACATCTGCAGTTGCTCAAAGAGCTCAGGGGGCAACCTGAGGCCAGAGGAAAAGGTGTTCTCAGAGGAGAGGATCAAAGATACCCAGTCTCGTTCCTCCAAATGTTGCATTTGCCCCATAGGCACTCGGGCAGGATCCCAAACACACCCCATACAGCAGCACAAGCAACCCCCACCTCACCTATTGCATGGGGGTGGCTGGAAGACAGGGGGTGGCGCTGCCCAGGAATCTTCCTCTGATGCCTGGAATCTGAGGATTTCCATGTACTTGGTTTCCAAGCCCTAGGCCAACAAAGGGGCCAGGAACACATTTGAGGATCATAAGTCATCCCCTGAGCAAGAAGCTGGGAACCTGCCTCCATTCCTCATGTCTCTCCTTCACCCTGTCACCCAGAGTCACTTTGCCAGGAGACTCAGCCCCACCCCACCTAGGACCCCCCATCCTCTGTTTCCCTGACCCTGGAACATTCAGGCTTAAGATTGCCTACTGAGTTCTTTGTGACACGGGGTGTGATGACCAAGCAGAGTGCATCCTAAGACACCAGGAGAAGACCTTTGTGGGGTTCTGGAGCCAGGGGGAGGTCATCCAAAACAGAGACACTGAACTCAGGCACACTTGTCCCCTTCCCTCCATGCCTCCTTTCCTTGGTTCCTCCTCCCCAAGTGACACCCCTGAGGGGTGGCTGCCTACTCTCCGCTAAGATGCCACCATGGTTCCCCTGATTTCTTCATGTCTTCCCTTGGGAGATAACTCGCACCCCACGACTGAAGACCCCCTTCCTGGTCACTCTCCACACTGATGATACATGACATTATCTCTCAGATGTAGATCATCAGCCTAGAAAGAAACCATTTCTCTTTGAGGCCCAAGCTCCTCTGGGTTGAGAAGAGGTTAATATAAGGTTTGGTTCTTTTACCCTCCTACTGGATTCATCCATGGATAGACACGAGAGCGTCAGGGATGAAGGGTGACTTGGAAGGCAGGTACCATCTTCACCTGCTTGATTATGTAATTAGGGCTATCCCTTCTGGGCACCAGACCCCACGCCCACTTTGCCCAGGATGCCTCCAAGACCCCGCCCTTCCTCTGCTCCTCAGCTCCAACTCACATCCTGGAAGGTGTGCATGGTGACAATGATCTCATTGGTTAGTGCCGAGCAGTCCTCGTTCTCATTGGCTACAAAAGGAGAGGATATGGCAGGTGAGAGAGGACAAGGCCTGGGATAAAAGAGCAGGGAAAATAAAAGGGGACTCTACAGTGAGGCTTTAGAAATCTGAAGGTGGGCAGCGTGCTCCGTCTTTCTCTCTGCAAAGATCTGCTGTGCTCCTCACCTTTAAGAGGTCTGAGTGCATGGCAGAATGAGGAGCTGCAGAACGCCAGGGTGACCAGGAAGGGAGAGGACAGGAGAAGGGAGGGGAGGGGAGGGGAGGGGAGGGGAGGGGAGGGGAGGGCACAAGGTGGACTCAGGCTCCTGGACTACCTGCTTTTCTCCGGAAGCAGAAGGAGCGGAAGGGACACTTTCCGTGCCAGATGTGGAGATGGGGAACCAGCTGGCAACTGCTTTCATCCACATTCTCCCAACCTGGGGAGGGGGCAGAGAGCAGAGGGTCTCAGAGAGCAGGGCCTTCTACAAGTGTTTAAGGAAGCCTGCTCTGTGGCAGGCGCTGTGCAAGTGCTGTAGTGAGGGACGACGAAGGGGCAAAGTCAGGTGGGTGTCTCAAGTGAATGGAGTCCCCAGAGCCTGGGCAGGAGACCCCATGAGAGGTCTTTCTACCATCACACACTCCCTACACACACACAGCACACAGACCCTCCACCATGGCATCCTTCCCTCCAACCCCCCACCCTCTCGCACACTACCCCCAAAGCAGCCATGCATGTGTGCCCTGTCCACACCCACACAGATGCCCTAGTCCCAGGGGCAATTCCCACAGCTCATGCCACAAAGAGGGCCAAAGCAGAGAAGACTGAGACTCCTCCTCTGACACTAGCTCCATCCAGGTGGATTAATAAATCCTTCCCCTCCCTCCTGGGAATACCACACCTCTCCTCCCCTCCTCCCACCCTGTCCTCCCATGGAGGGACCAGGGCTGATGGAGCCACAGAGGGAGGAAGTGGGCAGAGCCTGGGGGATCCTGGAGGCAGCAGCAGAAGACAGAGGGGCCCCTTGAATATGCTGCCTGCCCAGGAGTCTCTATAAAAACCTTAAGGTTCCCAGATTTCCACCCTGGGGGGAGGCCTGGACCCCTTCCTCTAGTGATGCTCCCTATTGCCTTGCTCCCCAGCTCCTGCCTCCCTCACCTTCGGAGATGTACTTGAGCTTCAGGTACTGGTCCCCTCGAGCCCCAGTGAAGTCAAAGAGCTGGCAGGGCCCACGCAGACGCCCGCCGTGGGGCTGCTCGTTGGTCACCGCCCACTGCAGGGCACAGGGCGTATTGTTGAGGAAGTAGACACGCAGCTGCAGGTGAGACTGCCCTGGTGCCAGCGGTGAGCAGAACACGGCCAGCTGCAGCCATTTGCGAGCTTCGTGGCCTGCTGGGGCCTCCAGCACACAGGTGTAGAGGCTGCGGAGTAGATGGGAGATGGTGGCCAGGACAGGGCAGGGGGAGGCTGGGACACCAGCACACCAGCCACCCAGCTCCTGCTGTGCCAGAGAACTCTGTGGGGCCCCCCAAGGAGCCGAGGAGACAGTCCAGGGAGTGTATGGGGGGAACAGGAGGGTGGGGAGGTGGCAGGAGGACAAAAAGTGAGTCCCATGCAGTGGCCATCACAGAGTGGGGAGAAGAGCCAGCAATATTCTCCGGCTTGGGAGAGAGGGAAGGTAGACTCAGGGCCACCATGCTTTGGAGGGTCCCACAGATGGCTGGCCCTGCTCTGGTTAATGGCTGGCAAGGAGAATGAGAGGAAGTAGGGCCCAAGATCCTAGAAACACAGAGCTAAGGACAGATAGGAGATGGGATGGTGTCTTAGAGAACTGGAGGAAACAAACTGCCCTGGATAGCGGGGGACAGTCCTGAACAGGTGCCCAAGTGTGGGGACAAAACCCCAAAAAACAGTTTCCAGGCTCTCGGCCTCACATAGAAAGGTGCTGGCTCGGGTAGTAAATGGCCATCAACTGTGATCAGATGCCAGCAGCTGTGGCTAGTTGGCCGTCAGCTGTAACCCGTAGGCCATTGGCCACTAATATAACGGCTGTGGCTATGCTAGCAGAAAGAAATGGGGGCTAGCAAGAAGATGGTGGCTGGCAAGCGCAGACTGCTGTTAGGCAGATTATGTAGATCCTGCTTCCTGTGTCTCCAGCCCAGCCGCCAGCGAGAATATATTGGTTTGACTCCCCTATTTATGGCTCCATGGGTGTTCCTTTTTGGCCTTACCGTGTCCTGCGTTCTTGGGCGGGGAGTGGGAGCTGAGACCCTGCACGACAAATGGTGCAGCGAGCAGGGTCCCCCGCACGACACCAGGCCATAGACAGACAATGTTAGAGAGACAACGGTGGGGAGGGGACAGGCTCCCTCTAGACAGACGGCTGGGGTTGAGTCAGACCCTTGCAGACAGGCAGAGAGACCAAGTGGGGGCAGGGGGTGATGTGTGGTCCTGGGCAGGTTTGGTGTGAAACAAGCTGCTATAGATACTAGGACAGTGGGACCGAAAACGGACATGAGGGATTAAGGGATTTGCAGGCCATCTGGGACAGCTAAGGGATGGATGAGGATGACGAAGAGGTGAGGATGAGACAGACAGATAAAATGGGCAGGAAGGACATGCTGATGGGCTCGTGTCTACCTGAAGTGGGAGAGTTCGATGCGACACTCGTCCAGGGAAGTGTGGACGCCTGACGGCCCCAGGGGCCCCCAGGCCTTAGCATCGAGCAGGTTGGTGTTGCTGCTGAAGGTGCGGGCATGGCTGGGCTGCTGGGCACAGTGCTTGAACGTGAGGGTGCAGGGCTTCAGGAAGGAGGCCCCGTGGGGGCCACACGCCACCACGGGGCTCACCAGCCCCTGGGCTTGGGACAATGATGGGGCATCTGACAGGTCCCACACCAAGATCAGTGACACGCGCTCCTGGCGGCCCACAGCCACGGCACCTGGGGAGACAGAGAGCTGAGATGGGCCTGGCAGGGGAAGCTGGGCCAGAGTGGGAGGGGAAGTGGGACAGGAGCCAGGAGGTGGGGTGCACACACAGCAAGACAGCACGGAAGGAGAGCGTGACAACTGTGAGCTGGCCAGTGGTGACATCCTGGGCAAGTCACGGCCTTCCTTCCAGGGCGCCGCTAGCCCGTGTAGGGCCTGTATGAATTTGTAATAGGTGCTCTTCCTCCAGATACGATTTCCTTTATCGGAGGATTGTCATAACATACTGTTCTTTAGAACAAGGCACTTGACTTCCAACTGCCAGGAAGTTGTCATAAAAATACATCCATTTTTGGAGTCAATAAAGTCATAATAAAAATATAAACAATGTTCAAAATTATGACGATGTCTATGAATGATGCTCCTTTCAGTGTGGATCCCTGGTCCAATGCACAATCTGAACAATTAGCGTGTTCCCCTGAAAATAAGACAGGGTCTTATATCGTATTTCCTTGAATATAAGACCGGGTCTTACATTAATTTTTGCTCCAAAAGACACATGAGGGCTTCTTTTCAGAGGATGTCTTGTTTTTTCATGTACAACTATCTATATTTATTCAAATAGAGTCATGTCCTCTTCTGGAACATCGTCATAACGTACGAAATGCGTCCGTCTGGCTGAGGATCTTAACTGGGGCTTATTTTCAGGGAAACATGGTACATGCTGAGAAGGGAGCTGGGCGCTGTTACCTGGAGGGATAAGCAGAGAGATGCCGGTATCCTGGAGTATCAGGCAGCCGCCACGGTGATCCACCTCTCGAGCCGCAAACACCAACAGTTTGTGCATCAGCTGACGGATGACGGTCTGGCCCTGAGTGGGCGTGTGCAGTTCCTGGTAGAAGGCAACCATCTCCGAAAGGGTGGCCGGTGGGCACTGCCTTGAGGATTCACTTTCTGGTAGGGGAACGGGCTCGGACACTGGCTCCTCTTGGCTCTCCAGGTTCCAGCGGGCCCGCACCAGCCAGCGAGGGCAGTGCCATCGCAGGCACTGGACCAGAAGGAGGACACTTGCCACCGGGACCCCCACCAGCAGTAGGAACTGGGTGGGTTGGAAAGAACTCTCATGGAAGCACATCCGCCTGGTTGCTTGAAGCTGCAGCTCGCCTGCACCCTACCAGCCAATGGCCAAGCGCAGGAGGAAAAAAAGGTTCAGTGCCAGGCTAAGCCTTTTGAATGTCACGGAGGCCAAGACTTGGCTTTCAAGTGGCTGCAATGAGGGAGCAAATTGTCTTTATTCCAGTGCACCCCACACACCTCAGCCAGATCAGTGCCTTGAACAGAGAGTGTCACCTATTTAGCTCTTACTGGAGAACTTACCGTAACTCCTCAGGATTTAAACATCAAACTAAACTCCCCGGAGGCAGAAAGAGCTTGGATTTAGAGTTAGAGGATGTGAATTCAAATGCCACCTTCGTCACTGGCTGAGTGAGCTTGTCATATTGCTTAAGATACCTCAGTTTCCTCATCTGTGAAAATATCTACCTTGGTCTACATGTGCTGCTATAGAAAAATCTTTAAGTGGAAAAGCAAGTCACAGAGAGCTAGACATCCTGTGGTCTCATTAACGTAATAACAAAACTATATACAAATATAGATACATAGTTATGGGTATGTATATGGAAATTATATTGAAAAGTCTGGAGTAGTGCTGTGCAATAAAAATATAATGTGAGCTACACATATAACTTTAAACTTTCTAGGAGCCACATCAAAAAACGTAAAAAGAGGGCCGGCCGGGTGGCTCAGGAGGTTAGAGCACTGTGCTCCTAACTCCGAAGGCTGCTGGTTCCATTCCCACATGGGCCAGTGGGCTCTCAACCACAAGGTTGCCAATTGGACTCCTCAACTCCTTGAGTCCCACAAGGGATGGTGGGCTGCGCCCCCTGCAACTAAGATTGAACACAGCACCTTAAGCTGAGCTGCCTCCCGGATGGCTCAGTTGGTTGGAGTGTGGGCTCTCAACCACAAGGTTGCCAGTTCAACTCCCACAAAGGATTGTGGGCAGCGCCCCCTGCAACTAGCAATGGCAACTGGACCTGGAGCTGAGCTGCGCCCTCCACAACTAAGACAGAAAGGACAACAACTTGACTTGGAAAAAGGGCCTGGAAGTACACACTGTTCCCCAATAAAGTCCTGTTCCCCTTCCCCAATAAAAAAAATCTTAAAAAAAAAAAACGTAAAAAGAAACAGAAGTTTATTTTAATAACATTTTATTTCACCCAATATATTCAAAATAGTATCCTTCTGACAGGTAAGCAATATAAAATTACTGATGAGATCTCTTACATCCCTTTTTCACACTAAGTCTTTAAACTCCGTGTGTGTTTTAACTTACAGCACTTCGCAATTAGGACTTGCTCTATTTCAAGTGCTCAGTGGCCACATGTGCTAATGATTCCTGTCTTGGACTTGCGGGTCTGGGAAACACACCCCAAACTATTCCCATTGGTCATTACTGAAAGAGATGAGATATTGAGAGGGTGGAAGGTGTGAACCAGGACTTCCAATTTTCTTAAACTCTCTTTTTTCTGTATCCTTTGAATTTCTCACACCAGGCATGTGTTTTATATTAACGTTGCAATTCTTTATAAAAGCCATTACAGGTGGGAAAAAGATTGCCTCTCAGAGAGATTACGAGGATGGCGTGAGCTCATATGAAAAGCATTTGTGATGATAAAGCACTGTCCAAATATGCTTGTTTATTTATGCCCCTCCTTCTGCCAGAAAGGTCGGAAGGGAGCTCGCAGGGATACGTGAAATATAACATGAGTAACCAAAGTTAAAAGTGGAGGCAAAAAGAGAAAGAAAAACAAAGGTGGGGGCCTCCAGTGAGGCTGGAATGAGGCAGGGCAAAGCAGACACTGACCACCAGCTCACCTGGCTACCCACCAGGGACCTCAGACTGGGACCTGGGCCTCCCAGCAGCTTCCTGAACAGATGTCAGCTCTTCCGGAGGCCCTCCAGAACCTACTGCCTCCCCCTCCTACTTTCCCCCTCCCTTAATTTCCAACACCCTATACTCCCACCAGATTGGGCTTCTCACACCTCGTTAATTCTCACCTCTGGCTTTTGTTCGTGCTGTTCTCTTTCACCCCTCACCTGCACTCCCCACCTGCCTCATCTCCCTCGCTGGACCCCTCCTGCTCCATAGGCCTCCCCACGCCACCACCACCACCACCCTCAGCTCACCAGCCCTTGACATTCTCACGCCTCTGAAATCTCTCTCCACTGCCGTCCTACCATACTGAGTAGCTCTTGATGATATGCTGTCGCGTGTGGTTTTCCCACCCAAATGCACAT
This sequence comes from Rhinolophus hipposideros, assembly GCF_964194185.1. Classification (NCBI taxonomy): domain Eukaryota; kingdom Metazoa; phylum Chordata; class Mammalia; order Chiroptera; family Rhinolophidae; genus Rhinolophus; species Rhinolophus hipposideros. The sequence continues at coordinate 98,202,554 of NC_138049.1, read as the reverse complement.
TTTTCTGAGCACCAACTGTGTACTAGGCACTGTGGGAAGTTCAGTCCTGCCAAAAATGGCATCTTATTTGGCTCTCAAGTCCAGGAGGGAATGGGACTCATTTGATCCATGGCTGATTCACTAGGGTCTGCAGTTGAAAAGCTTCTGGCTTCCATTCCTCCCCACTCCCTTCACTCAAACCATCCATAGGGTGCTGAGGCCTTGACCCAGCTTCCTTGAACTTCCCTGCCCACCTGCTTCCTTCCTTCCTCGGAACCCATAAAGCCTAAGCCCCCTTCCTAGTTCCTTCCAGACAGGGGCAGAAACTCCTCTGTATCCTCAGGGTTGAGGACTGGGGCGGGATCTGTCTCCCCATCTCCTCTCTGAAAATGGAGACAGGAAGGGGAGGTTGGGCATTGTTCCCTTTGCCTTAGAACCCAACCCTGCAGACAGGGCAGCAGGCCCCTTGCAGAGCACACGAGTGAAGGAGGTGAGTTGGCAATGCCCCAAATCGGGTGGAATGGGGTTGGAGCAGCAAGCTTCCCTCTGCGTCCCGTCCATGCCTTTGGGTTCTTCCACATTAAAGAGAACTGGAACAATAAGAGCTAACATTTGAGGGGCTTTACTCTGCACCACGGTGTTACAGCACGCTAAGAGCCCTCTCTCATTTGATCCTTATAGTAGCCTTTGAACTAGATGTTATTTTTATTTCCATTTCACAGATAAGGAAGCCAAGTTTTCTCTCCACAGTTAGGATGGATGGGAGATTATTAACCAAGGCAGAAGGATGAGCAGGGACGACAAGGACTTCTAGAAATACCCCCTTTCTCTCCCTGCCCCTTGTTTTTCCCCGGGTCTCTTCCTTTCCTCTGCTAGAGGAAATGAAGTTGGAAAAGAAAGAAACAAAAATAAAGTAAAACTACATATAAGGAACGAAAGGCACATCCTTGGGTCTACAGTGAGTGACATACACCCCTCCCCCAGCCCACCAAGACACCAGAGGCAGGGGATGGGCCAGCTAATGTGAAAGAAAGGAGGGACTCTGCTCTGTTTCCAGAGCAATCATCTTCCTGGGGCCTCCAAAGGCCAGAGTCCAAATCCCCTCTACTCCATTAGGTGGCACAGCAGAGTCTCCTTGCCCAGACCCCCAGCCTGGAGCAGTTGGTATGTAAGGCTCCCCAAAGCCCAATCACTACCTGGCCTGGAGCAGGTTAACTCCTCCCCCAGCTCAGCCCCTCTTCTCCCAGTCTGACAGCTCTCTCCAGGCTGCCTTGGCCCTCACTCCATCCTCCCTCGTCCCCCAGGAGGGAGAAGGGATCCGGATGGACAGCATGGCAACCGGCTTACTGTAGACGGGAGCTTCTCAACCCCATGCCCGACTTCTTATTACCCGGCCCCCAGTGTGTCTTGCCCCAGACCCCAGAACATCCTGGGTAGCGGTTCCCCAAGCTGAGGGTCCTTTAGAATGCTGCCATTACCTGTCCCTAGGGAGTCACCTCTAGCATAAAGATCCATGCTCCTGTTGCAAAGTTCTGCTCATCTCCTTTGAGGAAACTCTCAAACCGGCTCCCACGTCACTGGTTCTTACCATGCCTATTCAACCCTGATAGGTCTCCAGTTATTGAAGGACACAAAAAGTATCAGATGAATGAGTCCAAACCTCAGTCATAGGAAGCATTCATCTGCATAGCATACATGTCCACAGTGCATAGAATCATGCCCCTGGTCCTCACACCCACTGGGCAGTGGACCTCTCCCAAGCCCCTTCTTCCTGTCCTCCTCCAGCAGAGGGTCTCCACTCTCTGGCAGCTGAGCTGGCCTGGCCCCATTGCAATGCCCAACCCAGCCCAGCGGCCCCAGCGGCATGCTCACCTTGCTGTGCAGGTGTTCCCAGAAACCGCCGGTTTATCCCGGAACAGTAGTTCCTTCTCTGACAAACAGAGGCCAGCCAGACCCTGTGACCAGGCGAGCAGACAAGTGCAGGTGGGTGGGGAATCCAGCAGGTGTGGCCTGGTGCTTCCTGGCAGTCCTGCCTCCCATAGAATCCTGTTGGCAAAGTCCAGCCAACGTGAGGGAGGAACCAAGGATCCCAGAGGTCAGTGGACATGCTAGTGTAGGTCTGGAAGGGAGGGGACAGAGAGCAGACAACCTCTGTACAGGTGTAGGCAGCCCCTAGGTACAGATGAAAGCCCTCCCTACAGTACCCTCTACTGGGGAGTGGCTGGTCCCAGCCAGAGGCTATTGAAATGGCAGAAGGCAAGAGGTGGGAATCCTAACCAGAGCCTCTCAAACTATAAAGTGCACATGCACCACCTAGGGATCTTAAAATGTGAGTTCTGGTCCCATAGGTCTGGGGTGGGGTCTGAGATGCTGCATCTCTGAGAAGCTCCAGGTGCTGCCAATGGGCCAGTCCGGGGAGCGTAGTACCTAGTCCCACCCCATTCCTGCGGAGATGACAGAGGAGGCACTGACAGGGATAATGAATCACATCTTGCTGGTGGAACTGGGCTGTACCCGTATCTGCTCCCTTCCCAGTGCTCTTTTCACTGCCCACACTCACAGCTGGCAGGAACACTGCCCCTTGGGGGAAAACTGGACTTAGGGCCATTTCCCAGCCTAAGTCCTTCCTTCGAAACTCTGCCTAGGAAAGGTGGTGCCACTGGAATGAAAGCACCCTGTGAAAAATGGGCTTTTCTGTTTTTCAGGTGTTTGTAGCCTCAGCTCCTGGTACAGCCTGATGGATAGCAGGTGTTCAATAAAGACTTGTGGAATGAATGAGGGGACCAGCTGAGAGAGAAGAGGACACATTGGATCGAGACTGCCAGCACTGGACCCAGGTGACCCACCTGTCACTATGTCACCTTAGGCGAGTTACTCAACCTCGGCACTTTCACTCATCTGTCAAGTGCAGATAATCAGATCTACCTTGTGAGGGTAATCCTTGTCATTACGGAGCTAATAACTATAAAGTGCTCACCACAAAATGGGTGCTTACTAAGTGGTCGCTGTTATCTCCATGATCTGGTCTCCTGCAGTTGAGGAACCATGGTGAACTCCCCTAGTCCTCCAGTTATTATTTCTCATGAAAAATAAGTAACTGCCGGGGCGACCAGATGGCTCAGTGGGTTAGAGTGTGAGCTCTCAACAACAAGGTTGCCAGTTCGATTCCCGCATGGGATGGTGAGCTGCGCCCCCTGCAACTAAAGATTGAAAATGGCAACTGGACTTGGAGCTGAGCTGCGCCCTCCACAACTAGATTGAAGGACAACAACGTGGAGCTGATGGGCTCTGGAGAAACACACTGTTTCTCAATATTCCCCAATAAAAATTAAAAAAAAGTAACTGCCGCTGCTTTCATCTCAGTTTATGGTTCTCTTTTCCTTGATTGCAACCCCTCCCCTCCTGCTGCTGCTTTCCCAAGGGCGGAGGAGAAAGGTTGGGATAAATACCTCTCAGGGTCCCACGAATGAAGAGATGGGCAAAGAAACAGCAGAAAGCAGCCAACTTGGGAAGGAAGGGGACCTCATGCCCGAAGGACGAGCAAGGCAGAGGTGTTCAGAGCTTTGAGGGAATGAAGAAGGGAGATGTTAGTCTTTGCTGGACAAAGCTGTCTGGGTCACACAGAAGGCTGCCTTCTCCTCGGAGTCAGAAAGTTCTGGGGGTTGTAGAGGATCTGTCAAGCTTGCCTTCCAAGACAGCAAGGACCGTGGCAACTAACAGGCTATCACCAGGAGCTGTGTCTATGTTTTATGAACTCACTGCCAAAGTTGGTTCTTGTTTCACTGGGAGACAATTCCAGTTACGGGAAGGTTCTGGGGAAATCTTAGGGCCCTACCACCCCTGTGGACACAAAGTTTCACGGGGTACAGAGACCACAGAATGCAGAGGAGTCTCTCAGCCTGGAATGCACTGTCTCAAGAGGTCTGGTTCTCACGGTGCCAAAGCCTCAACCATCCATCAAGGAGCCCCTCCGGAAGTCAGGGCTAGTGGACTAAGGGCTCCCTGCTGAGAGATCCCTTCAGGGCCATGCAGGCAGCAAGCTGGGCTCCCCAGCCAATGTCACCACCCTACTCATTGGAGAAAGGCAGGCCAGCTGGGAGCCCTGCTCCACCCTTCTCCCTGTCCCCCACCCTCCTCTGCCTTCCACACATCATATATCATTGGGCACCCAGTCTGGGAGGTGTGCTGCCTGAGGTAAGGAGAACATGGGCCTAAGAAGACGGAGGCACTGGGAATGGTTGAAAACAGGAGAACAGAGGATGGGGAGGGAGAGGACAGGAGGGGACCTCCGACACTGGATAGGAAAATAGAAAACACAGAGATAGAGAGATAGGAAGGCAGAAGACAAAGAGTGAGGAACAGAGAAAGAGAAACAGAAGGGTGCACACTCAGGCAGGCTGGTCAGCCTGTCCCTGGAACTTCCCGGACATACGCGTAGTCAGGGGCTCTTAACAGGAAAGGATGAAGTAAGCAGTCACTCCAGGGCACTGAGAATAACCGCCTTTTTTTCTTGCCTTCCAATCCTATCAATCATAGGGAGGAAAATGAAATATCATGTACATATGAGAAGAATGAAACTGGGGGGGGGGGTCTTGGTGGGAGGAAGGTCTGTCCATTATCCCACATGGGAATGACATGCAAAGCAACATGCAAATGAGTATGGCAGCTTCTTCATAGAAAAAATCAGGTGGTTATTTCCTTGAAAAGTCAGGCCACAAGAAATCCGGGTATGTGTGTTTGCGGCCCTGTGGCGTCCTCTTCTCTCTCAGCTGGAAGTGGAGAGATGTAGGGGGAGCCTCCCCGAGCCCATGAGGGGAAGATGAGACCTAAGGCTTCAGAGAAAGGAACCCACAGTGTCACACGGCTGAGTTTGCATTCAGGCAGGAGCTCAGGCTGGGTGGGCCCCTGGCGTTGGCCAGTCTGGTATAATGAGATAAGCCTGGGGCGGGTGGACTGGCCCCACTGTTGACTAGAAAAGACCCCCAGGGATCTGACTCCTGCCTTCTGAACATGGCCTTCCAGGTTAGTTATGTCAGTTCCGTTCAGTTCAGTCTAAGGCACCATCCCCGTTGTGGGTCTGTTTGTACCTGGCCAAGTGCCGCCAGGAAAGTAGAAAAGACGGTCACACGTGAACCTGAGCTCCATGGTTCAGATACAGCTTGGGGGGAGGAGCCTTTCACTCAGAAGCAGTTACCGATAGCAGATAGCATCCACGTACCTAAAGAGAGGTGTGGGCAAAGTAAGTCCACGGAAGCCAGGAAAGAGGCACGGCAGTACGGGCTCACAGGAGCAGGGCAGGAGGTGCCCGGCACAGGAGATGGCCGCTATGCCTAGGCCTCCCATGGGAGGGGGAGGGGGATCGTGACAGGGAATAGTGTCAGGGAGGAGGAAGAGCACACACACAGAAAGGATTAAGGGGAAACCTCACCATCAACACGCTCTCTGTCCCCCAGGTTTGCCTCCTCGAGGAGAATGTGGCCTCAAGGGGCCATCTTTGTGGCCCTGCCCCATCTGGGGCCCCTCCTGGTCTGGCTGCTCGCCCCTCATCGGATGGCTGGTTGGTGTGACAGCCCAAGGAAGCTGCCCTGGTGCCCACCCCACAAAGTCTTGTTGCTTGTGTGGACAGCCATCTATTCTGTCATGGGGTGAGCACTCATTTTTCATGCCATGGCCCGGATACCCACTGGGGTGGAAAGGAGTCCCTACCTGAACTACTGCTGCACATTGACCTGCAAAAGGACCCCATCGTGCCTCTTATGATGGGTCCCTTCTGGGCCTGCCTAGGATACCAGCCAGCCCTCTTCTTCCACCATCTCCGAGTCTCCTCCACCCCCTTAACCACCTCACCATGCTCAACTGCCCCCACCACCTCCCCTCGCCCCGCTGTCAAATGATGCCTAGACCCACTTGCTCCCATTTCAGCCCATAGTGTTCCCTCTTTGCAACCAGGAGTCCTGATGTCAGAGGGCTTCCTCCATTTGCCATGGAACGTCCTCCCTCTGAGCATTTCTGCCACCATCTCTCCACAGCTATGCCTCCTACCTGGTGTGGAAGGACCTGGGAGGGGGCTTTGGGCGGCCCCTGGCCCTGCCTCTTGGCCTCTATGCTGTACAGCTCACCGTCAGCTGGACCGTCCTGATTCTCTTCTTTGCAGCCCATGCCCCTGGTCTGGTAAGGTGCCCAGTGCTCAGCAGTGGAAGTGGTGTAGGAGCAGATGAGACCACCAGGCCCCCAGAAGCACATAACCTACCACGTTTCCCCAAAAATAAGACCTAGCGGGACCATCAGCTCTAATGTGTCTTTTGGAGCAAAAATTAATAAGACCCGGTCTTATTTTACTATAATATAGTACAGGGTAGAATAGAATAGAATAGAATAGAATAGAATAGAATAGAATAGAATAGAATACTGGGTCTCATATCATATAATATAAGACTAGGTCTTATATAACATAAGTCTGGTCTTGTATTAATTTTTGCTCCAAAAGACACATTAGAGCTGATGGTCCGGCTGGGTCTTATTTTCGGGGAAACACAGTAGCAGATCAGTCCGCGGCAGGCAGGTAACAGGTGAGCAGACTTCTCTGAGCTCTGGTGTAATGCAGAGAGCTGCACGCGTTCGGCTCACAGGGCCCCAGGTGCTGCAGAAAGGTGGGGGGCCTGGTCCTGAGCGCAGCCTGTCTGACCACCCTGCCCCCGGCCCAGGCCCTGCTGCCCCTACTGCTGCTCTACGGTCTGGTGGTGAGCACGGCGCTGATCTGGCACCCCATCAACAAGCTGGCTGCCCTGCTCCTGCTGCCCTACCTGGCCTGGCTCACTGTGACCGCTTCCATCACCTACCGCCTGTGGAGGGACAGCCTGTGTCCAGAGCACCAGCCTCAGCCCGTGGGAGAGAAGAGCGACTGAGGCCCCAGGGCACAGGAGACGAGGAGGAGGAAGGCCAGGGCAGAGGTGGAGGGATGGCAGGCAGGCTGTGGGGCTCAGGTGGGGAGGTGGGGGCAGGTGGCCAGTGACTGATGAGTGCCTAAGCGTGACTCACCCCAATGTGGCCACTATCCTGGGTCCCCTGGTGCCAGTTTTCATTAGAATTCAGAGAAATGGGAAAGAGAAAGGAAACTTAATTTACTCTTAATATAAATTAATAAATCCGGGGTTCATAAATATTAATTTAGTAATATCAATGAATAAAATCCTGTTACTAACTTTTAGGCTATGACATGAAGTGTGTGTGTGTGAGTGAATGAGGCTGAGGGCCGCAGAGTGGGAACAGAAGTGTCTGTGCATGTGTGTAAGTGTGCACGTGAATGGGCAGATGAATGTGTGGACACATGTATGAGGAAGGCTGACACACCATTTCTACGCCACTCACGTGCCCTCCGGGATCTGGCCAAAAAACGTAGGACTTAGGGTTTTAATTACTTGAAAACCGAAATCTTTTTGAAAAATCACATAAAAGCAAAACAGAAAAGTAGACAGAGTAAAAAAAGGATAATAATTTTACATGTCAAGTTTATAGTATATTACATTACTTATGTATTATATTATGTAATATTAATTTTATTTAATTAACTTATTTTAATTACTATGTCATATTAATAACCGTGTTTAATATATAATATGGTTATATAATATGTTATACATTATATGCCATACTAAGGCCTTATGTGATTAATATAAGTAATATTATAGATTGAAAAAAGATGTAAGCCTCATGTTGACAAGTGAATACAATTAGAGCTTCTTGTTCAGCCTTCTCTCTTGCTTCTCTCTTTCTGAACCTTTTCATTGGCATTTTTATTTTTATCTCTTCTGCCTCTTGTTTTCTTCTTGTTTCAAAGCCCTGAAGGTAGCAAGGATTGACTGCCCTAGGGCTGCCTCCCCAAATCCTAAACAAGGCAAGCAGGAAGGCCCAGACGCCTTTCACCTTCGCCTTCCAATAGGAGCTTTTAAAACTATTGACCAGGCTCTCTAGGGAAGGGCCTGGGCATCAGTGTTTTTCAAACTCCTCAAGGCTTCCTCCTATGCAGCCCACTGAAAACCACTGCTGAGAGTGCACCAGAGCCTTTTGGGAGCTTATTAAAAATGCATATTCCAGGGCAGCCAGATGGCTCAGTTGGTTAGAGCGCAAGCTCTTAACAACAGGGTTGCTGGTTTGATTCCCACATGGGCCAGTGAGCTGCGCCCTCCACAACTACGGTGTTTCCCAAAAAATAAGATCTAGCCAGACTAAGCGTCTTTTGGAGCAAAAATTTATTAATTTTTTAAAATTAATAAATTAATAAAATAAAATTAATTAATTAATTAAAATAAGGCCCGGTCTTATTTTACTATAAGAACCCGGTATATGATATGATATGATATGATATGATATGATATGATATGATATGATATGATATGATATATATAATAAATATAATATAATATAATATAGCGGGTCTTATGTTAATTTTTGCTCCAAAAGATGCATTACAGCTGATTGTCTGGCTAGGTCTTATTATCGGGGAAAGAGGGTAGATTGAAGACAACAAGTCGCCACTGAGCTGCTGGAGGGATGGCAGGATGGCTCAGTTGGTTAGAGAGCAAGCTCTTAACAACAAGGTTGCCGGGTCAATTCCCTCATGGAATGGTCGGCTGTGGCCCCTGCAACTAAAGATTGAAAACAGTGGCTAGACTTGGAGCTGAGCCACGCCCTCCCCACCTAGATTGAAGGACCATGACTTGACTTGGAGCTGATGGGCCCTGGAAAAACACACTGTTCCCCAATATTCCCCAATAAAAAAAATTTAAAAAGAAAGATTTTTTTTAAAAATGCGTATTCCTCAGACCCCCACCCAAGACCTACGAATCAGAACTTTGGGGGCGGGCTCCAGGCATCTTTGGATTTAACAAGCTCCCAGCACTTTGCTCAGTGGTTAGCTGGTCACTAAAACTTTGAGTGCTCTAGGCATGAAGAGTCTCTTGGGATGCTTTTCACTTTGACAATAGTAGTTCTGTGAGCTGAGCAGTGGGGCTGGAACAAACTAAGTCCTCTCAGGTGGGGGCCAAGGACCACACAAGGGGAGAAGCAAGAGGACATCATCCTTTGAGAAGGAGAAGGAGACTGGCTCTTTCTGGAGCTCACCCAGGGAGAACAGGTGAGAAGAAATCACACTTTCCCCTCCTCCTCACTAACGGCATGCTCTGCCCAGTACTGGTCGGTCACCCGCACTGATGGAGGGCACACGGTGTCCCACCCACCTTTGTATCTCCAGCCCCAGTGTGGCACAGGGCACAGAGCAGGTGGTCATACATCTTTCTTGACAGACAATAGATGGATAGATAGATGATAGATAGATAGATGATAGATAGATAGATAGATAGATAGATAGATAGATAGATAGATAGAATGAACACATTGTCCTATTAAAAGAAAATGGTGACACACACCACACCAATGCCTGCACCCCACTCTGGACCAATTGGGGAAGGGAAGGGCATTCATAATTGAAACTTCTCAGGTGGTTCTAATATGCAGCCACGTTGAGGACAGCTTCCATAGGGCGTTGCCCAGTGACCTCCTGGGGCACTGGACTCCAGACCCACGTACTCACCATCTGCAGGAATGAGGGCCATTGGGTGCAGTGGTTTGCAGTTCTGGCTCTGGAGACAAACCTGGGCTTGGATACTGACTCTGTCATTTATTAACTGACAGCCCCGTGCAGTTTACTTCACTGTGCTTCATTTTCCTCATCTTTAAAATGGAGACCTCAGAGAATTGTTGGGAGAGAATAAATGACATAATGAGTAAAAAAGGTGTCTTAAGCACAGAGGAGGGCTTAATAAATGTTAGCTGGTCTAGGAGGGGCACCCAGAAGGCCACCCGTTTAAAAAGCACACGTGGTTCTGATTCATGAGACAATTGGAGACCCACCCACCCTGCTTCAAGACCCCAGCAGTACTGTCCAAACTTCCTAAGAGCCAGGAGAGTGAGGAACCTTCCCCTCGGGTCTGTGGGCTAGCCTGACCAGGGCCAAACACACAAAATGATTTGCTCTTTATCTTACACATTCACGAGGATTTTCTCTTCACCTCAATTAAATTTCTCAAACCTGTTTTAGTTGAATTTCTAACTCCATTTATGCAGCTATTTTGAACTTACAAATATAATCTGTAAATACGGATTGAGGATGGGTTTCGGGGCCACTCTACATCGGTTCTTATCCTGGCTCCAAGGCCGTGTGGTCTCAGACTAAACACCCTAGAAGTATCTGTCGTTATTATGATCACCGTCATCTCATTTGGGTGTTATAAATAAAGATTTTATTCACGTCGCCAACTAATTCTAGAAGTAAAATTGACCCTCCAAGAAGATACACCATGCCTCTCGTGGTTCAGCTCATGCCGCAAACGCAAGGGTCCAGATGCCTCTAGTTTTCAATATTTGGTCCTAGAAGGGAGTTTGATTTGGGCAGTATCCCAAGCCCTGGAATAGCAAGACTGCCCGATATGGCACAAGCCAAACTAAAGAACTTCCTGGCTTTGTGCAAAAAACAGCTGTAAGAGTCAGGGCCCTGACCCCAAACTCCCATCCTCTGACCCCAGAGTCATCCTCAAAATTACCCCCACCCCGCCCCCCCCCCCCCACACACACACCAGCTCCTTGGTTCCTGGGTGGGAGCCTCTAATCCCCAGTCTCCCACCCTGCCTGGGCCTCTTCCTCCACCCCACCTCCCAGTTCTGAACCTGGCCTGGAGCACACGCTGCCCTCAGGCCCTCCTCTCTTGCTCCCCAGAATTGTGCCTAACCGCAGTCGGAACTGCCTCCTGTCTTTGCCAGATGCATGCCACGATTCCACCATCCAAATCACGTGTGTGCTTCTCTGTCCTTGGGCAGTGTTTTTCCATTTGCCTCTGAGTGGGCACACGGTGTCTGAAGATGATTCACTCGGTGGATAGGGAGAAAGACAGCTCTTCTCTGGCTGAAAAACTCTCCCACCCAATGTCTGGAGAGGTGGAGAGCAGCACCAGGTAAACTAGCAGCCCCAGAGGCGGTAGGTCTCATTCTACTATACCCTAGTTCCTCCTTTCCTCCCCTGAACCCTTCATTCTTCCACCCTTTGCCAATGTCTGCAGAATGCAGATGCCCAGGACGAGTGAGGAGGGCAGATGGGTAGGGGGATGTCCAGTGGAGAAAGGTTGGTGGGCTGGGCTGAGCGTGGGGCAGAGTGCCGGAAGTGCTTTCTCTGTGCATGGCTGGCCCCTCCTGCCTACAGGCAGGTACAGGTGATGCCGTAGGGGAAGGTAAGGCCCCTGAGTGTTGTCAGGCCCGGGCCAGGGCTCCAAAGTCTGTCTTCCTTTGTGGTGGCCACCATCCATTCTATCTCCTAGGGTTCCTCGGCGCCTCAAGCCCCGTTTCAGAGTTCTCCTTTGTGCTAATTCCCGAAAATAAGCACAGGACACTATTGCTTTAAGGATTGATTGCTTATCCTCATTCGTGGCTCACAAGTAAGCCATCCAAAAAAAGCCTGGCTTGGGTCAGGACCCCCTCGGATCTGAACCCCCTGTTTCATCCTCAGGTAGAGAGTCCAGAGAGGCGTCCTCCCCCTCCCAGGCTTTCAAGGACCATTCACACAGTCCCCTCTTCTAGGGTGCGAGCCACAAGAAGCCCTCTCTCTGTCACACCTGGAGCCTTAGCGGTCTCTGTTCAGCCTCATTTGTCCCTCTAAGGTCTATATCTCTGAGGTCCCCCAGCACCCCCAGAAGTGATCTACACCAGAAAAGTCCCCTCCCCTCCATCTGCATTTACTCCAACACATTTCTAAGGATGGAAATTGCTAACGACTGAAATTCTCCTCTCAAACTTTGATGGTTAAGTTTCCTGTTTTGTCCCAATAGGTTATTTGGCCCTGAAAACACTCCTTCAAAAAGGAACACTATGGGGGGTGGCCGGTTAGCTCCGTTGGTTAGAGCGCGGTGCTAATAACACCAAGATTGTCGGTTCGCATCCCCACATGGGCCACCGTGACCTGCACCCTCCTTAAAAAAAAAAAAAGGAACACCATTAGTCACCATAATGTACGTGATTCTTATCAGATAACTTTCCTCAAACTCCAAACCTGGGAGCCTGACGGTGCTGGGAGTGGCCACTGGGAGTGGCCACTGGAACGGAGGAGCTTGGTGACCAGGACTAAAGTCCCGGTGTCACCACTTGGCGCAGGGCGACATGTCCTGCATGGCAAGCCACACATTGGGTCCTGCACGGGAGGAGACTGAAAACCCTGGGATTCTAGTACCTTCTCCAATCCCAGCCTCAGACTCAGGGAGACCCTTGCCCCCCTCCCCATACCCAACCAAAGCTCTGGACACCCCATGTTTATGTCAACAGAGCAGTTGCTGGAGGGGGCAGGCTCCTGCCTGCCAAGGAGTATCCAGCTCCTTGTTTGTGTACGTCGTCTCGGTAGTGACCAAGGGGCAGGCATGCCCTGGCTGGGTCTCTGGGGCAACGCGCTGTTGAGGTCCCAGCTGTCCCTCTTCTCACTCCATCAGCGTGCTCCCGGGGTGTCTTCTTTCACAGGGTGAGAATTTAAACCTTCCCCTGGTAAGGCGACTATTTTCCACCAGCCCCTCCTGTCTTCTCTACTCCCTTCCCGGTGAGGGCAGCTCAGCATCCAGCTGAAACCCAAAGAATCGCTGTGCCTGGCCCTTCTCCCCGGCAACCTCCTACTACCTCTGAATGTTTCCTGAAGTGACCATGGGAAATGGGACCGGCAGACGCAGGCTGCGTTTTCTCCTGTGCCTAACCCAGCTCCTTCCAGCCACTGCCACCTGACGGAGGAGGCTGAGGTCTAGAGGGACAGACTGGGAGAATTCACTTTTGGGTTTCAATCCCCACTCACCAGCTGGCTGGTGTCTCTACGCCTATACCCCCTACACACACAGCCTCCCTCATATACTAAGCACTTCCACAGCCCTGTCTCCCTACAAGGACCCCTCCCCCAACCCCCTTCTTATATCCTCCTCCCTCAGAGCCTGGTCTCTGGAGTCCTGGCAGCAGTAGGGATGAATGGAGAAGGGGTTAAGAGCATGACACTGGAAGCACGTGGCTCTCACTAGCTATGTTACCTTGGGCAAGTCACTTAACCTCTCTGGTCTCAATTTCCTCACCAAAAAAAAAGAAAAAGGGGGCTGGAGGGAATAATACTACCACCTACCCCAATGTCCGAGGGAGGACTAGATGAGTTCATCTATGTGACCTGCTTAGACGAGTGTCAGGCCCCCAGGAAGGGCGGTGCTAGTGTCACCCCTCACTGTTGCTGAATTCCAGGCAGCATAGCCCAAAGGGAAAAGCTTGGAACTTGGACGTTGACAGACCTGGGTTCAAATCCCAGCATCCCACTGACTTCTTCTATGACCTTAAACTAGATACCTTATTTCCCAGTTTCCTCCTTTGCAGGAGGAGCATATTGATAGAAACTTACTCAGTAGCATTAATATGGGGAAGGGGGGATGCCTGCCCTAAAAAGAGTATAGTGGCAGCTGCAGGAGGAGGCGTCAGGCTCCTGGCACCTGACCCCCCAGATTAGCTGCTGCACTCTGAAGCTGGCAGGGGAAACTGCTCTGACTTGGAAAGAAGAGCAGGGACCAGCCAGGAATTCAGGCCCCCAGGAGGTGCCATAAATAGCCAGAGCTGTCTGAGGGCCTCCAGGGAAGAGGGGGAGGGCGTTGGAACGGAGCAGTGGAAAAAGGAAGCTGTCAGTCATCAGGCCAGGGGAGGGTCTAGGGCCCTCACTCAAATATCAAAGGAAAAACTGTCTGTGGGTAGGAGTGAGGGGTCACCTCTTCAGACAGGACCAGCCTGGGACCCCCTCCGCACCACCTCCCTACATCACTCAGAGTCGGCGTGTTTTGGCCTCACTGTTCATCTCCACCTCGCAGGTCCGCAGGAGCCAGCCCTGCTTCTTCCTTTCCATCCCTTTCACCATTCTAGAATAGAGAGCAGTAACTCAGCCTGTCACTGGTGTGAACACTGAAGCCCAGAGATGCTAAGTGATTTGGCGGAAATCACACAGTGAATCAAGGGCTGAGATGGGGATTTTTTCCCCCCCACCTCCGGATCCAGAGCTATGCATGACCACCAAAACACAAGATTTCCTCGGGGAGGAAGTCTCTCCCACGGTGAAACAGTGAACTGAAAGCACACCTCTGCCTTGCTTTCCACCCCCAGACATTTTTCTCCCTTGATCCAAGCACGTCACTATAGTTTTGAATAGGCAACGGGAGAAGGCCCCGTGTTAATAATGCTTCAGAGATACAGTCCTCAAAGCTAGCTGGAAGCAGCCCTGGAAGTAAGAACTTAGGCCCAGAAGACCCGGACTTATCTCCTCTTGTATAAATCCCTTCACCTTTCAGAGCCACAGGTCCCTAACTTGCAAAACATCAGAAAGACTGGGAGCTCCTGGTGAGGCAGTGCCTTCTTCATCTCTGTCTTCTTGGTATTTACTACAGTGTCTGGCACATAGGAGCCCTTGATAAATGCAGATCAAATAAAAGAATGAAGTCAACTCTTTGCATGTAAATGTTGTGTGTGTGACGATGATAATAATAATAATATATGCCGGTGGTTTACCAGCTACCACCTGCCTTTTCTTTTTGGACACAGGCATTCCTGTCACTATCCTGGGCTTTATGACCCTGGAAAAAAAATGCCTGGGGAAAAAAGAAATCTCTGAATAAGAATGCTTTTAGTAATAAACCTAATCGTTAGGGTGACTATATATAATAGTTTATTGTCTATACTGGGGTACTTTGGGGGTGAAATGGGCGCTGGTAGTAATTATGCCTGGACAGCAGGTATAAACTATGACCATACGAGGTGAACCAAAATGCTTGGGCATCTTAGGGTACCGTGCTGCACAGAATTCTCTGGAGGAGAGAGGCCCAAATCCTCCAAAACATCCTAATTCCTATTCTCTAGTCAGGCCATGGAAAGGATGCCTCCCTTCTCATCCCCACCATCCAAACCCAGGGGAGCTATATTCAGACCAGTCCCCTTATGTTCTTACATTCCTCATTTTTAATCTCTGGGTGACCCAGACCCCACCCTTTCATTGCCCTAAGAATGTCCTAGAGTGTTTGCAATGCCCCAAACACAAAAACCTATGGCCCCTGATACGTAAGCACCTGGCACATGCACTGCAAAAACTATTCATCCATCTTCCAATGCTATTCCATCTCAGGGATTTTTGTAGGGGCCCCAGTCATCTCTCATTAGCTTCAATAGGCTTATAGCTGGTCCCTCTGCTGCAGCTGTTTCCCACCTTTGGTCTGTCTTCAACCAAGCAGCCTGGGGATCCTGTAAAACATAAGTCAGACCATGTGTCTCATCTATTCAAAGACGGTGGCTTCCCATCTCACTCAGAGAAAAAACCAAGGTCCCAATAACATCCCATAAGGCCCCCCAGCCTATTTCGCCCTTGTTTATTTCTCTGGCCTCATCATCTAAGACTCTCCAGATACACAGGTGTCCTTGCTTCTTCCCGCCTCAGGACCTTTGCACCTGCTCTTCCCCTCCTTGGAATACTTTCCCCTTAGATATCCACGTGATTATTTCCCTCACCTCTTTCGGCTCTCTTCTCAACTGTCTCCTTTTCAAGGTCCTCCCCTGGCCACCTTATAAAAAAGTAACACATCCCCATCACTCTGTCCCCCTTCCCTGCCTTTCTTCTTAGCATTTAGCTCCACCAAACAGATCATATGTACGAGTATTACTTATCCTGTTTATTGTCCAACCCCCTCAATCTCCACGATGGCAGGAATTTTCATTTGTTTTATTCCTTGCTATATCCCCAGTACCTGACACAGCACCTGGCACATAGCAGGTGCTCAATAAATATTTGTTAAATGAATAAAAGACCAACTAAGGTAGAGCATAACATGGTGGTTGAATGTTTGGTCTCTGGAGTAAAAACAGCCTGGGTTTTAATCCTGGCTCGGCAATTTATGGGTTTATGAGCTTAACCAAGGCCCTTAACCCTTCCGTTAGTCTCAGTTTCCTCATCTGTAACTTGGGGATAATACACATTGCCTCCCAGACTAAGAGAATTAAGTCCAATTTTTCACATAAGTAAACCACTCAACTCATTGCCTGGCCTATTTCAAAAATTCTGAGCTTCGTAAATGGCAGCATTATGACTCATGGAGGTTCCCAGTAGATTTCACATTGCATTTTGTATCCAAATCAGCATCAGCTCCCTTTGAGGAACACCTCAGTGTCTTTCCAAATCCACAGTTCTTATTCCACCCTGAACCTACGTTTCCCCAACCAACTGGCTTGGATCTCTTGGCGACCCTCTCAACCCTGCTTAAACCTCTGAGAGAGATTCCTTCCTAAATCTCAGGATGCCTGCCAGTAGAGCTGGGAAAGTTGGGTGGGAAACAAAGGGGAGGCTATAAGGTAAGGAAGGAGAAGGGAGAGAATATAAATACATGTGTGAGCCGGCGGGGAGAGGGGGAGCAGGTCAAGCCATCCCCACCTGCCAGCTTCCTGTCTTTGCTGATAAATAGGAGACACTAGCGGCCAGGTTTTCCATTCCACAACCCCACCCCCACCCCTGGCCATCCCAGCACCCACTGTCACTCAATTAAAAAGAGAGGGAGAAGGCCTGGGGGAGGGGCAGGAGGCCTCTAGTTATAAAGCCTGTGGTGAGAGGGTGAGCGTGCTCAGCCTGGCCTGCCCAGTCTTCTGCCCGTCATCCCCCAGCAGATAGAGCTGCTGACAGCTGCTTGGGACTCTGCTGCCAGGCCCTGGCCCAGACTGCTGCCTCTCCGCTCTCTCGGTGACTCCCCAGCCACAACTCCTCCATGGCCCAGAAAGAAGAGGCTGCTGAGGCTTCTGCGCCTGCCTCCCAGAATGGAGAGGATCTGGAGAACCTGGAGGACCCCGAGACGCTGAAGGAGCTGATTGAGCTGCCGCCCTTTGAGATTGTCACAGGGTAAGAGCCCGTGTGGCCTGGGATCGTCCTCTGTGGGAAAGCATGAGCTGGGGACGGGCTGGGGGGATTCAGGAAGATCATAGCCGGGGCCCGGGTGAAACTGTGAGGTAGGGACTTCAGGGGACACAGCAGCAGAGCCCTTTTGGCTTCTAGGGGTGATACCACGGACCCTCTAATCAGGGGGGGTTAGGAGAAACTCCTTGGAGGCCCAGAGAATGAAACCACCTGCCTGGTCTTGGGATATCACCTGCCTGGCTGGGTGGTTTCAGTGGTTTCGTCCTGGGGAACTTGGTAAGGACATAGAATGACACTGGCACATTTAAGTGTGGCCCCAGGCAAAGGAAATCCTCCCTCTACTTCTCTCTCTGCTTCTGAGTGGGCCTCTCCTCTAGCTGTATGTCTCTCGCTCTTTCTTTAGAGCTTCCCTCTGGAGGAGAAGACCTAAGACAAGGAAGACAGTCCCATCCTTTCCTAAACCAGACTGAAAAGCAGTTTTTTCCTTGTTCTGTCTTTTCTGAGTTTCGCCAGGGACTGTCCACATTCACCCCCAAGGAAACAGAGAAGGTAACACAGGCCAGGGCCAGGAGCTTCTGGACAGAGGAGGCATTCCCACCCCCTCAGCTCCCGCCTGGAGGAACCAGGACCCAGAGCAAAGGTCTCGAGGCCCCAAAGAGAAGGCCGCATACACGGTCCCTCTCTCTTGTCCAGACCACGCCATCTTCAGGAGTAAGACCAAGTGGTCTCCCTTCTCTCCTCTCTGTGTGCCTTTAGTAAATGACCCTGCTAAGTTCCTGAACGAAGACTAAGAAGGAGATACGTGGGGCCACCTTTCCTCTTGAGTCCGAAGGTTTCCTTCCAGGGTTTCTCCACCAATGTTCACGGGGAGAGTAGGGACCATACTTAGAGAATTTTCAGGAAGAATGGAGGTGTGGTGCCTTCAAGGGGCAGAAGGACCTACTCTGGCAATTTGGACCTGCTGTTTTAAGCTTGGCAAGTGATTTTCCAGTCCTGGCCTCGGTTTTTCCATTTGTAACATGAGGAAGTTATGCGAGTTGATTCCTAAGGTCCCTTAAAGCTCAGATAGCTTCCGATTTCTAAGAGAACCTGAGGGGGAGAAAATGCATCCTAATTCCTGAGGCAAGACTTCAGGGTAGAACCCCTGAACTTGCATTTGTCCATGCCCAACCATCACCCTCAAGCTAGGATGAAAAAAGCAACAGGCACAGCTTAACACAGTCATAGGGAGAGCCTATTGCCAGCAGGCCAGGAGACTCCTCGATTCCAGTGGCTCTCTGTGGAAGGAGATCCTTTTTCTGACACCTAAGCACGCTGGCCCATGCCGTCCTGGTCCCAGACATGCACACGCATGTCCATTCTGTGCAATACTGCGATCTCTCCAGGAGCAGGGTAGGTCCCAGAACAGAATTACACTAGCTTTGTTGAGCTGAACAGGCTTTGGGGGTCCAGGATGGTGGATGCTAAAGGGTTAAATTCCCCTGGTGTAACTTACATCAGTTCAGGGCTTTATAATCGTGGCCTATGTTCCCATGCATGAGCTCTTTCAACCCTCAGCACAGTGCTAGGAGAGGGAAATATGTTATTGCCACTGTCAGACGGGGCAACTGAGGGTCAGGGACATTGAGTGATTTGCCCAAGACCTCAGAACCAGTAAGTGGCAGCCAAGTGTCCTTTCCATTGTTCTCTTATTCATTCTGGGTCCCACATTTCCCAAACAGCTCCACCTCTCTCCATCTGCCATGTAGTGAGGTTCAGAGCCTACCCTGACCCAAGACTCAGAAAGAGAGGCACAGTGGGGAGGCTTTCTGGGCGCTCTGAGAGCAGCTCCAGAGAGGTGGAGCCCTGAGTGTTTCCCAGTCACAAGTAACAGCTGTGGAGATCTGTCTCCTGGGCCCTTCTGGGTAAACAGACGGCTTAAAATAGCCCAGAAGTGTGGCTGTCTCTGTGCAGGGACAGGATGAGGGAAGAGCTTTCCTCTCCTCTCTCCTTTCGTCTCCAGATGCCCTGGAGTAAAAGAGGTCCGAAGTCATCTGGAGAGGGAAGAGAGGAGGCTAGGAGAGGAGAGCAGGTCCTCTCCTAGCTTGGATTCCCACAGGAAATGGGTCTGGGCTCCTTATATTTGGGGTACACACTAGCGGAAGAGCAGGTGGCTTTGTAGGAAACAGTCTGAGGTGGGGAGGGAGTAGACAACCTGCTTGTGGTGATTCTGGTTTGAATAGGGCACTCAGGATTGAAAGTAGACATAAGAACATTAACAAAATAACGTGGTAGAAAAAGGTCTAAAGCTGCTGCCCTTTGACCTCACATTGAGAGTGGATCGTGCGCTTCTCTTCCCAAGTCTGTGTTCAGTGACTCTATGTTCAGTGACTCCACATGGGTTTCTTGAAATCTCCAGAAAGAGAGCGTTTGCAAAAATCAGCAAACGTTTGAAATTGGGGCTTTTTTTTTTTCTTTCTTTCAGTTTGCTAGGTGCTAAACGAGCACAGCCCTGAAAGAGAGGACCCTTTGAAAATGAGAGGATGAGGAGAAGGGATGAGGTTTGGGAAAGCTAATGGATAAGATTTGAGGCCCAGAGAACATATCATCCATTAGTTTGTACTAGGTTTAATTTCTTGAATGTCGATCATTGCTCAAAATCTGAAGGGTTGGATCACTCGACCTATCTTTCAGATGAGAAAAAACAAGACTTAGAGTCACTTGCCCAAAGCTAATGGATGGAGGAGGGCGTGAACCCCAGGACTGTCTGACTCCAAATCATCACACTGTGTCTGAAAAAGCCATAAAGAGGAGTCTTTTTATAGTCAACAAATATTTACTGACTAGGAGTCATGTCTTTACTGCCTGTTTCCCCCACTAGTATTTAACTTCCACGAGGACAGAGACTTTGTCTTTTTAACTGCTTTGTCGCTAGCACCAAGAATAGTACCCAGCTCCTAACAGTATCAATAAATATTTGTTTTTAATAAATAAATAAACTAACAAATGAGCCCCTATTATGTTTCGGGAGGCAGCATTTCCTGTGGGGAGAACCTGAGGAGCCAAGTTCTGGACACATGAAGATCTAGCAGCCCTAGGCTTAGAAGAGACTGTCACGGGTTCGTGGCTGCCTCCGGACTCAGCCTGCTTTAGGGGAGCTCCGGAGCAGCAGAATTGTTTGTCTCCCCATCTTTCCATCCCAGTGATGAGCGACTGTGGCTCGGCCTGGCAGCACCTGTGTGTTTGTCTTTGTCTCTACGGAGTTATGTTGTGTATGATTTTGCATGAAGCTGAACCTGCTCTCCAAGGGGCTATTACGGAACAGAGATAAATGGCACAGGCAGTGATTCTCCTTCCAACCACTTCTTCAGCTTCCAGTAGTTTACTCTGACCACGTGAGCAACGCGGACGAGGCAGGGTTCAAAGGAGAAGGGACAGGCAGGAAGTGAGGTGCCTTCCACACCACTGTGAATGCCACGAGCCCCTCCCCTGTTACCTGGACTCTGGAGCATGCTGGGAAGGTTTGTTCCATTAAGATAGAAGACAGCCACTGACTCTCTGACCACCTTAACGTCCACTGAGAGCTGGTGGAAGGTCAAAGCTCAGTGTAAAGACGGTGCCTCCCAGGGAAAAGGGGCAGGCTCGTGGCTTGCCTCTGGCAGAATCCTATCCAGAACTGCAAATCAGGAGCTAGCAGCCAGTCAAACTCCTCCTCAGCTCTAGGAAGGCAGTCTGTTAGAAACCTCTCTGCTGCCCTATGCACTCTTCTGACGAGGCCCACTCCTTAGCATCCACTTTGAACATGGTCTGAAAAAGGGAAAGGAACCTGAAAGCCAGCAGTTCTGCCTCTTTTGAGCAGGTCATGAAAGGCCTGGTGAGGAAAGCTGAAATGAGTCAACACTCAACTATCTGTGGGTGGATTTTCCACTGCATTGATTATCTTGGAGCAAATGTTTCATCTCAGACCAGCTTCTGCTGTCCTCTGGGTCGCTTCTTTTCGCTATATAGATTTATGCTTAGGAAATGCAAAATGCAAATGTTTTTAAATGTGAACGTGAGACACACACACACACACACACACACACACACACACACACACAGAGGGTGCCCCCAAAAATGTATACACATTTTAAGAAAGGAAAAAACTAGTAAAATTACACTGATGGTAACCACTTGTAATTACAGAAGTCAAACGTGACTTGAATTCATCTTTTGTTACCAGTATATATTGAGTATTACAATTTTAATACAGTTTTTCTTTTCTTAAAATGTGTATACATTTTGGGGGCACCCTCTGTATATATATACACATTTACTGACATCCTTTTTTCCTCCAGCAAGCTGACCATTTTTTCCAGATATTAGGAGTCTGTTTCCTCTCGTGGAGAATTGCAGTGCCCAGTAGCCTGAGTCTAACTAAGCAGATGAAGTGTGAATGGCCTTATTTGCAGAAAGAATGAGGAAGTGCTGCTTAAAGAGGTGCTATGTGAGGATGGGAGGAGGGGATAGGAGTAATGCTGTTGATTTCTGTGCCAGAAGAAATGACTGAATCCAGGTGAAAACCTCTACCTTCAGCATGTCTCTCCTGACCACCACTCCAACATACGCGTACCCACACACCCCACTTTCACAGTAAAATATTTGCTGGGGTTGAGAGTGAGAAATATGGTTCTCAGGCATATCATGCTACTAGGGGAAAAAAAGATGTTTGTGATTATCTAACAGTTAGTGTCACTCTTTCCTTCCTTCGACTGGTGGGCATAATAATGTTGACTTGTTCTGTGATTTTATAATGTCACCCAAGATGACCATGCTGTCTTAGCTCCCAGGAGAAGTTGCAGACCTCTACCAACTCTGCTCTCTGGGTTTCCCTGGTGAGAGGCCTAAAAAAACCTCATTCGACCTTTACGCTCCTTCCAGAAGACCAAAAAGGACAGAAGCCAAGCAAGCTTAGTCTCTGAGGAAGTCCAAAGGAAAGACTGGAGCCTAGACCTTCCCTGACATTCCTTTGCCCCTCGAAAGCATTCCCATTCCTGAGGCACCTGTTCTGTCTTACCCTATTGTTTCTGCTGCGGGACAGGTACACCGTTAACATAGGGAAGATGAACTAATATAGGGAAGGGGCATGAGGACTATTTTTGCAGAAGGAACTAGGAGGTTGGATTCCAAGTCTGCTGCCTGCGTGCTGCCAGACAGAGCTCAGGCAGACGTTAATGAATCACACAGAACAGACCATCCAAAGGCTATAAAGCAAAGAGATCCCATTATGACCATCCCCGTAGTAAAACCCACTGCAAATAAGGCACAGGTTGTGCTTTACAGGAGTTAAAAACAAACCTGTCCCTATTGTTCCTGCATCTTACTGAAGTTAAAGATAAACTCTCCATTGTTCCTCTCTTCTCTTTCCCCCCCCATACCAATGAATTTTCCATAGAAGCGGAAAACATACAAACCCTAGCCTGCGGGATGGAGAGGGGGATAATCTTCCACTAGCAATTAGAGACAGCCACTGTTTATTGGGTGACTTTTGTTTTCTTACTGACTCTCTGCTAAATAAACTTACTTTTCCTTTAAACTCTATATGGACACCTGACTTCTTTCCTACGTGAAGCCAAGGACCCTCTCTTCCTGTAACACCCTGAGGCTGCTAGCCAGAGGGGTTGGAAAAGATATTTAGAGAGAGGTGAACTTTCTTCTTCTCCCTTGGGTTTCACCTTTCTCAGGGTCCTCTCCCCTTGCCAGGGAAGAGGAGGAGGGGAAAACAGCAGAGCTTAAGAGGGGCTGAGGAAAGCAGCAGTCTCAGGCCATCCAGCCAATTTGGTATGCTGGACCAAATTCAGACTCACGGCTGGGCTCTACTTGGCAAAGTTGGAGCAATACTTTTGCGGGGGTTCCAGAAGGAAACCTAAGGGACCACACAGGCAGATTTTGCTGAAGCCCCCAAGCCAACCATGCAGTCATGAATACAGAAGGTCCTCAAATAAGGCGTTTCCTTCACCATTGATGAGATGCTGTAGGAGCTTAAATCTTGTTTACATCAATTAGCCTACCGTGAAATTCATTTCCTATTATACATTGATTCCCTTAAAGTCACAGACCTTATCTATCGTTAAGTGAGGACTTACTATGTACTTCCAAGGGGTTCACCTGAGAATCCATTGGGGTGGGGTTGGGGGTGGTCTGGCATAAGACCTTGAAGAGCAAAAAAGGGCCTGGGTAAGAAAAGTAAGCTGTGTGCTTCTTGGGAGGAAAAAACCACTCCAGGAAGAGAAGGGATCATTTAGCAACTGGCAAAGTTCAGGAGTGGTCTGGTGGGGTGAGTTTAATTAGGGAGAGCTAATCTCAGCAGGGATTGAAAGAGGAGAAGGGGAACCATCAGGCCATCCATTCTCCCCAAATGTTAAGTAAATAATAAACACGTCTAACCAGGGACAGAAGGGGCTTAGAGAGCTAAGTATAGTACCCAAAGCAATCCTTGGGGCTGGGTCCTCACACACATCCATCTCTGCAGTGGAAACTGAACTTGACAGCAAGAGACATGGAAACTTGGGTGGAGAAAAATTGGTGATGGGGGAGGGGAGCATTGCAGGGAAATAGCTCAAGTTCACTCAGCTCTTTGGCATCTCCTGCTTATCCCTAAGAACCCAAAGCCCTGGAACACCAGGGATTCCCCTGCAGCCCAGGGAGTTGGGTGACCTCTCTGGGGAAACAGAAGTCAGGGTGGAGTTAATGGTTGCCACATGTATCTTCAGGGGCAGCCCGAGAAGTTACATTTTTAAAAAAGAAAACATTTAACCTGTACAGCTGCTACTCATTCCTCGCTCTCCTTCTGGCATTTTCAGTCTCTCCTGTTAAATCCTCCTCATCTTCCTAGGCCTTCAAACCTGCCCAAATCTTCCCAGTTTTAGAAAAACACACACATACGCATAAAAGATAAAAACACTCGGCCAACTCTGATGCCCTCTCTAGCCCCTCTCCATTTTTCTTTCTTCTATGAAACTTTAAAAACAAACAAACAAACAAACAAATAAACAACCCCCTTGGCCTTTCTCTGCTGCTTTCATTTTCTAATCATCATCTCCCCCTTGAAGCCACTGGACATATTATTCATCACCAAGTCTGATGCCACCAGGTGGGCTGTCTTCATTTCAGGCTTTCCCCAGTTTCACTCTGTCTGCCTAAAGCCCCCACAGCCTTCCTCCATGGACGTGACTTTTATTATGCCTTTCTTTATTCAAGAACCTATGATTTTCTATTGCCCCCCGAATCAGAGTGAAACTTTCAGGAGCCTTCATACATCCTTCACTCTTCCTACTCATTTGGAGCCGTTTTCACTTGTTCTCAGCTGCCTTATTTACTTCTCTGTCCAGCTAGAATCCAGCTGCTAGATGATAAGCATTTGGAAAGCGGAGGCCAACTCTTTCATGGTTTTGAAATGATTCAATACTGTATACAAGATAAGTCATCTCAAGATACCCTTTGGTAGTGTGGCCTCAAAGACAAAAATTCTTGGACACTCATGTGACAACTCTTCTTTCACCCAAGGGCTTGAGAAAGTCACTAGGAGAGCATGGCACTGCAGGTTGTAGGCCACTCCATGCCTAAGATGCAATAAACACGAGTGACGAGGGGGAAACAAAGCATGAAATGTTCTGTTAAATATTTGTTTTGCTGTCATGAGAAAGTTGACACGCATGCCACTTTGCAAAATTACTATTTGAACACCACTTTTCAAACCTGGCCACGTATTAGGTTCATCCAGAGAGCTTTTCACAATGCTGGTGCCTGGACCCCCTTCCGGACGTCCTGCTTTAATTGCTTTGTAGTGGGGCCCAGGCATTGACGTTTGTAGAGTCCTCTAAGTGAGTCTAATGTAGAGTCAGGTTAAAGTCGCTGAATTTAGAAATGTACCCATGTGTTACGTGTTGGGAGTGATGGAGTGTTTGGAGACCCTTCCGAAAGGGGTGACCAGAATGCATCTCTCTCCAAATTCTCTCCTCTCCTCCCTTTTGGGTTCTTTCATACCTTTTTGTCACTGACATTACCATAGAGAAGGCCTGTTGTAAAAGTAAGAGTGAATGGGCCTGAGCTCGTGCAGAGCTAGCTACCTCCTCCAGGCCTGTCCTAGGAGCCAGAACTCACCATTCTTCTTCCCTGTGCCTTTGTCTCAACCCCCAGAGAGCGGCTGCCTGTCAACTTCTTTAAGTTTCAGTTCCGGAACGTGGAGTACAGTTCTGGGCGCAACAAGACCTTCCTCTGCTATGTGATTGAAGTGCAGGACAAGGGAGGCCAGGTGCAGGCCACCCGGGGATACCTGGAGGACGAGCACGCCACTGCCCATGCGGAGGAAGCCTTCTTCAACACCATCGTGCCGACCTTCGACCCCGCGAAGCGCTACAATGTCACCTGGTACGTGTCCTCCAGCCCCTGTGCAACATGCGCTGACACTATCATCAAAACCCTGGGCCAAACCAAGAACCTGCGCCTGCTCATCCTGGTGGGGCGTCTCTTCATGTGGGAGGAGCCGGACATCCAGGCTGCTCTGAGGAAGCTGAAGGAGGCTGGCTGCAGGCTGCGCATCATGAAGCCCCAGGACTTCGAGTACATCTGGCAGAATTTTGTGGAGCAAGAAGAGGGCGAATCCAAGGCTTTTGAGCCCTGGGAGGACATTCAGGAGAACTTCTTGTACTACGAGGAGAAGTTGGCAGACATCCTGAAGTAGGCGACGGCTCAGCCTCACGTGAGTCACTCTGTTTAACCCATCACTCTGTGCAAACTGTCAACTTGGGTAGAAAGCTTGAGGTCAGGTGGGCCCAGCAGCATGTTCGATTTTCCTTTGGAAGGATTTTTCTTTTGATTGGTTGGTGAAAACATTTTAGAAGACCCCGGCTTCTTTTATTTCTTCTCAATCCCTCTAATAAATCTTTTTCCCTCCAACCCTTTTACATCGAACTAACTTTCCCCATGATATGGAATATTTAAGGTTGACAGGAATCTGAAAGCTTTGATGAGACAGAATGACTTTCTGTAGTAAGATATAGATGGTGCGCGAGCTTGCTACCCAACCATAGCCTGGAAGATATTTCGGTGCCCTAAGCATGCCCCCATGGACGTGTCCAAAATTAGTAATTGTAGATGCCCTGCTCCCACCCCCATTTGCAATCCCACCATTCCATTTTTCTCAAAAGCAGGTGTTTCATTCCATTGGGCGATTTTATCACTTTTAGTACTTTTGAAATTCCCTAAATTTGTATTCAACCTCTTTTTGGCCAGAGCAGCTTTCATGTTTTCAAAATGGTTCTGCTTTGAGGGAGACCAATTGCTCTGTGAATGTATAATGCAAGAACTTTTTTTTTTAAATGTTAAGAAGACCTCAGCACAACTCATAGAAAAATGCTGAATGCAGAAATGGTCATAGTAACACCAACAATTCCTTCCCTGCAGAACTGTTTAAAGGGTTAAAAAGATGTCTGTACACTAGGCAACAGCTCAGAAGTAGCCGACTACAGACACCAAGATGTGATAGAACTGGGAGTAAAAATTAGCTATTTAAGCAAATAATTAGGACACAATTAAGGCCAATTTGGCCTCTTGCTGAGGGTAAATTAGACTCTTGCAGACACAGACCGATTACCCCCAGGAAAGAGGGTAAAGGATCCTTTACCATCTTTTTTTGATTTTGGTCTAGTTTGCTCCGACAGCAGTGCAATGACTAAGATCCTTTACAAAGCCTGAGTAACTGATCAAAGTCCTCCAGCAACAGAGAAAGGTCTTCACCACACTCTTATACAACTTTAATTCCGAAACAAGTCACGTATTGCTAAAACATGAAAGCAGTTCGCTTCCATGAAAATATTCAATTTATTTGTGGTGTCTCTCACTCTTAATACTCTTAAAAGATGTCACTTCAGACACATTTTGAAAATATCAATGTTCTGGAGCTTGATGTTGGCAGGTGTTTGCTATTAGACATGCACTCGGGTGCCTGGTAATTCTCCAGCTGAGCATTTGCCAATCCATGAAGACACAAATTCCAGCCGTTTCTTACAAAAGGCAGGACACATTCATTGAATTCAGTGAGATTATGGTCAGGTAATGTCACGTGGTACTCTGCTCATATAAAATAAAGACATCACTGAATGATCGTGAGTGATAATAAAAAGATTTCTAAGGGTGACCTCTGAAGACAACAAAATTAACTTTAAAATTCCTTAGTTTTGTTAAGTGTAGGTACTATCACTGGAATTATAAACCCTACATAGAGTCTACAGAATGATGACTGGTAGCTTCATTTTAAACTTAGTATACTTTCTTCTCAAACATCTTTCAGAGTCACTGGCCACTTCTTCCAGCTGCCTAACTAGAAAGTCCTTGGGGATGTGTGTGTGTGTGTGTGTGTGTGTGTGTGTGTGTGTGTGTGTCCCCATTAAGTCAAATAATTAGATAGCTAAATCTGCTATAAAAATTAAGCATTTCAAGGAGGATTAAATAGAGCTTTTAATTTGGGATAATTGAGGGTTGTATCTTATGCTAATCTAAACAGAACTAAAATAGAGAAATCAGTTAGAGGGAAAAGTCCATTTCTAAGTCAAATTATTCTTAATAAAGTATTATTGAACATGTTCCAGATTATAAGCCTCCTTCCATTAGTGTACATAACTGTATTATCTAGATCCATTAACATGCTTCCCTGTACTCTATTTGAGTTGCTCATGTGTCCAAAGGAAAAGGTTAAAATGTACCAAAAAAATGGGCATGAAACAGAATTGTAATCTAAAAGCCCCCCAAACCATCTCCACTTAATTAAAATACTTCCAAGAAATGGACATTTGTTAAAAGAAAATTTGCCTCTTACGTCTTATTCCATCTTTTTTAGAAAAATGACAGAATAGGATTTAACCAAATAGTCAACTCAAGACAGCAGAGTTAACGCAGATCTCTTCTGGGGCTTCCTCTGTGGGAACCACACCAAAATTGAACAAATTCAATCCTGGGTAAACCAGAAATCCTAGGAGACTATGGCGAAATTCAGGGACTTGTTGGGGAAGGTGCACAGAAACCCTAGTTCAAAAAGAAAACTCTTCATTGTTTGGGGCCAGCATTGCTCTCATAACACGCTTTCTGTTTTCTCACCAGTCTGCCTGCTGCCACAGACACAGTGGTGACATGTATGGCCATCTGGGACATGCCTGACTTCCTAATACCAGTTGGAGCTGGACAACATTCGACAAATGACTCCCACTGCACAAAGCCCTCTGAGGACTCAAAATACACTTTTCATGCTGTAAATCATTTTAGCTGTGCCTCTCTCTCCAAGGCTGCTCCCAGGAAAGAGGAAAGTGAGCTGCAAAGAGAAATAGCAACCACATGTAGGCATGAGGCATCCGTGGGGCTGAGGGTCCTAATTATTCCCCAAAATGGGCTGCTTAAGGCAAAGAGCCTCAGACCCAAGATCTGCGCAGATCTTTGAAATATGTCCAGAAATACATTTTATGTTAAGTTGGTTTCTTTTTAAAGAAAAATAACCAGCAACATTAATAAAAGAAGTGGTGTGGTTTTTTTGTGACCAGGTTTTTTAAGGAACTTGGACATTTAGAAATTACTATGGATAGTGATCAAGTCCCAGGAATAGAGATGTCCCAGCCTACGAACCAAATCATGACATTATAAAGGGGGAGGGAGGCTTAAACCAGGACTTGTCTAGGCAACACAAGATGCTAACTCTCCCATGTAGACTTCTCATCCTGGACTTGACCTTCATAAAATATTTTCTTGAGATTATTTTTGACTTTTCCCTTCTCTGAAGACAAGGAATATGGCAGAGGGTGAAACAAGAAGCACAGGAAATCTGTTTATAAGATACACACATCCCAACAGCCAATTAATAAGCATGAGCCTTCTTGATTAAAGAGGTCAGAAGTAGGGGGATTTCAATGTTGAAATGCACGTAATGTAATAGTCAACACGTGGTACTTGATGGTGATGGCAGAATGAGATCAAAATCTCATTTCTTAAAAGGTTTGAGTCCTATGTAGAAATTTCATGTGTGAATTTCTGGGTGTTTGCCAAACTCTATCTAACTAGGTTCCCAGGAATAATGTGTTCATTCTGATTATCATATCAGGCAATGCCTCCTTTCCCCAGGCTTTGAATGTGATAAGTCATCGGAATTTGACCCCAAGACTATCTGCAAATGACAAAGAACTTTATATCACATCCCTGCTGAGTTCCAGAATTCCACTTACAGCCAGTTCTCAGAGAGACTAAGCTTTGTTAAAAGAATCAAGGTTCATACTCTATGAAAAAAAATCCACGCTAACCCCTTTCAATGTAGAAGCAGCCTACAAAAACCAACGTTTCGACCCGTGTTAAGATTTATTTGCATAGCTAGCAAAATAGTTTGACTCTACATTTTCTTTTATCACTCCATTCGCATTTTCAGTTTTGTACATTTAGACATTGTTTCCCCTTTTCCCCCCTTAAATTTTACTATCTGTTTGTGAACAGAAGCAAAGCATGGAGAAAAGCATTAGTCTAAAAGTTTGATAATGAACTTGCTCCTGAACTTCACCACCCTGATAACATGGAGAACTTGTCTGTTCCAGAAATATTAATACAAAAGAAGTGAAATACTTTTTGAAACTGCTGCCTCATATCAGGCTGCAATGTGTTAAGAACACAAGTCTAAAGTACAAAGGTTACATTTAACAGTGCTCTGCTGGTGTTTCAATAAGCCCATTCTAAAATCCAGTTTACACTTGGGAAAGCAGCAAGTCCTGTGAAGACTGAGAACTCACTCTAGAGGGGAAATCAATAGTAGGTCTTGCTGTTTTAACTCCTAACACCACAGTGGGGGTGGGGGGGGGGGCAAGAAAACCCCACTAGTTTTCCCAGTACCTATGACACTGAAGCACTGGCTAAAGGAACCTTTTTTCCCCCACCACAAAAGCAAGAGTAAACAAAGTGCTGCTCTCCTAGCTTAGGAAGAAAAGGAGACTAATACTGCTCTCAATCCCAGTTGGTTATACCTCAAAATCCTCTGGAGTTTAAAAACACAAAGAAACCTGGCTATCCTCCGTAACCCCCCAACTTCTAAAACAGAACTTGGGGGGGAGTGGGTCTTTTTTTCTTAAAGATTCATATGGATTTTGTTGCGAACTGAGTCATTACTCTGCACTAAGCACTCTGTCAGACATTTGACATACATTATTTCATTTGTCTCATGAATGGATTCAGACAGGTTCAACCACAGAAACTACACAGGAGACAGAACTACTATGCAGTTTACAATGAAGAGGTTCTGAAAACCTGCCTTTCCACTATGTTGACACTTGCTGTCCATTCTTATTTCTCACCTTGCTGCTCTTCCCACTGGACCCTCTCTCTGACTTTTCCAAATTAAGTTACAGGTGAATCCTCCATGATCCAAGTCCAGAATAACCTAGACATGTATACAGAGCCTCAGTGGAGCCCAAGGCACTGATTTTCCCATTTTTCACCAAATTTTTTCACCAAATTCCTTGTTAATAATGTAAAAACCCATTTTTGTAATTTAAACAAACAAAAAAACTCTTTAAAATTCTCTTCTAGGAGGAATCTGATGACATAAGGATAATACCAAGTAAATGCACAAGCTACAAGAGACGCAAAATTAAATGTTCATCCTTCCTGAAGTTTCTCTTCAACAGCAGAGAAGTAGAATAAATGCTGCCACCTAGTGGCAAGCCAAACAAATCAGGTAGCATCCTGGAGCAAAACACGGGTCATAGGCCCAACATTTGGTTCCCCACCTACCATCAGGCCGTCTACTACCTATCTTCCTGCAAAAAAAAAAAAAAATTACACCCACATTTCCCAAGCAATCCCTGCTCCACAGGTTCCAGTCCAATCACAGAAATACAGCCTGGCCTGCGACAGACTACTTCACATGAAACTTTCTTCTGACAATTTTAAGGTCAGTTTGCCCAGTCCTATGACCTAGTAAGGATGACAGGAAAACATGGACATTTCCAAAATGTTCATCTGTTCAGAGTGTGTACACAGTAATTCTGATGTCTGTTGCCTCAAACACCTCCTCAATCATTGCAGATACATTTTCCCATTGCAGACGATCAAGACCACAGCCAATCCTGAAAAAGACAAAAAACATCTCTATTGGCTGTGACGAAGGTATCTAGACAATCACTCTTTCCCTCTTCCTTTAGGCCGCATTCACCCAGAGCATGAGAACAAGTTATCTGGTCTTACATCCATAGGCAGCCATGGTGGGAGTTTGGAAGTTAATTCCTGTCGTGAGTCACCCAAGCCTGTTTCTAGACAGCCCTAATATCCTACAGCTGTCACTTCTCTTTTGCCTAATAAGGTTACCACTTCCCAATTATTTCAAGCTACATTTAGAAATGTATAATTCTGCTGTGACATGGGAGACTCACTATCCTTCTATGCCTACTGATGAAAACTAGCTGTGGGTGGATGGGAAAAGGCTGGTATTTTAAAAATACACTTATAATAATGGAAAGTTAAAGAAGATAAAAAGAAGACACAGGACAGGATCTCGGCAAAAAAGAAGTCGAGATGCAATGTTGAAAAATGCCAACCTGATTGCAATTTTGGTCTTTGCACCACCCTGGTAAGAAACCTCAATCAGCCACAAATCTCTACTACCTAGCACCGTTCTTCTAAGATGTTACTTTATGGATCTTAAACATTCCCAGGGGGAAAAAATGGGGGCTTAAAATGGCTAATATCAGGCGCGGCCAGATGGCTCAGTTGGTTAGAGTGCGAGCTCTCAACAACAGGTTGCTGGTTCAATTCCCACATGGGATGGTAGGCTGGGCCCCCTGCAACTAAGATTGAAAACAGCAGCTGGACATGGCTGAGCTGCGCCCTCTACAAGTAGATTGAAGAACAACGACTTGGAGCTAATGGGCCCTGGAGAAACACACTGTTCCCCAATAAAATAAAATAAATTAAAATTTTTAAAAAATTTGCTAATTTCATACGTGATGATTAAGTCCCTGAAAAAAATTGTGATTAAAAAAAAGTTTCTGATGCATAATCCATAAATACATTAAAGACCAGTGTAAGATGAGGGACCCTGTAGCCTTGGACCTTGGAATAAACCTGCATGCCTGGTCAGCCCTAACTCAAAATTAGACTGACAAGAGAAAGTGAGCCCAAGCCTATTGCCTGACAAGGAGGCAAAGGGGATACTGAACCCTCAACATCACTCCTTAAGTTCCCAATAGGTAGGGTCTAAGAAGTCACATCGTCACATCCAGGCTAACTGCCCGTAGTGACCACAAACAAGCATGCAGTTTAAAAGGCAGTGATCGTTTACAATTTAAATATGATTGAACAATGGTTCCTCCCTACTACAGAGGCTGAGGCAGGTGTGTTTTAAGTTCATTACCCTGATTTTTTCAACCTAGGCTAAGAAATGGGTAGGCCTTAGCCTAAGGTCTGACAACTGATTCACTGGTGATTTTTTAAAGTTTTGAAATTGTCCACCTTTAAGTCCATATTTTGGATTAAGCTTTTAAGCCATTTGTCTTTGGATAAGACAGTAACCTCCACCAATCAATTAAATCTTCACTTAGAGCCTTGGATTTCCTTGCCTGGGCATGGAGAGGTCGGTGACTCCATTCTTCAGACAATGGGACTTCATGGCCTCTAAACTCTTCTGTAAATTTTCATAAGTTGGCTTGTGTGAAGCCCTTTTCTTTGTAATCTGAGTACAAAGAAAGAATTCAAACGTCTATTATTCCAAATTGATAGCAAAAGAAAAGCCATCACATTCTCCCAACATCCTGATAAAATAATGACTGCATTTTTACAGAATAGTCCAGAGCAGGGATGAAAAATGTCAGTGTCCCTTCCAGTTATGGGAGGTCCTCAGGAAAATCAACTACATAGGGCCTAAGAAACCCAGACATTGCCACATAATAATCTTTCCTTTTCTCAAGAAGCCCAGGAGGTTAACAGGCTGTGCCTATTGTCTATTGTTGTTAAGCAAGGTAGGTGAAAGTCTTTGTGCCACTTCCAAGAGATAAGCTGCAAATCTCTAGTTAAAGGAAGAACCCAATACTACCTGAAAATTTCCTGTTATGTCTATTCAGAAACCATGCTTGCTTGCCTTTTGTTTTTCTATAAAAGAATAGAGAAACTGGTAGCGTCCCAAATAACATTGGGAGTAACATCAGCCTTAAAGATAGCATTCATGAACCCACTCAGTGTGCTGTCCAAAACAAGCTTATAGTGGGTTGGCTATAACTCACCCAGCACCATCACCAAGAAGCCACACTCTTTCTGGGGCCGAAAACCATTTGGACAGTGGAAGAATCTCATACTGAGGCAAGGGAAGGAAAGGAGTTAAGCGCATTTGATAGGGAAGAACAAGAGGAAAAACTCCTTTGAGCAATGTCTCTCGTTTCTCACTATGACTAGGAAGGAATTAAAGTATGGGCGGCATCCTTAACTTTTGCAAATCTTAGAACACAGACATTTGTTTGATGTCACAATATTCTTTCCCATGGAACTAGGATGCAGCTTCATGTTCCTTTTTAACCCATAGCTCCAAATAACCACCACCACTGGATCTGAGCTGGCATGAGATCAGAGGCTTTTTGATGTCTTTGCCCATCTAGAATGATCAGCACAAATTCCGCACAACTCTCCAGGTCACCAACCCTTACAACTCAGAGAGTTATCTTACCAAGTAATATATATATCGCCCATCTCTCTTCAGAACAGCCACTTCTCCAGATTTCTTTTCTAAGAGAAAGTTATTTAATATAAAGAAAAAAGAAAATCAAAACACTGATCTCCATTCTTAGATTTTAAAAAATCTTTACAGATCTGAGTTAACCTCAGAACTAGAAATAATCTAAAATCTATTGTCTCCTATGAACGCTTTGCTTCTTATCAGCATTCCTAAATACTGTGTTTTCTTAACTTCCAGCTTCTTTAATTATGTTTTCTCAGTGTTTTCCTCACACCCTATCTTTTGTCCTGCCCTTATTTTCAAATACACCCTTCCTTGTTCACTTAAAAAACTTTAATGTGTAGTTTTTTTGCCTTGAAATATTTTAGAACATATAGCATTTTTCATTTGCCAAATGTGTGTTCATTCAATAATGATCTTTTTACATACAAAGAGCTAATGTTTAAGCACTATGGAGAACACAGGTGTATAAAAAGTTTCCTAATTATTATCAGTTTTCAATCAAGAAAAGGTGTCATGTTTACAAATAACGATACAAAGCAGTAAGAAATTGCTCTTTTAAAGGCTGGCATCAGAATTGCCAGTGCAGACCCCGAGTAAGCCTGGACTGTGGTCTGAGCAACTGTTTCAGAAACTCCACGATTCTAATACACATCTCTGGTTTAAAATCATTGGTAGAAAGTGATGGGAGGGGTCTGTAAGGAGGAGGAGGATTCTAAACTCCTAAATACGATATCCGTGAACAGAGGATTTTGAATGCCAACCTAATACCTGTGGACTTTGCTAAGCACTCCATTGTTATTAAGGGTTTCAGAGAAGTGAAGTATTATTCAGAGAGTTTTATGACAGAGGAGGAAGAGTTCAGCGACTTTTACAAGAATTCAGGTTTGGTGTGATAAGGACCCAAACTAGAGACTATTTTTGTGGAGGAAAAACTCAATCTGATGAGTTGAAAGTACTCCGTGGTTATGAACTCGCTCTTTGCATATGTCATCTTGTTTAGTAATTAAAGTATTAATATAACACAGTCAAAAGATGCTCTAGTGAGGGCAAGTTAAACTGTTTTCAAAACTCACGTTGATTTAACAATTCCTGCACCCCTCCAAATTTCTTCTTGAAGAGTACAGCTATCCCAGCCCCCATCCGACAATCCTCACTGATACAGTGGGCTAGGGAGTCTGTTTTGGGGCATGCGAAAAGGTCTCCTTTCACATAAGTGATCTAAAATGGGCAAAGGGAAAAGAAAATGTTTTATTAGATACTGAAAAATACTAGACTATTACTGTCATTTTCCTTTACTGTGTCCTCCACCCCACGCGTTTCAGTGAAAGCCAAATCCTCAGAATTTAAGGGGTTCATCACAATGAATGAAAGCTTGCGTGAAGAAAAGTGGCAGACGGTCTGTGCCTAAGCTGTATTAACCTTTCTCAAGTAAACCAGCTAGAGGGGAAGAAACGACAATTCAATCATTGGTGTAACTAAAAAAATGTTTATGCTTTTATCCTCAATGGTTCTGAATTTCAGTCCACCACTAAGTTAACAGTCGTTACGCACTCTGCTTCCTTCGGGATCTTCAGCAGGGCTGCCGGCCATGATACTGAGTCGCTACCTCCAGAATTACAATGTTTCTTCAGCTACGAGAAGGGAAAAGGACAAACGCTTAGGCAGCCTGAATACATTATATCCAGATCGCCCGGACCACCCACTTATTTCCCCAACTGCACGTGAGTTCGTCCGGCCTCTGGAAGTAGCACAGAATTGTTCCGGGGCGAGGGAGAACGCCCGGGTTCGGAGGCAGCCGTGCCCCGCCGGGATGTCGCGCTTTCCCGGAGCGCCCCGCTCCGCCGGCGAGGCCACGGCGGCCCACGACACGCCTCCCGCCGGGCCCGCGCCGTCTCCGGCAACTCGGGAGGCTCGGCCTGCGAGCAAAAGGGAGGGGCTTGGGGCCGCACGTAGGGAGAGGACGGACCGGGGGAGGGTACTGCCGGCCGCAGGCGAGAGGAGAGGACAGGTGGCCTCTCGAGAAAGGCTTCCTCCCCTTTTGGGGGGGGGTAGGACCAGACGTCTAGAGAAGCCTCCCATCCTCTGTTTCCTACCCTACGGCGGGTCAGCGAGGTGCAGAGCGCGTCCCGGAGTCCCGGGGGAAGGAGCGGGAAGGCTCGCTCCACGCCCCAACGTACCCGTCACCCTTCACCTGGAGTCGGCGTGACGAGGTCCCGCCCCACGGGAAAGGGCTCCAGATCCGGCCCTGGTAGGTGGGAAACAGCCGACAAGGCCAGACGCGGAGCCAATCCCGCCACAGCCCTTTAATTGCACGCACCTAAGATGGCCGCCCCCTACCCGGGAGCGATGCGGAAACGAGCCCTTCTAGCCAGCTAGCCGACACGGCACTCTGTGGTTATGGCCGCCGAACTTCCGGCGGTGAATTCCGCGGAGTCTCCTGCCGCCACCCGGGCATGCGTAACGAGACAGCCGACCTCGAGCGGGGGGAAAAACGGCGCTTGCGCATTAGCCCCAGAGGTGTGTCTCCAGTGGCCGCAGAGAAAAGGGTTGGAGGTTGGCAAAGAAGCTAGTTAGCGCCTGCGTAGTGTTACGTTCAGGACGGTGTTTGGAGTCGCAGGGTCTGGTGCATCCCCAGGGCGCCTGCGTATTCCTTCGGTCGGTAGTGGTACCTAATTAGGAAAGTGGGCGTGGCTTAAGGGGACGCCTGCGCAGTGCCCTTTCAACGGGGGGGTGGGGCGAGCCCCGAGCGGGGGTTAGGGGGCGTGGCCTCAGAGGCGCCTGCGCGGAGGCGGTTGGAGGGAGGCCCGATTCCCCTTTGTTCGGGTTCGCCATTTTGCGAGGCAGCGGCAGTGGCGGCGGCAGCGGCGGCTGGGGCCTCTGATTGGGTTTCGGAGTCCGGTACTGGAGCCAATCAGCGCGGGCAGCGAACCGGGGGAGCGAGGCACGGTGAGTGTGAGGAGCCAATATCCAGCGGCCCAGAGCCGGCCCCAGCGCCCCGATTGGCGGGTCTCGCTGACCACTCAGGAGAGGCCCGGGCGCCCGTCGAGCCCGGGGAGTCGGGCTGAGCCCAGCCGAGCCGGGTGGCGGGGGCCCCGGCTGGGAGCCTGCGAGCGCCGCGGGGCAGTCCCGGCCGAGGCCTGCAGGGGCCGCCCCGCACGGAGATGGCGCCCCCGGGGGCAGGCGCCTCGGGGTCCCGGCACCTGCCGGGTGCCAGTGCCGGTGCCAGTGGGGGACGCGTGCCGGGTCCCCCAGCTCTTAGGCCCCCGGCTCGGGAGTGGCGGGCTTGCCTGCCGCGAGTGCCCCCACGCTCGGGTACACGGCGCGCCGGCTGCCGCGGCGCTTGCCTCCTGCCGGTTCCCGCCTCCCGCGGCGGCCGCCCGGGCCCTGCCCGCCCCGCCGCCCGGGAGCTGGGTCCGCAGGGAAGCCCGGGCGACACACGCCGCGCCCGAGCGCCCGCCCCCGCCGGCCCCGGGCCCCGCACGGCGGGACGCCTCGGCCCAGCCCCCGCCCCGCCGCGCGGCCCGCCGCCGTGGCCGCCCCCTCGGTGGCTCGTCATTTCCTCTCCCCCCCGCCCGCCGGCCAGGCCCGAGCCGCACGCCGCCGCCTGGGCGCCCGGGCAAACCGTCGCCCGCCGTTCGGGGCCCGGAGCCGCGCTCGTAGCACAGGGCCCGCCCGCTCGTCGCCTTCCCGGAGGCCGCGCCGCTCGCCTAGGCTGGTGGTACCGCCCGCCGCGCGTCTCGGGAGCTCGCCTCCCCCCCCCGAGGACGTGCCGGTCGCTGCTCGTTCTCCTCTCTGTCCCTTTGGACGGGTCCGGCGTGACGCAGTCAGCTCAGCCCACAGCCGTCCCCCGGTGTCGTGTTTCACAACACCCTTCCTAATTCCATGTCGACGCGCTCTCAGCAGACGTGGGGTGTTGGTTCGGGTTAGAGGAAATGCTTGTTGGCGCCCAGGTCTGCGGCAGGCAGTGCGTAGCAGACATGCATCTGTGCTGGGGAGGCAGCGGGTAAAGGTGAACAGGAACCTTCCCTGCCTGGTGGACATGGACGGGCGAGCAGCTAGCACCTAACGGCTACTGTCAGGACGGGACCCAGGGCAGTACTGACGTGTGAGCTTCCCACAGCCGCGGTGGGGGCTCCGCGTAGCCACACTTACCGATTGGCCTCCGAGAAGGATGGCGCTTCTTCCGACGGGAAAGAATCCCGGCGCGTCGCTCGCAGAGAGCAGAGCGCGGGGCGGGGCACCACGTTGGGCTGTGCGCTCAGAGGGTCCATGGGACCGCGCAGCGCGCAGTAGTGGGGACAGTTTAGGCTGGCCGCCCGGCTGGGAAAAGCACTTGTATATCTTAGGAATGTTTTGTAAGATTGCAAAGACAAACTTCGGACTTGTGGGATTCTGCCCCGTAACAGTGGCTGGCTTCTTTTGGGGAACAAAGGGAAATTTCTTCCCTCTGACGTTAAAATTTTTTATTTATGTGACGTGCCTAGTGCAATCCCTAGCACATAGATTAAGGGACGTGGTGCTGGCTTTTATAATCACATTTGCTAAGCTCATACAACTAGTAGGTTTCAGTAAACTCCTAGTCCAGTGCTCTTTTACTACTAAAACTTGGGAGACAGTTTTTGTTTTCACTTTTTAGGGTGAATTTTTCATTGTTTAAATGATTTTTTTTTAAATTCATTTAATTATTATCCACGTTAAAAGATGAGGCAACTTGTCATAGATATTTTTCAAAACACTTACATATCTGGTGACTTTAAAACAACCACTTTTGCTAGACGTTCTAAAAGGCAGTTACAGTCTGGTTACTTCTTTGCAGAACATCTGTAGAGCCTCCACTTGTCTGCAGAGGAACTTCTGTGCCTGGAATTTTGGGAGACGGTCGTCTGGCCTCTTTCACTTGACAAATGGGGCTTTTTTGTCTTGTTTTTTATGCTGGCTCTTCATTTGGAGTACTCCACCCCTTCCCACATCATCACATATAAATCCTTCTCACGCTTAAGACCAGGTCAGATGCCACGTTTTCCTAAAGCCATCCTTGATTTATCTATCCCCAGCTGGAAGAAATCTCTATCCGCCAGACTCCCATATTACTTTGTTTCTCGTGGGGTTCCAGTATAGATTTTTACTCCTTTACTAAATTAAGATTCTCTGAAGTTAGGATCTTTGTCAGAGTTTTCTTTTTATGTCTTAAAACCTTTAGGGCAGTGTCTGGGACATGTACATTATTAGTGGAGAGGGGTAGCAAATTAGGAACTCTAATCCAGAGACCTCTTGGACAGTGAAGAAGCTGGACAGCTCTTAGTTCTCCAGTGTTTTATCAAACAAAGATCCGGACCCATTTGCTGAGTTGTAAAATCAATTTAGTGAACTAATGCTGATAAATTTGTATAATAAAATAAAAAATATCAAAGTGTGTATCTTACGTTATAAAATATAAATATTCATGACACTTGTTTCAGTTTTTAAATATGTGTGCAGTGATTTGTGATCTGAAATGTGTTTCTTGCTGTCAATTGTGGTCAAAGTTTGAAAGCTACTATTCTAGGCTTTACCTGGGAGTGGTTATCAAATACAGTGATTTTTGAGGGGCTTTTCACATGCTTATAGTTGATTTTCTGGAAGTTTTACTTTTGAAATGTGCACGAGTCCACATTGAATGGGTTCCTAGTAGTTAGCTATGGTTCAGGTTCTGCACCTTGAAGTGGGAGGACGAGAACATTCATGCTGGCCAGAATAAACACACACACTCTTTGAGGAAAAAACATTCAAACCTTTGAGTTAAAAGCAAGAGCTTCTAGGTAGGTTAAATCTGGCTAACTTACAATGGTCAGAATCTTGGCAGAGAAGCACTTGAGGAAGGACAATGTCAGATTTTATTGCAGTTCTGCTAATTGAAGCTCATAGTGATAGGAATATATTGGCTCCACTGAAGCCAGTGAGTTGTGTTACAGCGCTCATCATCAGCAATCTCAATATCGTGCTCCAGGCTGAATCACTTCCACATGAATGTGAGAGAATTGCTATTAGATTTGAGGCTGCTTCCTTTAAATTGCAACATTTGTGTTAAGGGATAGACTAGTTAAAATCTGCATGACCTGTTTATTAGTAATTCCCATGCTCTTTGAGTAAGATGTAAATGTCTGGAAATTAGTGGTCAAGAAAAGAATCTCATACAGTAAGGGGATTTGAGGTGGGGGAGGTGTTGAAATAAGAGGACATTCTTTCATAATCCTTATTTTTGAAATTGACTTGATTGAGGTATAGTTTAGACAGAAAGGAATCAGTTTAAGTTTACATTTTGATGAATTTTGAGAAATTTATACACCGATGCAACCACCACCGCCACAATGAAGATATAAAACATTTTCATCACCCTAGAAAGTTCCAGGTGCTCTATCCCTATCAACCTCCCACGTTTCCCTCCCCCACTCCACCCCTCTCTTCCAGTCCCAGGGAACCACTGATCTGCCTTCTGTCTCTAAATTACTGTTGTCTTTTCAAGGTTTCATATAAATGAAATCACATACGTTCTTTTGTATCGTGACCCTTAATTTCATTAGTTTAGAAACATGAATGTATTACGTGTACTGCAGTTAGAGACAAGATAGAGTTTAGGGAAGACTGTTCACTTCCCTGGCAGAGCCACTAAGTGTGTCTGAAAACCTGATTAAAATTTTCAGTACTGTTCCCAGTGTCTCCTTGGAGCTGTCTCAGTCAACCAATTCAGAAGAGACTGGTGTAAACATGAGAAAGCCAGTTTGTCAGTATGCAATGAAAAATAACTATCAAGTTTACTTGTGTTGCTGCTCTATATGTAAATCCAAATTATCGCTCGATATTTGCTTGCTGAGCTTTTTATTAGAGCGAAGGTAGTGAGTTGGAGAAGCCTCTGACCAGATGCATGGTGCTGTAATGGCATAGTCATCCTGTCACTTACGGCTCTTACATTCCCTCACTACATACGTTTTGGTTATGAAAGATAGGCTTGATTGATTTTTGTTCAATTTTTCTTCCAACATTTTAGTATAAAATTTTCAAACGTACAGTAAAATTGAAAGAATTTTACAGTAAACATCTGTGTACCCACCACCTACAGTCTACCATGAACACTGTACCATACTTGCCTTATCAGATATCTATCCATCTTTCTACCCATTCATCCATCAATCTATCTTATCTTTTGATGTATTTCAAAGTAAATTTTAGGTATCAATACACTTCCTCCTAAATACTTGGGCATGCATTTGAATATATTTTGATTTCCTCTTTCACATAATACTGAGACACTTTACAAGTGATTAATCTCATCCACCATGTGTGTCTATGGAGAGTTGTGCCTTGCTGCTTAATGTGCCGCTTAGCTCACATAATTTTATCATTCAAATTTTATAGTTTATGAAGGCCTTGAGAAAATTTGAGGGAAAAGATTTACGTATATTTTGTGTGTGTGTGTGTGTGTGTGTGTGTGTGTGTGTGTGTGTATATATATACACACACATACCTGTACTTCTCTCTTATTTCCAAGATGAATTACCCTTAAATTTTTGAATCAGATGTTTATTCAAGGTTCTCAAATATCACTTTTATTAATACCTAATTGTATCCTTATTTCAAAAAGCAGTCTTCAACTGTTAGAGTGTATAAGGATGGTAAATTTGAACATTGGCTAGATACTTGATGCTGTTAAGGACTTACTAATTTTTTAAAATTTGAAATAATATTGTAAGAGACAGTGTCATGAGAAAATGATAAAAACAAGAGTCTACTCTTTAGCGACAGATGCTGCAGTATTTATGGATTTGGGGAATAATACAGTCTCTGGGATTTGCTTCCACATAATCCATGGATGGGTGGAAAGTGGATGAGATATATATGTGAAACAAAATGACTGTGGGATGAGAATTGTTGAAGTTGGGTGATGGTTATGGGGGTTCCTTTCAATGTTCTCACTACTTTTGTATATGTTTGAAAATTGCCATAATAAAATTACACAATAAAGGATGGCATATTTATTAGACATTCAAATTCAAGGCTGGGGAAAACTTTAGTTCTATTTAGAGAAAATCATAGCCTTAGTATGTCATTTAAAATTTTTTCTTATATCTAATCTATAAATAATCATTTTTAGCATTAGTATAATTCCTTTTTATTTCTTGCTCTGGATTAAAATGCAAACTCCTAAATCCTCCCTGGAGCTTTCTTACTTAGTACTACTAAATGGAGATTTTGATAAGTAAAATGTTTGACTTCAGCTTTGGATAATTTACTTACTAAGTAATAAACTCTGAAATTTTAAGTTGCTTACTGTATGTGGTAGACTAGAGTTTTGCGGGCAACAAATGGCAACAAATGTGTTACAGATTAAACTGTTTATTCTCTAATGTACATGTGCAGACTTTTGCAAATCAGTATTAAACAAGCCTTTGTAATAAAGTGATATTGTAGCTTAATGAGTACTTCTGAGGTGCAAGTGTTGCTCTTGTAGTATTGAAAGGTAAGGTTGCCGGTATAAAATGACTAAAAGCGTTTTTAAAACATGTGAAATAACATTATGATATTGTCATAATTGTGCCATGTAACCCTAGTTAAAAATGGTACTGAATATAAAATTTCTTGTTACCCTGATTTCTTGTAAATAAAATAACAGTAATAAGTTATCAAGGTTAATTGTCTGTCAAGGCCTTTACTGACAACCTCACTCTTGTTTCTTTCCCAACGTTTCTAATAGGAGTGTATCTCGCACTTCTAGGACCTCTGGAGTGCACCTCACTGTGTACAGGATTCTAACGTGGAGGGACCATGGAGCAGTATACGGCGAACAGCAATAGTTCCACAGAGCAGATCGTTGTACAGGCTGGACAGATTCAGCAGCAGGTATGGAAGTAAAAT
This sequence comes from Rhinolophus hipposideros, assembly GCF_964194185.1. Taxonomy (NCBI): domain Eukaryota; kingdom Metazoa; phylum Chordata; class Mammalia; order Chiroptera; family Rhinolophidae; genus Rhinolophus; species Rhinolophus hipposideros. The sequence continues at coordinate 98,159,998 of NC_138049.1, read as the reverse complement.
TGCTTTAAACAGCAGTGGCGCTGATAACGGCGCTGCTCCGTTGGGGAATTAGTTGAGAGGTGCCAGGTCTTATACAAATGGTTACCATGACTTGTGCTACAGTGTTCTTTGAAGATTGAAATTGTTGCGATCTCTCTTCTGTTCTCTGTGTTCAGAACTCTATTTCTAGTCCATGACCACTTAGAATTGACTTCATGGGGGCCTGGTTAATAGTTAATTGCCCCTTTTATCTTATTAAATGTCAAATCACCTATAATCTGTTTTCAAATGGAAATTTGGAGCTTTTATTTTTTCTGGACTCAATTTGCTTGTTCTTGATTAAGCTAGTTTGTGATCAGGTAAGACTTTGGCCATGATGCACAAACCGATACTCAGCTTCCAAGAAATTCCATTTTTTGATTTGATCCACCACAGTACTTATTCTGAAAACTTCTGGTTTACCATGAGGGTAATGTTTAGACAGCCACTCTTCTGGATAAGCACATATTAGAAAAGAATTCCCTGCTCCTGGTTTATTGCTAATTGCATTAGTTGCTTTCTTCAATTTATACACAGCTTTCATTTTCTGATGCTTTATAGCTGGCTTTATTTTAGTGATACTTGTTTTTCTTCCTTGAAGAAGTTTATTATGTATCAATTTAACCTTAGGCCAAGATTGGGAACATTTTGTTTCCAAAGTAGAATTTAGATGATACAGAAAAGCAGTTAGTAGGGAGGGCAAAGGAAGTTTTTAGGTGAATTGTCCTATTTAATGATCAAAAGAAGGAGTTACTCTTGATTAAGAGAGTAATTATTTAAATTCCTTTGCTGGCTTTTTTCTTCTATACAGCTGCTGTGCCTCTGGCGGCTTCCTCCAGCTGCCTTCTTAGTAAAGGGGTTTCCACAGAGGGCCCTCCATTCACACCGATGCCCTGGTGGGTGAATTCTTGTTCTGTCCGAACTTGCCGTTAGAGGATATAAATATTAGGTTGAATCACTGAAAATATTGCTTATGAGGTCGTCCAATTGAGTAGAAGTAATCTTAGTTTTAGTGCCTACGAGCGGTGACCTCATGAAAATAATTTTGGTTCACAGTGATTGTTTTGTTCTTCCTTTCTGGTAATTGCATTTAAGCCCCCAAAATTCTTCATTGTAGCTTCAAGGCTGTTAAAAACCTTTGTTCTTGTGAACTCATTTGAGGAAATAAAAGGAGCATTAAAATGACTTTTAGGCAAAAGGACCAAATGCCTGTTTCTGGAGGGAAGGACTGCGTTAAAAGTTTTTGTGTTAATGATGACAACTGTTTTGATGTTTTTGAGTCGTGGAAGTGTGTTTTGAGTTGCATTTGGGGGACACAAGGCTAATAATCTTTAATCCTGCTACCTTCAACAAAACAACTTCGGTATAGGGAGTCTGGACAGTTTGAAAGTCCTCTGTAGGGTGGGGCTGTTGAAAGATGACTCCCTCCCTCTCCTCTAAGAGGTAAGGTAATCTCATGTCTTGAACCATACATTTCCTTCCTGACACGTTTCAAGCTCTTCCTGTTCCTGTTCTCAGCAGCAGGGTGGTGTCACTGCTGTCCAGTTGCAGACTGAGGCCCAGGTGGCATCCGCCTCAGGCCAGCAAGTCCAGACCCTCCAGGTAGTGGTGCCCTCTCTGATTCTCTGTAAGCACTGCATGAACTTCTCCTTTCCTCATGTCTGGCGCTGTTTGTGGTAGGATCTCAGAGGACTGGCAAAGTCTTGGATGCATGTCCTTGATCCTAACTTGTCTTTGAGGCTTATAACATGCTAGTTTTCTAATGTTTCATGCCAAGTCGTGTAGTGACCCCGGGGTCAGTTTTCTGAAAACTGCGTTTGGCTAGTGTATTTCTTTGGGAATGCCTTGGAGAGAAATGGTAAAAGTGAAGGAAGAAATTCTTACAAGTGACATTAGAACCTGGTTAGAGCTCAAACTCTGTAATCAGATTTCATGGTAAAATGTCATGAATTTGTATTAAAATAGTAGAGAAGAAAATATATACACATTAGCTAGGCTAGATTGTGCTTTATATTTGTTAAAAGGCTAAATCAGCTGCAAAATAATCCTTCCACTTGGCAAGGTTTATCTAATCACTAAATCTTGTTAATCTCTTAACTGCTGCTTTTTTACTATCTTTTCCTGGGGAAACAGTGACCTATCTTACTAGATCTGCAAAAATTATCCAATACCTCTTGGCTGGACATAGGGGGGAATATGCTTTGTATAGGTCTTAGGTGTTGTAGCCACTGTAAGAATTCTTACTTAACCAGTGCAATTCCCTAACATTATGTATGGCCAAGTTAATATCCTAAATTGGGGTGAGATTTTGGCCAGTTCTTATATATAATTCGGAGTAGGAACATTAGTCTTTGCTGTATCTGTAGGTTTGATGAAAGTGACCGCATTTTTGAAAAACTGGCAAGATTTGAGTACCTTACCTTTTTTCCTCCATTGAATGGAAACTGTTCAAAATAGGACCTAGAACGTAGAATTCTCACCTCACTTTATTACTGGTGTGCTAAACATTTTGCAAATTCTAGCCCTTATTGTCATCATTTTACTTTACCCTCTTGGCGCCACCCCCACGTCTGCCACCCATAGTCTTTGATGATGATAAACAGCCAGTTCTGAACATAAATTAGTCTGAAAGAAGCTGAATTTGCAGTTATCCCAAACTATGTTGGAATCTCAGAGTTCAACAGCTTGTAATTCATGTTTCTCGTGCTTGCTTCCTCTTCCTGATACGTAAAACAGTGTTGTCATTAACCACTTGTGGAATGGGAATGTAACATGCTCTTAACTGTATGGCTTCTTGTCTGATGCATGTATCCTTATAATCATTCATATGTTATAAATCCAGGGGGCTCCTGAGAGTCTCAAGTGGTTTATCATGTGCACGTAGAGCACGTCAGTGAGGGGAGAAGTTAAGATGATGGAGAGCCAGAAAATTAGGAATAGTTATGCCTTAAAACTTGTATTTCCTACCTGTGTAGATTTTATTTGAAAGAAATGGAAACACTTTATGGAAATAATGGAGACCGTTCCTTCGGGGTCTCATTATTTTTGGAGAATTTTATGTAGTTCTTTCAGTTATTCATGCAATAAATATTCTGAAAAATCTTTTCTGATAGAGCATATGCAGACGTTGGTGTAGCAAAGGGAATTTGATTTGGAATGGGGAGTAAGGGAGGGAGAGAGCATGAAAATCAGATTATAAAGCCATTAAAAGTAAAGTGGAATTTCTCAATGAACAGTTTAACAAAAGCTAGGATTTTTAATATTCCTAAAGATTCTGATACATTAATATCTAATCTACTCCACTAGGACTGACCGATCTTTTTAACTAATTACTGGTCTTTGAGCATACTTTACTGGCATTAAGAATAAATATTTTAGTCATATTACTATTCTTTTGTTCTGTTACAAATAATTCCTCAAAACAAAGATAGAATCTTCAAATAAAACTTTTGGACTTTGGGCTATTCTGTTGAATATTCCATCTCACTTTTAAAATGTCTTGTTTTTTGGCTTCTAGAAAGCATTCTGTTAGGTAGGAATTTTTATGTTGGAACTCAAGACGTTACACAGAGCACTTACAATGTCCTGGATTCTAGGGTATTCCATTTACTCCTGGGAGCTTGAAAGTTGGGAGTGTTTTGTTATATTTGAGTGCTCTGTGTAATTTCCATATTTGTCATGGCTTCTGTTAAAGTAACTGCAGCATTGTGGGGTCCAGTGTGAGGAATTCCACCACAAATACTGCAAACTAACCATAAAATATTTCTAGGCAATTTTTATTAGTGGGCTTTTTAAACATCCACCAGAGTAGAATTCCCAAGGTAGGATGCAGAGGGTAAAAGATGGACATTTCATTTATGCTTGAGAAACTATGGAGAGAAAGGGTCTTTTACATAAGATTCCTGAGCTGCTTGCTACCCAGCCCGCTGGAGTCATTGCTGGGTACAATTTGATTTACTCCCTCCAGGTTATTTAGAATTTGCACTCAACCATTGTCACCACCATCAGGTACCCTTCTCATTGCCTCCCCTTTAGCCCTCATTAGAGACCTTTCCTGGATATTAGTCTAAAAAGGCAAATAGTCTGGACGTTTTGGTTAAATGCTTCTCATGGATTTAGCCTGTGTTTGGTGATAAGTGCATTATATCTGTTGAGACTTCCCAAAGGCTGGTTATACTCCATTACATCTGACTTTAAAGTATTCAACTTGGCCTTTAGTCAAAGATACCATAGGTGTTTGAAGAAGATAGAACTTGAGGATGAGGACTTGAGACTTACTTTCCTGGGGTCTCTCTTACCTTTTCCCCCTCTGACAAGGCAGCAAAATAGTTCCAGTGATTGTCTTTTAGTAAAAACCGTTTTGTGTCTTATGTTATTTCATTGTTCTTATTGTATTTTATTCTAGGTCCAGGGGCAACCATTAATGGTACAGGTCAGTGGAGGCCAGTTAATCACATCAACTGGCCAACCCATCATGGTCCAGGCTGTCCCTGGTGGACAAGGTCAAACCATCATGCAAGTACCTGTATCTGGGACACAGGGTTTGCAGCAGGTGAGTGGTATGAAAAAGTGTTTAGACAGTATCAGAATAGAGGTTTTTAAAGAATAGTTTATTACAAACTGTTTGACGTTTGGCATTGCATTTAATTGCTTCCTACCCTCTATTTGCATTTAGCTGCTATTCCACCTTTTTACTACCAGTGATTAAGCAGAACTATACAGAAACTGTAATCTCTGGTAAGGACTGAGGATTCATTTGGCATGATTTTGAATCGATGTGAAGAATATAAAGAGATGAGAATCTAGTTTAATAAAAGTAATTCATTGGTGTGACTTTTGTTGGCACTAAAAATGAATACAGAATAAGTATAACTATTAATAATTTTCTGGCTATCCATCATCTTAACTTCTTCCCTCATTGACATGCTATAAGTGTACACGAGGGAGGGAATTTGCAGTCTGCTTTGGATATTGTTGGTTTTGGTCAGAAATATTATCCTTTTCATTTTTTCCCATGTAATTTATAATTTGAGTTATCTATAATAGCAAGTGATGCCAAAAAAAATGTTTTAGTCCATCTGCATCAAACACACCTAATGCTGTACTTGGAACAAAATTTATAACCTCAAAGATTTAATTTAAATAATGGTGTTTCTTTTAGGGTGTGAGGAAAAGAACAAAATGAGCAAAAAGAGGTTAAAATTAATGAAGTAGAAAACTAACAAAAATGTAGAAAGGGTAAGTAAAAGCTGATTCAGTAAACAGATCAATAGACAGCTAAATCCACTGGAAAGACTGATTCAAAAACAAAACAAAGGTAAACAAGACAAAGATGTAGACGAGATTAAAAGAAGTTTGCAGGATTGTTACAACTCTGGCATCAAATTTTAAAATTAGAGGGATTTTTATCAATTGGCAAAAATTGAATGATTATACCCAGTTCTACAGCAGATGTGGAGAAAAGGAAACACTCATTTTTGGTAATTTTAAATTCTAAAATCATTTTAGAATGGCATCTCACTATTAAATACATAAACCTTTGATTTACCTGTCTTGCTTTTGAGAATCTATCCTATAGGAAGAAAAGCATTGGTATATAGGGAGAAATGTACAAAAACATTTCTTGCAGTATTGTACTAGCAAAAACAAAAAAGTTCCTAACCTGAATGTCCATTAATAAGAATAAGGAAATGGTTGAATAAGTCATACTATATTCATATATGGAATATTATGTTGTTGTTAAGAACGATGAACTGTTGGGTGGTTAATACTGAAGTTTTTAGTGAAAAATAATTTTCAGAGAAATAAATATTATGTGATCTCATCTTTGTAATTAATAGCCAAACCCATGAGGGTATATGTGTTTGTTAGAATGGAAATGGGGATGAGGAAAAACTGACTTTTTACTATATCTGTGTATTTTGTTGTAACAGTTAGAATGATCACATTAAATGAATGATCATTTATTTAAGTTGAAAAAAAAACCAGCCATGATCACCTCCCTGCTTGATAAATCAGACTTTTAATTTTTGCATATTCCCTGTAGTTTTTATGCATACTTTGGGGGCACAGTTGTACCATGTATGTAGTTTTCTTTTTGTTTTTCCTTTGTAAAATTTATTTCCTCATGATTTTCTTATTTTTAATTCCTTCACATAGGTCAATCAATTTGATGAATCAGAATTTATAATTTACAAAGTATATTTAGGATTTTTTGTTTTATTATTCTTGCTTTTATAGGTAATGTTACTATAAGCGTATTTGAGCATGATAGTTTTTGTTTAATTAATTCTTACGGTAATTTCTTTGGAGTTGGGGGATTGCTGTATAAAGGGGTAGGAGCATTTTTAAAGCTGTTGGCATATGTTTGCCATGATAGAGTTGTAGTTCGGATTAAAAATAGTTTCCACATTTCTCCATGTGTAAATGTATGAGGCTTCAAATATATTTTCAGTGTGTGAACTTTATTTCACACTGCTATTTCGTTTCTGTCCTTCCTCTCATTGCCTCCTCGCCAGCCCTGCTTGCCACACTGTCCTCTCCACCCTTAAATGGAGACAGTGTGATCTAGTGCGAAGAACAGTGTGCTGGGAGTACAGAGACCTGACTTGCATTCCCAAGTCTGCCATTAAACAAGCTTTCTGATCTTGGCCAAGTCATTTGGTTGTCAGTTTTCTCATCCGAAAATGCAGTTTCTATCAGGTGATTTCCAGGGTTCATTCCAGCTCTAAATTCTGTTGATTTTATGGTTTTGGGTTTATCTTTGCCTTAAGAGACTTTGACAAATTATTTTTTGTTAACGTACATAAGGCTCTAGGTAAGATTCCACAGTCTTCTGTAGAATGCATAAGATTTCAATTCTTTTTTATAATGTCGCTTCTGATTAGTGTTTTTTGAACACTTAAAAGAGTTAGAAGAAGACTTAGAAGAGTTTCTCTTAGAAGAGTAGTTCTTAACCTTTTTTGGATTGCATCCTCTGTTTTAGAATTCCAGTGAAACCTATACCTTCTTAGAAAAGGTGCAGATGTCCAGATACATGCAAAATTTTGCGTACAATTTTAGGTTAGGATCCCTGCCTTGATACAGACAATGGAACTGGAGTAGTGAGCCAAGAAATAGAGTCAGGAATATTGAAAGTTGGTATGTACTAACAACATGGATGAACATAAAGGGTAAGAGAAAGACAAATACCATGTGATTTTACTTATATGTGGCATCTGAAAAACAAAGTGAAACAGAAATAGACTCATAGATACAGAGAACAAACTGATGGTTGTCAGAGGGGAGGATAGTTGGGGAAGGGCAAAAAAGGTGAAGGAGATTGAGAGGTACAAACTTCTAATTATTAATATAAAATAAATAAGTCATGGGGATGTCATGTACAGCTTAGGGAATGCAGTCAGTAATATCGTGATAACTTTGTATGGTGACAGATGGTTACTAGACTTATCATGGTGATCACTTTGTAAGGTATAAAAATGGTGAATCACTATGTTGTACACCTAAAACTAGTATAATGTATATCAACTCTAATGAATAAAAGAAAGATACAGAAGAAGAAAATTGATCTCTTCATACTATCTACAAAAATACTTGCTACATAAACATTTAAATGAAAAAAACATACTTGGAGAGTTTTTTATTCTCTTTACAGGAGAATTTTCTTTATGGTCTGGAATAAAGAAGGATTTCTTAAAGACATTAAAAGAAACACAAATTGATTTGACAGTAGTCCCCCCCTTATTCATGAGAGATATGTTCCAAAACCCTTACTGGATGTCAGATACCGCAGATAGTACCAAACCAAAATGTTAATGGGAATATATGAATAAATTATAGTATAATTTTCAAATGTGATACTTTACAGCAAATAAAATGAATGAACTAGTTCTATTTCAACTGGCTATGTCTTGAAAACAATGTTGAGTGAAAAAAGCAAGTTGCAAAAAGATGCAGTATGGTGCCATTTAATGTGAAATTTATAAACACATAAAGCTGTACTACATATGTTTATGGATACGTAATTATGTATAAAATAATGCTCTGTAAGGAGTGTCACCAATTTTAGTAGAGTGATGACCTTTTAGTTGGGAAGGGAATGTTAAAGCAAAAAGGGCAGAATATCAATGTTAAATCTGAATGGTAACTGCATGAGTGTCTAAAATGAGTCTCAACTTTTCTGTATATTCAAGGATTTTGTATGCATATTTCAGTTTAGAGTCAGAAGTTTGGAATAACTTATTTTTTTTAAACATTTTATTAGAAAACTTCAAACAGACAAAAAAGAGAATGGGATGATAAGTCCCCACACCCGTCTTCAACAGTTATCAACACATAATCTCTTCTTTCTAGTTTCATCGGTATTCCCCTCCTCCCTGAAGAATTATTTTGAATATATAAAATATCATTTCATCTATAACAAACACTTCAAAATATATTTTTAAATGAACATGCTTTAAAAAAATATACAACCATGCCAACACTATCTTCTTTTTAAAAATTGACATTGATTCTTTAATATCATCCAGTATCCAGACAGTGGTCAAAATTCCCCCATTGTTTCAGAAGTGGAAATTAAGTTATCTCTCATAAATAATAGCAGAACACAACTCTCGTGCTTTTTTCCTTCACATCGTTTTCTGCTTCCTAGAGGAATTTGGGTAACTAACACTCCAGGACCAAAAGAGAGCAGTGTCAATGGGGTGCTGACCTTGCTTGATGTTGTCGTCCACAGATACAGTTGGTGCCACCTGGGCAGATCCAGATCCAGGGGGGGCAGGCTGTGCAGGTGCAGGGCCAGCAGGGCCAGACACAGCAGATCATCATCCAGCAGCCCCAGACAGCCGTCACCGCCGGCCAGACCCAGGTAATTCCACGAGCTCTGTGAACACAGTAGCACAGCTCATGTGGAGGGGTCAGACAGCTGTCCAGATAGTTCACAGGTCATAGAAATGGGGGAGAAAACCATCAAAAATACTATTTTAGGAAAGGTCTACATGGTCCTTTCTGTTGTGGTGTCTGGAATCGGGGAAGTTATGTCATCATTTATTTCCTACAGACACAGCAGCAGATTGCTGTGCAGGGGCAGCAAGTTGCACAGACTGCCGAAGGACAGACCATCGTCTATCAACCAGTTAATGCAGACGGCACCATTCTCCAGCAAGGTAACTGTGCCCATTCGTTTCTCTGGAACTTTGGGGGCATCTTGTCATCCGTTGAGCAAATGACTGCTTCAGAAAGTCTCCATTGATTGTTGGAACCAAGTCTCCAGTGATTGCTGGTTCCTTGTCACTCATACATGATCAACATAGATTCCATTTGTAGGAGTTACTACAGTGGTTAACACACTGGTCCTAGGGATTATACAAACTCTTAATCCTTTCTGGGAAGAAATGTTACTAAATAGAAGATTGGAAATGGGAGTTTCTTTGTTGGTAGTGAGAGAAACAGATCAGAAGTCAAGTTGGCATTTGGAGTATTCTTGCTGCTTAGGTTTTTTTATTTTTCTCGGACATTTCATTGTCTATTCCAAAAAGAATTATATGCCTACTATGTAGCATTTTACTGATAAGAAAAAGAGTTTTCTTCTCAAGGAACCTGTAGTCTAAGTGAAGCACACATGTGAACAAATTAATATAGGGCAGAGCCCTTATAGAGGAATGTTCCAGGAATAGATGATGCATAAAGAAGGGAGAGATGAAATACAACTTGAGGGGAGCAGATGGCTCAAACTGAACTGGAAAGCGTTTGGAAGCATTTGTCAGACAGTTAAATCTAGAAGGGACATCTTAGATTCCATGACTAAAGGTTTGAATTGTGATTAAAACCTAGCTGCATATAAGGTCCAGTGAATTCAGTAACAGTACGCTTTCATGTGACGCAGGAGGGGCCCAAACTGGACTGAGCCCTGGCAGGATCTCAAAGAATGGTGAACAGATAATGCTGCTGTTGATTGGGGACTGGGAATGCTTGATTTAGTCTTAAGTTTTAGTCCTGCAGCTGGCTGACTCATCAGTTTAGGATAAACATATTATGAGTTTATAAAATCTCCAACCTGAAGCAGATTGTTGCAATGTACAAAAACAGTGCGTATAGCTATAGTCAGACTGACCCATGGAAGGGGACACCTCCAAACTGTCTCTCCACCCATTGAAAACTATTATTGTAATGCCCAGAAAGGTATCCATTTCAAGGATAGATTTATTCAGAATTGGAACCCAGATGGTTAGTAGAATTTCAAAGATTGATTACTTGGATTTTCTATAGTAAACCAGGCAGAGAGTGGGTGAGTGCTTTCTCCCCTTGTGTTGTTTAGTATGTTTTTCCAGGGTGAATGAATGTGTGCCAGATAGAAGAGGGACTAACCGTTTCCCTTCTTTCTGTGTACCTGTTTTTTGTTTGTTTTACGTTTTATTTTCTTAAAGTTACAGTCCCTGTTTCAGGCATGATCACCATCCCAGCAGCCAGTTTGGCAGGAGCACAGATTGTTCAGACAGGAGCCAACACCAATACAACCAGCAGTGGACAAGGAACTGTCACTGTGACATTGCCAGTGGCAGGCAATGTGGTCAATTCAGGAGGGATGGTCATGGTAAGAAAATTGATTCTTCAGCTCACTGTTTTCATCTGTAATTTATTTTTCTATATATCTCTTTGTCTTTGAAAATTCTTTAATTTGCAGTTTGATGTCTTTAATAAAGTGTTGACCTCTTGGGATTGACATTGATCCTTAAGGCACTTACAGAGATCTACTTTTGTAATAAACATTACAATGAACCATAAATTCATTCTGAATACCTACTGTATGCCGGGCATTGTTTTTGGTGCTGGAGATATAGCACTGGTTAAACAGATGTAAATGTCTGCTCTTATGTGATCTTATTCAGAATTGAAATAATGAAGGGAAAGTTAGGTTACTAATCTTCGATAATTGAAAATATATTGTCCATGGTGGATGAAACAAGAAGTAAGCTAAAAATCAGAAAGATTGTAATCAGAAATTAAAATATGTGTGATATAAATACATTGGGCAGATAGAGAATGAGAGTTGGGTGGTGTCTGTGCAAGCTAAGTCCTCATATGTCCAAATAGGATGTCAGTTCATGGTACCTAAAATAGTTAAATTAAGACTTGAGTAGTAGAAGCCTGCACAGAGGTAGAGGAAACTATCAGGAGAAAGGATACAGACATTCAAATTTGTTGTTATAGTTGGGAAGGGAATGGGGCACAGGAAACTATTACTTGTTTTCTCATATGGTTAGTACAGTGTTTTGTTTTTGTTTGTTTAGAAAAATTAGGATTGAATTATATAGTAAGCTAGCTGTTTGATTGAATTTGTTGTATAACTATAGGTATTTAGTAGCGTGGTAAATTTGTACCCGTTTTCTTTTATACTGTTTTGTGTTATGGTTACTGTTCCTAACCATTAGATGGAAGCAGACATTCCTAGAAAGTGTAGCCATGGATGAACAAGAATTTGGGCCTGGATATGTCATTTTTCAGTGTGGCTCCTGGGCCCCTTATGACAGAATCATGTGTAATATTTGTTTAAAATGCAGATATTTGGTATAAATGTTCTCCAGGAACTGCATTTAACTGAACGCCCTATAAAAGTGACTCTTTGTAACATTCAGAAGAAAATAGATTAACAGGGAGGGACCAAGAAACGTTCATATGTCCATACTTGATGTTACTTCTTAACAAATTCTGGTTTTCTCTTCACACAGATGGTGCCTGGTGCTGGATCTGTGCCCGCTATCCAAAGGATCCCTCTACCTGGGGCAGAGATGCTCGAAGAAGAGCCTCTCTATGTGAATGCCAAACAGTATCACCGCATACTTAAGAGAAGGCAAGCCCGGGCCAAGCTAGAGGCAGAAGGGAAAATTCCAAAGGAGAGAAGGGTATGTATTACATTGGGAGGGATGTAGGAAGAGAACACCAGGGTTCTACCTTTGGAATTACTTTTTAATGTATTGTTTCCTTGACTATCTTCCAAACAATTGAGGGCAGATAATTGTTACCGTTCCTAAAAATTGGCATTTGCTATTGTTATAAGTAGGTTGGACTACAAACACAAAAAAATAACAGTAGCATAAATAAGATGTTTTTTCTTACATAAAAGCAGTTCAGAGATAAATTGTCCTGGGCAGCACATTTCCACAGTTGTCAAAACCCATTCCTCTCCTGTCTTAATTGTTCTTATATCTTAGTATTGCTATTCATAGTGTAAGATGACTGCTTGGGCTCAAACCCAGGAGCAAAGGGAACAAGAAAGGCACCTCTCTGTGCTCGCTTCGGCAGCACATATACTAAAAGAAACGCACCTCTCTTTCAAGGAAACTTTCAGGAAGTTCCATACATCTCAGCCAAAATTTAATTACATGACCCCACTTACCTGCAAATAAGGCTAGGAAATGCAGTCCTTTTACTGAGCACCCATTTGCCCAACCAAAGGAGAAGCTATATATCAAGAGGTAAGTAGTGACCTCCACAGTACCTTTGGGGAATCTTTTTATTTATTACATTCATTTAGCATTCACCTTCTTATGGTAGTTATATATGGTTAGCTGCTAGCTAGTGTTTTCTCCAAAGCTGTCTCCATAATTCAAAGTCATAATTGCCCCGGTGGCTTTGATTACAGCTTTTCTAAACTTTTGAGGATGGAATGTATGCATTAGATAGCCATGCTGGTTCCCGCTAGTAGTTAAATGATTTTATTTCTCTTGGTTTAGAAATACCTTCATGAGTCTCGGCACCGTCATGCCATGGCACGGAAGCGTGGTGAAGGTGGACGATTTTTCTCTCCAAAGGAAAAAGATAGTCCTCATATGCAGGTAAGAAGATTTAAACCTTGCATTCTTCTTAGTGCCTTATATTTTTTTGGATGGAAGCCTTTACAGTGTCCTCTTATTATTACACTAAGGACTAATCACATTCTCTAAATAGGACGCAACATTGTGTCTCTCATATCCCCTTTCTTTTTTAGGGTGGGGGAAGATTTAAAAAAGAAATTGTGGTTTTCTCTCAGTTGCAGTTCACATTCCATATCATTTTACGTTAGATTCAGGTGTACAGCGTAGTGGTTAGACATTCATATAATTTATTCAGTGATCCCCTTGACTAGTCTAGTACCCACTGGGTACTATATATAGTTGTTGCAACATTACTGACTATATTCTCTAGGCTGCACTTTACATCCCCATGACTATTTTGTAACTGCCAATTTGTACTTCTTAATCTCTTCTTCTTTTTCACCCAGTTTCCCAAAGTCCCCTCCCCTCTGGCAACCATCAGTTTGTTCTTTGTACCGTGTTTCCCCGAAAATAAGATCTGGCCTGACAGTCAGCTCTAATGCATCATTTGGAGCAAAAATTAATATAAGACCTGATATATCATACCATATATCATATCATATCCTGTCTTATAGTAAAATTTAAGACCGGGTCTTATATTAATTTTTGCTCCAAAAGAGGCATTAGAACTGATTGTCCGGCTAAGTCTTATTTTCGGGGAAACACGTAGCTGAGTCTGTTTCTGTTTCGTTCGTTCATTTATTTTGTGTTTTAGATTCCACATATAAGTGACGTCATGGTATTTGTTTTTCTTAGTCTGACTCATGTCACTTAGCTTAATACCCTCTAAGTCCATCCATATTGTCGCATTCCTTTTGATCTTAAAAGTACCAAAGCTCTTTAATCCAGTGGCCTTTATTCCCTGATCTTTGCCAGTTATTGGTATTAATTCCTCCTTGAAATTCTCACTTTTCTTGATTTTCAAATAACAGCAGCAGCTAACACTTAACTGCTAGGTGCCAGCCATTAAGCACTTTTATAAGTTTTTTTCCCCTGTTGAATCTTTACAGCCTCAGAGATAGAAATTACATTTCTGTTTTACAGTTGAATCTGAGGTTTAGAGAAATTAAGTAGTTAGCCTAAGATAAAATATTTAATAAAATGATACAACTGAAATTCAAACCCAGGCAGTATAATCCAGAACTTATTCTGTAACTACTGTAGTATACTGGTTCTTATATCTAATTCCACTGATTTTATCTTATTGCCATTTTGAGTCAGTATATCTAAAATAGAACTCTTAATTTTTTAAAAAAGTTACTTGTTTTTTTTATGCCTTAACCAGTCAGTCACTCATCTCAAGAAGTGATATGTTCATCCACCCAGTTGCTAAAGCTTGAATTATCTACTTCTTGAAGAGGTCCTCTTGGTTTTACATCTAAAATACAATCTGAATCAGTTTACTTTTTTTCTCTCCCAACGGCTGTCAGCCTGGTCTAATCCTCCCTTCTTTTGCTTCCGTTAATACAGCAGCTGCCTACTGGTCTCCCTTCTTCCATTCTTGTGCCCCTGTCATCCATTATCTACATCTTAGTGTGATCCTTTTGAAATGTATATAAATCACATCACTGTCCTACCTAAACCCCTTCGACCCCCACCCTCTCCCATTTGCACGTAGACTAAAATCCAAAGTGCTTACGTAGGCCAACAAGGTCTGCATGATCTAGGCCTGCGGAGCTCTGGCTTCATTTCCTCCTGATCCCTGGTCTGGATGCTCTTGCTGTACTTCCTGTGCATCAGTCTGTCTCCTGCCATTGGGACCTTTGTCTTCAAAATAGCCAATCTGTAAAGCTTTTCGCTCCAATCGTTTGCTTGACTGGCTTTTTATCTTTTGGGTTTGGTTTAAATCTGAGAGTCTATCTCTAACCCAGCCTATCCAAAGTAGGTCTCTTCTCCCCCATTATTTCTCCACATCTTCCTTTTCTTAGAGTATAACAATAATTGAATTGCTTTATTTGTGTAGCTGTGCAATGGTTGTCTCCTTCACTAGACTGTCAGCTGTGTAGAGAGCAGAGGATTGTTTTGGTCTTGGCATAACGCCCCATCCAGAACAAGCACTGAGTAAATGTTTATTGAATTAATGGATCCCTCCCAGTACTGATACTACTTCATTCTGTGTGACCGTCATATCCCACCTGCACTATTGCCAAATCGGTTTTTATAAGGTAGTGCTTTTTCAATCATGCCTGGCGCCTACTCAAGGATACATGCTGGTTCCTCATTTCTTCCTGCAACAGATCTCAAACTATTTCTGTCGGACATCTAAGCAACTTTGCCTCATCACCCCCTCACCAATCAGACTAGGATTCCCCAGGGTCTCCACACATGAGCACTAGCTCCTATGCTATCAATTCCTACCTATAATATGAGAGCCCCTCCCCCTTTTTTCTCATTATTCATGCAGGGTATAAATACAGAGTGCCAGCTGTGGACATTATGCCAGGAACTCTCCTAATTCTTTGTGCTAACAATATGACCTCTGTCAAGTTACTTAGCCTCTTTTAGCCTCAGTTTCTTCACCTGTAAAGTGGGTGTTATTGTGCTGTTTCCCCGAAAATAAGACCTAACTGGAAAATAAGCCCTAGCATGATTTTTCAGGAGGACATCCCCTGAACATAAGCCCTAATGCATCTTTCGGAGCAAGAATTAATATACAACCCGGTCTTATTTTCGGGGAAACATGGTACTTCACAGGAGTGTTCTGGGGCTTTCGTGTAGTAAACCCCATTAGGCACCTACTTAGCCTAATGCATTGTATTCCTGGCGCATGATGACAGCTCAGTAAATGCTGGGTACTGTTCTCACTCATTGATCAAGATACAACTCCAGTCCTACCACCTTCAGAAATCTTTCAGCTTCTGTTTGGATCATGCCAGCTGAGACGGCAGGGCCCTGGTGTGGAAGAACTGAAGGGTTCCATGGACTGATCCTTGTCTTAACACTGCAGGTTTTAAGTGAGGTAGCAGGCAGAGTTTAGTGGAAAGAAGATTAAACGGGAGCCAAGAGATTTGGGAGTTAGTCCTTGCTGGGCTCCTGACTAAATTTTTGACTCTAGTTCAAGCAAATGAATCTATACATCGGGCATCAGGTTTATCTACAAAGTGAGTGCATTAAGTTAAATACATTCCAACGTTCTTTCTAGTCCAGTGTCACTAAGTGCTCAGTATTTAAATATGAGAAAATAATGACATAAAGGTACAATATGACATGGGTCTTTTTCTTAGCCACCTCTAAGGACCCTTAACCTTAAGGGTAGAGCACACAGGTGTTTGGGAAGAGATACTATGTCAACTCTGCAGTGTCTGGTAATGGAGTGCCAGCCCAGGTTTTTAATCCTTTTAAGAATAAGGTTTATTGTCTCTTATTTCCTGCTGGAGCTGCATTTTAATCCAGGTATGCAGACTTAGATGCATTACAGAGCTTCGGTTTACTTGGCAAAGTGGTGTCTATTCCCTTGGTGATAAAGTTCCCTGTTGCTTTTGCAAAGGATTTTAATCATCATTATGCTTTCTTTATCTCCAGGATCCAAGCCAAGCAGATGAAGAAGCCATGACACAGATCATTCGAGTGTCCTAACCCCAGGCCATGTGATGGAGCTGGTTAAGGTCATGTTCCTCGCCACTGTTGCCCACTGTTCCAGGAAAGTGATCAATTCTTCCGATGGGACACTGATGATCACATTCTGCCCTTTTCTACAGGACAGAAACCCACTTAATTTTTAATAAGTGGCTCAGCATTATACTTGCAATGGTGTCTGGCAAATGAAGTTGCAAGCCTTTGTCTCACCCTTTCAGTCGGGACGTATTTTAGACTGTTGATGACATTGACATTTCATGGATTAGGATGATGCAAGGGACCTCTGCCAGCCCAGCAGTACCACACACAGCACTTGTGTTGACTGGTGAAGCCAGCCAGCCATCTCAGTGGGGAGAACAAGCTTCTCAACCTAAATTGCAATCAGGGAAGCAGTCCTTCCCATGGATTCTAAAAATCACCCATCCCTCTGATGAGGGATCTCAGGCGGACTAAAATGAATGGACACTTTGTATTCAGAGATGACTTCCAGGCAAGGAAGTTCCATCTCATGATATGGAAACAATAAATTCTCTGAGATACATTCATCTGATCTGTGGTAATAATGAGAATCTCTGTCTATCCAGATGATAGGTTGGTATTTTTGGACTCCAGCCAAGAAAAAGCTAATTCTGGGGATAGAGTTTTAAAAGACTCAAGCACTAAAAATATAAATTGCTGAATCGTCTTTAGCTTTGACAAGTTGTGGTCTGCTTGTCTGCCTGTGGAGGTCATCTGTACCATAGTTCTTACTATGGCTACTTTTAAGACAATTAGAGGGTATTGGACCTTGAAACTGCCTTTCCTAAGTAGAGAACAAAACTACAACAACAACAAAAATACAACAACTTCTGTGGTGAAGTGCTAAGGACATTTTGTAGTAACTCCTACTAACCAGAGAGCCAAACTAGAGATTTTCAATCATAGGCTTGGTGACAGCATTTGGGAAACAGAAGGGTTTGTGTGTGTGTCAGTCTAGAAGAGAGCAAGTAGTATATATACCCATTTGTTGTCATACAGCATGATTCTCCAGTGGATGGATGCCTGGGATGGATCTTTAAGATGAAGAGGCAAATTTACATTCACACTACCCTTTTAATAAGCACGGAACAGGAGAAGTCTGAGATGTGGTCCTTGATAATTTTCTGGAAAGCACTGTTCAATCAAGCTGTCCTGGACAACGCAGGTTACCTGTTAGAGCGTGAGGTGGATGTTGGCTTCACTCCTGCAGCGCTTTGTGCTGGCCACAAAGAGTACACTTTCTCATTCTTCCCATGGCAGCTGACTCTTTGGTGCCAGTTTCCAGTTGTTTCCCCGTTTTCTCCGTAGGCCTTGTGCAGAAAGGTTTTCACATTGCACCCACATTTTGCAAATAACTGCAGACTGGAAATAGAGATTCCTGCAGTGTCAGACACTGGGTCACAGTTCCCAGAATGAGTTGTGCCTCAGAAATCCATTTCCTTTCCAGATGTTGAACCCCGGGAGAAAAAAGATGGTATTTCAGAAGAGCCGCTGCCTTCTCTGGAAACAAAGAAGGAAAACTTAATTCTTTTGAAGAACATTTGGGTTTGACTTAAATACCAAGAGTAAAGATTGGCTCTGTTTTTTATAGTTTTATTAAGGAAAAGATACTAAACCCTCTAAAGAAAACATCACATAAGGAAATCATTGTAATGGTAGAAATAGAGGTACAGAACTATGCAAAGGAAGGAGGAAGTGTGAAGTATCTTCCTAATTCCTGGAATCTAGTCATCTGTCCTAGCTTCCAGGTATCAGGAGAGGCAGATACTTTGGTAAGCTCACTAGAATCTTCTGGCTCTTTACATGAGTTTCTGATATTCATTCAGTAAGCCCCAAGTCTTCAGATGATAGATTACTAAAAACCATGAGGAATTTATATCCCTTGGTTTGTTTAGGAATCATTAAGATGCAGAGTTCAGAAATTCCTCAGACCTAATTTCTAGTACATAAGTCAACAGCAGTTCTAAAATGATATTTATTTGTGTCTATAAGTTTGTATATAGTAATACCAACCTCATATTGTTGCAGAATTTTTTATATTTTCATGAGTTTGAGTTTTGTTTGAAATGAAATGCTTCAGTTATCATTTTGTCTTTGCATTTCAGCTAACTCATGGCCTTTTTATTGTGGTCATTTTAGCACACCATAACAACCCACAAAGTGGGGGAGGGGAGGGTTTGGATTTTTTTTCTTTATTTGTTACCGGAAGTTATTTTACTCATTTGTCCTTGTGACTAGTGATGATTTCATAGATGCAGAGTGAATGGATGAGTGAATAATTGGTTTAATGCATAGTTATTTCACTTGAGTGCTTTTTTTGCAGGATAATTGTAAATGTATATATTTTAATTACACTGGTACCTTGAACATGTCAGTGTCTGTACCACTGGACCAACAGCATTTCCTGGCTATTGGGTGCCTGATAATAATGTCTTGATTTTCCTTTGGGACTCAACTACATAGAAGGTTCCCCCCTACTTCTCCCCCAGGAGTAGGGGGAGTACAGGCGATTGATCATTGATGTCATTGCAATTGTTATTTTTTAAAATAAATTTATAAAAACAATAAAAAGTGATTTGTATTTTGATGAGTCTCCATCCCCTGGGTTCTAGGTTGCGTTTATAATGTTGAAATTGTGATCTCTGTAAACAGATGTGACCTCTGTGGACAATGTCAAACTTGTAATGTCTGGGTCTCTTAGTCATCTCTCTCCCATTAATTTATTTTCCTTCCCTTTTGGTCCTTCCACCCTGCTGAGGAGATATTTTCTGTCACCTGTGAGCTGATCACATTTTGGCTTAATACTGGAAGTGTTAAAATGCAAAGTAGGGCTGGCCGGGTGGCTCAGGCGGTTAGAGCTCCGTGCTCCTAACTCCAAAGGCTGCCGATTCGATTCCCACATGGGCCAGTGGGCTCTCAACCACAAGGTTGCCGGTTCAAATATCTTCGACTCCCACAAGGGATGGTGGGCAGGGCCCCCTGCAACTAAGATTGAACACAGCACCTTGAGCTGAGCTGCCGCTGAGCTCCCGGATGGCTCAGTTGGTTGGAGCGCGTCCTCTCAACCACAAGGTTGCTGGTTCGACTCCCGCAGGGGATGGGGGGCAGCGCCCCCTGCAGCTAGCAACGGCAACTGGACCTGGAGCTGAGCTGTGCCCTCCACAACTAAGACTGAAAGGACAACTTAACTTGGAAAAAAGTCCTGGAAGTACACACTGTTCCCCAATAAAGTCCTGTTCCCCTTCCCCAATTAAATCTTAAAAAAAAAAAATCATGAACCCTGTGGGGGACGGATTACACTTGCCTTTAAAAAAAAAAGCAAAGTAATTCCATGAGTAAAATTAGCTACCAAAACAGCGTTGATTTGTTAGGTGTTGGAGAACTACAGTGAAGATGTAATTTTTAGATTTTGTTTTTATTTCTGCGGAGGAAAAAAAAAAACTTTTCTGATTATTAAAAAATCCACAAGGTGCTCACCCTGTCGCTGTGTGTTCTCCAGGAATCTGAGCCATTGTACAAATCTCAGAACCCGGAGTTCAGAGAAAAGCAGCCTGGGGGGGCCCTCGCATGAGAGGCCTGATAGATCCGTCCTGGCAGACAACAGAAACAGAAGGAACGCTGCCTAACAATTGGAACGCACTAACAGTAAAACAGGCTTAGTCCGACGGTGTTTGAATTTAAAAGCCATCCTGAGCTGCTTTAGTCAGATGCCCGCGCACTGGTCTTTAGAAATCCAGAGATGACCCAGGTTTGTGCCTCAGCCAGAAGCAGAGACGACCCTACTGATGTTGATCCCCGACGACCTGTTTTATCGTAGAGCACCTTCACCACGTTTCAAGACACGAAGCACCCTTGCTACTTCTAACGCGCTTCTCCGCGCTGCCTCGCGCCCCGCGTCCAGGGCGAGGGCTACCTCGGCCCCTAGCAGGTGGGCGGGGCCCACGGCCGCCTTCGATCAGCGCGGCCACAAGGAAGCCCACACTGATTGGTTCGTGGGAGGGCTCGCCAGGGCCGTCGATGCGGATTGGCTGCTACACCGAGGACCCTGTTTCCGGTCGCCCAGCGGTCAACCCCGCCGCCACCATGGCGACCGGCGAGCAGGTGGGGGCTCCGCTTCTGTGGCCTGTGGAGGCCCGGTTGGCGGCGCTGCTTCCCGACCTGCTGGTCTTCAGGAAGCCCCGGGGATCGGAGCCCGAGCTCGCCACGGCCCAGGGCGTTCTCCTCGGCGTCCACGTGACGGGTGAGGGCGACGGGAGGCGTGGCCGCTGCGGTGACGGGCGTGGCCCCGCGGGGCGAGCCGAGGTGCCGCGCGCCGCCGCCGCGGGCCGCCCCGAGGGTCGTCGTCGGAGCAGCGGGGCGCCTGTAGGGGTGATGAGGCTCAGCCCCTGAGTTCTCCTCGGAAATGATGAGGCTCAGCCCCAGAAAGGGGCGAGGGGCGTTCTGCGGCCGCGCGGCCGGCTCCGAATCCCACTTTCTCCCCATGCCGCGCGTTGTCCCAGA
Source organism: Rhinolophus hipposideros (assembly GCF_964194185.1). Taxonomy (NCBI): domain Eukaryota; kingdom Metazoa; phylum Chordata; class Mammalia; order Chiroptera; family Rhinolophidae; genus Rhinolophus; species Rhinolophus hipposideros. Next base: position 98,139,035 of record NC_138049.1, on the reverse strand, counting down.
GGCGTCTTTCTTCGTCCGATACTTGTGCTCACGCAGCTCATGCTTTCGGTCCGATAGTACGTGCCCGCCATTGTGGGAGTGAGAGAAGTAGCGGCCGCTTTGAGAGTAGTTCGTTTCACAAGTATTTGTGGAGTGCACACGTCGTGGACATGAAGCTGGGTGATAACGAGGTGCAACCCGCCTGGCGCTGGGTACCTCCTAAGGGAACCGTGTTAGAGGACGCTGGAATGACCCAGACTCCGGGAGCTCCGCTGCCTTCGCTCTGGTCTGACGCCCGGAGGGAACAGGGCCGAAGGTGTAGCATCCGCGGCTCACAGTCCTCTCTGCTTTGTTGGCCAGGGTTTACGGCGTTAATGGACCGCTTCAGCCTGACCTGCACGTCGGAGCATGACATGGACAAACTGGCCCACACCTTCAGCTACTACATTAGTGGCATCGTGGAGCGTGAGTGACCGTGGTGGGGGAGCAAGAAGTGCGGTCCTGGGCCTCGGAGGGGTGCTGACGGACGGAGGCCTGCGGGATTGTAGAAGAGATGCTGACGCGTCCTTCTTCTCACGCTCTCATCCTATTTCTTCAGGTCGCCCCGGACAAGCGGGACCGTTGCCTATATCCGCCACTCCACTCAGTGCCACGTCCTGCTGACTCAGTGTTCGCCCTGTGCAGAGGGGTGGGGGGAAGCTGACTTTAACTTTGCATGTTTGTCCTTTATTTCAAACTAAGGGATTCCTCAGGTTGTCCCTTCGGGTGCACGCACAGGAGGCACAATGTAATGTGTTTTATAATTTACAAAACACTTTCCTGTTCTAGTATTGCATTTTGATCCTGTGAGTAGGAATGAGTGTTTTCGTTATTTTCCGCCATGTATTAAGCTTGTGGGTATTTGCCTAATCTGGGGGGAAAAAACCATTTTTATTTGTGCAGCGAGCATGTTTTGAGCACCTACTCTGCGACATGCACTATAATAGGTGCAGAGGGTGCAAAAACCTATTCTTGAGCTTTCAGTCTAGTAAGACCTAACCAACAGAAATTACTCTAAGGGTGATCCTACACCCTTTAGTATTTATGTAACATTCCCTTTCTTTACTGATAAGTGCCCCATACAGTTATGTCCATCAGAGATTCACCAGAAGACTTACTTTGTGGCATCTCCTTTAGAAATGTGATTATTTGACTCACCCCTTTCCCCTGAGGAACAAGTATAAAAGGTCTTTCAATTTTTCTCATCAAGTTTATTTAGATGAAAGGGGGAGATAGGAGATAGAAATCAAGTATTAAGTAGGAATTATAACACCAGGAACTGCTGGGTGCTAGAAATAAGGGGAAAATAAGACATGATACCTGCCTTTGTGGAGCCATTTTAGTGAGAGAGAGAGAATAAGTAAATGAGATAATTGTAGCTTATATATTCTACAAAGGAAATAAATAGGGTATAGTGGTTAAAATAAAACGAATTGTAGGGTGAGAGAGTTTCTGTATTAGATAGGGTATAGGCTCCTCTGAGAAGATGATGTTTTAAGCTGAGACATAAATGATGAGGGGAGCACCTTGTGAAGAGCCAAGGGTAAAGCATTTCAGACGGAAGAATGCCACATACAAAGGTTTTGAGATGGGAGAAAGCTTGGCATGTTCTCAGAACTGAGAAGGCCAGTATGGCTATAGCATAGCTCGCAGGGGAAGAGTGGCTTGAGGTGTGGTTGGAAATCATCAAACTCTGTAGGCCACAGTAAGGAGTTTGGATTATATATGTTTGTACCAAGGGAAACTGGAAAGGTTCTAGCAAAGGAGTGATGTGATCTGATTTACATTTTTTTAAAGCTCATTTTAGCTGCCTCATGGAGATTGCATTATAGGGAGTAAGAACGGAAGCTGGACGAGGCAACTGGAGCAGTTGTAGAGAGATGATGGAGATTTGGTCTAGGGTAGTGGTTCTCAACATTAGATAACCATTTGGGGAGCTTTTAAAAATCTTGATATCTATACCTCACCCCAGACCAATGATATCAGAATATCCTGAGGTAGGCTCAGGAATAGGGATTTTTTTTTAAAGTTTCACAGGCAGTACCATTGTGCAGACAGTTAAAAATGTTGGTCTAAAGATTTGGCAGTGGAGCTGTATAGAGATGGATTGATTTGAAATACGTTTTTCGGGTTCTACAGACAGGATTTGCTGATGTATTGGATTTCAGTGGGAAGTGGTGTGGAAAGGGAACCTCAAGTTTTCGGCTTTCGTGATTGAATTGATGGTGGCATCACGTACCCAAATGGGAAATGCTGGGCTTTGAGAAAGAAAATCAAGGGTTCTGCTCTGAAGATACTGAGTTTGAGGGGTCAAGAAGTCATTCAAATGGAGTAATCAAAATGAGCATTGATGGGGAGAATATAAATACAGAAAAAGAGCCTAATACTGAGGCTTGAAGAACTTCATGGAAGGACTGTGATTAGGGAGAAAGAACCTACAAAAAAGACTGAGATAGCCAGCGAGGTAGGGATATTCTGGTATTCCTGAAACCATAAAGGAAGTAGCGTCTCTAGAAGAGGATGGTGGCCAGCTGGGTTGAAAATGAAAAGTGTCAAATATAGGGAGGTCAGAAAATATTGAATTTAGCAAGATGAATGCTGTTGATGAAGTACAGAGATGAAAGTCAGACTGGAGTAAGCTGAGAAGAGAATGTAGAAAAAAATTCAAGAGTGAATAGGCTATGAAGAGAAAATTGTATATAGTCAATTCTTGAGATCTTGTGTGTGTGACTCTATTATGATTTATTTAATCCCATATTGTATGTTGTTTACATTTTTTTTACTATAAAGAACAATGACATTGACATCTTAGAACATTAATGTTTTCCTACTTGTTTTATTTCCTTCGGATAAACTACCTGAAGTGAAATATCTGATATGAACATAAAAAGGAGGCCAATTTAAATTTTTGATCATATTATTCTCTAAGAAAGTTAGATCAGCTTACACTCTTGCTAAAAAATATGTTTAAATAACAAGTTTTCATATCTTTGAAAATTGAGGATTATCAATATTTTTATTACTTTTGAGAAAGAATGGAAGTGATGTCTATTTTAACCTATAATTATTTGATGATTATCCACCAATAAATACATTGTCCTGTATTTGTGGACTTTTTAAATTAATTTCAGGTGTACAAAACAATGTCATAGTTAGACATTGACACCCCTCACAAAATGAGAACCCCCTCCCCAGTCTACTATCCCTCTTACGTCATACACAGCTGTTTCAATTCCATTGGTTGTAGTTCCATTGACTATATTCTCTATGCTGTATTCCATATCCCGTGAATATATATATATATATATATTCAATTATAGTTGACATTCAGTATTATTCAGCTTTCAGGTGTACGAGAACATAGCACAGTGATCAGGCATGTACAAAGTCCGTGAAGTGGTCTCCCTAATAAGACAAGTGCCTATCTGACGCCCTACAAAATCTTGACAACATTATTATGTTCCCCAAACTGTCTCATATGGCAATACTGTGACTACTAATTTGTACTTTCTAATCCTGTTACCTTCTCTCCCATGCTCACCCCCTCCCATCTAGCAACCATCAGTTTGTTTGTTTTGCTGGCAGTGTAGCAGAAAAATAGCCCGAATAGCTAGAAAAAAAGATAAAGTCAAGAATAGGTAGGTTAATTTTGCTGTGTTTTGTTTCTGTTTTTAAAAAATATTGGTAGGAATGATCCAGTAGAGAGAAGATAAGGCAGGGAGTGAAGTTCTTGAGAAGCACAAATAGAAGAGAACAGGAGTACTTCTTCCATTTTAGAGAAGACAAATACAAGTACAGACAGATTTGGGGAGAAGCTAGGAGGAAGGAAAAAAGGAACACGAGCCTTGGAGTACACAAATAGACCAGAAAAGATATGAGGAAAACTCTGTAGGCCATTCTTTAGATCACATATGATTCTGCCATGATCTGTATACCTCTGGTTTTGACTTATTTTCCTCTCTCTCTCCCTTACTCATTTTCAGATGTGCTCTGTTTTGGAGGGGATATCCTAAATATCACAGGTATTTATCTGTTTTTCTGAATATTTAAAGGACTGCAAGTGAGGGAGACTGTATTTGGATGGAATGTTTATTCAGCATTGTTTGGTTATTTAAAATGTGCTTTTAAATTCTATTTATTTTTATTTATTTTTTCTCTGGGCTCCAAATGCTCCTAGTCGTGCTTGAGGGTAAGCCTTTCAAAAAGATACTCGCCAAGCCGGGCCTGGGAGCTAGCGGAAACAAAGATGAGAGGACACAATCTGCCTCTAAGGGGCTCCCAGTCTAATTGAAAGTCTTGCCCGTATTAAGCTACATATGCTTAATACTGAACGACAAAAAAAACAAGTGCTGTAAAGCATTCATGAGAAAACTAATGAGAAACCTGGTCATTAGTAACAAGTTACATGTAAGATAAGGAGGGATCGAATGTCTCCTATATGGAGAACTCTCAGGATCATTAACAGCTTTATACCATAGAATTGGCCTTTTTATTAAAACTTAAACCAGCCATAAAATTATACTTGAACTTATATTTTGTGAATCTATTTGCTAGTACCCTTCCCCTTCTTTTAGTATACTGATGGAGGGAAGGTTACCAAAACTATCTTTAAATGTTAGGAACATTTCAGTTTCTACCTAATATAATCACGTTTTTGTATGCTCAATGGTTTTCAGGATCTAAAGCAATATTTTAACCCAGGAAGGGCCAAGAAACCTTGCCTGACACCTTACTTGAGATCTTCTGCATTATTGGGAATTTTGCCCTGCCCAGGTGAATCCAGATATTTGACCTCTGTCAGCCTGTCTTGTGTGTTTCTGCAGGTAATGTGCTCCTGGCACTCTGGACAGTGGAACAGAATCAACTCAGTGACATCATTACTCTGGTGGCAAAATGCAGTCTGGAGATACAGGAGAAATTTGGGATCTACCATACCAGAGAAGGCCAGGATCTACAGCTAAAGATAGGTATTAGCTACTGAAAGAGATCCTGTTGGAAAAGCAAACAAAAAACCCAACCACTATAAAAAATTCAAACAATAAGTGACAAATTGGGGAAATATTTGCAACTCATATAGACAAAGGCTGAATTTTTCTAATATAGAAGGAACACTTAGGAATCAAGAAAGGACTAACATTTTAAGAGAAACATGGGCAAAGGATATGAATAAATAGTACATAGACAAAGAAATACATCTCTTTTAACGTGAAAAGATGGTCAACTTCATAACTAAAAAAATGTCAATTGAAAGTACATTGAGATCATTTCTCATGTATAGATACACAAAAATTCAGATGCTGAACACACTGTGTTGAGGCTGTGAAGAAGGGTATTGATTGCAATATGATTTGTAATAAACAATTGAAAACTATCTATAGGAGACTGATTTAATAAACACTGATATGTCTACTCAGTGAGATTCTTTCTCTGCAACTTTAAAAAGATGTTCTATATAGCAATATCTCCAAAATATAGTTGAGAAAATGTAAGATGCAAAGAAAGCATTGTGTTTAGTATGCTACCTTTTTATGTAAGGAGGGAAAATAAGAATTTTTATTTTTTTATATTTGTATTAAAGAAACATTGGAAATATATATAAGAAACAAAAGTTTACTTTGTTTTGTGCACCTGCAACTAATAAAAAAAAAGAAGCAAAAGTTAAACTACAAGAGGAAAATTGTGTGTAGATGGGTATATAGATGGAATCAGACTTTTTAATGTATATTCTTCAGATAGTTTGGTTTTTGAACTATGTTTTATATAATAAACAATACAATAAAAATTAAAAAGCTGCACAGAGAGTCAGGATTGGGGGGAAGCTCTATACATAAAGCTTCTTCACAGGAGTTCAGAAACCTCAAGGCATTTTTGAATTAAGGCAAAAGTTGACTGCTGCTTTTCATTTATATTTTGAGCAGTAGTGAAGAATCTTATTCTGTCTTATATATCATCTTTCCTGGCCTACAGTTCTTTTTTGTTTTTTGTCTTATTGGGGAATAATTCACAATTGATACTGAATATAGACATATTTATATACTTTTTAAGCCATCACTGCAATCAAGATAGTGAACATATCCATTACTCACAAAAGTTTCCTTGTGCCCATTTATAAACCCTCCCCTTCCACTACTCCCTACTTGATCCCCAAGCATCCACCTTCTATCATTAGAGTTTATTTTGCATTTTTAAACATGTTATGTAAGTGGAATCATACAGTATATACTTTTTGGTTCCTTTAATTCAGCATAATTATTTTGAGATTCATCCATGTTGTAGTGTGTTATCAATAGTGCATTCATTTTTATTGCTAAGTAGTATTCTGTTGTATGGATATGCTAAAATTTGTTTTTCATTCACTTTTGATAGACAATTCAGTTGTCAATTTTTTGGCTATTAAAAATAAAGCTGTTATGGCTTCTGCAGATCAGGAGTTGGACCACAACACCTGCCATTCCTCCCAGCCTTTCCTCCTGCAGAACGAAGAGCAATAGAACTCTGTTGTTTTGCCTTTTACTCTGAGGGAAGAGAAGCAAATGATGAGAAAATAATGAATGTCAAAGGAAAAGTGATTCTGTCAATGCTGGTTGTCTCAACTGTAATTGTTGTGTTTTGGGAATATACCAACAGCCCAGAAGGCTCTTTCCTGTGGATATATCACTCAAAAAACCCAGAACTTGGTGACAATGGCAGTCAGAAAGACTGGTGGTTTCCAAGCTGGAAACAGAGTCAGAATGGGACCCACAATTACCAAGGGGAAGAAGAAAACATAGACAAAGAAAAGGAACAAAGAAAGGAAGACAATGCAGAAGAGCGTAAGCTAAGCTGTGGAAGCGCGTAATCCACAGAAATGCCCAGAGGTTGTGACAGAGACCAGATGGAAGGCACAATAGACGCATCTTAGAAAATTACTATGACAAACAGAAAATTACTGTGGGTTTGATGGTTTTTGCTGTCGGAAGATACATTGAGTGTTACGTGGAGGAGCTGTTAACATCTGCACATAGACTCTTCATGGTTGGCCACAAAGTCCTATTTTGCCTCATGGTGGACAACGTCTCCAGGTCTCCCTCGATAGAGCCGGGTCCTCTGTGTTCCTTCAGACTGTTGGAGATCCAGCCTGAGAAGAGGGGGCAGGACATCAGCATGACGTGCATGAAGGCCACTGGGGAGCACATCGTGACCCACATCCGGCATGAGGTCGACTTCCTCTTCTGCATGGACGTGGACCAGCTCTTCCAGGACACCTTTGGGGTGGAGACACTGGGCCAGTCGGCGGCTCAGCTACAGGCCTGGTGGTACAAGGCAGAGCCTGACGAGTTTATCTATGCAAGATGGAAGGAATCAGCAGCATACATTCAATTGGGCCAAGGGGCGGTTTTGGAGAAACCCCTGTTCAGGTCCTAAACATCACCCAGGAGTGCTTCATGGGAATCCTCCAGGACAAGGAAAATGACATAGAAGCCGAGTGGCATGATGAAAGCCACCTAAATAAGTATTTCCTTCTCAACAAACCCACTAAAACCATATCCGCAGAACATTGCTGGGATTATCACATAAGCCTGCCTTCATATATCAAGACTGTCAGGATAGCTTGCCAGACAAAAGCATGTAATTTGACTAGAAATAATATTTGACTATAAATGTGCCATTAGGTTTGTGAATTTGAGAGAGTAATATTTTGGCTACTTCCTCGGAAAAGTAACTTAATTTTAACTTAAAGAAAAATACTAACAAGACACCAATCTAGCAAGTACATACTATTCCTCCTTTTAACTGAGCCTTGTAATATGGGAGAATGAACCTATAGTAATCAGATGTGAATTCCCAGTGATTTCCTATCTATTCTGGGTTTGGGCAAAATACTGTCAGCTGAACAAAAAATACATATATTTTTTTTATCACAGGCAAAGAAAAAGCCAGGAAGAAACACTCTACATGTGCCAGATAATGAGCTGTAGAAAAGAGTGCTAAGGGAAGTGTTTGGCAACAAGATACAATTGTGGGGAGTTCCCCTTGATTTCAGTGTTTTCCTGTCTTTGCTGAATCTAAAGCAACATAGAGTTGCTTTGCCGCAGGAGAACTCTTAGTGAGGACACAGTCTACTTTGGCAGTCCTCAAATGGTTTCAATAGCAAGTTGCTTCAGGCCTTTTGTAGCCCATGTCCTTTTGTCTCAGGGTGTTGGTTGTCTTCTGTGCGAAAGACTGGTTGGGATTCTCAGTGGATATCATGGTGGTGAATGTTTGGAGTCACAGAATCTCAATGAGCCAGTGGGTGCTCAGGAAGTGCAAACAAAGCCTCAAAGTGGGTTTGAGTGTGTGCCTTCTCTGAGAAAATAAAACCTACATTTTTTCTACCGTTGCGTTGTGCCTCCTACTCTTCACTTCTTGCCAAAAAATATCACAACCCAGCAAAACAAAGCCACCAAAACTGAAGAAATGTACTTTGTAAAAGGAGATCACATGTCAGATAGGACCCTTGCTTCTCTGTAACTCAAGTTTTCTGGGATCCATTTTGGAGTGGGAAAGTTAATGATTTAAGTCCTAAAAGAAATCTATCCTGTCCTGAAAGAATATAGAAAAGGGCTGATGTTTACTTTTGAGAGATTCTTGGTTTTTTTAATGCATTTAAATTTAAATCCCAAGTAAACAAACTAAAGATCTCATTAATAGTTATTCTTAAACATTAAAAAAAAATAGTTACTGATTTACAATTGAATAAATTATTTTCTCATTAGAAAAATAAAGAAAGCTGTTATGAACATCTGTGGACAGGTCTTTGCATGGAGGACATATGCATTTATTTCTCTCGGGTAAATACCTAGCAGTGGATGGTCTGGGCCTTATGGTGGATATATATTTACCTTTTTAAGAAATTGCTAATGTGTTTTCCAAATTGGTTGTTCCATTTTACATTTCTACCAGCCATATATGAAGGTTCCAATTTCTCCATGTTCTTGTCAATACTTATTATTGCCTGTTTAAAGAACTTCCTTTAACATTTCTCATACTACGGGTTTGCTGGAGATGTGTTAGTTCAGCTCTTGTATGTCTGAAAAACAACCTTTATTTCACCTCTGATTTTGAAAGGTATTTTCAGTTGGTATAGAATTTTATGTTGACAAGGATTTTTTCTCTCTTACATGAAAGCTACTGTTCTACTGTCTTCTTCCTTGCTATGTTTCCATCAAGCAATCTGCTTTAATTTTTATCTTTGTTTCTTTGTATGGAACGTGTCCTTTTTTTCTTCTGGCTACTTTTAAGATTTTTTTCTTCATCACTGGTGTTAGGGAATCTGATCATGATGTGCCTTCGTACAGTTTTCTTCATTTTTCTTGTGCTTAGGACTCATTGAACTTCTTTGATCTATAGGTTTTTCGTTTTTATCAAATTTAGAAAATGTTCTGCCTTTATTTCTTCAAATAATTTTTTTTTGTTTCTCCTCCTCTTGCCAGTTACACACATTAGACTGCTTGAAATTGTCCCATGACTTACTGGTGCTGTCTTTACTGTTTTTCTTTTTTTCTCCCTGTCTTTCATTTTGGATAGTTTCTATTGCTGTGTTTTCAGGTTTACAAACCTTTTCTTTTGCAATGTCGAATTTGCCCTTGATCCTATCTAGTGTATTTTTCATGTCAAACCTTGTAGTTTTTTGCTTGGAACTTTGATTTGGGTCTTTTTTTTTTTTTTTTTTTTTTTTAATCTTCTATAGCTCTACTTGGTCAGTCTTTTCTCTGGATTCTTGAATATATGGAATATTTTATAATTCTTTTAATATCCTTGTCTACTAGTTTTATCATTTGTGTTATTCTGGGTTGGGTTTGATTGATTGATTTTTCTTCTCGTTATGGATCATATTTTCCTTTTCCTTTGCATGCCTGGTAAATTTTGGTGGGTTCCAGCCATTAGGAATTAACTTGTAAGGTGCCGGATTTTTAAAATGTTATAATATTCTTGAGCTTCGTTCTGGGATGTGGTTAGCTTGATCCTTTCAGGTTTTGCTTTTAAATTTCGTTGGATGGGACCAGAGTTGCACTGGGTCCAGAGCTAATTTTGCCCCATTCCTGAGGCAAACCCCTTCTGAGTTCTGTACCTAGTATCCTGTGAATTATTAAGTTTGACGCTCTGTGGGAGCGGAACTATTCCATCCCTGTGTGATATCTAGCATTGTTCCTTCTAATTTTTTCAGGTGGTTCTTTCCATGGCCTCAGTTGGTTTCCTCACATTGATGCACTTATCAGTACTCAGCTGAAAACTTGAGGTGGGGACCGTGTACAGATGGTTGGACTTTTCTCTGTATACGTCTCTCCAGTACTCACAGTGACCTATGAAGTCTAGCCACTTTGGCCTCCTTAGACTCTGAGCTCTGTCTTCTCGGCTTGGGGAGTTCTCTGGGATGCACCTGGGTTTCCACTCCTGAGATATGTCCTGGAAACTCTCCAGACAGTAAACTGGGGTATCAGAGGGTTCACCTAGTTTATTTCCCATTTCTCTAGGATCAGTGTCCTCCATTACCTGACATCTCACTGTCTTCAAAATTGTTTCATGTATTTTTTCCAGTTTATTAGTTGTTCCCAAGCATTATGGTAAATTTACTACCTGTTTCCCATCATGGCCAGAAGCATATGTCTTTGCAATTCTCTTAAAACTATTTTCCAGGGCAGTCTCGGTGGCTCCTTCGGTTGGAGCTCCATGCTCCTAACTCCGAAGGCTGCCAATTCGATTCCCACATGGGCCAGTGGGCACTCAACCACAAGGTTGCCGGTTGGACTCCTCAACTCCTTGACTCCCGGAAGGGACGGTGGGCTGTGCCCCCTACAACTAAGATTGAACATGGCACCTTGAGCTGAGCTGAGCTGCCTCCCGGATGGCTCAGTTGGTTGGAGTGCGTCCTCTCAACCACAGGTTGCCGGTTCAACTCCCGCAAGGGATGGTGGGCAGCGCCCCCTGCAACTAGCAACAGCAATTGGACCTGGAGCTGAACTGCTCCCCCCACAACTAAGACTGAAAGGACAACAACTTGGAGCTGAGCTGCGCCCTCCACAACTAAGACTGAAGGGACAACAACTTGACTTGGAAAAGTCCTAGAAGTACACAGTGTTCCCCAATAAAGTCCTGTTAAAACAAAACAAAAAACATTTTCCCCTTGTTTTTTGCTTAGATTGGGTGACTAAGTAAGGGTAGATTTCTTAGTTATACCATGTTTCCCAGAAAATAAGAACTAGCTGGACAGTCAGCTCTAATGCATCTTTTAGAGCAAAAATTAATATAAGATCCAGTTTTGTATTATATAAGACCCGGTCTTATAGTAAAATAAGACCGGGTCTTATATTAATTTTTGCTCCAAAAGACACATTAGAGCTGATTGTCTGGCTAGGTCATATTTTTAGGGAAACATGGTAGTCACTTTTCCCCTGGCAAGCAAACCATTTCTTTCAGATGTGTTAGCAGTAAGAAACCCCTCTGGGCAAGAAAAACTGGAGGTGGTATAAGGGTGTATGGCAAAGCCCATGTCTGATAAAACACTGATTGTCTTCAGCCCTGGTTATACATGAGGAGGGATAATGTGACTATGACATCAGCCTCTGAGCATAACCGTTAGGTCTCTGCCATGAGAAGCTCGCTGTCCGTGAGAAGAGAAATTTAGAGACAAGGTTCTTAGACGCCTAGAATCTTTTGTTCTTCTCCCGTAGAACCCAGGCTTGTTTGAATGTCTAGGTGTGTTTGAGACAGAAGGAAACCTAGAGCCAGGTATTCTTTTTCAGGGTGAGGTCACCGAATACTTCTGCAACTATGGGCAGTAACAAGATTGGCTTTACACACAGAGCAATGTGAGGACTCCGGAACCCTCCCTGTGCGTGGTTTTCCAGTTGAGTTTAGCTGTTCACCACTTGTCTCCTTTTTTTCTGGATAGGTCTGTCTGCAGGTCGGATTTCCCAAGTTGTTGTTGGAGACGAGCAGCGACAATACCTCTTGGTGATTGGACAAGATGTAGACGATGTCCAGTTAGCGCAGCGTTTGGCTCAAGCAAATGAGATTGTCTTGTCCTGGAACTGCTGGAAGCTCTGTGCGCAGTACATGTTTGAAGTGGAAATCATGAGGGAGGATGAAGCCGTGAAGGTAGGAGACTGGCCCCCCTGTTGCACATCCTGAAAAGGCCTTTCTGCTACACAGGGTGGTGCGCTGCTGGTCGTCACATATTACCTAACCAAACCAACAACCATTGGAACTCTGTCTTGGAGGGAGGTGGGGGATAGTCTGCCAGAAAAATAGACGAGGCAGAACAGTGAGGCTGGAAAGATAATGATACACAGATAATGATAGCCCCTCTGTTAAGGAACCAGAGGTAATCCAGTTGGTGGGTAGACACAGAATTGAGCCGTTTTCTTTCTATAGTTAAGAGATATGCGGACCATTGACCCATTTGATTTTGATGAGCATTTTGACAAGTGCCTCGATTATCTGCCACATTACCGGACAAGTGCTGGTAAGTTACTTTGTTCTTTCTACCCAAGCCCCAAATTTTAAAGATTAATGTTTCCAGGTGGCTGGAAACATTTTTTGTTTGTCTGTTTTGTTTTCCTTTTCTCAGACACTCTAAGAACTGCCCTGGAGCTGGATCCAGACTCTGCACTTGAGAAAACCCTGCGGAAGCACATAATGAAAAACCTTTTGAAAAAGGTTATTTCCTAGTTCTTAAGTCATAATGTAGACTCTGCATGGGTTTATGTAAACAGGTGTACATTTATATGTGACAACCTTTTTGTGTAGATCCAATTCATCTTCTGCTCCCCATTGTAATACCAGCAGGTTTCTCCACCTGCACCAATTATTATAATGATGTGTCTTATAACTTTAGTTGATTTCTCAGTCCTAGAAAGTAAGAGCCATAGTTGTTTTTCAATTTGTCCCTCAAGAAACTAGTATACTGTATAGCAGCGTATAGAGTAAGTATATACTTGGTGAACATATATTGACTGATTGTGTATATGTAAACATATGTGAATCCCTTTAAGTGATATAATGACTAATGGAATTAGAAATATCAAACTTACTCTTAGAAAAATATAAAAACCTGGCATTTAGGGGCTGGCCCGATGGCTCAGGTGGTTGGAACAGGGTGTCAACAAACACTTAATAGAAAATTCAGGTTTGAGAGATATAGAAGATATACAAACCAGTGTACTTTGAATAAAAACTGTTTGACTTTAAACCTAAATGCCAGGTTTTCTTTTTGTTTGTTTGTTTTTAGATTTTATTGGGGATGGGGAACAGGACTTTATTGGGGAACAGTGTGTACTTCCAGGACTTTTTTCCAAGTCCAGTTGTCCCTTCAATCTTAGTGGGCCTTCAATCCCACATGGGCCATTGGGTGTTGACACTCCGTACTTCCAGGACTTTTTTCCAAGTCAAGTTGTACCTTCAGTCTTAGTGTCCCTTCAATTCTACATGGGCCATTGGGTGTTGACACTCCATGCTCCTAACACCGAAGGCTGCCGGTTCGATTCCTACATGGGCCAGTGGGCTCTCAACCACAAGGTTGCCAGTTCAACTCCTCGAGTCCCGCAAGGGATGGTGGGCAGTGCCCCCCGCCACCAAGATTGAACAGGCACCTTGAGCTGAGCTCCCGGATGGCTCAGTAGGTTGGAGCGCGTCCTCTCAGCCACAAAATTGCCAGTTTGACTCACACAAGGGATGGTGGGCTGCGCCCCCTGCAACTAGCAATGGCAACTGGACCTGGAGCTGAGCTGCGCCCTCTACAACTAAGACTGAAAGGACAACAGCTTGAAGCTGAATGGCACCCTCCACAACTAAGATTGAAGGGACAACTTGACTTGGAAAAAAGTTCTGGAAGTACACACTGCTCCCCAATAAAGTCCTGTTCCCTCTCCCCAATAAAATCTAAAACAAACAAACAAAAAAACCCTGGCATTTAGGTTTAAAGTCAAACAGTTTCTATTCAAAGTGCACTGGTTTGTATATCTTCTATATGTCTCAAACCTGAATTTTCTTTTAAGTGTTTGTTGACACCCTTAAGTTAGTTTCTCATACTCACCATGGAATGTGTCACTAAGATTCCTAAACATGATACTGAGAGTTGAAGATACAGGCAGGGTAACTCACTGTGTCTTTGTAGATTGATGAAGGCCAACCTATGGAGTATATATCCGAACTCCGTACCGTGACTATGGTTTTAGTCAACCTAGAGTTCCACAAGACAGCGTGGGTGTTGCGTTTCTGTCATCTTATCCAGGAGGCTGCTTTATACATCTCCACAGTCATAGAGACAAGGGGTGGCCAGCTGATCCGGATCTTTATGGTTGAGAAAGTAAGTACAAGGGAACTTGATCCATCAGCCTTAAAGGGAAGTGAGGAATAGTAGTCGAGTGTGACCAGTTTGCCTCTCACATAACACAGGCATAAGTCAGATTCCTTGCTGCTTATTTTGTAGCAAGCTATTTTACATTCAGACTTCAACTAATAATAGTTAAGGATGGGATGTTCTAGTTAATTTAATTGTCAGGCTAATTGAGGGTAACTCTTTATATCCTCTTCTGATTCAATTCTTGTTGAAAAATCCTTGTGAAAGCATGAAGAATGTTTTTCTGCCTCTATTAGGAAAATCAATGTAATCAGATCTAAGATAATTGAGGAGCTTGAAAAAGAGCAGTATCATCATACTTGACATTATAGGTGGAGAAAATGGGGTCACATAGACTTAGCTCAAGGTATAGACAGTAGAGATTGAATTTTTGAGAAGTTCTTGGTATTAATTTTTCTTACGTTTTAAATTTAGTTCTTAGAACAGTTAGTTAAATTAAGATTTTTATGTCTTTTTACATCTCCATGTTGATTTGACCCAGAATGTTCATTTCATGAATCTTGTAGACTCCTACATTCCTAACAGAAGACCAGTCAGGAAAGGGTCTGGCTTCCTTCAGGGAAGCTGGTTCAGTTGAAGCAAGCCGTAGTCCTTTCCCAGGTAAACACTCTTGTCTTTTCTTGCCATCTGTCCCAGGGCTGCGTGTTCTTCTGTGGTTTTGGCCTTCCTGGGGATAAGAAGCCAGATGAGTGTGCACGTGCCCTGGAGAGCTCCTTCAGCATCTTCCGCTTCTGCTGGGAGAATCTTGCTGAGATCAAGTGAGGAGGAAGGTGGGGGCAGAGAGGAGCTTCTCAGACCCCCGGGGGCTCTGACCCCAGGCAGGGTCGGAGGCAGTCATAACAGCAGGGTTTGAAGGTATCCATCATCTGCCTAAGGGGAGGGAACATGCTAAGGGAAGTCAGCAAACAAGATCTACTATGAAATCACTAGTTACAGAACAGTGTACTAGATACCCCGAGTAAATGAAGATAAGTTTCCATCCAATGGAGAAGGCGGTTGGAGAGGGGGAGGAACAGAATACACATAGCAAGATTCAAGACAATGCAAAGGAACAAACAAACAAGTGTATAAATTAATAGAACACAAATAATATATCTGTATGTGGAGGGAATGCAGAACAAAGGCTGCCTGTCTACAGGGAGAGGAGGTCTCTAGGTAGGAAGGGACCACGCTGGTTAGTGCTCTTCTCTGCTTTTCACTCTTGGTCTTTCCCAGGCCCATTGATTTTTCTGGAATTCACACTGATCTGATCACTCTCCTCCACATGCACCGCACCTCCCACCTTCTGTAAAAGCCTAGTCCTAATGAAGGGAGAGAAAATTTCATTTTCCCACTAGTTTTACTATGACAAGGTTGGTGTGAATTTTTCTAAATGACTCTTTTTTCCTCTAGAAAGCTGTGGGAAAGGTGTATACATGAATGGATTTCAAAAACAGTTATTTCTAATGTTAACATTGGGTCAAAGATTTGTTTGCTTGCCATACTTATTCAAGATAAATATAATTATATCACATTTATATAGTGCTTTAACATTTATAGAATAATACATGCTACCAGTGTGAAAACGTTTATCTCTTTTACACACGAGGAAACTAAGGCCACAGAAGAGAAGTTGCTAGCACACAGCAGAGCTGGTAATAAAACCCAAACCTTCTGTCCTCAATTTCTGTGTCATTTTCATTATTCCACAGCCTCTTATAAAATGCAAATACTCCCCAAAAGGGATATCATATATTACCAGTGTAATATAATTATAGAGGTATACTCATAGAATGTTAGTACTGCAAAGAACTTAGATGATCTGATCCAGCTCCTTATTTTACAGATACTTAGATGCTACAGTTTGCTTCATAGATATTCAGACACTTAGCCGAAGACAGATATGTGGTGGCACTTCTTTCAGGCTTGGTGGGATCTACAGATACTCCAACAGCCGCCTTTCCTATCTTATCTCCAGTCTGGGTGTGCTGCGCCCTCCCTTCCAGTGCTGATCTGGTCTGCCCTTGAATTCTGCATTGACCTGTGGCCTTCAAAAGTCCCGCCCTTTGCACTTACTCCTCACTGAGATGGCCATTGCTTTGGCCTTTGGAGGTGGTCTTACAATGCCCTTAAGGATGCCTTCTATGATTCTTAGGGCATAACTTGGCTCTTTTAGTCTTCTTTAGTTTAGAATATAGTCGATGAATAGAGCTATATAGGATGTTAGAATTTCCTTAATCTGACTTCTTTAATTTAAGGAAACTGAGATCCAGAGGTTATGTTGGTAAACCAAATAGCTTGACAATGCCAGAGCCTGAAAGCTAGTTTCAAGGTCAGTGTTTTTTCCCTTGAAGATCATTACTAATTCGATAATGTTCCAAGATGTATTTGTTAGAACATCAGTTCCTTGGTAACTCATGAAAACAATATTTTCATGGCCAAATATGTTTGGGAAGTGATGCAAACTATTTTTCCTTCTTGGAGGTTGACAATATACATCAACGTCAAAGGTTCTGAGTAGCCCTACAGTAAAGAAATTCGCGATATTTTGTTTTACTCAACATTCCCCAAATTTACTGGCTCACCAAACACTTTTCTCCAGCATCTATAAACATCAAGAAGAATGAATGTGCTAAGGAGCGTATTTTGGGAAATGCTGCTCTAACGAGATGCTGAAGCTGGCCTTCTTCACCGCAGTTCAAGTCTCAGAGGGGCCTGTGTGGCCTCACGAGCAGATGCCATTGCTTATGCCCCTGCAGCACATCAGCCTCTCTCAGACCCCAAACCACATCCCGAATCTCCTTTTTCCATGACCCTCTTCACCTTGGGTCATCTCCTAAATTCTTTCTAATCTGAGAAATACCTTCAATTTTCAACTCATTTATAGAAGAAAGATGATTTCCACCATCCAGTGATTGATACGGTTGCTTTGGTTTGTGACTATTTCTCCAGGATATTTTTGAGACCCAGGGAGTGCAGTCTCAGAATCTCATTATTATAGTTTTTTAACACCGGAACTACTTTAGGTATATTGTATACTTTATGTATAATTATACATATTGAAGAAAGGATATATTCTTCATCAATGAAGAGTATTTTTTAAAAAAGGAACATAGACTGCTAGGAAGAGCCAGGGGGATTATAAAGTACAATAGAAAGAAATAAGAAGTAACCAAATGAGAAAAGTATTATTTCATTATTATCATCTTGTTAATGGCTGGGTTTCTCAAATGCATAAATACATTCATTCAACCAGCGTTCGTCACACACAGCTATGAACCACGCATTGTTCTGGGTGTGATGGCATAAAGAGAAATAAGACGCTATCTCCTCAGCTAAATAAATAACTACCTTTAACACAATGAAATTTAAATGCAGGAATGAAGTGCTGTAGGAATTGCAACCAAGTGCTATGGAAAGAAACAGTTGATTCTCACCAGAGGTACTAGGAAAGCCTTGACCATACAGGTAACTTCTGAGCCAGGTTGAGAAGGAAAGGATTCAGTAGGTGGGGAAAGTAGGAAAGCGCATTCAAGACAAAGGAAGCATCATGAAATGTTAGAAAATGTTCAGTCTTGTTCTTGGTCTGGCAACAGGACCAATTGCCTGTTTTTTTTCTTGGGGGGGAGGGTCTCTTTTATTCACCCTGGGCAATGGGCCCAGTGAATGAATAAAGGGTCTTCAATCCTGTCCTTACAGGGAGGCACAAGACTTTTAATGTCTCAGAGACAAAAACATTGGGATTGTTGTCACTATTCACACTCTACGAACAACTGAAAGTTGTTATTTGTAGATTTAACTTGAAACTGCTCATTGCACCCTTTCTTCATCCACATATCTTGTTATCTGTCGCATGAAATTTTCGCATCAGTTGAGTAAATCTACTCATTCTCTGTTATGTATGAATTGCTCATTGCCACCTTTGAGCCTTTTCGTCATCTGGAACAGTATATGTCCTCTTTTTAAATAATTCATATTTTCAGTACTTTTTCAGCCATGGCCTAGGAAGGACCACTTCTCCTTTCACCTCTCCCTACTCCAAGCATCTTCTGTACTCTAGCCTTCTTGAACTATTTAGTTTTGCAGAAACACACCGGGCTTTTCAAAACCTGTGTCTTTTCCCACTAGACAGAATGCTGTTGCCACACTTGGGCAGTATTTCAAGTTTTAAGGTCTGATATTATATCCTCTCCTTTATGAGTACACTTTCTACTCTGCAGTTAATGCATCCCTTCTTGTCACTCTGTTAGTTTGCTGCACTGATTCCTAAGATGTAGTATTTATCTTACTAACTTGTAAATATAAATATGTCTTTTCACCTCCCTCGATCCCTACCACCCTCCACCCCAGACAGACTTCTCCAGGGCAGGGTAGTTTTATATAGGTCTTGCTGTATAAATACCCAGCCCAATGCTAGGTACCGTACATACTTCTCAATGCTTATTAAATGAATGAATGTTTGCAGGCATGAATGAATGAGAAAATACTGCTCATTTAAAAAAATTATTCTGAAGACTCATTTGCTTCGGGAAGCCTTCCATCAGCAGCCTGACATTCTGATTATTCCCATACTCTGACATTCTAGCATTATTTGATCCATGAACCCTGTTCTGCCATCTGTTGCTCTATTTAATTTGGGAGTTTTACCTGAGGCAGCGTGGTATAGTGGATGTAACACGGGTCTAGGCGTCAGGAGGCCTGGATTCTCATTCTGACTCTCCTGTTGACTTTTGCTGTGTAACTCTGGGAAAGTTAATTAACTCCTTCAGTTTTTTTTCTTTTGTCAAATATTTGCTCCACATACGAGTACATACCTCACATGTTTGTTGTTAATTATCCCTTAAAGGATCAGGTGAGGTCATCAATTTGAAAGAACTTCAAAAAGCATATATGAAGTATCTGATAGATATAAGGTATTTTTAGTCTTTTTACTAATAATGACCCCCCCACTGAAATTCCTGGAGTAGGGGGACCATTCTGTTTCCATCACAAGTTGTAGACTGACAGCTGCCTCTGGCCTTTTCCATCTGAGCTCTAAATCTAGACTTCTGGATATAGTGGTGGCAGACCTAGTGTCTGCCCTGGAGGCTTCGGACTGTGTTTACCCATCGTTGCTTTCCTGATCCTCAGGCTCGTCTCCGTCGGTATCACCAATGGACCCGTATTCTGTGGCATGGTTGGGGCCGTAGCAAGACATGAATATACAGGTAGAATAAGACACGGGCCTGTTGGTTCTGTGACTTAGGGGGTAAAGGTGGAGGAGGTGATCCAGAAATTCTCTATCCTTGTTTTCACTGTCTCCTTGACACAGTTATTGGCCCGAAAGTAAGCCTTGTGGCCAGAATGATAACTGCTTATCCAGGTTTGGTGTCCTGTGATGAGGTAATATATCAAAGATCCATGCTACCTGCTTACAACTTCAAGAAACTGCCAGAGAAGATGATGAAAAACATCTCCAACCCAGGGAAGATGTATGAATATCTTGGTCATAGAAGATGTGTGTGAGTGTCATTGTGTGATATTTCCTTCTGATCTCTTTTACAGAATCAGGGCCTGAGAGTAATCAGTGTTTGATTGTATGAAATTAGAAAGAAAGATGCTTCTAGGACCGGCCTGTTGGAATAAGAGACATAAGGGGACGGTTTAGTGTCTGAGCTCTTCAACTTTTATGTTTAGCTCTTAGCTAGTTCCTCAGTGGACCTCAACAGGAATAGCAATAGGTCATTAATCTATATGTTCTTTCTTCTTTGCATACTTCACACAGTATATTTATTTCCTAGAACTTGGAACAATCAATAATACTTCTGCCCTCCCTATTCCCCAAATTTTCAAATTTTTAAAACTCTTTTATACAGAACTCTGTACCTCTTGAGTTATCTGAAAACACTTGCTTATGAGGACAATTTCTCCTGTCTATTTAGAGATATATTATCTATCCCAGACTATTTTTTAATAGACACATTTCCATTTGCCCTTCTTCCTAGAATGTTTGGGAAGAGAGATTTGGCCAGAGAGAGAAATAAAAATCACCCTTTGTTAGGTGAGTTTTTTCCTACCTTAAATTATATGTTTTTTCAGCTATAGATGATTAAATGTGATTAAAAAAACAACATTCAAGACTAAATGCTTCTAAGCTTGTATTAACCATTAGAAAGCAGCCTCTTAGTGAATTTAATGTTAATTTTGAAGAGGACTTGCCTTTTCTTTTCCATGCTAAATGTTTAAGTTTCAGGTGGAGTTGTATCACTTTGCCTGAGAAGTACCAACGTTTAGTAATAATCTTTGTAAATAAGAGTTCAGCTGTAGAGATCTGATCAGCTTGCTGTGCTTCACCTGTAGAGGGAAATGCCCTCATCCTTAAATAGTGATGATAGCAGCAGGACTGTTGCCACTCTATCTTTATACTTACTCTACCTATATCTGTTAGTCCATTGTCTTTACATAGCAGTGACAGACTTTAAAAACTAAATAATTATTATGGAAATTTTTACAAAAAGCTAAGAAGATAGAGTAGCCTCATGTTCATGTGGGGCCTGGTTCTCCTGAATGTCATTTCTTAAGCTCTGGAGCAAATCACCAAGTCCAACACACATGTCTGTGTACCGTGTTTCCCCGAAAATAAGCCCCAGTTAAGGTCTCAGCCAGACGGACGCATTTAGTACGTTATAACGATGTTCCAGAAGGAGATGACATGACTGTATTTGAATAAATGCAGATTGTTGTACGTGAAAAAATAAGACATCCCCTGAAAATACACCCTAATGGAGCAAAAATTAATATAAGACCCGGTCTTATTTTCGGGGAAACACGGTAGTCCAGAGTTAATTTTCTGGAAAGAGATGTGTGAAGCCTCATCAAAGAATGGGATTCTGCCAGGGATTCGGGTGGGGGATTGGGGAGAGCCATTCTGAGACTTAACTTTGCACATTAATTCAAACAAAGAGTGCCTATGAAAAAGTACAGGAGTGTTAGGTGCTCTCTCTACAGATCGGGAGAAAGAACTGGAAGACTTCCGAATGGCACAGCAGGGGTGTTTGCACCAGAAGAAGGGACAAGCAGTTCTGTATGAAGGTGGAAAAGGCTATGGAAAAAGTCAGCTGTTGGCTGAAATAAACTTCCTGGCCCAGAAAGACGGGCACAGGTAAAGACTACTGCCTTCTGACTTAGGGTCTGCTTCTCTCGAGGCTGCTGTCCCTTTCTGGTGAGACTCTTCTGTCATTAGATTGAGCACGCTTGTGCTGGTGGAGTGAGTAACCTCTCTGTGGGTCAGTGGACTCCCTGTGACCGTGGTAACATTCCCCAGGGTGTTGCCATTGAAGCTGAAGGAAGCAGATTCCACGCAGTGCTTCTATGCCATTCAGACCCTCATGGCCATCTTCTTTGAGCTTGACACATGCCCAGCCTATGACCGGCAAGAGTGCCTGCAAAAACAGCTCCATGGAATGGTGGAGAAGCCGCTTCACTGCCTCTTTAACGGCCTCTTCTTTGTAAAGGTGATGAAGGCAGTGGCTTTGTGAATTGGATTACTAATGTTAGTTTACCCAGGATTGTCTTCTAATCCAGTAGCCTTAGGCCATATATATGCTAAGAATACATATAGTTAGCAATGGCAGCATTGAGGTTTGAAACCCCTTTGACACCAAAACCCAGCCTTTCTCTTTTTTGAGGAGAGTGAATTCCAGGACTGATGTACACTTGCTAGTTGTATGTCCTAGCCCTCTGCCTCTGAACCTCAATTTTTTCACCTTCACCATGAGGAGTATAATATTGGTGTGGGTTTTATAATCTGTCCCTCAGCAGAGCCCTGTCTTAAGGCAGGTTTTCCCTGGCCACCGTGGTGGAGGAGCAGCCCCACTTTGGCTCCGAGGTAGCTAATGTGCCTCAGCCTCGCACAGGAAACAGTGTTAGAAGATGTCCACCGCAGTTGTTTCTGAGACGTCTCCTGCGCTCATTTGTCCTGGTATAATTGGAGTACCTGGGGTATTGGAGCTGTCCAAAGTGGCATTGCTAAGTCCAACCCGTCATTTTACTCCTTCGTCATGACCCTTTAAGGGTCTGCCGGAGTCTGGTATGGAAAGGAGCTCTCACTCTCTTAAATGCCAATGGACTTTCAGTCTCACCCTCTGAGCTGTATATCGATGTTTGTAACACTAGGCCCAATACTACAGAAACCCATTCTCACTCAAAATAGAATCATTTTTCTGTTCTCTTTGGAGAAGCTGTATATTTTTTTTTTAGATTGTCATTTTTGATGCTAATATAGGAATAATTTTCCTGGTCAGTTTCCTTTGTCCTTCAAAGTTTCACACATGGATGACCTGGCCAGACAAAGGAAGATTAAGGAGTGTTTTTTTCAAGTGCTACAAGAGGTGGGTACTTTTGCTACATATCAGTAACTCTTAATATGTGGAGATAGTTTTATGCTCATTTTAATCTATCAACATCACACCTTGACTTAGGCATTTCTTGACCTGCCCATTTGTTGATGTCTTCATTGTATCTATAACCTTGAATCCATCCTATAGCACAGCATACACTAAAAGGTCTTTGCTCTTTCCCGATCCTGTTTCTCAATGAAATTTTAGTAACTTAATTTAAAATGGTAGTTTCTAAATGCAGATGGATAGCTATTAAAAATACTAATACTCAGGCCCCAATTCAGGATTACAGAATCAAAAAGCTACATGAGCAGAAACAGATGTAGCCATTCTGGAAAGCCATCGAGAACCTAGTCAAATGTTAACAACATGCATCCTCTAGACCCAGCAGTTCCACTCCTGGATATGTATCCCAGGGAGTCTGTTCGTTGCAGTGTTTGCCTGTGGAGACTCGGGAGGCGTTGCCATGAACTCATGTAGGAACACAATGGAGTGTAATGCAGAAGTTAGAGGTCAGGGAATAGGAGAACAACAACACAGGGCGATCTTAAAAACAGCCCTGAATAAAGAGAGAGAGAGAGAAATAATGAGATCTGTAATACAGTAGCATTTATACGATTTTCTAGACAAAACAACCCCGTTTTATAAGAACAAATTACAAACAGAAGGCTAAACAATAAAATTAAAATAGTTACCTGTGGCAGTAGGGAGTGGAATGGGTGTGGGGCATGTGGAGAAAAGTGAATATACTTTGTTTAAGTCTCCATGAGTGGGGCGTGGTAATTGGTAGTGTTAGTAAGCTCTCCCAGGTGATTCTGATGTGTGTCCTGGTTTGGAAATTGCTGGTTTAAAGTATGAATTCCCACACATTTTGAAGCCTTGCCAAAATGAAATATTTGAAAGCTTTAAGTTTGATTTGGAGAATATTTTGATGCTTATTTCTCTTTTCAGTTAGAATATTTTCTTGTCCAAAGAAACGCAGTACACATCTTTGGGAATTAGATATACAGGCTATATTTCATATTTATAAAGTAAAATATTTGCTGGATTTAGGATACATTTTACTCTGAAAACCCCAGCACTTGTTGACATTTTATTTAAATTGTTGATGGGAAATTGCAGATCAGGTGACTTCATTTCTAATTAGAGGTTGTCATTATTTCTTTTGCTGTTATTTCCAGGCAGTGAGGGAAGCGCCGCTGATTTTCCTTCTTGACGAGGCCCAGCATCTGGATGCAGCTTCCTGGGAGTTTTTGGGAACCTTGCTCTCCCATGTGCCCATCCTCATGGTGATGACGCTGACGCCTCCCTTCACCTTGTGCGGCTGGGCCCAGCACTTCCTGCGGAGCCCTCAGGCTCTCCTGGTGCCCATTGCCAAGTTAGCAGTGAATTCACTGTTGAGAATGGCATGTTGGGAACTGAGGGTGGTGAGCATCCCCCGAGAGCTGCAGATGTGAGTGTGTCGGGCCAGCTGGGCACTTCATTAAGGGAGGAGCCAGTACCATATATCAGGGAGAAGGCTCAGGTCCCACAGAACCAGAGCTGGGGGAAGAGAATGGCATCAGGAGCCATGAGGAGACCCAAGACTAGATGTAAAGGTGGTCAATGTCATGGTAAGCCCGGAAGGGCCTACCCCCTTGGGCTAGCCCGCCAGACGTTCCCAGGACAGTTAGGACTTGGATGGCTTGCTGCATGTGTCAGTTATGTGTAGTCAGGCCAGTTTCTGCCAGGCCCTTTAGCAATAGGACGTTAGTTCCTTTTAGCATCAATAGAAGCAAAATAGTTAAGAAAGAAAAGTTACTGCCAAAATACATTTCAAAGCCAATCATCATTTTTGTTTACATTTCTGTGCTGCTGTTTTCCTCCATTAGTATATATCAAGAGCTCAATGCAACAACAGAAGAAATCTTCCTATTGTGAAATAGCCTTATGCTTGCCTCTCTTCAAGTGGGCATCTTTAGTCAGCAATCCCTACTTACCTCTCTACAGCTACATTCTCCACAGGTGCTTGGGAAACCCCCTCTACTGTGAGGTCCTATGCCAGGACCTTCTCTCTAAGGACATATTGCTCTTTCATGCCGTACAAAAGGAGGAGGAGGAGGAGAACAGCAAGTGGGAAACCTTCTCGGGTAAGCTTAGCTTCTCAGGGGTTGGCCCTGGTCCGGCTGCTGGAATTCATGTTAAGCATGGCATCACCCAGCCCTTATAAGACACATACCTATTCTCTGCTGGCACTGTCGGCAAGATTAGGCCTTCCTGGCTCAGTGCACTATGCAAATAATATGTAACTATGGTGCAAACACTAAATACCTGCCTCAGATAACTTAATTGAGTCGATCAATCTTCTGTAGTTCCTTTGCAAGCAGCACAGGTGGTGGGGATAGGAAAATAGGATCTATAAATATGACAGTCCACTAGAAGGGATTTATAAACATGAGAGTTCAATAAAGAATTGCACATTACTTAAGAGAAGAATGCCTTGAGGATTTGGATGGGGGAAATGGGAGAAGGGATGAGGGCGGGAGAGGAAGAAAGGAGTAGAAGTATGTGTAAATCCAGAAAGGCTTCCTAGAGCTATGATTTACTACCGTGTTTCTCCGAAAATAAGACCTACCTGGACCATCAGCTCTAATGCATCTTTTGGAGCAAAAATTAATATAAGACCTGATATTATATTATATTATATTATATTATATCATATTATATTATATAAGATTGGGTCTTATTTTACTATAATTTTTGCTCCAAAAGACGCATTAGAGCTGATCGTCCAGCTAGGTCTTATTTTCAGGGTAACACGGTAGAAGTGAGGACTATTGGAAGGTAAATAGGAAGAATGAGAATGTTAGATACCATTGGTACAGAAAATGCTGTTTGTTTCTAAGAGGAAATCAGAGGACAGGCAGGATGAGGTAAAGCACTTTAAACGTAATAGGCTCCATTCATCTTCATCCTTTTAGTTTCTTGACTAAATTCTTGTACTGTTCTGCTTTTAAACCTACAGTTGCTGAGCATGGTGCTTTCTTCAGCCACAGTCTTTTTCCCTTACAGCCAGTGCCATGAAATCCACAGTGTACAGTATTTCTCCTGCCAGCTCTGAAGAAGACAGGGAACTTTATGTCTGCACAGTCAAGGACGATGTGAATTTGGATACGGTGCTTCTCCCACCATCGTTAAAAGGCAGGTCCCTTGAACTCAAGTGTACCAATAACACGTTGCAATTAGTGATTTGGTGGGTGATCGAGCATAAGTCTCTTATTATCATGCTAGCTTCATTGTTTTTCTAAAAAAAGAAGCCTGCCTTCCAGACATAAGTTCTGGCGCTACCTGAAGAGTCCTTTAAAGACTTGTAATGCTATTTGAGTAACGGTTTACTGTAGTGAGCCCATTATTCTCTTTTGGGCTAACTGGTAGCCTGGACAATTTTTTCAGCTGTTTAATGAAAAGTATGTTCGCAGTTTCCCTTTCTGCATATTCCTATGCTGGAGGAGACAGTAAGCAAGGGCCATAATGTTGCTGAAATTTAAGAAAATCCATGTGCTAGTGAAGAGGCAGTGTT
The DNA here is from genome assembly GCF_964194185.1 of Rhinolophus hipposideros. Classification (NCBI taxonomy): domain Eukaryota; kingdom Metazoa; phylum Chordata; class Mammalia; order Chiroptera; family Rhinolophidae; genus Rhinolophus; species Rhinolophus hipposideros. The sequence goes on along the minus strand of NC_138049.1, from coordinate 98,112,721 downwards.
AACGCACATTGCAGGAGTTTAATAAAAAGAGTCCAGTTTGTAATGATTAATGAGATAAAGAAGCCATTAGAATGGGGTAGGCATAACTGGACAGGGATGTTCTTTTTAGAGGTGAGATTTTCTTTTCATATTCTACTCAAGTGTTTGATGACCATGTATTAAGCCCTCTGGAGGGCCATGATGGTGAATAAGCACACCTTCAAGTAAAGTAGGTCTTGCTGAGACTATGGCATGTGCATGTGAAACAGCAGTACAGAACAGCACGGGGGGATTTCCTGGAGTCAGGAAATCCTGGATACTGTCAGCTCCTCCACTTACTGGCTGTGGAACCTTAGGTAAATGAATTAACTTATGTAAGTCTTAGTCTTCTCATCACTCACACGTGGGCAATGGTGTGGTTCCTACCTCATGGGGTTAGTTGAGGATTAAATGAAATAAATCATGATACATAATAAGTATTCAATGAATGTTAGCTATTATAAGCTATCCACTGTGGAGGATTTAGGTCCACCTAGACAGTTCACACTCCTACAACTACGATAGGCCACGCTTGGCAATGGCTTTACCAACTTAGAAGAATGCAAGTCAGGAAACACAGCATCCTAACAGAGCAGCAGCAGCAGGTTTTCTTCAGTGAGAGTCCTCATAGTAGTTTCCACTGCTATTCTCTGGAGCATCAAAGAACAGCTGAGGTGAGATGGCATGAGACCATGATGAATGGGGTGCTGAGAAGCCCCACGCCCCCACTAGGAACTGGTGTCTCCTATAACAGCCTCATGGGCATAGCTTCCAGGCCCTGAAAGGGACATGACCGGTTATAAGATTTACTACACCCAAGGAAGCCCAAAGCTGTGGCTGTTCCTGTTGTTGTTCCTGGTTCCTGATGGCAAACTGAATAAACTGGGACCACATATTTATAGCTCATTCACAGCTTTCCTAATCCAAATTCAGTTTCCAGTCAGGGAACAGGAACATTCTTAGCGTAGGCAATGTTACCTGGTAACTCAGCTGATGTTCTAAGTTTATCAGGATCCTGGAAACAGCTAGAAAGTCAAACCAAGGTCGGCATTGTGCACAAAGAGGGAAAAGGGATTTGTTAATTCCTAAGTTAAAATTAATAGCTCAGTCCACAATGTTTTGGTCTAAACGAAAGGCCAAAGCTAGATTGTGAAAGGCCACATAAGTTATGAACGTATTTAAGGAGACTGACATGATTATATTTGTACTTTAAGTATATAACTCCACCACTGGCTAATATGTTATTGGGATAAGAAACAGAATAAATTGGAGATGTTCAAAACAAGGTATTATAGTGATCCAGGTGAAAATGACTCCTTATACTAAAGTTATTTAGGAGGAAACACGCAAGATCATTTAGAAGGAAGATGAGTGGGTGACCAGTTGGTCATGAGGAAAAAGAAAAGGTTTAGAATTATTTCAAAATTTTGGGCTTGGTGACTTACTGGTTTGATATGCACTGCTTTAATGTATGGGTCAGAATATGGAGAGATTTACTATTAATATAACATTTGGCGTTAAGATCTTTATTGGAGTTCTGAGACCAGGAAGCCTGGCCTCCCTGTTTAGTTGAAAGTAAGGAGGAAAGAGTCTGAGTACTTCTGTGCCATGAAAATGGGAAGAATTATTAGTATAGCTGAATGATTCAGAGCATCGCTTTGGGTCTACCAACAAAAGGCTTTGGTGATCATGGGGGAACAGTTTCAGTGGTGACAATCTGACTGTTGTTGGTTGAAGAATGAGGACAAACAAGGACAGGGAGATAAGGCTCTTTCAAGAGGTTTGGCTGAGAGGACAAGAGGTGACAAAAAGCAAGCCTTTATATATTTTTAAATGAACAGATTTTCAACACAGTGCATTCCATGTTAGTAGAAAGCTTGTTCATTCCTGATTTTTCCCTCCAGAAATAGCAGTAAATCAGCTAGATCAACTGAGCCCAGAAGAGCAGCTGCTGATGAGATGTGCTGCAGTCATTGGCCATTCCTTCCACGTAGACCTGCTGCAGCACCTCTTGCCTGGCTGGGATAAACATAAGCTACTTAGGGTGCTGAGGGCCCTTGTGGACACACACGTGCTCCACTGGAGCAACCAGAGCCCGGAGCGTCCTGCTGAGCCAACATTAGTGCCTTCTTCTATCGAGATTATTGAGCAGACCAGAGAGGAAGAGGAAAAGTTGGGTGAGGAAGAGCTGCTCCCTTGTTCCCAGGCCTGGACTGAAAGCTCGGGGTGGGGTATCTGTGCTGAGAAAGAGCGCCAATATCATATATCAAGGGCCTCAGTCTCTTAAAGCTTATGGCTGAGAAATGGGGGAACACACACAATTATTTTAATCATGAGGGAACCATGGTTACAGTGAATGAATAGCCTGTATATTTCAGAATTGTCTTAATTTCAAGAATTCTAGCTCCTTGTGAACCCCAGGTGGTAAGTAATTGTGTGTTTGATTTTTGGTTCAGAAAATATTGCCATAATCTTTTATTGGCTTCTAGATATAAATAGTAAGAAAAAAGGATAAACTATTCCTCATTTTAGGAATTCACAAAGAAGATAAATACATGTGCTATTGAAACAGACATGAACAAATTAAGATATATATATATAAAAATACGTATATATTTATATATCTATAATAGCTCGCAATCTCATATTTTCCACATGAAAAAATAAAATTGTGGCATAGAATACCCAAAACACATATAATCCGCAGATAGTTTCCTTTTGACTTTGAAATATGTTGGGCCTTCTATTTGAACACAGCATTTCTGATGATTTGACGTTTATAATAATTTGTAGTAAAAAAAAACAGCTCATTTTAGGAGGAACAACTAAGAAATCTACTTCTGTACCATAGGGATCATTTCTTCCCTGTGGTACGTTATATAGATATGGTCAGCATCACTCTCAGATTGGTATAAAATTCTTTATACAAAGTAGGCAGTAATATCTGACAGGGATTATACATGAAGTTTCTTATAAACGAGCAGCATGTGCTTGGGAGTTTGCCACATGGCAGCATACAAGGGCTTTGAGGGAGACTCTCACTTAGATTTTTCTGGATTTCAGATGCTGGCTGTCCTCTCCAGCTCCAGGAGGAGCTCTCCATACCTCAGACTGAGGTGCTGGAATTTGCAGTGCCTCTATTACGGGAAGCTGCTTGGGAGCTGTGGCCCAAGGCACAGCAGATAGCCCTGCACCTTGAATGTGCCTGCTTTCTCCAAGATTTGGCCTGCCGCTGTGGGAGCTGCCGTGGGGGGGACTTTGTCCCCTTCCACCGCTTTGCCATCAGTTCTACGAAGAGCTCCAGGGGGACCTCCCGGTTCTGTAGTTACAAAAGTACTGGCTCGGTGTTAACACAAGTGATCACGGACAAACTGCAGCTGCCTTGCCCCCAAGGTAAACCCAGGGGGCAGAAAGAGGACATGTGGATAGCACCTCTCTTTATTCATAAACTGGGCGCTCTTCATCCAAAAGGTGAAATAGCAGTAAGGGAGAAAAATAGGTGGAAAGAGCTCTTTATCCTTCAAGTATCCGAGATAAGAAAAGTGTAAGCTCAGAGTTCAAAGGAACTTGTTTTAGTTGGCAATCTTGAGCAAGTTACTTAACCTCAGTTAACTGAGGAAAATAACAATGCCACCTTTATAGGGTCGTCGTGAGGCTTGAATGAGTTAAAATATATAACATGCTTTGAATAGTGCCAGACACATTTTAGTTATCGTTTTTTTATTATTATAATTATTTGGCTCAGTACACATAAATTCCAAAAAATAGTGTACACATTTTAAGAAAGGAAAAAAAGGTGTTAAAATTGCGCTGATAGTAACCATTCTGAGCACCTCTTGTAATTGCAGAAGTCAAACGTGACTTGTATTAATCTTTTGCTATCAGTATATATTGAGTGTTACAATTTTAATAGTTTTTCCTTTCTTAAAATCTGTATACATGTTTTTCTCACCCTCTGTATATGGAGTCTGTGTGTATCAGATGTTGCAACTAGGTGTTAGAATACAAAGAAGAAGCCTTGGTCCCTGAAATGATCAGTTTTGGCGGGGTGATACAGACATATAGAGAATTCCAATATGACACATGATAAAGGTGATGAAAACGGCATACGTAAGGGATGGGGTGCCTAGAGAAGGGGCCCTTAGCCCAGCCCGAGGCATGAGTAGGAGACGACTCTTCCTTGAAGGAGATACTGCCGGAAGTGAGACTTGAGGGACAAGTAGGAGTCAGCTTCTTAAAGAAGGTTGGATTAGTGGGTAGATGGTCCCCAAAGCCTGTACTCCTTCTACCACATCCCAGATAAGAGTTGTAACATTTTCAGTTAGCTTACCTTACAGGGCAGCCTGTTTCATTGTCAACAGCTATTAGAAAGTTTCTTCTTTCATCAATGAGGCACCTACCTTCCTGCAACTTCACCCATTTTTCAGAGCTGTGCCTTCTTCCACAGGAGAAGACAACTGTCAAGACCCAACCATTCTCTTTTTCTACTTCGATAAAAGAGAAGTTGGTATTGGTGTTGGCAGGGAAGAGGGATGTGGGAGAGAAGGTGAATTATTGGTGGTAAAGAACTAGGACCTGTGATCCTAATGCCTCTTTAGCTGTAACATTCTGATGATTCTGTGAAGGTGAATCAGTTACTCGGAGAAATTGCTCATTGGCTGATGAACTCTGAGCATTTGCACTTTTGCAGTTTCTGAGAGGAAAGAGGAAAATAACAGTAAATGTCCTAGTCTGGCACTGTGATGAAATTATGCTACCATTCATATTTCCTGTATGGCCTTTTGGTTTTGAGAGGTCAGTGTCACTTTAGATTAGACAGCCTGGCGAGTCTTTATGAGAGACTCAAGACCTTCCCAGCACAGCCGAGCCCTGAGGAGGCTTCCCAGACCCAGGGCCTCTGCGTGGCCATGCAGAGCAGGTAGCGCACAAGTCTAGGGGGTGTTATTCACACAGGCCATGGCGTGATAGTGTCCCTGGGAACCGTGCGCTGCAGCGGTGCTGCCCACTCCTTAGGCACCTTAGCCTTGCCTGATCTGACATGGTTAAGTGATCAGAGAGCCAGTCCTTTTCCTTCACACAAGTCCTCCCCTATCACAGTTCTCTTAGACTCCTTTTCCATCCCATCACCCAGGCTTCTGAGCCCTAATATGTCACTTATCAACATCATTCCCAGTCTTGGCTTATTGATCTCGGAGAAGGCAGCTGCTTAAGAAGAGTCAAATCTAGACGATAAAGAGTACTTAAGGCCAACTGGGTGACGTTGAACACCTCTGCTGGCCACTGAGACGCTAGTGGACTGTAGCATCTTGTACTCTCATGGTTTTCTTCACTAGGCCTTAGGCTCTTTGGTTCACTGCGATCTGTTCATAAACCTGATCCAGACATATTCAGGGATTTCTACTATTAGAATTAGTCATCAAATCAAATGGATACATTCTTTATTCATTTATTTAGCAAACATTGAGGGTCTCCTGCAAATTAGGAACTGGTTTAGGAGGTTGGAGAACAAAAGGAGTTACTATTTGAATCAAAAATATTTGCCATTAAGGAATTTGTGATCTACCATCCTAATTTTGTGTGTTGGCTAATATTAAACCTAACTGTATCATTTTTATACTAGGGAAGGCAATCAGGTTAGGCACTAAGCTGCAAAGGAAAGGTAGTCGGGGATTGAAAGTGTCTTCAGTTAGTACACACATGGCCGGATAAAGATAATCAGCCTTTTCTCCCTACAGATCGTTTTCAGTTGCAGACAGAACCATCCAGAAGCCAGGAGGCCTTCACAAGTGAACACTGCAGGTTAGATGGAGGTGCCGAGAATCATGGGTGTGGAGGGGGACAGACAGTGAGACACAGGTGACCGTTAAACTGGGGCACTCACCTCGCCAGCAGACCAGGAAGGCTCCTGACTACCCAGAAGTAGTGACGCTGTATCAGCCCCAAAGTCAAGTTAATAGAGATTTCAAAAGGCAATTTTTGATTCTGTGTAGAAAACCTATTTCTTAGTGGTTAATGAGAACTTGAATAGTTCTCAAACGCATTGCACATGTAGCAGATTACTTTTCAGCTATAAATTTGCAGTCTCAATTATTTTTGACCCCAAACTAATATTAAAATGAATTTACATTCCCAAAGCCATGTACCTCCTGGCCTTCGAATGACTAACCATAAATTTTAAGTGTGTGTACCTTGAGTTCACCAGCCACTATGTAGTTTTATATCTGTCTTATCCAACTTGATATCACAGTTTTCAAACAGAAATCTATATTTGACACAAGTCACCTCTCTACTCACCTGTGTAACTGGCTCACATGATTCTCCCTTTTAAAAATACCAAGTGGCCTCCACTTCCTTTCACTTATCAGAATGTTCACCATCCTTCAAAGCCTTCCTCACTGCCCACTTTTTTCTATCATTCTGTCTCAGAGAGACCTGTCCTCTTTTGCATTCATGGTACCTATGGAAAGTGCACTGGACTGGTACAGAGAGGTGAGCTCTAATTTTGGCTCTACTCAGTAGCTGTGAGGCCATATATGTCACTTAAGCTCTCTGAGCTTCCATTTTTTTTATTTGGAAAAGGAAGGTAACTTATTTTTCTTTTTCTACATCAAACAAGTAATGTGCCGATGTAAGGAGGTATCTTTTGTCTGCCCAAATAACAGGGTTGTCATAGGATAAGATGGTGGTGGTATATAAAATAATACTCAAATGTGCCACAACAAAGTTCAAACGTGCTAACAGATAAATGTATTGTTACTTATTGCTTTGTATCACTTTTATGTTTTTGTATTGTTAGTTTACTCCAGGTGCCGTCACTTCCCCATTTTGTGGGGTGTTTAAATTGGCTTTAGGTTTTTAAAAATCCGTAATGGGGTTTTGTCATTAGAGATCAGGTCCCTGACTTTGAAAACTTATGGAGTGATGGAGGAGGATAGACATAGAATTAATGAATTATAAGGGAAAGCTTCCTGGAAAAAGTGGCTTGAAGATTGGGGAATGCCCGGACAAAAGGGGCTGCTTCCTGGCCGCTCTCAGTTCTCATCTTCTTCCCACAAAGAACAGAGGAGGAGTTCCTGGATCAAGTGAACAGGAAGCTGGCTCAGATGGAGAAAGACAGGTTGGCCACGAAGCCCTGTCACTGTGAGGAAATCCTGAAGTCGGTGCTCGCCCCTCTCACCCAGCACTGCCTGGTCATCGGAGAAAACACTTGTGCGTTTTATTACCTGCTGGAGGCTGCGGCCGCCTCCCTGGACCTGTCTGACAATTACATGGTGAGCGCGCTCTGCTCTCTGCCCATGAGCTGAGCCCTTTTACTTGGCGAATTCAATTGGGCTTTCTTACTATCCAGTAACCTGGAGTGAGAAGTGGAAGGAAGTGGGAGAGAGAGGAGAGCTGGAAGGGGTTAGGAGAAAACATGAAGTGTGAACGTGGTAGTGAAAGCGCCAGCCGCTGCCCGCCAGCCCCGACTTCCTGCACGTGCACCCAGCTCCCTGCTTCTCATGGGAAATCGAACCCGATTCAAAGACAAATCTTGACCCTCATCATCACCTTGCTCCAGCCTTCACCCTTACTTACGCACCCCTAGCATCATCTGAATTCTAATCTGGTTTCTCCATCTCTTGTCTTATTTGGAGGCCTTCTTTTATTTGAGGAAGGCAAGTAGTCTTCTGGGACAACCCTCAGCGTTCTCATTTTTGAAAAGGCACAAGGTGAAGATCTCTCAGTTTGAGGAGGCCACTTTCTGCCGTCTTCTGTCAGAGGTGAGGGCCAGGGGAGACCTTGAAGTTTAGGTCATTTCTCTTTGAGGGTTACCCTTTTATTTCTTATAAAATCCCTTCATATTTTGTGTGCAGTTGTAAATGTGATAGTGTGATAATAGGTATACAAATTCAAAACATAAATATATATAATACGTAGAAAGTGAAAGAGCCCTCATTAATCCCATGCCACTCGCAACATAGTTAATAATTTGGTTTTACAAATTCCACCAGCTATATACATACTCATATCATTATTGATTTTGTTGTTTTTAAAATAGGATCATATTGCTCATTCTCTTCTGTAGCTGACTTTTATTCTCAATAGTACAGATTGAACATATTTGCATGTTGGTCTACGTCTAATCACAGTTACAACTGCCACGTACTCCATTGTAAGCATATATCAAAGTTTACTTAACCATTCTCTTCTTCATGTGCATTTAGGTTGTCTCTAATCTTTGGTTATTATAAACTACTATGGTGAATTTCCTTGTAAATATCTCTTTCTTCCTTTGTGAGAGTGTTCCTGTAAGAGAAATTTCCAGAGGTGGAAATACTAAGGCAGAAAACATGAATGATTTTACATTTAGTAAATATATTGCCAAATTGTGCACCAAACATTTATATCAATTCAAGTTTTTTCCCTATTTTCACATCTTTACTAACATCAATTATTAGTCTTTTTAAAACTTGCTAATACATAGATGAAAGTTATATGCATATTGTATTTTAAGTGTGTATTTCTTAATAATAAGGTACATTATTTTTATGTTTATTGGTCATTGATTTTTCTCTGACTTGTCTAGTCATGTCCTTTCCTCATTGGAATGCGCGCGCGCACACACACACACACACACGGTGGGCAAAATAGGTAAAGGTGATCAAAAGATACAAATTTCCAGCTATAAGATAAATGAGTCATGGGGATGTCATGCACAGTAATAATACTGTGTTGTATATTTGAAAGTTGTTAAGAGAGTAGATCTTAAAAGTTCTCATTACATGAAAAAAAACGTATAACTGTGTGGTGATGGATGTTAACTAAACCTATTGTGGCTATTATTCTCCAATATGTACAAATATTGAATCATTATGTTGTATACCTAAAACTAATACAATGTTATGTGCCAGTTTTACCTCAATAAAAAAACATCATATTGCCCACCTTAAACTTAAATGTTGTGTGTCAAATATATCTCGATAAAGCTATGAGTTGTGATCAAACAATATGGTGAATGTTTAAATAAAAAAAATATTACAGTAAAAGACACATTGCCATTAATCCCCTCTGTTTGAACACACTTATCCCATCATTCTCACCACTTTCTGGAATCCTCTTTCGTGTCTTTAGTTGTGCTGTCATGGCTGCCTGGATGTCCTGAATTGATTTGAAACGTTTACCTTTCATGGTCATTTATGGGGAAGAGCCAGAAGTTGCACGGTGCCAGATCCAGTGAATAAGGTGAACAAGGACACCCCATAATGTTTTTATTTGACAAAAATTGCTGTACCAGAAGCACATGGAGCCTTTCCATTGTGATCAACAAATACAATGAATGCTGCTGCCGAGTGCCATCCAGCGGAAAGGCAAGGGTCTTCAATACAGGAAGTGGCACATGGAACCTTAGTAACAGTGTGTGTGACAGGTTTCAGCTTGTTTGGTGCAGACAGTCTGGTGTGAGCTATGGTTGAGAGAAGGTGTGTTTTAAAGTGTGCCGTCAATCATCCTCCATCATGACAACGCTCCATGTCACACATCGCCTCTGGTTTACAGCAATTTCTGTCAAATAAGGTGGATATCCTCATATACCTTATTCACCGGCTCTGGCACCACACTGTGTAACTTCTGGCTCTTCCCCAAAGTCAAAATGATTCAGGACATCGAGGCAGCCATGACAACGCAACTAAAGACACTCATGAAAGACGACTTCCAGAACTGCTTCAGAAAGTGGCAAGAACGATGGGATACGTGTGTTCGAAGCGAGGGGGAGTATTTTGAGGGGGATTAATGGCAACGGGTCTTTTACTGTAATGATATTTTTAAAATTTAAACATTCACCATATTATTTGATCATACCTCATAGAAGAAAACAACATACAGTTGAAAGTCTCCCAATCCCGTCCCTCAGCCACCATGTCCCCTCCCAGTGTTATTGTATCTTCATGTGTTCTACCAGAAGGGCTGGGCACACATAAATATATATAGTCTCCCTCCCCCTTCCTTTTTCATCTTACTTTTTTTAAAACAGTATTATTCCATATGATTTATAACAAATTTCCTCAGGGAATGAGATTGGTGTAACAAACAGAAACTCTGAAGAAAGCTTGCCATGAGATACTCTGTTTTCAAAGGACATATAGGAGCAAACTTATTTATTGTACATGAATAACTCAGGGCAGCTCAGTAACTTCTAGCCTCATTACTGTTAAATCCAATAGAATATAGTGTGTTGGGATAATTATTTAGCACTTTATAAATAATTACTCCATGAAACCATGGGGGATGTTTTATTAAAGAGCCGAACTTCAAAACTTTCTTAAATTAAAAATATAAAATTAATTTCAATGTAGACCTTAAGCTAATCTATTAGGAGAGTAAAGTTCACGTGTATAGTGCTTTTGAACACCAAAGGGAATATGAGAGTTGTCCACAGTGTTGCGTTATTTGTGTTTCAACCAAGAAGTCTTTGGAGCGAAGTTAAGTAATCATTTGTTTTCATTTATAAGATGTGATTGTACAGTCTTCCCAAGATTGTTCTGGAATCACGATAGCCTTGATCACTTTCTTGGAGGGTGTAGCCTTAGAATGTGAAGGTACATGATTCCCTCAAGGTAGTTCCCCAGCTCCGCCCCCCACATTCACTGTGATGGTGCAGCCAGCCTGTTTAAGAAGAGAGATATGGGATGTGTTGGTATCTAGGATACTTTCTGAGGCGTCTGAAGCGTGATGATCCCGTCTCAGGCTAGCAGGACCAAGTTCTAACTCACTGCCGTCCTCTTCTGCTCACCGACAACTGTGTGGGCCAGGAGAAAGGAGGGCGTTTTCTCCTTAATCCTAGTTCCTCACTCCATAACTTGCTCCTGGCCCTCCTGGTGCTTGTTAGTGCCTTCAGGCTCTGCTCCAGCTCAGCTCACTCTAGTACCTCGATGGCTCCAAGTACACATCCCAAAATGAAAGAGCCAGTGCATGATATCCAGGACCTCGTCCATAATACTCTTCCCACATTTCTGTTACTGTTTCTTATTTTCCCATCTCCAGGTCTGTTTCAACATGGGACAGATCACCTTGGCCAAAAAACTGGCGAGGCAAGCCCTTCGACTGCTGAAAAGGAATTTCCCTTGGACCTGGTTTGGTGCCCTTTTCCAAACATTCCTAGAAAAATATTGGCATTCCTATTTCCCGAACCAACCTCCGAACAACCCCAGTGAGAAGTGAGAAGCTTGGTCAAGTTGCCCTGGTCCCCGTTAGGGCCACAGAGAGCCAAACTAACATCCAGCCTAGAGTTTTGCCTTATTGACCTAAGACTCCACTTTTCAAGCATATCACAGACAGTTCTAGTTCTTTCTACCTTAGTCGGCCAATTAAATGTAACAAAATGAGGACATCTTAATTTTGGGAGTGTGGTGTTACCCTGTCTCTTTCAAATAAGGATAGGTACATAGATATATAACTAGGTAGCAATTTAATATTATTAATATAATTAATATAAGAATAGATACATAGATGTATAACTAGGTAGCAATTTAATATGTATCTGTGTGTAGACACAGAGATAGAGCTAACGAAGTATAAATTTAATATTATTTAATATCTGTCTTCTTTGGTTCCAGGGAAACAGATAAGTGAAATACATAGTATGTTAGGTGATACCAAATGCCATGGAGAAAGATTAAGTGAAGGCAGGGGCACATGGGGTTTTAGGAGGATAGCTACATAGATAGATAGTCATTGAGCTGATTATAGGAAATATATTCAACCAAAGTAGCAATTCAAAGAATGAACCTTCTTAAAACACCTCTCTGAACTTTTCCTGGTCAAGAGGGGCAAGTGAAAAGACCTATGGGGTTAGAAGTATTGGGATCCCAGAAACAGTTCAGAGTTTGGAGGTCTGTAGATGGCCCCCTGGCGATAGACCTGGATTTCCTGTGGGAGGGCAGCTGGGCACTGGTGAAGAATAAGGGCTCACCCAGCATGCTGTGCCTCCCAGCAGTGAGAAGAACTTGGCCGTCCTGCAGCAGCAGGTGCACTGCCTCTCCCTGCTCTGGCGGCTCTACAACCTGGAGGCCACAGCCAGCAGCCGCAGATTTGCCTGCCTGGCCGCTCTCATGCAGCAGAATTCAGCTGAGGAGTTTGCACGTGACGCCCAGGTAGACAAGTCCTTGCTTTACCTCTAGACCTCACTCAGAAACCTACAAAGCTAGGGAGGGAGCCCCTGCCAAGTTCCTGTTTTCACATGGCTCCCCAGTCACCCAGACTTCACTGATCATGTGTGTGGGCAGGGTTTCTCAACTTGCCATTTATAGACGGGTTTTTAGGCTGGAGGTTATCTGTGAACTCCCTGAGCTGAATTTACAACTTTGTCTGTTCAAAAGAGCATTTGGGGAGTGGTGAGAGGTAGGGGAGGGGTCATAGCTTTCATCAGATTTCTCAAAGAAGTTCATGGTCTAAAACAGGATTGCTGACTTAGGCGGAAAAAGGAAAGAAATGTGTCTTCCTAATTTTAGTGTCTCTCTCTCTCTGTCTCTGTCTCTGTCTCTTTCTCTCTCTCTCTCTCTCTTTCTCTCTCCTCTTTCTCTTTCTCTCCATCTCCCTCTCTCTCTCTTCTAACCATCTGTTCAACAAATATTTGATGAACATCTATTATATGCCAGGCACTGATCTTGGTTCCAGGGAAACAGATAAGTGAAACATACAGTATATTAGGTGATAATAAATGCCATGGAGAAAGATTAAGTGGAGGCAGGGGGACATGGGGTCCTAGGAACTGGCAGGTAGTTTTAAACACGATGGCCAGGGAAAGCCTCACTGAGTAGGTGACAGTTGAGCAAATACTCGAATGAGGTAAGAAAGTAAGCCACTTGGCTATCTGGGAGGAGAGTGTTCAGGCAGAAGGCACATGAATGCACAAGGCATGCCCTCTGCGTCTGAGGAAGAGTGAGGAAGCCAGTGTGATAGAGGAGAGCCAAACGATGAGTCAGAGACACTGGTGCGGCCTTGTAGGCCACTGTCGGAGGTTTGGCTTCAGGGAAGCATTTGGGGGGTCTTGAGAAGGGCAGTGACAGGAGTCTACTTCTATTTTAATAAGACCTGACTACTGTACTGAGAATAAATGGAAGGGGGCAAGAGAGGAAGCAGGAATACCAGTGAGGAGGCTATTGCAGCAATGCGGCAAGAGGCGGTTGGCCTGGATTATGGCAGAGGAAGTGGGGAGGGGCGGTCTTCTGTCAAGAGAGAGCCATCAGGAGTCACTCATGAATCAGTTCACAGTGTAAGAGAAAGAGAATCGTGAAGGATAATTCCAGAATTTACAGCCTGGTCTTCTAGAGGGTAGGGATGCTCTTAATTGGGATGGGGAAGTCTACAAAAGGAACAGATTTGGGGGAAGGCTGGGAGCCAGGTCTGGGACGTGTTTCATTTGAGATGCCCATTAGGCGTCCAGGTGGAGATGTTGAGTAGGCAGTTGAATATACAAGTGTGGGGTTCACAGGAGAGGTCTGGGCCAGAAATAGGAATATGGAATCATCAGTGTATAGATGGTATTTAAAGCCGTGAACTTCAGTGAGATCACCAAGGGAATGAGGAAAGGTCTAGGGACTGAGTTAACAGCTCCAATGTTAAGAGATCAAGGTCATAAGGAGAAACCAGCAAAAGGATCTGAGAAGTTGCCAGAGAGACAGGAGGAAAACCAGGTGTGTCCCGGACACCTAGTGAAGGCAGTGTTTCAAGAACAGAATTATCAACTATGCCAAACGTGCATGTGGGTATCATAAAGATCTAGAAGCAGTTCTGGGGAGCTCTCAGAGCAAGAATCAGAGGCCTTCATTAGAGAAAACATGGGAGAGGTTTGGCCAGTGTTTGAAAGGAAAAGTCTTGGGTTGGAGAAAAAGAAGAGGGGCAGGTAGAGAAAATGGTTTGTTTAAAGAACGGACAGTGAGAAGGATCAAATTAGAAGCGCAGGTGTGAGAGGAGCGTGATTCCGTTGCTGGGGCGGAAGTGAGTGGTAGGGACACACCAGGAGCCCTGGCCGAGTGTACAGCATGGCGCCAGAGTGAGCACTAACTCAGGAAAGATGGAAACGTGGTGTGGGTGTGCAGTCGGGGTATCTGCCCTGTGTTTGTTGCCCCACAGGCTGTCTCTACCTACGTGGCCCTCTCGCAGTTCTTCCAGAACGTGGGCAACAGGGAGAAGTGGCTGCACTGCCAGCAGATGGCCATTCAGAAGAGCAGCCTCTGCTGGTTTTCCAGGGAGGGGCTGTTGGCCGCAGCCCAGCTCATGCAGGCCCTGGCCTACACCAGACTCTGCCTCGGCCATCTGGAGGGCTCCATCCAGCTGGGTAACGGACTTGGGGCTGGAGGGGCCAGGGCTGGCAGAGAGGCCAGGCTCCCAGCTAGACGAGGCCTCACGCCACACTCTTAACTTCCGTAGGTTTTCAAGCCCATGAGATATGCAGACACCTCAGGAAACCAGCTCTGGAGAATCTGGTTCTCTCGGTTCTCTTCCGATCTGCATTTCTGAAGAAGAGGTACTAAGATCATTTTCTGTCGTTTGTATTCGTTGCCTAAGAGGGGAGGGTATGATCTCCCGGAGAAGTTTGGAGTGGAGTGGGAGACGCCAGTCATTTCCACAGCCAAGGCTGTCTCTTCTGTTGTCCCAGCGCTAGCCTCATCTTCAGCGTGGAGGTCAGGAGTGGGAAGGGCTGGCTCTGAGCTGCGATGTACTTTTTTTTTCTCTAGGGAGGTAGAGAATTGCAGTAGTTCACAACCCTGGAAACTGTCTCAGAAGCATTTTCCCACTTCCGTTGCTTAGAGACAGCTCTGATCCCAGGCACAGATGCTCTCTATCTAAATAGAGCTATGGAGAGGAGCTGTAGGGGAGGCCAGGCTGCTTTGAGGGTGTAAGGTCCCCTCCTGTCCCAAAGCATCCTCCCCACTCCCAGTGAGCTGTTCCCAGTGAGCTGTTCCCCGTGAGCTGTTCCCCGTGAGCTGTTCCCAGTGAGCTGTTCCCCGTGAGCTGTTCCCAGTGAGCTGTTCCCAGTGAGCTGTTCCCTGTGAGCTGTTCCCCATGAGCTGTTCCCAGTGAGCTGTTCCCAGTGAGCTGTTCCCAGTGGCTCTGTCTCTCGGCAGATTTGATCTGTGTGTCCATGTGCTGGAGCGTCAGTGGGCACTCATTTCCCAGGGTCAGGATGTCCTTGGCCTCGCCTGCTTCTATTCTGCTTGCTTAGATCTGCTGCTCTACGGAAAAGGTAGATCGTGTCCAGGGCTCTGTTGTACCCTGAGGGGTTCAGACTTCCCATGGGGCCCTAGGTGTGGAACACCGGCAGCCATAAGCCTGCCCCTCGTCATGGCCTCTGCCCCGGCCCCTGGCTCCATAACGTCTAGGAACCACATTGTGATTCAGGGGATCTGCCTTTCAGATGCTGCCCACTCTCCTATACCACACACCTCTGTTTCCTACGGACAACGTGTACTAGCCTGGTTACCTTCTCTGTCCGCAGGATCGCTGTGTCGGCCCTTTGGGGAGTGTCTGCATTTCATTCAACACTGTGAGCGCAGCTGCGTTCTAACAGCGCAGAGCAATGTCATGCTGGGGGTCCACTCCTCTCTGGCTGTGTGGTAATGTGGGGGACCAGAGTCTTCTCAGGGCCTCTAGGAAAGGGTAGAAATTGAAGGACACCATGAAGTCATTTCAGCTGTACCTTTCACCCATCCAGGAAGGACTGTTGTTCATCTCTAACCCCTTCTAAAGACCGTTCACCTCCCATGCCACCCCCCCATTTTATTAGAAGAGTTCCTCTTTTGTTCTTGCCCCTTAACAGGCCTATAGATTGAGGGTTACACTTACGTGCTAGATGACCCTTGGCCAGGCTGAATACCACTGGTCTCCTTTTAAGTCTCTTTGCGAGTTAGGAGCCTTGGCCACTTTCCAGCAACACAATGCTCACTTTCCGGGAGGTCTGGAAGTCGTAGAGCCTTAAAGAAGTGATGGTTCTATGAAAGAGCCATGGTTGTTAAGTGAAGGACAGAGCTAAGACCTGTGATTCCTTCCCTCCAGGTTTGCCCAGGACTCACAGTGGGGCCTGTTTGAACATCACTTCTCCAAGGCCCGCCAGTTGGTGAAAAGAACCAATGCCTCACTATTTGGTTCACATGGCTTTGTCCGATTCCTAGAGTGTCACGTGCTAATGTTACAGAAAATGCCAGAGGGTGTCTTCATGCATATTCCCCCAGAGACTCATAGCCAAACCCTCAAGGTACCTGTTTCTCCACTGTCCTGCAATGAACACCTAAGTTATAGTTCAACACTGTGGTACTCCTGCCACCTGCATCTATCCCTGGCTCCTATCTTTTCCTGCCTCTGTCTCTTTTTACCCCTTGAGCCTTTTTTTCCCCTCTACCTAGAAAGTCTGTCCACCTACCTCATGTACCCTTCCAGATATTCTTGCCTGTGGGGCAGGACTGGGTTCCCCAGGTGGAAGCTTTTACACAGCTACTACCCAATACCATTCACACGTTAACTGAGCCTTTCTCAATGGACCCACTCTGGCTAAGTCTGTCATTTGACCCATCTCCTTACGACCTTCTGAGTTAAAGATATTCCAGTTCCTCTGTACCTCAAACCAACTTTCTGGGTCTCCTCTGCTATCAGTAACTCCTCCTTGTTCCCCGAGCCCTGAGTGAGTGTGCTGAGTGGGGGTAGAATGGAGTGGGGGGGAAGAAAGCACTAAACCCTGAGCTAATGGACCTTCCTTTCCTTTCAGTACTTTAAGGAGTTTTTCTCTCGATGTGCGACCTGCCCTGTCTATCACCCGTGGGTGTCTGAGCTTAAAGCCTCTGTAATGAGATGTGGAAAGAGAGAATCCATGTCCTTGACTGACATTACCAGTTCTTTTGACACCAGCATGACCAGGATTTGGGTAGAGGGAGAATTCCTGGAGGAAAACAACTCGTTTGAAGAAAACTGAGGAATACAAAGTAAGCATTCCTTCCTGGAACCCGGGGACTCTCGTCTGAGAGACATAAAGAACAGGCTCGAATTCTTACAAAGGCTGCACCTCCAAAGTAAGAAGGGACATGCAGATATAAGGAGTTAGTCCTTGCTCCGGGGGCAATTACCGTCCTCTCACGGTGCTGGACCCAGCCTAGAGAGACAGGGATCCCTTATGCTATTAAATACTGTAAGAGCCTCTCCCACATCTTTGCTTCAACATCTAGAATCCTTAAATGTAGAAAGTTCCTTCTTGGTCCCAGCTGAAACAACTAAATTGTTTCCTTGGAGTCGCTGGATGGTCACTAAGAGAGAAAGAAGGCCTTAGAAATCACAATGCAATGTTTGTGAAGGTAGATGGTAAGATATGGGCAAGAAACAGGAAAGAACATACTTCCTCGCCATGGGGCCAAGCAAATCTCCTTATCCAGGGTCACGAGTTAAATTTGTAATTGCTGAGGACATTCTTTGTGCTTGTGATATTCTTTATGTTCCTGTTTTCAGGATTTGACAGAGTGGCTGAAGCCAAGGAGAAGAGGGATGAAGAAGAAATTCAAGAATATATATGTTAAAACAAACAAAAATCATCTGAAGGGATCATGAGTCTCTTGTATATAACACAAAGAAATGCCCCCAGGTCTCCATTTTAAGCTACTGTATGGTGTACATATTAAATATGCTAGCCTTTTACAGTCACCACTGTCTGTATCTTTGTCAAAATAAAAGCCAATGTTCTGAAGCATGAAACTTAGATCTTTCTTAACTTGGAACTGCCATGAGCACAACTGTGGATAAACGAAAAACAGGGTCTGTAGAGCAGAGGTCTGGGAGGCTCCGAGATGAACTGATTGCATCTCATGTAAGGGGGGACCCATTATCAGGTGGAAACACAGCCCTAATGAAAGAGGTTGTCATTACGTAAGGAAGGTTGGCAGTGCGAGTGCTTTGGTATTGCCCTCTTTTGGCACGGGTGTGGAAATGGGGGGGCTAAGAAGTGAAGGAATCTTTTGAGAGGTACATACCGTGTTTCCCCAAAAGTAAGACCTAGCCAGACATCAGCTCTAATGTGTCTTTTGGAGCAAAAATTAATGTAAGACCTGATTATATTATAGTATATTAATTATTGTATTGTATTGTATTGTATTGTATTGTATTGTATTGTATTGTATTGTATTGTATTGTATTGTATTGTATTATATATCTGGTCTTGTATTAAAATAAGACCAGGTCTTATATTAATTTTTGCTCCAAAAGACACATTAGACCTGATGATCCTACTAGACCACTAGGTCTTATTTTCGGGGAAACACGGTAGTGGAGATCCATTTCTCCTTTGCACTGTGTGATTTGGGCATTCCCATGTGACATGGTGAAATTGCCAGAGGGTATATGATTCTAGCTCTCTATTCTCTGTTTGACAGCCTTTCTTCCACAGAGCGTGCTCTTCCCACTGATTTGTATATTTTATAACTCAATCATCTAGTGTTCCTAGAGTCAGTTAACTAGTGCTATCGTAGCTACCATTTATTGTTCAATGGCTCTGTGACAGGCACTATACTAAATGCTTGAAATACGTTCTTTAAATCCTTACAACTCTGTGAAGCAAGTACTTTTATTATCACCATATTACAGTTGAAGAAACTGAAGGTTAGAAAGGTTTTACTCCAAGAACACAGCCACAAAAGAGAGCTGAGATTTGAACTCCAGTTTCATTCCAGAGTTTATGCTACAGGCTAACTACTAGGCTATCCAAGCTTTCATGGGACCTAGCCTATAGTAGGCTGTGCAGTACCATCTTCAATATTCTGTTCAAATGACCAAGATCAGATCTTGAAGCACCCACAGGGAGATGGTTGTGAACAGGAGGCTGTACTTGCCCTTTAAATCATCTTGTATTTCCCCTTCTTCCCCTCTCTCTCCTCCTCAGTTTCTCCCTCCTCGTGTTACCTTTCTTCCTCCCCCTGCACTCCCCTCTTCTCCCCCTTCCAGTCCTCTCTCTCTGACCCCTCCTTCTCACCCACATTCCCCCATCCTCCTCCTCCACTCCGTTAAATTTCTGGGAGGCAATATTCTGGACATTTCATATAAATGGAATCATAATGTGTGGCCTTTTGTGTCTGGCTACTTTCACTTAGCATCATCTTTTCAAAGTTCATCCATGCTGTAGCATTCCTTTTTATGGCTGAATAACATTCCATTGTATGGGTATGCCACATTTTGTTTATCCATTCATCACCGGACGGACATTTGAGTTTCCACTTTTTGTCTATCATGAATAGTGCCACTATAAACATTCATGTACAAGTTCTTGTATGTACATATGCTTTGAATTTTTTTGGATATATACCTAGAAATTGAATTGTTGGGTTATACAGAAACTCTGTTTATACTTTAAGAAACTGTCAAACTGTTCTCCAAAGTTGCTATACCGTTTTCCATTCCCACCAGCAATGTGTGAGGGTTCCAGTTTTCTATATCCTCACCAACACTTGCTATTGTTTGTCTTTTTGTTGTGTGGGTGTGATGTTGTATCTCATTGTGGTGTTGGTTTGTATTTCCTTAATGACTGATCATGTTGAGCATTTTGATGACCTTATTGGCCATAATTATTGGGAAAATGTCTAAATCTTCTGCCATTTTTTATTGGGTTATTTGCCTTTATATTGTTGAAGAGTTTTTGTATATATATCCTGGCTACTAGCCCCTTATCAAATTTGGTTTACAAATATTTTCTAGTACCCACTGACACCATACATAGTACAGTATTATTAACTATATTCCTTATGCTGTACTCTACATCCCCATAACTACTTTTTAACAACCCATGTACTTTTTAATCCCTTCCCCTTCTTTCACCCATACCCCTAACCCCCCTCCCATCTGGCAACTATCAAAACGTTTTCTGTATCTATGAGTTTGTTTCTGTTTTGTTTTAAGTTTGTTCTTAGATTCCACATATAAGCAAAGTCACATTGCGTCTGTCTTTGTCTGACATCCTCCATTGAGCACAATATCTTCCAGGTCCATCCAGGCTGCTGTAGGTGGCAAGAACCCATTACCTTTCATGGCTGAGCAATATTCCATTCTGTATACTATGTACCACCTCCTCTTTACCCATTCTTCCTTTGGCGGACACACATGTTGCCTCCACATCTGGCCATTGTAAACAACGCTGCCATGGACATATGGATGCACACGTCCCCTCAAAGTAGCATTTTGTGTTCTTCAGATAAATACCCTGAAGTGGGATTACTGCGTCCTTCATTGTCTCTTCATATGGCCTTTTTTTTAAAGTCTATTTTGTCTGGTATAAGTATTGCTACCCCAGCTTCTTTGTTTTTTTTCATTTCCATTTTCATGAAATATCGTTTTCCATCCCTTTACTTTCTGTCTGTGTGTGTCTTTTAATCTGAAGTGAGTGTCTTGTAGGAAACATGTAAGGGTTTTGTTTTCTTATCCATTCAACCTTCCTATGTCTTTTGATTGGAGCATTTAATCCATTCACATTGAAAGTAATTATTGACACACAATGGGATTTATAGATGATGTAATACAGAATTGTACACCTGAAATCTATGTAATTTCACTAACAATTGTCACCCCAATAAATTTTTTAAAAAGTAATTATTGATAGATATGTAGCTATTGCTGTTTTATTATTCATAATTTTGATTTTTCTTTTCCAACTTAAAGAAGTCCCTTTAAATTCCTTGTAATACTGGTTTGATGGTGATGAACTCCTTTAGCTTTTTCTTGTCTGGGAAGCTCTTTATCTGTCCTTTGATTTTGAATGATGGCCTTGCCGGGTAGAGTAGTCTTGGTTGTAACGGCCTTGCTTTCCATCACTTTGAATATTTCCTGCCAATCCCTTCTGGCCTGCAAAGTCTCTGTTGAGAAATCAGCTGACAGTCTTATGGGAGCTCCCTTATAAGTAACTAGTAGCCATTCTCTTGCTGCTTTTATGATTCTCTCTTTGTCTTTAACCTTTGCCATTTTAATTATAATGTGTCTTGGTGTGGGTCTGTTTGGGTTCATCTTGTTTGGGACTCTCTGCACATCCTGGACTTATGTATATTTCCTTTTCCAGGTTAGGAAAGTTTTCAGTCATTATTTCTTCAAATAGGTTCTCAATCTCTTGCTTTCCCTCTTCTCCTTCTGGTTCCCCTATGATGCGAATGTTGTTATGCTTGATGTTGTCCCAGAGGTCTCTTAAACTATCCTCATTTTTTAAAATTCTATTTTCTTTTTGCTGTTTCAATTGGGTATTTTCTTCTACCTTGTCTTCCAAATTGCTGATTGGATCCTCTGCTTCATCTAGTCTACTGGAGATTCCTTCTAGTTCTTCATTTCAGTTATTGTATTCTTCGCTTCTGATCTTGTTGTTGTTGTTCTTTTTTATGGTTTCTGTATCCTTTTTTATGCTTGCAAACTGTTTGTTGAAGTTCTCACTAAGTTCTTGAGCATCCTTATAACCATTGTTTTGAACTCTGTATCTGGTAGGTTGTGTGCCTTCATTTCATTTAGTTCTTTTTCTGGATTTTTCTTCTGTTCTTTCATTTGGGATGCAGTTCTTTGTTTCCTCATTTTGGCTGCCTCTCTGTGTGTGTTTCTATGTATTAGGTAGATCTGCTATGTCCCCCAGTCTTGGCCAAGTGGCCTTATGTAGTAAGTGTCCTGTGATGCCCTGGCACAGTCTCCTTGTTTACCTGAGCCAGGTGCTCCAGGAGTGTCCCTTGTGTGGTTTGTGTATGTCCTCCTATTATAATTGAGCCTTGATTGCTATTAGAACATCAGTGGGTGGGATTGACACTCAAGCTGACTGGCTGTGAGGTTTGGCCACATCCACACCTTATGGGCTGGTGTGCAGGAGGCTTATCCCACTGAGTGGGATTTTCCCAAGTGGGCTCTGGTGCCTGTTGAGACCATTCTTTGTGTGTCCACTTGTGGGGTTAATTGGGGGTGCTCTGCTATGGTCTGACGCCAACCTCCAATTATGTCAGTTCTGCAGCCACTGCCTGGTGGGAGCTACAAAGTGATCTGCAGTGGTTCAGTGCCTGTGCTAAATCTGGAGGCATGTGAGAAATGCCACGCTGCAAACTGAGGATGGCTGCAACCCGTACCAGGCTTGGGATAACTCTGCAAAAAGCTGGAACACCCAGAGGCCTGCTGCCATCTGCCAGCTCCTGTAAGGTTCAGCCACTGGTAAAGCCTCGTGCTGTACACAAGTTGGGTGAAGCAGGGTCTCGGAGTCACTAGAGTGGGAAGAGTTGTGACCAGGTTAATGTAGACTCTGTTTTGGTGCCAGTTCTGAGCCTGGAGTGACTCAGCAAAATTCTCAGAGCACAGAAGCCTGCTGTCATCCACCTGGGGCCTTTGAACTGCCAAGTGTTATTCAAGGAAGGGTGCAATGGGGGAGGAGCTAGCTGCTCTCGGAGAAAGTGTCTGCAGCTGTGCAGGAGTTGGATGGGGGCAGCGTCCCAGCTGAATCAGCAGGGTGGAGCAACAGAGCTCACCAGGCCAATCAGATTCCGATTTGGCCTGTGGGGCAGGCTCAACATAGGAAAGATGGTGCCCACCTGCCAGCTGCCTGGTAAGACGACCCCTCCCCTGGGAAAGACTGTCTGTCCAGTCCTCCTTCCAAAGCCACATGCCTCAGTCTGCCCCCCATATGTCTCCGAGGCCCCCAAGTCATTGGCCCTCTGCTGGAGCCCAAGGTGAGTGCCGGCAAGCGACTGAGTCTGTGCGCAGGCTGTTTAAGAGGATGTCCAGGTTCCCTGCAGCCTTCCATCCCACCCGAATGGTTGGAATCCCCTGTTTTTCATAGCTAGATGCTGTAGGAGCTCCTCTTCCCAGCACCAGGGCTGGGTAGTCGAGTGTGGGTGGCTGAGGTCCCTCACTCTCTGGTGGGAAACTCTGCAGCAGAGATATCCCTCCTGATTCTCAACCACCACAGGGAGGTTTGGGACCCGTTTTGCATCTCTGCCCCTCCTACCAGTTTCAACGTGGCTTCTTCTTTGTATTTTCAGTTATAAGACTTCTGTTGGGCTAGACTTCAGGTGGTTCTCCAGGTTGATTGATTTGTAATTCAGTTGTCATTTTTAATGTGTTCATGGAAGGACGCAGGCGCAGTGTTTATCTACTCTGCCATCTTGGATCTCTCCCAGTTACTTTTATAACTGTGACGTTGGTTGATATTCATAGACTTCCTACCATGAGCAAAGATGGAATTAATGTATTTCCTGTCCCTCTTCTCCACCAACCAATTGATTATCTTCCTTAGTATTTTACTTAGTGCTATTAAATATATTTGCTTCTATCTGGTTCTAAAAATTTCAAAATTCATTTAGGCCAGGGTAAGTTTTTCTCAAAGGGGTTCTTTTTAGACTTTATTCTGCGCTTCCCTCTGTTCTACTCCCACCCCATACCTCCTCTCCTCCCCACCAGCCAAGTCCTTTGTCATCTTAGCCAGGGAAAACAAGGTTTCAGATGATTGGTGGGCAGCTGCAGCCTCCACAAGGGACAGAAATAAATTTAGGTCCTGTCACGGGCTGAGACTCTATCAGAGAAGCTCAGAACATCCTGCCAGTGCTCCATAAAAATAGCATCACTAGGCTTACACGGCTCAAGCCCAGGGTATCATCCTGCCCTGTTCCTTCTCCTGAGGGGCCTAGACAAGCTGAGGGCACCTCCAGATTGTGAAAACCTCTTTATGCCTATCTTCCCATGATTATGAGACAACTGGGTTCCTGAGCACCTCGTTCTCTCCATATAAGGCTCTCATCTCAATATGCACAAACAATTTCAAATTAAATGGTTTTCAGAAGAAATCCTGGCAGAGATCTTAAAGGCTGTCCACCCCAGCCTGGGCTAGCTGTCACGTACACTTAACCATGGCCACACCCTTCCCACCCATTCCTCTTCTCCTAACTCCCATGCCTTTTCTTCATGGACTCCTCCCAAGCTCCAGAGTTCAGGCCAAAGGGAATTGTGCTACCAGATGGCCACTCAGTTGAGAGAGCACCAACTCTGATAATACTGATGTCTGCAAAGGTCTTTTTTCTCCTGGTGCTTCAAAATCCTTTGTTCAGCCCAGGAATTGTCTTGTTGTGTATTTCAGTTTCTGTCTTTATTCCTGTTTTGTGTTTTTTTTTCAGCCCCGTCTCTCACACCCCATCTGTCCTGAATCTCCTTCAACTAACAATTATGTTCTTCCTTCCATCATATGTTATCACATCAGAAGATGTCATTTGTTTACAAGGTGTAGTGCAGAAGGCGGAAGAAATTTCTAGACTCAAGGAAATGAATCTAACCTTTCAGTGATCATGAGAAAGGCAGGAAATACTTTTGAAGAAGCCGTCTTGGTTCTCCTTGAATCAAACTGCATTGCAGTATTGGGACCAGGGAATGAAACCACTTCCCCACTGGCAAGATGGGCAGGAAATAATACAGCACAAACTCTAGATCAGAGTCTTTTCAGTTTGAATAGTCAAACTCAGGCCCCTCCCTTTCCTCTCAGCCATCAAGGACTCATATATCATCATTTAGAGTTTATTTCACTCAGTGGTGTAATGGCAGAGGAACCAGCATGGGGGGGGGAAGGCTCCCCCAAGATACCTCAGTCACACCTAATCATCACTTTTTAGGTCAGAAAGTCAAGACATAGATTAGATCCTAAAGTCACCTAGTTGCTCTGATGTGCTAAGGATCTAGGGCCTGGGCTGACGGGGTGAGTGGGTGCACAGAAGGAGCCCCAGGGGCGGTCTCTGTGAGCGCACAGTGTGGTGAGCAGCTCAGCCAGGTAGAGTCTGGCTATTAGCAGCATTTAGGGCTGGCTCCCGGGAGGCCCCTCCACCTTTGTCCCCTCCAGGGAAGATGACTGTGGCATATGTCACAGGGTTGGAAGAAATCAGGACCTTAGAAGGCAGAGGGGGCAATGAGGACGGGGCTGGGGGTGGAGTTTTCCCTGATGGGGGCTCAGGTAGGTTGCTGTAGGTGGTATTGTCAAAGGAAGGTGGTGAGTCGAGCCTCACATGTGGTACGCCCGACGGCACATCTGCAGTTGGTCCGGAGTCACAGGTGGTGTGGAGCGCTGAGGAGGGCACCTGTAAGAAACACCAGAAAATCAGGCCGAGAGAACCCCTTCCGTGGCCCCAGTTCCCTTTGGTGGGAAGCCCAGGACCACACCGGATCTGCCTCTGGAATCCTGAGTATGTCAGTGGGCAAGACAACTTGTTGAAGATTTTCAAGCCCCAAGTTTTTCCCCAAATCTGGGAAGGTGGGATACCAAGGTGGGAAGGTGGGAGAAAATTGGTGCTAAGTTTACAGCACTTAGGAAGACAGTTTGGACCCTCAATGGGCCCCGTCTTTTCTCCATCCCATTTACCTGGGTCCTCTCAGTGAGCATGGCAGGCAGAGGGTCTGGGGAATTTGGCGGGCAGCCTGCAGAGGCCTCTTACCGTGTGTGAAATTCCACTGCTCTGGGATTGGCCACTAACACCACGCCTGTTTGCTGGCAGGACAGAGGACAGCCACACAGTTTGCTTTCTGTGCTGGCTCAGAGCCCACGTCCCTACTCCCTTCAGAAACCTATTTCCAAGTCCAGATTCATCTTCCCCACGCCCATCACAGAACCTTTCTCACCTCCGTCTTCCCAGCCCAGCCTGCCCTGACTCTCCCCATCCACTTACTGCTTTCCCAAAACTGCTCTCTTCCAAAACTGTCTTGACACTAATCCTAGCTCTTGAAGCCCTTTCCCCACTTCTTCCAGTCCCCTGTCCCCAATCCCACATCCCCACCCTTTCTAGTTCCTGTGTTTCCCCAGGCGTGCTCCCACTGAATCTCCTTCCTCCCCTTAGCCCCTCAGCCCCTCATCCATAGGAATTCTAGGATCTGGGGGCCCTAGCTAATGCCCAGACAAGCCCCTCTGTAGGGGGCAGACCTATTCTTGGCCTGGACTGCAAGACTGGCTGACGTAGAGCCAGTGGAGCCATGCTAGGTTAGGAAGATGGACAGCTACTTACCTTTCCTTTTGGCCATCACAGCAAATAGCACCACCGCAGCCACCAGCAGGCCCAGCAGGACCACAGCGCCCCAGATCAAGGGGATACTGAGGGACACAAAGGGATAGAAGAGCTTGGCCCTGAAGCCAGTCGGGAGCTGCTTGCCAGGAATCCCAGAGCAGTGGCACAGGGGTGTAGCTCTAGTGAGCCATGGTTGGGAGAAAGAGATTTTTGGAATGGAATGAGGAAGGCAGGCTCAGGCAGGGCAGAAAGGAGACACATTATGAGGATATCCTGGCCGAAAGCCCACTGGGATGAAGGGATCATTGCTCAATGGGGATGGAGAAGTCTGTCTGTCTACCTGCCTGATTAGAAGTCCCCCAGGAAGGGAGGAATCGTAAGGTTTCCCTTTGATTTAGTCTGGGGCTCTAAACAAGCCATATCTTCACCACCACCCTTTCCCCAGCCACCCAGGTACAGTTGTTGTCAGTACCTCTTCTCATCCTTGCTGGGTTCCAGAGGGCTGGCACTGCCTGCAGGGTCTGAGGAAGGGCTGTCGGCCAGACTGCCAAACTTGTAGGTCTCGTCTTCCTCCTCTTCCTCTTTCAGGCCAGGGGCTGAGTCAGAAGGAGATGTTTAATGAGCGCATACCCATTGAGGGCAGGGTTCAAGGGCCTGCTGAGGTCTGAGATGGGAGAGTGGGGCTGAGAAAGAAGAGGTCTCTAGTAAGAGACAGAAAGAAGGAGGATTTGGGGTATTCTTTAAGGGCCTTTCATTCTGGGGGCCAGAGAACAGCACTCTACCTGGTTGTGAATACACCCATGCTCCCCTCTACCACCAGCTCCACCCCCTGCCCCCTGCATTTCTCCTTCACCATCTGCTCCCCCATGTCTCTGTGGTCTTACCAGGTTACTCGTACTGCACCTCCTGGGGCATCTGTGCCCACCTCCTCACCCTAGAATAGGTTCTCCACTCTCATCCTCACTGCTGCTCTTGCTCCTGGCGCTCATCTGTTGGTTTCTAAAGGGGCCTCATCACAGCCTGCTAAGCCTTTCCACATACCCATCACGGTGTGGCCCCTCTGCAGGCTGGCTGAGCCCCACCCTGAGCTCTGCCCTCAAGATCTAAGGAACTCCAGGGTCAGCCCTAATGTGACACATGCCAGCTGACCCCCTTGCTGAGAGCCTTGCTCGGACCCTGAGACAGTTTTGCGACAAGGCTTCTGTCATCCTTACAATATGCCCGACTTATGGCTGTGGCACTCAGGGTTGGCTTCTCTGAGCCTGAGGATCATTCTTGGAAAAGCGGCCTATCCTTCTAGACCCTCTGGAGTGGAGGCCTTGACCTGTTCTTGTGAGATTCACCATTCCTCTTCCCCACCCCACACTAAACCAGGAACAGGAGACGCTGTGGCCCCCATCTTGCTGCATATGTTCTGCCCTCCTGGTGCCTCTTAAGCCACCGTGGATGAACCTCTCTGAAACGAAAATCTTGCCCCATCCTTCCTAGACACCATGTACTGAACATCCAACCTCTATAGATATTGGGGTCCCCCGCACCTGCACCATTGCAGGTGCCTGTCTCCCAGCCCCTGTGCCGGTGCATCTGGTCTTGTCATAATCTGCCATTGAAGGAATGATAACCTTGAGTGTCTAGACCTTAGAGCATCAGGGGATGAGGAGGACAAAGATGACGAGGATTAGCAGGAGTGTGTTTATGATATAAAACGGTAATCGTGAACTTGAGATGAGAGGGTTTCTCATGACAACTTAGTCCATCCTCTTACTGAACAGATGGGAAAAAAACCAAGAGAAGGTAAAATGCCTTTCTTGATTTCACTATTTGGGGATTGGGCACGGATTACTTGGGAAAACAAAGACCTGAAAATGAAAAAATGTCAGCATCTATAAGAGAAAGTGAGTAACAGTCTCTGCTTCACCTGATAGCGAACCGTTTTCCCTTCAGCACATTTTTTTTTTTTTACAACATCCTATTTTTCTGGGGATAAAAATTTTTAATACTTAAAAATGTTCTGTTAATTAATGCTGAGACATTAGAAAATTGTAGGCTGTATGAATGAAATCTGTAAAAATAAAGTGCTTCCTATATTGAAATTAGGGTTGAGAATGTTGGCTTAAATATTAATGACACTTTTCTCATTTTTAAAACTGAATGAGTTGAAGTAATTCAGGTATATTGCATGTACCCTGCCTGTAGATGAGGCACGTATTAGATGCTCAGTAAAGACTTATAAGATGAAATAAGATACGACACGGTAATTTTTAGGCCATCAAACCCATTATTACAGGAATAAAATACTGGATGACGTAAAAAAGTAATTCAAGTTGATATGGCCAAATTAAAACGTTGCTTACATTTCTAAGGAAAAAAATAGCATCAAGTAAGTTGGAAATGCAGGACCAGGAGGCCAAAGCCACGGGTGAGGAAAGAGGCTGGGCCTTCCTACCGGGAGACCTGCTTGTGCAGGAGGGGGCAGGGGGCTGCGTTTGGCTCTTTTATCTCAGACTTCTCACCACTTTGGTTTCCGTTCCCTGCAGAACTGTCGAGAGGATATCTCCTGCCAAAGCCTCTCCCCCAGAGGCTCCCACCCCCCAAGGACCCAAGAGCAGAAGGTGGGGGCGAGGAGGGCCTGTCAGAGGGGTGGTGGCCAGCCCGGGTAACTCACCTGCAGGGAGGATGTCCAGAGCAATTCTGTGCAACGTCTGGGGTCCAGCGGGTCCCTCCACCACGCAGCCATACTCCCCGGCATCGTCCTCCCGCAAGGCAATCATCTCCACCTGGAGCAGGCCGCTCCCCAGGTCAGTGAGAAAGGCGCGGCTGTGCCCGGGGGCTCTGCGATCCACAGCTGAGGACACCAAGGGCTGGCACCCCTCAGGCATGAACCGGCACCACACCTTCCGAGCCCTGATATCCTGGAGTCGGTAGAGACACTGCACCAGGATGGAGCCCCCCACTGGTGCCTGCAGCACCTCGGGGAAGCTGCCAGCTGCGCCCTGGCCTAGGGAAGGAAAGGAACGTGGGAATGTTAGGCAGGAGTTGGGGGCACCTCCCAGCCCCCACACTGGCACAGGGACCCAGAGGTCCACCTTCTAGGGCCTCCACATGTTATTGTTGCCACAATAGTGTGCATTATTTCTAGGCGTGGAACAGAGTATACAGGGCCCAAAGTTCAGCTCCTCTGACCCTTACCTGCTAGTCCCAGGAGCAGCGGCAGGAACAGGTTGGGACCCATGGCTGGGCAGGGAGATGTCAACTCTGGGACTTGCCTGGGCACTGACACAGCCTTCCCCTGGGGGCAGGAAACATCTGCCTCAGACAGTCACATGGGGCTCTCGGTGGCCGTGGGGTGGGAGGCAGACACTGCTGGGCCCTCCATGGGTGGGGATAAGGAGCTCTTCCAAACCCTGGTTGGCTCAGTGCTTGGGAACGGACACTGAGGGTAGGGGTGGGCAAGGCAGTGTGAGAAGGCCCCGGAAAGGCAGGGCCGGGGCCCAGCTAAGGAAGAAAGATGAGAGGAGGATCGCAGCAATGGGAGAGCATTAGAGAAAGAGGAAAGATGAGCTTAGGAATCTTCCAAATATAGACTACAAGGCTGCCGAGCTGTGCAGGAGTGGGGTACAGCGTCCTACCCGTGGTCCACAGCCATTCTGATTCTAAATTCTGTGCGAGTGACCCCACCCAAGCTTTCAGGGGACTGTCCTTCTCCTGGGGTACAGCCTCACACCAGGAGGTCCCCCCCGATGGTGGACCTGGCCTGTCTTCATTTATTTCACTGGCTGCTCTCTAGACCCGTTCAATGTGGACCCGTGTTCTTAAGTTCTGGGAAGTGCATTGTTTCTTTGATAATTCTCCATTTTCTTCTTTCGCTCTCTGTTTTTCTGGAACTCAGTAGTTGGTTGGATGTTAAACCTCATGTATTCGTCTCGTTTTCATATCTTTTCTCTCTTATTTGCCATCTTCTTTGTCCACTTCTAGAAGATCTCCTCATCTTTTTCTTCCATCCCTTCTATTATTGTCTTTTCTACTTTTATTCTTTAGTGTTTAATTTAGAAGATTTCTTATTCTCCAAGCACTTCTTATGTATAGCACATTATTTTTGTTTCCAGAATACACTATCCTCTCTGTTGGGAGACCATTCTTCATAAAGATTTTTGCATGTGTGCTTGGTCTGAGCCTTCTGAGCAAAGCGCACTGACCAAGCTTCGCCCCAGGGTGACTGAATGGCAAGCATGCCTGAGAAGCTAGAGACAGGATATCAGCTCCAGAGAGATTTGCTTGCATCTTGGCCTGCCCTCCAAGGAGAAGGTGGCGGGAAAAGGTAGCTTTGTTTTGTTTTGCCTTTTAATAGGAGAGGACCCTGAAGCTCAGAGGGGTTAAGGGACGTGCTGAAAGCCTCTTAGTAGGAGGCAAAGCTGAAGTTTGAAACCAAAGAATCTGACCCCTTAAGTTCAGAGAGTCCAAGGCAGGAAACTCCAAGGACGATCCAAGTCCCCAGGCGGATGTCTCCGACATGGCAGAGCAGGAAAGAGACAAGGCCAGGCTCCCAAGACAGGAAAGCTCCAGCGTGCTCGTTTCACATGCTGCTGACTCAGAAGGCCAGGGGAACACAGATGGGACCAGTGAAGCAGCCTGAGCGGGGAGTGGGCCACGCAACCACGTGTGACCGTGGTCAGAAGATGGGGCCGACTCGTTTCCTCCTCTTCCTGGCAGCCCACCCTGGAAAAGTCTCTCCAGTTTCCCTCGCTCTTGGCCTGGGTGGTACGTGTGTGCTGACGAGAGAGATGAGGTTATCTGAGCTGCCCTGGCTGTTCCCACTGAGCAAATACTCTCCCCCTGATATGTTCATGGGTCACTTCCTGGCGTGAAGTGTTCCCCAAGCGCTAGTTCCTGACTGTCCTTTAGAATTGCATCGTCCCTGTCCCTTCTGCATTCCCACATACTCCTGACCATCTGACTAACTAATTTATTGCCTGTTTCCTCTCTCCTCCCACTAGAACGTGGCTCTGCATGGGCAGACATCTTTGCCTGTGCTCTTCGCTGTTGTGTCTCCAATGACTAGAACAGCCGTGGCCCAGGAAATATCTGTTGAATAAATGAGTAGGATTGGACTAGAGGGCGGGGCACCTTGAACACCAAGTGAAATTTGGATTTCCAGGGTCTATTGGGGACTTTGGGTAAATCTTTTCTCTTGTGAGCCTCAGTTTCCCTTCTGTACAATGAAGGGCTTGGATCAGTCGTTCCCAGCTCTGGTGTGCTGCCCTCTCTAAGTCAAGTCCTTGTCATTTTCTCTGGAGGGGAAGTAACGTGATGAAAGCAAAGCTCTCGGGAGATGAATGGATGAGTCATCTGGAATTGGATGGACTTGGGATGCGAGGGTGAGGGGGTGGAGGGAGGCCTGGGGTAGAGAGGCCAGCAATGATCTTAGGAAACCTATGGACAGGAGGCAAGAGGAGGAGAGCAGATGAAGACTGAATGCGAGAGAAATTCCAGAGGAGGGGACAGGACTTGGTAATTAGATCTAGGTAAGGGAGAGAGAAGAACAAAAAGATTGGCCAGTTTGGAGCCTGTGAGAATGGGAAGATGTAGTATCCTCTGACCCTAGGTCCCAAGGAGCCAGACCTTTTCTCCTCATCCAAATGTACTCTCCTAGCCCTGTAGCAAAAGAGAAGACCTCTGCGATACCCAAAACCACCCAGTTAAACAAAAGTCTTGGATTTATTTGTGAGAGTGTTTAATGCCCAATGTCTAGAAGATGGTAGATGTCCTTCCCACCTCCCAGGCTCATGCATATGCGCACAAACACACATGTGCATACACACACACACACACACACACACCCTTGCTTCTGAGGGCCAGGGGAGTAGCGTATAGGCAGAGTGGCCTTTTGCCAAAGCAGAACCAGGTGTCTTGGTGGCTGAGGAGCCAGTGTGCAGGCTGGGGTGGTCCCTGCAGACCTCTTCAGGGCCTGTCCTCCGTGTAGAATCCTCTCCTCTCATGTGTCTCTCAAACCTGCAACAGATTGAGTGCTTACACGGCCCCTTTCTGGCCTGTCCTCCCCCAGCCACTGCTGTGCTCTCCGAGCTCACCTGTCAGGGTTTGGAGCTGGTAACCTGATTCAGGGCCACAGTCCGGCCCACTAGCCAAAGGTGTTGGCCGTTTCTGCCCATGCCAGGCCGCTGTCCAGAGGGCACTCGCTGCCAGCAGCTTGCTGAGAAAGATGCAGGCCAGGAGGAAAAGGATGGAAGTGGGTGGAAAAGAGATCTCCTCTTCCAAGATGCTCCTTGGAAACACAAGGAGAGCATGTGGGAGGCCTGGAGGTTTCCTGAAGACTGGCATCTGCCCTCAGCGAGGGAATAGGGAGACACCGGGAGCTTCCAGGGGCTCAGGAGACCCCTCACCCAGCACCATCCATGGGATTCAGTTTGTGGGGCTTAGGAAATCTGTAGTCAGGAGACCCGAGTCTTAGGCATGGACCTGCCCACTGAGTGCATTTAAACATTCACCTTCCCTCACTAAGCGGTTTCTGCCTTACATGATGGTGTGGAATGGTGCCGGTGCGTGTGCATGTGTGTGTGTGTGTATGTGTATGTGGGGGGTCACATGTGCTTCATGGTTATAGTAACAATGTTTGACACCAGTAAATAGGCATAAACCAGTCAAACTGGATTCTGGCCCACCAAAGGAACAAAGATCTGGGGATCTCAGTGTTGTACTAAAGTACTAAAACTTTCATTGTTGCTGAATTGTGGAGATGTCCGAGGGCTGCCAGGGAGGGACAGGAGGCTGACCATTCCGGAGTCTTGGAGCTGCAGCAATTTACAAACTGTTATGAAAGTATTTCAATATTTTAGCAACTGGCACAGTCCTACCAACACACCCTGGCTTGTTTGGACAAGATCGTATCTAAGCCCTTCCGTGCCCTAACTGCCTTGGACCCACAGCTGCCACCCCACGCCTGGGCTCTGCAGGGATCTGAGGAAAGACCTGGCACTGTACCTGGAGATGCTGTGCTCCACCTGGACGTCCTCAAAGCTCCGGGACCCCTCGGGGACCCAGACATCATCAGGGTCCTGGGGATCAGGGGGGTCTGCGGGAGACAGAGCCTGTGAGCTTCCAGCCCAGCCCCCTTGAGGCAGCGTGCAAGGTGGGGAGAACCCCTCTAGGCGGCATGTGGCCCTCGGGGCTCCTGCCCTGTGTGGATCAAGTGGTTAAGCTCCCTGAGCCTCAGGGTCCTCCCCTGTGAGGTGGGACAATTCGGAGCACCTGCTCAAGGCTAGTGCCGCGGAGCCAGTGGGAGCACCCTGCGGAGTGCCTCTCACCTCCCCAGGAGCTCAGCAACGCGTCTCCCGTCCTCCCCGCTCACAGGATCTTTGGGAAGGTCAAATGGAATAGTGGTATATTTGAGTGTCCTCTGTGTACTGCCAAGCTGTCTACACCAGCTACGATTATTATTATTATTATTATTATTATTATTATTATTATTATTATTTTCCTGCTTCCCTCTTGGGAGCCGGCTGAGCCTTAGGCCCTGATAGGGTTTAATTTTGTGTCTCCTCACCCCCTACTCAGAAAAGTGGTGGAGGTGCGGTTTGGGGTCCATGGCAGGCAGTCGCCCCTAAGCCCCCCACCTTAGACAAACACTAGCTAGACCCTCATTTCCATGATAATGGGCCACATTGGGGGTAGGAGCTGGGAAAGGAGAGAGTCAGAAAAGAGATAGTAACCCCAGATTTCTTCTCCTTTGGGACGCAATCATGTTCTGGAGACCCAGGCAGAGGCTTTCCTGGAGGACATCCTGCATACCAAGCTCGCCACCCCCACCCTGCCTCACCTCGCCAAGCCTGGAATAAGGATGCCACTCGGTTCAGCCACAGGAGATGGGGTGAGCCTGTCACTTTCCCCCACCCCAGCAGGTTTAACTCTTTCATCTCCCGCAAGCCTCACAGGAACCCTGAGACCACCACTTCCATTTAAAGATGAGGGTCCCAGAGAGATGAAGCGCATTGCCCAGGGTGCTCACAAGCAATGTTCCTTTCCAGGGTTGTTTTTCTGTATCCAATTGGTGCTTAAATTACGTTGGTAGGTCCCTTGGGTGGTTGGGTGAGGGAGGAAATGAACCTCCTCCTCCTACTTAGGGACCACCTACCCTAACCGATGCCAAATGGATAAAGCTGTGTGGGGAAGCAGGCCCACAGCTAGCTCCTAAGGGGCCTGGTGCAAGTTAGAGAGCAGTCCCCTTCCCGCAAGTGACACAGTCCTGCCCCAGAGAGCAAAGCCTGGACAGAAGAGACAGGACGGGATTGCTGCTCCCTTGTCCAGTACGCAACCCGCATAACTATCCATGGTGGCCCTCAGTGGGGGGACAAGAGCCATTCTGTGGGTTTTCCTAGGGTCCCCGAAAGCCCAGAGGGTGGTCCTGTGCACAGACACCAAAGACATGAGCGCCGGCCCAAGGGCTGGCCAAGTGCAGCCAGCACCCACTCACCAGCCAGCACCTGCACTAGGACCTTCCTGAGGGTGTCAGCCTCGCCACCGTGGAGGCTCTGACACTGGAAGAGCCCAGCGTCGTGGACTTGAAGATTCCGCAGTGTGATGGTGAGTGTGCCCCCCAGGGCATCGTCTGCGATGGCTGTGCTCCCATTCTGCCTCTTCAGGAAGGACAGCAGCCACGAGCTGTGGGTGCTGACCACCCGCTGGCACGGGCCCTCTTCACCCAGCTGGCGGCACCAGGCTTTGCGTCTTCCCCAGTGCTTCAAGGAATCATAGGGGCAGGAGACCCGCAGGGACTGGCCTGCTTGGACCTGGAACACTGTGGTATTGTGGGCCCGAGACAGCGCTAGGGAAGAGAGATTCATTCACTCCGTCATTCACTCACCAAATATTGATTGAACACCTACTGTGGACAGCAAACAAAAGAGACAGAAATCCCGCCCTTAAGAAGCTCAGCTTCTTATAGAAGGTGGAAGAAGGTGGCACAACACAGGCATGTGTTTATGGGAAATTGGGAACCAGGAAATCGGGGTCCTGGGTCTGGCTCTATCATCATTGAACCTCTGGACATCGTTGAAGAAGTAATTGACCCTCTCTGAGCCTTTTTCCAAAAGCATTTGGTCTTAAAGTTCCCTCCAGTTGTATTTCACACGTCTTCTCCCTAGCACATGGGACCAAGACCTCTCCCTTCCCCTCTCCATCTCAAGATAAAGGCCTGGCACTGGGTCCACAGGGTCCTGGGCACCCCTCCCTGCCCTGGCCATGCTCGCTTCCTCTGCCACTGCCCACGCTGGTACCGGTTCTGCATTCTCCTCTTTCTGACCTTTGGCTTCCAGCTTCCCTGTTTCTGTGGCTTTGTTCCCCTTTCAGGAGGGACGTGTCCCAGAGCTATTTTGGGGGAGACATGAGGCTGCTATTTTGGCCCTCCTTGCAGTGAGGGAGATGGGCTTAGAGCACCCGTCTCCCGCCAGGGACAGGGTTGCAAGGACCACAGCCCTCTGCTTCAACTTCTCTATTGCGCCTCCTCCCTTCATCCCATCTTCAACCAGATGATGACAGAAACTTGAAAGATAGAATAGGGGAGCTGGTAACCTGTCTTTTGAAACCAGAAAGACATGATGTGCAGTGCCCCTTCCACATGTCACCCCATCCATCCCTTTGCCTCTAGGCAGCCCCTCCCATCTTCCCCCATTCCACCCCAGCTAAGAAGTTGCAGGCGCAAGGCTCTATTAGGATGGTTTCCTCTCACCCAGGTTTGCTTATTGCTCTGCAGGAGCAAGAGGCAACCTTTTTCCAATGAGAAAAGGCAGTTGTGTGCAAGAGGAGGTATCAATTCCCCCAGCTCAATGACAGAAATATTCAGCCCCCCTCACATCCCATCCAGGACTGACAACAAGAGGACCTTCAGAGCATGGGAAGGGGCACCCAAAAGATGCAGATTCTGAGTCCTGTGTTCTTTTCTCCCTCCCACCCTACCACTCCTCTGAGGTTAGTCTTATGCTTAAGTGATTCGTAATTGTAGGGGCTTTCACCAGTGCCCCCCAAAACTTCCCCCAGCTACTAGCAAGTGCCTGAGATGCCGCCATCAAAACTCCTTCCTTTTCTCATGGCCAGAATCCACCAGCCCTCATTTCTGCACATGCATGGACTCTGACAGTGGGTCCTGATCCTGGGGAGGGAGCGAGAGCATGAAGGATGGGGACAGGGTGGGAAGAAAGGGCTGTAGAATATGTGAAGACTTCGACTTCCTTCAGAGCTCAGCCCAGTGCTCCCCCACCCACCCCTCTGCCATACACTCGGGGAAGGGGAAGGAAAGAAGGCAGCGGAGCTGGAGGGAGGTGAACCTACCTGTGACAGAGAGCAGGATGAACAGCCGAAGAAGCTCCATGTCACCCTTCCCTGTGGAAGGCAGACACCGCGCGTCTTGTGCAAGACCTCGTCTTTCCCTTGAACTGAAGAAAGGAAAAAGTCAGGCTTGTCAGGCGCTGCCCACAGGAACTGGCTCCTGGGGATTGAGCAACAGTCAGGACTGGGGTCTGGCTTTATGATTCAACGAGGGTTTGTGGGGTGGGGGAAGAGAGGAGAGGAGGAGCCAGCCGCTGCAGCCTGGCAGCAGGAAGCTGAGGATCTCAGACCTCCGAGAGGCCAGCCCACCATCCGTACCAGCCAGCGTGACCCCACACGGCCGGGGCAGGTCAGGGGCCAAAGTGGCAGAGCCTCGCCCAGGGATTACTGTCCTCCCAGCCGTGTGCAGACCCTCCTCCAGGTGCAGTGCCTGCCCATTCATTGGTTCCAGCCTTGCGAGGGATGGAGAACAGCTGCTGCCGTAGAAGACTGGACCCTCACCCAACCCCTTCTAGTCTTTTGCTCGGGGCCAGCGCCCCTGTCCTGTGGCCGCAGTGAAGAACGCTGCTGTGGAGCCAGACTTCGTGGCTCCGACTCCCTCCTTCCTCCCCTCCCGTGTGTACAGCTACACATCCACCACCTCTTCATTTCTGTACCTGTGAAATGGGAATAATGATCGTGTATAGGGTTGTTGGGAGGATAACATGGATTTCTACAGGGAATGTGCTTTAGACCAGGGCCAGACACACGGTACCGTGAACTAGTACCATTATCCTAGTTAGCACAGGAAAGGGAAAATGGGCCATCTGCGAGAAAGAGAATTTTCTCTGCTACCGGAATCTCCTGGCCAAGCTTAGCCTCCTTTGCACAGCCGGGCACTTCCTGTGTGCACATGCTCACATAGCCATTATTTTGTGCGCACAGCCCCCCGGGAAGTCCCCCACCATCCTTTGGGGCAAGACGGGACCTGACATTTCCTGGAGATCTGGGGTGGGGTGTTTTTCCATAAGCACAGAAACTCTGAAGGGCGATCCAGGCACAGGGACCTGTGTGTGCAAAGGCAAAAGGTGTAAAATGGCCAGGTGAGTCAGGGGTGGGGTGAGGGAGGTGAAGCCGTTTCCAGGGACAGGGATTGAGTTGTGCTGGCGGAAGTAGCAGGGAGGCTGGAGGAACCCTCAGGGGCCAACAGATCATCAGGAAACTTCGGTTTCCTGCAAGCACTCACTGATCTGTTCTTTCCTTCATTTATTTACCCATATTTACTGCGCATCTACCATACAGACAGGGAATGTGGGTGGAGATGGGGGTTAATGAAGAACAGAAGACAGTCCTTCACTTAGCCAGCCGAGTGCCTGGCCTTGAGCTAAGGGCCTAGGCAATGAGGGGTCTGAGGCCACCTATACGTATCCTTCTTTGGTCTTTCAAGTCAGGACTATTGGCACATAATTTAAATACACAAAATTTTACCTCCTTAGGGTATCCCGTCCTATGAATTTTGACAGACTCACAAATCTATGTGACAACCGCCACAATCAAAATATAGAACCTTTTTGTCAGCCCAAAAAAGTTTCCTTGTGCCCCTTTTAATGAATCCCTT
This sequence comes from Rhinolophus hipposideros, assembly GCF_964194185.1. Classification (NCBI taxonomy): domain Eukaryota; kingdom Metazoa; phylum Chordata; class Mammalia; order Chiroptera; family Rhinolophidae; genus Rhinolophus; species Rhinolophus hipposideros. The sequence continues at coordinate 98,074,786 of NC_138049.1, read as the reverse complement.
CCTCTCCAAACCAAGCCCTGGCAATTGCTGATCTGACTTCTGTTCCTACAGCACCCTGCCCTTTCGACAATGTCATATACATGGAATGTTATGGTACGTAGCCCTTTGAGTCTGGCTTTTTTCACTTATCGTGATGCATTAAACATGCATGAAGTTGTGCTTCTCAGTAATTCATTCCTTTTTAATGCTGAACAGTATTTCGTTGTGTGGCTGAATCACAGGTAGTTTATCCATTCATCAGCAGATGAACATTTGAGTTGTTTCCAGTTTGGGGCAATTATTGATACAGGATAGTTAGCATGTCCCCAGGTAGACAGGGAGGTCCCTGGTGGAATTAACAAAGACAGCCATATCCTAAAACCAGGTTTTGAAATCACTCCTTCCCTCCAGGACATAATGTAACAAGGCCTTGAGGTTAATCATAAAATTCCTTTTGGCCTGACAAATGGAGCAGATCTGATAGATAAGAGTGGGTTACTTTGCTAATTCCTTTAGGATGGGCAAGCAGAACAAACCCGGTAGATGAATTTCATTAGAAGGTGCCAGTTCCCTTCTCCAAACCACTCCCCTTCCCCAAGCAGGCAAGAAGGTATAAAAGTAAGAGCTTTTGCCTCCGTCATTAGACACCCCCATTCGGGACCCCCTCCCTCTCAGGAGCTGCAACCTCTTTTCCTGCCTCTAATAAACTATCCTCTTTTTAAAACTTTTTGCCTCTCCCTGGTCCGTGTTTCCATTCTTCGGCTTCACAAGACACGATCCCGGCCCGCACTCAGAAACTGCCGGCAGATCCAACATCAGTTACATCATTATGAATAAAGCCACAATAAGCATTCATGTACATATATTTTGTGTGGACATGTTATCATTTCCCTCAGATAAAATCCTGGCAGTGGGAATTCTAGGTTATATGGTAAGTATATGTTTAACCTTGTAGAAGCTGCCACACTATTTTTGTCAAGATTTGATATTGTTGGGTTTCTTTTTAAGCCATTTTAATAGGTTTATGGTAATATCTCATTATGGTTTTAATTGGTATTCTCCTAACGACTAATAAGTTGAACACCTTTCACTGTTTATTTGTCATATCTTCTTTGGTGAAGTAGTAATTCAAATCTTTTGACCATTTTTTATTTATTATCATCATTATTACTGAATTCTGAGAATTCTTTATATGTTCTGGATACAAGTCTTTTATCAGATATGTGATCTGCAAGTGTTTTTTCTAGTCTGTAGCTTATTTTATCATTTCCTTAACAGTGTCCTCCAAAGGATAGAAGATTTTAATGCCGATAGAGTCCAATTTATTAATTTTTCATTTATAATTAGTGTTTTTTGTGTTCTACTGAGATTATTGTGCCTACCTCCAAGTCACAAAGATTTTCTCCTATGTTTTCTGTTAGAAGATGTATAGTTTTCGGTTTTTCGTTTTGGTCTATGACCCATTTCAAGTTAATTTTTGTATGTGGTACAAAATATGATTTGCGTTTCTTTATTTTATTTCTTGTCTATAGGTGTCCCGTTAGTTATTCCAGCCTCATTTGTTGATGGAAGGACATCCTTTCTCGTTGAATTGCCTTAGTATGTTTATCACAAATCAGTTGATGTGTAGATCTATTTCTTGTCTGTTCCATTGATCTATGTGTTTATCCTTCAGCCATATCACACCATCCTGACTACTCATTGTGGTTTTACTACAAGTCTTTAAATCAGGCGGTGTGGGGAATCCGACTATGTGCTTCTTTTTCACAATGGTTTTGGCTGTGCTGGTTACTTTGCTTTGCCATGTGAATTTCAGCATCAGCTTGCCAATCTCCCCCACCCCCAACCTCCACCAAAAAGAAAGCCTGTGGGGCTTTTGCTTGGGATTATATTGGCTCTATAGCACAGTTTGGGGGGAACTAGACCTCTTAACACTAGTAAGTCTTCCAATCCACGGACACAGGTTAGCTCTCCATTTATTTATTTCTTGTATGGTTTCTCTCACTAATGTTTAATAGTTTTCACCATACAAATGTTGCACATATTTTGTTAAATTTCTACCTAAGTATTTCATGATCTTGGTGCTATTTTAACTATTTCTAGCTTTCTATCTCTTAGGCAGAAGCAGAACTCAGAAGTCCCATGAATCTTTCCCTTACTTGCTGGCCCGTTTCTGCTCCATTCTGACCCATACTTTTCACTTCCTTTCTACCTGAAGAAAGGGTCTCTTATCTTCTTTTAGCCTTATTTCAAATGGTAGGCACCAAGAATTCTTTATTCATTCCTCACAGCACGTGCATATCAAATGTTCTCATCTTTTAGCTCGTGTAATTTGTGGTGCAATCCCCTGACCCTCATATCTGAGCTCAGGAATATTTGTGGACCACCACCCCCTCCTCCCAAGCATAGGGTGATTTCTTTCTCTTTGCTAAGTATGAGTTCCAAGATACCTTCCAACTCACATGTGGACACAGAGATCGTTTTCCCTCTATCATTACACCTGAACATGATCTCTCACTTGTGCATGGACTCAACCTCCACGTATGTGCCAGTCACAGTGCTAAAGGACTCAGGTCTCTCGGCGGCCCAGCATGCCTGGATGACGTTGACTAGCAGCTGTTCCAAATCATTACCCTCCTCAAACACAAACATCTATCCACCCCCTCCTTCTTCCCTAGGAATAAATCAAGTCCATCATATGCGAGCATCTTCATTCTTTTTCAGATCCTCTGTTATCCTCTCATCCCCAGTCTAGCCAACCTGAGCAGCTAGAGAAGTAGCAGAGTCTGGTCAGGACCATGGCCAGCACCCAAGCCTGCTTTGGACTTAGGGGGTGGGGTGGGGGGAAGAGTGCAACTGGAACAGCTGGAATGGGAACAGACCTCTCGAAGCTGGAACAACTCAGAAGTATCAGGACACACCACCAGCCCAACCGGAGAAATCCCCTGCCCAGCCCTGCCTGAGAAGTGGGCCTGAGAGACTAATTGGTGGTGTCCACTGGCTCCTGGCTATCAAACTCAAACATCAGAGCCCATAAATGTCATTTTCTGATGAGCAGCCACTTAAGACTTCCCTTTCCCGGTTCCCTCTTTGGTCTTGTTCAGCTTTTACTTGATCTCACCTTCCTCGATCCAATCCCCTGCCTTCAAATCCCAACCTCTCTCTCACTTCTGATCCCTTGCAGACTTGACCTTCTTCCACCTCTCTCTCTTTGTATTTGTACTGTCAGTCTCCGGCACTTCCAGCTGAGGCAATTCCCCCATTTTTACCATCTCATATTTTCTAAGTTGAGGATCTCAGATCCTGTCCAGGGACAATGACTCCTCTTTTCAGGGCAGGACATCTCCCAGGAAATGAGCATGAGTGTGTGTGTGTGTGTGTACATGCATACATGTGCATGTACTGGGATTGGATGAGGGCACAGGCAGGCAGACATCAGGCCAGTCAGGCAGCAGCTGGTAGGACCAATGGAGTGATGCACGATGGCAGGTCCAAAGGGAAGATCTGGTCAAGAACCCAGGAGCCGAGAGGCAGGGACCCAGGCACTGAACCTGATGCGTCATAGGGCTGAGACACAAGGCTAGGGACCTACCTGGGGCCACTGGCTAACTGGGAATCTCTCCCCTTGTCTCTCCAGCCAAGTCAGCCACACTCCTACTATCTTCTGTCAGCTTCTGGAGGTTTCTATCAGAAATAGTCATGCCCCTCACCCTCTCCTCCCTGGCACCTTTAGCATTCCTCAAGCTGTAGCCATGATTGCTTTGTATTGTCATTCTTTTTTCATACATCTATCCATTGTGTACATGTGTGTACACACACACACACACACACACCCCAATAAGATCCTTACAGGAACAGAGACCTACAATCATTGTGGTTAAAATGTCAGGATCTAGGGTCCACCATTTACTAGATGTATAACTTTGGGAAATTATCTAACCTCTCTGTGCCTCAATTTCTCCATCTGTAAAATGGGAGAAAGTACTTCCTTTATTGGGATGTTTGAGCCACTAATGCACGCAGAGGCACATAGCCCAGAAGAAGCACTCCATAAATGCTGGCTTACTAGAATTAATCTCTGTATCGCCAACCATGAGAAGTGCCTGGCCGTCAGCAGGCACCCATAAGTACTTATCTAATGAATATAACTCCAGGAGCTCTAGTCTAAGTCCAACCTTTGGGTTTTGACAGTTCGTGAGGAACCTGACCCCTGGGATGGCTCTTGTTGCTGCAGCCAGAGCAATGCAGGCAGCAAACCCAAGTCGGGGAGACCCTCCGTGGTTACTAGACTAAAATACAGACCAAGAGTAGAGGCACCGCTTAGAGTCTGGAACTGTCAAAGGACAGAGATCAAATGAGGCCATCCGTCAATGCCAATGACTTTCTCAACACAAGGGCCAGTCACGTGGGAGCTCAGGGTGCAGCGGCTGCCCTGCCTGTAGCAGTCGGATCTGGGCAGCAGGACTGAGGCAGGGAGGGCCGGACAGAGGCCTGAGCAGGAGGCAGTGAGTTCCCAGTCCTCAGATAGACTGAGGCAGAGACTGCATAAGTCACTGGAACTTCACAGCGGGGGTTCTGGCATCCCACTGGCAGTTGGACTTGATGACCTTTAACAGCTTCCTGGAGAAGTGATGACTGGGCAGTGCCAAGCCGTCTTCCCCATGACGTGGCAGGCTATAACCCTTCTGCCCACATGGCCTGGACTTCCAGAGTTCAGAGCCAGTCCTTGGGGGGCACATAATAAAAAAGGGGCCCAGGCTCCAGAAGGGCCATGTGAAAGGGACTTCAGTGAAGTAGGAGGCCTCCCTCACCCGCTCTGTTTGCTGAGACACAGTTAGCAGAGGGAAAGTGGTTTCCGTGGCAGATGGAGGAGCCTAAGCTGTGTGGCCACCAGGGGACGGAGGCTCCCTCCTCCCACCCTGCCTGTCAAATCCAAGGATTAGGGGAGACCCCTGAGAGGCTGGCACTGCCCACATCCTGGCTGTGTTATTCATGAGGAGAGGTTAGAATCAGGAGGCCGAGAAGGAGAGGAGGTGCTGAGGGGGGAAATAGAGCTTTTCAGCGTGGCTTAGAGGCCCTGAGAGGCCAGTGAATAGACGCAGCTCCCATCTATGGAGACAGTCACCAACAGAAGAACATGCACAATCTGTCAGGATGTCATAGTCCCGGGTCAGGAAGGGAGGGTCAGAGAGGGAGGCGAAGACTGGGCTGCTCAGAGGCTCTGGGTCCCAGACCTTATCTAGTTGGACTCGGTCCTAGTAGCACTCCCTCCAGACGCTGCAGAGGGGAGCAGCCAGGTGTCCAGAAACCCCCTTCCTGGTCCCCACAGCGTGCCCATCGCAGTCCTCAGACTCGATGGACTCCTTTCTGGGTTGATAAGGACGTTCCTTCCTTTCCTCTCCCTTCCTCACCTCCTTTGCAGGAAGGGATGACCCTTGCTGGTTTGGAACTGGTTCTGCCACACTGAAATCACCCCACCACTGGGAGGGCAGCCCTGTACCTCACTGCCCAGTGAATTCTGCAGTCAGATCCTGGGCTCTTCCTCCAGAGCAGCCGGCTTGGAGGGCAGGGGTTTGTTTTTAGGGATGTTGGCACATTCCACAGCCAGAAATGGGTCAGGTATTGGCTTCAGATTGGGCTGGGTATTGACGTAGAAGGAGTCCTCAGGGCTGAGGTGGTTCAGGCAGGTAAGTGTGGCATCGTGGATGTCCCCAGTGTCCTTGCCAGAGCCCATCTGCTGATCGGAGCCCTGGGAATCAAAGAAGACAGAGTCCATTGTCAGATCCCAGCTGGGAGTGCTCAGTGACCCCCTGGGTGCCCAGAGCAGGGCAGAGGACAGCAACAGGGATAAGGTGTAGGACAGGATATGGATGAGAGCCTCTAGGAATGGCTGCAGGACAGGGCGCCACCACCGAACACATTTCAGGGTAAGGAAGGCTACACAGAGCACAGTCCACAGGCCAGCAGCTCCAGCACCCCCAGGAGCCTGTTAAAAATGCACAATCTCAGGCTCCATCCCAGGTCTATTAAAGCAAAGTCTCAGGGGGTGGGGCCCAGGGGACTTTTGTGCACACTCCAGTTTGAGTAGCATTGAGCTAGAAGAGCGGAATGTCTTTTGTAAAGTTGATTCCAGCCTTACAGAGGGTTGGACCACATGACGTTAGATCCTCCCAATTCTGTGATTTCAAGAGCGTCAGATCTGTGATAAGACAGACCTGCCCAAGAGAAACGGCCCTGTCCCCAGCTCCTGATGAGAGAGCGCTCTAGGGAGCACTTTTTGGACCATGCGATTCCCTTTTCCGCAGCTGATTGGACCCATGGTGGCCGAGTCACAGGCTGGTTCACGATCCACAGGCTAAGTCAGCAGGAAAAGCTGTCTCCCACACGGGTGAAGGTGAACAGCTTGGTCAGGAAGCTTCTCCCATGCTCTAAGGGGTTTGCATTGCGAAACATGGGGGAAAGGACACACACAGGTGAGGCATTCGGGGCATCAGCAGTCATGAGTGAGTCCAGGTTCAGAGTAAATAGAAGCTGTGCGTACACACAAGCCAGGAAGTTAAAACAGAACAACATAAATGACAACAGAGTTACCCAGGAAAGCTGAGATTCCCTCTGTCCTGGTGAGGGGTGCTTCCTTCTTACACACAGCGGTCTCGTCCTCGTGGGCGAACATGTCAGATGTGGTGGGATTGGTCCTTTCCTGTGAGGAAAACAGTGAGGTCTGGAGGAGTGACCTCTCCCTACCCCACACTCCCATGGAAATTCGGACAAGGGCTGGAGGTCCTGGCTGGGCAGAAGGACCCTGATGCGGGAGAGGCTGGGCTTGCTCAGGAAACACCATCCCGCGTGGGGAGATCCCAGACGGCACAGATTATTATATGGGAAGCGGACAGAAGTGCTGGAGAGCAAAACAAAGTGGCTGCCTGTGGCCAATCCACATCACGCCAGTAAACTTAATTCCAGGCCGCTGAAAGTTCCAAATTTAAATATCACAGTTAAGTAATCTACAGAGGGTACCGAAAAAATGTATACACATTTTAAGAAAGGAAAAAACTGTATTAAAATTGTAATACTCAATATATACCGGAGCAAAAGAGGAATACAAGTCATGTGGATACATTTTGGGGGGGCCCCCTGGTGTTTGCTGATGAAGGTATACGTAATGATGTCTTTCTAATTTGGGAGGCTGGGCACCTCAATGAAAAACATGACTCTTGTTATATACATGTTCTCCTAAAGTAGAAGTTCAATGAAAAATTATCCTTCCAATGTGCAAGGAATTTTGACATTTTGTTTTTCTGTTTTGTTTTATAAAAATACCGTTGTGACCCACTAAATTGACTTTACGCAGTGTGAAAAATATGTACATAAAATTTTACATACACTACTACTTGAGGATTTTTATAGCTTGAAAAATGAAAATCAATGAGGTCCAATAGAATTCTGGCTTGTTTCTATATTTCACTCTTGTCGACAGACACGTCACTGGGTGACATACTTAATAAACACACAGCACATACGTGCTGAACAAGCCAAGCAACAGAAAACAAAGTAGGAATCATCAAAAGGCACTAATCGGATAAATCTTCCACAAAATGCTGTAGATTTTCCACGGGAGTAATGCTAAAAACTTAGAACTTGGAAGTTTAGAAAGTCCTTCAAGGGCTTCTAGGAAGACAACATTTAAACATGGCAGCAACAATCAAAACACAACATCCGTAACCAGAAAGGTCTTCAGATAAATTTGTTTTAAAATATCCGAAACTATAAAAAGATGATGAAATATAGCATCCCAAATGGATACTGGAATACCCAGTTTTAGGCAAATTGGCGCTGAGTGGAACTGCCTGGGCTTAGCTGGCCTTGAGCCTCGGAAGAGAACTGGTCTGTCCTGGGCACCACCCAGCCTGCCTGCCGCCCTGGCCAAGTGGGAGGGTCCAGAGCCCAGGGAACCCTGGCTGCTTCACCTCGGCAGCCATTTCTCTGTTGGTACAATGGGCATGATAAGCCTGTCCCTGTGGCTGGACGGCGCCTCAGTGTGGCTAAGCACACTGCTCGGAGCCAGTGATGGGTTTCCCTGTCCTGGCTCTTCCTCGGGCTTTCCTGAGATACGGGATCCCGAGTAGGGTGAACATCCGCGGCAGAAGGGCCACCTTCACGATGGAGATGCCATTCCAGTGGCCTGGGGGGCTTTGCAATAAGGACCAGCCAGGTGAGGAAAGTCAGAGCCTACCTTCTGCCACGGAACCATCCCCCCACCCGCTCCCCCCCCCCCCATGCCTGTTGTCGGGACAGATGCTCCCCTCCTGCTGAGCTGGCAGGAAGCAGCCCCAGGGTCAAGGGCTCTGCCCCATAGGCTGTGCGGTTTTGCCATGTCATTCCATCTCTGGGCTTGTTTCCCTCTCAGTAAAGTGGGAATGCTGACGATGTCTTTATTATTTTTATTATTTTTATTTTTTTAACATTTTTTTATTAGCTTCAAGTGCACAAAACAATGTAATAGTTAGACATTTGTCTAACTATATATATAAATATATCCCTCACACAGTGACAACCCCCCCCATCCACTATCCCTCTGACATTGCACACAGCCATTACATTTCCACTGTCTATTCCTAATGCTGTACTCTGCTTCCTGTAACTATATATATATAAAATTTTTATATTTATATATATATATAAAATTGTAGTTGACATTCATTATTGTTCAGCTTCAGCTTCTGGTCTTTAGACTTTGCTCCTTTCCCCTTTCTGGCTGCTGTCCTTACCTGGTCTTCTGGGCCCCTGTTTTGGGATCTGTGCTCACCTCTCCTGCATCCTTCCTTTAACCAGCCTTAGTCTCAGCTGCTTACCATTAGCCCTTCCCTGTGAGATCCAGTTAGCAATCAGAGAATACTGGTGTCATCAGACAAACAACTCTACACATAATAAACACGTTTTAATAGGTCCTGTCGTAAGTCAAAGGAAGAACACAAAGGTAGACTTTCTTACCACATGGCAGCCTTCTAGGAAAGGTGTCTGGGAGGTCAGAGGTCCTCCTTTGGAGGTCCCCCCTGTCCATTGCGGGGACAGGGCAATGGCAATAGGGACACCACCACACAGCCCCGCTGCCCAGCACCAACTGATTTCTGGGGGAATGCCGTGAGGAAGGAATAGTGGTTTGCAGGAGCCCAGGGTTCACCATCCGCAGTGACAGAGGAAGGGGAGAACATACGCAGGAAGGAAAACAGCCATCAGGCCAGTCCCAGGGGCTGGGGACTAGAAACCATCAGGCAGGGTAGAGAAAAAAAATCAGGCCCCAGGGGCTGTAGTGACTACAGTGTGTGCCCTTTCTCTAGACCCCTGTGACTCTGGGATAGCTCCCCTGAAAGATGGAGAGGCGCTGGGAGTGGGGAGAGGAAAAAGAAGCAGCCCTTCTCGTGGGCCTGGCCCTGGGTGCTTTGTGTCCCCCGAGGCAAACTTGGCACTGTCTGGAGACAGTTTTGGTTGCCACAGCTGGGCGTCTGCGGGAGGTCTGTGCTATTGCTATCTCGTGAGTGGAGGCCAGGGGTGCTGCTAAATATCCCACAATGCACAGGACAGCCCCTCACGACACAGAATAATCTGGCTCAAAATCTCAATAGTGCCGAGGTAAGAAACTCTAACGTAAGGTGGGAATGTTACTGGCCCCATTTTGCAGATGAGAAAACTAGGGCTCAAAGAGGTGAAGTGACCTGAATCAAAGTGTTGGACTCCCATTTCATCCCCTGAGAGCCAGGTGTCCATGGGAATGTGGTAGTTGAAGGCATTTGCATGGTCGCCAGTGGATGGGAGGAAATGGAGATCTAAGAGGACAGGGGAGGGAGATAGACAGTACCCATCAATGACAGGGCTGGTGGCAGAGGTCCAGGCTGTGGTCCTCCTGGCGCTCCTGGTGGTGGGCAGGGTTAAAGCTACAAAAGACAACAGTGAGGTGAGCCCCCATGTATTTGCCCCACACTCCAGGGCTCCCCACTTTTAGCCCTCAAGCCTGGGTAGGAGGAGCCCACACATGTCCCTGGACCAGGTGAAGACTCTAAGAAGCAACACATGCCCTACAATGAATGCAGGTGTTACCCTGAGTCGTGTTGGATTTCCTTCGCAGTGAAGTGCCACGCGGCAAGCAGCTCTAGATTAGGTATCACACTGTCACTTGTATATTGGATATATTCTATAGTCTTTTCTAGTTTCCTTGTTCTTGAACATGTCATGCTCTTTCAACCTGGAATGCCTCTCTTCCCCCACTCCCAACTTTATTGTCTCCCCTCGATAAATTCCTGCTCTTCTAATCAGGCCCATGTGGTGTCACCTCCTCTGGGAAGCCCTCCAGGAGAATCCATACCCCTGGTCTTCTCCAGCAACATGGTCCCTCCTTTCAAGGGGTGTCCAACCACCTTGCATCATAACCCTTTACTGATGTGTCTGTCTTCTTGGCTAGACTGTGGGCTCCTGTGGGGACAAAGCCCCAAAAAACAGTTTCCAGGCTCTTGGCCTCACATAGAAAGGTGCTGGCTCGGGTAGTAAATGGCCGTCAACTGTGATCAGATGGCCAGCAGCTGCGGCTAGTTGGCCATCAGCTGTAACCCGTAAGCCATTGGCCACTAATATAACGGTTGTGGCTATGCTCGCAGAGAGAATGGGGGCTAGCAAGAAGATGGTGGCTGGCAAGTGCGGACTGCTGTTAGGCAGATTATGCAGGTCCTGCTTCCTGTGTCTCCAGCCCAGCCACCAGCGAGAATATATTGGTTTGACTCCCCTACCTATGGCTCCGTGGGTGTTCCTGTTTGGCCTTACCGTGTCCTGCATTCTTATGTGGGGAGCGGGACCAGAGACCCCGCAGGCCGCCGCGCCGGACGCCCTGCACGACAAATGGTGCAGCGAGCAGGGTCCCCTGCGTGACAGCTCCTCCAGCAAAGATGGGGGCTCAGGTTTTGGATTCCCCTTCCAGAGCCCAGCTCCGAGCCCTACATGGAGCAAGCAATAAAGCAAGGCTTGTGACTGACGGAGCAGCTGATCTGGGTCCACCCGGCATTTGACTGAGCAAACGCCGGGCAGGCGTGGCAGCAGGGTGAGGGCCTGGGAAGGTGTCATTCAACGTCTGACCATCACAGAGAAATGCAGGGGGCTTTGTAACGCTGAAGTTTTCAGGAGACGTAACCAGGGGCCTCAGGGTTCGGCGTAATCTCAAGTTCTCCACTCTGAGGTTTAAGGTCTCTCAAGTAGTAGGGGCAAGTCCAGGGTGAGGACGCAGCCCCTCTGAGCTCGCGGCCACTACACCTCCCAGCCTCACCCCCAAAGCCTCACGTCTGCCTCACTCGTTGGCTGTCTCCTGTCTGTCTACATTTCTTGAGCCCCAGTTACCTGTGACCCACCTCCAGCACAGCCCTTTGAGAGAAGGTCGGGGATTAAGGCCAGGGGAAGGGATGCCCTGGAAATTACCAATAACCCATCTTGCTCAGACTTGAGGAAGCTGGGTGATCATTAGAAATCAGCAGTGTCCTGTCAGCAGCAACGGAAGTGTTCAGAGACATGGGTGTGATGGGGAAGGAAGAACAGACCTGAAAGTAACAAGTCTGAGTTCTGGTACTGGTACTGCCCTTAACCAGCTGGTGACTTTCGGCAAGGGGCCCTAGCTGTCAGCTTTGAGGGGGCTGAAGGAAAGGACTTTTAGGGTCCTTTCCAGCTCTAACATCTTGTGATTCAGGGAGTCTGAGAAGCACACATAAGAAGGGAAAGAACTCACCCTGAGATCCCACCAGACGGATGGTTCTGAGAACAGAGACTCTGGAAGATTCGTAGGTTCCACACCAATAGAACCCCGAGTTCTTCACCCTAAGCTCAGCCATGGTGATGGTGAAGTAGCCCAATCTGAGGTCATCGTGGACACAATATGTGTCCATCGTGGGCACTGCCAGGAGCCTGGGGTGGGTGACTAATGTGGTACAAGGATGTGCTGATGATTTTCTGCACCAGGCTTTTGTCTTCAAACCTTGTCAGAGCGGATACCAGCCTCTCATAGAGACTGTCTCACCTTCCAGTTTATGCAGCAACTCGAGCTGCTCTTCCCAGGAGCCTGAGAATAAACCCTCAAATCAGGGAGCCCCAGTTGGCACTGCAGACCTGTGAAACGGGCCTCCCTCCCTCCTCTATGTTTACACTCAGAATGTGCCCCAGAAATGGCCTCCGGCCATAGCACCACCCTGCCCCTTGCCCTGTCCTCTGCATAGTCTGCTCATGCCCACCTTACCAGGCCACCCCATCTCCTCTTGCCGTGTTCCCTCTGCCCTCCTCCCCTGCCCCTCACCTGAGGCCAGGAGCCCCAGCAGGACAAGTGGCAGCAGGTGTGTGGCCTCGCAGGCCCTGGGCTGGGTGGAGCAGGGTAGCCCCTGAGAAGACGGAGCCAGAGCTGGACAGGATTCAGTGCAGCCCCCCAGCCTGTCTGGGAAGAAGAGATGAGGAGGGCAAAGGTGGAACACGGGGGAACTGGGAGGAGGCCTTGGCCTGTAGGAGGGACCCTCCGCCTGCAGGTGCTGTATCTGGGCCTGGATGGAGACTCCAGGGCACTCTGTATCTACTGCTGGGCCCTCTTGTGCCCAGTTCCTTTCCCATCAGGCTGTTTCCTTCCCACTGGGGTGGGGAAAGCTGGGAAAGCCCAGGAGGAAACTATGGTGAAATAAGAACCGATTTCTCCTCCCTCTTTCTCACCTCTATCCTACAACTTCCTTCCCAGCCTCAACTTTCTCCTCCCGACCCAAGAAAAGCAGGGGCTGCAGGTTAGTGACAGAGTTAGGGGACCCTCTGGAGGTCCCCAGTGGTCAGAGACTTCCTGCCCAGGCCTGCCTGCGAATTGCGAAGTTCTGTGGGGACTGGAAGGGAACAGGAAAAGGAGATGGAGGGTCATTTCCAGGAGTGGAAGTGCAGGGAAGTTCCCTGGCAAGGGTGGGAGAGAGCAAAGTAGACCACCAGAAGGGAGAGGGAGGGGGAGATAGGTTCAGAATGAGGGGAGACACAGGGAGGAGACACAGGGAGGAGAAGAAAGGGAGTCTCTGCCCCAAGGTCACCCCTGTGTCCCCAGCTCCCCGCTTGCCAGTAGCACTCCATGAGCATTTGTTGAAAGACCACACTAATCAAACACATTTAAAAACTACTTTGTCATTAGACGAGCTACAGACAATTGTCGCAGACTGTTTATAGTTAATAAACAACGAAGAGAAGAGAAAACCCTGTAAACGTGCAATGTGGCAGGCTGGGTTTGGGTCTGTGGGGAGCAAACTCTGAGGTGGAGATTAGCACAGAGCGTTTAAAGCGCTTGGGGACCAAGCTGGGAAAAAAGACAAGGGCAGAAAGCAGGACGGCAAGAGCAGGTGGGCCGCCCTCGGCCAACAGGAAGCTCAGGCCACCATCTGAGGTGTTCTAAAGACAGACTGCCCTTCAGGACTTACCAAGGTGGCAGGGGATACCAGGTCCCCTGTGTCACAGTCAGGCGGCTGGGCTGCCCTGGCAGGGGGTCTGCCCTTCAGAGGACGCCTTCCACCTTCACTGCTCCCAGCACCGGATGAGGAGTCCATCAGCCCTGACAGAGGGGCTGGGCGGCATGGCGGAGCGTCCACAACTCAGTTTAAACCACATTTTACAGCCGTCGGGAGACCTGAGCCTCAGGCTTGCTCGCTGGCCTCCCAGGAGGAGGGGTCAGGTCCGCCTGAGCAGTGCAAGAACATCCCAAACATTCCTGGGAGTCTGGTTTTCTTTGTTCTTTCCCTCCATCAGACAGGAAGCCTTTCAGAGGTGTACTCCGCTCAGCCTGTTGTTCTGGGAGCTTGCTCGTCTCACCCACAAAAGGTGGCCTCAGCCCCAGCCTGTCTGGAACCCTTGCCTGCCCTGGATCTGCTGGGATCTGGGTTCCCCCTGGAGCTCTGGAGACAAGGGTAAGAAGAGGACGGCGGAAGTGAGAGGCCAGGGTTTGGAGGCAAATGTCCCAGAGGCCTGGAGTCCCCAAGAGGCCACCCAGGCCCCGAGGTGTTGGGGCAGTGGGGACAGCACCTCCTTCTCAGTGCCGTGTTCTTCCTTACCATCCATGGTTCATGTGGGACCAGGCCCCACGAATGGGAGCACATGCAGGTCTGCCCGGGCTAAGGAGACCCTCATCCTGGGCCAAAAGGATGGTGGTCACCCTGATGTCAGCGACCGCCTGACATCGGGGCACAGACAAGGCCTCTGCCTGGGGCCAGCACCCACCACCCAGGGACCATATTCCCCTCCGTCTGCCCTACCCCTTTATAATCCAGGACAAAACAGAGAAGTAAGAGTCCTAAGGTCTCAAAAGTAGAACGTGACAAACAATGTTAGAACTTGAAAAGGACCGACAACCACGAGGCACTTACTCAGGTGTATGAGGTTCACATTCTTTCGTTTTATTCTGACAACAGCCTTGAGGTAGGAATTAGTGTCCCCTTTCACAAGAGGAAAACTGAGGCCTGGTAGGGTTAGTGAGTTGCACAGGGTCACAAGGGGGCAAGTGGCACCCGAGTCCCAGTCCTGAGTCCTCTGTCACACTCTCCCACCAGACACTTGCTCTCCAAGGAGGCAGTCCCATCAGGGTGGATGGAAGTGAGCTGTTTCTCCCGGGTGAGTTAAGACCCCCACCTAGTTACACACCAGCTGGTGGCCACCCCCTCCTGATGAGGACAGGTGTCAGTGTGTGTGTGTGTGTGTGTGTGTGTGTGTGTGCTGACACGGGGCCAGTTAGTTCCTCAGTCTGAATCTCCCCTCTAGTGCCCCCTCCTGGACACAGGGAAGAGGTGCCTCCTCCCCGCTGTCCCCTGTGATTACCCCCTGCCCCTTCCTCTCTCCTCACATGCATCCTGGAAAGGCCCCACCATGGCTCCAACTGTGTCACCCTCCTGACTGTGGTGTTTGCTCTCCCCCCCGGGAGGTCCCTGACTCAGGGCCGAGAGTGGAAATGCCACATCTGTACCCAGGTGCTTATTCCAGTGACTCCAGGCTGGTGGAGCTCCCTTCCAGGGGAGGAATCCAGCCCGTATCCTCCAGCCTTCACCGCAATAGAGGCCAAGTCTCAACCATGAGCCTGTGAGGCAGGGGCAGACTCCCCAGGCTCCTTGGCTCCATCTTCCCCATCTTGCCCCCACCGGGCAGTTCTCCAGGTTGTGGTCAGCTGAGTTGTCTTTGCTGTGTCACAAGTGGCTCCTCTTTTTCCCTGGAGGTGGGGGTGGGGGTGGGGATGGTGATTTCCCCCCTTTCTGTGAGCCCTGGTCCTCCCTTCACTGCACTCTGAGGGCCCTCGGTCCCCTCCAGGAGCTCAGACCTGGAGCTCAGGTGTCGAAACTGGGGGAGAGAGCCCTGAGTTCAGCCTCTGCACCTTAGTCTGGGGACAAGGTGGTCCTGCCGCTGAGAGGGGCTCTCAGGGGCTCTGTCACAGCTTTCCCAGGAGGGGCCAGCCAGCAGGCGGCAGCACTGAGAGTGTGGGCTTGCTGGCTCCCAGGACTTGAGGGACCAGTAGGTGCCAAGAGCAGGGGACATCCAGAGGCCGGTCAGAAGATGCATGGCCCAGAGGGGTGAGGGCTTGGACATCTCTGTGGTCCCCTGCTGCCGATGCCTCTGCGGACCCCCAATTCTTAGTTACTGTTCCTTCTCCAGGGCAGGTCACAGGGACATGGGCTTCCTCTGGGACGCTTTCTTCTCCAAGTGCATGGAGAAGCTTGGAGGGAGCAAAGGGAAGCTGAGGACACAGGGTTCTGGTGAAGAGAGGGCAGCGATCCACCCCCCAGCCCTGCTCCCTTCACCGTAGTAGTAAGAGGTTTGAGGCCAAAGGGAGCTGAGGTTCTCTGTCTGTAAACAGCATCGTCGTCGGGGCTTCTCTGTCATCCAGCGGGGGCCCGGGGGCCTGTGGCTCTCAGCAGAATCCCTTGGTGGCTTCCCCCAGGGCTCACTGCCTGGTGTCCTCCACTCTGGGTCCCGCCGCAGGTTCCTGGCAGCCCAGGGGGACTGTGTGTAAAGTGCAGCCTCTGGTTCTGGAAAGGCCAGAGTCCTCTGCACAAGTCCTCAGCCCCCACCCTGGCTCCAATCCAGATAGGTCCCCAACTTCACTCCTCCTCTGGCCTCCTGGGGCCCCTCTGGGAGAAGCTCCCCCACTCCGTAGGTGGCCTTAGACCAAGCAGGTTTCCATGGGGGCTCCGACCGTCCAGGTGGGTCCTTCCAGGGTCTAGCAGAATCCCTGCACACGCGGTAGCCTGTGAGGACCGGAAAGAGAGATGAAGGACAAGGCTCCTGCTCCCCGTCCCCCAAGCTCCGGCCTAGCCCAGCCTCTTCCGGCTCTGCCCTCCACTTCCTACCAGGTCAGCCCCGGAGGATTATGCTGTCCTGGCCCAGCCTGCCCACCCTCCTCCCTCACCTGGGGGCCTCACGGTCCTCCTGACTGGCAAGGACACACTGCCTGGGGACCGACTGCAGTCAGACACTTTGGAAAGTGTGTCAAGCCCCCAGTACTCTGCCCTCGGGAATGCGGGAGGATGGGCTCTACTCACGTCCCATGTGTCTCTTCTTCCAGAACCCATAGACCACGATCAGCACCACAGGCACTGAGAGGAAGGTCAGTACTCCCACAAGCACAGTGGGATAAGAATCCTGCTGCCTGAGGAGATGGGACAGAGTGGGGAGGTGAGCACCAGGTCCTCCCCCTCCCCACGTTTTTCTGCATACCTAACACGGGAGGAGTCCGACCAGGGGAAACCCTGACAGCCCCTGCAGGGAGTGATGGCCTTTCTTCTTTGGGGACCCAGCTGTGGGGGAGGGAAGTGAGGCGCTCAGAGTTCAGGGGCGGAAGTCCCCAGGTGGAGGGAGCACCTCTCCTCTTTATTCCCCCAAACCTGCTCATCGTTGAGGACAAGAACTCTAAGAGACACCCATTAGTGATGGGAGAGACCAAGATTCTTATTCCCCTTACAGCGACAGAGGAGGCGTCTTCCCACCTTCCTCGTCTGTAACACATGCTGTAGGGGCCCTGCCGGTATCTCTTGCTTGTATCACGCCCATGTACCCCCATGGTCAGCACCTCCATTTAAATATTTTTTGTGCCTAAGGACTTTCTGTTGTCACTGGTGCCCTCCAGGCCACATACGGCAGGCAGCCCTCTACCGATGACCCCCAGGAGTGGGAATTCCCTTACCCCTCTGGTGGCTGCTTGACACTGGACCCCAGAGTTTCCCCAGGGGGACTGAGCTCCTGCTGCCCACAACGGCTTGGTGGAGTCCTCTGCCCGCTGCCTTCCATGCCCTGTCTCACTGCTCCACGTTCTCCCTAGTGTTCCCAATACAACACGAATCCTGATCTCAGAGTCTGCTTCTGGGGGAACCCAAATCAGAGCGTCCTCCGTTTCCTACTTCCTACTGGGCAAGCCACCACCTTGTCCTGTCCCGACCCTCTCCTCTCCGTCCCCTGGCCTCATTTCCATGCCATCCTTTACGTCACGTCTCCATCCCAGCTTCCAGTCTCCACCTCTTATTCAGCAACAGGCCAGACTGACTTTCTGGGGGCTGAAAGGGGAAGGTCTGCTATAACATTTGCACCTTGACGTCTGTTCAGGCACCAAGAATTGTTGCCATGGCTGGTAAGATCTCGTTCAACCCCAAGTCCCACAGGTACCTGATAGGGGGTAATTTGTCGAGGGGGGATCTGCTGGTATGGCACAGTCGCGTGGTGGGCGATCTGGTGGGCAGGTGCCCAGCCTTGGTGAAGACGGATGCGGGGCCAGCAGAGGAGGCTCTGGCATTGCTGGGAGATGCAGTCGCAGTCTGGAGCTCCGTGGTCCTCCTGGGCTCCGGGCTGGAGGGGCTGGTGAAGCTGTAGCCCGTCAAGGAGGCCAGGCTGATGGTCCCTGAGGCAGTGGAGGGCAAGAGTCTGGCAAGGGTGAGGACTCCAGGTGTGAACACCGGCACACCGGTTGTAAAAGGGGCATCAGGGCCTGAGGGAGGGGCTTGGCCCGTGGTGACGACCATTCCGCTCTTGAGGATGCTGGCCAGCTGGGTAAGAGGAGTGTTTCTTTTGGTTGTGGGGGCTGAGGGACCAGAGAGGGAGGAACGTTAGACCGAGTTGGGGGCCTTGATGCTGAAGCAGATTGTGGCCACCGAAACGGCTGTCTGGCTGCGGGGGTGGGGCCTCTGCTCCTCCTTGACCTTGGACCCAGGATTCTGCTCTGCTGGTGTGCGTTTGTTCAGAGGGTGATATCAGAGAGAAGTAAAGAAGGGAAAAACCTTCACAATTTCTGCAGCCTCCCCGGCCAGGCCTCCTGGGCCCAGAGGACACACCCTCCCCATCCCATCTCTCTCTTGTCCATTCCAGACCCTCCATGTTCCTGTGGGTCAAAGAGATTTCTCTACTCTGGTGCTGAACAGGGACTTTTCCAGTTGCTCCATAATTAGTGACTGGGGTCCAGAGATGAGGATAAGGAAGAGCAAAGGCCCCGATTCCAAAGAACGCCACAAGCAGCTTGGTCAGACAGCTTCCTTGGGGGCTTTCTAAGAGGTACCCAAACTGGTCCTGCTACTCTTGTCCATCAAACTAGCCCTTTGCTATCTCATTTTCTAGAAAAAGACTGGTGTATGGATGGTGAGGGAGAAGGGACTTGTAGTTGTGAGGTCCAACCTAAGGGGACAGTGTTAGGTCTTTCTCTGCAGGGAACAAGAAAATTGGAGAGAGATTGGGGTTGGGGGGGAAGCTGCTGCATTCTGGGATTGTGCATGGCAGTGACACATTCTTCAGGGCTCGGGGGTCACCATGGAAGGTGCCTGTTTTTCTGGGCAAGGGAACCCAGAACAAGCGGCACTGGTGAGGGTGGGCATAGGGGAAGAGGCTGACCGGGAACCTGATCTCCTACTCAGCAGTGGGGAGACACTTCAGAGAACTCACAAATAGGTGCTTTGGGACACCCACCTCATAGAGGATCTCAAAAGGTTGGGCAGAAAAGGAGTGGCATCCAACAGAAAGAGAACTCCTACAAGGGTCAGGGAAGTCACACAACCATCTCCTTCTTCTTCATGACTGCCCAATACACCAAGGAGTTGGAAGGGGGAGGACGAGGAAAGGGTGACCGAGAGGCACCCCCTCTTCCCCACCTCCTGAGATGGAGGAAGGAGAGGTAGGCAGCAGGGTACCTCCCCTTCTCTACTTCAGGTGCCTTGTGCCATGAAACCTGGTCTGCAAGGGGCGCAAGGGGGAGTAGAAAAGAGCACACATTGCTAGAAGATTTGAGCTTTTACTTGGGCTGAGGATTTTTTATTTCCTAATAACTGAAAAGGTCTGCAAAGTTGAAATTTCCCCCAAATTGTCATTAAGAGATGGAAGGTAAGAGTTGACGTAACAGAATAGAGGGATACGCTAACCGTTTCATATTTGTAATCCTACAGATGAAGACATCAATAAACTGGTTTCAGCTATTTCCCTGGTCTAAATCCAAACAAGAGTGGAGGAATGAGATTTGGTTCCTCATCTTAGACACAGCAGTTGCCTAATTCAGGCCCCGCAGAAGATGGGGATATAATTGGACGAGGGGAACAAGAATAGGTTGATAATGAATTTCATAATCATTAGCTACTTTTTTCAGGCTCTTTCACTGGCCCTTCACCATTTCCTATCTATAAATGTGGGAGGACCTTGCCCTCCTCTTTTCTTTTTCTACACTCAAGGGAGAGCTTTCATAGCTCCTTGATTTTTTAAGAACTACGTTGAGATATAATTTAATTTACATCCCATGTAACACACCCATTTATAGTGTCAAATTCAATGGTTTTTAGAATACTCAGAGAAGACCTTGAGCAAGTGACATTGAGCAGAGCCCTGAATAATGAGAGTTTATCAACCGTTATCAGTGAATTTTAGAGAATATTTTCAACTCAAAAAGAAACCACTTACCGTTTAGCTGTTACCTCCCTATTACCTTTTCCTTCCCTCCAGCCCTAGGCACCCACTAATCTACTTTCTGTCTATAGATTTCTCTAATCCCTTCAACTTTAAACTGTCTTTACTAAGATACTTTCAAATACATCTCTAGCTCTCACCTCTCACCTGAGCTGCAGGCTGATACATCAACTGCCTGCTTTATTTCTCCACTTGAGGTTCTAAAGTATCTTAAACTCAACATGACCCAATAGAGTTCTTAATTTCCCTCCTTCAAACTAGCTCCTCTTTCGGATCTACCCTATCCAATAAATGGAACCATCATCCACCCACCTTGCTGATGAAACAGGACACCTTGGAGTCATCCTTGATTTCTCACTTTTGCTCACCTCCCACATGAGCAAATCCTGTCTTACCTCAAAATCGTACAGGGTGGGCAGGAAGTCTGACGGTCATAGATTTGAGCCACTCCACTTCTTTCCACCTCCAGGGCCCACACTCTATCCCCACACACTGCCATTTCCAGCCAGGGCACCCTCAGTGGTCTCTCTGCCTATGTTCTTACCTTTCCACAATCCATCCACACAGCAGCCATTATTATCTTGAAGATAAGCCACAACACACCCCTGTCGGCTCTCCACTAGCTCCCGATTACACTAGGAATAAAATTCGAACTCCATATCATGGACTTTAGGGTTGCTGTGTGACCCTCCAACCTTCTCCTATCCTTGTGCCCCCACTCAGTATGGACCTGCCACACCGGACTGCCTTATACAGGCCTAGCACCTCACCTCAGGGCCTTTGCACATGCAGTTCTCACCACCTAGAATGCCATCTGAAGCACCCACATTTCCACAGGGTTAGAAAACTCTCATCATTCAAGGGCTCTGTTCGATGTCACTTGCCTCTGAACCCCTGTTCTTTGGCAGTTCCTCCTACCATCGAATTACTCTCTAGTTTACCACACAGTTTTATTTTCTTAAGATCATTTATTGGTATCTGCAATTATCTGTCTGAAGATGTGCTACTGCCTATCATCTCCCATAAGGCCAAACTGTCTGTTTTTGCTCATCACTGTACCCTCAGAGCCTAGAATAGTGGCTGGCACATAATCTGGGCTCAGTGAATATATATGGCACAGATGACTGAATAAAACAAAGCACAGAGAGTCCTGAGTTTGAATTTCATCTCCGCCACTTGCTAGCTCTGTGAACTTGGACAAGGTCAGAGGCACGTACGACTTTCGAGATACCATTTATAAAATGGTGGCAATAATGTTCATGAAGCTGTCTATAAAAGAACGACGAAAACTCTACTGTGCAACATGCCCATCGATGGATTATTATTATTATATCTGATGTTAGTGGAGTGCAGGGCCAGGAGAAGACACCCCACCATCCCAGGGCCCCAGCAGGCCTGCTCACCTGGAGCCACTTCCAGCTGGAAGCCCATCAGAGGGTAGAGGGTCCCCGAGCTGTTGCGCATGCACCAGTACCGGCCCGAGTCCTGGCGCCTGAGGTCCGCCATGGTGATGTTGATCACCTTGGCCTGGGTATCGTCCTGCAGCACGTAGCGTGGCCCCTGTGCCCAGATCCGGGGAAACCCAGTCTCACACTTCTTCTTCCTGATTTTGCACCAAACCTTACCCTCCACACGGTTTTTGCGGCTCTTGTAGGAGCACTGCACAGACAGAGTCTCCCCTTCAAAATGCTGCACTTTGGAGTACACACTCTCGACAGGGGCACCTGGGGAGAACACAACTTGTTGAGCAAGGTCTAGCAAAAGAGGAGGAAGGAGGCATCTTGCAGCTTGAAGCTCGTGGTGAAGGGAGAGAAGGTGGAGATTGCCTGGCTGTCACGGGGCTCAGTCGGAGGGAGAAACACAGCCCTACTATGAGGGACCTCCCCCCAGTCTGCCGGGGGAGGCACAGACCTCATGCTCAGGGCATTCCCAATCTGATGGCGGAGACAAAGGCATAGCCCGCAGCGAGCCCCTCAGGGAGGCCCTCGTCTAATGGAGGAAACACAGGCCTGACAGTCAGGGAGCCTCATCAGACCAGCCCCTTTCTTCACAGTATTTTCTAGCCTGATGGGAAAGAGCTAAAAGAGCCCCATCTTCAAAGTCTTGTGGGACAGACCCAGGACTTGCTCGTAGTGAGACAGATGCACAGACAAAACCCAAGTCATTAAGCTATGAAATTCCAGAGCACAAACCACTTAGGTGGATAGGAAAATCCAATCTTAGTTTTTGAAAAAAATAAGAGTAGTTATTTATTTCACAAATAGGTTCACATAGATATCTATTAAATAGCAAGTTGTCTTAGTTCATTCTAGGTGGTGTTTAATTTTAAAAAATGCTAGTTGCATAGATTAAATATGCCCCAAATTGCACATAAACTCCCAACCCAGTGCAAGCCAAAGAATGCTACAATTAGTCACTGTTCATTTGCAATACATTGTACTCTATGCCTAGGAATAAGATGTGGTCTGTACACTGGTCAGAGGTGGTGAATCAGGGACAGGGAGAGGGAGAAGCTGGGGTGCGACCCCAGAGCCTTCTGCAAACAAACACATACACACAAGTTACTCCCCACTAGGCCAGAATAGTGAGCACACAAATTGGAGTCTACATAAACATGGGTTAAAACTCTAGACCTACCACTGACTAACCACATGAGCAGATCTCTTAACATACATGTTTCTTCATGTGTCTCAGGTTGGCTCTGAGAACCATGCCCCAGGACAGTGCCTTGAATACAGCAGGTGCTCACTGTTTGATTCCTTTTCCCAAACGCAGGTTGCTCCAGACTTTTCCACTGCAGCTCAAAACTGTGATAACCAACGGCCCGGCATCTGCCTCAGTTTCCAACCCAGCTCCCTACAGTTAAGGCTTGGAGTAAGATAACATCCTCTCTGAGCATCACTAAACAGAATGATCCAACTCAATTTTTTGGTGGGTGGGAGGTTTGGGGGACCCCAGGACAGGTCTGCACAGCAGACACTCTTCTGCCCTCTCTGGGGGAGGGGCATGGGTGAGGTAACCTTGGAAACAGTCTCCAGGATACTGTGTTCTTTTGTGTCCACCTTCCACCCCTCTCACAGGTGATGAGGAGTGGGTTTGGCCAACCCCCACCATGGCCAGAACTGAGCAGGAAGTGGTAACTCGGTTGCCATGGTAGCAAGGAAGGCAGGATTGGGTGAGGCCCCCTCCAGGAACTTCAGCAGCTGTAAGGTGGGAGAGGCCTTCAGGGATTGCTTCCCCTGGAGACTGGGGTAGTGGCATCAGCATTCTGAGAAAAGGTGAGTTCAAAGGGCACACACATGATACAATGATTCCCCTAACAACCAAGCAGGGTTTTTAATAGAGGCCAAGGGAAGGCTTTTTGTGTGAGGAACTTGAGTGTCCCTGGTCAGAGGTCCCGAGGAAGACTGGTAGATAAGAGGCCGCATGCAGAAAGGGTCCAGAGCTTTTCCTTAGTTTGTAAGATCTGGGTTAGCTTTGCCTGGGCCAGGTATTAGGATGGAAACTTCTCATTGGTCTCTGGTAAGGAGATCTACCCTAGGTTAGCCCAGCCTCCTTCTCCCTCTCCTCCAACTCCATAAAATATTAAACAAGATCATTGGGCAAGAAACATCGGGGAGGGAAGGTCTAGGAAAAGGTCATTCGGTCCCCCCTCACCAAGCCACCCACCTTCTCACCTGAGATGCAGCCCTTGAGCCACAGCAGCAGCAGCAGCAGGAGGAATGTGGGACCCATGGCTCCATCCAGTTGGAGACAGTCACAGGCCAGCAGGGGGCCAAGACACCCCGAGGATCCAAGGTTCGGGCCCCAGGCCCATGCAGGGTTGGCTACTTATGTCTGCCAGGGAAGGACCTGGGCTTCTGAAAGTGAAGTTGCCCATTTAGGGAAGTGAGGAAGTCACGGGACCCATTGTAACCAGCAGACCGCAGGAGCCCACTGAGCCTAGGAGAGGGTGGTGCCCGTTGCAGTTTCCGCCCTCTTCCTCGAAACTTCAGGCAGGTGTGGCTGCTCCACCCAGTCTGGGCCCCCAGCCCAGGGAGGGCTCGCAGGGTGGGAAGACTCTGAGCCAGACACTCTCTGGATTGCCTCCTGGAAACTAGTACAATAGGCGTGGCTCCTATTCTGAGACAGGGAATCCATCTAGGGACTGGTGTGAAGTTTCCAGAACCTCAGGTACAGACTTCCCTGGAATCCTGTGGGTTCAGAGGCCCAGGGGTAGGGTCTGTATGGCTGGGGCGAGGCATCTCGAATACTACATTTTTCACAAACACAAGCTCACAAGGAGTTTCTTATAAACTCACATTCATTCATTTATCCCTCACCAAATGCATTCATTCTGGCTCTCTCTCTCTCTCTCTCTCTCTCTCTCTCTCTCTCTCTCTCTGTCTCCCTCTCTCTCTCTGTCGACTTCTGGCTGGGCTGGTCAGAACTGTCACTCATGCTCACACCCTTGTTCAAATAACCCCCCTACGTGCTCAAATGCAATCATACTTTTGCCATGGTTAGAGTGGCAGGGGTAAAAATGATGCAAATTGTAAAACTGAGAGCATAAGGTTTGGGTTCAGGGAGGGGCCCCTGTGCTCTCACATGTGGGGGCGCGCACACACACACACACACACACACACACACACACACACACACAAGCTGCCTCTCCTTTTCACTACTAACATGTCTTCGTATCCTTATCCTTTTCGCTACCTGTCCTATTGTCCTGCCTACTTACCCACCAGCTCTCTCCATACTCCTGCTCCCTCTTGCAGTCTTCCTAAAGCAACACCATTGTTCCCCTCCCCCACCTCTTCTCCAGAAACCACACCCCCAGCCCCCTCTTCCTCTAGGTCTGGCCCTCAGCCAGCACAGAGGCATACCCACTCCACTTCCTCCCCTGCAAGCCTATCTCGCCTATACAGCCGCCGGGCTCCAGCTGAAATGACCCAGCATTTGGCCCAAGACCCCACCCTTCACTTAGTCCCCAGGGCCAAGAATCAGGATACACTTCAGACAACCAAGAGCTGTGTCATCTGCTCCTTTCGGCTGTGGGGACCTAATTGGAGCCCCATGACGATGTGTTCTCCCCCTACTCACCTATGTGAACTTTCTCCTCCTTTGATGGGACTCAGAATAAAACGTTCTCAAGTTGCATGGCCACCGTCTTGAATGGAGTTGGAACCCCCAAGTCCCAAACCAAGGAAGTTTTATCTTTGTTGACCCCAAAGTCTCTTAACTTATTTATTTGTTCATTTGTCCCTTCTTACAATCGTCCGTGCTATGCACGGTGTTAGGTGTTGGGAGGTACAAGAATGACATTCAGTTGTCACTCCAGACCTTTCAGCTCCCAGAAGACCTACTATGCTTTCCTCATCCACTTCTCCTTTTCCACATTTCTCCCTCAAAGGCTATCTCACCTCTCAACACACATGGTATCTTCCTTCCTTCCTTTCCTCAGTCAACACAGTAAATGGCTTCAGGAGATGGAATGTCCCCCTGGGGGGACTTCACGTGCCTGGAATCCACACTGCTCTGTGCCCCGCACAAAGTGAGGCATTGTGAAAAGTGCCATCACTGTGATAGCTGATGAGGGTGTAAGAACCTAAACATTCTCAGTTCCTCTCAGAGAGGAGGTATAAACTAGACTCATTGTTTCTTGAGGGATATTTGGAAGAATTTGTCAAAATTGCTAAAAATGTGTATACATTAGGCTTTTTGTACAAAGTAACTTAATACAGCATTATAGTTTTCTGTGTCTTTCTATTTCCGTTTAAAAAGTAAGGTCTGATTTACACAGAGGAAAATTCATTCCTTTCAGTGGAAAGTTCTGGGAGTTTAACAAACCCATAGGCATTTGTACCCACCACCATCATTATGATTAGAAGCATTCCATTACCCCCCTAAAGTTTCCCCCATGTCCCCTGGCAATCATCTCCCCTCAGTCAGCCCCACTCTCAGTTCCTAGCAAACACTAATCTGGTTTATTTCCCCTCTACAGTTTTGCCCTTTCCAGAATGTTATAAAAATGGAATGATATAATACAGCTATTTCTTAGTGTAATGCGTTAGAGATAATGTGTGTTGGGTGTATCAGTAATTTGTTCCTTTTTTATTGCAAAGTAGGATTCCATTGTATGGAAGAACCACCCTCGATATCTCAGTTGGGGGACATTCAGGTTGGCATCCAATTTTGGGTTATTCCAGATAATACTACTACAAATATTTGTACACAAGTTTTTGTATGAACATAGGTTTACATGTCACTTGGGTAGATACCTAGAGTGGGGTTGCTGGGTTGTATGGTCAGATTATGTTTAATTTCAAAGGAATTGACAAATTGTTTTCCAATGTGGCTGTACCATTTTGCATTTCTACCAGCAGTTTTCCAGTAGTTCCCTATTCTTGCTAGCATTTTGATATTGTCAGTATTGGGTTTTTTTCCTCCTTTCTAGGTGTGTTCATTGTGGTTTTATTTTGCATTTCTCTAATGATATTGAGTATCTTTTATTATGCTCATTCATCCTCAATATATCTTCTTTAAGGTAATATCTGCTCAAATATTTTTCTCATTTTTTATTTGTTTTCTTATTATTGAAGTTTGAAAGCTCTTTATATATTCTGATGTATTCTTTAATTAAATAGGTGTTTTGCAAATATTTTTCCCAATCTGTGGTTTGCCTTTTTATTTTCTTATTAGTATCTTTCATGAGCAAAAGTTTTTAATTTTGATGAAGTTTAATATGTCATTTTTTATCGTACTTTTTGTGTCATATCTAAGAAATCTTTGCTTAATTCAGGGTCAGAAAGATTTGCTTAACAGCCTTTTTGAGATATAATTCACATAATATAAAATGGACTCATTTAAACTGTATACTTCAGTAGTTTTTACTATGTTTACTGAGTTGTACAAACATCAACACGATCCAACTTTACAACATGTTCACCACCCAAAAATGAAACTCCATACGCGTTAGCAGTCACACCCTGTATTAGTTTCCTATTACTCCAAACTTGGTGGCTTCCCACACAGACATTTATTGTCTCACAGTTCTGGAAGCCAGAAGTTGGAAATAGTATCTCTGGACCAAGATCAAGGTACCGGCCGGGCGACAGTTCCTCTGGAAACTCAAGGGAGGAAGTATCTCTTGCTTCTTCCAGCTTAAGGTGAGTGCCAGCATTCTTTGGCTTGTGACTTTGTCACTCTGCCCTTTAAGGCCAACATCTCCAGACTCTGTTCCATTGTCCCATCACCTTCTCCTTTGTGTGTTCAAATCTCCCTCCGTCTCTCTCTTATAAGGATACATGTAATTACATTTCGTGCTGGGCAAATCATCCAGAATAATCTCCCCATTTCAAAACCCTTAACTTAATCACATCTGCAAAGACCCACTTTTCCCATATGAGGTAACATTTATAGGTCCCAGGGATTAGGACATGGATATCTTTTGGGAAGCCATTTTTCCGTTTATCACACTCCCCTTTCCTACCTCTTCTCCTCCTACTGCTGCCCCAGGCAACCACTAATCTACTTTCTATCTTTATAGACGTGTCCATTCTGCATATTTCAAACAAACTTAGTTATATACTATATGGTCCTTTGCAACTGGCTTCTCTCATTGAGTATAGTGTTTTCGAGATTTGTCCATGTTGTACAGTACTTGCTGCAACAAGTTGTATCAGTACCTCATTCCTTCAAATAGCTATTGTATTCATATGTGTTTGGTTTATCCATTCATTGGTTGATGAGCATTTTGTTTGTTTCCATTGTTTGCCTATTATGAACAATGCTACCATAAACATTCGTGTACAAGTTTTTGTGTGGACAGATGTGTTCATTTCTCTTGGGTATATGACCATGAGTAGAATTGCTGGATCATATGACAGTTCTATACTTACCATTTTGAATAACTGCCAGATACTTTTCCAACATGGCTGCACCATTTTACACACTCACCAGCAATGTATGAGAGTTCTGATTTCTTTACAGACTCTATAATACTTGTTACTTGTCTGTCTTTTTGTATGATGCCATCCTAGTGGGTATGAGGTACTATCTCACTGTGGTTTTGATTTGTATTTACCTAACGACTGGTTGTTTTGAGCACCTTTTCATCTACGTACTTGGCATTTGTGTACCTTCCTTGGATAAATGTCTATTCAAATTCTTTGCCTAATTTTCAGGTAGGTTATTTGCCTTTGTAGCACTTGAAAAATGTGTCACTTTATTGTGACCTCCGTGGTTTCAAAATTAGAGTTTCTGTAATTCGAATTGGTGTTCCTTTATAGGTAATGCATCATTTCTGTCTGGCTGTCTTTAAGGGTTTTTTTTCTTTGTCTGTAGTTTTCAGAAGTTTACTTATGATATGTCTTGGTGTGTGTTTCTTTGGGTTCATTTCTTTTTGGAGATTACTCAGCTTTCTGGATCTGTAGGTTTATATCTTTTGCCAAATTTGGGTTGCTTTTATCATTATTTCTTCAAATACATTTTCAGTTCATACTCTTTTTCCTCTCCTCCTGGTTCTCCGATGATGTAAACATTAGCCCTTTTGTTATTGTCCCACAGATCACTGAGGCACTGCTAATTGTTTTCAGTCTGTTGTTGCTCTGTTGTTCAGATTGAATAAATTCTATTCATCCGTCTTCAAGTTTACTAGTTCTATCCTGTCATTTTCACTCTATGGTGGAGTCCGTTCAGTAAGCTTTTTATTTTGGTTATTGTATTTTTCAGTCCCCAAACTTCCTTCGGTTATTGATTTCTAATTTAATTCCATATGGTTGGAGAACATACCCTTTACGGTTTCAAAGGGCTTTGTTGTTATTGCCACTAAAGGTACCTGGAAATGTTTGTCGATGCCCTACCTGTGGGGTAGGTTTGGGGATGGCCCAGGACCTTGCAACTGACATTGCTGCTAGTGGATCAGCCCACACGGTGTTCTCTCCAACACCCAGTTCAGGGAAATGGGGGGATAAAAAGAAAACTCAGGGAACTGACCGTGTTTTTGTATCACAGGTCCTGAGGTCTCTAGCCAGCTGCCTCCTCTACCCAGCTTTTAGGATCCTTTTATCATTATTCGTTGAGTAATTTACAGGATATTTAGTTGTATTTAGAAGAGAGGAGCAGAAAAAAGTGAATCTACCCCATCTTGTTCTGGAACCAGAAACTATTGCTTATTTCTATTATTGAATTATAAGGGTTTGTTATATATTCTAGATATGAGGCCTATGATTTGCAAATATATTCTCCGATTCTGTGGATTGCTTTTTCACTTTCATGATGGTATCATTTTTCAGTACAAAAGTTTTAAATTTTGATGACGTCCAATTTATCTAGTTTTATTCTTTTGTCACTTAATACTTTTAATATCATATTTTAAAAACCATTGCTTAACCCAAGGTCACAAAGATTTACTCCTATGTTTTCTTCTAAATTTTTTATAGTTTTAGCTGTTACATTTAAGTCTATGATCCATTTTGAGTTAATTTTTATGTATGATGAGATAGATATGAATCCAACTTCATTCTTTTGTGTGATGGATATGCAGTCATTTCAATATTTTCAAACCATTTGTTGAAATGATAATTCTCCCCCATTGAATTATTTTCACATCATTGTCAAAATCAATTGACCATAAAGGTTAAGGTTTATTTCCAGACTCTCAATTCTATTCCCTTGGTCTGCATGTCTAGCTTTAAGACAGTACCACACTGGTTTGTTTATTTGTTTGTTGTTTGTTTGTTTAGTTTCAGGTGCACAAAACAATGTAATAGCTAGACATTTATCATTTATATCCCTCACACAATGACAACCCCCATTCCCCCATCCACTACACCTCTGACATCACACAGCCACTACATTTCCACTGTCTCTATTCCTAATGCTGTACTCTTGCTTCTTGTAACCATATATATGTATGTATATCCATCCATATATATATAAAATTATAGTTGACATTCATTGTTGTTCAGCTTCAGCTTCAGGTGTACGGTGCAGTGATCAGGCATCTACATCATCCCTGAGTGGTCTCCCTAATAAGACAAGTGTCCATCGGATACCCTACAAAATCTTTACAACATTATTGATTATATTCCCCAAATTGACTTTTGTATCCCTGTGGTAATCTTGTGGTGACTGACTGTGCTTTCTAATCCCCTCACCTTCCCCCTTATCCCCACCCCCTGTCCCATCTAGCAACCCTCAGGTTTTTCTCTATGTTTCTGAGACTGTTTCTGATTAGTTCATTCATTTATTCTTTTCTTTAGATGCCACATATAAGTGAAATCATGTGGTATTTGCAGCACTATAGACAATAGCCAAGACAAGGAAACAACTGAAATGCCCATCGATAGGCAACTGGATTAAGAAACTGTGGTATATTTATACAATGGAGTATTATGCAGCCATAAAGAAAAGGAAATATTACCATTTGCAAGAATATGGATGGACCTAGAGAACATTATGTTAAGTGATATAAGTCAGACAGAGAAAGACAAGTACCACACTGTTTTGATTACTGTAGTTTTGTAATAAACTTTGAAATCAGGAAGTATGAGTTCTCCAACTTTGTTGTTTTTTTTCAAGTTTGTTTTGGCTATTCTGGGTCCTTTGCATTTCTATACAAATTTTAGGATCAGCTTGTCTGTTTCTGAAAAGAGCGACCTAGGATTTTGATAGGGATTGTATTGAATCTGTAGATCAATTTGGAAACTATTGTCATGTTAACAATATTAAATGTTCTAACCCATAAACATGATATTGATTTATTTAGATCTTTAATTTCTTTTAACAATCTTTTATAGTTTTCAGTGTACAAGTCTTGCATGTCTATCGTGAATTTTATTCCTAAATATTTTATTTCTTTTGATGCTATCGTAAATGGAATTGCTTTCTTAATTTCATTTTCAGATTGTTCATTGCTAATGTATAGAAATATAGTTCAATTTGTGTATATTGACCTGTATCTTGCAATCTTGCTGAATTTATTAGTTTGACATTTGCGTGTGTGTGTGTGTGTGTGTGTATTCTTTAGGAATATATAGAAGATAATCTCATCTGCTAATGCAAATAGTTTTACTACTTCTTTTCCAATCTAGATGACTTTATTTCTTTATTTCTATTTATTTATTTCTTTTATTTCTAATTACCCTACCTAGAACCTGCAGTCCTATGTTGAATAGAAGGGGCAAGAGTATACATTATGTTTTTATTCCTGATCTCAGGAATAAAGCTTTCAGTCTTTCATTATTAAGTATATTAACTGTAGGATTTTCATAGATGCCTTTTATTGGGTTAAAAAAAAGTTTCTATTTCTTATTTGTTAAGTGTGTGTGTGTGTGTGTGTATGTGTGTGTGTGCGTGTTTATCATGATAAGATGTTAGATTTGTCAATTGCAGTTTTTTTCATCTATTGAGATGATCGTGTTGTTTTTCTCTTTTATTCTATTTGTATGGCATGTTACACTGATTTTCATCTGTTGAACTAACCCTGAATTACTGGGATAAGTCCCATTAGCATGATAGATAGTCCTTTTTTATATTTTGCTGGATTTAGTTTACTAGCATTTTGTTGATGTGTATTAATTAATACACATGTAATTTTTTACATGTGTATTAATAATAGATATTGGTCTGTAGTTTTCTTTTTGTTGTGATGTCTTTGTCTGATTTTGTTATCAGGGTAATATTGGCTTCATAGAAAGAGTTGGAATGTGTTCTCTCCTTTTCTATTATTTTGAAAGAATTTGTAAAGAATTAATATTAATTGTTCTTTAATATCTGATAGAATTCATCAGTGAAGACATCAAGGCCTGGGGTTTTCTTTGTGGGAAGTTCTTTTTATTACTAATTCAATCTCTTTATTGTTATAGGTCTATTCAGATTTTCTGTTTTTTCTTGAATCAATTTCAGTAGTTTGTGTCTTCCTATGAAGTTGTCCATTTCATCTAAGTTAGATAATTTCTTGACATAGTATTTCCTTATAATCCTTTTCATTATTCTAAGGTCAATAATAGTGCCCACCTCTCCTTCATTTCTGATTTTAGTAATTTGAGTCTGCTCTCTTTTTTTGACCAGTCTAACTAAAGGCTTGTCAATGTAGTTGACCTTTTCAAACAACCAACTTTTGGTTTCATTGATGCTCTCAATTGTTTGTTTTTTTAAAAATTTTCTATTTCATTTACTTCCTATCTAATCTCTATTATTTCCTTCCTTCTGCTTGATTTGAGTTTAGTTCTCACTTCCTTCTTCTAGTTACTTAAAATGGAAACTTACATAATTGATTTGCAATCTTTCTTCTCATAATATAGGCATTTTCAGCTATAAATTTCTTTCTAAGTACTGAATTAGCTGCATCCTACAAGTTTTGCTATATTGTATTTTTGTTTGAATCCATCTCAAAATATTTTCTAATATTTCTTGTGACTTCTTTTTTGACCCATTGGTCATTTAAGTATGTGTTGTTTAATTTCCACATATTTGTAAATTTTCTAATTTTAGTATTGTTATTGATTTCTAATTTAATTCCACTGTGGTTAGAATTAACCACTTTATATGATTTCAAACCTTTTATATAAACTTTATGTGATTTATATGAAATTTATATGAAATTTATATGAAATTTATATGAAATCACTTTATATGATTTCAAACCTTTTAAATTTATTGAGGCTTATTCTATAGCCTAGTATGATCTGCCCTGTATCACATGCAATTGAAAATAGTCTGTATTCTGCTATTTTGGTGGGGAAGTGTAATACAGATGTTGGTTAGGTCTAGTGGCTAGTGTTATTCAAATCTCCTATTTCATTGTTGATCTTCCTAGGTGTTCTATCAATCATTGAAAGCGGGATATAAAATCTCCAATTAATATTGTTTAATTATTTATTTCCCCCTTCATTTCTGTCAATTTTTGCTTCATGTATTTTGGGACTCAGTTTATAATTTATATATATACACACACACACACACACACATATATATATATATATATGTGTGTGTGTATATATGTGTGTGTATATATGTGTATATATATATTTCTGATGGATTGACTCTTGTCATTATAAAATTTTTTTCTATCTTTAATAACAATTTTTATATTAGAATTTATTTTGTCCGATATTGGTATAGCCATACGAGCTGTCTCTTGGTTACTGTTTGTATTGTATATTTTACCATCCTTTTATATGCAATCTATTTGTGTCTTTGAATCTAAATGTGCCTCTTCTAAATAGCATATAGTGGTTCATGTTTCTTTGTATTCTTCCAATTTCTACTTTTTGATTGAAGTATTTAATACGGTTATATTTGATGTAATTACTGATAAATTATAATCCATGTCTTCCATTTAGTTATTCCTTTTCCACATGTCTTATGTAATTTTTGTTCCTCTATTCTTCCATTACTGTCTTTGGTTGTGTTCAATAGATTCTTATTGTGTACCTTATTAATGCCTTTATTGTTTTTTCCCATTATTAAAAAATTGGGGGCAACTAGTATGCTCAGTGGTTACAGCGTGATGCTCATACCATCAAGGTCGCCAGTTCGATTCCCACATGGTTCAGTGAGAAGCAAGGGCTTGAGCGTGGAGCTGAGTCACTGGGCGGCTGGTTGGGTCAATGGATGGAGCGTGGTGCTCAGCACACCAAGGCGTCCGGTTCAAGTCCCACATGGGCCCGTGAACTGTGCCCTCCACAACTAGATTGGAAACAACAATGACTTGACATCTTGGAAAAGCACACTGTTCCCCAATAATAATAAAAAATAATTTTAATAGTTGTCCTACAGATTTCATCTGACATCTTAAGAATTTTTGTTCCACTATAGCTTCATTTCCTTCCCTTCTCCTTTTTGCCATTATTGCCATATAAATTATATATTTAAATATTATAAACCCATCAAACAGTTTTATAGTTATTGTTATATTCAGTTGTCTTTTAATCACATAGGAGAAGAGTTATAAACAAAATAATACATTTAGACTGCCTTTTTTAAATAACTGTTTTATTTTTTAATTACAGTTGACATGCAAAATTATATTTGTTTCAGGTATACAACATAATGATTGGACATTAATATAACTTATGAAGTGATCAACCTGATAAATCTAGGACACATCTGACACCATACATAGTTATTACAATATTATTGACTATATTCCTTATGCTATACTTTACATCCCCATGACTATTTTGTAACTATCAGTTTGTACTTCTTAATACCTCCCCAGTTTTCACCCACCCCCTTTAACCCCTTTCCCAGCTGGCAACCATCAAAATGTTCTCTGTATCTATGAGTCTATTTCTGTTTTGTTCTTTAGATTCCACATATAAGTGAAAAATATCATATTTTTCTTTCTCTGTCTGACTTACTCCATTCAGCACAATACCTTCTAGGTCCATCCATGTTGTTGCAGATGACAAGATTTCATTACTTTTTTATAGTTGATTAATATTCCATTTTACATATGTACCACCTCTTCCTTATCCATTTACCTACTGATAGACATCCAAGTTACCTTAATATCTCGGCTATTGTAAATAATGCTGCAATGAACATATGGATGGATATGTCCCTTTGAAGTATTGTTTTGAGTTTTTTCAGATAAATACCCGTAAGTGGGATTACTGGGACCTTCTTTGTC
Organism: Rhinolophus hipposideros; assembly: GCF_964194185.1. Taxonomy (NCBI): domain Eukaryota; kingdom Metazoa; phylum Chordata; class Mammalia; order Chiroptera; family Rhinolophidae; genus Rhinolophus; species Rhinolophus hipposideros. The sequence continues at coordinate 98,040,237 of NC_138049.1, read as the reverse complement.
TCTGTCTGTAGCATTTGTTTTAACGTCTATTTTGGCTGTTATAAATAATGCTACCCCAACTTTTTTGTTTGTTTCCATTTTCATGAAATATCTTTTTCCATTTCTTTACTTTCAGTCTGTGTTTATCTTTCTATCTGAAATAAATCTTTTATGGGCAGCATATGTAAGGGTCTTATTTTCTTATCCATTCATCACACTATTTTTTTTCTAACTTTTTTATTTATTTAAGTGTGTTTTTCCAGGACCCATCAGCTCCAAGTCAAGTAGTTGTTTCAATCTAGTTGTGGAGGGCACTCAGCTCACAGTGGCCCATGTGGGGATCGAACCGGCAACCTTGTTGTTAAGAGCACCACGCTCTAACCAACTGAGCTAACCGGACACCCCATTACATCACACTGTCTTTTGATTGGAGCATTTAATCCATTTACATTTAAAGTAATTGTTGATAGATTTGTAGTTATTGACATTTCATTATTCATAATTTTGATCCTCCTCCTCTTTCTCCTCTTCCCCGTCCCCCTCCCCCTTCTCCTCACTCTCCTTTTCTGTCTTCAAGAATTACCACTAACATTTCTTGTACTGGTTTGGTGATTAAGAACTCCTTTACCTTTTCTTGTCTGGGAAGCTCTTTATCTGTCCTTTGATTCTACCATGTTTCCCCGAATATAAGACCTAGCCGAACAATGATCTCTAATGCGTCTTTTGGAGCAAAAATTAATATAAGACTGGTATTATATTATATTATGTTATGTTATGTTGTTATGTTATGTTATGTTGTTATGTTATGTTATGTTATGTTATGTTATATTATATTATATTTTATATTTTATATCATATGACCAGATCTTATATTATAGTAAACTAAAACCAGGTCTTACATTAATTTTTTCTCCAAAAGACGCATTAGAGTTGATTGTCCGGCTAGGTCTTTTTTTCGGGAAAACATGGTAAGTGATGGCTTTCCTGGGTAGAGTAATCTTGGTTATAAGTCATTGCTTTTCATCACATTGAATATTTCCTGCAAATCCCTTCTGGGCTGCAAAGTTTCAGTTGACAGTCGACAGTCTTATGGGAGATCCCTTGTAACTAACTGCTTTTCTCTTGCTACTTTTAAGATTTTCTCTTTTTTTTAACCTTTGGCATATTAAGTATGATGTTTCTTGGTGTGGGCCTCTTTGAGTTCATCTTGTTGGGGATTCTCTGAGCTTCCTGGGCTTGTATATCTATTTCCTTTGCCAGGTTAAGGAAGTTTTTTGTCATTATTTCTTCAAATAAATTTCCAATTCCTTGCTTTCTCTCTTCTCCTTCTGGTACCCCAATGATGCAAATATTGGTACTCTTGATGTTGTCCTAGAGGCCCCTTAAACTGTTCTCACTTGTTTGGATTCTACTTTCTTTATGCTGTTCTGAGTGGGTGTTTTCTGCTACTCTAACTTCTAAATCACTGATTCAATCCTCGCTTCATCTACTCTACTGTTGTTTCCCTTTAATTTATTCTTTATTTCAGTGATTGTATTCTTCGTTTCTGACTGGTTCTATTTTCATGTTTTCTATCTCCATTTTTATGTTTCCATCTCTTTGTTAAAGTTCTCACCGAGTTCATTTACTCCTCCCCTAAGTTCACCGAGCATCTTTATAACCAATGTTTTAAACTTTGTGTCATGTAGCTTCTTTGTCTCTATTTTGTTTAGCTCCTTTTGGGGAGCTTTGTTCTGTTCATTTATTTGGGACATGTTTCTTGTCTCTCCATTTTGACTGTCTCCCTGTGTTTGTTTCTATGTATTAGGTAGAGCTGCTATGTCTCTCAGTCTTCGTATAGTGGCCTTGTATAGTAAGTGTCCTGTGGGGGACAGTGGTGCCGTATTCCTGGTCACCTGAGCTGAGTGCTCTAAGTGTGTCCCTTGTGTGTGTTGTGTGTGCCCTCCTGTTGTAATTGAGCCTTGGTTGCTGTTTGCACATCAATGGGAGGGACTGACCCTCAGGCTGATTGGTTGTGAGAACTACTGGTGACTACAGTGGAGGAGCTCTTGAGCAGGGGCTGACCCTATGGAGCAGTATTAGCTTTAGCAGGGTGCTGGTGCCTGCCCAGTCTGCCCTTTGGGTGTGTCACCCATGGAGGCAGCTGGGTGGTGCTCTGGCTAGGTCCAAAGCTGGCCACCAGGTGTGCTGGCCCTGAGGCCTCCTGGGAGGGTCCCCATTGCAGGTCAATTTCAGTCACAGCTTGTACCCTGCCTGGGGCCATCTGGCATGAGCCACAAAGCAATCGCAGATGGGCAGCCACTTGCACTGGGCTTGGAGGTGCCTGGGAGAGGCCAAGCCATGGACTGAAGCTGGCTGCCATTAGTGCTGGGCTTGGAGCTGCTCAGCATAAGGTACAGGGCATGTTGAGGCTATATGCTGCTTGTTTGGGTTTTGTGAATCTTTGAGAGATTTTAGGAAAATCTATAGAATGAGACAAAACAAGAGTTGTTTGTATGGAAAAGCCCCTGGAAGTAGCTTGGGTGGGCCTGCAAGTTGGGTGGGGCAAGGTCTCAGAGAATCACCAGGGTGAGACCAAGAACGTTAGCTAGGTTGATGGAGACAGCTATGTCAGCCGCCTGACTGCCCTCCAGGAGTGGGGGAGGGCTCAACAAGGAAATAATAGGTTCTACCAGCATGTCTGTCTGGGAGGGAGCTGCTCCTTCAACCCTCTCCCTTAAACCAGACAATTTAGTTCCCCTCCCCATATGTCCCTGGTAGGTTTTGAGCTGCTGCCCCAGAGCTGGAGCTCAGAGCAAGTGAGTCCATCACCGAGTAAGTCCAGGAGCAGGCCATTTAAGAGGAAAGCCTGGGACTCCAGCAGCCCTCTGTCTCATTCAGCCACAATCTCCACTGGTTTTCACAGTCAGTAGTTCAGCTTCAGGCCAACTTCAGCTGCAGCCTGTGCCCTGCTTGGGTCCACCTGGCCATCTGGACTTCTCTTCCCAGCACTGTAACCCTGGGCTGGGGAGCTTGGTGTGGGGATGGGACCCTTCACTCCTCAGGGGGGACCTCTGCAGCTGAGATATTCCTCCCAATTTTTAAATGCCACTCATGGGTTTGGGACTAGCCCATTCCACGTCTCTGCCCCTCCTACCAGTCTTGAGGTGGCTTCTTCAGTGTCCTTAGAGGTAGGGCTTCTGTTCAGCTAAACTTCAGATGATTCTCAATGATGGTTTTTCTGTAGTTTAGTTGTAATTTTGATGTGGTCATAAAAGCAAGTACAGCACTTACCTACTCCACCATCTTGACCAGAAATGCATTAGAATGCTTTTATATTTACTTATATGGGTACCTTTCTAGCATTCTTTATTCCTTCATGTGAATTTGAATTATTGTATACTGTCCTTTCATTTCAGCCCAATGGAATCTCTTTAGTATTTCTTATAGGGCAAGTGTGCTAGCTCAGAATTCCCTCAGCTCTCTTTTAACTTTTCCTTCATTTTAGAGGGATAGTTGTGCTAGACATATACAGAGGGTACCAAAAAATGTATACACATTTTAAGGAAGGAAAAAAACTGTGTTAAAATTGTGCTACAATGAATGACACTAGCATTCATTTGATTAACGCCATCTTTTGAGCAAACACCATACTACACATTGCTACCATAATTCAATTAAACTTTGAAAAGTAATACATAGATAACATCTCTTAAAATGTGTACAGTTTTTTGGCTTCCCTGGTAATTCTTGGTTTACAGTGTCTCCCTGCTAGAGTAACAAATCCACAGCATAGCTGGAAGTGTTTCACACTCCTTTATTGATAATGGGCAAAACATGTAGACAAAAAAAATCAGTAAATATATAAAATATTTAAACAAAACTGTCAATCAGTTTCACCTAATTGACATTTATGCACCTAATAACTGAAAAATACACATTCTTTGCAAATGCATATTTTATGATATATCCTGGGTCATACTGTATATACAACTCAATAAATTTTAAAATATTGATGTCATATAGGGTATGTTCTATGACTAAAATGGAATTAAATTATAAATCAAAAGAAGTACAATATCTATAGAACACTTAAATCAATGGGAATTAATTGACACATTTATTTCCAAATAAACCCATGGGTGAAAGAAGAAATCATGGGAAAAATTAAAATATATTTTGAACTTAAAGACACTAAAAATTTCCAGGATCTAGATAAAGCTGGCCTTCTACAGAAAGATAAGGTTTAAATGCTTATATTAGAAAAGTAGAAAGGTTTCCTTGAGGGTAGTATGCTAAGTTAAATAAGTCTGGCGGAGAGAGACAAAAACGATATGATATCACTTATATGTGGAATATCACAAAGCCACTCAGAGAAACAGAGAATGGTGGTTAACAGGGGTTGGGGGTGGGGTGGGGTGTGGAAAATGGGGAGATACTGGTCAAAGGGTACACATTTCCAGTTATAGGGTTAACAGTTCTGAGGATCTAATGTACAGCATGGTGTTTATAGTTAATAATACTGTAGTATATACTTGAAAGTTGCTAAAACAGTAAATCTTACATGTTCTCATCACAAAAAAAAATGGTTATTATGTGATGGGATGGAATTGTTAGCAAATGCTATGGTAGTAATCATTTTGAAATATTTAGATGTATCAAATTAACACATTGTACACCTTAAACCTACACAATGTTATATGTTAATTATATCTCAATAAAGCTGGGGGGGGAATGAGAGTAGAAAGCTTTACAATCAGTGCTCTAAGGTTCCACATGAAGAAGCTTGAAAAGAAGAGCAAATTTTAAATGAAAGTATGTAAAAAAAGGAAATTAAAAAATGAGTGCAAATTAATGAAACAGAAGACAAGTAACAGAGAAAACTAACAAAGCTAAAGGTCTTTGAAAAAAAATACATTTGTTAAACTTTACCTAGACTGATTAAGAAAAAAAAGAAAAGAAAAATGATAAAAAGACATTTCTATAGATCCCTGTATATATTACAAGGATGTAATATTATGAAGCTCTTTCTACCTATTAATTTGACAGCTTAGATAAAATGGACAAATTAATTGAAACATACAACTTACTAAAACTAACACAAGAAGAAATTTAAAATCCTGATAACCTCATATTTATTAAAGAAATTGAATTTGTGATTCAAAACTTTCCCCCAAAGAAACTCCAGGCCCAGGTTTCTTCATCAATTTCACTGGAGAGCTGTATCAAATATTTAAGAAAGTACTAATACCAATGTTACATAAAAACCCTTTTAGATTATACAGAAGGAGGAAACGTATCCCAAGTCAGAATATACTTGATACTAAATCCTGACAAGGGCATTACAATAAAAAAAATATATATAGATATACATGCCTTATGAACATAGATATAAACAACTATTACGAACTACTAGCAAATAAAATTGATTAATGTGTATAATAATTATAACATAATGTGACCAAGTGGAGTTTATCTCAGGAATGCAAACTATGTTCAACATTTGAAAAATCAGTCACTTTAAATTTACCACATTATCAAAATAAAAGACAACAATTATGTGATTATCTCAATAGATGCAGAAAAACATTTGACAAAATGCACCCTCCCCATTCATGATAAAAACTCAGCAAACTAAAATAGAAGAGAACTTCTGATGCCTACACCCAAAACATGGTCCCCAAAGCCAGCCACCCTGCTCCCTGCCCCACCTCTCTCCTTCACCCCCTGCATCTCACCTGAGGCCAGAAGCGCCAACAGAACAGGTATTACGGGCAGGCATGGAGCTCCCCAGGCCATGCCACCCGCAACCTGTTGCTGACAGTAGAAGAGAGAAGGAAAGGGGAGGCCTCTGGGGAGAGGAAACCAGAAGCTGGGCCTGATTCTGCCCCAGCTTCCTAACATTACTGAGCTGGAAGAGAAAGGCCAACACCTTGACTGGAGAAGTGGGTGGCCTGAGAGGCAGTCTCTGTAGGCAAGCAGAGGGAGGGGCAGCTGGGCCTGGGTTGGGGAAGGCACCGGCTGCAGGGTCTATCTCTGAGCCTGTAGACCTCAGCCCTGCCTCAGTTGCTTCCTTTTGCCCAACTTCTCCCATCTCTATCACTCCACACCTTCCGCTTATCACACTCCTTCATTGTTTCTGGGGGAACCTCTGAGAATGCCCAAGAAGAAACCATGGTACAATAAGAAGCCATTCCTCTTTTCTTTCTCTCTGTACACTGCCTATGAGTGTCAAGCGGCCTGTGGTGGCCTCACCAGAGTTCTTACTCCTTCTGGTCCCCAGGGCAAGACAAGGACCCCATTCCTAGGCATGGTGGGTCAATGGTGTGTTTTCACCCTAGGAGGTTTGGTAGGGGGCAGAGTTTTAATTCCAGAAACTGTAAGTATGGTCCCTGGGAAACGGGGGGGCCAGGAGAGGTGGAAGGAAAGAGAGCGCTGAGTGGGGATGATCAGAGGGGAGTTTGGCATCACGTCCGTGTCTTCAGTTCTTAACTCCCTAATGGTGCTGAATCAGTGTTGGTTAAAGGAATTCATGAGTGTGAAAGGATGAAAAATCCTTTTGTTTTAATGATCTGTGTGTAAAGATGTGGGGGGTGGGGGATGGCAAAAGTTGGAACAACTTGAGCAAAACAATAAAGTGGTATTGAATTATAACCCAAAGTACAAAAAAAATCTTTGAGTTCATATTAATATACATGATTGAATAAATAAGTAAGTAGGGAGGACAGACAAATCTCCCATGCAGAATTACAAATAATTTTTGTAGACACTCTGCCCTCAAGGGGGGACAGCCTATCCCACCCCTTAAATGTGGGCTAGCCATAGTGACTTCCTTCCAAAGAACACAGTATGGAAAGGGAGGAAGAGTAACCTTACAGTGGACAAACTTGGCAAACACCAGCTCAGCCTGGTGATCAAGATTGAGGTCAACGGTGATTATCATGTTGACAGTATGTACACTTGCTATGATGAGATGAGAATGGCACTTTACCTCTATGGTCTTCCTACCCCACACCCCTAACCCTATGAGAAAAAACATCAAACAACTCTCAAGTGAAGGACATCACAAAATTCCTGACCAGTTCTCCTCAAAAATGTCAAAGTTATAAAAATAAAAAAATTAATAAATAAATAAAAAGGACATTCTGAGAAACTGTCATAGCCAAGAGGAGCCTAAGGAGACATGATAATCAAGTGTAATCAGGTATCCTGGAACAGAAAAAGGACATTAGGTAAGGAAATCAGAATGAGGTATGGACTTTAGTCAATAATAATGAATCATTATTGATTAATTAATTATGATAAATGTACCATATTAATGTAAGTTATTACTAATAGTGGAAACTGGGCATATGGGAGCTCTGTAATAGCCTCACAACTTCTCTGAAATCTCAAACTATTCTAAAATTTTAAAATGTAGACTTCAGGTCACAACAGAGACTGTTTACCAGAACCTGTTTATAAACACTCAACGACTAACAAATACAATAAAATATTTTTTAAAACTTAGTTTGATTAGGCATAAAGAATATCGACCGCAGCCATGTAAATGACTAGTTGATTGAAGATCTGCTTACTGCACTACGCTCGAACTACTTCTTGTATCCCAGTGGGTGCTGAATTCGCATCGCTGGTTTGCCCAGTTGCTTGTAACCTAGCTCTCCTTAGGTGTGTTCAGTCTTCAGAGCGTCCTGTGTAGGTAGTGGTCGTTTCACCTCCCTAAAATGAGCGAACACTCTGGCCGGCTCAAGATCCCACATGTCCCTGGATCTTCCTGTCCTAGTCCTGCTGTGGTACTGGGCCCCAGGAGACCCAGGGAGAAGGGTGACCACAGGAGAGAGGAGGTGGGAGAGCTGGAGTTTCTGAGGCAAATGACCAGAAGACTGGAGCCCAAGAGGCTGCCCAGGTAAGAGGGGACAGGAGGGGACAGGAAGTACAGCTACTTCCTGTCTGTGACCATGTCTCCTCACCACCAGGCTCAGTGAGTGCTCAGCTACCCTGTCTTAACTGGACCTCTTGGATGAGTTAGAGGCCCCCGCCGGTGTTAAGACCCCATAATCTGCGTCCACTCCTGTCTCTGGCCCCCAATGTGTCTAGTTCCCTCACGACCCACTCCTGACTGCCATGCTCGTCCTGCCTCAGACTGTGCTGGAGCTCGTCCCCTTCACCAGTCTCTGGAATGCCTCCAGGGGCTGCTCCCCAACTAGCCTCACTGTGCGGGGCCACAAGAGGGCTCTCTTGCAAGAGGATGGTGCTGAGGACTTAAGCCTGTAGCCATCAACCCCATCCCTGTCATGCGTGATAGCAACGGCTGTGCACTGTGGCTCTGATCCTGTGCTGTGTTTTGTCACTACCCTATTGTGGACACTCTTTGTTTCTCTCCAGACAGACTGTGAGTCCCCGGAGGGCCAGGCTGGCTTCTCACGTTTGCTGTACGAGCTCTACCTTGCTCGACCTATGTCAGTTGTCGGGCGAGGTCTGCGCATGCTCCTTGATCTGATGGGGCGGGGACTACAGAGTGTATCTCCAACCCCTTGGCGTTTTTCCCTGGGGAGGCTGAGCTGCAGAGCCAGCCAGGGGGATTGCCCAGGGTTTCACAGAGATTTCACCGTCGAGCTGCGCATTTGAACCCTGTTCTCAACACCCATCGCTTTGCCCTCCGCTGAGCAGCTCCCATCCACAGCTTCCTCAGTGTGTCCCCAACATCCTTGGAAATGGGCCACCTTTGTACTAGCAGGCCCAAGGACAAGGCGGTAGTCGAGGAGACACCAGGAAATGGACAAAAGGACTGCGGCCCCCAAATAACATGAGCCCTTGCTTTGAGAAAGGAAAAGAAGAAGCCAGAACTGTGATTCCCTGTTTCAGAGGAAAATCTTCTTTAATTAAATGGAAACTACCCAGGTGTAAAATGCCACGTGCTATAAAAAGTTTTCATCTGTATTACTAAGAAGTTAAATTTATAACAAGGAACTGAAAGCTTTGATAGCCGACTAGTTGTGTTGAAACAAAAATCTAGAAATCACGGCTGTCGAACAGCATTTCCTGCAGTGATGGAAACGTCCCATACCTTCCTGTCCAACACATTGGCCACTAACTATGTGTGGTTGTGGAGCACCTGACATGTAGCAGGTGTGAAAGAAGAATTGATTTTTTATTTTCCGTTTAATTTTAATGTATAGAGCCACATGTGGTCAGTGGCTAGAGTATTCGATGACACAGCTCTAGATGGCTGAGATAAACTTGAACAGGGGGCAGATTTCTTTATTGGGTCGTGTTTGCCAATGTCAAAACTGTAAAGTTAATAGAAGATAATGTGTGAGAATATATTTGTACATTGCCTAAAAGACAGTATTCAAACTATGATTGTGCTTCAGATTGGGAAGGACATCTTAACTAAGACCCCACATCATTAGTTATGAGGGTAAAAGGGAGGGATTTAATTCCAGTGTCCACTGCTGGCTTCCCAAATGTCACCAACACAAGCTGATAAGATGAAGCTGAGTTTATGGTTTCTGGGGGTCGTGGAGAACACCACCTGGGAAAAGCTGTAGGAGCGTCTCAGAGGGAGGCAAAGTCAGAATGTATTGAGAGGTTTGGTTTCAGGCAGGTATTTCAAGGAGTGGCTGGATTGGAATTACAGAAGGACCGCAAGATACTAATCCAGGATTGGTAGAAACAGCAAAATGAAGATTTTAAAGCGGGGATTCAAGAATCTTAGTGTGCAAACTATCTCTTGATGCTTTCCACTGAAGAGTTGATGGGTCTTCCAGGAAGTTATTATAAGGAACAATCAAACCATATGCCTCGGCAAGAAAACTCCCAGAAAAATAAATACCAACCAGGACAGTGGGATAGAAATGCCATGCTAATACAGACAGTAAGAGGTGGTTTCAGGTCTCAGGGTCAAGACAGAATGTGGTTATCGGTGGTTTCGGTTCACAAAATAAAAATGTATATTCAAACAAAGGGTATTGTGGAGAAAAGCAATGTTGGGAGACACCTCCACAATGACACTCGGGCCACCTCGCATGCATCCACAGGAGCCACACAGGCAAAGGCTGAAATGACAGGTAATCTGACTCATGGCAGGAAATGAGAGGCTAGGAGGCCTGTGCGAATATCTCCGTCTCCGCTGGAAAACAGTTTCTCATCACCATCTGCGTTTTGATGAGGGGAGACGCTTTCTGCCCAATCCCCTTAGAACAGAGACGCAGACTGAGACCGCCGAGCAAAGTCACAAATGGACTCCTCGGCAGTGAGATGTCACAAAACTCACCTTGCAGTTATCTGGCTTTTTTTATTTTGATGTGTGAAACAAACCACTGGAAGTTGGTAGCTTTGGCTAATCTTGTGGGCTCGACAAGTAATAGAAGAAAGACCGACATTTAGACATGCAATGTCTAAAACTGACCATGGATTAATATCTCTACAAACCAAGTGGTTATTAAAAATCAGCAAACAGAAGAAAGAAAATCCAACAGAAAAATGGTCAGAAACGGATGATACAGTGCAGTGAAAATCAAATACCTAATAAGCTCATATACAGATAATTGACCTCATTAGTTATCAGAGAAATACTAATTTTAAAACACTGAGATGTCACTTTGTACTCATCAGATTGGCAGAAACTAGAAAGTTGGGTAAGATGCAGCGTTGGTGAGAATGTGAGAAAGAGTAGATCCTCAAGCCCTGACAGAAAGAATGACCCGGCATGCTGGAGAACAATCTGAAATGTCTATGTAGAATAAATATGTGACCATCCTACACTCTGTGTCCCACCCTTCAATACACACCCTAGTGTGGGTACGTATTACTGTTTTTTGTGTCCTGTTTAGGAAATACTTGCCTACGCCAAGGTCATATTTTTTGTGTTTTCTTCTAGAAGCTATATTGCTTATACCTTTCATATTTAGGTCTATGGCTTATTTTGAATTAATTTTGTATACGGTGTGAAAGAAGGGTAAAGCCTTTTTTTTTTCTGTGTTGCTATACAATCGATCGTCACCATCATTCCCACTCCGTCACAGAGGCACCTTTGTGGAAATCAGGCAATTGTACATGTGTGGTATGTTTCTAAACCCTTAGTCTGTCTGGCTGGAGGCCAACTGGCCATGTACTCTAGAAAATGTCTTCTATGGGTCCTCCAGGAACATGAATGGGGCTGTTTATTTTAAAGTTCTGTTTTTTGTTTTTCTGGGGTTTTGTTTGTTTGTGTTTTTGTGGTAAGCTGTTGAAGCAACTTGGGTATCCATCAATAGGGAAATAGAAAAGTAAAATCCAACACTTACATTATATGGAATCCTACATAGCAAAAAAAAAAAAAAAAAATCAGCCATTTAGATTTACATATAGTAAGGACAGTCTCAGAAGCACAATATTGAGTAAAAATTTACAAATTGACTTACACTTTTCCAAAAAGATTAAATCATGATTCTCATACAGATAAAATAAACACGTGTTAACTATTTTATTTAACTCATACTCAGTGAGTGAACCAGGTAGATGTGAGAACCAGTTAGAAAAAGAAGTCAAGAAGCATAAATTTATATGGAGTAAATGAGTGTTGAAATGAATTACAAAGGAAGTCAAACCAGTTTGGGAGCTTGTGTCCCTCCCACAGCAGAGGAAAGAAGACAAAACAGAATTTACATGTCTATGAATTACTTACAATTTGTGGAATTATATATAAAACAGCTCTCATCAAACCAGAATCAGAGAACACAAACAAGAATGTGCTAGAAACAATGCAATTTTCCAAGGAAGTGCACATTTTTTATATAATAGAACGAAATGAGTGTAAAATAAAGCACATGAATCAATTCTATGTATTTTCAAGGATCTACACAAATGTAAGTACACACGTGGAAAGTAGCTTGCAAGTAAATACATTAAATATATTAAGAGGATATTTGAGTGGGGGAGGGTAGGAAGTGCAGCTAGGGGATAAAGGTGGGAAAAGTAAAAAGCCACATTAAACAAATGAATGGCAAGGTATTCCCATGGAATACTTCCCTGTGTCCTACAGAATAAGGAGTATGCCAGCTCAGTTTGGGGCACTTGAAGATCTTCGATTTTTTTAAAAAGCAAGAGCAAAAATACTTACATTCACATTCTTTGTTTGCAATTGACCTTCTCATCTATCCAGTAAGTAGGTTTGCCTCCTAACATAAATGAGAAGATTTAGGCCCTGGGAGCTGGGCAAGGACATCTGACTTTCACTGAGATTAACTCAGTAAAGTGGTCCACGCCATGGGGACATGTCTAGAACACCATGTAAGCAAAGGAGGTAGAATGAAACAAGTGCTTCCCTTCGAGTCCTAAAGAGAAGCCTGGTCCTTGAAGACTAGCCCCTAACTAAAAAGTAATCATTGCTGATTTTATGAGATTTTGAAAACTTTGGCTTACAGGGTGCTAAAATGGAACTATTTTCCCTTATGTGACTGCCATGGGAGCTGATTGTTCCCAATGTCACTGAACGATTAATGATCGTGTTGACATTCCAGGAATAGATTAGAGGGGATTGATGAGAAATAGGAGTCATTTTCTTAAACACACTGAAGTTTCTAAGAAAAGTACCATAAATTTTGAAATTTATTCTCTGTGTCTGTGTCTTTTTATGCCTTCAATGTGATATGTAGCACATAATAATGTCCAATATATTGTTTTTGGTAAATAGGAACTTGATATTATAACATAATTTTATAGTAGACAAAAGGGTGTATCTGCCATAACACAGCAAAGAATGGATGCTTGTTTGTTTGTTTTTCATTTAATTTGTCTTTCATTGACAGTAAAAGAAAAAAAGAAACTTTAAAATTTAAACTATTTTAATCTCAGTTTTGGCTGATATGGTTTAGGCAGCAGCTATGGACTTACTCAACTTTCATTCTCACTTCCTTTTCATGTGTCTTTCTGTAGTAAAGGGTCTGCAAAATCACTTCTCCGACTTTCTGGTAGCTAGGGTTCCAGATAATCTAGGCTGCACCAATCAAATGCATTTGTGTAAAGACTTAGAGTCAAGTAAGAGGAAAAGCATCCATTTTGCTGTCATGGATTGTGGCAGAGACGGGGTAGACGTGGAACCAGAAGCCATGCTTCCTGACTTGGGAAGTTTCTGATTCTTCAGGGTCCTGACTATGGCAAGAGTAGTGACCCTGTCATGTGCCTTTGAGAGTCATTCCCAGAAACTCAGCATAGGATCTGATTCTGTAAAGCATTGAATATTTTATTTTTTTAAATCCCTTTATACTTAAAATAGATAGACTGAATTTTGTTGTCTGCAACTATAACTTGACTAATGCAAGTACCAAGAGAATAGATGCTATACTCCAGAGTAAGGCAGGAGACCAGTGTGTAACACATGCAAAAGGGTATCTAAACCTCACCCACATCAACGGTATAAAGTTGTGGGGATTTTGAAGATTGGGAGAGGGTTTTGGTGACAATTTTGATGTACTATGACCTTGTGAACAAAGGGAAATGGATGTCTGCCCTTCACCTCAAGCCTATGGAGAGGGGATTCAAGGTCACAATTTGGAGAGCTTGTAAGTGTCCCCTGCAGTTTGGGAGACACAGCATACTGCTGTCTGAGAACTATAATGGGCAGAGACTCCCGAGAGGTAGCTGTCCCAACGGTGGAGTGAAGGAGAAGTGGCTGCATGGGGATTCACCAGGTTTCCATGAGTTTGTCAGGGTGAATGAAATGGGTATTGTCATGCAGGGCGGCCTGCAGGGCCTCTGGTCCTGCTCCCCACATAAGAACGCAGGATATGGTGAGGCCAAAAAGGAGCCATAGATGGGGGAGTCATACTACTATATTCTCACTGGAGGCTGGATTCACACGATGTGTGACCTGCTGTCTGCTTTCCTGCCTGCCAACTGACCAACTCTCTGCAATCCGCTCTTGCTAGCTCAGCCACCATTTTCTTGCCAGCCCTCATTTTCTGCTAGCGTAGCCACGGCAGTTATATTAGTGGCCAATGGCTCACTGGTTACAGCTGACGGCCAACTAGCCACAGCTGATGGCCATTTACTACCTGAGCCAGCACCTTTCCATGTGAGGCCAAGAGTCTGGAAACTGCACTCCTGGCTCTGTCCCCACAGGTGTTACCATGGAGCAGATGTGAGCTAAGTCCATTAGCGTGGGTTGTCATAGATCTTGACCACAAAGACTTTGCCTAAAGGTGAAGGGACCTCAGTGGAAGGCAGCTAGAGGTTGACTGATATAGGGGGAGGAAATAATTTTCCCTCTACCCTTCTGAGTTCTTCACTGAGATCCTTATAATAAAAGACAGACTAACAAGAGAAAAATAAACAGAAGTTTATTACATTTATTATCCCCTCATGCATACACAGGAGATACCCAGGGAATAATTAGTAACTTCCCAAGGTGGCTTAGAACTCTGGCTTAAATGCCATCTTCAGCTAAAGGCAAAAGAAAGGTGTGGGGAAGCCATTATGGGGGAGATTACCAGGAAAAGCAGGGTAAACCAGGGTAAGGTTGGTTATGCAGATTCAAGTCGGTGACATCGCTGCCATCGATAAGATTTCCCTGTGACCTCAAGTCATCCTTCCCTTCCTGGTACAGAGAGGGAGACACTCTTACACATGGAGATTTTCTTCATAAATGTACGTTTTCCCCACATAAGGATGACATCCACTCTCTCCCAAACTCTGTTTTCATAGTTTCTTTTGTGTCAGCTGTTTCTCAAAATAATTAGCTCAAAATAATCCTATTGCCAAAGAGACATATTTTCAGGTGGCATATTCTGTTCCCCTTCACTACCAAATGCTCAAAGAGGAGACTGAAAGAGAGGCAGAAGAGAACAGTCGAAAAAGAGATGCAATTGCTTGTGTCAAAGAAACTGCAGGTGAGAGACTGGCATTCTCTGAAAAGCCCCCAGCAGTGCCCTATCAGACAGCTTTAAACCTACTGACCACCAGAGTAGTGCTACCAGGTAAGTCCTTTCCTGCTCCCTTCCTCTCCTCCCTTCCTCTGCTCCAGTCCTGGAGGCATCAGAAGCTGCAGGTAGAGGTGGAGATGCAAAGGAAAGAGAGGCCAAACTGTACCTTTCTGTCCCTCTGACACTGGGACAAAATCTAGGGGATGTGGAGAAGATTTTAAACAAAACCCTTTTTCTCCCTGCTGAACTTAAGCTAGTTTTGAAATAAACTTGTTACTGCTTACAAAAGGAGAAGGATGCGGGTAAATCGACAAAGCACAGAGGATTTTTACGATAGAGAAATGTTGATGAAAATACATCCAGCCTAAGAGAAAGCTTATGAAAATTTATTTGAGCCAATGGACATCAACTGCCGGGAAGCAAAGTCTCAATGGATTGAGAAAATGGCCGTTTTGCAACTTATTTTATACATTAGAATCAAAGGAGGAGGGTTACATGAAATCCATTGGTTGTAAATTAAGGGGGTTGGAGAAAGCAAAGCAGGGAAATCTCTGGGATTGGATAAAAAAATACATCTTTTATATTGATGGATACCCAATAGTTAATAACATTTAACAAGATAACAATGAGGGATTTTGTCGCGCAGGGAACCCTGCTCGCTGCGCCATTTGTCGTGCAGGGTCTCAGCTCCCACTCCCCGCCCAAGAACGCAGGACACGGTAAGGCCAAAAAGGAACACCCACGGAGCCATAGATAGGGGAGTCAAACCAATATATTCTCGCTGGCGGCTGGGCTGGAGACACAGGAAGCAGGATCTACATAATCTGCCTAACAGCAGTCCGCGCTTGCCAGCCACCATCTTCTTGCTAGCCCCCATTCCTTTCTTTTTGCTAGCGTAGCCACAGCCGTTATATTAGTGGCCAATGGCCTACGGGTTACAGCTGACGGCCAACTAGCCACAGCTGCTGGCCATCTGATCACAGTTGGTGGCCATTTACTACCCGAGCCAGCACCTTTCTATGTGAGGCCGAGAGCCTGGAAACTGTTTTTTGGGGTTTTGTCCCCACACTCCACCCCTACAGGGTCTCGCCTCACAATCTACGCGACAAGCGTCTTCTGCGAGGGGCCCTGTGCAAGGAGCCTGGAGGTGAATGCACTATCCTGAACACAGCCAGGCTCTCTGGACACAGCCAGGGTTTCTCAGGGCACCACCACAGTACTTCTGGGCACAGCCAGACATCCTGGGCTTCTTAGGGTACCACCTGTCTCCCCGGGCACAGCCAGGTTTTCTCAGGGGACCACCACAGTACTTCTGGTCACAGCCAGACTTCCTGGGCTTCTTAGGGTACCACCTGTCTCCCCGGGCACAGCCAGAGTTTCTCAGGGCACTGCCACTCTCTCTGGACACAGCCAGACTTCCTGGACTCAGCCAGGGCCTCAGGGCACTGCCACTCTCTCTGGGCACAGCCAGACTTCCTGGACACAGCCAGGGCCTCTCAGGGCACTGCCACTCTCTGGACACAGCCAGACTTCCTGGACACAGCCAGGGCCTCAGGGCACTGCCACTCTCTCTGGACACAGCCAGACTTCCTGGACACAGCCAGGGCTCTCAGGGCACTGCCACTCTCTCTCTGTGCCTCTCGGGGTACCGTGCTGGAACAACAGCGGCTCACATCAAGGTGCTTACATATTATCAATGGCGGCCAGTCAAGACACAAAAGCAAACATTCTCGCCAGTCCCACTACATGGTGGTATGTTCCCAAACAGTCAAGCGTCCATTAAATTAGGGATAGAAGGCAATTCCCCATAGTCCATAGTCATTCGCCAGGGCTGTCCTGGGGGTGAGGGATGACCTTGACCTCACCCTCATCTCCCAAGGAGGACTCAGCAAGCGTTTCCTCCTGGGACTAAAAGTCCTGCATCCGGGCTGCCTCAGCAAGCAGTTCCCAGCCCACAGGGCAGCAACAACCTTCGCTTTCTCCGCTTTCTCCGGCCTCTGCTGGTTGGGGAACCATCCACTTCTTTCCACCCCTCCATGGGAATCGAGCTCTCCGGCAGCTGCTCCTCCTGGTCTTCCTCAGACTGAGCTTTCATACGCACAAACTGCTCCACTGCCCTTCGGAAAGCTTTGGCCAGCACCGTATCCTGCCGACTACGCCATGTGTCGCGCAGGGAACCCTGCTCGCTGCGCCATTTGTCGTGCAGGGTCTCAGCTCCCACTCCCCGCCCAAGAACGCAGGACACGGTAAGGCCAAAAAGGAACACCCACGGAGCCATAGATAGGGGAGTCAAACCAATATATTCTCGCTGGCGGCTGGGCTGGAGACACAGGAAGCAGGATCTACATAATCTGCCTAACAGCAGTCCGCGCTTGCCAGCCACCATCTTCTTGCTAGCCCCCATTCCTTTCTTTTTGCTAGCGTAGCCACAGCCGTTATATTAGTGGCCAATGGCCTACGGGTTACAGCTGACGGCCAACTAGCCACAGCTGCTGGCCATCTGATCACAGTTGGTGGCCATTTACTACCCGAGCCAGCACCTTTCTATGTGAGGCCGAGAGCCTGGAAACTGTTTTTTGGGGTTTTGTCCCCACAGATTTTGTAGTTTCCTGCTCTGGTATAGTGGGTTGTGCCCCCTGGCAGGTCCAGAAAAAGGGATTATTCTGACATTCCAAGGGTATGTTATCTGAGATGCAAAATGACAGTTAGGCTCACTTAAGGTAAAGTTTGACCTTTGTCAAGGAAGCTACAGGCCAAGGATATGACTTCCCGCTGTGGCCCACCTTAGTTAGGAATTTTTATGTTCACACCATCCTGTGTGGTTATTTTCAGTCTCCTGAACTTGTCAGGTTTAACATGTGACCCCTTTTCCATCCACAGAAACTATTCTGTATGACATTATCATGATAGGTACATGTCATTATACATTTGACCTTTGACCGAATCCGTAGAACGTACACCACCACCAGTGAACCCTAAGGCAAACTACGGACTCTGGGTGATAAGATGCGTCAATGTAGGTTCATCGGTTGTAACAAGCGGACCACCCTGGGAGCGATGTTGGTAGTTTGGGAGTCTGTGCATATGAGGGCACAGGGGTTACCGTGCTGAAGTTCCCGCTGCTCACTGCACAAAAGACAAAACTCGAGAGACGAGGTTGGTGGAAAGAAAAGCAGGTTTATTCAAAAGGCCAACATTCTGGGAAGATGGCAGACTCCTGTCCAAGGCCATTTCCCCACCACCACCACCCCACCCGCCCCCACCCAGCGTGGCCAAAAGGTTTCATAGGCACAGAAGAAGAGGCAGAATAAAAGGAAAAGGATTGGGGTGTAGCCGTGGCCTAGAGTAAACTGTCATCGATAGGAGTGGATCATATGCAGACGTGAAATCTTTCAAGTCAGTGTCCTGGAAGTTTCCTTGAGGAAACAGGGTCATTGAGCCTGGTTTGCATACAGTCTGGAGAAAACAGCATCATTGAAACTGGTCTGCATAGTAAATGTACAGTAAACAAAATCATTGGAAAGAAGGAAAGCAAAGCAAAGAAAAAACTCTCAAAAAGTCTCAAGCTAAACTACACTGTTAAGTTGAATTACACTAGAGTTTTAAATCGCAAAATAGAAGATACAGTGTTACCCTTATAAGGGGATATATGGGAACTCTGTACCGTCTCCTCAATTTTGTTGTGAACCTAAAACTGCTCAAAACAAGAAAGTGTTAATACGTTTTTAATGACCAAAAGAGTGATGGGTCTTGCCATAGTTTTCACCTGAGAACCAGATGTATGGAGCAGTAATTATGAACACAAAATGGACTCTAATAATTCTGGTAGTTATGTTGGTTACAAAGAGACAGTCATGCCAGAGCACCATGGGAAAGGTGTACCCAGGGAACGCCCTAACCAGGTAACTCCAGATACAGGTGGAGTGTGACTGATGAAGGAAATTTCTGTGAGTGCTGGGATCGTGTCTCGTGAAACCGAAGAATGGAAGCACGGACCAAGGAGTGGCGAGGAGCTGTAAAAGAGGATAGTTTATTAAAAGCAAAGGATCACAGCTCTCGAGTGGGAGGGGGTCCCGAAAGGCGTGCCCAGTGTGGGGCAAAGGCTCTTATTATGTCTTTTCTTGCCCTTTTGAAGAAGGGAGCTGGCGCCTTCTAGTGAAAGTCGTCTATTGGGTTTTCTCTGTTTGCCCATCCTGAAGGGATAAACAAAATAACCCATTTCTATCTATCAGATCTGCTCCGTTTGTCCTGGAGTGAATGAGCCATTCCGGAACCTGGAGTTTCCGGATATGGCTGTCTTTGTTTATTCCACCAGGGATCTTCCTGTCTTCCTATCAACATGTTAACCTGTCTCATGACCATCTGGACGTCTCTATCGGCCTGCAGATGGGTGCACTGCACCCCGTCTTCAGCATAAAATCAGAGCTCTGTGACGGCTCATCACTCAGGTCTCAACTGATGAGCTGACAGTCGCCTTTACACTCGTGCCAGGTGGAGCCCTGGAAGCCTTTCTTGCCTCCTGATGGTCTCGCCAGTCCGGCCTGATGCCCGAAGCTATGAATCCCAGGGCCGGAGAGACTCACCGAACACCAAACTCTGTCTCTCATCCTTCTTTCTTTCGTAAGACTCTTCGCCTTGCCTAACCTATTGCTTGCAAACCTGTGTGACCTTTTTGTGCGACACCACTCTACCTCGACTATTGGAGACAATCCTCTGGCCGGAGCCTTGGTTAATGCCCGTGGTAAATCGAGTCAGTAGGACTAGATCCATGGCTTTATTCTAAACATGTCTGACATTATAGAAAGACACAAATGTGTGTGAGACTCCTACTTTCATAGTCACATGCCACTCACGACAGCCAGAGAAGGCCCCAGCAAAGCAAGTCTGGACAGCAGTAAGGGGACGGATGTAAGGTTCATTTGAATTATACTTTGTGAGTCCCAACTGTTGTATTTCCTTGGCCTCTGATTACTTCCCCAGGTCTCTTTCTACCCAGTTCTCCACACTTTGCAGCTCAATACTGTTTTTCTCCCTCTGCGTAAGAGGGGCCGGGCAGAGATCTCACAGGAGAAGCATAGGAAGCCTTTTATTTACCTCAGAGAGAAATTTATTTGTTTGTTTATTGAACAGAAGTGAAATGTGATGTTTGTTAGGGGAGGAAGGCATGCCCATCAGCTCCTGGAAGGCTGACTTTGCTGTTTCCTTGGGTTTGCCTCACCTGAGATGTGAGAGAAATGGACAGCATTTGAAAATGACCCATCCATGCCAGCCCCAGCTTCAGTCTCCTCTCTCCTCTAAAGAAAAGACTGGATTGCCAAGCAGCAAAAAATCTCCCCTGCCTCTCCCACCCCCAGGTCTTTGTGACCTGAGGAGCTCAGCCTAACTCCAGTCACAGCATTCCCAGGGCTGGCCCTGCCTCCTGTCCAAAGACTCCTCAGAACAGAAGTGAGAAAGGTCAGGGGACAGGCTCTGGGGAACCCCTGTGTCCCTCTAAACCCACATCTGCAGCTACCAGCTGGGTCCCCTCATTTATTTCCACCCAAAGCCTAGCCTGAGCCCCCACTCACCTGAGGCCCAGGATTTGCGGACGAGGAGAAACAGGACTGAGGACACCAGGCCCTTGTTCAGGACGAATCCACAAGTCAGAACAATAGCCAGCATCAGCAAGTTGGAATGGTCAAAGGCAAGCAGCAGATCTGGAAGGTCAAGAGCAAGAATTGGTGTCCTAGGTTTGACCCTCCTTAATCCAAAAAGGTGGGTATCTGCCAAATGTTCTGCCCTGACGTTCAGCCTGCTCCCTGCCTCCTGGCCATGACAGCAGACAAGCAGGGATTCACACCCTTAAAGATGGGCCTTTACCTTTCCCATGATCCTCTGCCCTGGCTCTCACCCTGAAGGATCCTGCCTGGTCTCCTGCCTCAAATATCTCCCTTTTGCACACCTCCTGCACACAAATACTGGGTCACTCTGCACGGAGCCCTCACTCTTCTCAAAGGGCTAGGGGAAGCCTTTCCTGGTCCCGTCTGATTAAAGGACAGAGTGCACAAGACTCCATGGTACTCAAGGCTCTCACAATCTGAATGGACGGTCCTGCTTTAACCTTACCTATCTCCTCTCTGCTCAGCCAAGTGTCCGCCTTTGTAGCCAGCACACTCCGTGTGTGCATTCCCATCACCCGTTCCTGGCATGGCAGCCAACCCCTCTTCTGCAGCTATTACTCCTCTGCTACCTTCAAAGTTTTTCTCCTCTAGGTAGTGTTCTCTGCACCCACTTCCAGCCCCCACATCCCAGCAACTCTGGTAGGGAAAGACTTCTGTCAATCCCTTCTTGAACTCCAAACAAGAGGCTGTTGATCGCTCAGATTCCATTCACACCTGGGCCACCTTTTCACAGGGAGGCCTTATTGTCAGGGGTATAATACGCCTGTATGATCTTAGCTCCTCTCCTCTGTGGCTGGTGGCTGGGACTTCTGCTGCCTTAAAAGAGTAACATTCAAGGCTTGCATGAGGGCTTCGGGATAGAAATGGAAGTGAACCTCATTCTGCCTGCTGAGGTTCAGGTCTTCCTCAACCTGCCTCCTCTATGTAGTCCAGCCTGGCTCTCCATAGCCCACGTGTGGGGCATGAGCCAAGGGCCCCAGCTAATCTGAAAGCATTATTCTGCTTTGCTGTGGACTCTGTGCAGTGACTTTCATTCACACACAACTTACACTGAGTCCAGATTGCCCTGTAGGGTTGGTTCTCTTTAGTAGGTGCTGATGTAGCTGATGTTGGATCTGCCGGCAGTTTCTGAGTGTGGGCCGTGATCATGTCTCGTGGAACCGAAAAATGGAAACACAGACCAGGGAGAGGCAAAAGTTTTAAAAAGAGGATAGTTTATTAGAGGCAAGAGAAGAGGTTGCAACTCCTGAGCGAGAGGGGGTCCTGAATGGGGGGTGCCCCATGACTGAGGCAAAAGCTCTTACTTTTATACCTTCCCTTTGCCTGTTTGGGGAAGGGGAGCAGTTTGGAGAAGGAAACTTGTTTGAAGAAGGGAACTGGCGCCTTTTTTTTCTTCTTTTTTTTCAGTGTATTTGCAAAACAAGTCTAGTTTTTATTAAGTAGTTTTACACAACCAGCTTTTGACAATCTGCAGTTAAAACACTGTATATTCACTGCTACTCAATTACAAAATCTTCAGAACAATGAAAAAAATATTCAAAGTAACTCAAGAATAAAAGAAAAGTACCGTGGTTCCTTGAACAAAATGTCAGATGTAGTCACTTGAGACAGGAAGTGAGGATTTTCTTTTAAATACACATTTACCATACTTTACGTAGGTTTTTCTTTAGTTTGTAGCACAAGTTTAATTGCCCAGGACCAACATAATAATTTATTGTGAACCATTTTAAACGTAAAATAGTTTGCATTTATCACTTAACACATGCTATTCTTGAAACATTTCAATATATAACACTTGAAAGCAGAATACTTCCCAATCAGTACCAATGAGTCTCATCAGATAGCCTATACGTAAATATCATTTTCCTGTCTTAACTTTGAAACATACTGTATTTTTCTTATATTTGTATCACACTTTGATGGGGGAACTGGCGCCTTTTAATGAAATTCGTCTACCAGGTTTGTTCTGCTTGCCCATCTGTGGGGACAGAGCCAGGAGTGCAGTTTCCAGGCTCTTGCCCTCATGTGGAAAGGTGCTGGCTTGGGTAGTAAATGGCCATCAACTGTGATTGGATGGTCATCAGCTGTGGCTAGTGGGCCGTCAGCTGTAACCAGTGAGCCATTGGCCACTAATATAACTGCCGTGACTACCCTAGCAGAAAATGGAGGCTAGCGAGAAGATGGTGGCTGAGATAGCAAGAGCAGATTGCAGTTAGCAAGGGGTCGGTTGGCAGGCAGAAAAGCAGACAGCAGGTTGCACGCCGTGTGAATCCAGCCTCCAGTGAGACTATAGTGGTATGACTCCCCTATCTACGGCTCCGTGGGTGTGCCTTTTTGGCCTCACCATGTCGTGTGTTCTTATGTGGAGAGTGGGACCAGAAACCCCGCATGGCACCCTGCATGACACATGGCGCTGTGAGCAGGGTCCCCTGCATGACACCATCCTAAAGGAATTAGCAAAATAACCCACTCTTATCTATCATGTCAGCTCCGTTTGTCAGGCCAAAAGGAATTTTATGATTAACCTCAAGGCCTTGTTACATTATATCCTGGAGGGAAGGAGTGATTTCAAAACCTGGAGTTTTAGGATATGGCTGTCTTTGTTTATTCCATCAGGGACCTACCTTCCTGTCTACCTAGGGACATGCTAGCTTAACCTGTCTCCATGCCACATCCCAGAAGAGATAAAAAGCTCTTGAGGGCCTTGAGTGACACTGGGCCCCGACTCAGTGCCCAGAGATGCTTGATGAAGCTGGGCAGCATGCCCTGGGCTTGCCAGGCTGTCACTACAATCTGCCTGACTTAATCTGAGATGGAGAGGGACCTCCGACATATTTGGAACAATTTTTCTTCTATAGGCTGAGCAGCTCTCTCTCACGCTCATTGCCATGAGACTACTCTTTTGAGGGGACAAAAGTTCACAGCATCCTAGAAGGTCAAAGGTAAAAGGAGCATTCAACACCAACCAATCTAACCTCCCCAAGGAATAGGGTGGACAGGAAACGCCCAAGGTCACTTAGTAGAATACAGCAGAGCCAGCACTGGGACCCATGGCTCCTGATTCCATCGCTGGGTGTTTCTGTGACAGCTTGCTGGTCTCAGCCTTCAGAGCCTTGTTCAGTGAGCCTGGCCTAATTCCTTAACTCAGCACCCACATGCCCCCAGCCCATCACAGTCAAGCAGTCCTCTCTCAACAAGTCCTGTTTTTGCTTCTGACCCATCAGTGAGCTTGTCCATTAGGCAGGATCCATTAGGCCTACCCTCTCTCTTTTAAATTCCCATTTCAAGCCTTTCTTTTTATAGTATGGTTGGGTGGAAAATATCCATCACTTCTGAATATCACCGCGTTATGTATGTTTCTTTCTGTGGTTATCTGCTGCCATACCCACCCCCACTTGGAAAAGTAAAGAAAAGACAAAGAAGGATTCCCCACAATCTATTGAGGGAAAGTCTGTTTATCTCTGGGAAGGCCCAATATCACTCCAGAAAGAAATCTCCATTCATTTGTTTTAACCTAATTGAAAAACAGTCCTTGGGTGCCATTTCCTATCCATGGAACCTCGGTGTTTATGGCCGGTGTCCTTTTCAGAGGATTATAATAGTTTCCCCTGGGAGACCAATAAATCCTTTGGGCGGGAATAGACTCAGTTTCTTCAGACACATTAACCTAAGTTTTCTCCAATTAATGGAGAGAAGGAATATCACGCTACTGTGAAAACTCCACTGCTTGTTACTTGTCGTTTGATGAAAATAATTATGTTTACACTTATCCTGTGTTAAACTTGATATCATTCTCATTCAACCCTATGGGCTCATGAGAATGGGGTCATTCTCAATTATTTCTCTTGTCGTCTTCATTAAGACTTGGCGTTAAAGAACCAGGCTACTATTGAATGACAGATTCAGAGCTGGGGGACCTAAGCTGTCTACCGGAGTGGAGAAACTTTGCCAAGAGTAAAATATAAGGCTGTTGTTTCTCTGAACTTAATAAATACAGAGAAACCCAGAGAAATGGAGCCATGGAATGTCACAACGGAGAAAGCCGAGAAGAGGGTGACAGACCTGCTCAAGGTAACTGAGTAAGTTCAAGGTAGAGAGGGAATGAAAATCCAGGCCAGTGCACCTCCCATTATCCCACCACAGCCCCACTTACCTTTGTAAAGAGCAACAGTTTTAGTACGTCCACGTGTATAGGTACTAAGACTAAACTAATAAAATGTTCCTGAGTAGAGGACAATGAAACTGATTAGCTGATTGCATAAATCACTTGTAATCAGTCTCTGAATTACTGGGTGTCACTGAATGTTCCGCAAGAACTGGGGTTTTTTTTTCCAATACGTGGGCTCCATAGCCTCCCTCCACTCCTGCCTAACACACTGTCATTTTGTTTGGTCAACTCTTTATTTCCAGACACTACTGTGAAGTTCAACTTCAGCCCAGCCCTGGCCTGATATTCACGTATTCAGGTTAGCTGGAGGTGGACGAGCAGGGTCCTACGTGGTGGAGGCTTGTCCAACGCACTGGCTCAAGACGTTTATTGAGAAGCTTAAAGCAGAAGTATTGGGCTCCACAATCCCGGCTCTGTCTCCCCATGTGGGTAGACAGGCTTTCTATGGAAGGAGGGGAAGAATTCCAACCAACGAGAAGCAGCTCAAGGACAGTGAGAGGCCCTTCATTTTGCTGTCTAATGTCTATTCCTCATCGGCATCTTTTTAGATCCTGAGAAAAGAGGACAGTTTTTACTGGGCCCACTTCCAGGATTCACCAAGGACCATCCAATCAGGGGGGTGTCCTTGTATCAGCTGAAAGACACGGTGAATAACATAACCGCTTTGAGCGTCTTCCCTTGGACAGTGGAGACCACAGCAATGCTGGGTCCTGGTCGATACCGCGTTATCCAGGTCCTCTAGCAGGTTCCCTGCCACAGACTAAGAAGAGTTTTGAGATTACCTAGTCCAACTTTCTTGCCTTAACAGGTGAGAAAACTGAGGCCCAGAGAGCAGCTGTGACTTTCTCAAAGTCATAAAGCGAGAGAGCAGAAGACCCAGGGGCTCCGATTGCAGGTGGAGAGCTTTTCCCATGACCCTGCGCTCTCTCTGCAAAGCAGCCCTCACAGCAGATGGGGCTGGCGGCCTGTGGCTGAGGGGCTCAGCCTTCACAACCCTTTCCTGTCCGGGCTCTCACTGCTACTCACCTTCACACTGTACCAGCCGAATCCTAGGAAGCAGCACTACGGGGCTCTGTGATGAGAGGTCAATCACACACTGGTACAGCCCCAAGTCCTGCCTCTGGAGCTCTGTCACTGTGACGCTGATGACGGCCATGGTGGGATCATCCTCCAGGAGGTATCTCCCAACCCGGGCCAAGTTTTGGTCCGGGTTTCTCGTGTTCGTGCGTACCAGTGTCTCTGGGGGACCCTGGCTCCCCACCCGCTGCCAGGCCTTGAGGCTGGAGTCATAGAGCATGATGTTGTAAACACAGGTTACGGTCAGGTTCCTTCCTTCTTGTAGGCATATTTGCTTCTCCTCTTCACCTACTACTTCGAATCCTAGAATAAGAAGTCAAAGTGCTTCTCTGAGCAAAGGTTTCTCTCAGCATCCCACACCCACAACCACACCACAGGTACAAGGGCACAGGTGAGAGTCCTAGTAGTTCCACCGAGCTTTTAGGGCTAATTTAGATTTCTGCAAATTGCTGTGAAATGGTTCAGCAGTATACACATAGGTGGCGCAGATAAGGGAAAATAGCAATCATGGTTCAATGCTTGAATCTAGGTGAGGACTTTATGGTGGCTCTTCTGTCAATATTTTGTAGATCAGAAAATTTTCATAATAAAAAGGTAAAAAAAAAAAAAGGAAAAACCACGTAACCACTTTTACCACCAATGTTCTATTCAACTAGGGGTTCCCCAGACAAGTCCCTTGCTTTCAAGTATACAGCACTTTACACTAGCTCCTGGTGTCAGCCAGCTGAAGGCTTCTTCCCACTCCTCCCCACCCATGGCCATCCCATTTGGGCCCAGAGGGAACGTACTGAACAGTTCCAGATAACACTAATCTCTTTCCCCTCTACGTTCAATGTCATTCATCACCTACACCTGGTTCCCTCAGCAGGCTCATCAACGTCATCCATCATAACTTTTATTAAGCGCTTCCTAAGCCCGAAATACTGAGCCAAGTATTTTATATCAGCCTGCTGTTGATCGCTTAGGACAACCCTCTGATACAGGTACCTTTTACAAATGAGTACTTCTGAGGGGCTACTATTTATAAATGAGAGGTTAGGGGGTATCTTAAGGTCACATATGTAGAAAGTGAAAGAAATGGGATCTGAACCCAGCTCTGTCTGGTTCCAGCACCCTTATCCTCTTTTCTACACTCCCTCTCTGTGCCTTGGTGGGGTGGCTTCCATGGCATATCTATCGTCATATTGTCACTTGGCCCTTTTGTCATTATGGACCTTTTCCTCTGCGAATGCTCCTCCACCTCAGTGCCTCAGCATTCCTTTAAGGGGAGACCGTGCCTTATACCGCGTTACATCTCCCAGGGTATCAATCAGCACAAGAGCTTGTTTGGTTGATTTCACATAATTTTCTCAACTTCCAGCTTCTGTTTCATCACCCATTCCCTTTAGGTGAAGGTCAACCAGCACAGTCTACATTTATGCCTTCCTTTCCCCGTTCCCGCCTCTAACACATACCCGGCTCCCATTACAGTACCTCCTAAATAAGTGAGAGAAAACCCCTTTTAGTAAGTACCTCTCCTCAGCCATCTACATCCCTCTCCTTGCCTCTCCTTACCTGAGACCCAGAGCAGCAGCAGCAGCAGCCACGGCCACCCCCAGAGCCCTGTCCTCTTCATTCTGTCTGCTTCCTGGACCCACTGTGTGCTGGCGGTCCCGAGGGCTCTAGCAGTTGCTGGAGGATATTGGCCCACATGGGTGTTTTCCACCTTCCCTGACAGGCTTAACTGTTGTTTTGCAATTGAGAAACCCTGGGGGAAATGCAATGAGAAAGAACAGCTCAGGAAAATGCAGAAGAAGAAAGAGAAGAGAGATTGCTGCTCTTGTGACAGCTTCCTTCCTGCTTTCACTTTCCTGCATATCCCTGTTGGGCAACATTCCATAGCACCCCATTCCCTACCATAGCAATTCTAGACCCACCCACCTGGTGTCCCACCTCTGCTCCACTCACTTCTGAGACATTCTCGTCACTGGACACTGGGCACTACATTCCCACAAGCCCTCCTGCCACTCTCACTGTGCGGAAGGAACTATCTGTAAACCTACATTTGGTTTTCCCTTCAAGGTCCGGTTCAAACCTTCCTGATGATGTGCCTTCTTTAATCTTATTCCACACAAAGATTCTCAAGTCTGGGCGTGTGGCTGAATCACTCTGCGATCTTGGCAAACGTAAACATACCTGGGCTCCACCTCCAGAGACTCTGATTTGGTAAGTGTGGGGAGGGCCCAGGAATCTGCATTTTAACAAGCAGCCCAGGTGATTCTGAGACAGGTGGTCCAAATAAACGTTGCCTGTAACAGCTCTGTATGAGGTTGGATGGGCCCCAAGGCATTCCTCAGGTACTCTGCCTGTGTATGAGGTGTGCGCTTCCCTGCGCCCCAGTCTAGGCATAGCCACGGAGACCACAACTATAATGGTACTGGGGGTGGCTCCCATGGATTGGAGGCCTACTGTGTGCCAAGTGCTTTCGTCAGGTGTAATGACGAGCAGGGAAAAGAAGGAGGCAAAACATACTCTGCAATGGGGCTAATTAATTTATTTAGCAATACCTAATCAATTTATTTAGCAATATGCAATAGCAAAAGACAAAGGCAATAAATAGAATGTGCTAATGACAGAAATTAAAGGTGGTTAAGACTAAACTATATACATTGATACCAATGTCACGCCAAAGGTATACACACACTTATAAGTTTACGAGATCCCAACATATGTTTGCTGTTGATCAAAAAATCACTTGGCTAAATACACAAATGACATCAGTAAGGAGTATCCAACAGCAGTGATAAGCTCTATAGGATAGTACCTATTACAGATGATGCCGAAAGGTCATCAAAGTGGGGGAGAACAGCACTGGAAAAGTCACAAATCAAAACCTTGCCAGGTCTGTAGCTCAGAGAAACTCAGGGTCTCCCACACCGCTGCTTGCTAGTTCCCAAGAACGCTGCTGCTGTTGTTGCAGTTGTTGTTGTTAGAAGTCAGGAAATCTTCTGATGTTATAAGCTGCAAGCTGCATACAAGTTCCCAAAGATGCTAGAATGATGACAATCACCAATCCCTTGAGGCAAGTTCCGATCTCTTACTTTGAAACAATCCATCCCGAAAAGCAGTCCTGAAACAGCAAATCTTCTGAATAGCAATGTCTTGAAACAGCCATCAGCCAATCAATCCTCCTGAGCTCTGTCTTATACATCTCCATAGATGCACCCCAGAGCCAAGTTTCTTGTTCCCGCCTCCCCCTCCGGGAGTGGCCAGTTCCGAGAGGGTCCTGCAGTTACTGGTATGAGTGCTGCTCATCTGGCCGAAAGGCCAATTCCTCCGGATAAGCAGTATCTGCTGTTTTTGCTCGGGATCATCACTCCAAAGTCTTCCGAAGCCTGGCAACGTGCCTGTCACGTCGTCCTGATATAACTTAGCTACTTCTTCACTTCATCTATTGATGTGGGCGAAACAGACAGAACAAAGAGGGAATTCTCTCAATCCCTGATCAATCATTTCTTTAACCATAAGCTAACCATCACCTCACAACAGACAGAACAACAAACATCATTTCATATCTC
This sequence comes from Rhinolophus hipposideros, assembly GCF_964194185.1. Classification (NCBI taxonomy): domain Eukaryota; kingdom Metazoa; phylum Chordata; class Mammalia; order Chiroptera; family Rhinolophidae; genus Rhinolophus; species Rhinolophus hipposideros. The sequence continues at coordinate 98,010,914 of NC_138049.1, read as the reverse complement.
CCCTGCTCGGGAGAATGAGACCAAAGGGGGAATTTGCTCAACCCCTGATCACAGCACAGAAATCCCCTCACATGCAGGAACAGATAAAAGCTAATAGACAAAAGCTCACATCAACCAACAAAGGCAAGTTTTCCTCAACATCTACCCCACATCAATTTATCTCAATCCTATCAGCTTTGAGAGGTTGTATAATAAATATTTGTCATCTTTTGGGTTTCAAGCAACCAATGCCTTTTCCATTTGGGGGATATGCCCAATGTGTGGGTCTGTGAAGTATGGAGGCAGGTATTCTTCCTGCCCCTTTCCCTGGCACCTATGGTACAGGCGTGTCACTTGACCTAAGCTTGGCCAAATGCGTGATCGGCCCAGGCTTCTGGGTACGAAGGGAATGAGGCCAGAGGCAGGGCCGGCGGGAGATGACTGCACAGAGGCAATTTCACCACGAGTCCAGGAATCGTCTGGTGGCAAGTATGCGTTGGCTTCAAGCGTGCAGGGGCGCTGGCACCAACGCCAAGTTCATCACTTGACTGCCTTGCTATAACCTCCGCTGCGGCCTCTGCTGTCCACTCTCTCTTAGTTTCTGCTAGTTGCTCAACCTGGTCCTCCAGCCTTCTCATCAACTCTGTCAGCTACTGATACCCTTCTGGATTCCTTTGCTGTTTAAGATAGCCAAAATCAGATTCACTTGTTGTATCGAGAATCCTGACGTGTTGGTTATTATGCCCCACGAGGAAATGAGGAATATCTCCAGGATGAGGGAGAGAGAGCCTAACCGAGTCAGTTGAGGTCAGATACAGCACTTCAAGGAAGTTGCAGAGCTGGGGATCAAACCCAGCTGCTGTTTAATCCTAAGGCCTGTGTAATAACCGCATAACACTATGGTGTCAGTCAAGGTCTCAGCGAGAAACCGGTGAGTCCCTGAAACTGGGTAATTGAGAAGTGTTTGATAAAAGTGTGGTAGAATTGGGGGAAACCAGTAAAGGATGCCTGGAGTACCCTGAAGCCAGCGACAGTGGGGAGTCATTACCACCTCTAGGCCTAGAGGGGAGAGGGGAGGGAGTAACTGTTGGTGAGGAGCTGGAAGAGACCTCCAGCAGAGGAATGCAGCCACTCCACAGACAGGGAGCCCAGAGGAGAAAATCCCTGCCCTCCTTCTCTTCCCATCCTCCTCTTTGCTTTCATGCGGCCCACCAGCTAAACGCAGCCAGAAGCTGGCAGGCAGGGGAGTATATTGATTCAGCCCACCTCGGACAGGTTCCCAGGCAGAGAGCAGGAAGGGAAAAGATGGAGATGGGCGTATTAGAGGTACAAACAGTTGAGCGTCCAACACAACCACTTGTCTTCCGTGTAGGGCATATAATTTCTCAGGCAAGTTTAATGCATTGGACTTAAACACGGCTTTTTCTATAATTAAGTTAAGCACGCAAGCACAGTAATTCATGCAGGTGGTTACCTCTACAATGAATGTGTCCTGGGGTTTGGTAAGGAGCATGATGACTTCTCCGAACTTCATCCCCTAAATAAGCTTGAGGACCATTAAGAGAGAACCACACGCTATGATCCAATAGGTCTGGCGAGGCCCCCGGAATCTGCATTTTAAACAAATACTCCAGGAGACCCCAATGCGGCTGGTCTAAGGACTACAGTTTGAGAAACACTGCCCTGAAGCAGTCTGACTCTCCTCGGTAGCATTTAACAATGGTACCTCCCTCCCCCTGGCCTTTTCTGTCAACTTCCCAAACAGGAGTGACATAGAAACTGCAAAACTTCGGGTGCCACACAGGCAACCTCAGAAAGCCAACACTGCACGCTGTGTGGTTACTGCCTCTGAGCCGCTCGGTTCTCTTAGGCAGGAAAATAGATTGACTGAAATGAATAGTTTCTGGAACAAGTGTTTCTCAGAAAACATGAGTTCCCTTCACAGCTAATAGACTCAGAATTAGGGAATCAGAGATAATCTCTCTAAGGTCAGTGACATCTTCCTGAGCAGATGTTCAGAGCAGCTGTTCTCAGGTTGAGGAGGAAGTCCTTGGATGATGGCAGTGGGATCAGGACAGCAGGTGGGGGGACTGCACCTTAGCTCTCAGGTACCTTATTCACAGAAGCGGGGGGAAGTTCATGCTGATTGTAGGAACATGTTTTTCTAACATGAGATGGATGATGTGTGATAATGCGTGTTTGCTCTGGGGGAGTTTAGGATGAAATTGGCCTTGGCCATTGCTGAATTGTAATAGAAGGACCCATCATCTTTGCCCCACAAGTGGGACCCTTCTCCTTTAGAGCCAAAAGAGGTGGGAAACTGGAAAGTCTTGGTTTAAATGTGTTGGAGTTTGCAAGACACAGGTGTGTCTGGACACCTATTCCATGGGTGGTAATGGAAGCTGAAGGGGAGATATAGGGGCAGATAAAGGGAGAAAGAGGAAGACAGTGCAGAGCTAGGAGGACACATAAGGGGGAGCTTCCAGAAGCCTCATGGTGAGATCTTGTCCCCCCACCATCCCTGCCCCTTGTGTGATACAAGGAAAAGAGGCACTCAGAGGCCTCTTTATAGGCAGAACCCCAGCTATTCTAGTCTATGTGTTTTTGACAGGCTTAGTCTTCAGTAAAGGAACTCTTTTGTTTTTGTTCCTGCCACTAAGTGGTGGCTTACTACTCATGTGGCCTCATTCTAGTCACACTTCTCTGTTTTCCCAGGGTTGTTCTGAGGATCCAGTGATGACATACACATTAGACAAATGATATTCTCTATCAATCCTAACCTTTAATCCTATCTCACCCTCCCAGTAGTTTCCCAGGATGCAGCATTCTGCTTAACTGGGTTTCTCTTTCTCAGTGATGGAATTCACACCATGGTGTCATGTCTTCTCCTCTTTCCATGGTTTTCAACACCCTTTTCTGGGATTGTTGGTAAGGGTCACAGATGAAGGGAGAAACCCAAGCATCTGATTCTAGAAGAAAGGGAGGCCCCAGTGTCCAGGAGAGCTGACGCTTCTGTCATGGAGCTCTGTCCAGGTCAGGCCAACATGCTATAGTCCATGGCAAGGACCAAGGCAGACGTAGCAGCTGTGCCCTCTGTACCTCACGGCACCCACGAGACAGTGACAGTGACAAGCATTGTCTTTATTTAAGGCACATCCTGAGCCACTGGTGGGATGGAGGTCCAGGGCATGCTAGGGGCTGTATTGTCTCTTCTGATGGAGCAAAGCACACACCCAAGGTGATTAGTGAAATGGGGGGAGTTCCTGGGGCCAGGAAGGTGGGATCCTGAACCTTCGAGACAATCTGTGTTACAAGCCCAACTCAGTCATTGTCTCCACTGACCCCTCTCCTTTTCCTTTGCATTCTTCTCCCAGCACAACTGTCAGATGGACAGGGATGAAGGTCACAGGTCATTCTTGTGGGTTCACGGGCCTCGATCCAAATGACCTCTGTGTGACAACCAACAGGACAGTGAAAACCAGGCTCTTACTCAGGATTCCACACACCACGAAGATGACAATGCTGATCGGAGAGATCCTGGGAAGAGAGAAGGTTTAATGCTGCTGCTGGAAATGGCGCTCCTTCATGCTTGAGTTTTGTGCTGCAAAAGGCCTTCACGCCCCTTATTCTATCTGCATAGATCCTTCTGGAACCTTTCCCCATACTGACGGCCCTGTGCTTTTAGTTTGCCCAACAGCCTACAACTACTGATTAGAAATATATTTAGTAGAGAACACAGGGTCCAGAAGAGGCAGTGGGGAGGAAGGCCAGGCTAATTAAGCTCCTCTTTCTCCACTATTATGAGTAGAGAAGAGAGGCGAGGTCCAGAACTAGGAAACCTAGTTTTTATTCTCAGCATCGTGACCTACTTCCTGGGAGAAGTACCTCACCTCTTTGGCCATCTATCAACTGAGAAGAATCCAATCTTTGTCAAAATCCCACCATGAATTTCTATAGATTTTAGCAAAAATGATTCTAAACGTCCTGTGTAAATGTCCGTAGATAACCTAAGAAAGGGACTAAAATGAGTGAGGATACTTGACTAGACTAAGTAGATACGGAAATGGATTATAGCACATCTAATCTGCATGACAAGACACGGGAACAAAAAGGAAAATGACTAGCAGTGAAACAAACTGAAGTCCAGAGACAGATCTAATGTTATGTAAGAATTTAACATCTAAGGAAATCAATCGGCAGCCCAGTAGGTAGACAAGGATTGCTTAGTAAATAGTCTTGTGGTACCTGGATAGCAATATGAAGAAAAAGTCATCTTTTCTACAATTTATACCATATAGCAAAATAATCCCCTTCCAAAGATGGACTAAAGATTTAAATGGAATTTTTTTAACATAACAGAAAAGTCACCAGGAAATAGAATCAAGCTCAAGAAAGGAATAAAGCAAAGCATTAATTTTAAAAATCGATACATTTGCTACACAACACTTAAAACCGAATGTACAAACCAGCAAAGAGCAAACGACATAATGGAGATAAAAAACAGGAAACGGCCCTTTTGCATTGAAAACCACCTCCAGCCTGCGAAACTGTCCCCTGTCACTGGGAACTAGCTATCCAAAGTGGCCTGGTCAAGTTCAGCCATTGGTAGCTCTGTTGAGAGAGAGGAGAAAGGGCCTGCTGGCCAGCGCCTCTCTGGCCCTCCTCTGTGAGACCCCTGAGCTGTTTGAGCCCTGCTGCCAGAAGATCCCAGCTCTGGGCTCAGCTAACTCCACCTTCTCCCAACCTCTCCTGCCAGTGTCCCGCCTTTTCCCCTCCCAGCCCTTTAACTGATTCATTCACAGAGCTCCTGAGTGCATCCACTCTCAGCGACCAGCACAGGCCCTTCCGGAGACTGCACTGGGCTGCCAGACATGTGGGTTCCTATGACCCTCTGAAGGACTGAGCCAGAATTCCCCGTGTGGATCTCAGCGTGGTTATGACACCTTTTACGAGGCTGCCTTCTCTCCTGGCCCCTCTTCCCTAATGGTTTTATCTGTGATCACTTCCTAAAACATTTACACTTTTCCCACAGCCTGCTTCTGGGGAACCCACCTGTGGGGACAAAACCCCAAAAAACAGTTTCCAGGCTCTCGGCCTCACATAGAAAGGTGCTGGCTCGGGTAGTAAATGGCCATCAACTGTGATCAGATGGCCAGCAGCTGTGGCTAGTTGGCTGTCAGCTGTAACCCGTAGGACATTGGCCACTAATATAACGGCTGTGGCTACGCTAGCAGGAATAGGAATGGGGGCTAGCAAGAAGATGGTGGCTGGCAAGCGCGGACTGCTGTTAGGCAGATTATGTAGATCCTGCTTCCTGTGTCTCCAGCCCAGCCGCCAGCGAGAATATATTGGTTTGACTCCCCTACTTATGGCTCCATGGGTGTTCCTTTTTGGCCTTACCGTGTCCTGCGTTCTTGGACGGGGAGTGGGAGCTGAGACCCTGCACGACAAATGGCGCAGTGAGCAGGGTTCCCTGCGTGACACATGGCGTAGTCGGCAGGATACGGTGCTGGCCAAAGCTTTCCGAAGGGCAGTGGAGCAGTTTGTACGTATGAAAGCTCAGTCTGAGGAAGACCAGGAGGAGCAGCTGCCGGAGAGCTCGATCCCCGTGGAGGGGTGGAAAGACGTGGATGGTTCCCCAACCAGCAGAGGCCGGAGAAAGCGGAGAAAGCGAAGGTTGTTGCCGCCCTGTGGGCTGGGAACTGCTTGCTGAGGCAGCCCGGATGCAGGACTTTTAGTCCCAGGAGGAAACGCTTGCTGAGTCCTCCGTGGGAGATGAGGGTGAGGTCAAGGTTATCCCTCACCCCCAGGACAGCCCTGGCGAATAACTATGGACTATGGGGAATTGCCTTCTATCCCTAATTTAATGGACGCTTGACTGTTTGGGAACATACCATCATGTAGTGGGACTGGTTGATGTTTGCTTTTGTGTCTTGACTGTCCGCCATTGATAATATGTAAGCACCTTGATGTGAGCCGCTGTTGTTCCAGCACGGTACCCCGAGAGGCACAGAGAGAGAGTGGCAGTGCCCTGAGAGCCCTGGCTGTGTCCAGGAAGTCTGGCTGTGTCCAGAGAGAGTGGCAGTGCCCTGAGGCCCTGGCTGTGTCCAGGAAGTCTGGCTGTGTCCAGAGAGTGGCAGTGCCCTGAGAGGCCCTGGCTGTGTCCAGGAAGTCTGGCTGTGCCCAGAGAGAGTGGCAGTGCCCTGAGGCCCTGGCTGAGTCCAGGAAGTCTGGCTGTGTCCAGAGAGAGTGGCAGTGCCCTGAGAAACTCTGGCTGTGCCCGGGGAGACAGGTGGTACCCTAAGAAGCCCAGGAAGTCTGGCTGTGACCAGAAGTACTGTGGTGGTCCCCTGAGAAAACCTGGCTGTGCCCGGGGAGACAGGTGGTACCCTAAGAAGCCCAGGATGTCTGGCTGTGCCCAGAAGTACTGTGGTGGTGCCCTGAGAAACCCTGGCTGTGCCCAGAGAGCCTGGCTGTGTTCAGGATAGTGCATTCACCTCCAGGCTCCTTGCACAGGGCCCCTCGCAGAAGATGCTTGTCGCGTAGATTGTGAGGCGAGACCCTGTAGGGGTGGAGTGTGGGGACAAAACCCCAAAAAACAGTTTCCAGGCTCTCGGCCTCACATAGAAAGGTGCTGGCTCGGGTAGTAAATGGCCATCAACTGTGATCAGATGGCCAGCAGCTGTGGCTAGTTGGCTGTCAGCTGTAACCCGTAGGACATTGGCCACTAATATAACGGCTGTGGCTACGCTAGCAGGAATAGGAATGGGGGCTAGCAAGAAGATGGTGGCTGGCAAGCGCGGACTGCTGTTAGGCAGATTATGTAGATCCTGCTTCCTGTGTCTCCAGCCCAGCCGCCAGCGAGAATATATTGGTTTGACTCCCCTACTTATGGCTCCATGGGTGTTCCTTTTTGGCCTTACCGTGTCCTGCGTTCTTGGACGGGGAGTGGGAGCTGAGACCCTGCACGACAAATGGCGCAGTGAGCAGGGTTCCCTGCGTGACACCACCCTAAGACAGAGTGACAAGTGGCTTCCTCTGAGGGGCCTCGCCATCCATCCCCAGTCTGGGAGTCTCAGCTCTTCCATCACCTGGTCAAACAACTCCCTGTATTAAATTACCTCCTTTTCAAACAGCTCAGCGGCTTCTCATTCCTGACAACTGTGACTGAGAGACTCGTTTGTAACTAATTAACAGATGAAGCTAATAGATAAAAGGGGTACAGGCTCCAGTAGGAATGCGGGCAAAAGTTATGCTCTCTCATTCACATACTGGAAAATCAAAGTAATGACTAGAGAAAAATGTTGACTCTCACTAGATCATTTATTTTATGTACTTCCCCCAAATTTAATGAGCACCTATTATGTACCAGGCACTTAGGCTGGTGCCAGTGAAACAACAGCAGGGAGAAAAGGCACCTCTACCTGCAAGGAGCTTATGGTCCACAGTAATAGAGAAATTGAAGCAGGTACAGGTTCACATCTGTTTTGGCAGGAAAATTTTAGAAATGCTAAATCCTTGTAGGCAAGCCTGCAGTCTCACAGCTTCACTTACGCCTTATGGACCACACTGTAAATTGTTTCCAATTTTTGGAAGACCATTTGGCAATATGTATACAGAGCGATATACATGTTCAGATTCTCTCAATGGGAATTTCATTTGAATAAATGATTTTAAAAAAGACAAAGACATCTACAAGAATATGTTCATCTCAGAGTTAATAATATAAAAAATGAAAACAATATCAATGTCTAAAACAGGGAAATGATCACAGAAGTTATGGCTTCTCTGTTGATAGAAAGTATGCATTTGTTGAAATTCTCGTTACAATGACTAGGCAGCAACATCAAAGAATAGTTTTCACAGAAAATGATAAAAATATTTATAATTAGAATTACTATTATGTTAAAATATGTATAAACATGAGTAAAGACTAGAAGAGAATATGGAGAAAAAGGGACGCTAACATCACTAACAAGATGAGTGAGACTATGGAGAACATCTCTTTCTCTGCTAACTCACTATTTCCTGATAAACACATGCTAAGATAAATCAACGTGTGAGGATAAACTGTAAGGGGAGTGTGCATGCAAAGTTGATGGTTCTTCGCTTTGCCTGCACGTTAAGAAATCTCCTGAAGATCTTATAAAAACTGCTGAGACCAGTCCAGCCCCACCTCCCAAAATCCTGATTCTGTGGGTCTGCAGTAGGGTACAGACAACGGTACAAAAAACAAGCCAAAGCAAAAGCATACACTCCAGGTAACCCTAACGCAGCAGCTGCTGAGAACCGTTTGTCTAGGTCAGCACTTCCACCTCTGGCTTCCTAGCTTCCCTACTGTATAGACAGGGACACTGAGGCCAGAAAGTGTTCCTGACTCACTCAAAGTCACTCAGCCCATCAACTGTCTGGCATTAGAATCCAGGGCCCCTCATTCAAAATGTTTTTCCACTACACCATTAGGCCCCGGGCTTGGCTGAGGCCCGTTGGAATTCCGCAAAGATGCCATTTCCCTCTCCTTCCTCCTCTGGCAGGCAAGGAAACACATACACAAGGTGAGCTGGGGAGAGTGGCAGCCTCACCAAGAGCCTCCTCCTCACTCTGGCACCACCTCCTTCCTCCCCTGGGAATTTCCACTAGACTGAGGTGACTCAAGTCTGCTCCCGAGCTCCCCACCTCCCTTCTCCACTCCCCACATCCTCTCCGCACGTGGACTGGGGATCAAGGAGCTCGGTGTCCAAACCAGGGCTCCGGAGACCTGTAAGCCATACCTGATGGCATCTGTCCTTTGTGTGGGGTTGACTCCGAGGCCAGGAGAGGAGAGGCTGGCAGTTACCATGGGCAGGAATTGAGTCACAGTTCTGGGGCTGGTATGGAGAATGCTCTGGGACTTGGGGGTGACATGAGGAAGGGTGGGAAGCTGAGCCTTGTTCTGGGAAGGAGTTTTGTCTGAGGCAGGGGTATCCGGAGGATCTGCAAGAAGACACGTTAGATGGGTGGGTGGAGGGATGGATGGATGGATGGATGGATGGATGGATGGATGGATGGATGGATGGGTGGATGGATAGCAAGGTAAATAAACCTGAGGAGGGAAATGAACATGACCATTCATGAAACAAGGTTTTCTTTTGCTAAGATTTAAAAAATTGTATGGCATCAGCCTGGGTCAGAGACAGGAAACAAGAAAAAAAAGAAGAAGCAGGCCGGCCCGGTGGCTCAGGTGGTTAGAGCTCCATGTTCCTAACTCCGAAGGCTGCCGGTTCGATTCCCACATGGGCCAGTGGGCTCTCATCCAGAAGGTTGTCAGTTCATGTCCTCGAGTCCCGCAAGGGATGGTGGGCAGCGCCCCCTGCAACTAAAGATTGAACACGGCACCTTGAGCTGAGCTGCCACTGAGCTCCCGGATGGCTCAGTTGGTTGGAGGGCGTCCTTTCAACCACAAGGTTGCTGGTTCGAATCCCTCAAGGGATGGTGGGCTGCACCCCCTACAACTTGCAACAACAACTGGACCTGGAGCAGAGCTGCGCCCTCCACTACTAAGACAGAAAAGACAACAACTTGAAGCTGAACTGATTGAAAGGACAACAACTTGACTTGGAAAAAAAAAGTCCTGGAAGCACACACTGTTTCCCAATAAAGTCCTGTTCTCCTTTCCCAATAAATAAATAAATAAATAAATAAATAAATAAATAAATAAATAAATAAATAAATAATTTTTTAAAAAGAAGAAGCAAAGGAGGGAGAGGTGAGAGTAAGAACGAGAAAGAGGAAGCAAATTTTTATTCATGTTACTGGAAACGCACTTGCCTGCTATTTGTCACCAATCCATAGTGCCCCCACCTTCTTCAGGAATAATTCCCTACCATTCACTCTGCCTTTCACTCACCTGTACCTGTGGCATACTGCTTCACAAGTCATCTTTTACTGACAGAGCGCATACCACCTTATCTTCCTTAGGTTTAGAATTCCCCAGGTGCTAGGAACGTGAACTGTCTCTCTTTCTTCTTTCTTCCTTAATTCACCTGATCAGCACCTACTTGGGGTCTCCTGGGAGCCAAGCACCATCAGTTGCTAGAGATGCAAAGCTGAGCAAGGCACTGACCCCTCCCTCAAAGTGCTCAGGGATGAATACGAGAGACAGTTAAGTAACTGGCCACTACTGCCCAGTGAGATACCGCGGTCCATGAAAGGGACACAAAGTGAACTCTGGAGCCTTCCTACCGATGGACCCCAGCCTCAGCACCTCCTGCGAGCAGATCAGAAATGCACAATCTAGGTCCCACCCTACACCTATCGCATCAGAGTCTGTATTTGAAATAAGATCCCCAGGTGATTTGTGCCCACAGTGAGGTCTGAGAAGCACTGCTCTGTAAGCACATAGGAGGGTCATGAAATGCATCTTTGGGAGGGGGAGAGTGGATCACAGAAGCTTCCCAAGGGAATGCCTTCTACCTGGAGACCTGAAGAATTAGACTAAATTATCCCAAATCTACCACTCACCTTTCACAGTCCCCCACATCCTACAACAGCACCCCAAATTAAGAATCTCATCCACAGAAACCACTTCTCACTGTTGGACGAAATGCCTCTCAAATGAGAGGCAAGGAGCTTCTGAGAGAGAAACAGGCTGCCAGCAATCCTGAGCCACAGCTCTGCTGGTGCTACCACACTACCCCTCCTCCCACCGTCTACCTCCCAGGCCCAGGTCACTCACCTTTGGTCACCACCAGGCGCACAGGATGATGAAACACAATGGGGGGGTCTTTGGCTTTGGGATGCTGGTCAATCACACACTGATATAATCCCGAGTCCTCCACTCGAAGGTTTGCTATTCGGACGTGCAGTATGCCTTCATCGGAGATTTCTTCTAAGAAGTACCTCCCCACCTGCACTTGACTAGGCCCCCCGGAAGACTTGTCTATTAATGCCAATGTCAGACGTTCCCCTCCATCGGTCAACCTCTGCCACGCTTTCCGGCTGTTGAGGTATTGCCAGATGGAGAAGTAACAGTTCACATTAAAGGTCTGCCCCTCTCGTAGGATAAACTTATCTTCGGCTGATTTAGCTGCAGCTTGGAGTTCTGTAAGTAGGGAATCAGAGTTAGGCTCTGTGAGGAATAACTTTCCTCTCCTTGGAAAAAAGAAGAGAGGAAACACTTCTGTTTTCTTATTCAACCACCCATTTTTCAGACAAGATTCTTAACTCCTCCAGCAAAGATGCAACTTTCCATACAAACCAGCACCAGGCCCCAGGTCTTCATTGTGAGTAGTTTGTTTTTGTTTTGTTTTGTTATGTTGTTGTTGTTTTTTTTTAACTACAAGAGAAAGACTGCCTATGGTTCTTGCAAATCAACTTTTATAAATGAGTATTTTTGAGAGGAAGAAATTGCCTGATTGGAGATAGAACATGAGGTGAGTTTAAGACCATGAGTGACAGGGGCATAATCGGAGGGGAAAATTATAGAAAGACATACAAGGTGAAAAGTGGATGTGAAGACATGATCCTAGCAGAGAGTGACCTCTCTGAACACCTATAGGAACTTCATCTAAGTTAGGGGAAAGAGATTAGTTCAAGAGACTTGGAAAAGCAGTGAGGAAGCCGTGTTGAGGATACAGTGCACATTGATATCTGACTTTCTGGTACTCCTCTGGGCCTTCCTTGAGTATCAGAGCACCTCTTTCTCAGGAGATCCACCCTCTGTGGCTTTACTGATGGAACTGCCCCCATTCATAAGGATGGACACCCACACAGTCTCACCCTGGCTGCTGTGATTGGTTTAGGAATGGGCATATGACTGAGGCTGGGCCAATCAGAATCCTCTCTGGGGCTGCTGCTCCTATTAAAAGCAATGCTTTTTCTTGTTGGTGTTGATAAGTCAGTGGGATATGAAACTTCCACAGGGGGCAATTTTGCCTCTCTGGGGACATTGGGCAATTCCTGGAGACATTTTTGGTGGTTGTAACTGGGAGCCCAGGGTGCTACTGGAATCTAATGGGTAGAGGCCAGGGATAGTGCTAAACATGGTACCATGCACAGGACAGCTCCCATGACAAACAGCCCCCCACCCAAAATGTCAATAGGACCAAGGCTGAGAATCCTTGGGTTACAGGGACAATAGTGTCAATCACACAATTGGAGGTTGAACCAGGTTAACCACCTAGCATTGGTCATGATCTTCTTGTCTGGTAGAAGGGAAGCTTGCTGATAGGAGAGTCAAGTAGAGTGGAAATAAGAAGATCCAGGTCTACGTCTTCAATTGGGCACAACAGGGCTCTATAACCTTCCTGAGGGACAGCAGTTTATCCATTCAGGCCTGGGATGGCCTAGTGTTCCTCCTGGAACACCAAATATTGGGCTGGACAGTAATGCTGAATTAAATGATAGGTCAGGCTATCACTACCTATAACTACGACGACGACTACTACTAATACTCTTTCTGCAAACACGCACTGTGATCCTTGGATGGTAGCTCCCAGAGTGCACATTGAAAAACGCCAACAGCTGCCTCTTTGATGGAGCCCCTTGTGCAGTCAGCACAGACGCCCTGCATGCCCATCCCAGGATGGGCCAAGAACTCCAGCAGGCCCAGCCTACCTCAGCCTGACCTTGCGAAGGCCCAGCTCAAGGACTCCTGAGGATTTTGAAAGTGAAGCCATGCTGAAAGGCCGATTCTTCTGGGACCAGACTCCAGTTTCTAAGGAAACCTTGAAAACACACTTCCTGGTGATTCCCATGAACTCTAGTCAGGAATGCCGCTCCAAGAGACAGGTGAGCAGAGGCTACGGGTCATCTTAAACCAAGTCTGGTTCCCTCGTTCATTCCCTCATTCATCTCTTAAGTTAATGTTATAGAGCAATTATTTGCCAACTCTGGGCAAGGTGGTTGTTACAGCCTGAATGTTTCTGTCCCCCCATGATTCATATGTTGAAATCTGAATCCCTAATGTGACGGTGTTAGGAGGGAGAGAATTAGGGCATGAGGCCTTTGCCATCATGGACAGGGTTAGTGCCCCTATGAATGAGGCCCAGAGAGCTCCTTTGCCCCTGATACCAAGTGAGGACACCATGAGAAGTCGGGAGTCTGCAAGCTGGAAGAGGGATCTCACCAGAACCCCCCCATACTGGCACCCTGACCGTGGACTTCCAGCCTCCAGAACTGTAAGAAATAAATTTCTGTTGTTGATAAGCCACCCAGTCTGTAGTATTTTGTTATTGCAGCCCAAATGGGCTTAAACAGTAGGCGTTCCGGGAGACTGACATTGCCTACAAATTTGTCTACCTGTTGTGAATGGAGACAGTAAGAAATTAATGTTGATGTGCTGTCTGTGTACCATTTTTTCCACCATTGCCAGGAGTTCCTTATAATATGTTAACTGAAAAGATTACCAAATATCACTTATTGTTAAGTGCTTAACATACTATCTCGTTTAACTTTCATCACTTTATCCTTTCATCTTCATAATTTATAAGGTTGATACTGCTGTGATTCCTGTTTGAGAGTAAGGAAATCAAATCACAGGTTATTTAATAAATCAGAGGTTAGTGACTTGCCCAGGGTCCCACGGTGGAAAGTGGTAGAGTCAGGACTCAAACCCAGGTAGCCTGACTCTAGTGTCAGCCCTAAACCTCTACACTCCACGGCCCCCAATACCTGTCTGGTTGGAATTAGAGCAGTCCAGCCCAAGTGTGAATAGATGTCTAGTGACAAAGTTCCCTGGGATGCAGGAGCTAGAAGGAGCTTTTAGTTAACCCGTAACTTACCCCCATAGTACGCAACAAAATGTATACCGTTGGTTTTCTCTCACACATGTACACAAACATCACCCCTCCCAGTTCTCCTTTTGAAAAACATGAATAAGACACAAGGAAATGTACTCATACGTGAAAACCAAACTCCATCTGCCCACTTGGACTATCACCCCAGCTCCAAGAGGACCCAAAGTAAGGTTTGTGTGTGAGCTCTGGAAGGCGGTCGTCTGTGACCTAGCTCAGGTGGTGGGTCCCCAGAAAGCACCCTCTCCCTGTGGCCTTTCCTGTCTTTCCAAGGCAAACCTTACTATTAACTCACTATTGACATTTTCCCTTTCTCTGCTTATTTTCCCAATTTGTTCCTAAGGATTAGGAAGAGGAGCAAGTAAAGCCCCAAAGGCTTCCATTTTTACTGAAGAGATGAGCTGTGCAATAAGAGGGGAGAAGGAAGGGCCTGGAGATGGAGCAGCCTGAGCAAAGCACCTCCCACCCCCGCAGAGGGGAGACCTGGGAGCATACCCTCCAGGAAAGCGGGTGGCAGGTCTCTTTTGTTCACCACTGTGTCCTCAGCAGGAGCATATTTCCTGGCCCAGAGGAGAAACCTGGGAATTATTTCTTGAGTGAATTATGTCCTTTGGGTTTAATAAGCTGTCAATAGCAAAAGCACCATGATGGAATATAAGGCAAAAATCTTCAAACTCCAGTAAAAGTATTATAGGTCATGTCAAGTTTCGATGTACTCTATCGTTTATCCCATCCAGGGTTTTTCACATTTCTAACAACATCAAAATGCACAGACAGCCTGTTTCCCCATCCCCTTTTATTTCTGTTCTCAGGCCCTGTGTGTTCCCGATTCTGCTAAGTCTGAGTAGAGAAACCCAGCTTGGTGTAACTATTGGGTGGCTCTGCCTCTGGTAGCCATATCCTCTGGAGCTTCAAAACCAAAGGGAAACCTTGAGGTCCTAGGCAGAGGCCTCACCTGCTCACGTCTCTTTCTCTCCTTACCTGAGATGAAGAACACGCAGAGCAGCACCTGGAGCCTGACCTGTCTCATCCTTCATGGGCACCAACTCCACTGCCACTGTGGCTCCTGGGACAGCTACAAGGCGATACCCTAACCTAGAGGCTCCAGAAAGTTGCACAACAGGATATGATGCTATTCCTGGGAGGTTCTGTTTTCATCACTGGTTGCTTTGGCTCCAGACGTCAAAGACAACGTAGAAAACCAGAGACAGCCTCAACTAAGCTTCTCCAAACCCCAGTTTCCTGTTTCCTGGGGATAATGACAATTAACTTTTCAACGAATCTCACAAAATTGTAGTGAGAATAGTACTTTTGTGTTACCAAAAGTAAGGTGTTAATATTATCAGGGGACTAGAGGGCAGCCTTGCTTTCCTGAAGCCCACTCTCCATTCCCGTCCAGTTCAGCCTAGGTAAGGAGTGCAAGGCACATAGAGTGACAGATTGGATAATAATATCTCATTTTTAGGGTTTCTATGAGGACTAAAAGAGGTCCATATGGAAAGTACTCAGCACAGTACCGAACACACATATTATTGCTACATCCTGTCCCTTCTCACACCTTCCTGTTTCCCTTGGCTTTTCCTGATGTGAGGCTCCTCGTCACCAGGATGGCACACACTCCACACTCGCCCTCAGCATCCTGTCACAGACATGGCCTGGGGGCTCACAGAGGTGTCGGAGACCCAGAAACAATTGGAGAGGACATTAAACAAGAATAGACCTAGATGAAAAAGCAGAGAAACCAGGGTGATATAGGTCAGGACAGTGATGAAAGACGAAAAAAACCCAGCAGATTTCATACTGGAAGCAGTAAAGGCAGATTTGATGCTGTGAACAATCAAATGAATAACAGAGAAGATTCACTTCAGAAATATTCCCAAATGTAAACCGAATACATTTTGAAGAGCTCAGAAATAAATTGGAGGATAAGTCATAGAAATCCAACCTACACATAATCTACAAATAAAATGTTGTTGAAATTGAACATATAATAGTGTAACACAAACGAGAATAAAAATGTATATTTTTTAAAAACGTTAAGTATAGCATATTGACTCTAGTTAATAATACTGCATTGCATACTTGAAAGTTGGTAAGAGAGTAAATCTTAAAAGTTCTCATCACAAGGAAAACAATTCTGCAATTATGTGTAGTGATGGATGTTAAATTGACTTCTTGTGGTGATCATTTCACAATATATACAAATACTGAATCATTATATTGTACACCTGAAACTAATATTATGTTGTATGTCAACTATGCCTCAGTAAAAATTTTTTTAAAAATCTTTCTAGATTTGAAAAGAAATCTGTAATTGGGGCTTGAGAGAGTTCAACATGAGCAAGGAAAAATTCACGAAGTGAGACCAAGCCTAGCAAGTTTCCACATGAAACATATCAAATTTGAATAAAAAGACTTCTGCTGCTAAACAAACAGGAGAAGGGGGGAAAAACAAACAAACAAACAGATTTCTCCAAAAGCCTTGAAAGGAGCAGGACTTTGATTTCTTCTCTGAATGAGAAATACTATGGCACAGTGGAATGACCTGTAAAGAACATTATGACTCTAAAATTTATACTCAAACTGATTGCTGTTTGAGTATGAAAACAACTCAAATCATGTCTGCAAATTAAGAAAAGATTCTAAGGGTAACTTTTCAAATTAAAACTGTTGATTGTAGCAATTTATAAAACATAGACAATAATGAAAAGACTTAAATCCTACTTTTACACCCTTCAGAGAGCATTACATTTGTGAATGAAAAGGGGGCAACACGGCCCCACAAGCCCAGTGACCCCACAGGATGGTCTGATCCTTAACTCCTAACTGGGTAGGTCATGGTGGGTAGACACATCCCAGGCCTATAGCTTCCTTAATAAAAGTTTCATCTTTATCGTAAGCATGTCCTGTCTATTGTTCTTGTACATTTAGGATTACATGTCTTTGGAATGTCAGAGTAATTTTCACTTCCAGACCCCTCAAAATCAGACCCCCTGGCAACAGAGCGCAAGACACCCCAACTCCCTGTTGTTGGTTCTCATTGCCCACATATCTCTATTTGCTGTAATGTCACATGTTCACTACTTTGTGCCCATCTATGTAAAAGAAGTGTGTATTTTTCCATTTTACTTTTTATCCCATCCTAGAGATTTCTCCACTTTGTTTTCTCCAGCCTCCTTAATCTACCACTAATAGATTTCACGTAACCGCCTTATTTTTCCTCTTTTGAGTCTAAATATATAAAAAGAAATCTAAAACAGCCATTCTCCAAAGCAGTTTCTCAATCGGTGGAGATCTTGCTTCTCGGCAGGTCCCCAAAATCTTGGTTCAAATAAATTCTTGTTAGGGCTTTCTACAGGTTTGGACGTTTCTTTTGTTGACATAGTTATGATTTTTCTAAAGTTCCCTTTCTTTATTCTTTGTTCTATAAATAATATAGAATTCTTTGTTCTATAAATAATATCGGACACCAGGCTTCCAACTATGCTTGAATTGAAGTCTGCCAGACCCACCGTTTGACTTTCTTGTTTGGCCCACCGGAGGAAAAGTAGATATAGAGGTTTTGAAATTTCTGACTCAGAGAGGAGCCCACGTGAGTTTTACAGGGATGAGTCAGATTACCACAGTTCATTTAGCAAATCCCTTTTCTCACAACAAACACCTCCCACACCTAAGTGAATAATACAACACTCTCATTTTTTGTGTCTTCCCAGACGTTGTTTTGAGAATCAAGTTCCCGGAAGATTAAGAGGAAAACAATTTTTGTTTGTTTCAGCTCTATTAGTTTTTGCTTTGTGGACAGTTGACCCTTAAACAACACGGGTTTGAACTGCACAGGTCTACTTATATGCAGATATTTTTCAGTAAATACATCTAGCATGTAAATGTATTTCCTCTTCCTTAGGATTTTCTTAATAACATTTTCTTTTCTCTAGCTTACTTTACTGTAAGAATACTGTATATAATACATATAAGATAGAAAATATGTGTTAATTGACTGTTTATCAGTAAGCCGTCCAGTCAACAGTAGGCTAGTAATTAAGTGTTTGTGGAGTCAAAAGTTATACATGGATTTTCGACTGCACAGGAAGTCAGCACTTCTAATCCCCGTGATGTTCAAGGGTTAACTGTACTTTCCGGATCTGTTTTTTCCGATTTCTCTAAAGCGGTTGTAGAAGTTTCTATTGTTAGGGTCCGGAGTCAACCCCTCCTCAAGTGAACAGAAGTCACACGATAATGCAAGTCACACAGCGAGGTTTATTTCCAGCTAGCTGGGGTCCGAGTATCTGCCCGACGTAGCGGGTTTCAACAAGGACCCCAAACACTTAAAACTCAGGGTTTATATAGCATTTTCAAGGCACAGAGTAATTAAACTACAGGACTTACATAGCTTCAAGGAGTATATGATAAACTGCAGGACTTACACAGCTTCAAAGAGTATAAGATAAGCTACAGGGCCGCTTGTCTCCACGCTGTCACTGCCCACATCTTGGAATTTACAGTCAGGTTGTGTTTACACTTAGGTTGTGTTTCAAGCCAGGGGCCGTTAACCCTGACCTTAAGATAGCAGTTCTCATGCTAACAGTCTCTTACACTATCAGCCAAGTCTCTAAATAACTTCACTGAGCAGAGATTTGATGGCTCATTTGCATCAGAAATGAGATATGAGGGCCAAAATTTTGTTGGGCCAGACCAGTGAGATTCCGAAAGGAAGAGGGAGAAGGATGTTCCTTCTCACAATCTAGCCCATTCTATTACAATGCTAATATTTTATTCAAGCATTGATAAGATAATGTCAGCAATAGATTTGTTTCCTTACCTTTTCATTTGTGTTTTAGGAAGAAACAGCCTGTTCTACATTTTGACAAGTATACTCACTCATACATAGGTGTAGAACTTATGGGAACTGTGTGAGGACTGTACTTATTCTTCCACGTTCTCAGCCCCAAAATCTTAGCATTTATTTTGTGGTGTTTGTCTAGAGTATCCTTCTCTCAGTATGACTTTAGTAAACTGCAAAGAAGCAATTCTGTTCCAACCTCAGGTTGAAAATAGGGAGAGCATCTAATAACTTGAGGGGGAATTTCATATGACGAATGAAAGGGAGAATGCTGACAAGAACAAGTTTTTGAAGCTTATCTAAAATCCTCTTAGTACTTTACTCCATTGGTCAGAATTACCTATATCTGTGTATGTCTGTGTGTATGTGCGTTATAATACATATATGTGCATTATAATATATGTGTGTATGTATGTATGATATATAGTGTATATAGTGCCAAAAAAGTATACACATTTTAAGAAAGGGAAAAACTGTATTAATTGTAATACTCAGTATATACCGACAACAGAAGATGAATACAAGTCACATTTGACTTCTGCAATGACAAGAGGTGCTCAAAGTGGTTCCCGTCTGCGTCCAGACACTCCTGATGACGGTGAACTACTGCTTGAGCATAGATAACATCACTTAAAATGTGTATACATTTTTTGGTACCCCCGGTATATGCATGTATGTATGGTATATATTAGATCTTTAATTTAGACTCGGTCCCTAATATATGCCAGTATTAATTTCGTTGACCATAATATATTTTAATTTTGAACTCGGTTCTCAAAAATATTTAGATAAATATATTTATTGCCCCAGCTTTAGTCCAAGTTTATTAAAAATCTCATAAAATATGACTAGATTATGGTCAACAATCAATTCAATTATCTGAAGAATTATTATAGAAATATTACACTTTTAAATTTTTACCAAAAGGTAAATAATACAGTGAAATGATAACACCAGTCCACGCAATTTTCATTTTTATATGGATTACAAGAACCAATTTACACAGACACCAGTTTCTTATACAATAACTAGCCTCACAATGGCTACTTTAAAATTTGTCATAAAATTTTTTAGCCATGTAAGTTTTAGTAAGAAAACACTGCCATTCGTTCCACAGTAACTACACTATTATCACAAAAAGGAACACAAACTCACTTTTTAAAGAAAAAAGGTTTTAAAAATCAGTTTAACAAAATTTCCAAACTCAGAACTGTTTTTAGTTCCCTAATAAAACAACAAAACCATATCAAAATCGTATCGCAACCTTGTATACATCTAAAGTCACCACTAGAGGGAGGAATTTTCCTAGTTTATCTTTGCATAAGCTTCTGGAACTTCACAGGCCTACTTAAGTGGGGGTTGGCATTCTACCGGGCCAGCAGGTTTTGGACTCTTATCTTCAGCCTCAATATTCAAAAAGTTATATCTTTTATCTTAATAACATCTTTCACACTAAAATAATTTTAGCCTAGAATATTTTTTTTTCTTAGCAGCTGGCATTTGCAAGGTCGGCCCATGGGAGCACAAGGTTGCCTTCTGGCCTGGCTGAATCTTGATTTACACACAGAGTTTATGATCTAGGGAAATCCCAAGGATATGAGGTTTCTCTATGAATGAGTTGTAGGCCTAGTTCTGATTCAGTGAGAATTAGCCGGCTAAATATAACAGAAAACTCCAGTAAAGGTGGCTTAAGCAAAATGGTTTATTATCTCTCACTAAAAAGTTCCAAGACAGGAACCTCAGGACTGCTATGGTAGTTTTGTATCATCAAGTACTTTGGTTCCTTCTCTCCATCCCAGTTCATGATCTCTGAATTCCATCATCCTGTGGGCCAAATAATTGCTGGAGCTCCACTCATCACATTTGTGTTCTAGGCAGCCAGAATTTGTGTCATATATACTTCCTTAGCTTCAGTGGGTCTCCACCTCTGCTCTGGGGTATTGAAACTTCTTACCCCTACCCTAGTGGCTTGATGCTTTTGTTCCACAGAGGATAAATGTCTATTTCCCACACCTTTTCTCCAGGTTCTCACTGAGGGAGATTCCCTGCCTTCCGTCTTTCTCATGAGCGGCTAGAAAAGAGATTGCAAGTGGGTGTGAACACTCCTTTCATGTCTTGGGATCTCGGGGTTCGACACTGTCATGCTAGCCTGCACTGACCACTGACAAGTTGTTAAATCCTAGCTGAATTGTTCGGACCCACTTGTTTGTATTCTGCATCTCTTCCTCCCTTTCTGCTAGACAGGTGAGCTGGTGCTCACATCGCCAAGTCCCCTTGGAGTGGCTTGTCTTTCCTTGGATTTTATGTTACTTGGTTGCCTTTCAAATTCAGTTCTCTTACAGGTTCAGGAAGAGTTATGATTTTGTCATTTACCTGTCTTTTTCTTCTTGTTCAGATGGGAGCTCTACTCGCTTGAGCTTTTTACATCCTAGGCATAAACTGAACATGAGAGGCAATATATGAAGGTGTAATAGCTGAGAATTTTCCAGATCTATGAAATGTCATTAAGCCACAGATACCCATTATCATACACCAGCAATATAAACAAAAAGAAATCCTCATCTCAGCATATTGTTAAGAAACTGCAGAACCCAAAACAGAGAGGAAGCAGCAATCAGTTATGAAGAACTTTTAATAGGCTTCTCAAATGCAACAATGCAAGCCAGAAAGTAAAAGAATAATGTCATAAAAATGCTTGAGAAAAGTAACGTTAAACCAAAGTTGTATACCTAGCAAAACTGTCAATAGTGACAGCTGTGTTCAGTAGAACTAGGTTCAGCTATAAAGAATTGAAAAACTCCAAATAGCAGGGCTTAGAGGTGCTTAGAGGTGTATTTCCATCTCATGTGAAATCTAGAGCTGTGCTGTCTAAGGGGTGGATGGGGCTGTGCTCCACAAAGTTCTCAGGCTCTGGCTTGCTTCCGCTCAATATGCTACTATCGCCAAACGTGGTACTTATACTCATGATCCAAAGCAACACTCACAAATTCAAAATCCTTTTTCTTGAAAGAAAATCTTGGCCACCAAAGATGAAAGTAATCTTTATATAAAATAAAAATTTGGTTGTATGTCAGCATGTAACATATGTTATGAAATGCTATTGGTCTGAGGAATACACAATTCTGGGAGCTGTGGTTCAAAGTCTAGAGAAAGAACCTGGCCTAAACTTACATCCTGGTGGTGACGGTAGGAGTAGGACCAGGGCCTCTGTCTCTTTCCCATTAAACTGTAGCGCATCTGAAAGGATAGCAAAGCTGTTGTTGTCTATTAGTGTGTCCAGGCTTGAAGACACTTCCTCAACCATCATCAGTTACTTCCATCCTTCTAAAACTCTCACGAAGCATCCCCCCGTACATGCTCCTAACTGGTCGGCTCCATATTTCATAGTTGCTACATTTTATTAAAATATTTTGTATCTATATCTATGAGAGATATTGGTCTGTAGTTTTCTTGTGATGTCTTTGTCTGGTGTTGGTATTAGGGTAATTCCGGCCTCGTGGAATGAGTAAGGAATAGTCTCTCTGCTTCTGTCTTCTGGAAGAGATTGTGGAAAATCGGTATAATTTCTTCTTTAAATATTTGGTAGAAGTCACCAGTGAACTCATCTGAGCCTTCTGTTTGGAAAGTTCTTAATTGCTGATTCAACTTTAATAGATATAGACCTATTCGGATTGTCTGTTTCTTCTTGTGTGAGTTTTGGCAGATTATGTCTTTCAAGGAATTGGACCATTTCATCTAGGTTTCACAAACACAGCTTTTGGTTTTATTAAGTTTCTCTACTGAGTTCCTGTTTTCAACTTCACTGATGTCTGCTTTAATTCTTATTATTTCTTTCCTTCTGTTAACTTTGGGTTCTTTTTCTAGCATTCTAAGATAGAAACTTACATTAGTGGTTTTACATCTTTCTTCTTTTCTAATATATGCATTCAATGCTGTTATTTTTCCTCTAAGCACCACTTTCACCGCATCCCACAAATTTTGATAAGTTGTGCTTTCATTTAGTTCAAAATATGTTTTAATCTCTTGGGATTTCTTCTTTTAGAAGTGTGTTGTTTCATCTCCAGGTATTTTCTCTTTATCTTTCTGTCATTGATTTCTAGTTTAATTCCATTGTGATCTGAGAACAGACATTATAACATTTCTATTTTTTAAATTTGTTACTATGTGTCTTATGGCCTAGGATGTGGTCTATCTTGGTGACAGTTCCATGTGAGGTTAAGAAGAATGTGTATTCTGCTGTTGTTGGATGAAGGAGTCTATAGATGTCAATTATGTACCGCTGACTGATGATGTCGTTAAGTTCAACTATGTCCTTACTGATTTCCTCCTGCTGGATCTGTCCGTTTCTGATAGAGGAGTGTTGCAATCTCCAACTATGGTAGGAGACACATCGATTTCTCCTTGTTCGG
This sequence comes from Rhinolophus hipposideros, assembly GCF_964194185.1. Taxonomy (NCBI): domain Eukaryota; kingdom Metazoa; phylum Chordata; class Mammalia; order Chiroptera; family Rhinolophidae; genus Rhinolophus; species Rhinolophus hipposideros. Next base: position 97,987,914 of record NC_138049.1, on the reverse strand, counting down.
GGAGTTTTTGCCTCACGTAATTTGACAGTCCCTGGTTAGGTGCATGCATGTTAAGGATTGTTATGTCTTCTTGGAGAATTGATCCTTTTGTCATTATGTAATGCCCTTCTTGATCCCTAATAATGTTCCTTGCTTTGAAGCCTGCTCTGTCTGAAATTAATATAGCTACTCCTCTTTTAAAAAATTAGTGTCATTATTGCTTTAATATCTCTTCCATTCCTTTCTCTCTTTCTTTTCCTTCTGGTATTTCTTCGCATGCATGTTATACTTTTTGTAGTTGTCCCATGGTGCTTGGATATTCAGTTCTGTTTTCTTTCAGTGTATTATCTCTTTGCTTTTTCAGGTTTGTAAGTTTTTATTGACATATGCTCAAGCTCAAAGATTCTTTTCTCAGCTGTGTTTAGTCTACTAATGAGTTCATCAAAGGCATTCTTCATTTCTGTTACAGTATTTTTTATATTTCTAGCAGTTCTTTTATATTTTTTCTTAGAATTTCCATTTCACTGCTTACATTTCCCATCTATTCTTACGTGTTGTCTATTTTTTTCATGAGAACCCTCAGCCTATTCATCACAGTTTTTAAAATTTCTGATCTGATGATTCCAGCATTCCTAACTGTTTTTCTGGATTCAAAAGTTATTTGCTGTATGATATGGCTGCATTAAAAATAAATGAACAAAATGGGAAAAGGAACATATACAGTCATATATACATCTACTGAATTGTAGTTTTCATGACTCTTAAGTTCTAAAGTCATATTTTTCTACAGTCCCACATCTTGGTTTGTAATCCAACTCTGCCGCTTATGAGCCGCATGAATTGAGTACGTTGAAATACCCCTATTCGTCTCAATTTTTTCATCTCTAAAACATTAAAGTCAGTGGTTCCCTATGGGTGTTTATTAATTATATGAGTTAACCCTTCATTGGACTTAGAGCACAGTCTGGTACATACTATTCAGTAAATTCCAGTTTAGTAAATATTTAGTAAATAGGTGTTATCTAGTGCTGTATGTACATCAAGTGCTGTTCTAGGACTGGGATACCAGAATAAACAAAGTAAACACACAAAACAAGTTCCTGTCCTCAGAGAGCTTACATTCTCATGGGGAGATAGAGACAAATAGATAAGTAAACCGCGTATCACGTGGTGACAAGTGCTATGGAGGAAAAAGAGGAAGATAGTGGGGAGACAGAAGTTGTGCTGGTTTTGTACTGTATCAGCTTAGAGAAGCTGTCACTGCGTTTCTCAGAATCCGCTTCCTTCTAGGGTTGCACGTTAGGGTTTGCCACAGAGCAAATTGCATGAGAGTTGGAAGGCAGCAGTGAGGCCGCAGGCATCATGCCCTGGAGGTTGGTGTCGGTGCTCCAGCAGCTGAGGCACCTGGGCCTGAGTTGTTGGCCTGGGGCAGCCCCTGGCCTGCAGCTGCTTCAGCTCAGTCTCCTGGAGTCCTGGGTCCAGCATGTGTACAGCTCTGCGGCCACGTGCATCAACACCTCCTGCAGTCCACCGTCGACATTGAAGTTGAGAAGCCGTGGTGGGTCCTGGGTCTTGATCTGTCCCCATTTTTCCTTCCTTCAAGTTCAACTTTCTTTTCAATTGTCAGCCCTGCTGACTTATAGTGACTATTGGCCAAGTCAACCTCTTAGACCAGCTCCCACCCTCGCGTAAGGTCTGATACCACTAAGTTCCGTAATTCTAAATGACTCATAATGTTTCTCCTTCTCGAATTCAGTGATTCAGAGGGTTTTGTCTGTCTGAAAGTGGAAGTTGCTATTTCATATAGGGAGCAGAGAAGGTTTCACTGATAAGGAGACATTTAAGCAAAGACATAAAAGAATGGAAGGAAGAAGGCATCCACGGTCTGGAGGAACAACATTCACACAGAGGGAGAAAAAGTGCAGCAACCTTGAGGTGGGAGCGCGTTTGATGTGTGTTCAATGATCAGTAAGGAGGCAAGTGTGGTTAGAGCAAAGTCAGAAGAGGAGAATGTTAGGAGAGGGGTCAGTGAGAGGGAGGGGCCAGACCCCAAGGTCACCTTGTGGGCCAGTTTAGGACTTTGTCTTTTACTCTGAGAAGGAAGCCATTGAAGGGTTTTGAGCTGATCTGCAGTTTAAAAGGATGATTCTGGATACTGTGTGGACAGTGCACTGTAGGAAAACAAGGGTAGACGCAGAGAAATCCACTAAGAAGCCTTGGCAATAATCTAGGTAGAGGTGGTAGCAAGTGACCAGATAAGCTTTTCAGGTAGAAACAATAGGGTTAGTTCATGGATTGGATATGGGTCATGAGAGAAAAACAAGAATCCACAGGAGTTACAGTTATTGGCTTGATTCTTAATTGTATATTTTTTTCTAGAATGACACTATTTAGAAAAGATCTAGAAGAAACTTACATGAAACATTTACATAAGCTGGCAATGAAACAGAAGCTTCTTGGCATGACTCAATGGCAGAAATCATACAGGAAAGATGGAAAGAGCTGACTGTATAAAAAAATATAGCACAACATAAAATTACACACAAAGTAAAAGGGCAAACTAAGAAAAAATGTCTATACATCAATATATAATATTCCAAGCGTTGTTACATGTCATGTAACATGTTCGGTACCACGTAACATGCAACATGTCATGTAAGTTTTTGAAATCAACTAGAAAGATATAAACCTGAATAGAGGAGGGATTAAGACATCAGTGAGATAGTCAGTAGAGAAGAAATACAAATAGACAACAAGTAAAGGCAAAATTGCTCAACATACCTAGTAGTCAAAGAAACGCAAATTAAAACAGTAATGGGACATATTTGTTTTATCATTAAATTGATGAAAATTAAAAGAAGGATATACACAGTGAATACAATTGCAGGTCACTCTCATTTGTTGTTGAGGTGGGGGTGGACACAGGAAATGGAGCTGGCACCATCTTTCAGCAAACCCCCAACAGTATGAAGGGAGGAAATGACAGATGTGAAAGCAGGGAGGCAGAGCTGCTCCATGCCCACCCAAACCTGTTTTCTGGTCTTCCTGGGCACTCCAGTAGACCCCATGTTTGCCCAGGTTGTGGCAGCAAAAGTGATGGCCACTGTTCTAAATCTGTTCCAGACCTGGCCTATAAGCCCTCCCAGGGGCCATATTTTCTCTTTCCCCATCTGATGCTGGAAGCAAAGGACTCAGGGGACTCAGAGTGGAGGAGCCACGAGATGGAGTAAGCCTGGATCCCTAAGTGGTCCTTTGCAAGGTCTCCCCCATCACCCTTGTAAGAAATCAACCTTTATTCTCTGCGATCGTGGAATATATCTGTTATAGCAACTATGATTAACTTATTAAGACAGGCAGAAATCAATTAAACATGGAAATGAGAACGAGAGAGAGAGAGAGAGAGAGAGAAAGAAAGAAAGAGATGAACAAAGTTAATGTTTTTCTTGCGGATAAAAGAACTAAATATACAAATATCTAGCGAGACTAAACAAGAGAAAAGTTAAAAAAAAAAAAAAAAGCAAATAAAAAAAGGAAGAAAAACAAATGAGAGCTACTTTGGAGACCTAAAAGAGATCGCAGAATAAAAGTGCTATGAATAATCAATTTGATAACAAACAAAATGCACACATTTCTAAAAATATAAAATTTCAAAATTGGTGTAAAAAATTAAAATCCTGACTCAACTACAAACAGCTTAAAAATAAAAATCCAATCATATGATTATTATGGAGCTTGGGGAGGGAGAGGCCACCCCAGGCCAAGAAGCATTTTCGAAGTACAGATATTTCCTAATTCATACAACTTATACCAGGAAATAAAAAATACAGAAAAGCTCCCTGTATCATTTCTGTGACTAGAACAGCATTAATTCCAAAACCATGTAAGAACTGAATGAGACTAACAGGTGATGAGTCCATTTAGTAATGAACATAGATGCAGTAATCTAAAATCAACATGCAGACTCTCGGGTAAGGATGACAGATAGAACACACACCCTGATGTTTGCTCCCTCCTGAAACCCACTGAAACAAACATGAAGAAATGGGGGAAACACAGGGATGAGGAGAACTGGAAGATAAAAGAGCAAGAAAATTGGGGGAACTGAAAAGGATACCAACAAGTGAAAAATGACTTAGCAGAACTGAGAAACCAGAATCCTGTGTGAGAATTAGGGAAAATGCAAATCAAACCTTATTCACACTGCAGGATGTCCACCATGGCTGAGGAGGTGGGGGAGCAGTGGAGGCATCCTATGACAAGGATGGTAGGAAGTCATGGAAGCAGGAAGGAGGCCCCCAGATCCTCTCGCCCACTTTCTGCATTTGGATGGCTGACTTTTCCCCACCTTGGAAAAAGGACTGACTGTGAATGCCCTAGAGAGGTTACAAAGGGTTTCTTGGCCAGGTGGGAAGGGGGTGGGTGAGAGGCCTGGTTGAGGATGGTGACTAGAAGACCATGGGATTAGTGAAGAATGCATACCTGAGTCTGAGAAACCCCCCAGCCCTCTTCTATTTACATTCCAGAAAGTTGGCAGCCAGACCCTTCTTCCTCCAGACAAGAGACCAGTGAGTCTTCCCTGGGGATCCAAGCAGCCTGAGAGGGAAGGCTGAACATGACAAGGGTGTTTCATCAACAAAATAGCCAAGGACATCAGCCTCCCAGTGCCCCCAGTGTTCCCAGGGCACAAGCCCTGCCAGTGGCTCAGGGCGTCCAACGATCTTTGAAATTTGAACAGTTAACCTCCTATTGCCACATAGCTAAGGAAAAGCTCTCCAGTGAAAGAGAAAGAACTGAACAGAGCGTGGGGAAAGGAACTGGAGGAAACAGTGGCCATCAAGGGAGTCATGAATAAAAACAGGTAAACAATTCACAAGCAACATTCAGAGAAATAAAACAGCCCTTGGAAATTGAAAATTATGTATGACAGCAGAAATTTAAATTTCATGAAAGGAGTGAAATATAAAGCTGAGGAAATTGCCCAGATAATAAGAATAAGAGAAAAGGATGGAGGGAGAGGAAAAAGGAGGAGAGGGAGAATGAGAAAGAATGAGAACAGCAGAGAAATGGAAGAGAGAAAAAATAATAAGACAGCTGGTCCAAGAGGTTAATATTTGAAGAAAGGGAGTTCTAGAAAGAGAAAACAGAGAGGGGGAACTAATGAACTAATCCAATAAATTTCCCCATGAATTTCTAGATCGAAAAGGCCACTCGTTGTGCTGAGCAAATGGATGGAAATAGACACAGGCTCAGTCTTGTCCCTGTGGCATTCCAGGGCGCGGGAAACAAAGAGAAGATACTAATAAAGTGAAAGCAATAGATCACATATTATCATAGTCATCATAATGGTCAGACTTTTCAACAACCATGGAGGCTAGAGGAGACTAGAGCAGCGCCTTCAGAATTCTGAGGACAAATAATTTCCAGCTCAAAACAGGGCATCAAACTATTAGTTTCAAGGTGAAAAGAGATATTTTAGATAGAAAGAGCCTCAGGATGTATTTTGCATTCCCCTTTTTTCTGGTTGTTGCTGAAGGATATGATCCACCCATACAAAGATGTAAACAAAGGTACAAGAACCAGGAAAATGCAGGGGGAGATGAAGGGAAGCCGCAGATCATGAAGGAAAAGAGACCCCAAATGGCAGCTGTGTACCAGGCATGGAGGCAAGGAGTCCAGCCTTCCAACTGAAGGCTGCAGGAGTGACTTTGTAGAAAGACAATCAACAGAATCCCTGCTGTGTCAGAATGTCTTGAGAGGAGATTCAGACATGTGACCAGGAATTTGGGATTGGATTATATCAGTACATGAAAAAGAAAAACAAAAATTTTTAAAGACAATTATTTAAATTCTAGTTAAAACAAATTATTACACAGGAAAGGAAATTGTAAGGGTTTATCACATGGGAGAAAAGTGCACAAAGATCAACCCAAAGTTTTTTCTCAAGATTGCCTGGAATTCACACTAAACACTGGGCTTCAACCGCACTGGCAGAGCTTAGCGAAATGGCCACTTGTACCCACCAGGGAATCTGGACACCATTCACTCACTACACACTCCACCTCAGAATACAGCCCACATTTTGCAACCATGATGAAGTTAAATATGGAATAAATGGCAAAAATATAACTAACAGTAGATAATGGAAAAATTAATATCACATTTCAAAATAACTCGTGATGAAAATTCACAGAGGACCAGGCTGCTGTGTGCTTTCTGCTCGCCCGGGAGCAATGGATGGCACAGTGAGAATCCTGGCTGGAAATGTGGAGTATTGCCTTCCCGTTCAGGAGCATGACCAGCAGACTCATTACCACCTCTTCTAGTCATCACTACAGTGAAAAGCTGAAGCAACACCTAGGACAAGAGCAAAGGAAGGCCTAGGGAAGGAGATGAAACTAGCGTCTGCAGGTGATACGAAGGAACTCCAAAGATATACACAACAAGGCTTTAAAAATAATAGGAGAAACTAGCAAGTGACCAAACACAAGATCAATACGCAGAACTCAGTACATTTCTAGGCACGAGCAACAATTACAGACATAAGTTTCTGTATCTGTAACACAGAATTACAGCAGTCACTTGAGCTTATCTTTAGCCTGACTGGTTTCTGATTTACTCTAGTTTTTTAAACCGCAGCTGTGTCATTTTGTGTTTCACTTTATCTCAGTGAACTGAAGATCATTTTCAATGTATATTTTTAAGGAAAAATACCTCAGGTTCTTTCCTATGAAAACTCTTTGGGTTGTCTTTACAAAATTAGGACAATTTAATGAGGCATAAAATTACTAGATCAAAATATTTCCCTCTGTTCTCAAGAGATGCTAATTTGTCATCTTCTAGCATTTACTGCAGTGGTAGAAAACTTTGAAACCAAAATTTTTTATTAAGTCCTTTGCAAGTAACTCTTTCTTCCTTTGAACATTGATGATCATAGATTTTTTTCTTAATAGTCATAGAAAAATAAATTTTGCCAGCCATGCCTAGAGGCGGTGTTCAGTTATCTTTCTTTCTACACATTTAGGAGAATCATATTTCTCAGCCCCCTTGAAATTGGGCAAGACAGTCTTACTTGTTTTGTCCACAGAAATGTAAATGACAGTGTCACTTCTAGATGGAAGCACTTAATTGCTTATCTTTCTTCTCTTGTTGTAGAAACACTTGCTGATTTGGAGAGGCCATAAGATTGAAGAACCAAGCTTGGAGGACAGTGTACTGGAAATCCTGGATCCTCAGCAGACATTGCACAGGAGAAAAATAAACTTTTCTCATGCGATGCCACTGAATAGCTCCAGCAGACACAAGAATATCCTGACTGATAGGATATAGATCTCTTTTTATTGATTTTGTCTGGGATGCAGTAAGTCCCTTTAATCAGCACACACAATTTTCTTCACCTCAAGAAAGTTTTCTCCTACAACATCTTAAATCATTAATTCTATTTTTATTCTGCTGGTCTGTCCTCAGGAAAACTTATGCATTTGCTGTCTCCCTATTCCTTATTGTTTTGTAGATGATCATTTTAAAATTAAATTACTTTTTCTTTCCACATTCTGGGAGATATTCTGAAGTTGTTATTCCATATCAATGATTACTTACCACAGCAGCAGCTGTGATTTAAGAATATTAGCAGCCACGTTAGCTCTTGTCTACACCCCAGATAGGAATGTTAGCAGATTCATTTCTGGGGGGAAATGACTAGTACACGAGAAAAGTACTAGGGATGCAGAGAGCTGGGCATCCTTCAAAAAGTACAGAGGATTTGCCTGATTATTCTATTAGGTTGATGCAAAAGTAATTGCGCTTTTTGCAATTATTTTTAACCTTTAAACTGCAGTTACTTTTACACGGTTCTCAATGGGCGTGACTTTGCCTCCCAGGAGAAATTTGTCAGTGTCTAGAAAGTTTTTTGGGTGTCATAAATGATGAGGAGGTGCTACTGGCATCTAGTGGTAAAAGTCAGAGATGCTGCTAAACATCCTACAATGAACAGGACAGCCCTTAGAACAAAGGCCCGAAATGTCAATAGTACCAAAGTTGAGAAACTGTTCTAGAGTAAAAATCCAACATTTAGAAAATCACACACACAGAGAATTTCCAAGCACTTTTATGCTATAGTTGTTCTTCTTTAACTTCTAATGTTTAAAAATTTGCAAACATACAGAAAAAATATACAGAACGAATAATATGAAATATGAGCAACAACACCTGTTTGGAAAGCCTCTAATAAATAGCACAAAAAATCTAAACATATAAAGCAGCACGAGGGAAATAGATAACACAGGGCCCTGAATTAAACCATTTAAAGGCCCTATACATCATATCTTTAAAAAGAAAAGAGAAGACATCCATGAAACTAGAATAGAATACTATAAAATGAGACTCCTCTGAGAACACAAATAGTACCTTTTGCCATTAAAAATATGATAGAGATAAAAAATAACTTAATAAAATAGTAGGAAGAGAACACTGACAAAATGTTTTGGGAAGTACAAAAAACAAAAAGAGATGAAAATTAACATAGAAAGCGTGAGAAATATGAAGTACCAATCCAGGAAAACAACTAAGTGAAGAGACATACCATATTCATGGATCAGAAGACTCAATAATGTTAAGATGCCCACTCTCCTAATATTGATGCATAAGTTCAACACAATGCCCCAAAAATAATTTCTCTGTAGAAACTGATAAACTGATTTTAAGATTTTATGGAAAAACAAAGGACTTAGGATAACCAGAAAAAAACTGTAAGGGAAAAAAAAAGGTTGGAGGACTTGCAGTACCTGATTCTAAGACTTGATATAAAGCAACAAAAATTAAAAGAGTATAGTGTTAGTTAACCGATAACCAAATAGATCTGTAGAACAGAATCGAGGGTTCAGAAGTAGATCTACTTTATATATTTAATTAAATTTTTTTAAATTAAAAATGCCAAAGCAATTCAATGGAGAAGAAAAATATTTTCAACAAATGCTGCTGAAACAATTGAATATCCATATGGGGCAAAAATGAACCTCAATACATGAAAATTAATGAAACATTGATTATACATCTAAACATAGAAGCAAAAGCTATAAAGCTTCTACAAGGAAACATAAGACAAGCACTGTTATGATACTCGGGTAGACAAAGATTCTTGGTACTTAGAAAACATTAAACATTAAAAAATATATAAATTGGACTGCATCAAACTTAAGAATTTTTGTTCTTCCAAAGACACCATTAAGAAAATAATGGTGTCTACCCTATTAAGAAAATAATGGTGTCTAGCCACACAGATAAAATATGTGCAATTCTGCAATTGGAAAAGGATTTATATCCAGAATAGTTAAAGGACTCCTAGCACTTAATAACAGAAAGAAAAAAAATCCAATAAAAGTAAAGAAAAAGCTGGAACAGGTACCTTCTAAGAGAGGAAATTGTAGTAGCTGGTAAGCACAGAAAAAATGCTCAACATCATCAGTCATCAGGGGAATGCAAGGTCAAACCACAGCGAGAGTCCTGTATGCATTTGTGAGAATAGCCAACATTAAAAAGACTATCAATACAAAATGTTGGCAAGGATATAAAGGAACAGAAACTCTCATACATTGGTGGGGTGGAGGGTGGTTAAAATGATACCATCACTTGGTAATTTGTCTGGCAATTTCTTATAAAGTTTCATGTCCTCGTATCCTATGACCCAGCAATTTCATATCTAAGTATTTAACCGAGAGAAAGGAAAATGCATGTTAAGGGCTGGATTGAGTCCCCCCAAATTCATATAAGTTCTGACCCCTTGTACCTCAGAATGTGACTATATATGGAGATAAGGTCTTTAAAGAGTCAATTAAGTTAAAATGAGGTCATTAGGGTAAGCCCTAAACCAAATGACTGGTGTCCTTATAAGAAGAGGAGATGAGGATACAGTTAAGTACAGAGGGAAGACCGTGTGAAAGCATAGGGAGGAGAAGACAGCCATCCTCAAGCCAAGTAGAGACACCTCAGCAAAACCCAGCCCTGCTGACCTTAATCTTGGATTTCTGGTTTCCAGAGTTGTGAGAATATAAACTTCTGTTATTTAAGCCATCCACTCTATGACAATTATGGCAGTCCTAGCAAACTATTACTATGTATGTCCATAAAAAGACTTATTCAGGAATGATCACAGCAGCGTTGTTCATAATAGCCAAGTTGGAAGGTAACCCAAATGTCAACAGGTAAATTGATAAGCAAATGTGGTACATTCTTGCAAAGAATATTGCTGAGGAACAAAAAGGAACTGATACATGGAACAGCATGGATGAACCTCAAAAACTTTGTGGTGAGTGAGAAATGCCAGATACAAAAGAGTACATGTTCTACGATTTTACTCACAAAAAGTTCCAGAAGACATAAATGCTGCTGAAACAATTGGGAAGAAATCAGAACAGTGGTTGCCTCTGGGAGTGAAGTATTGCTGAATTTATGTTCTATATATTGATACAGGAGCAGGTTACGTGCATTTGTCAAAACTCATCAAACTATACATTTAAGATCTGTGCATTTGACTGTATGTAAATTGTAATAAAAGGTAAACAAAAAAGATGACAAGTAAAAAAGAAAAAATGAGGAATTTGGAGGATGAGTCCATAAAGCCTAACATTTGTATAATAGAAATTCCATAGAGGGGGAAAAAAAAACAGAAAACCAAGGGAAGATTATAAAAGAAATAAGGAATATATGCCTCAGAATTAAGGATACAATTTTCTGGATTGAAGAGCCCCCTGAGTCCTCAGCACAATAAATGACAAAAGACCCACACCAGCATGGAATTTCAGAACAGGGGTTGGGGGGCGTGGAGATCCTAAAAGCATCAAGAGTAAGAGGGGAGAAAAAAATCTCACAGTCAATGGATTGTAAATAAAAACAGCATTGGACTTCTCAAAAGTAAGGGAAGATATTGGCAGGAATGTTCCAAGAAAAGAAGTATAAAACTAGACAGAGAAAGTCATGAAAATCAGCAGAGAGCACGTCCAACGGAGTGCCTGAGAAGATGGCAAGAAGGAATCCTGGGACAGCTGTGCGGCAGGCTTACACAGAAACCAGTGCAGACACCGGCAAAAGGCAAGGAACATCTACCGGGTCTCAAGGGAATGGGTCCAAGTGATGCCTTAAGGTATTTGAACCGACAAAGATGAAATTTATACTTGTGGTAGAGAGTTCAGAAATGCGTTTGTGGTGAATACTTAGAAAATAAAATGAACGAAATATAAGGTAATTTGGGGGATAATAAAACACAATCTCAGTACATCATTCCATGGCTAGGCTATAAAAAAATATTTACAGGGTCAGAAAATGTAAAATCTGAATATCTGTCTTACGGACAGCTGTGATTTGACTATGTTGTGGGTTTAGGGATAGAGGAGTGGGGTGGGTAGGAAAGTGATGTGTTAAGTGACCAGTTCTCATCTTCCTTCATAGGGGATGATTGGATAATACTAAATCTGGAAAATCAACAAATGGCAGGAGAAGCTTTATTTTTTCTCTTCCAAAAATATAGAGGCAAACTTCAGAATAAATAGATCTAAAGTGGGTTCCTTCAGGGGGCATGGGAGCAGGGGCCTAAAATGGTGGCACAGGGAAACGCTGTGCTTGTTTGAGTCTTGTACAATGATTTGCCTTTTTAAACAACAGCTATCAGCACACTGTCAAATTACTTAGACAATTGTTTAGACCGGCTGCTTCACCAGCTAGCTGCTTCTTTACTTTGTTTTCCTTTCTCCACCTTTTTTTAAATGTTCTTAGCCACCTATTTACAACAGCCCCAAACTAGAAACAACCCAAATGTCCATTAACAGTGGAATGGATGAATAAATTACTTTTTCTGCCTTTTAATTCATCACCACACTGCCCTCCAGGAAGAGGCTATAAATTATGTCCTTCCAACAATTCACGAGAATTCCCTTTTCCCTACACCTCTCCAGCTCAGAATATGATTATCATTTATTTTAATCTTCTTTGAACTGATAGGCCAGGCCTGGGGTCTCACTTCATTTCACATCTTTGATGATCAGCCATTTTGAACCCATGTTCATACATATTATTTGTTCTTTATTCTTTAATGAATTACTTGTTCATATTTGCAGCCCTTTTTAAAAAGGAAATGCTTGCCTGATTCTTATTTATTTAAAAGAAAAAGATGTTTATGTACTAAAGCTATTAACCTTTTTGTCTGGCATATAGGATGGAAATATTTTTTTCCTTCATTGCCATATACTTTCTAAATTTATATATTAGAAATATCAAATATCACATTTTTATATAACATGAACTAAGGGTATTTCTTTTACTGGGAGAAAGGAACCAAAGCTGACCACACGGGCAAGGGCGACCTGGGCGACCAGCTAATCTGTGGGCTGACAGGAAAATAGGGAACCCTGAAAGGAAGGGATAAGATCAGGTTAAGGGGGAGGATATCTACCAGTTGATCTGGTCCTGCTTGGGGGAGCCGGGTGGGAGAAGGGTGGCCCAGACGCACAGGGAGAGTCCAGAGGTGGTGGGTCCACGCTTTGGGGACATGGAGCTGGAGAACGCAATCTGGGGATTCTCAGCTTTGGGGTAGAAGCGCCATCACAGTAGTGGATTCAGGTGCTGCGAGGTGTCTTCCAGAGGAGGGGGAGGGAAGAGGGGCATTTCAGGGCATGAAGTACATTCCCTGACAGTGCCACACCTTCTCTTTCATCTGACCCTTTTCCGACCCCAGTCCCTTCTCATCCCTTAAAGTCTCTCCTCACCAGATTCTGTCATCTTCTTCTTGTGCCCACACTTGCTCCCCTCAGAACGTAGAATGATACAAAGTCCTGGGGTGGGAGCTCTAGAACCTGAGGCTGTGCCCGTCCCCCAGGTTTGGGGGACACTAAGAGGGGACTTCTGTCTGTGCAGGTCTGGTTTCTGATGGAGGGAATGAATCTCTGTAAGTGTGTGTGTGTGTCTCAGCATGTCCACGTGCATACCTGAGAATTAGTTATGGGAGACGCCTGAGGCCAGCTTCAAAACCTGGCAACCCAGCTGCTGTGGGTGGATATGACCCTAGGGCGTGCATGTGAAGGTCAAAGGCAATGGTGGTTTGTGACAACCAAATGAGTGTGGAGAGACAGATGGGGTCGAAGACAATTTAAATTTATGTAAGCTACAATTGATATAACCCATCTGTGGGATCCCTGGCTACTCCTGTCCTGCAACCCCTCCTGCAGGAGAGAAGCTTCCCCCTGCTCCATTGACCCCAAGCCAGCCCAGGCCCCACCTGCCGGGGCTCCACAGGTCAGGAGCATGAGGAGGGCTGTCAGCACCAGGACCTTGCTCATGATAAGTTCACACAACAGAAGCACCGGGAAACTGTTAGCAGGCAAACAGGGAGGGAGAAAGAAGTTTGGTCCCACTGAGGGAGAATAGAGGGAGGATCCAGGTTGGGGCTGCAGCCCTTGTACCCAGCATGGAGCTTGTGTATAAGCCAGACCCACCCTGAACTCACTCGGGTCAGCCAGAGGGACCTCCTCGAACAAGATCACTGGGACCCAGTCCCCCTGGGTAGAGGGAGAAGTTGTCCAGAAAAAAAGAAATGACCAGAGTTCGCATTTCTCTGGGTGACACTGTCAGGGGGGCCACAGCACAGAGCTCTGGGTCCCAAGGGAAGAACAGAGGGAGAGAGCCCCAGATGTGCAATAGACACACCTGGATGGGGACCACCCAGAGGTGCCCTGGAGAATACCTGAGCCAGGAGCCAGGAGAAGCACAGGACCAGGAGACAGGAGGCCTGGGTCCTAGTCCCGCTTCAGCCCTCAAGGAGCCCCGTGACTTGGGACAGGCCTCATTGCCCTCACTTGTGAATCCGCACTGATGGAAGGCCTTTCATTTCTGATAAGCAGCTATTTCCCAGCTCCATCGTGGGGGAAGTTGAGAGCTGCTCCTTCACCCCAGCCCAGTGGGCATTGTCCCCGAGGTTTCCTTCTCGCTCTAAAACAATCCTGCTTTCCCACCTGTGGTCCTTTGGACGCTGATAGTTGATGCCCCTATAACATCCGTCCTCCTTTTGTCTGTCTCTTTGCCCTTATCCCCGGGCTCTGCTCACTCCTATGGTAAGGAGAACCCTTCACTGAGGCAGAGTGAGGAGTAGGAGTTGGGGCTGGGGGAAGAGGGGCAAAGCAGTAGACTTAGAATCAAGCCTCCTTGATAGTTTCCCATTGCAGTCTAACTGCACACACAGCTCCCTGGACTGGCATTAGACTGGCTGCCACTGGAATTACACAAAGCACCTAATTTTCTCTCTAAATACGTATATACCTATAAGTATATGTTTATTAAATACAGAGGGTGCCAAAAAAATGTATACGGGGGCCGGCCCAGTGGCTCAAGCGGTTGGAGCTCCATGCTATCCTCCTGCCTTCAGCACCCACAATACCAAAGGCTGCCGGTTCGATTCCCACATGGGCCAGTGGGCCCTCAACCACAAGGTTGCCGGTTCAATTCCTCAAGTCCCGCAAGGGATGGTGGGCTCCGTCCCCTTCAACTAAGATTGAACACAGCACCATGAGCTGAGCTGCCGCTGATCTCCCGGATCGCTCAGTTGGTTGGAGCGCATCCTTTCAACCACAAGGTTGCCTGCTGGACCTGGAGATAAGCTGTGTCTCCAAAACTAAGCTGAACGGCTCCCTCACCACTGAGAAAAGGTCCTGGAAGTACACACTGTTCCCCAATAAAAGTCCTGTTCGCCTACCCCAATAAAATCTGGTGGGAAAAAATGTATACACCTTTTAAGAAAGGAAGAAACTGTATTAAAATTGTAATGTAATGAATACCGCTATATTCATTTGATTAAAGCCATCTTTTGAGCAACATCATACTCCAATTTGCTACAGTAATTCAATTCAACTTCGAAAAGTATACGTAGATAACTATATCTCTTAAAACGTATTACTTTTATGGCACCCTCCATATATAAGTATATATTTAAGTGTATACGAGGTCTGACAATTAAGTTCGCAAACATCCTAGAAAAAGCGCCACATACCTCATTGCTGAATATCACTAGGGTCATTTTCGAAGTCCTCCCCTTGAGAAGCTATACACCGACCCCAGTGCCGAGTCCACCCTTCAAAGCAATTTGGGAACTCTTTCTGGAATGGCCATCAGAGCTGTCATCGTATTACCCTTGACACACCTGAATGTCATCAAACTGTCTTCCTTTCAATATTTCCTTTATCTCGAGGTTAAAAAAGAAGTCATTGGGGGCCAGATCAGGTGAGTAGGGAGGGTGTTCCAATACAGTTATTTGTTTACTGGCTAAAAACTCCCTCACAGACAGTGTCGTGTGAGCTCGTACATTGTCGTGATGCAAGAGCCATGAATTGTTGGTGAAAAGTTCAGGTCATCTAACTTTCTCACGTAACCTTTTCAGCACTTCCAAATAGTGAACTTGGTTAACTGTTTGTCCAGTTGATACAAATTCATAATGCATACTCCCTCTGATATAAAAAAATGTTGCAACAAGTTCATGAACATAATTGTCAAACCTCACATAAACATATTAAGTATATAAATATATGTGTATATTATTAAATAATGTATTTATCAAGTAATATATATTTACTGAATACATAAAGTATATTATTGGGTATATGTTTTTTATGTATAAAAAAACCTTTTGCTTTGGAAATTCCATCTTTTTAGAAATTAAATCTTAACAGTGCCAGCATTCACTAAAGAAAGAGATGTTACAATCTTTCATCTGTGTGTTTGTGTGTTAATTACACAAATATTTCTCTAGTGCCCTTAGATGGTGGGAGCTGAGGGTACAGAGATGATGCCAGGTCCCTGCTCCTGTGCTCCCATCCCCCGCCCCGCCCCTGCCATTGATCCATGGCTCCCACCAGACCCTCTGAGGACCCCTGCTCTCTTTGCTCCTAGCTCTCCTCTCCCCCTCCCTACACTTCCTTCCTAGAATTGAATCTCCACTTCCTGTTTCCTCCCGCCTTCAGCACCCACAAAACCTCCCCAGGTGGAAACACATCACTGACATACCAGGCAGACCCGCAACATGAAGTTTCTGACCACCCCTGGGGCCAGTGGGGCTTAGGCCTCTCTCTCAGACTTCTAAGTACCCTTGAGCTTGTTACCCACCTTCAGCGTGACTCTCCTTGGGGGGAGAGGGTAGGAGAGAGAGCCAGGGCCCTGCAAAGCAGAGGCGGTGCACATAAAGAGAGAAAGAGCAAGCCATCTGCTACTTGACCACAGGCGCCTCCTGGCCTTCTCAGCTCCTCCCCAGAAGAGGTCTTAGTGGGGAAGGGGCAGCTGGGCACACAGGAGAGTTGCAGCCTCTCCCAGACCTGAGCTGTGCGCCACCCAGCAGGGCCCCATCAAACCTGCAGCTGGAGGTCCCTGCTTCTCTCTGCCCACAGTATCGGCCCTCCCTGCTCTCCCACATCCTAACCCAGGCCTTAGCTTTCTCCATTTTGTCTATCTCAGAGGTGCTGGAAGAGCCAAGCAGAATAAGGTCCAGTGCCCCGTTCCCTTTTCCCAGGCACCCCCGTATCCCCTCCCACTAGCACATGAGAAAATGGTGGTATGGCCTGCAGAGCCCCAAGTCTACTGGGGCTGATGCTGTGCTCCCAGGTAAGGAGGAAGGAAGGGCATGGGGAGGAGGGAATGGGTGTGACGGGGATGCTGAGACAGCAGGGTACAGAGCAAGTGGCTCTGGGGCTGGAGGGCAAGTCCTGGCATGGCCCTGACCTGCAGCCTTGCTCTCCAGGCTCGTGGGCGTGTCACACACTCAGCAAAGGCAGAGCCTGGTGGTGCCGACCCTCTCCCTGAGGTGCCAGTACCCACCCAAGGGCTGACCCTACGAGAAGAAAGGCTGGTGTAAGGAGGTATTGGTGCTCATATGCGCCAGCTTAGTGCCTAGCTCCAGGCCCCACACACTGACTCAGCGTCCTGGCTTTCAATCCGTGACAACCCTGGTGCGGGATTCGTCATTGTCACCAGGACTGATGTGAGGGAGGACGCAGGACATTACTGGTGTAGAATCTACCACTTCTAGCAACTCTGTCCTCAGTCCAAAAGGTTCTCTCTGGCGGTGTCTCCGGGTGAGCCCCTTTCCCTGGGGTCCCCTGGCTCCCTTTTGGTTCCTCCTGGTTTCCTAGTCATATAAGCCAGGCTTCCTCTCCCCCATCCTGGTCTCCTGGGCAGGCTGCTGGGAACGTGTGCGCAAGGGACTCGCAGGTGTGCACACACATACCCACCTCAACTCTGTTTGTGGTAAGGACGTACAAGCCTCCTCAAAGATGCTCAAACACACCAGCTGGGAATGACCTGAGCTCCTATGACCTGGCCACAGGGGAGCCCAACACTGTCAGCATCTTCGGAGAAAGCACCTGTACCTGGCACATAGTAGGTGCTCAGGAAATGTGTGTCCTCAGGCCACAAACCACCCCCACCATGTTGGCATCATGTTGGTCTGTCCATCCCTCCTGGCCAAGATCAGGGGTCAGCAAACTATCATCTGAAAGCTAAACGTGGTTTTTAAATGATTGGGGGACAATTGAAAGAAAAACATATTTGGTGACATGTGCAAATTATAGGAAATACAAACTTCAGTTCATAAAGAAAGCTATTTGGGGACAGCCACACCCATTTGTTTATGTATCATCTGTGCCTGTTTTCATGCTATAACAGCAAAGGTGAAAAGCTGTGACAGAGACCATATGGCCCAGAAAGCCTAAAGTGGTTGCACTCCGGCCTTCTGCAAAAATGTTTGCCAACCTCAGTCTAAATCCGATCTTCTCAAAGTATCTGTGGTTGTAATGGACTGAAGGTTTGGGTCTCCTCCAAAGTCATGTTGAAATCCCAGCCCCCAATGTGATGGTGTTAGGAAGTGGGGCCTCTGGACGTGATTAGGTCATGGGGGGGCCCCTTTGGAAGGAATTAGTGCCCTTATAAAAGAGACACCAGAGACCTCTCTTCTCTTTCCACCGTGTGAGGATACAACCTGGAAGAGGGGCTTCACCAGAACCCCCCACGCTGGCACGCTGATCTCAGACTGCCAGCCTCCAGCACTGTGAGAAATACATTTCTGTTTTTTAAGCCACCCAAACTGTCGTACTTTGCTATAGCAGCCTGAGCAGACTAAGAGGGTGGTGAGCACCCTAAAAAAAATAAATAAATAAATAACCCTCCTATCCATCAATGACGTGTGTTTTTTTTTGTAAAATACAACAAAAATAAATACTAGAAACAATGACAGAAAAGAGACATACAAAGTGCAAGCCTAAAATACTTATTAGACTTGCCAGACATAAATTGCATTTCAACAAATACAAACAGAACAAATATAGCACAGGGGAAAATTTTAAATTACAAAAGCTTCACACATTGTTCATTGAAAGTGTGCCTATATGTGATTGCTACAATGGCTGAACGTTACACATGTAATGTTTTGCTGTTCCTCAGTCATAACTAAACAAAGTTAGAAGTGAGAGAGCAATTTTCCATATTAAATGCCAATATTTATACTTTGAACAAATACCCTGTATATCTACATTTAAAGACTTAAATGTGACAAATGATTATTCTTCTTGCTTATTAACTCACCTAATCTAAGTAATATTAATGACATCATCACTCTTAGGGGAAAATGTATAAAGAAATTGTTTTGATGCTCTATTTTAATAACACTCACAGTAGAAAACTGATCTCACAGAGTTATGTTGACAAATATACAGGAGGAATTTTGCCATTTAAACAAGCTCAATATTTTTATTTTTAACTTTTACAAGAGGAAGCAAGTGATGCTGTATTTTCAAAATGCATCTTCAATCCTCCACTAGTAGCTTGTTCCAAAATATTATCTTATAAGTCTATAGTTATACTCAAATTACCTTGGGATGATATAATGGATTCCGGATCTATGAATTTCCAATGCATATATCCTCTTTTGACAGAAAATAAAATCTGAAACATCCTATCAAATTATTAAAGTTTTTCTATGAGCATTTTTATAGATATGCAATATCAAGATTATCACCTATTTGGGTGATAATTGTTATTAAATTAAGAACATGTCATAACAATTTACAGAAACTATTCTAAGCTGCTGTCTTTTGCTTTTGCTCTTAGATTTTATTGCCAGTGAAAAACCTGTTGCATGGAAACGTTAACATCAAGGCCATCTTATAAACAAGTCTGACTGTGCAATTCATATCTTCACTAGACTGATCTCTATCTTGCCAAAACATTAACAGTTCTTCCTATAGAACAAACGTTCTCAACAGAACTGTCCCCCTCAGGAATCATTGCAACTGGGCATGTGAAAACAACTGTTTGTGCTGTTTCCATTTTATCGCATATTGAAGGAAATTATTTCCAATTCAATACATTCATCTTTATGTAATTCATAATTTTCCACATTGATAAGCGTACTGTTCAGTTCAGCTGATATTTTTGTCATAGCGAGACTTCCTTAATGAAGGAAGCAGGGCATTGATTTACATTCTGGAACAAGTCTCCCTAATCTGAGTGACTGACTGGTCTAGGATGTTTTCCCGATGTAGCAGCTGCCGCCATCAGAACATACCGTGTTTCCCCAAAAATAAGACCTAGTTGGACAATCAGCTCTAAGGCGTCTTTTAGAGCAAAAATTAATATAAAACACTGTATCATATTATATTACATTACATTACATTACATTATATTAAAGACCCGGTCTTACATTATTGTAAAATGAGACCTGGTCTTATATTAATTTTTGCTCCAAAAGACACCTTGGAGCTGATGGTCCAGCTAGGCCTTATTTTGGGGAAACACGGTACTCCTTAAACCCCAAACACAGATCTTAAACTCCAAACCACTTGTTGATAATTTGATCCCTCATAGTTCTATACAGTTCAGAGCTGGTTGTGGTTTGGCAATGAAGTTAAAAGGTACAGAAGAATTCCTTCATATCATCATGTTCAAATTGCACATGTCGTACAAGAACAGCTTATGTCAACAATATATGTGCACTTTTCAAGTTGCCATGAAAAATATTTTGCTAGCTTTATTTGTTCTGGGACTTGGTCTTTCCTGCCATTAGATATTTCTGGATGCCCAGAGCTAAAGATTCGATGGAAAGTGACGCTTAAGCTTTCTTTCTTGCCACAGGTTAACCCAACTCTGTGAAGCAAACATCTCTGTTGGAGTTTTTCAATGTTTGGCAATTGTAGATAGATTTTTAGTCTTAGCAACACGAAGTGTTACTTTACAAGAAGCCCACAGAACACTGGAGTTTATATGTGAAATACTGATTCCTCTCGAGCTTGTTAACTCAATACTCTGTCTTTCAAAAAAAATTGGTTTGTTTTGAACTCGTGTTTTTCTGTTTGGTATGTAAATGCCACTTGTTTTTATGATGGATTTCCTTCATTAGCCAGTACATCTCAACAAATAACTCACTGGGTATTAGTATTTCACCATTACATTATAAACTACAAAACTCTCACTCTCTATATGAGTGCCATAGTTTCCTAGTGCTGCCATAACAAATTACGACAAATGCAGTGGTTTAAAGCAATGCAATTCTGTAGGTCAGAAGCCCAGTATGGGTCTCACTGGATTAAATCCAGCATCAGCAGGCTGTTTCTTTCTGGAGGCTCTAAGAGAAAATCCATTTAGTGCTCATTCAGATGTCAGGTAGAATTCAGTTCCTTGTAGCTAGAAGACCAATGCCCTGTTTTCTTGGTGGCTGTGTACTCAGAGCTTCCCCCGCTTCTAGCGTCTGCCATATTCCTCGGCAGTGGCCCCCTGCCTCCATCTTTAAAGCCAGAGGTCCTTTTCACTGGCATCTCTCTCTGACTATAGTTGGGGAACAGTCCCTGCTTTCAAATATGGAAGATTGGCTTCACACAGATAATCTCCCCATCTTAAGTCTTTCACCTGATGACATCTGAAAAGTCCCTTTTGCCACGTAAGGTGACATGTTCATAGGTTCCTGGGATTAGGATGTGGACATTGAAGGTGGTGGGGGTGGGGTGGGGGCATTATTCTGCCTATCACAGAGAGAATTTGCATCTTCAAATAAAACTAGTACAAACTCTTTGGAATGATTTCAGAAAGAACAATGCTTTTGGAATCAATTCCACTATTATCATTTGGCTTATTATTACTGCTACATTAAGAAAAAATATATTTTCTTGACAAAATTTCAGTGACTTTGGTTTTGCTATCTGGGAACTAGTGCTTCAATGAGCTAATCACTACTCTACTCTAAGTTAGTTGATCATGTTCAAGTCTAAATAAAAAAAAAGAACAGGTTAGATTGAAAGTGAAATGATTATAAAAATAACAAATGATAAAAATAATTTTTCCAGGTATTTCTACATTTTTGGGTTATAGTCGACCAAGTAACCTTAACGTGTCACATGCTGGAACATAGTCCTATTACATGTTGCTAGGACAAAGCTGGCGCCATATGTAGCAATCCGTGACATTTGACAACACCCAAACTGGTCTACACCCTGTTCAACTACACAAAACAAGTTTACTAACCACGTGCTTGGAACTTGAGGCAAAGTCAAACTGATACAGAAGTTTCAAAATCGTTACTCCCAGCCCCAGCCGGTATATTGGTATATTGCATATTCAGTAGCTCAGGACTAGCATTTTCGCCAAGTGTCCCAAGGACCTCCTCCAGGCTGGCCACATGGGTTGCTCCTGGTCCTCATTCTGGGAAGCCTCAGAGAGAAGGCCCCTGGGGGACACGATCATACCTACATTTACATTGAGGTCTCTCTCTCCAGGGAGACCTCCCAGGGAAGACCCTGGCCCTCAGGTACCCTGTCCTCCAGGCATCTCCCAGCTATTTCCCTTCTCTTTCCCCTGCTGGAGAGACGGCTCCCCTCATGGACCCTGGGTGGAAGTGCAGACCCAGCCATGGACACTGACACTTCCCACTTCCTTGGAGCTGACACCACTTCTTTCCCTTCTCGTCCTCCCCCCCGGCCCCCGCAGCCATGGTCTTCTCTTTATCCTCCAAAGCCCCCATCACTTTTCCAGAGATGACCCCAGAGCAGGGTATGTCTGGGGTCTAAATGGGAAGGCAGAGCAGTGGGAGTGTTGGGCGGGCAGCTCACAGTTTCAGAAAACACAGGGGGGTTCGTACAAGGTATTTAGCCAGGCCCTTGAGCCAGTGGGTAAATACCTACAGGCTGGCTCTGCCACAGAATCAGGAACGAGAGGGATGTCCCTAAAATTCCCCATGAAGTGTCTCCTTCCCTATCAGCCCCAGACGTGTGAGAAAGGGCATGGATATCAGAGATGTAAGCCGCTTCAAGACGGTGGCTCTGTCCACACTTGAGGAGGCTGAGAGGTAGAGAGGGCCTGGACACAGAGGACGAGATGCTCAGAGGAAGGCCCAGGCCTCCTGACTCCTATTCAAGTGCTCCTCCTGGACCCAGTGACACCTCCACAGACACTCGATACAGCCGAGCAGCAATTTGTCTAATCCTGAGCCAGAAGACTTCATAACTCAGTCGCCAATCCCAAAATTCGTTTTCCCTTAGGCCAATGGGCTCTGTTCCCACTTCATCCCAGTTCTTTATTCCAGATTTTCTGCTATCAGGAACTAGTGGGTGGGTTGTCTCTCCACTAACTACTGTCCTTTCTCTTTCCCCCGCAGCCTCTGCCTTTAGGCAGGCCACCTGGGCTCCCAATGACCTGGGCTCACCACAACCTAGATCTGTGTGTTCCCCACTGCAAAAGCCAGAGAGTTCCCCAGGGCTTCCTCTGTTATCACTGCCCCATCAAGTGAGTTGAAGTTGGGACCTTCATCCACACAGGCCTGGATCAGGGTGCCCAAGAACAGAGCTGCCATCCCAGCCCTGTCATCTCTCCTTTTTGTCCCTCTGTCCTCCAGGGAACACAACTCCACCCTCTGCCTCAGCCCAGCCCCCCCAGTGCCCTGGTCCCCACGTCTGTGGTCTCCTCCTGACCAAGGGCCTGGTTCTGTCAGCCCTGCTTGTCCAGGATGGGGTTTGAATTGAACTGGGGGCAAATGGAGCAGGAAACAGCTTCTGTCCCTGCACAGAGGGTTGGAGGGGACATCAGCCAGGGAACACAGAGGCAGGGAAAATTATGATCGACAGGGCTCTCTACAAGTTAAAGCCACACTGAATCCAGCCATCTTGCTGTTCTTTACAAACCCACCTTTGTCTTTCAGGTATAAACTCTCAGGTATCTCGTCCACGTTTCTCCCTTCCCTTTCCTCTAGTCCTCTCCCTCTCTCCCTCTCTGATTCATTCCTCCTTCAGGAACACTCACCTGTACAGAAAGTCCCTCCCACCAACTGTCCTTCCAGGAATGCTGGCCCAAGGCCACCAGCCCAGGACGCTGCCTTATCCTAAGTCCTGAGGGAGAGAGGCTCACATAAGAGAGAGAAAGCTGCAAGCTCTGGGGAGAAGGGGGCATGCCAGGGAAAATGGAGGAGGAGCTGGGTGGAAAGGGGATCAGGGAAGGCAGGGAGCAGGCTTGCTGGAGGAGGGGCAGGCATGGGGAGAGGAGCACAGGGTCAAACAATGGACTCAGTCACTACATTCATTTCTTCCCCTCCTCCCACCTCAGACCTTCAGGAATCCACACGAGCTACATAGAAGGAGGTCTCTGAGGTGCACACACCACACCAAGGTTCTGGGGTTGTTTTTTTCTCTCTCTCTTATCTTTGTAAATTATAGGTCAACATCAACATTTTCCCAATTCTAAAAATTCTGAAATCCATTAAAGGAAAATATGAGATTTGATTCTTTCACCGACTTATTTTTCAAGTGACATTTCCCAAGCCTCTGTAGGTGGGGCAGCGTTGGGAGCTAAGATAGAGCATGTCCCAGCCCTGAGGCTGCCTCTCCCCTCCTCCCTGCTCTTCTCCAGAGCCAGCCCCACCCCTCCCACCAGCCCTTCTGAGGCCCCTGCTCAGTAAGGGCGGATCCCAGCTCTCCTCTCCCCACTTTTGCCCTTTGCCCATGAACCTCCCTGCACTTCCAATGTCCCATTCCTCTCCATTCCAACACCCATATGACCTTCCAGGGTGAAAACACATCACTGACCTACCAGTTAAACCTAAGCATAAGGCTAATGGGGTCCATTGAGGTTTAGGACGGTGGTCAGGATGAATGACCTTCTGATTTTGTCAGCTATCTTCAGCCCATCTTTCTGGGGAGAAGGGTAAAACCAGGACCCAGGAAATGAGAGAGTGTGCAGGGAGAGATAGGGAAAGGAAAAGGAGTGGGCAGTGTTGAGTTGACCACAGTTTCCTCCCTGTACTTCTCAGCTTCTCCCCAGCCTGCCCACCCACCTAAGGGGGTGAGGAAGCTGGGCAAGATGGAGGCAAGAGCACCTTAGTCCTGGTGGCTGCCTTCAGAGGGCAGAGCTGAGGCTTCCCAAAGCCCAAGACCCTCCATGCACCTGGGTGAAGGGAGCTCTCCTGGCTCCACTTTACTTCTCCTCTGTTTCCATAGAGTCCAACAGCCCACGCCTCCCACTTTCTCAATGGAGACCTCTGTGCTTCTCATTTCCTCCTTCTCAGAGTTGGCGGAGAGCCCCAATGAATCAAGCCATTGCCCAGGGACCACCTCCTTTCCTTAGCCCCGCCACCCCCGTCCGAGGGCTCAAGGAGAGGGTAGCTTGGTTGGGAGGACCTTTTCTCTTACTGGTGCTGCTAACACCCCCTCCACCAGGCCCTTGGCTTCAGATGAGGGGTTGGGGAAGAGGACCAGAAAGAAGACAGAGGACAGGAGGGGTGAGGCAGGGAGCAGTGGCCCTGCAGCCAGAGGGCCCACCAGGAGGCATGTTCCAGGCCTGGGCACACAGGAGGCTGCCCCCTCCCCTAGCCCTGCAGGGTCCCTGACCTTGTATTCCAGGCTCCTGCCCCAGGGAGAGGGCAAAGGCGGGAGTCTGAGCAAATCTCTGTGACCTGCCAGTCACTGGACCCAGGCGCAAAGCAGGACTATGTCCTCCCCATACTTGAACCTGGGTCTGGTTTCACTGGCACTCTAACTGGACTCCACAAGGTGAGCTCGGGCACACGGGTGGGAATCAGTATTTTCACAGGCATCCTGGGTGTTCCGAAGTGAACTCGTTCTGTGAGAAAATGGGTCTTCCTTCACAGGCTTCCTTTTCTCAGAAGAGAGAAATGCCACTCGCCCTTTCCTCGGAGGACTGCCCCCCCCATACAAACAGCTCTCCCACTCAAAAGCCAAGAAAGAAAAGACTGATAGGTTTCCCACTTTAAAAAACACAATTCTTATGTATGATAAAAGACACTATAAACTGTGTTTTTAAAAAGTGACAGGATAGAAAAAAAATGACATATGATATACAAAAATGAATATCCAGAATGTACAAAGCACTTGTAAAATCAAAGAAAAGGGCAACTACATGACAGAAGAAACAGAAAAAGATAGAAACTTCAATCCAAGGAAACATCCCCAAAAACGCATATATGAAGGGTAGGATCAATGGTATCAGTAACTGGGAAAATGCAAATGAAAACAATGGGGGGATCATTTTTTCACCCATTAAATTAATAAAAATTTGAAAGACTGGTCATTTGCAATGGCAATAAGGTTGTGAGAAAATTGGCAGTCTCAACCGCTGTCGGCCGAAATAGAAATCAGCGCGTCCTTTTAGGAAATCGATCTGTGCAGATTTCTCAGAATACTAAATGTGTATCCCTCCCTGCAAACCACTCAGTCCTTTCTGGTGTGTGTGTAGGAGAATATAGTCACATGTGCAAAAAGAGGCATGTGAACAGTTACCTGCCGCAACGTTTTACATCACAGTGAAACTTAGAAATAAATCAACGTGGCCGTGAATAGGAAAGGCACTACAGGCACTCCTCAGAGGACCGGGGGCTCGGCTCCAGGTCACCGCAAGAAGGCGAACATCACAATAAAGCGAGTCACGGGGAGTTTTTGGGTTTCCCGGTGCATATACAAGTTATGTTTGTACTGTCCTGTAGCCCATCATATTGCAATAGCATTGTGTCTAAAGAATGTACATTCCTTAATTTAAGAAATACTTTATTGCTAAAAAATGCTAACCATCATCTGCGTCTGTTTGAAAAATGGTGCCAACAGACTTGCTTCAGGCAGCGTTGCAAAAACCTACAATTTATTAAAAGAAAATGCAGAATCTGTGAAGCACAATAAAAATGAGCAATAAAACGAAGGACGCTTGTAACTAAAGAATGCTACATTATAATAGGCGGTATTACGCAGCAGGTTAGAAAGAATGAGGCAGATCTGTGTGTCCCGACAGGCATAGGTCAGATCGCCAAAAAAACATTTAGGTCCAAACACTAAATATAGCGGCTGAGTGACACATATCATCGCCCTCATTAATAGAAGTTAAAATGAAAATAAAGCTACATCCATAGAAACAGCGTGTGTGTGCATGTGCAAAAACAGAGACAACTGTGTGCAGGGATCACCTCACCAGACTAACAGGATTGTGGGTAGGCGTGTGTCACAGGGGTGGGAGGTGAGACTTTCACATTCTATTCTGTATTGTTTGAATATTTTTACAACAATGTGTACATCAGTAAAATAAGATGAAAATTTTTTCATGACTGGTGAAGCGAGTGGACAGTGAGGTAAGCAGAGGTCCCAGGAGCCCTGCACCCTCCCCACCTCCACCCCTGCCGAGAAAGCAGTCAAGAAATGTGTGTGCGTGGTCCTGAACAAGTGCCCTGGGGACAGGAAGTCTCGATGTCCTCTCTGGAGGCTCATCTTCCACGTGGTGTGTTCTCACTGGCTTGCTAACACTTTAATTACGTATTTGTTCTGTCCCCTCCATCATCCAAATTAACATGGCCAACTGAAGCCTTCCTCTATGACCCACCCCTGACTTCACTTTCCATACAACCCAGCAAAAAGGATTACTTTATGATCACACCAAAACCCAGATGCAAACGCTTATCGTTCCCTTATTCGTAACTGCCAAAGACCAGAGACGACCCAAAGGTCCTGTAACTGGAGAAGGAATAAACACACTGCTTTATCCGTACAAAGGAATACTACTCAGCAATATAAAGGAACAAACTACAGAGAGCGTAACAAAAATGCTCACTCTCAAGTGCATTATGAAAGAAGCCAGATTCAAAAGGTTAATTACACCTCAATAAAAAAGAAAAGAAAAATGTTTCACACTGCATGGTCCCATGCCTGTGACATCCTGGAATAGGCAAAACTATTGGGACAGACACTTCTCATTGAGGGAATTTGGGGGGTAATAAGACTGTTCTGTATCTGGGTGGGCTGATGGTTGCATGACCACAAATTTGTCAAAACTCAAAGAACTGCATATTATGTATACAAACCATATCCCAACATTAAAAACAAAATGAAACAAAGACATTTGTCCCCTGCCAGAGAGCCTGCTCACTGTGGCCTCCTCTCCATTCATGTGATTGATCTGGACCTAAACATTGTTTACGCAGTGCTGTCCTTACTTGCCCTCTTCCCATCTTTATTCCTCCTATCTTTCTCTTCCTCCTCTGCTCCTTTTTCTTAAGCAGTGGGATACTCACTTCACATGGAATCCTACATGTGCCCTTGTGCAGACACCTGTTGATGAAGAAGGATAAGGGTCCTCTCTCAACAGAATTTCGTCCCCATGTTTTCATTCTGCAGATAAAAACAAACTGAGGCCCCCAAATGAAAGGGGTTCCTCTATGGCATCCATGCTCTGTGCTCCCAAACTTCCTACAATGTGGCTTTCAGAGACCACCCAGACGAGGCTGAGAGGAACGATCACAGTACACAGCTTATCCTAACCATTCTAGAGCCTTCTAGCTTTGCAGTCTGGTCATGAGGGTAACAAAATAGAAACAGATTTGGGGGAAAACACGTCCTCTCAAGCAACCTGCCCCTTCTGCCCTTCTCCTTGCCTTCTCATCGGAAGAGGTCCACAGGGTCACCTGTCTAGTAGGAGGGACTCATCTTTCAGGTTGAGCAGGAGCTTTGCCGTGGAATGCGAAATTGGACAATTAAGTTCGCAACTTGTTGCAAGAATGGTGCTACACTTTTTTGATATCAAAGGGATTATTCATTATGAATTTGCACAACTGGACAAACAGTTAACCAAGTTTCCAATTTAGAAGTGCCGAAAAGGCTGCATGAAAAAGTTAGATAACCTGAACTTTTCGCCAACAATTCATGGCTCTTGCATCATGACAATGCACCAGCTCACACGACAATGTCTCTGAGGGAGCTTTTAGTCAGTAAACAAATAACTGTATTGCAACACCCTCCCTACTCTGGCCCCCAGTGACATTTTTCTTTACCTAAAGATAAAGGAAATATTGAAAGGAAGACATTTTGATGACATTCAGGACATCAAGGGTAATACGATGACAGCTCTGATGGCCATTCCAGAAAAAGTGTTACAAAATTGCTTTTGAAAGGTGGACTAGGCACTGGCATCGGTGCGTAGCTTCCCAAGGGGAGGAGTTCAAAGGTGACCGTAGAGCTATTCAGCAATGAGATATGAAGCACTTTTTCTAGGATGAGTTCACGAACTTAAGTGTCAGAACTTGTAGACATGATAAGGGTCGTCTTTCAGCCTCTTGGCAATTGTCTCAGGAGGAATGTGTATCTCAGGACTTCAGGGATTCAGGATACGCACTTCTGGAATGTATCCACAGATATACGTATGTGAAAAGAATATGTAGATGCTTATTTATGACAGCACCATTTATAATTCCAAAAGATTGAAAACCACCTCAATGTCTAAGCTATTGTACATCCATTCAATGGAATTCTCTGCATTTTCACAAGCTCCTTATGGACTGATATGCACTGATCTCAAACATAGTCTATATTTTGTTAGATACAAAATAATGCCATTGATATGCTAGCTTTTGCGTTTTAAAAAATGTGAACAATAAAGCTATATACTCATGTACATTTAAAAAGTACTCTGGAGAAAAACAATAAAAATACTCTGGAGAAAAACAATGGTTGTTGGGAAAGGATTGGGGAGTGAAGGGGGACTGTGTAGAATAGATTTTTCACTATTTAGATACATTTTTATCTATTTTTTTGAACCATTGAATCTATTCCAAATTAAATTTTCAAAAACTGTTTGTATGAGAGCTCCCACTTCAGGGAAGATGGAGTAGATTCTTCTCATGAAGTAGAACTAAAAATCCTGGACATTACATATACAAAGCACACACAAGATGACTGAAAGTTGCAGAGAAAAAAGCAACTAGCTAGAGACCTCAGGACCTGAGAACAACACTGTGGTGAGTCCCTTGGTTTTCCTGCGACAGCCTGTGTCCCAAACTGGGTCCTGGAGGAAATGCAGCCCAGAGAAAAGCCCTAAGAAATGTCTGCTGTCTCTAGCCAAGGGACCAGTAAAGGACAATCGAGCAAGACAAAAACTTCTGGATACTAACTGGTCTCCCCCAGCCAAACACCACTGAAAACCTTCAGTCTCATCTCCCCGGCCCCACAAACACTGAGCAGGGAGCCTAGACTCCCACCCTTGCCAGGCTATAGTAAGATGCCCCCTCCCCATCCTGGGTGGGCCAAATGGGATGCCAGGACTTTCCTCCCTTAGGGGCTCAATCAGTGGAGACCACATGGGACCTGGTCCCACTGTAATGAGGGCCCCTCAGCCTCTCCACCGCGGACATGTCAGAGAAGGACTAGTGGAGTGCCAGGACTCTCACCACTGCTCAGTTTTAACAAGGCCAACCCCAATAATGGCTGTAGGGGACACATGGGTAGCAGTGATGAGGCATCCCCTTCCCGTCAGGCAGACGAATATCACAGGGAAGGCCTAACTCCCACACTATCCAGCGGTTATAAGATGTGTTTTCTCAACACCCACCCTCCCTCCCCGCAGGATGTCAATGGAGGCCAAGAGAAGAAACTAAACCTCTACCTCTGCCTGGTGGTAATTAGGTGGTGCCCCACTGTTCACCCAGGGTCAGAGAAGTCCTGCTAAAACACAAGGTTTAAATACGATCCAGAGTCTTTTAACATAGTGACCAAAATGTCCAGGTTTCGATTGACAATTATGCATCACACCAAGAACCAGGAAGATCTCCAACTAAGAAAAGACAATCAAAAGACACCAACATTGAGATACACAGATGTTAGAAGGCCCCTGTGAGGACAGAGCCAGGAGTGCAGTTTCCAGGCTCTTGCCCTCCCGTGGAAAGGTGCTGGCTTGGGTAGTAAATGGCCATCAACTGTGATTGGATGGCCATCAGCTGTGGCCAGTTGGCCGTCAGCTGTAACCAGTGAGCCATTGACCACTAATATAATGGCTGTGGCTACGCTAGCAGAAAAATGGGAGCTAGCAAGAAGATGGCGGCTGAGCTACTAAGAGCAGATTGCAGTTAGCAGGGCAGATTGCAGCTAGCAAGTGAGGTTGGTTGGCAGAGAGGTGAAAGGCAGGTTGCAGACAGTGTCCTGCTTCCTGTGTCTCGAACCCAGCAGCCAGGGAGACTATAGTGGTGTGACTCCCCTATCTATGGCTCCGTGGGTGTTCTTGTTTGGCCTCACCATGTCCTGCATTTTATGCGGGAGCAGAACAAGAGACCCCCCCGCATGACCACCCAGCATGACAGCAATTAGGTAATTATTGGTAGGTTTGAGTCTACTATTTTATTTTTTGTTTTCTGTTTGTGCCCTCTGTTTTTTGTTTCTCTGTTTTCTTTTTCCTACTTTCCTGTGGGTTACTAGAACATGTTTCAGCATATCATTTTAATTTATCTATAGGGTTTTTGAGTGTATCTCTTTGTATAGCTTTTTCAGTGGTTGCCCTAAGTATGTATGTGCGTGTATATAACTCATGTTGACATTTTACCAGTTTTAGTGGTGTGTAGAAACCTACCTCCCTTTACATTCTCTTACCCTTCCCCATTTATAATATAATGAGGATAATCACAAAAAGAAGAGCATACATTAATGAAACTGAGAACAGAAGGACAATGGAGAAAATCAATGAAACAAGAAGCTGGTTCTATGAAAAGATCAATAAAATTGACAAATCTTTAACAATACTGGCCCAGAAAAACAGAGAAAAGACACAAATTCCTAACATCAGGACCAAAACAGGACATCAGTACGGTCCTTCCAGACCTCAAAAGGACAGTAAGGGAATACTAGAAACACTCTACGCACAAATTTGACAAGTTAGATGAAATCGATCAATTCCTCAAAAGTACAAGCTACCACAACTTGCTCCATATGAAATGGATCATTTGAATACCCCTGTAACTATTAAGGAAATTGACTATGTATTTAGAAACCTCCTGCAAAAGAAATTTTCAGGCCCAGTGTTTTCCCTTGAGAATTATATCAAACTTTTAAAGAAGAATTAACATCAATTCCATGGAATCCCTTCTGGAAAATAGAAAAATGAAGCCACTTCGACCTTGATACCAACACCAAAGATAGTAGAATGAAAGAAAACTACAGATTGATATCCCTCATAAATATAGATGCCAAAAGATCGTAACAAAATATTAGTAAATAGAATTCAGCAATACATAACAATAATTATATAAACCAAGTTAAATGTATTCCAGGAATGCACACCTGGTCCAATATTTTAAAATTAATCAGTGTGATCCACCATGTTAACAGTCAGAAGAAGAAAAAAATCACGATTATATCAACTGAAGCATAAAAAGCATTTAAAATGTAACACTCATTCATGATACTCTTAGAAAACTAGAAATAGAGGGCAACTTCCTCACCACGACAAAGAACATCTGTTAAAACCTACAGCTAACATACTTAACGGTGAAAGACTGAATGCTTCTCAACAAATCAGGAACAAGGCAAGGATGTTCATTCTCATCTTTGCTTCCTATTTGCAGGTGACATGATGATTTATGTAAAAAAGAAAATCTCAAGGAATCTACAAAAAAAGAGTGCTAGAACTAATAAGTGAATTCATCAAGTTGCAGGGTACAAAATCAGCACGCAGAAATTAATTGTATTTCTATGTACTGCAATAAGCACATAGAAATCATCATTTAAAATGCAAGACCATTGACAATCACTCACAAAAGATAAAAATGCTTAGATGTAGATTTATATACATATACATATACAGGAATTGTATGCTGAATGCTACAAAACACTAAGGAAAGAAATCAAAGATCTAAATAAATGGAGCGTTCATGGATTGTAAGACTTAACATAATAAAGATGACAGTTCTCCCCAGATTGTCATACAGATTTAATATAATTCCTATGAAGATCCAGCAATAAGGGCCGGCCCGGTGGCTCAGGCGGTTGGAGCTCCGTGCTCCTAACTCTGAAGGCTGCTGGTTCGATTCCCACATGGGCCGGTGGGCTCTCAACCACAAGGTTGCCAGTTTGGCTGCTTGACTCCCGCAAGGGATGGTGGGCTCTGCCCCCTGCAACTAAAGATTGAACATGGCACCTTGAGCTGAGCTGCCACTGAGCTCCCTGATGGCTCAGTTGGTTGGAGCAAGTCCTCTCAACCACAAGGTTGCTGGTTTGACTCCTGCAGGGGCTGGGCCCCCGGCAACTGGAGCTGAAGCTGAACGGCACCCTCCACAACTGAGATTGAAAGGACAACAGCTTCACTTGGAAAAAATTCCTGGAAGTACACACTGTTCCCCAATAAAGTCCTTCCCCAATAAAATCTTAAAAAAAAAAAGCACAGTGAAAGATGTGACATTTATTCTAGGATGCCAACCGGACAGTTGTTCCTAGATCGGCGTTAATCATCGCTGCCCACTGTATCACAACAGAATTGTTGTGAGGTTACCAAGGTGTATAGGCTGAGGCATAAGATTCACATTTTTCAAACACATTGAAAAGCGATTTCATTAGGCAAATATGTTTGAAGATGATGTTCATTAAGAAAATTGGCATTGTAGCCAGTATTTGTGACATTCTTACTGAAACATTTGAAAATTCTAAGAAAAAGCAAAGATAGTTATTGTAAAGGCATCAATGTTATGGATCTCAGGCTGTAAACTGTGTGATCAAATACTATATGTTCTCAACTTTGTTGTAACTTATTGTCGGGAACGTTGTTATTAAAGGCTTCTACAATAAAAACTTACAAATATTGTTGTATCTCCACACTCTGTCTCAAACTTCGAATCGTTACTTTCTAAGAGTGAAATTTAAGGCAAGGCATTAAAGAAAAGGATCAGATAAAAGAATTATGCTTTATAAAGTCCTGAAACAATATTAATTTTGTATGTATGTAAATTCTTTGACATTTCTGCCCTCCAGAAGTGGAGTAATTCCTTCTCTCTTGAGTGTGGGCTGGACATACTGACTCATTTCTCATCAGGCTGATGTCATAGTATGTGATTCTGAATCTAAGACATAAAACTGCAGCTTCCATCTTGCTCTTTCTCTTTCTCTCTTTCTCTCTCTGCTATCACTTGCTCTTAACCAAGAAACTACCTAAGTCATTAGCCACCTTATGGAAAAGTTCCCCCGGCTAGAGACTGAGGCCTCCTGGGACCATCCATGAAAGAAATGAGGCCCCTTCCAACAGCCCCATGAGTGAGCCGTGTTTCACATGCATCCTCCAGCCCAAGTCAAGCCTTCAGATGACGCAGCTTGGCTGACAACTTGACTGTAACGTGGAGAGAGGCCCTGAGCCAGAAGCGCTCAGAGAAACCTCTCCTGCATTCCTGACACTGAGAAACTGGGATAAAATACCCATTTGTTGATCTGAGCTGCTAACTTTTGGGTAATTTGTTATGCTGCCATACATGACTAATACAGTGTCCAAAGAGAGAAAGAATTATTGCACTTTTTTATTTGCTCTAAATTAATCAAATGAGACATATCATTTGTTTGCATTTTATTACCACTCACAACAATCTATTTACTTGTACTTCATTTCCAACTGTGACCCAAATAATCACAAAGGCAAGAGCAGGCCATCATAGGCTGATTCTGTGATGGTCCCTAATAACACCCCTGGTTATTCACCTTCTCCCTGTTATGCAGTCAAACATTAATATAGATGCTGAGAAGGGATTCTACAGATGTCACTAAGGTCTCCAATCAGCTGACCTTACGACACCGGGACTATCCATGGGGAATGTCCTAATCAGGTGAGGACTGACTGGAGTTTCTCCTCAGCAAACATTCCAAATGAGAGGGATTCAGTGGGAGGCATTTTCTCTACTGGCAGCTTTGAAAATAGAGGGCCACATGGCAAAGACTGCTGGTGGACACCTGGGGTTGGGGCAGCAACCCCCCCTTCCCGACATTTGTCAAGGCAACAGGGACTTTAGACCTACAACTGGGAAAAGCAATTCTGCTAACAGCTGTCTGTAAGTTTGGGGGAAGATCCTGAGATCATTATGAGCTCACAGCTTTGTGACACCCTGAGCAGAAAAGCCATCCACACCGAGCCTGGATTTCTAAGGAATTGTGAGCACATAAGTGGGTGTTGTTTTGAGCCACTGAGTTGTGGTAATTTGTTCCGCAGCAATAGAAAACAAATACACAAGCTCAACTGTGCAACAAATAAGCACACAGCATTTTTTCCACTGGAATGAATTTATGAACTGTTATGCCCACTAGTTTGTAATAAAAAATTTCCTTTGTTGTATTTTTCAGGTAACGATTTTTTGTGATATACATTTTAATACAATCATTCATTCATTCAACAAATAATTTAATGCCCACTATCTATCAGGAATGGCTTCATAGGCCTGGGATACAACTTGACCTAAACAGCCTAAAGCCCCTGTGCTCATGGGCCTTACATTCTAGAAGCTTCCCAGAGTGATTCGGAGCCATTGGAGTGTTTTTAGTGAAGAAATGACACAGCCTTACTGACATTAGCAGGATCGCCCATCCCTGTGGGGAGAACAGCCCTTGGCTGGCAGGTGAGGGGGTGGCACTGGTGCCACAATCAGGACTGAGAGGGTGGTGGGGACTAAGGGGGGAAGAGGGCCTGAGGGGTGAGAGAGACAGAGAAGGGCTGGAGAAGCAGGGGGAGGGAAAGGGGCAGAGGTGAAGAATCCTAAAGCAGTGGAACTGTCGGGTTGAAATATGCTGTTTTATAGATCTTTAGTAAATTATCTGGGACCTAGTGGGGTGTTCTGTGGAGCTGCCTAATCTACTTAAGCTAATCAATTTAAAAATAATAATGTGTCCCAATAACATATGCACACCACTGAGATGTGAATTATTCATAAAAACAGCCAACACAGGAGCCCCGCTGAAGGGCATTTAACTGTGTTGAACACTTGCAGCTTTGAGGTTTTCCTGGCTCCTCCTTGAAATACAGGTAACAAACTGCTTCCACTGCTTCTTTGTATTGAGGAGGCGGGAATCCACAAACTCAGGGCTGTGGAAGGAAGATCATTTTACAGTAGAAACATCCGGAGTCACAGGTGAACTGTCTGGGAAAGTGAGACTTAGGAGCTTTGAGAGTCTGGCTGCAGGGCTGTTTACACACATTTCTGCACCAACAGGTACATAACACGGTTTTACAGATTAGCTTCCTGATGATCAGGGGTTTCCAAGGCTGTTCCCCACTGTAATTAATAAACAACAAGGAGACTGGTCTCTATGAGAATCTCTAGCTGGTGTTTTCAGGCACAGCTTCTCCAGGGTTAAAGAGGAAAGCCCTGTCCTTCCTCTATTCCCAGGGCGCGCTCACTCTGGGGCATCAGGTCCCCTGGGGGTGTCTTCTTCCAGGAGAGTCGGGGGGAGAGGTAAAGGGTGGGAGGCTGGGAGCCCATTTCAGGGAGAGGGATTCCGGGGAGAGAAGGGGAGGAAAAGGGGCTGAGCCCTGGTTCCTCAGACAGCCCCTGGGCGAGGACTCAGGGTGACAGTGTGACACAGAGCTCAGAGCAGGAGGAGGGATCAAGGAGAGTCCCAGGTCCCCTGAGGGGTGAGTCTGGGTGGGAAGCTCAGTGTCAGGGTGTCCCCACTCCCCGCGGTTTCACTTCTCCTTCTCACAATCTGTGTCGGGTCCTCCTGCCTGGAAACTCGTGACGCGGCCCCAGGTCTCACTCCCAATGAGCGTCTGGTTTCTAGAGAAGCCAATCAGTGTCACCGCCTTTCCGGTTATAAAGTGTCCCCGGACCCGCCCGCAAGCAGATTGTCCCCAAACTCCTAGGAGGCGCGTCATGGGTCCCAGAACCCTCCTCCTGCTGCTCTCGGGGGCCCTGGGCCTGACGGGGACCCGGGCGGGTGAGTGCGGGGTCGGGAGGGAACGGCCTCCGCGGGGGGAAGCGCGGGGACCGCCCGGTGGGGGCGCGGGACCCGGGGAAGACGTGTCCCCACCGCCCGGCCCTGACCCCAGACCCCCGGCCCCGCCCCCAGACCCCCGGCCCCGCCCCGCCCTGACCCCGCCCACTCGGGTCTCCCGCCCCCTCCGTCCCCCCGTTTCCGTCCCCCGGGCCCCCCCCCACCCCGGCCCATCGCCCTTGGACCCGGGACCCGCGCCGGGAGGGGGCGCCTGGGTTTCATCCCCCCCCTCCCCGTCCCCAGGCCCCCACTCCATGAGGTATTTCGCCACCTCCTGGTCCCGGCCCGGCCGCGGGGAGCCCCGGTTCATCGAAGTCGGCTACATGGACGACACGCAGTTCGTGCGGTTCGACAGCGACGCGGCGCGTCCGAGGATGGAGCCCCGCGCGGCGTGGATGGAGGGGCCGTGGGTGGAGCAGGCGATGCCGGGGTACTGGGACGAGGAGACGCAGAGAGTCAAAGACCACGCACAGGTTGAACGAGGGAACCTACAGACCGCGCTCCGCTACTACAACCAGAGCGAGGCCGGTGAGCGACGCGGCCCGGGTCCCGGTCACGACCCCCACGGACGGGCCGGGTCCCCCCGAGTCTCAGGGTCCGAGCGTCACCCCGAGGCTGCGGGACCCGCCCGGCCCGTCCACCCGGGAAGAGCCCGCGGGGACATGGATACGATTTCATTTTCAGTTCAGGCTCCATCACTGCGGGGGGGCAGGTTAAAGGTCGGAGCTGACCTAGGGGCGGGGTTAAAGGTCGGGGTTAAAGGTCGGAGCTGACCTGGGGGGGGGGGGTCAGGGTCTCACACCCTCCAGTGGATGCAAGGCTGCGACGTGGGGCCGGACGGGCGCCTCCTCCGCGGGTACAGGCAGGTCGCCTACGACGGCGCCGACTACATCGCCCTGAACGAGGACCTGCGCTCCTGGACCGCGGCGGACACGGCGGCTCAGATCACCCGGCGCAAGTGGGAGGCGGCCGGGGTGGCGGAGTACTGGAGGGGCTACTTTGAGAGCGTGTGCAGGGAGTCGCTCGGCACATACCTGGAGAAGGGGAAGGAGACGCTGCTGCGCGCAGGTGAGCGGGGCGCGGGGCTCCTGCAGGGAGGGGAGGACATGGGACCCACACCCGGGCCCCTCCCGACCCCGGGGGATGGAGGCCGCCCGGGTGTTCAGGTCCGGTACCAGAGAGCGACCCGGGGCCCTTCTCTCAGGGACACTTAGGGGCGCGGTCTCGCAGGATGGAGGGGGGACCATCCCAGAAATAAGGATCAGCGGTTCCCTGGGACCCTGGCAGCTGTCCTGGGAACCCGGGGCCCTTCTCTCAGGGACACTTAGGGGCGCGGTCTCGCAGGATGGAGGGGGGACCATCCCAGAAATAACCCATCAGCGGTTCCCTGTGACCCTGGCAGCTGTCCTGGGAACCCGGGGACCTTCTCTCTCAGGCCGTGTTCCCTGCCCCGCACACAGTGTGACTGAGCTCTGACCCCCAGCTCAGGACCACAAACCCCTTTTCTCTCCATCGGAGACCTGCCTCTGACGGGGCTGTCTCACCCTGATTCTAGAACTTTCTAAAGACTAGAGATTATCCCGATGCCTGTATCCAGTGCGGTGTCTGGTCTTGTGCTCCCTTCCCCCACACCAGGTGTCCTGACAGCTCTCAGGACGGTCACGTGACCACTGCGGGAGTGTCCCCTGAGGATGCAAACGTCCTGAATATTCTGACCCTTCTCCTTAGACCCTCCAAAGGCACACGTGACCCACCACCGCACCCCCGACCGTGACGTCACCCTGAGGTGCTGGGCGCTGAGCTTCTACCCTGCGGAGATCACGCTGACCTGGCAGCGCGACGGGGAGGACCTGACCCAGGACACGGAGCTCGTGGAGACCAGGCCCGCGGGGGACGGGACCTTCCAGAAGTGGGCAGCCGTGGGGGTGCCTTCTGGAGAGGAGCAGAGATACACGTGCCATGTGCAGCACGAGGGGCTGCCGGAGCCCCTGACCCTGAGATGGGGTACGGAGGGGGCCGTGGGCACAGGGCCTCTTCTCAGGGAAAGCAGGGGCGTCAGGAGGACGTCAGGTGGGGGCTGAGGCCTGGGGTCAGGGCCCTCACCTGCCCTTCCCTTCCAGAGCCGCCGCCTCTGGTCGCCATCCCCCCTGGCGTGGTGGTGGGCGTCATTGCTGTGCTGGTCGTTCTTGGAGCTGTGGTCACTGGAGCTGTGCTGTGGAGCAGGAAGCGCTCAGGTAGGGAAGGGACGGGGACTGAGGTGTCCTGTCCCACTGGGGGTTTCATGCCCAGGTGGACGTGTGTCCTGCCTCGTTAGTGGGAAGGACCATCCACACACGTGTGCTTTCCCTGTATGGGGCCCTATTTGCTAACACTTTATTAATGCACGTGTGACAATGAGGGACAGATTTATCACCTTGATGATTCTGGTGATGGGGACCTGATTCTCCATAGTCACAGGTCAGAGCGGGAGGTCCCTGCTGAGGACAGACCTCCAGGAGGGTGGTGGGTCCACTCCCCACTTATGTACTTTCCTCTGGTTTCCTGATCCTGCCGCGGGTCTGTAATCACAGTTCTGGAAACTTCTCTGGGGTCTCGACCAGGGGGTTCCTTTAGGACCTCATGGTCCTGCATCCTTTTGGCTTTTCATGTGATGTTTTCTTCCCACAGGTGGAAAACGAGGGAGCTACGCTCAGGCTGCAGGTGAGTATGGAAGGGGGGTGATCCCTGAGACCCTTGGAATAGATGAAAGCCCTTGGGGGAGCTACCCACCCCCATAATTCCTCCTTTAGCCTCATGTGCTGTGAGCTCTGACCACATCCTGTTTGGTTCTCCCCCAGGCGGTGACAGTTCCCAGTGCTCTAATGTGTCCCTCACAGCTTCTAAAGGTGAGACCTGGAGACCTGAAGTTGGGGGTGGGGCAGAGGGGACAGGACTGGGTACTGGGGATTCTTTGGGACAGTTTGAGCTGCGGTGGACTGTTGAGAATGTCACCACTTACAGCCACTAACCTGAATTTGTTGGTGATTATTTGTTTCTACAGCGTGAGACAGCTACCTTGTGGGGACTGACAATGCGAGATTTGTTCATGGCCCCACTTTGTGACACAGGAAGCTCTGAGCTTTCCTCCTGCAAAGGGCATCTGAGTGTGTCTGCGTTCCTCTCGCATCATGTGAGGAGCTAGGAGACTGCCCGCCCCCTGCCCTCCAAGCCCCCTCCCCACACTGACCGAGTCTCTTCCATGACCCACTGTCCTGTTCCAGCAGAGGCTGTTTCCATCCCCGCCTTTCCTTCATGTTACACTGAGCGGCAACGTCTTACTTTCTATGGAAATAAGAATCTGGATATGAATTTGTTTTCTCTTTTCTTGCTATGAACCGTTGAGGGATTAATTAAAGGAGAAAATCCTAAAGTTGGAGAGGAAATAAATGGAAGACCTGAGAAACTTCTAGAATCCGTGTGTTTGCTGGGCTGTGTCTGTTGCAGGTGGAGACAGGAGAGGCTGTGAGGACCGAGCGTGGACGCGGCCTGAGCGCAGGCTTAGTGCATCGTGGGCTCTGACGTGGTCACTCCTCAGCGGGGTCACCTCTCTGCCCCTTTGTCCTTGTCCCTTCAGTAGGACCTTGTCCCAGCAGGACCTGTGATCACAGGGACTTGAACATCACCCAGGTCTGGTCTTGTCAGTGAGGGCTTCGTGTGGCCGGGTCACCAAGGCTCAGGCCTGGCCCGGCTCTCGGCCCCCATCCTTCGAGTGTTCATTTGTTGTTTCTATAGAGGAATATGACTGTGTTTGTTCTTGTTACGTGTCCTGGTCTCATTCTTCTCTGGGTGTCCCCTGTCTGTCAGCAGCAGGTGTTTTACTTGTCATTGTCCCCACAAGGCCCAGGGGATCCTGCACACAGGAGTATGTGCCTTGAGAGATATATTTTCAGGCTCCTCCAGCTTTCGCTTCCTTCCAGGGCTTGATGGTTCTTTCCATCTTTCCAGAACTACCAGAAGAACCAGGTTCTGGAATGAGCAGAGGAGGGATCCCGTGATTTCCCATCTTAGATAAGTTCCTGCTGGAATTCTGCTCTGCTCGCCGCCCTCTCTCCCTGCCCTGAGCTCTAGTGCTGACCGCAGTCCAAACTCATATTTATGAAGCAGGGTCTGCTTGAGATTTATATTTGGTTTGAAAAGGGGACCCATAAGTCGGGGCTCACTTCCCTGAAGAGGGAAATATAACTGCTGTGGTGTGCAGGAGGGCAGGTGTGGGAGAAAGAAGGGGGAGGGGGGAGAGCAGCACCTGTGAGAAAAGCGGAGGTGGCACTGATGCCAGTGTGAGGGGACTTGGTGCTGTAGCTGCTCAAAACAGCATTTGACCCAAGGCTACATTAATAAAGACACTGTCCTTAGAACAGGGAGGTGCTGTCACTGATCATTGATATTGGCTGTGTGCCAGATGTGTGACAGTTTCTGCCTCTGGGAAACATCACTGAAGTAAAGTCAGAAAAATGGCTGAACTTGGGGAGCGTCTGTTCCAGTGGGAAGAGACAGACTGTATCCTATAGCACAGTAAACGAGGAAGGTGTTTATGTTAGAAGGAGGTAAGTGTTCCAGGGAAAATGCAGTGGGGAAGGGGGTCCGGGGTGTGGGGTGTGGGGCCTGGGAAGATGGCTGTTTAGATTGGGGTACTCACGGGGCCTCACTGGGAAGCTGACCTTGAGGAAAGATGGGAAGGACATAAGGAATTGATCTTTCCAGGCAGGGAGCCTGCAGTGGGAATGCCCTGGGGCAGGAGTGTGTCTGGTTTCTGGGAAGAGCAGGGAGGCCAGTGTGGCTGCAGCAGAGAGTGAAGAGAAGAGACAGGTGCGGCCAGACCACGTGGCCGGGAGGGTGGTAGAGGGCAGTGAGCTGTGCGCTGAGTGAGGGTGGAGGTACAGGACAGTTAGGAGCAGAAGGGGACATGGTGTGACCTCCTTTCAGGGGACCGCTGGGGCTTCATTGCTGAGAACAGACTTGGGGGCGGGAGGCCCTCGGGAAGCCGGAGGAATCTGCAGGGTTCTGGGCTGGACCTGCTGCCACTGGGGGTGAGTAGTGGGAATAGTGGGAGTGGGGGCTGGGTACGTCCTGAAGGTGGACATTACAGCATTTCCTAATGGGTGAGTCAGATGCGAGAGTCAGGGACACCCCACATCTCAGGATACAACTAGAAAGATGGAGTTGCTCTCAGCAGAAATGGAGAAGACTCTGGAAGGATCATATCTGAGGGGTGGGGGGCCTCATAGACATTCATTTTAAAGACGCTGGAGCTGAGATGTCTGTTAGAAATACAAGTGAGGTCATCAGACTGGCAGTTGAGCAGATAAGTCTAGAGATGAGGGGAAATGTCTGGGCTGGAGAAATGGACTTGGGGGGTGACACATATAAATGGTATTTAAAGCCTTGAGCACAGATGAGGTCACCAAGGGAGTGATGGCTGCAGAAGAGAAAGGAAAAGGACTGAACCCTGGACCCCCAGTGCTGTGATCTGATCAGACCACCCACCTATGCAGACAGCACAGATCTGGCCCCACGGAGATAAGGCAGGTAGACCAGCGAGTTGCAAACTTCCCTGGGCACAGGAATCCCTTGGACATCTCGTTAAGACTCAGAAAGTCTGGAGCAGAGCAGAGACTCTGGATTTATGAGGAGGTTGGTGCCGCTGCTGGTCTTCAGGTCACACTTTTAGTAGCAAGACCGTCACCGGGATTCCCACAGGGCTGTGCGTCAGCCTCACCTGTAGGACTTGTTAGAGAAGCGACTCCTGGGCTTGTGTCCTGTTCTCTGAGACGGTGGGTCTGGGAGAGGCCTGAGTGTTTGTAAGAAACCCACAAACTGTCCTGGGGCTCAGCCAGCTTGGGAACCTCTGAGGTCAGTGATGGAACTCAGGGTGGGCAATGGT
Organism: Rhinolophus hipposideros; assembly: GCF_964194185.1. Lineage (NCBI taxonomy): Eukaryota > Metazoa > Chordata > Mammalia > Chiroptera > Rhinolophidae > Rhinolophus > Rhinolophus hipposideros. Next base: position 97,945,749 of record NC_138049.1, on the reverse strand, counting down.
CTCAAATAACCTTTTAAAGGTGTTTTTCCTCAGAAAGGGGAGGACACATATCGTCAATTATGAGACGTGATGTTGGGAGTTACATGTTCTCTCTACCATGGGGCAGAGTCAGGTGGGAGTTAGGAGTGGGTCACAGGTCAGTGTAATAAAATCTCTGAAAGCTCTCTCCTGAAACTATTCCCAAGATTGATTTCTAGGAGCAAACAACGGAATCAATTTTTTTCTAATTTAGACATACACGGACACACACAGACGCACACACACGAGGTCAGACAATTAAGTTCAGGAACTCATCCTAGAAAAAGTGCTGCATACCTCATTGCTGAATATCACTACGGTCATCTTTGAAATACTCCCCTTGGGAAGCTGTGCACCGATGCCAGTGCCTATTCCCCCTTCAAAGCAATTTTGGAACTCTTTCTGGAATGGCCATCAGAGCTGTCGTCATATTACCCTTGATGTCCTGAATGTTGTCATAAGTTTTCCTTTCAATCTTTCATTTATCTTCCAGTAAAGAAAAAGTCATTGGGGGCCAGATCAGGTGAGTAGGGAAGGTGTTGCAATACAGTTTTTGTTTAGTGGCTAAAAACGCCCTCACAGACAGTGCTGTGTGAGCTGGTGCATTGTCGTGATGCAAGAGCCATGAATTGTTGGTGAAAAGTTCAGATTGTCTAACTTTCACACAGCCTTTTCAGCACTTCCAAATCGTAAACTTGGTTAACTATCCAGTTGGTACAAATTCATAATGAATAATCCCTCTGCTATCAAAAAAGGTTAGCAACATTGTTACAACAAGTTCACAGGGTTAATTGTCCTCACACATGCACACATGTGCGTGTATGTGTGTGTGTGTGTGTAAAACATTCTGGCAAAATGCTATTGTGGGGAGGCCACAGAACAGGCTTGAGGCCACACACCAGGAACTGACCCACAGTCCCCCCAGGTGGGGTCTCACGTGGGAACCACTGCCCCTTCTGCTGGGCACACGTGTCACTGCTCACACCACTGACATCCATCTGGACACCGCACCCTGTAGCCATGACTGCTGTCACTGCTGCTCCTGGCAGCTGTGTTGTTACTGCCAAATGCGTTCTGCACGGTTCCAGCCTCTGTGTCACCACGTCCTGAGTCACAGTCTGGCATACGGTCACCTGACCGGGAGCCTCATCCTGTGTCCAGCGCAAGAGTGTTGGGGACAGTGTATTTCCCTCTTTTAGAGAGTAAAGTGGCCTCTGTTTCTCACCAAGAGTCTCTGTGTGAAATTTTCCTAATGTAGGAAAAGAGTTCAGGTGTTCAAGGTGAGGGATGTAAAAAGAATACCTAATTTCAATTCTCGGAGCAAACATCTGAGACTAGAACTTTCTCTGGTACTTTTAGGCACTCAGGTTTGGCTGGAAGAACAGGGACTAATAATTGACATCCAAAGGGTAGGTTGACTTGCTCTCTCTTACTCTAAATTTCTTTGTGGGATGGTGAGGGATTTTTTTCTCTCCACTGAATCAATTCTCTAGTTCTTGGACACCACCTGGGTTTCCCACAATCAGGGAATTCTGCCACTACCTGGAGTCAGCGTCAGACCCCACAGGGTACAGTCTCTGTCCCACAGACTGCCCTCACTTCAGACGCGAGTCACAAGTTTCAGGTACCCCTCATGTTGCCTGCACTTCTGCCTGACGTGGGTACTAAGTTGGGTGTCCCCTGTTTCAAGTTCGATAATTTGCTGGAACAACTCATAGAATTCAGGAAAATGCTAAGCTTCTGTTACAGTTGGTTATAAAGGATACAGGATGAAGAGGTCCGCAGGGTGAGGTCTGGAAGGGTCCCCAGCGGAGGAGCCTCTGTCACTGAGGTGGAGTGTGTCACCTAGCATATGGATGTGATGAGCAATTTGGTAGTCTCTGATTTCTGTCAATTTAGGTTTTGTTTTTAATTGAAGTTCATGACAAAGCCCTGATTAAGTTATTGGCCATTGGTGATTGAACTCAACCTCCAGCTCCTCTCCCCAGAGGTCAGGGAATGAGGCTGAGAGTTGCAACCTTCTAATCATGGCTGGTCTTTTTGGTGACGATCCCTCATCCCAAAGCTCTCTAAGACTCCTCAGCCAAGAGTCATATCCTTGGCACCCAAAAACAGTCTTCTCACTCAGGAGATTTCAAAGCTTTTAGGAACTCTGTGTCAGGAACTGGGGACAAAGACCAAATTTTTTTATTATATCACAGGTCTTTGACCACAGATCCATTTATAACAAAAGGACTGTAACAGTTAAAAGATGCTGGCATATTGCAGGAGACCCATTCAGTTATTTACAATTAGCCAAGTCCAGTGTCCTAGTGAAGATATTTAATGCCTAATAAATTTACAGAAATTGTCCAACGTTTCAGTCAAACGGAAATTTCAAATTAACTATAATGGTATATCATGGCTAAAATGAAATTCAGAGAAAACCAATGTTGGCAAGAATTTAATTATATCTCTCATATTGTTAGTGGGAGAATAAATTGATTCAAATACTTTGAAAAATTCTTTGGGCGTACATTCTAAAGCCAAACATTCACTCGCCCTATGACCCAACATTTCTACTCCTACTTATATACCTAATAGGCATACATGCATGTGTGTGCCAGAATATATGAAAAAATTATTCATAGCAGCATGATTTTTGAAATCTGGGCCTAACACAAATGTCCATGAATGTCAGAGGACAGAAGTGTGGTTCTGTTCATATAACGGACCCTCTGTAGCCGTGGGAATGAATAATCCACAACCACACGCGGCCTTAGGGGTGAGACCTGGGGACATAATGTTGCGTGAGAGGCAGATACCGAGGGGTTTCCCCTATAATATTCCATTCTACTGAAACCTGAAGGAACTCATCTCTGCTGTTAAAACTCAAGCTAAGAGTTACTTGGGGAGAGGTTGGTTTATGACTGAATACATCTCAAGAGGGTTTCCTGGGAACTGGAAATGTTCCTTGATGTGGGTGTTGCTTATCCCAACATTCACTTTGGGAAAACCCACTGTACACTTATGATTCATCCACGTCTTTCTATGGGTGTGTTCACCTAAAATAAAAAGGCTTTCAAAGTGAGAAGCAATAAGCATTTGAGATTAAAAAAAAAAAAAGAATAGCTATTTGGGAAGCATTGATTCAGACAGAAACGCACAGAATATTCCTGTAAGGAAACAAACGGGATGGGTGTTTATGAGAAAGGGAAGGGGAACAATTACATCAATAGAAGGAAGGCATTTCTATTGGTGCAAATAACAACATAGTGATGCTAATTCTAAATAATGAAAATTTTCAGTTCAGCAGTCAGAATAACTGCTTTCCTGTTATCTTTGCAAACAGTTCTTTGAGACATAATGTTGCTTTAGGCCCAGTGTAAAGGTTATTTGCCCGGTTTTAATGTCTCAAAGCAGTTCCGCTGGGATGGCAGCTCCACTCCAGTATAAAGTGGCTCTGTTTAATATTTTTTTGACATTTCCCCCATTTTGATCAACATCTTTCCTTCAAAGTGTCGCTGATGAATCACTGGAAAGCAGCACTGATCGGTCAGTAAAGCGTACTTGGCCCTCCATTGTTAGGACGGCTCATTTTCGGGGTGTCCAGCCACTGTCCATCTCTCAGTGCCAGGAAAAGTCATTGCTGGTACATCATGTCCCACGACGGAGGGAAAGTGGTTTTCTTTGTTCTTAGGAACTTTAGCTACATTGGAGCAGCAAGAGCGCCAGCACAGAGGAAGGCTTTGCCGTCGTCTTCCTTTTAACGGCAGACATCGTGTGTAGTTTCTTGAGGTTTTTTATATAAAGTCTCACAGGCCTCAGTGAGCATTTCAAAAATGTTGAGCAACTGTTATCAGAGTGGTGTCCTTATAACATAAAGACAAGCGAAATGGTTTTAGAAGAGCAAATATTTTATAATAGCAAATAAAATGTTAAGTTCAATTTGAAGAATAGATTTGAACCAAGAGGCAAAGCCTGAGGGCAGTTAGTTGAAGATTTAAAAACCTGATGTGTCAGTGGGCACTGTATTTAGTCATTGCATTTGTGCCTGGATTTTATTTGGTTCTGTCTGTTTTCCAGAGGTGTTTTATCCAAGTACAAGAGGTATTAACAACAGAGCAAACCCCACATGCTCTGCTAGGAGCTGCTCAAGATCAATTCTACTGCCTAATATAACTCACATATGGGGATTTAAAGATTTTTCCTAGTCAGCTTTGTTTCAGAGGTATCCAGCGATTTCCTCCAAGGCTTTTGATGTGTTGATAATCATGTATTTTTTTTATTTTAATACCTGCACAAGGAAAAAGTATTCTTCCAAATCTGGTGCCTTCACGGGGGCTGACATCGCCAAGCATGAAATGTCCTTGTCTATATGTGTGTAATTAGGATGCATTTGGACGTGTGAAGTAGGTTTAAAGATGATGCCCAGTGTTATCTGCCCAGATAGAAACTAAGGGGGAAAAGCAAACAACAACTATTACAGCGAGTGGCTGACCTCTCATATTCTTGTGAGATCAGAAGGAAGTGAGAAGAAAGGTAGGAAAATTATACAGGGGAATTATCCGGAACCTTGGGTTAGCTCTCCACGACAGATGTGATCTGCCTCATTTCCCAGTCACTTTAAATTTCAAATGTTATGTTGGTTGAGCTGTCCAGTTTGGTGTAAGAGCTTTCTTTAAATTAGGAAACATGAGTCCAAGAGTCAACACCTTTAAATTGGGTCAAACGTGGATTAGTTAAGAGGACCTGAAATCTGGAGGCATCAGATCGGAAGAAAAAGATAAATGCTTTTACAAAAGTATAATTTGCCGAATTACTGTAGGTCATAAGTAACTTAGGAAAAAAATTTTCTTCTACTTGGAAAACAGATTAAAAACCAGTGATACAGTAGATTTTTTGAGTGAGTGCTGGGATTGTGTCTCATGAAACCAAAGAATGGAAGCACGAACCAAGGAGAGGCAAGGAGTTGTAAAAGAGGATAGTTTATTAAAAAGCAAAGGGTCAGAGCTCCCGAGCAGGATGGGGTCCTGAATGGGGTGCTGTCACGTGTGGTGTCATGCGAAGTTGCTGGTCCTACTCCCCACATAAGAATGCAGGATATGGTGAGGCCAAAAAGGAACACCCACGGAACCGTAGATAGGGGAGTCACACCACTATATTCTCTCTGGTGGCCCAACGAGACACACGAAGCAGAATCCACATCATCCGCAGTCAACCAACCAGCCAATCTACCAACTTTTCTGCCTGCCAACCAGCCAACCTACCAACACAGTCACGGCAGTTACATCAGCAGCCAATTGGCCAACAGGCTACAGGCAATGGCCAACCACCTGGGCTGATGGCCATCCAATCACAGTCCATGGTCCTTCACTACCGGAGCCAGCACCTCCCCACACAAGGCCGAGAGCCTAGAAACTGCTCTCTGGGACTCTGTCCCCACAAACATAGATGGCAGATGGATATATTTTGTATAATTAACAATTATGCAACACCTGTTTACTTTGTTTCTGCCTGATTCCTTAGATTATAATCAAAAATTTGGGCTGTGATTTTACAAACCAAAGATACAAATTAGAATGAAGTTTTGAGAAGCAATACCTAGAAACAAACCTACCCAGCGACAAGGTATTTGGCCCTTAAGAACACAGCTACCAAGAAAGAAAGAGCAGAAGCAGCAACTAGCACATCACAAGAGGCACTCAGGAGAAGCAGCAGAAGCCCCAGTGGACCATCAGGGTAAGTTGTATGAGTCAGGAAAGTGACAAGGGAAGAAAGCTTTGCCGATATCACAGTCCTCTGGAAGCACTGATGTATTCCAATATTATTCAGAAATTGTTGTTCATGGTAAAATTCTTAAAACGCACACACATGACTAAAACCAGAAATTAGTATATTTTTCTTTACAACCCTTGTTTAAGGGTTAAAAGATAAATTGTTAAATGATAAATTGAGGCATATTAATTTTGAGAGTTTTTCTGAGCAAAACTCAATACTCAATTCCAACTGGGCAACACCAACCAGGGAAGTGACTAAGAATGCTTCACCAATAGGATCTCTGGGAGAGACTTTTCTGGATACAGGTGGATACAAAGTAAGGAAATTATTGATTGGCTACAGCCTTAAAGCCTATCTGCCTATTGGGATTGGTCGTCCTTAGGTTTTGATTTTATATAAGCTTGCGTTTCTCTGGTTGCTTCCATAAGCTGCCCAGGCATTCAAACCTCCTCATCCTAATGGCCTCCTGATAAATCAATTTAACACTTTCAATGTGTTAAAGTTCTTTTATTTAGAAATAAGACTGAATAAAACATATGCCAGTGAGATGGTTCTCTACAATCAGACACCAGCCGGCAAACGAGAGGAGCTAGAAACAGCTTATTCTCACCACATCAGGCCCTTTATGGCTTTGTTGTTTTACTTGATAACCAGAGGAAAATTAGGGATGACAAGTCTTCTCAATCGTCACCATTCAGTCCCAAGATGTTTCGAGCACCTTCATCTAGATCTACCAGCAAAAGTGAGTGGGATGTTTCCTTTTCTTTTTCTTAACATTGTTTGTCCTTTGAAGTAGGCTGGGATAAACCTGCTTTATGACCACGTATCATGCTTAAACGTTTCATGTTTAATTGAAATAGAGGATATGGCGTTTGAAAAAGCTAGCTATTGGCTGCAGTGATGTTTCTTTAGCAAAAAAGTCTATGGTGATTAATTCAACAGTTACTTGGTGTGCTGTGAAAGACCAGGAAATGGGACTTTAAATATGCAAAGATTCGATAGAGCTTTTTAAGGAAATTATGGAGTAAGTATGCTCTGTGAAGCAATATACATTCTCCGTGAGCCTGAGTGTGCAAACAGAATAGTTTTCATTTTATTTATGATTTCCATGTTGCCTTCCATTTCAATAACCTCAATTAGTGTATTTCTGACTTCTTGTGTGACTAATGGTTTTATCGCAAAGATTACTCTGTATAGAAAATAAGAGGAAAGGAAGGTAGTGTTCTTGAAGGAATGTTTAAACTACTCCTCCCTACCATACATAACCTCTATGTAAAATAAAATGGATATAGGGGGAGAGAGGGACATATTATCTTGATTCACATTTTTGGCCCTAAGGACAGGAGCTCTTTGCTCTTGATAGAGGAACTCTGAGAGTAAAATTTTCATGAGCGGGTCAGAGAGCGCTTCCCCCTGCAGGATTTTAGGTAGAAATTGGATGTGAAGCTATTCTCTTTGTTTGCTGAAGGTATTTTTCTCAAATTGAAATAAACCTGATATACGATTTGATATAAAAGTTACCTAGCTTATTCATTCTAGTTGTTGGGTCCTCCCCCAATGTAGGAGTCTCACTTTCCTCAGTGTCTTTAGGTTATTCCCATTTATCTTTTATGTGCTCTGGGTTCCTGATTAGACAGATGAAGTATTGTCTGGTCACTGTCTTGGCTTCTAAGTTATACACAGTATTTAGCTAATACAATCCCTCATCATTACCTTACATAGCTCACAGAGTTTACTTTACAAACATAAATGTTTGTATATAACAATATTTCCTTTTATCTTTTGATGCAGATATGGCGTAATGCCATAGAGTTTTGGTAGAATGGGGAAGAGGAAAGGTAGAGAGTCTTGTAATTTTTCCAAAGCCATTTCTGTCACAGGAAATTCTCCTATGACCACAGGATATTTGATTGTATGTATGAAGAGAATTCCTAGTCAGTTACTTCATTAAGGGCTGTAAAACTTGGAAAATGTTTTTCAGATTAACATTGCCCATTAAAAAAAAATTTTTTTTCCTTCTGGGTTTGAGATACATCCTTCTGGCTTTCCTCATGAAAAAAACAAAATGTGGGAGATGTCATCAAAATGGCGGTGTAAGGTGAGCCTCTGTAAAGCTCCCCTGGAATTTACAACTAATCGCACAACAATAACTCCACAAAGCACTCCCTGCACAGCAGACAGGAAAGACGAAGAGGCCTACTACAGAATTCACCTAAAGGTGGGAGATCGCGTGAGCGGGGGAGGAGGGAATGGAGAAATGTGGAGACAGAGCCCCGCGGGCGCAGGACACAGACCTAGCTCAGTGCTCCGAGCTCACTGCATCCCAGAACTACCGCAGCTGCGGGAGAGGGAAGAACTCGGACTTCTAGGGCTCCGCTTATGGCCCACAGGGCTGAGTGGGCAGCATATAACACGGCTGAACCCAACGCTCACGGCAGAGACCTCGGAGGAAAGACTGAGGGAAGAAGGCTGAAAACAGTGGTTTAAACCCTCAAGCCGAGCAGAGAACGGAAGCCTTAGGCCCTGAGACTAGCCGCCCCCTCCCTACGCTCCCAGAGCTCTCCCCGCCCCCACCTACCCTGTATGAGAAGCAGAACAGTAGCAGTCTCAGATCAAAAGAACAGAATATTTGCAGTTCTGAGAACTGTGGACCGCAGACTCAGATTCATAGCACAACTTGTTCCGGCAAAGGAGGGAGCTGTGGTGGTGGTCGCTGCCATTGCTCTGGGCCACCTCTCACAACTCACCCCGTCCCTGGCCCCATCTATCTGGGCGGATCCCTGCAGGAGTAAACAGAACTGCTGAAACATACGGGCTCTGAATCTGGTGCAGTAAGAGCTTTGGAACTTCAAAAGCTCTCCGCATCCCCACACGGACACTGCGCCCTGTGACCCAGGTGAACTATTAACAGAGGAGAAGCCTGTCTCCCAGGGAATCCCACCATTGTGTGAGAAGCTGGAGTAGTGCAGAGAAAACATAGCACTACTGTGTGAGAGGGGAAAGAAAAGGCAGCAATCAAAGAACAAATAAACATTCAACAAACAAGTACTGGAAAATAAAAGAAAGACCTCTTCCTATCAACCTGTTGCAGAAGCCACTCCTGTAGATGTCTAGGAAGAGAAATAGTAAATCAGTAATTGCCATGAATAACCAAGGCAACAAGACAGCTCAGAAAGAAAGTGAAAAGACTCCAGAAAAGGAACTTAGAGATATAAAAATATGTGATATAATGACAGAGAATTCAACATTGCAGTTTTGAAAAAACTCAACAAGATGCAAGAAAACACAGAAAGGCAGTTTAACGAACTCAGAAAAACAATCAAAGAACACCATGAGCATTTTACGAAAGAGAATGAAATTTTAAAAAAGAACCAAATGGAATTTCCAGAGATTAAGAACTCAATAGAAGATATTAAGAATGAAATAACCAGCTTAAGTAGTAGAGTTGACCAGATAGAGGAAAGAATCAGTGACATCGAAGACAGAAACCTGGAAATTACACAGATAGAAGAAGAAAGAGACTTGAGACTTAAAAGAAATGAAAGAACTCTACAAGAACTTTGTGACTCCAACAAAAAGAGCAATATAAGAATAATGGGCATACCAGAAGGAGAAGAAAGAGAGAAGGGAACAGAGACTATATTCAAACAAATTGTCGATGAGAACTTCCCAAACCTGTGGAAAGAACTGGATCCTCGAATCCAAGAAGCAAATAGAACACCTAATTACCTCAATCCCAACAGGCCTTCTCCAAGGCACATTGTATTGAAGCTGTCTAAAATCAATGACAAAGAAAGAATCCCCAAGGCAGCCAAGGAAAAGAAGACTGTAACCTACAAAGGAAAGCCCATTAGATTATCATCAGATTTTTCAGCAGAAACTCTACAAGCCAGGAGGGAATGGAAATAAATATTCAAAATATTGAAAGGGAGAATTTATGAGCCAAGAATAACATATCCAGCAAAGATATCCTTTAGATATGAAGGAAGAATAAAGACCTTTCCAGACATACAGAAGCTGAGGAAATTTTCTAATATACGACCTGCACCACAAGAAATACTAAAGGAGGCTATTTGACCACCATCAACAGGGACAGTTTGAGGCAACCAAAACATAAAAAGGGGGAGAGTAAAGGCCTGAACTGGAATATGGGAATAGAGAAAGTAAGCGTGCTGAAGAAACTGGAATACTCTAAATATCAAACTTTCTTTTACATAAACTTAAGGATAACCACTCAAAAAATATCCAGAACTGAAATATATACTGTAATAAAAGATGAAACAGAGGGAAACATCATAGAATACCACCACACAGAAATAATACACAACAACAAAAAGGCAAAGAAACAATGGAGACACAGCCTTAACAGAAAACTAAACATTGAATGACAGGAAATCCTCACAAGTCAATAATCACCCTAAATGTAAATGGACTGAACTCACCAATAAAAAGGCACAGAGTAGCAGATTGGATCAAAAAACTAAACCCAATCATATGCTGTCTCCAAGAGACACATCTCAGCTACAAGGACAAGCATAGACTCAAAGTGAAAGGGTGAAAATTGACACTCCAAGAAATGGTACCCAGAGAAAATCAGGTGTAGCCATAATGATATCAGATGAAACAGACTTCAGGGTGCAAAAGATAAGAGACAAAGATGGACATTTCATAATGGTAAGGGGACTATACAACAAGAAGACATAACAGTCATCAATATTTATGCCCCCAATCAGGGAGCACCAAAATATACCAAGCAACTACTAACAGAACTAAAGGGAGAAATTGACCAAAACACAATTATACTAGGGGACTTAAATACATCATTGACAGTTATGGATAGATCATCCAAACAGAAAATAAATAACGAAATAGCAGCCCTAAATGACACATTAAATGAAATGGACATGATTGACATATATAGAGCACTTCATCCTAAAACATCAGACTATACATTCTTTTCTAGTGTACATGGAACATTCTCAAGGATAGACCATATATTGAGACATAAAAGCAGCCTCAGCAAATTTAAGAAGATTGAAATCATACCAAGCATATTCTCTGATCACAAGGCTTTGAAATTGGATATCAACTGCAAACAGAAAGCAGGAAAAAACACAAATACATGGAGATGAAACAACATACTTTTCAAGAACGACAGGGTCAAAGAAGAAATCAGAGGAGAGATCAAAAGATACATAGAAACAAATGACAATGAAAATACATCCTACCAAAATTTTTGGGATGCCGCGAAAGCAGTTTTAAGAGGGAAATTTATATCATTACAGGCCTATCTCAAGAAACAAGAAAAATCACAAATAAATAACCTCATGTTACACCTTAAAGAACTAGAAAAACAAGAACAAGCGAAACCCAAGGTCAGCAGAAGAAAGGAAATAACAAAAATCAGAGCAGAACTAAATGAAATAGAGAACAAAAAGACAATAGAAAAAATTAATGTGACAAAGAGCTGGTTCTTTGAAAAGATTAACAAAATTGACAAACCCTTGACTAGACTCACTAAGATAAAAAGAGAGAAGACACTAATTAACAAAATCAGAAATGAAAAAGGGGAAGTTATCACAGACACCACAGAAATACAAAGGATTATCCAAGAATACTATGAAGGACTATATGCCACCAAATTTAATAACTTAGAAGAAATGGACAAGTTCTTAGAAACATATAGCCTTACACGGCTGAATCATGAAGAACTGGAAAATCTAAACAGGCCGATCACCAGTAACGAAATTGAATCAGTCATCAAAAACCTTCCCAAAATCAAAAGTCCTGGACCAGATGGTTTCACCAGTGAATTCTACCAAACCTCCAAAGAGGATCTAATACCAATCCTGCTCAAACTCTTCCAAAAAATTGAAGAAGAGTCAGTACTCCCTAACTCATTTTACGAGGCCAACATTACCCTGATACCAAAACCTGGTAAGGACAACACAAAAAAAAGAAAACTACAGACCTATATCTCTGATGAATGCAAATGCAAAAATCCTAAACAAAATTCTAGCAAATCAAATACAACAATGCATTAAAAAGATTATTCATCACGACCAAGTGGGGTTCATTCCCGGGGCACAAGGATGGTTCAACATCTGCAAATCCATCAATGTGAAACATCACATAAACAAAATAAAGGACAAAAATCATATGATTATATCAATTGATGCAGAAAAAAGCATTTGATAAGATACAGCATCCATTTATGATTAAAACACTTACTAAAATTGGTATAGAAGGAAAATACCTCATCACAATAAAGGCCATATACGACAAGCCCTCAGCTAATCTCATCATTAATGGTGAAAAGCTGAAGCCCTTTGCTCTACGTTCAGGAACACAACAAGGTTGTCCCCTATCACCTCTGCTTTTCAACATAGTGTTTGGAAGTCCTTGCCAGAGTAATCAGGCAAAAGAAAGAAATAAAAGGCATCCAAATTGGGAATGAAGAAGTTAAATTATCACTCTTTGCAGATGACATGATGCTATATATAGAAAACCCTACAGACTCCACCAAAAAGCTATTAGAAACAATCAATGAATACAGTAAAGTTGCTGGCTACAAAATCAACGTACAAAAGTCCATTGCTTTCCTATATACCAACATGAAATCTCAGAAAAAGAGATAGAAAAAACAATTCCTTTTGCAATTGCAGCAAAAAGAATAAAATACCTAGGAATAAACTTAACCAAGGATGTGAAGGATTTATATGCTGAAAACTATAAGACATTTTTGAAAGAAATTGAAGAAGACACAAAGAAATGGAAAGACATTCCGTGCTCATGGATTGAAAGAATCAACATAGTTAAAATGGCCATATTACCCAAAGCCATATACAGATTTAATGCAATCCCCATCAAAATCCCAATGGCATTTTTTAAAGAAATAGAACAAAAAATCATCAGATTTGTTTGGAACCACAAAAGACCCCGAATAGCCAAAGCAATATTTAAAAAAAAGAACAATACTGGAGGTATCACACTCCCTGATTTTTGCTTGTACTACAGGGCTACAATAATCAAAACAGCTTGGTATTGGCGGAAAAACAGACACATAGACCAATGGAATAGAATTGAGAACCCAGAAATAAAACCACATAAATATGGACAGATAATTTTTGACAAAGAAGCTAAAAACATACAATGGAGGAAAGACAGCCTCTTCAATAAATGGTGCTGGCAGAATTGGATAGCTACGTGCAAAAGAATGAAACTGGACTGCTATCTGTCACCACGTACCAAAATTAATTTAAAATGGATCAAAGACTTAAGCATAAGACCTGAAACAATAAACTGCATAGAAGAAAACATAGGTACTAAACTTATGGACCTTGGGTTCAAAGAGCATTTTATGAATTTGACTCCAAAGGCAATAGAAGTAAAAGCTAAAATAAACGAATGGGACTATATGAAACTTAAAAGCTTCTGCACAGCAAAAGAAACCATCGACAAAATAAAAAGGCAACCAACTGAACGGGAGAAGGTGTTTGCAAACAGTGCCTCCCATAAGGGGCTAATATCCAAAATATACAAGGAACTCATGCAACTCAACAACAAAAAAACAAACAACCCAATTGAAAAATGGACAGAGGACCTAAAGAGACATTTCTCCAAAGAGGACATACAAATGGCAAATAGACATATGAAAAAATGCTCAACATCGCTAATCATCAGAGAAATGCAAATGAAAACCACAATGAGATATCACCTCACCCCAGTCAGAATGGCTATCATCAACAAGACAAATAGTAACAAGTGTTGGAGAGTCTGAGTAGAAAAAGGAACCCTCATACACTGTTGGTGGGAATGAAGACTGGTGCAGCCATTATGGAAGACAGTGTGGAGGTTCCTCAAAAAATTACGAATAGAATTACCATATGACCCAGCAATCCCTCTCCTGGGTATCCACCCAAAAAATCTGAAAACATTTATACATAAAGACACGTGTGCTCCAATGTTCATTGCAGCTTTGTTTACGCTGGCCAAGACATGGAAACAACCAAAATGTCCTTCGATAGATGAATGGATAAAGAAGTTGTGGTATATATACACAATGGAATACTATTCGGCGTTAAGGAAAGATGATATAGGAGCATTTGTGACAACATGGATGGATCTTGAGAGTATAATGCTAAGTGAAATAAGTCAGACAGAAAAAGCAGAGAACCATATGATTTCACTGACATGTAGCATATAAACCAAAAACAACAAAAGAACAAGACAAACAAATGAGAAACAAAAACTCATAGACACAGACAATAGTTTAGTGGTTACCAGAGGGTAAAGGGGGTGGGGAGTGGGAGATGAGGGTAAAGGGGGATCAAATATATGGTGATGGAAGGAGAACTGATTCTGCGTGGTGAACACACAATGGAATTTATAGATGATGTAATACAGAATTGTACACCTAAAATTATGTAATTTCATTAACAATTATCACCACAATAAATTTTTAAACAAATAAAAGACTTCGCGTTAAAGAACCAGGCTACTATTGAATGATGGATTCAGAGCTGGGGGACCTAAGCTGTCTACCGGAGTGGACAAACTTTGCCAAGAGTAAAATATAAGGCCGTTGTTTCTCAGAACTTAATGAATACAGAGAAACCCAGAGAACTGGAGCCATGGAATGTCACGATGGAGAAAGCCGAGAAGAGGGTGACAGACCTGCTCAAGGTAACTGAGTAAGTTCAAGGTAGAGAGGGAATGAAAATCCAGGCCAGTGCGCCTCCCATTATCCCACCAAAGCCCCACTTACCTTTGTAAAGAGCAACAGTTTTAGTACGTCCACGTGTATAGGTACTAAGATTAAATTAATAAAATGTTCCTGAGTAGAGGGCAATGAAACTGATTAACTGATTGCATAAGTCACTTGTAATCAGTCTGTTAATTACTGGGTGTCACTGAATGTTCCTCAAGAACTGGGGGTTTTTCTCCTAACACATGGGCTCCGTAGCTTCCCTCCACTCCTGCCTACAACACTGTCATTTTGTTTGGTTAACTCTTTAGTTCCAGACACTACTGTGAAGTTCAACTTCAGCCCAGCCCTGGCCTGATATTCACATGTTCAGGTTAGCTGGAGGTGGACGAGCAGGGTCCTACGTGGTGGAGGCTTGTCCAACGCACTGGCTCAAGACGTTTATTGAGAAGCTTGAAGCAGAAGTATTGGGCTCCACCCTCCCGGCTCTGTCTCCCCATGTGGGTAGACAGGCTTTCTATGGAAGGAGGGGAAGAATTCCGACCAACGAGAAGCAGCTCAAGGACAGTGAGAGGCCCTTCATTTTGCTGTCTAATGTCTATTCCTCATCGGCATCTTTTTAGATCCTGAGGAAAGGGGACAGTTTTTACTGGGCCCACTTCCAGGATTCACCAAGGACCATCCAATCAGGGGGGTGTCCTTGTATCAGCTGAAAGACACGGTGAATAACATAACCGCTTTGAGCGTCTTCCCTTGGACAGTGGAGAACAAAATGCTGGGGCCTGGTCGATGCCGCGTTATCCAGGTCCTCTAGCAAGTTCCCTGCCACAGACTAAGAAGAGTTTTGAGATTACCTAGTCCAACTTTCTTGCCGTAACAGGTGAGAAAACTGAGGCCCAGAGAGCAGCTGTGACTTTCTCAAAGTCATAAAGCGAGAGAGCAGAAGACCCAGGGGCTCTGATTGCAGGTGGAGAGCTTTTCCCATGACCCTGCGCTCTCTCCCCAAAGCAACCCTCACAGCAGACTGGGCTGGCGGCCTGTGGCTGAGGGGCTCAGCCTTCACAACCCTTTCCTGTCCGGGCTCTCACTGCTACTCACCTTCACACTGTACCAGCCGAATCCTGGGAAGCAGCACTACGGGGCTCTGTGATGAGAGGTCAATCACACACTGGTACAGCCCCAAGTCCTGCCTCTGGAGCTCTGTCACTGTGACGCTGATGACGGCCATGGTGGGATCGTCCTCCAGGAGGTATCTCCCAACCCGGGCCAAGTTTTGGTCCGGGTTTCTCGTGTTCGTGCGTACCAGTGTCTCTGGGGGACCCTGGCTCCCCACCCGCTGCCAGGCCTTGAGGCTG
This sequence comes from Rhinolophus hipposideros, assembly GCF_964194185.1. Classification (NCBI taxonomy): domain Eukaryota; kingdom Metazoa; phylum Chordata; class Mammalia; order Chiroptera; family Rhinolophidae; genus Rhinolophus; species Rhinolophus hipposideros. Next base: position 97,929,909 of record NC_138049.1, on the reverse strand, counting down.
GAGTCATAGAGCATGATGTTGTAAACACAGGTTACGGTCAGGTTCCTTCCTTCTTGTAGGCATATTTGCTTCTCCTCTTCACCTACCGCTTCGAATCCTAGAATAAGAAGTCAAAGTGCTTCTCTGAGCAAAGGTTTCTCTCAGCATCCCCACACCCACAACCACACCACAGGTACAAGGGCACAGGTGAGAGTCCTAGTAGTTCCATCGAGCTTTTAGGACTAATTTACATTTCTGCAAATTGCTGTGAAATGGTTCAGCAGTATACACATATGTGGCGCAGATAAGGGAAAACAGCAATCATGGTTCAATGCTTGAATCTAGGTGAGGACTTTATGGTGGCTCTTCTATCAATATTTTGTAGATCGAAAAATTTTCATAATAAAAACGTTAAAAAAATGGAAAAAACACGTAACCAGTTTTACCACCCATGTTCTATTCTACTAGGGGTTCCCCAGACAAGTCCCCTACTTTCAAGTATACAGAACTTTATACTAGCTCCTGGTGTCACCCAGCTGAAGGCTTCTTCCCACTACTCTCCACCCATGTCCATCCCATTTGGGCCCAGAGGGAACGTACCAAACAGTTCCAGATAACACTAATCTCTCTCCCCTCAATGTTCAATGTCATTCATCACCTACACCTGGTTCCATCAGCAGGCTCATCAACGTCATCCATCATAACTTTTATTAAGCGCTTCCTAAGCCCGAAATACTGAGCCAAGTATTTTATATCAGCCTGCTGCTGATCGCTTAGGACAACCCTCTGATACAGGTACCTTTTACAAATGAGTACTTCTGAGGGGCTACTATTTATAAATGAGAGGTTAGGGGGTATCTTAAGGTCACATATGTAGAAAGTGAAAGAAATGGGATCTGAACCCAGCTCTGTCTGGTTCCAGCACCCTTATCCTCTTTTCTACACTCCCTCTCTGTGCCTTGGTGGGGTGGCTTCCATGGCATATCTATCGTCATATTGTCACTTGGCCCTTTTGTCATTATGGACCTTTTCCTCTGCGAATGCTCCTCCACCTCAGTGCCTCAGCATTCCTTTAAGGGGAGACCGTGCCTTATACCGCGTTACATCTCCCAGGGTATCAATCAGCACAAGAGCTTGTTTGGTTGATTTCACATAATTTTCTCAACTTCCAGCTTCTGTTTCATCACCCATTCCCTCTAGGTGAAGGTCAACCAGCACAGGCTACATTTATGCCTTCCTTTCCCCGTTCCCGCCTCTAACACGTACCCGGCTCCCATTCCAGTCCCTCCTAAAGAAGTGAGAGAAAATCACTTTCAGTAAGTACCTCTCCTCAGCCATCTACATCCCTCTCCCTGCCTCTCCTTACCTGAGATCCAGAGCAGCAGCAACAGCAGCCACGGCCACCCCCAGAGCCCTGTCCTCTCCATTCTGTCTGCTTCCTGGACCCACTGTGTGCTGGCTGTCCCGAGGGCTCTAGCAGTTGCTGGAGGATATTGGCCCACATCGGTGTTTTCCACCTTCCCTGACAGGCTTAGCTGTTATTTTGTAATTGAGAAACCCTGCGGGAAATGCAATGAGAGAGAACAGCTCAGGAAAATGCAGAAGAAGAAAGAGAAAAGAGATCCGCTGGTCTTGTGACAGCTTCCTTCCTGCTTTCACTTTCCTGCATATCCCTGTTGGGCAACATTCCATAGCACCCCATTCCCTACCATAGCAATTCTAGACCCACCCACCTGGTGTCCCACCTCTGCTCCACTCACTTCCGAGACATTCTCGTCACTGGACACTGGGCACTACATTCCCGCAAGCCCTCCTGCCACTCTCTGTGTGGAAGGAACTATCTGTAAATCTACATTTGGTTTTCCCTTCAAGGTCTGGTTCAAAGCTTCCTGATGATGTGCCTTCTTTAATCTTATTCCACACAATGATTCTCAAGTCTGGGCATGTGGCTGAATCACTCTGCAAGCTTGGCAAACGTAAACATGCCTGGGCTCCACCTCCAGAGACTCTGATTTGGTAAGTGTGGGGAGGGCCCAGGAATCTGCATTTTAACAAGCAGCCCAGGTGATGCTGAGACAAGTGGTCCAAATAAACGTTGCCTGTAACAGCTCTGTGTGAGGTTGGATGGGCCCCAAGGCATTCCTCAGGTACTCTGCCTGTGTATGAGGTGTGCGCTTCCCTGAGCCCCAGTCTAGGCATAGCCATGAACACCACAACTATAATGGTACTGGGGGTGGCTCCCATGGATCGGAGGCCTACTGTGTGCCAAGTGCTTTCGTCAGGTGTAATGATGAGCAGGGAAAAGAAGGAGGCGGAACATATGCTGCAATGGGGCTAATTAATTTATTTAGCAATACCTAATCAATTTATTTAGCAATATGCAATAGCAAAAGACAAAGGCAATAAATAGAATGTGCTAATGACAGAAATTAAAGGTGGTTAAGACTAAACTATATACATTGATACCAATGTCACGCCAAAGGTATACACACACTTATAAGTTTACGAGATCCCAACATATGTTTGCTGTTGATCAAAAAATCACTTGGCTAAATACACAAATGACATCAGTAAGGAGTATCCAACAGCAGTGATAAGCTCTATAGGATAGTACCTATTACAGATGATGCCGAAAGGTCATCAAAGTGGGGGAGAACAGCACTGGAAAAGTCACAAATCAAAACCTTGCCAGGTCTGTAGCTCAGAGAAACTCAGGGTCTCCCACACCGCTGCTTGTTAGTTCCCAAGAACGCTGCTGCTGTTGTTGCAGTTGTTGTTGTTAGAAGGCAGGAAATCTTCTGATGTTATAAGCTGCAAGCTGCATACAAGTTCCCAAAGATGCTAGAATGATGACAATCACCAATCCCTTGAGGCAAGTTCCGATCTCTTACTTTGAAACAATCCATCCCTAAAAGCAGTCCTGAAACAGCAAATCTTCTGAATAGCAATGTCTTGAAACAGCCATCAGCCAATCAACCCACCTGAGCTCTCTTATACATCTCCTTAGATGCACCCCAGAGCCAAGTTTCTTGTTCCCGCCTCCCCCTCTGGGAGTGGCCAGTACCGAGAGGGTCCTGCAGTTACTGGTATGAGTGCTGCCCATCTGGCCGAAAGGCTAATTCATCCGGATAAGCAGTATCTACTGTTTTTGCTCGGGATCATCAGCCCAAGGTCTTCCAAAGCCTGGCAATGTGCCTGTCATGTCGTCCTGATATAATTTAGCTACTTCTTCACTTCATCTATTGATGTGGGTGAAACAGACAGAACAAAGAGGGAATTCTCTCAATCCCTGATCAATCATTTCTTTAACCATAAGCTAACCATCACCTCACAGCAGACAGAACAACAAACATCATTTCATATCTCCCCTGCTCGGGAGAATGAGACCAAAGGGGGAATTTGCTCAACCCCTGATCACAGCACAGAAATCCCCTCACATGCAGGAACAGATAAAAGCTAATAGACAAAAGCTCACATCAACCAACAAAGGCAAGTTTTCCTCAACATCTACCCCACATCAAGTTATCTCAATCCTATCAGCTTTGAGAGGTTGTATAATAAATATTTGTCATCTTTTGGGTTTCAAGCAACCAATGCCTTTTCCATTTGGGGGATATGCCCAATGTGTGGGTCTGTGAAGTATGGAGGCAGGTATTCTTCCTGCCCCTTTCCCTGGCACCTATGGTACAGGCATGTCACTTGACCTAAGCTTGGCCAAATGCGTGATCTGCCCAGGCTTCTGGGTACGAAGGGAATGAGGCCAGAGGCAGGGCCGGCGGGAGATGACTGCACAGAGGCAATTTCACCACGAGTCCAGGAATCGTCTGGTGGCAAGTATGCGTTGGCTTCAAGCCTGCAGGGGCGCTGGCACCAACGCCAAGTTCATCACTTGACTGCCTTGCTATAACCTCCGCTGCGGCCTCTGCTGTCCACTCTCCCTTAGTTTCTGCTAGTTGCTCAACCTGGTCCTCCAGCCTTCTCATCAACTCTGTCAGCTACTGATATCCTTCTGGATTCCTTTGCTGTTTAAGATAGCCAAAATCAGATTCACTTGTTGTATCGAGAATCCTGACGTGTTGGTTATTATGCCCCACGAGGAAATGAGGAATATCTCCAGGATGAGGGAGAGAGAGCCTAACCGAGTCAGTTGAGGTCAGATACAGCACTTCAAGGAAGTTGCAGAGCGGGATTCAAACCCAGCTGCTGTTTAATCCTAAGGCCTGTGTAATAACCGCATAACACGATGGTGTCAGTCAAGGTCTCAGCGAGAAACCGGTGAGTCCCTGAAACTGGGTAATTGAGAAGTGTTTGATAAAAGTGTGGTAGAATTGGGGGAAACCAGTAAAGGATGCCTGGAGTACCCTGAAGCCAGCGACAGTGGGGAGTCATTACCACCTCTAGGCCTAGAGGGGAGAGGGGAGGGAGTAACTGTTGGTGAGGAGCTTGAAGAGACCTCCAGCAGAGGAATGCAGCCACTCCACAGACAGGGAGCCCAGAGGAGAAAATCCCTGCCCTCCTTCTCTTCCCATCCTCCTCTTTGCTTTCATGCGGCCCACCAGCTAAACGCAGCCAGAAGCTGGCAGGCAGGGGAGTATATTGATTCAGCCCACCTCGGACAGGTTCCCAGGCAGAGAGCAGGAAGGGAAAAGATGGAGATGGGCGTATTAGAGGTACAAACAGTTGAGCGTCCAACACAACCACTTGTCTTCCGTGTAGGGCATATAATTTCTCAGGCAAGTTTAATGCATTGGACTTAAACACGGCTTTTTCTATAATTAAGTTAAGCACGCAAGCACAGTAATTCATGCAGGTGGTTACCTCTACAATGAATGTGTCCTGGGGTTTGGTATGGAGCATGATGACTTCTCCGAACTTCATCCCCTAAATAAGCTTGAGGACCATTAAGAGAGAACCACACGCTATGATCCAATAGGTCTGGCGAGGCCCCCGGAATCTGCATTTTAAACAAATACTCCAGGAGACCCCAATGCGGCTGGTCTAAGGACTACAGTTTGAGAAACACTGCCCTGAAGCAGTCTGACTCTCCTCGGTAGCATTTAACAATGGTACCTCCCTCCCCCTGGCCTTTTCTGTCAACTTCCCAAACAGGAGTGACATAGAAACTGCAAAACTTCGGGTGCCACACAGGCAACCTCAGAAAGCCAACACTGCACGCTGTGTGGTTACTGCCTCTGAGCCGCTCGGTTCTCTTAGGCAGGAAAATAGATTGACTGAAATGAATAGTTTCTGGAACAAGTGTTTCTCAGAAAACATGAGTTCCCTTCACAGCTAATAGACTCAGAATTAGGGAATCAGAGATAATCTCTCTAAGGTCAGTGACATCTTCCTGAGCAGATGTTCAGAGCAGCTGTTCTCAGGTTGAGGAGGAAGTCCTTGGATGATGGCAGTGGGATCAGGACAGCAGGTGGGGGGACTGCACCTTAGCTCTCAGGTACCTTATTCACAGAAGCGGGGGGAAGTTCATGCTGATTGTAGGAACATGTTTTTCTAACATGAGATGGATGATGTGTGATAATGCGTGTTTGCTCTGGGGGAGTTTAGGATGAAATTGGCCTTGGCCATTGCTGAATTGTAATAGAAGGACCCATCATCTTTGCCCCACAAGTGGGACCCTTCTCCTTTAGAGCCAAAAGAGGTGGGAAACTGGAAAGTCTTGGTTTAAATGTGTTGGAGTTTGCAAGACACAGGTGTGTCTGGACACCTATTCCATGGGTGGTAATGGAAGCTGAAGGGGAGATATAGGGGCAGATAAAGGGAGAAAGAGGAAGACAGTGCAGAGCTAGGAGGACACATAAGGGGGAGCTTCCAGAAGCCTCATGGTGAGATCTTGTCACCCCACCATCCCTGCCCCTTGTGTGATACAAGGAAAAGAGGCACTCAGAGGCCTCTTTATAGGCAGAACCCCAGCTATTCTAGTCTATGTGTTTTTGACAGGCTTAGTCTTCAGTAAAGGAACTCTTTTGTTTTTGTTCCTGCCACTAAGTGGTGGCTTACTACTCATGTGGCCTCATTCTAGTCACACTTCTCTGTTTTCCCAGGGTTGTTCTGAGGATCCAGTGATGACATACACATTAGACAAATGATATTCTCTATCAATCCTAACCTTTAATCCTATCTCACCCTCCCAGTAGTTTCCCAGGATGCAGCATTCTGCTTAACTGGGTTTCTCTTTCTCAGTGATGGAATTCACACCATGGTGTCATGTCTTCTCCTCTTTCCATGGTTTTCAACACCCTTTTCTGGGATTGTTGGTAAGGGTCACAGATGAAGGGAGAAACCCAAGCATCTGATTCTAGAAGAAAGGGAGGCCCCAGTGTCCAGGAGAGCTGACGCTTCTGTCATGGAGCTCTGTCCAGGTCAGGCCAACATGCTATAGTCCAGGGCAAGGACCAAGGCAGACGTAGCAGCTGTGCCCTCTGTACCTCACGGCACCCACGAGACAGTGACAGTGACAAGCATTGTCTTTATTTAAGGCACATCCTGAGCCACTGGTGGGATGGAGGTCCAGGGCATGCTAGGGGCTGTATTGTCTCTTCTTTTTTTTTTTTTTTTTTTTTTTTTTTTTTTTTTTTGTATTGTCTCTTCTGATGGGACAAAGCACACACCCAAGGTGATTAGTGAAATGGGGGGAGTTCCTGGGGCCAGGAAGGTGGGATCCTGAACCTTCGAGACAATCTGTGTTACAAACCCAACTCAGTCATTGTCTCCCCCGACCCCTCTCCTTTTCCTTTGCATTCTTCTCCCAGCACAACTGTCAGATGGACAGGGATGAAGGTCACAGGTCATTCTTGTGGGTTCACGGGCCTCGATCCAAATGACCTCTGTGTGACAACCAACAGGACAGTGAAAACCAGGCTCTTACTCAGGATTCCACACACCACGCAGATGACAATGCTGATCGGAGAGATCCTGGGAAGAGAGAAGGTTTAATGCTGCTGCTGGCAATGGCGCTCCTTCATGCTTCAGTTTTGTGCTGCAAAAGGCCTTCACGCCCCTTATTCTATCTGCATAGATCCTTCTGGAACCTTTCCCCATACTGACGGCCCTGTGCTTTTAGTTTGCCCAACAGCCTACAACTACTGATTAGAAATATAGTTAGTAGAGAACACAGGGTCCAGAAGAGGCAGTGGGGTGGAAGGCCAGGCTAATTAAGCTCCTCTTCCTCCACTGTGATGAGTAGAGAAGAGAGGGGGGTCCAGAGCCAGGAAACCTAGTTTCTATTCTCAGCATCGTGACCTACTTCCTGGGAGAAGTACCTCACCTCTTTGGCCATCTATCAACTGAGAAGAATCCAATCTTTGTCAAAATCCCACCATGAATTTCTATAGATTTTAGCAAAAATGATTCTAAACGTCCTGTGTAAATGTCTGTAGATAACCTAAGAAAGGGACTAAAATGAGTGAGGATACTTGACTAGACTCAGTAGATACGGAAATGGATTATAGCACATCTAATCTGCATGACAAGACATGGGAACAAAAAGGAAAATGACTAGCAGTGAAACAAACTGAAGTCCAGAGACAGATCTAATGTTATGTAAGAATTTAACATCTAAGGAAATCAATCGGCAGCCCAGTAGGTAGACAAGGATTGCTTAGTAAATAGTCTTGTGGTACCTGGATAGCAATATGAAGAAAAAGTCATCTTTTCTACAATTTATACCATATAGCAAAATAATCCCCTTCCAAAGATGGACTAAAGATTTAAATGGAATTTTTTTAACATAACAGAAAAGTCACCAGGAAATAGAATCAAGCTCAAGAAAGGAATAAAGCAAAGCATTAATTTTAAAAATCGATACATTTGCTACACAACACTTAAACCGAATGTACAAACCAGCAAAGAGCAAATGACATAATGGAGATAAAAAACAGGAAACGGCCCTTTTGCATTGAAAACCACCTCCAGCCTGCGAAACTGTCCCCTGTCACTGGGAACTAGCTATCCAAAGTGGCCTGGTCAAGTTCAGCCATTGGTAGCTCTGTTGAGAGAGAGGAGAAAGGGCCTGCTGGCCAGCGCCTCTCTGGCCCTCCTCTGTGAGACCCCTGAGCTGTTTGAGCCCTGCTGCCAGAAGATCCCAGCTCTGGGCTCAGCTAACTCCACCTTCTCCCAACCTCTCCTGCCAGTGTCCCGCCTTTTCCCCTCCCAGCCCTTTAACTGATTCATTCACAGAGCTCCTGAGTGCATCCACTCTCAGCGACCAGCACAGGCCCTTCCGGAGACTGCACTGGGCTGCCAGACATGTGGGTTCCCATGACCCTCTGCAGGACTGAGCCAGAATTCCCCGTGTGGATCTCAGCGTGGTTATGACACCTTTTATGAGGCTTCCTTCTCTCCTGGCCCCTCTTCCCTAATGGTTTTATCTGTGATCACTTCCTAAAACATTTACACTTTTCCCACAGCCTGCTTCTGGGGAACCCACCCTAAGACAGAGTGACAAGTGGCTTCCTCTGAGGGGCCTCGCCATCCATCCCCAGTCTGGGAGTCTCATCTCTCACATCACCTGGTCAAACAACTCCCTGTATTAAATTACCTCCTTTTCAAACAGCTCAGCGGCTTCTCATTCCTGACAACTGTGACTGAGAGACTCGTTTGTAACTAATTAACAGATGAAGCTAATAGATAAAAGGGGTACAGGCTCCAGTAGGAATGCGGGCAAAAGTTATGCTCTCTCATTCACATACTGGAAAATCAAAGTAATGACTAAAGAAAAATGTTGACTCTCACTAGATCATTTATTTTATGTACTTCCCCCAAATTTAATGAGCACCTACTATGTACCAGGCACTTAGGCTGGTGCCAGTGAAACAACAGCAGGGAGAAAAGGCACCTCTACCTGCAAGGAGCTTATGGTCCACAGTAATAGAGAAATTGAAGCAGGTACAGGTTCACATCTGTTTTGGCAGGAAAATTTTAGAAATGCTAAATCCTTGTAAGCAAGCCTGCAGTCTCACGGCTTCACTTACGCCTTATGGACCACACTGTAAATTGTTTCCAATTTTTGGAAGACCATTTGGCAATATGTTTACAGAGCGATATACATGTTCAGATTCTCTCAATGGGAATTTCATTTGAATAAATGATTTTTAAAAAGACAAAGACATCTACAAGAATATGTTCATCTCAGAGTTAATAATATAAAAAATGAAAACAATATCAATGTCTAAAACAGGGAAATGATCACAGAAGTTATGGCTTCTCCGTTGATAGAAAGTATGCATTTGTTGAAATTCTCGTTACAATGACTAGGCAGCAACATCAAAGAATAGTTTTCACAGAAAAATGATAAAAATCTTTATAATTAGAATTACTATTATGTTAAAATATGTATAAACATGAGTAAAGACTAGAAGAGAATATGGAGAAAAAGGGACGTGTTAGATGAGTGAGACTATGGAGAACATCTCTTTCTCTGCTAACTCACTATTTCCTGATAAACACAGGCTAAGATGAATCAACGTGTGAGGATAAACTGTAAGGGGAGTGTGCATGCAAAGTTGATGGTTCTTCGCTTTGCCTGCACGTTAAGAAATCTCCTGAAGATCTTATAAAAACTGCTGAGACCAGTCCAGCCCCACCTCCCAAAATCCTGATTCTGTGAGTTTGCAGTAGGGTACAGACAACGGTACAAAAAACAAGCCAAAGCAAAAGCACACACTTCAGGTAATCCTAACACAGCAGCTGCTGAGAACCGTTCATCTAGGTCAGCACTTCCACCTCTGGCTTCCTAGCTTCCCTACTATGTAGACAGGGACACTGAGGCCAGAAAGTGTTCCTGACTCACTCAAAGTCACTCAGCCCATCAACTGCCTGGCATTAGAATCAAAATGTTTTTCCACTACACCATTAGGCCCCGGGCTTGGCTGAGGCCCGTTGGAATTCTGCAAAGATGCCATTTCCCTCTCCTTCCTCCTCTGGCAGGTAAGGAAACACACACACAAGGTGAGCTGGGGAGAGTGGCAGCCTCACCAAGAGCCTCCTCCTCACTCTGGCACCACCTCCTTCCTCCCCTGGGAATTTCCACTAGACTGAGGTGACTCAAGTCTGCTCCCGAGCTCCCCCGCCCCCCTCCTCCACTCCCCACATCCTCTCCGCACGTGGACTGGGGATCAAGGAGCTCGGTGTCCAAACCAGGGCTCCGGAGACCTGGAAGCCATACCTGATGGCATCTGTCCTTTGTGTGGGGTTGACTCCGAGGCCAGGAGAGGAGAGGCTGGCAGTTACCATGGGCAGGAATTGAGTCACAGTTCTGGGGCTGGTATGGAGAATGCTCTGGGACTTGGGGGTGACATGAGGAAGGGTGGGAAGCTGAGCCTTGTTCTGGGAAGGAGTTTTGTCTGAGGCAGGGGTATCCGAAGGATCTGCAAGAAGACACGTTAGATGGCTGGGTGGATGGATGGATGGATGGATGGATGGATGGGTGGATGGATGGATGGATGGATGGATGGATGGGTGGATGGATGGATAGCAAGGTAAATAAAGCTGAGGAGGAAAATGAACATGACCATTCATGAAACAAGGTTTTCTTTTGCTAAGATTTAAAAAATTGTATGGCGTCAGCCTGGGTCAGAGATAGGAAACAAGAAAAAAAAGAAGAAGCAGGCCGGCCCGGTGGCTCAGGTGGTTAGAGCTCCATGCTCCTAACTCCGAAGGCTGCCGGTTCGATTCCCACATGGGCCAGTGGGCTCTCATCCACAAGGTTGCCAGTTCAATTCCTCGAGTCCCGCAAGGGATGGTGGGCACGGCCCCTGCAACTAAAGATTGAACACGGCACCTTGAGCTGAGCTGCCAGTGAGCTCCCAGATGGCTCAGTTGGTTGGAGCGCGTCCTTTCAACCACAAGGTTGCTGGTTCGAATCCCTCAAGGGATGGTGGGCTGCGCCCCCTACAACTCGCTACAACAACTGGACCTGGAGCAGAGCTGCGCCCTCCACTACTAAGACAGAAAGGACAACAACTTGAAGCTGAACTGATTGGAAGGACAACAACTTGACTTGAAAAAAAAAAGTCCTGGAAGCACTCACTGTTTCCCTATAAATTCCTGTTCTCCTTTCCCAATAAATAAATAAATAAATAAATAAATAAATAAATAAATAAATAAATAAATTTTAAAAAAAGGAACAAGCAAAGGAGGGAGAGGTGAGAGTAAGAAAGAGGAAGAGGAAGCAATTTTCTATTCATGTTATTAGAAACGCACTTGCCTGCTATTTGTCACCAATCCATAGTGCCCCCACCATCTTCAGGAATAATTCCCTACCATTCACTCTGCCTTTCACTCACCTCTACCTGTGGCATACTGCTTCACAAGTCACCTTTTACTGATAGAGCGCATACCACCTTATCTTCCTTAGGTTTAGAATTCCCCAGGTGCTAGGAACATGAACTGTCTCTCTTTCTTCTTTCTTCCTTAATTCACCTGATCAGCACCTACTTGGGGCCTACTGGGAGCCAAGCACCATCAGTTGCTAGAGATGCAAAGCTGAGCAAGGCACTGACCCCTCCCTCAAAGTGCTCAGAGATGAATACGAGAGACAGTTAAGTAACTGGCCACTACTGCCCAGTGAGATACCGCGGTCCATGAGAGGGACACAAAGTGAACTCTGGAGCCGTCCTACCGATGGACCCCAGCCTCAGCATCTCCTGCGAGCAGATCAGAAATGCACAATCTAGGTCCCACCCTACACCTATCGCATCAGAGTCTGTATTTGAAATAAGATCCCCAGGTGATTTGTGCCCACAGTGAGGTCTGAGAAGCACTGCTCTGTAAGCACATAGGAGGGTCATGAAATGCATCTTTGGGAGGGGGTGAGTGGATCACAGAAGCTTCCCAAGGGAATGCCTTCTACCTGGAGACCTGAAGAATTAGACTAAATTATCCCAAATGTACCACTCACCCTTCACTGTTCCCCCACTTCCTACAACAGCACCCCAAATTAAGAATCTCATCCACAGAAACCACTTCTCACTGTTGGACGAAACGCCTCTCAAATGAGAGGCAAGGAGCTTCTGAGAGAGAAACAGGCTGCCAGCAATCCTGAGCCACAGCTCTGCTGGTGCTACCACACTACCCCAACCCCCATCCTCTATCGCCCAGGCCCAGCTCACTCACCTTTGGTCACCACCAGGCGCACAGGATGATGAAACAGGATGGGGGGGTCTTTGGCTTTGGGATGCTGGTCAATCACACACTGATATAATCCCGAGTCCTCCACTCGAAGGTTGGTCATGCGGACGTGCAGTATGCCTTCATCTGAGATTTCTTCTAAGAAGTACCTCCCCACCTGGACTTCACTAGGCCCCCCGGAAGATTTGTCTATTAATGCCAATGTCAGGCGTTCCCCTCCATCGGTCAACCTCTGCCACGCTTTCCGGCTGTTGAGGTACTGCCAGATGGAGAAGTAACAGTTCACATTAAAGGTCTGCCCCTCTCGTAGGATAAACTTATCTTCGGCTGATTTAGCTGCAGCTTGGAGTTCTGTAAGTAGGGAATCAGAGTTAGGCTCTGTGAAGAATAACTTTCCTCTCCTTGGAAAAAGAAGAGAGGAAACACCTCTGTTTTCTTATTCAATCACCCACTTTTCAGACTAGATTCTTAAGTCCTCCAGCAAAGATGCAACTTTCCATACAAACCAGCACCAGGCCCCAGGTCTTCATTGTGAGTAGTTTGTTTTTGTTTTGTTTTGTTTTGTTTTTTTAACTACAAGAGAAAGGCTGCCTATGGTTCTTGCAAATCAACTTTTATAAATCAGTGTTTTTGAGAGGAAGAAATTGCCTGATTGGAGATAGAACATGAGGTGAGTTTAAGACCATGAGTGACAGGGGCATAATCGAAGGGGAAAATTATAGAAAGACATACAAGGTGAAAAGTGGAGGTGAAGACATGATCCTAGCGGAGAGTGACCTCTCTGAACACCTATAGGAACTTCATCTAAGTTAGGGGAAAGAGATTAGTTCAAGAGACTATTGGAAAAGCAGTGAGGAAGCCATGTTGAGGATACAGTGGACATTGATAGCTGACTTTCTGGTATCCTCTGGGCCTTCCTTGAGTATCAGAGCACCTCTTTCTCAGGAGATCCACCCTCTGTGGCTTTACTGCTGGAACTGCCCACATTCATAAGGATGGACACACCACACAGTCTCAGCCAATTGAAGAACTACATCACCCTGGCCGCTGTGATTGCTTTAGGAATTGGCAAATGACTGAGGCTGTACCAATCAGAATCCTCTCTGGGGCTGCTGCACCTTTTAAAAGCTATGCTTTTTCTTGTTGGTGTTGATAAGTCAGTGGATCCTCTTACTGCAAACACGCACTGTGATCCTTGGATGGCAGCTCCCAGAGTGCACATTGAAAAACGCCAACAGCTGCCTCTTTGGTGGAGCCCCTTGTGCACTCAGCACAGATGCCCTGCATGCCCATCCCAGGACGGGCCAAGAACTCCAGCAGGCCCAGCCTACCTCAGCCTGACCTTGCGAAGGCCCAGCTCAAGGACTCCTGAGGGTTTTGAAAATGAAGCCATGCTGAAAGGCTGATTCTTCTAGGACCAGACTCCAGTTTCTAAGGAAACCTTGAAAACACACTTCCTGGTGATTCCCATGAACTCTAGTCAGGAATGCCACTCCAAGAGACAGGTGAGCAGAGGCTAAGGGTCATCTTAAACCAAGTCTGGTTCCCTCGTTCATTCCTTCGTTCATCTCTTAAATTAACATTATAGATCAATTATTTGCGAACTCCATGGGCAACGTGGTTGTTATGGCCTGAATGTTTGTGTCCCCCACGATTCATGTGTTGAAATCTGAATCCCCAATGTGACGGTGTTAGGAGGGAGAGGATTAGGGCATGAGGCCTTTGCCATCATGGACAGGGTCAGTGCCCCTATGAATGAGGCCCAGAGAGCGCCTTTGCCCCCTGATACCAAGTGAGGACACCATGAGAAGTCGGGAGTCTGCAAGCTGGAGGAGGGATCTCACAAGAACCCCCCCATACTGGCACCCTGAGCTCGGACTTCCAGCCTCCAGAACTGTAAGAAATAAATTTCTGTTGTTGATAAGCCACCAGTGTGTAGTATTTTGTTATTGCAGCCCAAGTGGCCTTAAACAGTAGGCGTTCCAGGAGACTGAGATTGCCTACAAATTTGTCTACCTGTTGTGAATGGAGACAGTAAGAAATTAATGTTGATGTGCTGTCTGTGTACCATTTTTTTCCACCATTGCCAGGAGTTCCTTATAATATGTTAACTGAAAAGATTACCAAATATCACTTATTGTTAAGTGCTTAACATACTATCTCGTTGAACTTTCATCACTTTATCCTTTCATCTTCATAATTTATAAGATTGATACTGCTATGATTCCTGTTTGAGAGTAAGGAAATCAAATCACAGGTTATTTAATAAATCAGAGGTTAGTGACTTGCCCAGGGTCCCACAGTGGAAAGTGGTAGAGTCACGACTCAAACCCAGGTAGCCTGACTCTAGTGTCAGCCCTAAACCTCTATACTCCATGGCCCCCAATACCTGTCTGGTTGGAATTAGAGCAGTCCAGCCCAAGTGTGAATAGGTGTCTAGTGACAACGTTCCCTGGGATGCAGGAGCTAGAAGGAGCTTTTAGTTAACCAGTAACTTACCCCCATAGTACGCAACAAAATGTATACCGTTGGTTTTCTCTCACACAAGTACACAACCATCACCCCTCCCAGTTCTCCTTTTGAAAAACATGAATAAGACACAAGGAAATGTACTCATACGTGAAAAACAAACTTCATCTGCCCACTTGGATTATCACCCCAGCTCCAAGGGGACCCAAAGTAAGTTTTGTGTGTGAGCTCTGGAAGGCGGTCGTCTGTGACCTAGCTCAGGTGGTGGGTCCCCAGAAAGCACCCTCTCCCTGTGGCCTTTCCTGTCTTTCCAAGGCAAACCTTACTATTAACTCACTATTGACATTTTCCCTTTCTCTGCTTATTTTCCCAATTTGTTCCTAAGGATTAGGAAGAGGAGCAAGTAAAGCCCCAAAGGCTTCCATTTTTACTGAAGGGATGAGCTATGCAATAAGAGGGGAGAAGGAAGGGCCTGGAGATGGAGCAGCCTGAGCAAAGCACCTCCCACCCCCGCAGAGGGGAGACCTGGGAGCATACCCTCCAGGAAAGAGGGTGGCAGGTCTCTTTTGTTCACCGCTGTGTCCTCAGCAGGAGCATATTTCCTGGCCCAGAGGAGAACCCTGGGAATTATTTCTTGAGTGAATTATGTCCTTTGGGTTTAATAAGCTGTCAATAGCAAAAGCACCATGATGGAATATAAGGCAAAAACCTTCAAACTCCAGTAAAAGTATTATAGGTCATGTCAAGTTTCGATGTACTCTATCGTTTATCCCATCCAGGGTTTTTCACATTTCTAACAACATCAAAATGCACAGACAGCCTGTTTCCCCATCCCCTTTTATTTCTGTTCTCAGGCCCTGTGTGTTCCCGATTCTGCTAAGTCTGAGTAGAGAAACCCAGCTTGGCGTAACTATTGGCTGGCTCTGCCTCTGGCAGCCATATCCCCTGGAGCTTCAAAACCAAAGGGAAACCTTTCTCATGGTGGGACACCCTGAGGTCCTAGGCAGAGGCCTCACCTGCTCACGTCTCTTTCTCTCCTTACCTGAGATGAAGAACACGCAGAGCAGCACCTGGAGCCTGACCTTTCTCATCCTTCATGGGCACCAACTCCACTGCCACTGTGCCTCCTGGGACAGCTACAAGGCGATACCCTAACCTAGAGGCTCCAGAAAGTTGCACAACAGGATATGATGCTATTCCTGGGAGGTTCTGTTTTCATCACTGGTTGCTTTGGCTCCAGACGTCAAAGACAACGTAGAAAACCAGAGACAGCCTCAACTAAGCTTCTCCAAACCCCAGTTTCCTGTTTCCTGGGGATAATGACAATTAACTTTTCAACGAATCTCACAAAATTGTAGTGAGAATAGTACTTTTGTGTTACCAAAAGTAAGGTGTTAATATTATCAGGGGAATAGAGGGCCACCTTGCTTTCCTGAAGCCCACTCTCCATTCCCGTCCAGTTCAGCCTAGGTAAGGAGTGCCAGGCACATAGAGGGACAGATTGGATAATAATATCTCATTTTTAGGGTTTCTATGAGGACTAAAAGAGGTCCATATGGAAAGTACTCAGCACAGTACCAAACACACATATTATTGCTACATCCTGTCCCTTCTCATACCTTCCTTTTTCCCTTGGCTTTTCCTGATGTGAGGCTCCTCGTTACCAGGATGGCTCACACTCCACACTCGCCCTCAGCATCCTGTCACAGACATGGCCTGGGGGCTCACAGAGGTGTCAGAGACCCAGAAACAATTCGAGAGGACATTAAACAAGAATAGACCTAGATGAAAAAGCAAAGAAACCAGGGTGATATAGGTCAGGAGAGTGATGAAAGACGAAAAAAACCCAGCAGATTCCATACTGGAAGCAGTAAAGGCAGATTTGATGCTGTGAACAATCAAATGAATAACAGAGAAGATTCACTTCAGAAATTTTCCCAAATATAAAACGAATACATTTTGAAGAGCTCAGAAATAAATTGGAGGATAAGTCATAGAAATCCAACCTACACATAATCTACAAATAAAATGTTGTTGAAATTGAACATATAATACAATTATATGTATATGTATGTGGAACACAAACGAGAATAAAAATGTATATTTTTTAAAAACGTTAAGTATAGCATATTGACTCTAGTTAATAATACTGCATTGCATACTTGAAAGTTGGTAAGAGAGGAAATCTTAAAAGTTCTCATCACAAGGAAAACAATTCTGCAATTATGTATAGTGATGGATGTTAAATTGATTTCTTGTGGTGATCATTTCACAATATATACAAATACTGAATCATTATATTGTACACCTGAAACTAATATTATGTTGTATGTCAACTATGCCTCAGTAAAAATTTTTTAAAAAATCTTTCTACATTTGAAAAGAAATCTGTAATTGGGGCTTGAGAGAGTTCAACATGGGCAAGGAAAAATTAACGAAGTAAGACCAAGTCTAGAAAATTTCCACATGAAACCTATTAAATTTGAATAAAAAGACTTCTGCTGCTAAACAAGCAGGAGAAGGGGGAAAAACAAACAAACAAACAAACAGATTTCTCCAAAAGCATTGAAAGGAGCAGGACTTTGATTTCTTTTCTGAATGAGAAATACTATGGCACAGTGGGATGTCCTGTAAAGAACATTATGACTCTAAATTTATACTCAAACTGATTGCTGTTTGAGTATGAAAACAACTCAAATCATGTCTGCAAATTAAAAAAAGATTCTAAGGGTAACTTTTTAAATTAAAACTGTTGAATGTAACAATTTATAAAATATAGACAATAATGAAAAGATTTAAATCCTACTTTTACACCCTTCAGAGAGCATTACATTTGTGAATGAAAAGGGGGCAACACAGGCCCCACAAGCCCAGTGACCCCACAGGATGGTCTGGTCCTTAACTCCTAACTGGGTAGGTCACAGTGGGTAGACACATCCCGGGCCTATAGCTTCCTTAATAAAAGTTTCATCTTTATCGTAAGCATGCCCTGTCTATTGTTCTTGTACATTTAGGGTTACATGTCTTTGGAATGTCAGAGTAATTTTCACTTCCAGACCCCTCAAACTCAGACCCCCTGGCAACAGAGTGCAAAGACACCCAAACTCCCTGTTGTTGGTTCTCATTGCCCACATATCTCTATTTGCTGTAATGTCACATGTTAACTACTTTGTGCCCATCTATGTAAAAGAAGTGTGTATTTTTCCATTTTACTTTTTATCCCATCCTAGAGATTTCTCCACTTTGCTTTCTCCAGGCTCCTTAATCTATCTACCACTAATAGATTTCACGTAACCGCCTTATTTTTCCTCTTTTGAGTCTAAATATATAAAAAGAAATCTAAAATGGCCATTCTCCAAAGCACTTTCTCAATCCGTGGAGATCTTGCTTCTCGGCAGGTCCCCAAAATCTTGGTTCAAATAAATTCTTGTTAGGGCTTTCTACAGGTTTGGACGTTTCTTTTGTTGACATAGTTATGATTTTCCTAAAGTTCCCTTTCTTTGTTCTTTGTTCTATAAATAATATAGAATTCTTTGTTCTATAAATAATATCGGACACCAGGCTTCCAACTATGCTTGGATTGAAATCTGCCAGACCCACGGTTTGACTTTCTTGTTTGGCCCACCGGAGGGAAAGTAGATATAGGGGTTTTGAAATTTCTGACTCAGAGAGGAGCCCACGTGAGTCTTACAGGGATGAGTCAGATTACCACAGTTCATTTAGCAAATCCCTTTTCTCACAACAAACACCTCCCACACCTAAGTGAATAATACAACACTTTCTCATTTTTTGTGTCTTCTCAGACGTTGTTTTGAGAATCAAGTTCCCGGAAGATTAAGAGGAAAACAATTTTTGTTTGTTTCAGCTCTATTAGTTTTTGCTTCGTGGACAGTTGACCCTTAAACAACACGGGTTTTAACTGCAAATGTCTACTTATATGCAGATTTTTTTCAATAAATACATATAGCATGTAAATGTATTTCCTCTTCCTTGGGATTTTCTTAATAACATTTTCTTTTCTGTAGCTTACTTTACTGTAAGAATACTGTATGTAATACATATAACAGAAAATATGTGTTAATCGACTGTTTATCAGTAAGCCTTTCAGTCAACAGTTGGCTATTAATGTTTGTGGAGTCAAAAGTTATACATGGATTTTCAACTTCACAGGAAGTCAGCACTTCTAATCCCCGTGATGTTCAAGGGTTAACTGTACTTTCAGGCTCTGTTTTTTCCTCTTTCTCTAAAGCGGTTGTAGAAGTTTCTATCAGCCAAGTCTCTAAATAACTTCACTGAGCAGAGATTTGATGGCTCATTTGCATCAGAAATGAGATATGAGGGGCAAAATTTTGTTGGACCAGACCAGTGAGATTCCGAAAGGCAGAGGGAAAAGGATGTTCCTTCTCACAATCTAGCCCATTCTATTACAATGCTAATATTTATTCAAGCATTGATAAGTTAATGTCAGCAATAGATTTGTTTCCTTACCTTTTCATTTGTGTTTTAGGAAGAAACAGCCTGTTCTATATTTTGACAAGTATACTCATACATAGGTGTAGAACAAATGGGAACTGTGTGAGGACTATACTTATTCTTCCGCGTTCTTAGCCCCAAAATCTTGGCATTTATTTTGTGGTGTTTGTCTAGAGTATCCTCCTATAAGTATGACTTTAGTAAACTGCAAAGAAGCAATTCTGTTCCAACCTCAGGATGAAAACAGGGAGAGCATCTAATAACTTTGAGGGGAAATTTCATATGATGAATGAAAGGGAGAATGCTGACAAGAACAAGTTTTTGAAGCTTTATCTAAAATCCTCTTAGTACTTTATTCCATTGGTCAGAATTACCTATATCTGTGTATGTCTGTGTGTATGTGCGTTATAATACATATATGTGCATTATAATATATGTGTGTACATATATGTATATATGATATATAGTATTTATAGTGCCAAAAAAGTATACACATTTTAAGAAAGGAAAAAACTGTATTAAATGTAATACTCAGTATATACCGACAACAGAAGATGAATACAAGTCACATTTGACGTCTGCAATGACAAGAGGTGCTCAAAGTGGTTCCCATCAGCGTCCAGACACTCCTGATGACGGTGAACTACTGCTTGAGCATAGATAACATCACTTAAAATGTGTATACATTTTTTGGTACCCCCGGTATATGCATGTATGTATGGTATATATTAGATCTTTAATTTAGACTCGGTCCCTAATATATGCCAGTATTAATTTCTTTGACCATAATATATTTTAATTTTGAACTCGGTTCTCAAAAATATTTAGATAAATATATTTATTGCCCCAGTTTTAGTCCAAAGTTTATTAAAAATCTCATAAAATATGACTAGATTATCGTCAACAATCAATTCAATTATCTGAAGAATTATTATAGAAATATTACACTTTTAAATTTTTACCAAAAGGTAAATGATAAAGTGGAATGATAACACCAGTCCACGCAATTTTCATTTTTATATGGATTACAAGAACCAATTTTATACAGACACCAGTTACTTATACAATAACCAGCCTCACAATGGCTACTTTAAAATTTGTCATAAAATTTTTTAGCCATGTAAGTTTTAGTAAGAAAACACTGCCATTCATTCCACAGTAACTACACTATTATCACAAAAATGAACACAAACTCACTTTTTAAAGAAAAAGGGTTTTAAAAATCAGTTTAACAAAATTTCCAAACTCAGACCTGTTTTTAGTTCCCTAATAAAACAACAAAACCATATCAAAATCATATCACAACCTTGTATAAATCTGAAGTCACCACTAGAGGGAGCAATTTTCCTAGTTTATCTTTGGATAAGCTTCTGTAACATCACAGGCCTACTTAAGTGGGCGTTGGCATTCTACCGGGCCAGCAGTTTTTGGACTCTATCTTCAGCCTCAATATTCAAAAAGTTATATCTTTTATCTTAATAACATCTTTCACACTAAAATAATTTTAGCCTAGAATATTTTTTTTTTCTTAGCAGCTGGCATTTGCAAGGTCGGCCCATGGAAGCACAAGGTTGCCTTCTGGCCTGGCTGAATCTTGATTTACACACAGAGTTTATGATCTAGGGAAATCCCAAGGATATGAGGTTTCTCTATGAATGAGTTGTAGGTCTAGTTCTGATTCAGTTAGAATTAGCCAGCTCAATATAACAGAAAACTCCAGTAAAGGTGGCTTAAGCAAAATGGTTTATTATCTCTCACTAAAAAAGTTCCAAGACAGGAACCTCAGGACTGCTATGGTAGTTTTGTATCCTCAATTACTTTGGTTCCTTCTCTCCATCCCAGTTCATGATCTCTAAATTCCATCATCCTGTGGGCCAAATAATTGCTGGAGCTCCACTCATCACATTTGTGTTCTAGGCAGCCAGAATTTGTGTCATATATACTTCCTTAGCTTCAGTGGGTCTCCACCTCTGCTCTGGGGTATTGGGACTTCTTACCCCTACCCTAGTGGCTTGATGCTTTTGTTCCACAGAGGATAAATGTCTATTTCCCACACCTTTTCTCCAGGTTCTCACTGAGGGAGATTCCCTGCCTTCCGTCTTTCTCATGAGCAGCTAGAAAAGAGATTGCAAGTGGGTTTAAACACTCCTTTCATGTCTTGGGATCTCGGGGTTCGACACTGTCATGCTAGCCTGCACTGACCACTGACAAGTTGTTAAATCCTAGCTGAATTGTTCGGACCCACTTGTTTGTATTCTGCATCTCTTCCTCCCTTTCTGCTAGACAGGTGAGCTGGTGCTCACATCGCCAAGTCCCCTTGGAGTGGCTTGTCTTTCCTTGGATTTTATGTTACTTGGTTGCCTTTCAAATTCAGTTCTCTTACAGGTTCAGGAAGAGTTATGATTTTGTCATTTACCTGTCCTTTTCTTCTTGTTCAGATGGGAGCTCTACTCGCTTGAGCTTTCTACATTCTAGGCATAAACTGAACATGAGAGGCAATATATGAAGGTGTAATAGCTGAGAATTTTCCAGAGCTATGAAACGTCATTAAGCCACAGATACCCATTATTATACACCAGGCAATATAAACAAAAAGAAATCCGCATCTCAGCATATTGTCAAGAAACTGCAGAACCCAAAACAGAGAGGAAGCAGCAATCAGTTATGAAGAACTTTTAATAGGCTTCTCAAATGCAACAATGCAAGCCAGAAAGTAAAAGAATAATGTCATAAAAATGCTTGAGAAAAGTAACTGTTAAACCAAAGTTGTATACCTAGCAAAACTGTCAATAGTGAGAGCTGTGTTCAGTAGAACTAGGTTCAGCTATAAAGAATAGAAAGACTCCAAATAGCAGGGCTTAGAGGTGTATTTCCATCTCATGTGAAATTTAGAGCTGTGCTGTCTAAGGGGTGGATGGTGCTGTGCTCCACATAGTTCTCAGGCTCTGGCTTCCTTCCGCTCAATATGCTACTATCACCAAATGTGGTACTTATACTCATGATCCAAGGCAACACTCACAAATTCAAAATCCCTTTTCTTGAAAGAAAATGGTAGCCACCAAAGATGAAAGTAATCTTTGTATAAAATAAAACTTTGGCTGTGTGTCAGCATGTAACATATATTATGAAATGCTATTTGTCTGAGGCATACACAATGCTGGGAGCTGTGGTTCCAAGTCTAGAGAAAGAACCTGGCCTGAACTTACATCCTGGTGGTGGTGGGACTAGAACCAGGGCCTCTGTCTCTTTCCCATTAAACTGTAGAGCATCTGAAAGGATAGCAACGCTGTTGTCTACTAGTGTGTCCAGGCTTGAAGACACTTCCTCAACCATCATCAGTTACTTCCATCCTTCTAAAACTCTCACGAAGCACTGCCCCCTACATGCTCCTAACTGGTCTGCTCCATATTTCATAGTTGCTATATTTTATTAAAACATTTTGTATCTATATCCATGAGAGATATTGGTCTGTAATTTTCTTGTGTGTTTTCTTGTAGTTGTCTTTGTGTGGTCTTGGTATTAGGATAATTCTGGCCTCGTGGAATGAGTAAGGAATAGTCTCTCTGCTTCTGTCTCCTGGAGGAGATTGTGGGAAATCGGTATAATTTCTTCTTTAAATATTTGGTAGAAGTCACCAGTGAATTCATCTGAGCCTTCTGTTTGGAAAGGTTTTAATTGTTGATTCAACTTTAATAGATATAGACCTATTCAGATTGTCTGTTTCTTCTAGTGTGAGTTTTGGCAGATTATGTCTTTCAAGGAATTGGACCATTTCATCTAGGTTTCAGAAAGACTGCTTTTGGTTTTATTAAGTTTCTCTACTGAGTTCCTGTTTTCAACTTCACTGATTTCTGCTTTAATTCTTATTATTTCTTTCCTTCTGTTAACTTTGGGTTCTTTTTCTAGCATTCTAAGATAGAAACTTACATAAGTGGTTTTACATCTTTCTTCTTTTCTAATATATGCATTCAATGCTGTTATTTTTCCTCTAAGCACCACTTTCACTGCATCCCACAAATTTTGATAAGTTGTGCTTTCATTTAGTTCAAAATATGTTTTAATCTCTTGGGATTTCTTCTTTTAGAAGTGTGTTGTTTCATCTCCAGGTATTTTCTCTTTATCTTTCTGTCATTGATTTCTAGTTTAATTCCATTGTGATCTGAGAACAGACATTATATCATTTCTATTTTTTAAATTTGTTACTATGTGTCTTATGGCCTAGGATGTGGTCTATCTTGGTGACAGTTCCATGTGAGGTTAAGAAGAATGTGTATTCTGCTGTTGTTGGATGAAGGAGTCTATAGATGTCAATTATGTACCGCTGACTGATGATGTCGTTAAGTTCAACTATGTCCTTACTGATTTCCTCCTGCTGGATCTGTCCGTTTCTGATGGAGGAGTGTTGCAATCTCCAACTATGGTAGGAGACACATCGATTTCTCCTTGTTCGGGGAGTTTTTGCCTCACATAATTTGACAGTCCCTGGTTAGGTGCATGCATGTTAAGGATTGTTATGTCTTCTTGGAGAATTGATCCTTTTGTCATTATGTAATGCCCTTCATGATCCCTAATAATGTTCCTTGCTTTGAAGCCTGCTCTGTCTGAAATTAATATAACTACTCCTCTTTTAAAAAATTAGTGTCATTATTGCTTTAATGTCTCTTCCATTCCTTTATCTCTTTCTTTTCCTTCTGGTATTTCTTCGCATGCATGTTATACTTTTTGTAGTTGTCCCATGGTGCTTGGATATTCAGTTCTGGTTTTTTTCAGTGTATTATCTCTTTGCTTTTTCAGGTTTGTAAGGTTTTATTGACATATGCTCAAGCTCAAAGATTCTTTTCTCAGCTGTGTTTAGTCTACTAATGAGTTCATCGAAGGCATTCTTCATTTCTGTTACAGTATTTTTTATATTTCTAGCAGTTCTTTTATATTTTTTCTTAGAATTTCCATTTCACTGCTTACATTTCCCATCTATTCTTACGTGTTGTCTATTTTTTTCATGAGAACCCTCAGCCTATTCATCACAGTTTCTAAAATTTCTGATCTGATGATTCCAGCATTCCTAACTGTTTTTCTGGATTAAAAAGTTATTTGCTGTATGATATGGCTGCATTAAAAATAAATGAACAAAATGGGAAAAGGAACATATACAGTCATATATACATCTACTGAATTGTAGTTGTCATGACTCTTAAGTTCTAAAGTCATATTTTTCTACAGTCCCACATCTTGGTTTGTAATCCAACTCTGCCGCTTATGAGCCGCATGAATTGAGTACGTTGAAATACCCCTATTCGTCTCAATTTTTTCATCTCTAAAACATTAAAGTCAGTGGTTCCCTATGGGTGTTTATTAATTATATGAGTTTACCCTTCATTGGACTTAGAGCACAGTCTGGTACATACTATTCAGTAAATTCCAGTTTAGTAAATATTTAGTAAATAGGTGTTATCTAGTGCTGTATGTACATCAAGTGCTGTTCTAGGACTGGGATACCAGAATAAACAAAGTAAACACACAAAACAAGTTCCTGTCCTCAGAGAGCTTACATTCTCATGGGGAGATAGAGACAAATAGATAAGTAAACCGCGTATCACGTGGTGACAAGTGCTATGGAGGAAAAAGAGGAAGATAGTGGGGAGACAGAAGTTGTGCTGGTTTTGTACTGTATCAGCTTAGAGAAGCTGTCACTGCATTTCTCAGAATCCGCTTCCTTCTAGGGTTGCACGTTAGGGTTTGCCGCAGAGCAAATTGCATGAGAGTTGGAAGGCAGCAGTGAGGCCGCAGGCATCATGCCCTGGAGGTTGGTGTCGGTGCTCCAGCAGCTGAGGCACCTGGGCCTGAGTTGTTGGCCTGGGGCAGCCCCTGGCCTGCAGCTGCTTCAGCTCATCTCCCGGAGTCCTGGGTCCAGCATGTGTACAGCTCTGCGGCCACGTGCATCAACACCTCCTGCAGTCCACCGTCGACATTGAAGTTGAGAAGCCATGGTGGGTCCTGGGTCTTGATCTGTCCCCATTTTTCCTTCCTTCAAGTTCAACTTTCTTTTCAATTGTCAGCCCTGCTGACTTATAGTGACTATTGGCCAAGTCAACCTCTTAGACCAGCTCCCACCCTCGCATAAGGTCTGATACCACTAAGTTCCGTAATTCTAAATGTCTCATAATGTTCCTCCTTCTCGAATTCAGTGATTCAGAGGGTGTCGTCCGTCTGGGAGTGGAAGTTGCTATTTCATATAGGGAGCAGAGAAGGTTTCACTGATAAGGAGACATTTAAGCAAAGACATAAAAGAATGGAAGGAAGAAGGCATCCACGGTCTGGAGGAAGAACATTCACACAGACGGAGAAAAAGTGCAGCGACCTTGAGGTGGGAGCTCGTTTGATGTGTGTTCAATGAGCAGTAAGGAGGCAAGTGTGGTGAGAGCAAACTCAGAAGAGGAGAGTGTTAGGAGAGGGGTCAGTGAGAGGGAGGGGCCAGACCCCAAGGTCACCTTGTGGGCCAGTTTAGGACTTTGTCTTTTACTCTGAGAAGGAAGCCATTGAAGGGTTTTGAGCTGATCTGCAGTTCAAAAGGATGATTCTGGATACTGTGTGGACAGTGCACTGTAGGAAAACAAGGGTAGATGCAGAGAAATCCACTAAGAAGCCTTGGCAATAATCTAGGTAGAGGTGGTAGCAAGTGACCAGATAAGCTTTTCAGGTAGAAACAATAGGGTTTGCTCATGGATTGGATATGGGCCATGAGAGAAAAACAAGAATCCACAGGAGTTACAGTTATTGGCTTGATTCTTAATTGTATATTTTTTTCTAGAATGACACTATTTAGCAAAGATCTAGAAGAAACTTACATGAAACATTTACATAAGCTGGCAATGAAACAGAAGCTTCTTGGCATGACTCAATGGCAGAAATCATACAGGAAAGATAGAAAGATCTGACTGTATAAAAAAATATAGCACAACATAAAATTACACACAAAGTAAAAGGGCAAACTAAGAAAAAATGTCTATACATCAATATATAATATTCCAAGCGTTGTTACATGTCATGTAACATGTTGGGTCCACGTAACATGTAACATGTCATGTAAGTCTTTGAAGTCAACTAGAAAGATGTAAACCTGAATAGAGGAGGGATCTAAGACATCAGTGAGATAGTCAGTAGAGAAGAAATACAAATAGACAGACAACAAGTAAAGGTAAAATTGCTCAACATACCTAATAGTCAAAGAAATGCAAATTAAAACAGTAATGGGACATATTTGTTTTATCATTAAATTGATGAAAATTAAAAGAAGGATATACACAGTGAATACAATTGCAGGTCACTCTCATTTGTTGTTGAGGTGGGGGTGGACACAGGAAATGGAGCTGGCCCCATCTTTCAGCAAACCCCCAACAGGATGAAGGAAGGAAATGACAGATGTGAAGGCAGGGAGGCAGAGCTGCTCCATGCCCACCCAAACCTGTTTTCTGGTCTTCCTGGGCACTCCAGTAGAACCCATGTTTTCCCAGATTGTGGCAGCAGAAGTGATGGGCACTGTTCTAAATCCGTTCCAGACCTGGCCTATAAGCCCTCCCAGGGGCCATATTTTCTCTTTCCCCATCTGATGCTGGAAGCAAAGGACTCAGGGGACTCAGGGTGGAGGAGCCACGAGATGGAGAAAGCCTGGATCCCTAAGCGGTCCTTTGCAAGGTCTCCCCCATCACCCTTGTAAAAATCAACCTTTATTCTCTGCGATCGTGGAATATATCTGTTATAGCAGCTATGATTATCCTATTAAGACAGGCAGAAATCAATTAAACATGGAAATGAGAACGAGAGAGAGAGAGAGAGAGAAAGAAAGAGATGAACAAAGATAATGTTTTTCTTGCGGATAAAAGAACTAAATATACAAATATCTAGCAAGACTAAACAAGAGGAAAGTTAGAAAAAAAAAAGCAAATAAAAAAAAAAGAAAAACAAATGAGAGATACTTTGGAGACCTTAAAAATAAAAATCCAATCATATGATTATTATGGAGCGTGCGGAGGGAGAGGCCACCCCAGGCCAGGAAGCATTTTCGAAGTACAGATATTTCCTAATTCATACAACTTATACCAGGAAATAAAAAATACAGAAAAGCTCCCTGTATCATTTTTGTGACTAGAACAGCATTAATTCCAAAACCATGTAAGAACTGAATGAGACTAACAGGTGATGAGTCCATTTAGTAATGAACATAGATGGAGTAATCTAAAATCAACATGCAGACTCTCGGGTAAGGATGACAGATGGAACACACACCCTGATGTTTGCTCCCTCCTGAAACCCACTGAAACAAACATGAAGAAATGGGGGAAACACAGGGATGAGAACTGGAAGATAAAAGAGCAAGAAAATTGGGGGAACTGAAAAGGATACCAACAAGTGAAAAATGACTTAGCAGAACTGAGAAAGCAGAATCCTGTGTGAGAATTGAGGAAAATGCAAATCAAACCTTATTCACACTGCAGGATGTCCACCATGGCTGAGGAGGTGGGGGAGCAGTGGAGGCATCCGATGAAGAGGGGATGGTAGGAAGTCATGGAAGCAGGAAGGAGGCCCCCAGATCCTCTCGCCCACTTTCTGCATTTGGATGGCTGACTTTTCCCCACCTTGGAAAAAGGACTGACTGGGAATGCCCTAGAGATGTTACAAAGGGTTTCTTGGCCAGGTGGGAAGGGGGTGGGTGAGAGGCGTGGTTGAGGATGGTGACTAGAAGACCATGGGATTAGTGAAGAATGCATACCTGAGTCTGAGAAACCCCCCAGCCCTCTTCTATTTACATTCCAGAAAGTTGGCAGCCAGACCCTTCTTCCTCCAGACAAGAGAACTGTGAGTCTTCCCTGGGGATCCAAGCAGCCTGAGAGGGAAGGCTGAACAACATGACAAGGGTGTTTCTTCAACAAAATAGCCAAGGACCTCAGCCTCCCAGTGCCCCCAGTGTTCCCAGGGCACAAGCCCCGCCAGTGGCTCAGGGCGTCCAACGATCTTTGAAATTTGAACAGTTAACCTCCTATTGTCACATAGCTAAGGAAAAGCTCTCCAGTGAAAGAGAAAGAACTGAACAGAGCGTGGGGAAAGGAACTGGAGGAAACAGTGGCCATCAAGGGAGTCATGAATAAAAACAGGTAAACAATTCACAAGCAACATTCAGAGAAATAAAACAGCCCTTGGAAATTGAAAATTATTATGACAGCAGAAATTTAAATTTCCATGAAAGGAGTGAAATATAAAGCTGAGGAAATTGCCCAGATAATAAGAATAAGAGAAAAGGATGGAGGGAGGGGAAAAAGGAGGAGAGGGAGAATGAGAAAGAATGAGAACAGCAGAGAAATGGAAGAGAGAAAAAATAATAAGACAGCTGGTCCAAGAGGTTAATATTTGAAGAAAGGGAGTTCTAGAAAGAGAAAACAGAGAGGGGGAACTCATTCATGAACTAATCCAAGAAATTTCCCCATGAATTTCTAGATCGAAAAGGCCTCTCGTTGTGCTGAGCAAATGGATGGAAATAGACACAGGCTCAGTCTTGTCCCTGTGGCATTTCAGGGCGCGGGAAACAAAGAGAAGATACTAATAAAGTGAAAGCAATAGATCACATATTATCATAGTCATCATAATGGTCAGACTTTTCAACAACCATGGAGGCTAGAAGAGACTAGAGCAGCGCCTTCAGAATTCTGAGGACAAATATTTTCCAGCTCAAAACAGGGCATCAAACTATTAGTTTCAAGGTGAAAAGAGACATTTTAGATAGAAAGAGCCTCAGGATGTATTTTGCATTCCCCTTTTTTCTGGTTGTTGCTGAAGGATATGATCCACCCATACAAAGAAGTAAACAAAGGTACAAGAACCAGGAAAATGCAGGGGGAGACGAAGGGAAGCCGCAGGTCATGAAGGAAGAGAGACCCCAAATGGCAGCTGTGTACCAGGCATAGAAGCAAGGAGTCCAGCCTTCCAACTGAAGGCTGCAGGAGTGACTTTGTAGAAAGAGAATCAACAGAATCCCTGCTGTGTCAGAATGTCTTGAGAGGAGATTCAGACATGTGACCAGGAATTTGGGATTGGATTGTATCAGAACATCCAAAAGAAAAACAAAATTTTTTAAAGACGATTGTTTAAATTTCAGTTAAAACAAATTATTACACAGGAAAGGAAATTGTAAGGGTTTATCACATGGGAGAAAAGTGCACACAGATCAACCCAAAGTTTTTTCTCAAGATTGCCTGGAATTCACACTAAACACTGGGCTTCAACCGCACTGGCAGAGCTTAGCGAAATGGCCACTTGTACCCACCAGGGAATCTGGACACCATTCACTCACTACACATTCCACCTCAGAATACAGCCCACATTTTGCAACCATGATGAAGTTAAATATGGAATAAATGGCAAAAATATAACTAACAGTAGATAATGGAAAAATTAATATCACATTTCAAAATAACTCGTGATGAAAATTCACAGAGGACCAGGCTGCTGTGTGCTTTCTGCTCGCCCGGGAGCAATGGATGGCACAGTGAGAATCCTGGCTGGAAATGTGGAGTATTGCCTTGCAGTTCAGGAGCATGACCAGCAGACTGATTATCACCTCTTCTAGTCATCACTACAGTGAAAAGCTGAAGCAACACCTAAGACAAGAGCAAAGGAAGGCCTAAGGAAGGAGATGAAACTAGCGTCTGCAGGTGATATGAAGGAACTCCAAAGATATACACAAAAAGGCTTTAGAAATAATAGGAGAAACTACCAAGTCACCAAACACAAGATCAACATGCAGAACTCATTACATTTCTAGGCACGAGCAACAATTACAGACGTAAGTTTCTGTATCTGTAACACAGAATTACAGCAGCTACTTGAGCTTATCTTTAGTCTGACTGGTTTCTGATTTACTCTGGTTTTTTAAACCGCAGCTGTGTCATTTTGTGTTTCACTTTATCTCAGTGAACTGAAGATCATTTTCAATGTATATTTTTAAGGAAAAATACCTTAGGTTCTTTCCTATGAAAACTCTTTGGGTTGTCTTTACAAAATTAGGACAATTTAATGGGCATAAAATTACTAGATCAAAATATTTCTCCCTGTTCTCAAGAGAGGCTAATTTGTCATCTTCTAGCATTTACTGCAGCAGTAGAAAACTTTGAAACCAAAATTTTTTATTAAGTCCTTTGCAAGTAACTCTTTCTTCTTTGAACAATGATGATTATAGATTATTTTTCTTACTAGTCATAGAAGAATAAATTTTGCCAGCTATGCCTAGAGGCAGTATTCAATTATCTTTCTTTCTACACACTTAGGAGAATCATATTTCTCAGCCCCATTGAAATTGGGCAAGACAGGCTTACTTGTTTTGTCCACAGAAATGTAAATGGAAGTGTCACTTCTGCATGGGAGCATTTAATTGCTTATCTTTCTTCTCTTGTTGTAGAAACACTTGCTGATTTGGAGAGGCCATAAGATTGAAGAACCAAGCTTCGAGGACAGTGTACTGGAAATCCTGGATCCTCAGCAGACATTGCACAGGAGAAAAATAAACTTTTCTCATGCGATGCCACTGAATAGCTCCAGCAGACACAAGCCTATCCTGACTGATAGGATATAAATCTCTTTTTATTGATTTTGTCTGGGATGCAGTAAGTCCCTTTAATCAGCACACACAATTTTCTTCACTTCAAGAAAGTTTTCTCCTACAACATCTTAAATCATTAATTCTATTTTTATTCTGCTGGCCTGTCCTCAGGAAAACTTATGCATTTGCTGTCTCCCTATTCCTTATTGTTTTGTAGATGATCATTTTAAAATTAAATTACTTTTTCTTTCCACATTCTGGGAGATATTCTGAAGTTGTTATTCCATATCAATGATTACTTACCACAGCAGCAGCTGTGATTTAAGAATATTAGCAGCCACGTTAGCCCTTGTCTACACCCCAGATAGGAATGTTAGCAGATTCATTTCTGGGGAAAAATGACTAGTACAGGAGAAAAGTACTAGGGATGCTGAGAGCTGGGCATCCTTCAAAAACTACAGAGGCTTTGCCTGATTATTCTATTAGGTTGATGCAAAAGTAATTGCGCTTTTTGCAATTATTTTTAACCTTTTAAATTGCAGTTACTTTTACACGGTTCTCAATAGGTGTAACTTTGCCTCCCAGGAGAAATTTGTCAGTGTCTAGAAAGTTTTTTGGGTGTCATAAATGATGAGGAGGTGCTACTGGCATCTAGTGGTAAAAGCCAGGGAAGCTGCTAAACATCCTACAATGCACAGGACAGCCCTTAGAACAAAGGCCGAAATGTCAATAGTACCAAAGGTCAGAAACTGTTCTAGAGTAAAAATCCAACATTTAGCAAATCACACACACAGAGAATTTCCAAGCACTTTTATGCTGTAGTCGTTCTTCTTTAACTTCTAATGTTTAAAAATTTGCAAACATACAGAAAAAATATACAGAACGAATAATATGAAATATGAGCAACAACACCTGTTTGGAAAGCCTCTAATAAATAGCACAAAAAATCTAAACATATAAAGCAACACGAGGGAAATAGATAACACAGGGCCCTGAATTAAACCATTTAAAGGCCCTATACATCATATCTTTAAAAAGAAAAGAGAAGACATCCATGAAACTAGAATAGAATACTATAAAATGAGACTCCACTGAGAACACAAATAGTACCTTTTGCCATTAAAAATATGATAGAGATAAAAAATAACTTAATAAAATAGTAGGAAGAGAACACTGACAAAATGTTTTGGGAAGTACAAAAAACAAAAAGAGATGAAAATTAACATAGAAAGCATGAGAAATATGAAGTACCAATCCAGGAAACCAACTAAGTGAAGAGACATACCATATTCATGGATCAGAAGACTCAATAATGTTAAGATGCCCACTCTCCTAATATTGATGCATAAGTTCAACACAATGCCCCCCAAACAACTTCTCTGTGGAAACTGATAAACTGATTCTAAGATTTTTATGAAAAAACAAAGGACTTAGGATAACCAGAAAAAAAACTGTGAGGGAAAAAAAAAGGTTGGAGGACTTGCAGTACCTGATTCTAAGACTTGATATAAAGCAACAAAGATTAAAAGAGTATAGTGTTAGTTAACCGATAACCAAATAGATCTGTAGAACAGAATCGAGGGTTCAGAAGTAGATCTACTTTATATATTTAATTAATTATTTTAAAATTAAAAATGCCAAAGCAATTCAATGGAGAAGAAAAATATTTTCAACAAATGCTGCAGAAACAATTGAATATCCATATGGGGCAAAAATGAACCTCAATACATGAAAATTAATGAAACATTGATTATACATCTAAACATAGAAGCAAAAGCAATAAAGCTTCTACAAGGAAACATAAGACAAGCACTGTTATGATACTCGGGTAGACAAAGATTCTTGGTACTTAGAAAACATTAAACATTAAAAAATATATAAATTGGACTGCATCAAACTTAAGAATTTTTGTTCTTCCAAAGACACCATTAAGAAAATAATGGTGTCTACCCTATTAATAAAATAATGGTGTCTAGCCACACAGATAAAATATGTGCAATTCTGCAATTGGAAAAGGATTTATATCCAGAATAGTTAAAGGACTCCTAGAACTTAATAACAGAAAGAAAAAAAATCCAATAAAAGTAAACAAAAAGCTGGAACAGGTACCTTCTAAGAGAGGAAATTGTAGTAGCTGGTAAGCACAGAAAAAATGCTCAACATCATCAGTCATCAGGGGAATGCAAGGTCAAACCACAGTGAGAGTCCTGTACGCATTTGTGAGAATAGCCAACATTAAAAAGACTATCAATACAAAATGTTGGCAAGGATATAAAGGAACAGAAACTCTCATACATTGGTGGGGTGGAGGGTGGTTAATATGATACCATCACTTGGTAATTTGTCTGGCAATTTCTTATAAAGTTTCATGTCCTCGTATCCTATGACCCAGCAATTTCATATCTAAGTATTTAACCAAGAGAAAGGAAAATGCATGTTAAGGGCTGGATTGAGTCCCCCCAAATTCATATAAGTTCTGACCCCTTATACCTCAGAATGTGACTATATATGGAGATAAGGTCTTTAAAGAGTCAATTAAGTTAAAATGAGGTCATTAGGGTAAGCCCTAAACCAAATGACTGGTGTCCTTATAAGAAGAGGAGATGAGGATACAGTTAAGTACAGAGGGAAGACCGTGTGAAAGCACAGGGAGGAGAAGACAGCCATCCTCAAGCCAAGTAGAGACACCTCAGCAAAACCCAGCCCTGCTGACACCTTAATCTTGGATTTATGGTTTCCAGAGTTGTGAGAATATAAACTTCTGTTATTTAAGCCATCTACTCTGTGACACTTAATTATGGCAGTCCTAGCAAATATTACAATGTATGTCCATAAAAAGACTTATTCAGGAATGATCACAGCAGCTTTGTTCATAATAGCTAAGTTGGAAGGTAACCCAAATGTCAACAGGTAAATTGATAAGCAAATGTGGTACATTCTTGCAAAGAATATTGCTGAGGAACAAAAAGGAACTGATACATGGAACAGCATGGATGAACCTCAAAAACTTTGTGGTGAGTGAGAAATGCCAGACACAAAAGAGTACATGTTCTACGATTTTGCTCACAAAAAGTTCCAGAAGACATAAATGCTACTGAAACAATTGGGAAGAAATCAGAGTAGTGGTTGCCTCTGGGAGTGAAGTGTTGCTGAATTTATGTTCTATATATTGATACAGGAGCAGGTTACGT
This sequence comes from Rhinolophus hipposideros, assembly GCF_964194185.1. Lineage (NCBI taxonomy): Eukaryota > Metazoa > Chordata > Mammalia > Chiroptera > Rhinolophidae > Rhinolophus > Rhinolophus hipposideros. The sequence goes on along the minus strand of NC_138049.1, from coordinate 97,896,066 downwards.
GCATTTGTCAAAACTCATCAAACTATACATTTAAGATCTGTGCATTTGACTGTATGTAAATTGTAATAAAAGGTAAACAAAAAAGATGACAAGTAAAAAAGAAAAAATGAGGAATTTGGAGGATGAGTCCATAAAGCCTAACATTTGTATAACAGAAATTCCATAGAGGGGGAAAAAAACCAGAAAACCAAGGGAAGATTATAAAAGAAATAAGGAATATATGCCTCAGAATTAAGGATATGATTTTCTGGATTGAAGAGCCCCCTGAGTCCTCAGCACAATAAATGACAAAAGACCCACACCAGCATGGAATTTCAGAACAGGGGTTGGGGGGCGTGGAGATCCTAAAAGGATCAAGAGTAAGAGGGGAGAAAAAAATCTCACAGTCAATGGATTGGAAATAAAAACAGCATTGGACTTCTCAAAAGTAAGGGAAGATATTGGCAGGAATGTTCCAAAGAAAAGAAGTATAAAACTAGACAGAGAAAGTCATGAAAATCAGCAGAGAGCACGTCCAACGGAGTGCCTGAGAAGATGGCAAGAAGGAATCCTGGGACAGTTGTGCGGCGGGCTTACACAGAAACCAGTGCAGACACCGGCAAAAGGCAAGGAACATCTACCGGGTCTCAAGGGAATGGGTCCAAGTGATGCCTTAAGGTATCTGAACCCACAAAGATGAAATTTATACTTGTGGTAGAGAGTTCAGAAATGCGTTTGTGGTGAATACTTAGAAAATAAAATGAACGAAATATAAGGTAATTTGGGGGATAATAAAACACAATCTCAGTACATCATTCCATGGCTAGGCTATAAAAAAATATTTACATGGTCAGAAAATGTAAAATCTGAATATCTGTCTTACGGACAGCTGTGATTTGACTATGTTGTGGGTTTAGGGATAGAGGAGTGGGGTGGGTAGGAAAGTGATGTGTTAAGTGACCAGTTCTCATCTTCCTTCATAGGGGATTAATGGATAATACTAAATCTGGAAAATCAACAAATGGCAGGAGAAGCTTTATTTTTTCTCTTCCAAAACTATAGAGGCAATTTCAGAATAAATAGATCTAAAGTGGGTTCCTTCAGGGGGAATGGGAGCAGGGGCCTAAAATGGTGGCGCAGGGAAACGCTGTGCTTGTTTGAGTCTTGTACAATGATTTGCCTTTTTAAACAACAGCTATCAGCACACTGTCAAATTACTTAGACAATTGTTTAGACCGGCTGCTTCACCAGCTAGCTGCTTCTTTACTTTGTTTTCCTTTCTCCACCTTTTTTTAAATGTTCGTAGCCACCTATTTACAACAGCCCCAAACTAGAAACAACCCAAATGTCCATTAACAGTGGAATGGATGAATAAATTACTTTTTCTGCCTTTTAATTCATCACCACACTGCCCTCCAGGAAGAGGCTATAAATTATGTCCTTCCAACAATTCACGAGAATTCCCTTTTCCCTACACCTGTCCAGCTCAGAATATGATTATCATTTATTTTAATCTTCTTTGAACTGATAGGCCAAGCCTGGGGTCTCACTTCATTTCACATCTTTGATGATCAGCCATTTTGAACCCATGTTCATACATATTATTTGTTCTTTATTCTTTAATGAATTACTTGTGCATATTTTTCAGCCCTTTTTAAAATTGAAATGGCTTGCCAGATTCTTATTTATTTAAAAGAAAAAGATGTTTATGTACTAAAGCTATTAACCTTTTTGTCTGGTATACAGGATGGAAATATTATTTTCCTTCATTGCCATATACTTTCTAAATTTATACCAGTTTTAGAAATATCAAATATCATATTTTTTATATACCATGAACTAAGGGTATTTCTTTTACTGGGAGAAAGAAACCAAAGCTGACCACACGGGCAAGGGCGACCTGGGCGACCAGCTAATCTGTGGGCTGACAGGAAAATAGGGAACCCTGAAAGGAAGGGATAAGATCAGGTTAAGGGGGAGGATATCTACCAGTTGATCTGGTCCTGCTTGGGGGAGCCGGGTGGGAGAAGGGTGGCCCAGATGCACAGGGAGAGTCCAGAGGTGGCGGGTCCACGCTTTAGGGACATGGAGCTGGAGAACGCAATCTGGGGGTTCTCAGCTTTGGGGTACAAGCGCCATCACAGTAGTGGATTCAGGTGCTGGGAGGTGTCTTCCGGAAGGGTGGGGGAAGAGGGGCATTTCAGGGCATGAAGTACATTCCCTGACAGTGCCACACCTTCTCTTTCATCTGACCCTTTTCCGACCCCAGTCCCTTCTCATCCCTTAAAGTCTCTCCTCACCAGATTCTGTCATCTTCTTCTTGTGCCCACACTTGCTCCCCTCAGAACGTAGAATGATACAAAGTCCTGGGGTGGGAGCTCTAGAACCTGAGGCTGTGCCCGTCCACTAGGTTTGGGGGACCCTAAGAGGGGACTTCTGTATGTGCAGGTCTGGTTTCTGATGGAGGGAATGAATCTCTGTAAGTGTGCGTGTGTCTCTCAGCATGTCCACGTGCATACCTGAGGATTAGTTATGGGAGACACCTGAGGCCAGCTTCACAACCGGGAGACCCAGCTGCTGTGGATGGATATGACCCTAGGGCGTGCATGTGAAGGCCAAAGGCAATGGTGGTTGTGACAATCAAATGAGTGTGGAGAGCCAGACGGGGTAAGAGACAATTTAAATTGATGTAAGCTACAATTGATATAACCCATCTGTGGGATCCCTGGCTACTCCTGTCCTGCAACCCCTCCTGCAGGAGAGAAGCTTCCCCTGCTCCATGGACCCCAGGCCAGCCCAGGCCCCACCTGCCGGGGCTCCACAGGTCAGGAGCATGAGGAGGGCTGTCAGCACCAGGACCTTGCTCATGAGAAGTCCACACAACAGAAGCCCCGGGAAACTGTTAGCAGGCAAACAGGGAGGGAGAAAGAAGTTTGGTCCCACTGAGGGAGAATAGAGGGAGGATCCAGGTTGGGGCTGCAGCCCTTGTACCCAGCCTGGAGCCTGTGTATAAGCCAGACCCACCCTGAACTCACTCGGGTCAGCCAGAGGGACCTCCTCGAACAAGATCACTGGGACCCAGTCCCCCTGGGTAGAGGGAGAGTTTGTCCAGAAAAAAAGAAATGACCAGAGTTCTCATTTCTCTGGGTGACACTGTCAGGGGGGCCACAGCACAGAGCTCTGGGTCCCAAGGGAAGAACAGAGGGAGAGAGCCCCAGATGTGCAATAGACACACCTGGATGGGGACCACCCAGAGGTGCCCTGGAGAATACCTGAGCCAGGAGCCAGGAGAAGCACAGGACCAGGAGACAGGAGGCCTGGGTCCTAGTCCTGCTTCAGCCCTGAAGGAGCCCCGTGACTTGGGACAGGCCTCATTGCCCTCACTTGTGAATCCGCACTGATGGAAGGCCTTTCATTTCTGATAAGCAGCTATTTCCCAGCTCCATCATGGGGGAAGTTGAGAGCTGCTCCTCCACCCCAGCCCAGTGGGCATTGTCCCCGAGGTTTCCTTCTCGCTCTAAAACAATCCTGCTTTCCCACCTGTGGTCCTTTGGACGCTGATAGTTGATGCCCCTATAACATCCGTCCTCCTTTTGTCTGTCTCTTTGCCCTTATCCCCGGGCTCTGCTCACTCCTATGGTAAGGAGAACCCTTCACTGAGGCAGAGTGAGGAGTAGGAGTTGGGGCTGGGGGAACAGGGGCAAAGCAGTAGACTTAGAATCAAGCCTCCTTGATAGTTTCCCATTGCAGTCTAACTGCACACACAGCTCCCTGGGCAGGCATTAGACTGGCCGCCACTGGAATTACACACGGCACCTAATTTTCTCTCTAAATACGTATATACCTATAAGTATATGTTTATTAAATACAGAGGGTGCCAAAAAAATGTATAAGGGGGCCGGCACAGTGGGTCAGGCGGTTAGAGCTCTATGCTCCTAACTCCAAAGGCTGCCGGTTCAATTCCCACATGGGCCAGTGGGCTCTCAACCACAAGGTTGCCGGTTCAACTCTGCGAGTCCCACAAGGGACTGTGGGCTCCACCCCCTGCAACTAAGATTGAACACAGCACCTTGGGCTGAGCTCCCGGCTCAGTTGGTTGGAGCGAGTCCTCTCTACCACAAGGTTGCCTGCTGGACCTGGAGCTAAGCTGTGCCCTCCACAACTAAGCTGAAAGGCGCCCTCACCACTAAGAAAAGGTCCTGGAAGTACACACTGTTCCCCAATAAAAGTCCTGTTCACCTTCCCCAATAAAATCTGGAGAAAAAATGTATACACCTTTTAAGAAAGGAAGAAACTGTATTAAAATTGTAATGTAATGAATACCGCTAGCCTTCATTTGATTAAAGCCATCTTTTGAGCAAATGTCATACTCCACATTGCTACAGTAATTCAATTCAACTTTGAAAAGTATACGTAGATAACTATATCTCCTAAAACGTATGCATTTTTGGCACCCTCCATATATAAGTATATATTTAAGTGTATACGACATCTGACAATTAAGTTCGCAAACTCATCCTAGAGTTCGCAAACTCATCTCAAACACACCTCATTGCTGAATATCACTAGGGTCACCTTGGAAGTCCTCCCCTTGGGAAGCTATGCACCAATGTCAGCGCCTAGTCCACCCTTAAAGCAATTTTAGAACTTTTTCTGGAAGGGCCATCAGAGCTGTCATCTTATTACCCTTGATGTCCTGTATGTCATCAAAGTGTCTTCCTTTCAATATTTCCTTTATCTTCAGGTTATAAAAGAAGTCACTGGGAGCCAGATCAGGTGAGTAGGGAGGGTGTTCCAATACCGTTATTTGTTTACTGGTTAAAAACTCCCCCACAGACAGTGCCGTGTGAGCACGTGCATTGTCGTGATGCAAGAGCCATAAATTGTTGGTGAAAAGTTCAGGTCGTCTAACTTTTTCACGTAACCTGTTCAGCACTTCCAAATAGTGAACTTGGTTAACTGGTTGTCCAGTTGGTACAAATTCATAATGCATACTCCCTCTGATGTAAAAAAATGTTGCAACAAATTCATGAACGTAATTGTCAGACCTCACATAAATATATTAAGTATATAAATATGTGTGTATATTATTAAATAATGTATTTATCGAGTAATATATATTTACTGAATACATAAAGTACATTATTGGGTATATATTTTTTATATATAAAACAATCCTTTGCTTTGGAAATTCCATCTTTTTAGAAATTAAATCTTAAAAGTGCCAGCATTCACTAAAGAAAGAGATGTTAGAGTCTTTCATCTGTGTGTTTGTGTGTTAATTACACAAATGTTTCTCTAGTGCCCTTAGATGGTGGGAGCTGAGGGTACAGAGACCATGCCAGGACCCTGCTCCTGGCTCCCATCCCCCACCCCCACACCTGCCATTGATCCATGGCTCCCACCAGCCCCTCTGAGGACCCCTGCTCTCTTTGCTCCTAGCTCTCCTCTCCCCCTCCCTACACTTCCTTCCTAGAATTGAATCTCCACTTCCTCTCTCCTCCTGCCTTCAGCACCCACAAAACCTCCCCACGTGGAAACACATCACTGACATACCAGGCAGGTCCCCAACATGAAGTTTCTGACCACCCCTGGGGCCAGTGGGGCTTAGGCCTCTCTCTCAGACTTCTAAGTGCCCTTGAGCTTGTCACCCACTTTCAGTGTGACTCTCCTTGGGGGAGGGGGTAGGAGAGAGAGCCAGGGCCCTGCAAAGCAGAGGCGGTGCACATAAAGAGAGAAAGAGCAAGCTGTCCGCTACTTGACCACAGGGGCCTCCTGGCCTTCTCAGCTCCTCCCCAGAAGAGGTCTCAGTGGGGAAGGGGCAGCTGGGCACAGAGGAGAGTTGCAGCCTCTCCCAGACCTGAGCTGTGCACCACCGAGCAGCGCCCCATCAAAACCTGCAGCTGGAGGTCCCTGCTTCTCTCTGCCCACAGTATCGGCCCTCCCTGCTCTCCCACATCCTAACCCAGGCCTTAGCTTTCTCCATTTTGTCTATCTCAGAGGTGCTGGAAGAGCCAAGCAGAATAAGGTCCAGGGCCCCGTTCCCTCTTCCCAGGCACCCCCGTATCCCCTCCCACCAGCACATGAGAAAATGGTGGTATGGCCTGCAGAGCCCCACGTCTACTGAGGCCGATGCTAAGCTCCCAGGGGAGGAGGAAAGCAAGGGCATGGGGAGGGGGGAATGGGTGTGACGGGGACTGCTGGGACAGCAAGGTACAGAGCAAGGGGCTCTGGGGCTGGAGGGCAAGTCCTGGCATGGCCCTGACCTGCAGCATTGCTCTCCAGGCTCGTGGGCCATGTCACACACTCAGCAAAGGCAGAGCCTGGGGGGCAGACCCTCTCCCTGAGGTGCCAGTACCCACCCAAGGGCTGACTCTACGAGAAGAAAGGCTGGTGTAAGGAGGTATTGGTGCTCATGTGCGCCAGCTTAGTGCCCAGCTCCAGGCCCCACACACTGACTCAGCTCCTGGCTTTCAATCTGAGACAACCCTGGTGCGGGATTCCTCATTGTCACCAGGACTGATGTGAGGGAGGACGCAGGACATTACTGGTGTGGAATCTACCACTTCCAGCAACTCTGTCCTGGAGATTCAAACTCCAAAACGTTCTCTCTGGCAGTTTCTCTGGTGAGCCCCTTTTTTTAGGGTCCCCTGGCTCCATTTGGTTCCTCCTGGTTTCCTAGTCATATAAGCCAGGCTTCCTCTCCCGCATCCTGGTCTCCTGGGCAGGCTGCTGGGAACGTGTGCCCAAGGGACTCGCAGGTGTGCACACACATACCCACCTCAACTCTGTCTGTGGTAAGGACGTACAAGCCTCCTCAAAGATGCTCACACACACCAGCTGGGCATGACCTGAGCTACTATGACCTGGCCACAGGGGAGCCCAAGACTGTCCAGCATCTTCGGAGAAGGCACCTGTACCTGGCACATAGTAGGTGCTCAGGAAATGTGTGTCCTCTGGCCACAAACCACCCCCACCGTGTTGGCGTCATGTTGGTCTGTCCATTCCTCGTGGCCCAGATCAGGGGTCAGCAAACTATAATCTGAAAGCTAAACGTGGTTTTTAAATGACTGGGGAACTACTTGAAAGAAAAACATATTTTGTGACATGTGAAAATTATGGGAAATACAAACTTCAGTCCATAAAGAAAGCTATTTGGGGACAGCCACATCCATTTGTTTATGTATCATCTGTGCCTGTTTTCCTGCTATAACAGCAAAGGTGAAAAGCTGTGACAGAGACCATATGGCCCACAAAGCTTAAAGTGGTTGCACTCAGCCTTCTGCAAAAATGTTTGCCAACCTCAGTCTAAATTCGATCTTCTCAAAGTATCTGTGGTTGTAATGGACTGAAGGTTTGGGTCTCCTCCAAAGTCATGTTGAAATCCCAACCCCCAAAGTGATGGTGTTAGGAAGTGGGGCCTCTGGACTTGATTAGGTCATGGTTGGGGCCCTTTGGATGGAATTAGTGCCCTTATAAATGAGACACCAGAGACCTCTCTTCTCCTTTTTCCACCAGGTGAGGATACAACCTGGAAGAGGGGCTTCACCAGAACCCACCACGCTGGCACGCTGATCTCAGACTTCCAGCCTCCAGCACTATGAGAAATACATTTCTGTTTTTTTAAGCCAACCAAACTGTGGTACTTTGCTATAGCAGCCTGAGCAGACTAAGAGAGTGGCGGAGGACCCTAAAAAAAAACAACAACAAAAAAAAACCCTCCTATCCATCAATGACTTTTTCTTTGTTAAATACAACAAAAATATATTACTAGAAACAATGACAAAAAAGAGACATACAAAGTGCAAGCCTAAAATACTTATTAGATTTGACAGACATAAAATTGCATTTCAACAAATACAACCAGAACAAATATAGCACAGGGGGAAAATTTAAATTATAAAAACTTCACACATTGTTCATTGAAAGTGTGCCTATATGTGACTGATACAGTGGCTTAACATTATACCTGTAATGTTTCGTTGTTTCTCAGTCATAAGTAAACAAAAAGTTAGAAGGAAGAGAGCAATTTTCCATATAAAGGCCAAAATTTATACTTTGAACAAATACCCTGTATATCTACATTTAAAGACTTAAATGTGACAAATGATGATTCTTCTTGCTTATTAACTCACCTAATCTAAGTAATATTAATGACACCATCACTCTTAGGGAAAAATGTATAAAGAAATTGTTTTGATGCTTTATTTTAATAACACTCATAGTAGAAAACTGGTCTCACAGTTATGTTGACAAAAATACAAGAAGGAATTTTAAAGCCATTTCAACAAGCTCAATATTTTTATCTTAACTTTTACAAGAGGAAGCGAGTGATGCTATATTTTCAAACTGCATCTTCAATCCTCCACTAGTAGCTCGTTCCAAAATATTATCTTATAAGTCTATAGTTATACTCAAATTATCTTGGGATGATATAATGGATTCTGGATCTATGAATTTCCAATGCATATTTCCTCTTTTGACAGAAAACGAAATCTGACATCCTATCAAATTATTAAAGTTTTTCTGTGAGCATTTTTATAGATATGCAATATCAAGATTATCACCTATTTTGGCGATAATTGTTATTAAATTAAGAACATGTCATAACAATTTACAGAAACTATTCTAAGCTTCTGTCTTTCGCTTTTGCTCTTAGATTTTATTGCCAGTGAAAAACCTGTTGCATGGAAACGTGAACGTCAAGGCCATCTTATAAACAAGTCTGACTGTGCAATTCACACCTTCACTAGACTGGTCTCTACCTTGCCAAAACTTGAAGAGTCCTTCCAATAGATCAAACATTCTCAATAGAACTGTCCCTCTCAGTAATATTGCAACTGGGCATGTGAAAACAACTGTTTCTGCTGTTTCCATTTTATCGCATAATGAAGGGAATGATTTCCAATTCAATACATTCATCTTTATGTAATTCATAATTTTCCACATTGATAAGCATACTGTTCAGTTCAGCTGATATTTTTGTCATAGCGAGACTTTCTTAATGAAGGAAGCAGTGCATTGATTTACATTCTGGCACAAGTCTCCCTAATCTGAGTGACTGACTGGTTTAGAATGCTTTCCCGATGTAGCAGCTGCCGCCATCAGAACATACCGTGTTTCCCCAAAAATAACACGGAGCCAGACAATCAGCTCTAAGGCGTCTTTTGGAGTAAAAATTAATATCAGACCCGGTATTATATCATATTACATTACATTATATTACATTACATTATATTAAAGACCCGTTATTACATTATCGTACAATGAGACCGGGTCTTATATTAATTTTTGCTCCAAAAGAGGCCTTAGAGCTGATTGTCCAGCTAGGTCTTATTTTCGGGAAACACGGTACTCCTTAAACCCCAAACATAAATCTTAAACCCCAAACCACTTGTTGATAATTTGATCCCTCATAGTTCTATACAGTTCAGAGCTGGTTGTGGTTTGGCAATGAAGTTAAAAGATGCAGAATTCCTTCACGTCATCATGTTCAAATTGCACATGTCGTAAAAGAACAGCTTATGTCAACAATATATGTGCACTTTTCAAGTTGCCATGAAAAATATTTTGCTAGCTTTATTTGTTCTGGGACTTGGTCTTTCCTGCCATTAGATATTTCTGGATGCCCAAAGCTAAAGATTCGATGGAAAGTGACGCTTAAGCTTTCTTTCTTGCCACAAGTTAACCCAACCCTGTGAAGCAAACATCTCTGATGGAGTTTTTCAATGTTTGGCAATTGTAGATAGATTTTTAGTCTTAGCAACACAAAGTGTTACTTCACAAGAAGCCCACAGAACACTAGAGTTTATATGTGAAATACTGATTGCTCTCAAGCTTGTTACCTCAATACTCTGTCTTTCAAAAAAAAATTGGTTTGTTTTGAACTTGTGTTTTTGTGTTTGGTATGTAAATTCCACTGGTTTTATGATGGATTCCCTTCATTAGCCAGTACATCTCAACAAGTAACTCACTGGTATTAGTATTTTCACCATTACTGATAACTAAAAACTCTCACTCTCTATATGATGAGTGCCATAGTTTCCAGGTGCTGCCATGACAAATTACGACAAATGCAGTGGTTTAAAGCAATGCAATTCTGTAGGTCAGAAGCCCAGTATGGGTCTCACTGGATTAAATCCAGCATCAGCAGGCTGTTTCTCTCTGGAGGCTCTAAGAGAAAATCCATTTAGTGCTCATTCAGACGTCAGGTAGAATTCAGTTTCTTGTAGCTAGAAGACCGATGCCCTGTTTTCTTGGTGGCTGTGTACTCAGAGCTGCCCCCGCTTCTAGCGTCTGCCATATTCCTCGGCAGTGGCCCCCTTCCTCCATCTTTAAAGCCAGAGGTCCTTTTTGCTGGTGTCTCTCTCTGACTATAGTTGGGGAACAGTCCCAGCTTTAAATATGAAAGATTGGCCTCACCCAGCTAATCTCCCCATCTCAAGGTCTTTCACCTGATGACATCTGAAAAGTCTCTTTTGCCACGTAGGGTGACATATTCGTAGGTTCCTGGGATTAGGATGTGGACATTGAAGGTGGTGGGGGTGGGGTGGGGGCATTATTCTGCCTCTCAAAGAGGGATTACATCTTCAAATAAAACTAGTACAAACTCTTTGGAATGATTTCAGAAAGAACAATGCTTTTGGAATCAATTCCACTATTATCATTTGGCTTATTATTACTGCTACATTCAGAAAAGATATGTCGTTTCTTGACAAAATTTCAGTGACTTTGGTTTTGCTATCTGTGAACTAGTACTTCAATGAGCTAATCACTACTCTAAGTTAGTTAATCATGTTCAAGTCTAAATTAAAAACAAACAGGTTAGATTGAAAGTGAAAATGATTATAAAAATAACAAATGATAAAAATAATTTTTCCAGGTGTTTCTATATTTTTGGGTTATAGTCGACCAAGTAACCTTAACGTCTCACATGCTGGAACATAGTCCTATTGCATGTCGCTAGGACAAAGCTGGTGCCATATGTAGCAATCCGTGACATTTGACAACACGCAAACTGGTCTACACCCTGTTTGACTACACAAAACAAGTTTACTGACCACATGCTTGGACCTTGAGGCAAAGTCAAACTGACACAGAAGTTTCAAAATACTTACTCCCAGCCCCAACTGGTAGATCGCACATTCAGTAGCTCAGGACTAGAATTTTCCCAAAGTGTCCCAAGGACCTCCTCCAGGCTGGCCACATGGGTTGCTCCTGGTCCTCATTCTGGGAAGCCTCAGAGAGAGGGCCCCTGGGGGACACGATCATACCTACATGTACATTGAGGTCTCTCTCTCTCCAGGGAGACCTCCCAGGGAACCCCCTGGCCCTCAGGTACCCCGTTCTCCAGGAATCTCCCAGCTATGGCCCTTTTCTTTCCCCTGCTGGACAGACGGCTCCCCTCATGGACCCTGGGTAGGGGTGCAGACCCAGCCACGGACACTGACACTTCCCACTTCCTTGGAGCTGACACCACTTCATTCCCTTCTGGTCCTCCCCCCCGCCCCCTACTCCCACCCCTAGCCATGGTCTTCTCTTTATCCTCTAAAGGTCCCATCACTTTTCCAGAGATGACCCCAGGCAGGGTATGTCTGGGGTCTCAATGGGAAGGCAGAGCAGTGGGAGTGGTGGGCGGGCAGCTCACAGTCTCAGAAGACAGAGGGGGGTCCGTACAAGGTATTTAGCCAGGCCCTTGAGCCAGTGGGTAAATACCTACAGGCTGGCTCTGCCACAGAACCAGGAAGGACAGGGATGTCCCTAAAATTCCCCACAAGGTGTCTCATTCCCTATCAGCCCTAGACGTGTAAGAAAGGGCATGGATATCAGAGATGTAAGCCGCTTCAAGATGGTGGCTGTGTCCACACTTGAGGAGGCTGAGAGGTAGAGAGGGCCTGGGAACAGTGGACGAGATGCTCAGAGGAAGGCCCAGGTCTCCTGACTCCTGTTCAAGTGCTCCTCCTGGAGCCAGTGACACCTCCACAGACACTCGATACAGCCGGGCAGCAATTTGTCTAATCCTGAGCCAGAAGACTTCACAACCCAGTCGCCAATCCCAAAATTCGTTTTCCCCTAGACAGATGGGCTCTGTTCCCACTTCATCCCAGTTCTTTATTCCAGATTTTCTGCTTTCAGGAATGAGTGGGTGGGTTGTGCTCCCCACTCAATACTGTCCCTTCTCTTTCCCCAGCAGCCTCTGCCTCCAGGCAGGTCACCTGGGCTCCCAATGACCTGGGCTCACCATGGACCTAGATCTGTGTGTCCCCCACTGCAAAAGCCAGAGCGGTCCCCAGGGCTTCCTCTGCCATCACTGCCCCTCCACAGTGAGTCGAAGGTGGGACCTTCATCCACACAGGCCTAGATCAGGGGCCAAGAACAGAGCTGCCACCCCAGCCCTGTCATCTCCCCTTTTTGTCCCTCTGTCCTCCAGGGAACAAAACTCCACCCTCTGCTCCTGCCCTACCCCCCTCCCCAGTGCCCTGGTCCCCATGTCTGTGGTCTCCTCCTGACCAAGAGCCTGATTCTGTCAGCCCTGCTTGTCCCGGATGGGTTTGAATTGAACTGGGGGCTAATGGAGCAGGAAACAGCTTCTGTCCCTGAACTGAGGGTTGGAGGGGACATCAGCCAGAGAACACAGAGGCAGGGAAAATTATGATTGACAGGGCTCTCTATATGTTAAAGCCACACTGAATCCAGCTGTCTTGCTGTTCTTTACAAACCCACTTTGTCTTTCAGGTGTAAACTCTCAGGTATCTTGTCCACGTTTCTCCCTTCCCTTCCCTCTACTCCTCTCCCTCTCTCCCTCTCTGATTCATTCCTCCTTCAGGAACACTCACCTGTACAGAAAGTCCTCCCACCAACTGTCCTTCCAGGAATGCTGGCCCAAGGCCACCAGCCCAGGACGCTGCCTTGTCCTAAGTCCTGAGGGAGAGAGGCTCACATAAGAGAGAGAAAGCTGCAAGCTCTGGGGAGAACGGGGCATACCAGGAAAAATGGTGGAAGCTGGGTGGAAACTGGATTAGGTAAGGCAGGGAGCAGGCTTGCTGGAAGAGGGGCAGGGATGGGGAGAGGGGAACAGGGTCAAACAATGGACTCAGCCACTTCATTCATTTCTTCCCCTCCTCCCACCTCAGAGCCTTAAGGAATCCACAGGAGCAACATAGAAGGAGGTCTCTGAGCTGCACACACCACACCAAGGTTCTTGGGGTGTTTTTTTCTCTATCTCTCTCTTCTTTGTAAATTATGGGTCAACATCAACATTTTCCCGATTCTATAAACTCTGAAATCCATTAAAGGAAAATACGAGATTTGATTCTTTCACCGACTTATTTTTCAAGTGACATTTCCCACACCTCCATCAGTGGGGCAGCCATGGGAGCTAAGATAGAGTGGTGTCTCAGCCCTGAGGCTGCCTCTCCTCTCCTCCCTGCTCTTCTCCAGAGCCAGCCCCACCCCTCCAACCAGCCCTTCTGAGGCCCATGCTCAGTAAGGGTGGATCCCAGCTCTCCTCTCCCCACCTCTGCCCTTTGCCCGGGAACCTCCCTGCACTTCCAATGTCCCTTTCTGTGACGGGCCAGCTGCCACGAGTCGAAAGGTTCCTAAAAGGGGGAGTGAGAATGCAAAAAAGAGACACTCAAACAAATGATGATGCGGCTGGTCTCCAGGGATGCTGGAGCACTGATTTAATCACCTTCACCAATTTATATCCTTTGGGTACGTGCAGTTTAACATTCACTGGCTTGTGTTATCTTACAGAGAGTAAATTTTCTAACTTTTACAAAGAAACTACAAATCACTACAAAACTCTCTAAAGTAATTAACAAGACAAAGTCTACCAATCATCCTGATAGCCATCAGTTATCTGTGTCTGGGGAAACGGCCACTCCCACCTCATTCCTCAGCAACTTGCAAAAACACTCTCAAGGTTTTTATTGCAGAGATAAGGCCTTAGTCATAAATTGAGCCAGACCACCAGACTCCAGAGCAACAGTAAATAATGGCTCCCCACACCTTTCTTCTCCCCTCAAAACCCATATGACCTTCCAGGGTGAAAACACATCACTGACCTACCAGTTAAACCTAAGCGTGAGGCTTATGGGGTCCATCGAGGTTTAGGACGGTGGTCAGGATGAGAATGACCCTTTGATTTTGTCAGCTATCTTCAGCCCATCCTTCTGGGGGAGAGAGGTAAAACCAGGAACCAGGAAATGAGAGAGTGTGCAGGGAGAGAGAGGGAAAGGAAAAAGAGTGGGCAATTTTGAGTTGACCACAGTTTCCTCCCTGTACTTCTCAGCGTCTCCCCTGCCTGCCCTCCCACCTAAGGGGGTGAGGAAACTGGGCAAGAGGGAGGCAAGAGCACCTTAGTTCTGGTGGCTGCCTTGGGAGGGCAGAGCTGAGGCTTCTCAAAGCCCAAGACCCTCCATGCAACTGAGTGAAGGAAGCTCCTGGCTCCACTTCACTTCTCCTCTATTTCCATAGAGCCCATCACCCCACGCCTCCCACTTTCTCAAAGGAGGCCTTTGTCCTTCTAAATTCCTTCTGATCAGAGGTGGCAGGGAGCCCCAATGAATCAGGCCCCTTGCCCAGGGACCACCTCATTTCTTTAGCCCCGCCACCACCGTCCGAGAGCTACCCCCAAGGAGAGGGTAGCTTGGTTGGGAGGACCTTTTCTCTTACTGGTGCTGCTAACACCCCCTCCACCAGGCCCTTGGCTTCAGATTAGGGGTTAGGGAAGAGGACCAGAAAGAAGACAGAGGACAGGAGGGGTGAGGCAGGGAGCAGTGGCCCTGCAGGCAGAGGGCCCACCAGGAGGCATGTTCCAGGAATGGGCACACAGGAGGGTGCCCCTCCCCCAGCCCTGCAGGGTCCCTGACCTTGTATTCCAAGCTCCTGCCCCAGGGAGAGGGCAAAGGAGGGAGTCTGAGCAAATCTCTGTGACCTGCCTGTCACTGGACCCAGGCGCAAAGCAGGACTGTGTCCTCCCCATCCTTGACCCTGGGTCTGGTTTCACTGGCACTCTAACTGGACTCCACAAAGTGCACTCAGGCACACTGGTGGAAATCAGTATTTTCACAGGCATCCTGGGTGATCCGAAGTGAACTCCTTCCGTGAGAAAATGGGTCTTCCTTCACAGGCTTCGTTCTCTCAGAAGAGAGAAATGCCACTCGCCCTTTCCTCAGAGGACTGGCCCCCCCATACAAACAGCTCCCCCACTCAAAAGCCAAGAAGGAAATGACTGATAGGTTTCCCACTTTAAAAAAAAACAATTCTTAAGTATGATAAAAGACACTATAAACTGTGTTTTTAAAAGTGACAGGATAGAAAATAATGACATGTTATATAATAATTAATATCCAGAATGTACAAAGCACTTGCAAAATCAAAGAAAAGGGCAACTACTCGATAGAAGAAACAGAAAAGGATAGATAGAAACTTCAATCCAAGGAAACTCCCCCAAAAACGCATATATGAAGGTAGAATCAATGGTATCAGTAAGTGGGAAAATGCAAATGAAAACAATGGGGGGATCATTTTTTCACCCATTAAATTAATAAAACTTTGAAAGACTGGTCATTTCCAATGGCAATAAGGTGTGAGAAAATTGGCGGTCTCAACAGCTGTTGGCGGAAATAGAAATCAGTGCGTCCTTTTAGGAAATCGATCTGTGCAGATTTCTCAGAATATTAAATGTGTATCCCTCCCTGCAAATCGCTCAGTCCTTTCTGGTGTGTATGTAGGAGAATATACTCACATGTGCAAAAAGAGGTATGTAAACAGTTACCTGCCGCAACATTTTACATAATATGAAACTTAGAAATAAATCCAAGTGGCCGTGAATAGGAAAGGCACTACAGGCACACCTCAGAGGACCGGGGTTCGGCTCCAGGTCACCGCAACAAGGCGAATATCACAATAAAGCGAGTCACGGGGATTTTTTGGGTTTCCCGGTGCTTATACAAGTTATGTTTGTACTATTGTGTAGCCTATCATATTGCAATAGCATTGTGTCTAAAGAATGTACATTCCTTAATTTAAGAAATACTTTATTGCTAAAAAATGCTAACCATCAGCTGCATCTGTTTGAAAAATGGTGCCAACAGACTTGCTTCAGGCAGTGTTGCAAAAACCTACAATTTATTTAAAAAAAAATGCAGTATCTGTGAAGCACAATGAAAATGAGCAATAAAACGAAGGACGCTCGTGACTAAAGAATGCTACATCTATAATAGGAGGAATTACGCAGCGGGTTAGAAAGAATGAGGCAGATCTGTGTGTCCCGACAGGCATAGGTCAGATGGCCAAAAAAACATTTAGGTCCAAATACTCAATATAGCGGCTGAGTGACACATATCATCGCCCCTCATTAATAGAAGTTAAAATGAAAATAAAGCTACATCCATAGAAACAGCGTGTGTGTGCATGTGCAAAACAGAGACAACTGTGTGCAGGGATCACCTCACCAGGCTAACAGGATTGTGGGTAGGCGTGTGTGACAGGGGTGGGAAGTGAGACTTTCACATTCTATTCTGTATTGTTTGAATATTTTTACAACAATGTGTACATGAGTAAAATAAGATGAAAATTTTTTCATGACTGGTGAAGCGAGTGGACAGTGAGGTAAGCAGAGGTCCCGGGAGCCTCGCACCCTCCCCACCTCCACCCCTGCAGAGAAAGCAGTCAAGAAATGTGTGTGCCTTTTCCTGAAAAAGTGCCCTGGGACAGGAAGTCTCCATGTCCTCTCTGGAGGCTCATCTTCCACGTGGTATGTTCTCACGGGCTTGCTAACACTTTAATTACATATTTGTTCTATCCCCTCCATCATCCAAATTAACACGACCAACTGAAATGAAGCCTTACTCCATGTCCCACACGACTTGGCTTTCCATACAACCCAGCAAAAAGGTTTACTTTATGCTCATACCAAAACTCAGATGCAAACACTTATCCTTCCCTTACTCATAACTGCCAAAGACCAGAGACGACCCAAAGGGCCTGTAACTGGAGAAGAAATAAACACACTGCTTTATCTGTACAAAAGAATACTACTCAACAATATAAAGGAACAAACCACAGAGACACATAACAAAAATGCTCAATCTCAAGTGCATTATGAAACACACCAGATTGAAAAGGTTAATTACACCTCAATAAAAAAGAAAAGAAAAATGTTTCACACTGCATGATCCCATCCCTGTGACATCCCGGAATAAGCAAAACTATTGGGACAGACACTTCTCATTGAGGGAATTTGGGGTGTCATAAGTCTGTTCTGTGTCTGGGTGGGCTGATGGTTGCATGACCATGAATTTGTCAAAACTCAAAGAACTGCATATTATGTATACAAACCATATCCCAACATTAAAAACAAAATGAAACAGTGACATTTGTCCCCTGCCAGAGAGCCTGCTCACTGTGGCCTCCTCTCCATTCATGTGATCGATCTGTACCTAAAGGTTGTTTACGCAGTGCTTTCCTTACTTGCCCTCTTCCCATCTTTATTCCTCCTGTCTTTCTCTTCCTCTTCTGCTCCTTTTTCTTAAGCAGTGGGATACTCCCTTCAGATGGAATCCTACATGTGCCCTTGTGCAGACACCTGTTGATGAAGAAGGGTAAGGGTCCTCTCTCAACAGAATTCTTCCCCATGTTTTCATTCTGCAGATAAAAAAAAAACTGAGGCCCCTAAATGAAAGGGGCTCCTCTATTGCATCCATGCTCTGTGCTCCCAACCTTCCTACAATGTGGCTTTCAGAGACCACCCAGACGAGGCTGAGAGGGACCATCCCAGTAAACAGCTTATCCTAACCATTCTAGAGTCTTCTAACTTTGCAGTGTGGCCATGGGGTAACAAAATAGAAACAGATTTGGGGGAAAACACGTCCTCTCAAGCAACCTGCCCATTCTGCCCTTCTCCTTACCTTCTCATCGGAAGAGGTCCACAGGGTCATGTGTCTGGTAGGAGGGACTGATCTTTCAGGTTGACCAGGAGCATTGCCCGTGGTATGCGAGGTTGGACAATTAAGTTCGCAAATGGTGTATAGGCTGAGGCATAAGATTCATTTTTCTAACAGATTGAAAAGCGATTTCATTAGGCAAATATTTTTGAAGATGATGTTCACTAAAAAAATTGGCATTGTAGCCAATATTTCTGACATTCTTAATGAAACAAATTTGAAAATTCTAAGAAAAAGCAAAGATAGTTATTGTAAAGGCATTAATGTTATGGCGCTCAGGCTTTAAACTGTGTGATCAACAACTATATGTTCTCAAATTTGTTGTAACTTATTGTAGGGAACATTGCTATTAAAGGCTTCTACAATAAAAACTTGCAAATATTGTTGTATCTCCTTTCTCTGTCTCAAACTTGGAATCGTTACTTTCTAAGAGTGAAATTTAAGGCATTCAAGGATCAGATAAAAGAATTATGCTTTATAAAGTCCTGAAACAATATTTAATTGTAAATTTTGTATGTATGTAAATTCTTTGACATTTCTGACCTCCAGAGGTGGAGTAATTCCTTCTCTCTTGAGTGTGGGCTGGACATAATGACTCATTTCTCATCAGGCTGATGTGATGGTATGTGATTCTGAGTCTAAGACATAAAACTGCAGCTTCCATCTTGCTCTCTCTCTCTCTCTCTCTTTCCTATCACTTGCTCTTAGGCAAGAAACTTCCTAAGTCATTAGCCTTATGGAACCTTATGGAAAAGTCCCCCCGCCTAGGAACTGATGCCTCCTGGGACCGTCCAGGAAGGAAATGAGGCCCTTCCAACAGCCCCATGAGTGAGCCGTGTTTCATGCGCGTCCTCCAGCCCAAGTCAAGCCTTCAGATGACGCAGCCCTGGCTGACAACTTGACTGTAACGTGGAGAGAGGCCCTGAGCCAGAAGCATCAGGGAAACCTCTCCTGCATTCCTGACACTGAGAAACTGGGATAAAATACCCATTTGTTGTTCTGAGATGCTAACTTTTGGGTAATTTGTTATGCTGCCATACATGACTAACACAGTGTCCAAAGAGAGAAAGAATTATTGCACTTTTTTATTGGCTCTAAATTAATTAAATGAGACATGTCATTTGTTTGCATTTTATTACCATTCACAACAATCTATTTACTGGAACTTCATTTCCAACTGTGACCCAAATAAACACAAAGGGAAGAGCAGGCCATCCTAGGCTGATTCTGTGATGGTCCCTAATAACAACCCTGGTTATTCACCTTCTCCCAGTTACGCAATCAAACATTAATATAGGTGCTGGGAAGGGATTCTACAGATGTCACTAAGGTCTCCAATCAGCTGACCTTAAGACTCAAGGACTATCCATGGGGAATGTCCTAATCAGGTGAGGACTGAGTTGGGTTTCTCCTGTGCAAAGATTCCAAGTGAGAGGGATTCAGTGGGAGGCATTTTCTCTACTGGCAGCTTTGAAAATGAAGGGCCACATGGCAAAGACTGCTGGTGGACACTTGGGGTTGGGGCAGCACTCCCCTCTGACATTTGTCAAGGCAATAGGGACCTTAGACCTACAACTGGGAAAAGCAATACTGCTAACAGCTCTCTGTAAGCTGGGAGGAAGATCCTGAGCTTGGGATGAGCACACAGCTTTGTGACACCCTGAGCAGAAAACCCATCCACACCGGGCCTGGATTTCTAAGGAACTGTGAGCAAATAAGTGCGTGTTGTTTTGAGCCACTAAGTGTGGTCATTTGTTCTGCAGCAATAGAAAACTAATACACAGGCTCAACTGTGCAACAAATAAGCACACAGCATTTTTTCCACTGGAATGAATTTATGAACTGTTATGCCCACTAGTTTGTAATAAAATATGTCCTCTTTTTGTATTTTTCAGGTAACGATTTTATGTGATATAAATTTTAATACAATCATTCATTCATTCAAGAAATAATTTAATGCCCACTATCTATCAGGAATGGCTTCAAATACCTGGGATACAACTTTGACCTAAACAGCCCAAAGCCCCTGTGCTCATGTGCCTCACATTCTAGAAGCTTCCCAGAGTGTTTTTAGTGAAGAAATGACACAGCCTCATTGACATTAGCAGGATCCCAGATCCCTGTGGGGAGAACAGTCCTTGGCTGGCAGGTGAGGGGGTGGCACTGGTGCCACAATCAGGACTGAGAGGGTGGTGGGGACTAAGGGGGGAAGAGGGCCTGAGGGGTGAGAGAGACAGAGAAGGGCTGAGAAGCAGGGGGAGGCAAAGGGGCAGAGGGGAAGAATCCTAAAGCAGTGGAACTGTCGGGTTGAAATATGCTGTTTTATAGATCTTTAGTAAATTATCTGGGACCTAGCGGGGTGTTCTGTGGAGCTGCCTAAAAACTAATCTCCTCCTTATGCTAATGAGTTTAAAAATAATAACGTGCCCCAATAACATATGCACACCGCTGAGATGTGAATTATTCATAAAAACAGGCAACACAGGAGCCCCGGTGAAGGGCATTTAACTGTGCTGAACACTTGCAGCTTTGAGGTTGTCCAGGCTCCTCCTTGAAATGCACGGTAACAAACTGCTTCCACTGCTTCTTTGTATTGAGGAGGCCGGGACACAACAGACAAACTCAGGGCTGTGGAAGGAAGATCATTTTATAGTAGAAACATCCGAAGTCACAGGTGTACGGTCTGGGAAAGTGAGACTTAGGAGCTTTGAGAGTCTGGGTGCAGGGCTGTTTACACACATTTCTGCACCAAGTGGGACAGATCACGGTTTTACAGATTAGCTTCCTGATGATCAGGGGTTTCCAAGGCTGTTCCCCACTGTGGTTAATAAACAACAAGGAGCCTGGTCTCTAGGAGAATCTCCGGCTGGTGTTTTCAGGCACAACTTCTCCAGGGTTAATGAGAAAAACCCTGGCCTTCCTCTATTCCCAGGGCGCGCTCACTCTGGGGCATCAGGTCCCCTGGGGGTGTCTTCTTCCAGGAGAGTGGGGGGGGGGGAGAGGTAAAGGGTGGGAGGCAGGACGTCCATTTCAGGGAGAGGGATTCCGGGAAGAGACGGGGAGGAAAAGGGGCTGAGCCCTGGATCCTCAGACAGCCCCCGGGTCAGGACTCAGGGTGACAGCGTGACACAGCGCTCAGAGCAGGAGGAGGGGTCAGGGAGAGTCCCAGGTCCCCTGAGGGCGGAGTCTGGGGGGAAGCTCAGTGTCGGGGAGTCCCCACTCCCCGCGGTTTCACTTCTCCTTCTCACAACCTGTGTCGGGTCCTCCTGCCTGGAAACTCGTGACGCGGCCCCAGGTCTCACTCCCATTGCGTGTCCGGTTCCAGAGAAGCCAATCGGTGTCACCGCCTTTCCGGTTATAAAGTGTCCCCGGACCCGCCCTCACGCAGATTGTCCCCAGACCCCGAGGAGGCGCGTCATGGGCCCCGGAACCCTCCTCCTGCTGCTCTCGGGGGCCCTGGGCCTGACGGGGACCCGGGCGAGTGAGTGCGGGGTCGGGAGGGAACGGCCTCGGCGGGGGGAAGCGCGGGGACCGCCCGGTGGGGGCGCGGGACCCGGGGAAGACGTGTCCCCCCCGCCTGACCCCGCCCCTCCTGACCCCCGCCCCGTGCCCCGCCCACTCGGGTCTCCCGCCCCTCCCTCCTCCGTTCCCACGTTTCCGTCCCCCGGGCCCCCCGCCCCCCCCCGGCCCATCGCCCTCGGACCCGGGACCCGCGCCGGGAGGGGGTCGCCTGGGTCTCAGCCCCTCCCCGCCCCCAGACCCCCACTCCGTGACGTATTTCCACACCTCCTGGTCCCGGCCCGGCCGCGGGGAGCCCCGGTTCATCTCCGTGGGCTACGTGGGCGACACGCAGTTCGTGCGGTTCGACAGCGACGCGGCGCGTCCGAGGATGGAGCCCCGCGCGGCGTGGATGGAGGGGCCGTGGGTGGAGCAGGCGGAGCCGGGGTACTGGGACCGGGAGACGCAGGTCCAGAAGGGCAACGCACAGACTGAGCGAGTGAACCTGAACACCCTGCGCGGCTACTACAACCAGAGCGAGGCCGGTGAGCGACGCGGCGCGGGTCCCGGTCACGACCCCCACGGACGGGCCGGGGTCCCCCGAGTCTCCGGGTCCGAGCGTCACCCCGAGGCTGCGGGACCCGCCCGGCCCGCCCACCGGGGAAGAGCCCGCGGGGACTTGGACCCGGTTTCGTTTTCAGTTCAGGCGCCATCACTGCGGGGGGGCAGGGGTGTTAAAGGTCGGGGTTAAAGGTCGGAGCTGACCTAGGGGCCGGGTCAGGGTCTCACACCCTCCAGACGATGTACGGCTGCGACGTGGGGCCGGACGGCCGCCTCCTCCGCGGGTACCTTCAGTTCGCCTACGACGGCGCCGACTACCTCGCCCTGAACGAGGACCTGCGCTCCTGGACCGCGGCGGACACGGCGGCTCAGATCACCCGGCGCAAGTGGGAGGCGGCCGGTGAGGCGGAGCGACTCAGGGGCTACTTTGAGGGCCGGTGCCTGGACTGGCTCCTCAGACACCTGGAGAGGGGGAAGGAGACGCTGCTGCGCGCAGGTGAGCGGGGCGCGGGGCTCCTGCGGGGAGGGGAGGACATGGGACCCACACCCGGGCCCCCTCCCCGACCCCGGGGGATGGAGGCCGCCCGGGTGTTCAGATCCGGTACCAGAGAGCGACCCGGAGCCCTTCTCTCAGGGACACTTAGGGGCGCGGTCTCGCAGGATGGAGGGGGGACCATCCCAGAAATAACGACCAGCGGTTCCCTGGGACCCTGGCCGCTGCCCTGGGAACCCGGGGACCTTCTCTCTCAGGCCGTGTTCGCGGCCCGCACACAGTGTGACTGAGCTCTGACCCCGCCTTTCTGGGTCACGTGGCCTCCACCCAGCTCAGGACCGGGAACCCTTTTCTCTCCACCGGAGACCTGCCTCTGACGGGCTGTCTCACCCTGATTCTAGAACTTTCTAAAGACCAGAGGTTATCCCGATGCCTGTGTCCAGTGCGGTGTCTGGTCTTGTGCTCCCTTCCCCCACCCCCAGGTGTCCTGACCGCTCTCAGGACGGTCACGTGACCACTGCTGGCGTGTCCCCTGAGGATGCAAACGTCCTGAATATTCTGACCCTTCTCCTCAGACCCCCCAAAGACACACGTGACCCACCACCGCACCCCTGACCGTGACGTCACCCTGAGGTGCTGGGCGCTGGGCTTCTACCCTGCGGAGATCACGCTGACCTGGCAGCGCGACGGGGAGGACCTGACCCAGGACACGGAGCTCGTGGAGACCAGGCCCGCGGGGGACGGGACCTTCCAGACGTGGGCAGCCGTGGGGGTGCCTTCTGGAGAGGAGCAGAGATACACGTGCCATGTGCAGCACGAGGGACTGCCCGAGCCCCTGACCCTGAGATGGGGTACGGAGGGGGCCGTGGGCACAGGGCCTCTTCTCAGGGAAAGCAGGGGCGTCAGGAGGACGTCAGGTCAGGGCTGAGGCCTGGGGTCAGGGCCCTCACCTGCCCTTCCCTTCCAGAGCCGCCTCCTCAGGCCGCCATCCCCCCTGGCATGGTGGTGGGCGTCATTGCTGTGC